>NW_027269325.1:0-1200000 GCF_023055355.1 Agelaius tricolor
GCACCTTGGGTCTGGGAGGCATCCTGCAAAATGCGGAATTTCAGGAGCCAGCCGGCCACTAAGGGGCCCTGGCCCTGAATGCCAATGCCAGCCCTTTACACAGGTAAGCGTAACTCACCAGCCCAGGTTCCTGATGGGAGATTTCAGGAGACACGTGCCATTGTCAAAGCAGCAGGAGTTGGCACTGGTGCCAGCTTGGCTCTGGGAGGCATATTTGGCAATGCAGACTTTCAGCAGGCAGCCTGGCACTCCGGGCCGCAGGCCCCCGAACAATAACTCCGTCCCTTTTCCCTGGAAAACAAAACTTACCAGTCCAGGTTCCTGAAGTCAGTTTGCAGGAGGCACATGGCACTGCCTACGCAGCCTGACTTTGCAGTGGTGGCAGCTTGGGTCTGGGAGGCATTCTGTGCAATGCTGAATTTCAGCAGGCAGCCGGCTGCTCCGGGCCGCAGGCCCCCAGACAACAACGCCGGCAGATTCTCAGAGAAGAAACTCACCGGGCCAGGTTCCTGATGGCAGATTGCAGGAGGCGCTTGGCACTCTACGCAGCCTGACTTAGTGGTTGTGGCAGCTTGAGTCTCGGAGGCATCCTGCGCAATGTGGAATTTCAGCAGCTAGAAGGCCACTCGAGGCCTTAGGCCCCAAAAAAACCCACTGGCCCTTTTCCCTGGCAAACAAAACTCAGCAGTCCAGATTTCTGATATCAGATTGCAGGAGGTACTTGGCCCTCTAAAAGTAGCCCGAATCGGCACAGGTGGCAGCTTGGGTCTGGGAGGCATATTTCACAGTGCGGAATTTAAGCAGGCAGCAGGCCACTTCCAGCCACAGGCCTTCCGAAAAAAATACCAGCCTTTTCCTAGAATAGGAAAACTCACCATCCCAGGTTCCTGGTGGCAGATTGCAGAGACGCTTGGCACTGTCAAACCGGCCTGACTTTGCGGTGGTGGCGGCTTGGGTCTAGGAGGCATCCTGCGCGATGCGGAATTTACGGAGCCGGCCGGCCGCACCGGACCACGGCCCCTGAACAACAAGGCTGGCCCTTTCTCAGATGAAGAAAACTCACCAGGCCAGGTTCCTGGTGACAGATTGCAGGAGGCGCTTGGGACTCTCAAACCAGCTTGAGTTGGCACAGATTCCAGCTCAGGTCTGGGAGGCATCCTGCGCAATGCACAATTTCAGGAGTCTGCTGGCCACTAAGGGCCCCTGGGCCATGAACACCAATGTCAGCCCTTTACACAGGTAAGCATAACTCACCAGGCCAGGTTCATGATGGCAGATGGCAGGAGGCACTTGGCCCTCTAAATGCAGCTCAAGTGGGCACTGGGACCAGCTTGGGTCTGGGAGGCATCCTGCGCAATGTGGAATTTCAGGACCCAGCCGGCTGCTCAGGGCTGCCCCCCTGAACACCAACGCTGCCCCTTTCCCAGGTAAACAAAACTCACCAGGCCAGGTTCCTGATGGCAGATTGCAGGAGGCACTTGGGACTCTCAAACCAGCTCGACTTGGCACAGGTGGCAGCTTGGGTCTCGGAGGCATCCTGCGCAATATGAAATTTCAGGAGCCTGCTGGCCGCTCGGGGGCACAGGCTGCTGAACGCCGGTGTTTTGCGGAGATAATCAAAACTCCACAACTTTGGTGAAAGTTGTAAAGCCTGTATGTTTATTACAGCCCTGGACACATATGAGTATCATTCCCCTAAAATGACATGCGTACCTCGGGGAACTTCAGGTCTCTTTTTATCCCCCTCTCAAATACATATGCATACAATTTCACAATAGGTTCGTACGTATTAATTTTTACGAATTTTGCGTGATATTTTCTGCTAGTTTTTCTTTATCAGAAAGAATTCCTAGGTCAGGTTGACCTGCTCTCACAGCAGTCTCTCTATCTCTCTCTATCACCTTCTGTCTCCCCCACCCCTTATCTCTGTCCTTCTCTGAAGTAGTTTCTCTGAGCCTCAGCTTTGCAGTCAGGCTAAATGGCTATGTTTTCTAACCACAGACTCAACTCAAAAATGTACATTTGACCTAAATCAAAATGGATTTCTAGCCTGGAAAATTTCCACTCTGCCTCATTCCCCCCTTTCCTAAAAGGAAGAAGTAAATTATTTTACTTCATGCAAATTCCTATGACAATAAGTGTACTTTAGTGCTTTACCGTGTACGTTTGATAGGGGGGTTAACGCAGCTACTCGCTGTAGCATTCTCTAATTCCAAATTAGCTATATAATGGATAATCTTATACTTCTTCTAACTAATATTAACAAAACTACAATGGGATGACACAACTTATTAAAGATTGCATTTGCAGTTGGTGACCACCCAAAGATCACATGCCACCGGTGATGATCTGCATTTTGTTTTATTCTTTGCAGAATTCCAGTTATTTCCTTTTGTATCGTGTTGGACAGTTCTCTCTGCTTTCTTGGGTTTTTCTTCAAGATCCCCGGTAGGTCTTGGTGCTTAATTAATTGTTTTACCAATGTAAGGTCCATTCCAATAGGAGTAAGTGATAGTCTGTGATACACTGTGTAATTGGTTTTAATCAACTGGTGGGATGTCACTTGGGCCAAGTACGAAAACCACACTCGGTAATCTTAATGCATTACAAAGACAAAAATTAAAATGATTTCTGCTAGACAAAATAACATCGTTGTTATCAATTTTTACAGCGGCACAAGCAGTTCTCGGGCACGTGCAACCTTTATCGGTATATACGAGCACAGTTTTCTGGTCAGTGACTGGATGAATTTCAAAGTGGCAAATACTCTGTTCAGTGTCTAGACACACATCTTGGGCATTCATAGTATTGCTTTAACAAATGAATCCCAGCTGTTCTCTAGTAATGCAGGATTTTAAGTTTACTTGTTCTAAAGGGTAGAGCGCTGTTTATTTCGTGATTTAATCTTAGCGCAATGACGGGATGGATAACGTAAACAATGGCATTACATATGGTAATCACAAAGGCAGTGGCCACATTAGAAGCAGGATAATAGGTGAAATTTACCGTAGTCCACAGGGATTGAAACTTCTTTTCAAAATCAATTGCATTATCTCAGACAACTTTCCAAATTTCAGCTGGAAAATGACCTTCACCCCTTTCCCATATGATCAGAGCTGCTGTTGCTTGCATCTATAACAGTGCTTGTATACAACTGAAAGCTAAAGACACATTATCCTGAACTGTACTAAGCGCTTCTTCTATTAACTTGTGGTCTTGGTACCTGGCCTTTTCTCACTTGGGTAGGACTTTTGAAATCTGCCACTGGCTAGTTCCTAATGCCAATAGAGATGACTGTAAAGGCTGCTTCAATTTTGCTAGGCTACCTGCTGCAGTGGCCAGCTTATTCATCAGTATTTCTGAATCAATTCCATTTAAAAATCTCAATCCTGTCCTTAATATCTCAGTTAGATCCTTTCTTATTCTGCTCTTGGGGTAGACTTATCTTTGTAACCATGTTGTCTAGCTCTTAAAGGATGTTCTTAGGAAAGAGCAGCAGGCTGGTTGGATTTCTGAGATGTTAATTTGCATTAGCAACTCAACACGTTTGAGAGGCCATTCTGGGTTGAAGAACGGTTGTTCTTCGCCCTCATTCCTCACTACGTAAGGGCCTATTTCAAACGCTTCAGGTTCACGTTTGGGTTGCGTCTGAACTATTTGATTAGTAGTGTGGGTTGTATAAGGTCCTGCTGTTGCATAAAGTGCAGTGTCTATTTTAAACTGAAATGAGAGCCTGATAGCATCCTGAGCCTAAAGGCAGGTCACTTCTACAGGCTGTATCAAGGTGAAATTACACCAACGGTCTGATTCGCTTAGGCTATCGCAAACTTCCTGGTGCCTCTATACCGGAGACATTGAGACACTAATTGCATCTGGTCTCTCATAAGCCATCCGATTGACCACCCAGCACCCTACTTTGATTTCTTCTCTCCTGATCTCTTGAAGTGTCCACAGTTCTCGTTCCTGCCGCTCCTGCTCCTCATATACCTGATCTTCATGAATTACTACAGTGGATAGGTTTAGATCTTTTATCTTAGCAAGTTCTCCCATGGATCTAGTATACTGATTAAAAGCCTGGGACCAAGGCCATTCAGCATCACTTTGGATAGAGGTACTCTCTAATTCTAAGATTCCGGTTATAATTATATACAAAGCAATTCTGTAAATGAAATTACAAACTACCCCCGGCCGCAATATACTCATTTTGTCCGAGTAAGCTTAATCTCAGTTCGTTGTCTCCTGATGTCACTCTCTGAGGGGTTCCTGGGGCCTTCTTCACTCGAGAGTGATGGATCTAGGCATTCTGCTCTTTGATCTTGATTGTGGTGAAGGTGGTGAGAAGCACTTGGAAGGGTCCCTCCCACTGTGGTTCCAAAGTCTTTTCTGCAAGAGGCTTAACATATACATAATCTCCAGACTGTGTGTTATGTACTGGTCTATCTAGCTCTCTGCTCTGAGTTCCAGCCACGTGTTTCTCAATTTCTCTAAGCTGTTTGCTTAAAGCCACTGTGTAGGTGGCCAGTGTTATCTCCCCAGTGTGGGTGGACATTCCCTTTTGTATTCCATATGGTCTTCCATAAAGCATTTCAAAAGGACTCAGCTTTCCTTTAGCCCAAGGTTTAGTTCGAATTTGCAATAGTGTCGGTGGAAGATCTTGGGGCCAGGGTAGATTAACTTCCTGCCCCAGTCTTACAATCTGCTGCTTAATCAAATGATTCATTTTCTCTACCTGGCTGTTTTACCGGGGGCGGTATGGAGTGTGAAGTTCCCAATCTATGCCCAGGTGGCTACTAATCTGTTGCACTACTTTGGAAAAGAAATGTGATCCTCTATCCGAGGATATTGTGGCTGGAACTCTGAAGCGTGGTATTATTTCTTGTAATAATACCCTGGTCACCTCTTGAGCTTTGACAGTTCTGGTGGGGAATGCCTCTGGCCACCCTGAAAATGTATCTGTTAATACCAATAAATACTGATACCCCCCCTTTCCTTGGGAGTTCTGAAACGTCAATTTGCCGCTGCTGTCCAGCCCATGGTCTCTCCCGGTCTGACCGAGTTTCGGCCTGGGGGTATTTTTGGGGTTATTCTTGAGGCGAGGATCACGCTGTCAGTTTACCTGAGTAACAGTGGCAGATAAATTCCTGGCAACAATTCTTTCAATCAGATACGTGTCCTAGAAAGCTTGTGGAAACTACTACTTAAAAGTCAACACTTCATTTCAATGCACTCTGTATCACTGGCAGCCTTGGTCATTCTGGGAAAGGAGCCACACTTTATAAAAGCTTTTAACTAGTTAGGCCCTAGTGTGTTTTCTAGTGCTCCTCCTTCGCTAGTGACCACAAAAATGGGAAGGGATTACCAGCTCTCTTTCAATGGTAGCCCACCCCTTGTGGTTGCATGTCTCTTTTGATTAGTATTATTATATTCTGGCTTACCTTCGAGGAAAATCTGTCCATAATTACCTCACCTTTTGCTTTCTTTGCCTCTCCATCCACCAGCTCATTTCCTTCCTCCAATTCTGAGCTCACTCTCTGGTGTGCCTTAATATGCCTTTTCAGGCAGCTGAACCGCTTCCAGCAGCCGGATTGTCTCTTCTTTCCTTGTGAGGTTAGCAGTCCCCTCTCCTTCCAGATGGCTCCATGTGCATGCACAGCTCTGAATGCATACCTCGAGTCTGTATAGATGTTTATTTTCTTTTCCTTTTCTATTTCTAAGGCATGGGTCAGGGCATTTATCTCGCCCTTCTGTGCAGTGGCACTTGTCGGTAAGGGTCCAGACTCTATTACTTTATTACCTCTCTGCAGGTAGTCACCGTGTACTTAGCATGTAGCTTTCCACTGGCAACGTAGCTGCTCCCGTGAGTGAACTAGTGCATCGTCCAGAGGAGCGTCTTTCAAGCCTGAGTTGCTGGAGTAAGTAGCTTCAGTGGTCTCTAGGCAATCGTGCTGTACTGCTTCTCCTTGATTCCACTGAGAGCTGGCTGGGTTGACAATATCAGTCACTACTATCTCTACATCACCTTGCTCTACCATGATGGCCTGGTATTTCAGGAACTTCTGTGGTGAGAACCAGTGGCTGCCCTTTACTGCCAGTACTGCGGACACCGTGTGGGACACTAGCGCGGTCATTTTTGTCCCAGGGTAAACTTGCGTGCCTCTTAAATACTCAGCACGACTGCTGCTATGGCCTGAGGCAACCTGGCTTTGCTGTTGCATCTAGTTGCTTAGAGAAGTAAGCAACTGCCCTCTGGTATGGACCCAAGTCCTGAGCCAGTATTCCCAGGGCAATTCCTTATCTTTCATGGGAAAATAGAAAGAATGGTGTACTTACATCTGGAAGTCTCAAAGCTGGAGCTGACATGAGAGCACTCTTTAGCTGGTGAAAGGCCCGTGTGGCTTCTTTTGTCCACTGGAGATCTCTGTTTCCAGTGGCAATAAGAGCATAGAGGGGTCTGACGAGCAGTCTATAATTATAAACTCACAGCTGGCACTACCTTGCCGTGCCTAAGAAGGTTTGGAGTTCCTTCGTTGTCTGGGCTTTTGGGGTTTGGCTTATGGCTTCCCTGCCCTAAAGTCCGCTGCTCGGCACTCGCTCCGTACCCCAGGTAGATTACTGTCTGTTTCGCTACCTGTGCCTTTTTCTTTGATACTCTGTATCCTTGGAGTCCTAGGAAATTTGAAAGGCTTACCGTCTAGGCCACACGTGCTTCCTTCCTTCGAGTGGCTACTATAAGATAATCCGTGTACTGCAACAGCCTCCCTTCTTCTTTTGGAGCTTACCAGGACTCTGGATCTTTGCGAGTTGTTCTCCAGTCAGAGTGGGGGAATTTTTGAAGCCTTCAGGCCCATGGATCATGTGAGCTGTGTTTTGCACTGCTTCTAGGGCTTTCTCACTCGAACGCAAAAATTTTCTGGCTGGCTTCGTGGATGGGGAGGCAAAAGAAGGCATCTCTCAGGTCTAAAACAGTAAACCAGGTTAACTCAGGTGTTAAACAAGTTAGTAAAGTATATGGATTTGCTACCACAGGGTATAAATTCTTCGTTATCTTATTGACAGCCCTCAATCCAGTACTATCAATTATTGGGCTGATTTCTTTCCTATCTTCTTTTGAGGGGGTACTGCTTAATTTTTACTGGTTGTGTTCCTTCCTTAAGCCTGATTACCATGGGGGGGCATTTTTCACTCTCCCTGGTACAGCAGAGGACCATACCCCCAAAAATACTTATTTACTTATTCTAATATCTCTTTCCTAATGCCTTTCTTAATTTCAATGGCTGTTAATGTTAAGCCTAACATCTTTATATCATTTGCCTCCAGAGTAACCTACTCATTTGAGATTGTTTAGCGAATTGAGCATATACAAAAGCTTCTAAGTACACATGTTGCTTTAAAGGTTTGCAAAAGTATGCCTTCTCAGACTGGACAGTTGTTCCCCACACTACAACATAAGCATTCTCCACAGGTACTAAAGCTTTAGTTAAAGCTGAATATATGGCCCCTGTATCAACTAAAATTCCACCCTTTTCTTTCTTCTGATCTCACTGCCTCTTGCAGAGGGGTCTGTTACCTCCTAGTTCTGGATGAAATCGGACTGCCAGGAGGGGGATGGGTGCGAATGGGTATACCTTTGGAGCCTGAGTCCTCTTCCCTTTTGGGGAGGTCATTCTTATCCTTCCTCCCTTACCTCAGGAGGAGCCTTCAACAAATCATATGTACTCATTTTGCGAACTGTAATCGCTTTGCATTTCAGCATGATAATCTTTGTCTGACTTCATACATTGCTATCTTATGCTGCATACTGAACAACATGTTTGATTTGCCTTCTCTTTGCTTTGCTTTTTTCTTTTTTTTTTTTTTTTGTTCAAGAGCTACACCAGTAGGTCAGAGGGAGCTCTGACCCCACAGTTAGTCCACCATTCTGGGTGATTTCTTAAAGCAAAAAAACCACATCAGCATACGGGACCTTATCCCGTTTACCTTTCCATTTTAAAACAGCTTTAACTGCAATGAGGTATTATAAATATTTTTATTTTCTGAGCTGCCCCTACTGACAGCCTTGTCCCAGTCAGCCCCTCCCAAAAGGGGCTGGTTCAGGAACCTCTTTGCTCTGGTTAGTTCTCATTATCTCCTTCTCCTTATGCTATCTTGTTTCCCCCCAAGCCTCACAGTGTCTTTTCTCAGTTTTTCCTCACACACAGATCTCCAGGTGGCAGGTATCAGATGTGATTGTTCACACATAAGCTTTAAGATCTCAGGTTCTGAATTGGCTTCATCAGGAACCTTTAATGTACGCTTAAGACACAGTACAGCAATACTAGTGCCTCTCACAAACTCTTGCACATAAGGTGCCAGCCTCTCAATGCACCAAAAACTCCCGGGAATTGCCTGCTGTCTATTCTGTTTATCACTTTGGCGTTTATTACTTAACCTCTATGGTGGGTTGTTCTCAGTCTAAACTTACTGTACCACTGAAGTCCCATAAATTCATTCATCTCTTCTATCTAAACTCTATTTTACAAAATCTCAGTCTATTTTAGTTCTCTTCTTGCACAATCTAATTAAAGCATTGCTTCTACTGACACTCACTTTACTGCCTTGCAAAAGGCTGTGCTTGTTACAGCAAAAACTCTGATATGCTCACACACACAGACACACGCACACCACTGATCACAAATTCACTAGAGCCAGGCGCCAAATTCCCCATGTGCCTCGGCAACTGCCCGGGCCGTGCCAGGAGGGCTCCTGAGCGGGAACGTTCCAGGCCAGGCCACGGGCACAAGAAGCGCCCTCAAATGCAGCAGCACAGCCCGATTGCAGCCCTGCAAACACTGCCAGAGCTGCAGCTTCCCACAACTGAACCCCAAAACTGACACCGTGGGCGGGGCTCACCTTGCTTCAACAAGGGCAAAGAAATGTGTTCTCCCCTTCAAGTTCATCCCCTAGGAGAGCAAAAAAGAAGGGGCTTTCCTCCAATGAAATCCTTCAAGCCATGTGGAAAGGGGGATTTTGACCTCAATTCAAACCCTTGAAAAGGAGGGACACCAGCGCTGTCCCCTCCATTTAAACCTTAGGATGATGAAAATGGGCTGGCTGCCTTCAAATCAAACCTGCCACTGGCAACTATTTACAGACTCGAACAGGACGGGCCACTCAAAAATCAGTGTCTTGAGCTGGTTTATTTCAACATCAGTCTCAACACTTAACAATGGAGACACTCGATGTGAACAGCTCACTGATTTAAACAGAATGCCAAAGAAACATAATGTTACAACACAGCATAAAGCAAAATCTTCCCAAGTTTCAGCCAATCACACATAGAGCAAAAGCATATTCACATTACTTCTACCCAATTACATGGAGAATACATAGCTTTGGTTAAAACAATAGCGGCATATTTTCTAACACAGTGGCTAACTAACTAACATATTCACGTAAGCCTTCTAAAATATACATTAAGTAAATTTGTTGCAACCAAAAAGGACAAACCACATAGGCTTATTGTTCTATTTCTCATGTCTAAGCTGCAGCCTAAAACTCATTCTGCTATCTTGGCAGTTCTCTGTCTTTGCTAGCTTTTTGGGGCCTGCTTTTTTACCATTTTCTCAAAACCCTTTAACTTTATGGATTCCAGCAAAACCCATAATATGACAACAATACTGTGCCCATTCCCGTTCAAATGGAACACAGGGATTCCCTGTCACCCCTGGGATACCCCTAACAGCCTGGAAAAGACAATCAACACCTGTAAAACGGCAAGTGAAGGCGGATCCCCCCCAGTTCAAACTCAGACAATATTAGGAGAGTAGCTGCTTCTCTCTCCTTAATTTCTTTTGTCCTCAAAACCTGCATTTTTGTTCCTGGAGAACCGGGGAGGGACTAGCAAGATGAGATTGAAAAGGGAAAGGACAAAAGTCCCCGCTCCAAATCCACACGCGCTCACCCGTTCGGCTGCTGCTTCCCAGCACAAAGATTCGTCCCTTGGCACCTCCTTGAAGCGATGCTCCATGTATCCAAGCACGTATCCAGGTGTTCGCCCAGACGCTGCGAGAAGCTCTTGCAGTCCTTCCATGAGACAGCCCCAGGAGCCCCCCATGAACCCCTCTACTCAGCAGCTCCATGCAAAAGGGAGCTGAGGCAAAGCCTCCCCCTAAAACAGCCTCCCCCCCCCCCCCCCCCCCCCAGCAGGAGCCTGCCCCTCATCATCCTCACAGCTCACACCTGGGGCTGCTCCAAGCCCCCCATCATCCTCACAGCTCACACCTGGGGCTGATGCCACTCTCCAACGGCGCCTCTCCCCATCCAGCACACAGCCCGCTTCTCACAGACACAGAGCCAACAGAAATCTGCTCCGGGTGCTGGCTTTTCTTAGTCCATCTGCTTCCACAATTCAGACACGTACCTGTGCTGATGGCACTGAGGGAAAGCTTTCCAGTGCACAAAACTGTCATTCTGGTAGCACGCTTTGAGACGCCTTCAGAAAAAGCAGAATCAGAGCCACCTCCTAAGAGCCCTGCTGAGGAACCCCGCCCTCCTTGGGACACCCAATGCAGCAGAGCTCGAAAAACGAGGGCAAAAGTCAAGCTTGGAGTGGAAAAAGACAATATAAATACAGCAGCCGTTCAAAAAAGCCTTCGCACAGCAATAGTGGGAACCGGTCACATTTCTTCTTTCCTTGCTCTCTGGAATGACATAAATACAAAGTAAAAAACCCACATGAAACACAAGGCAGAGCTGGGATTTTACACGTCTTCCTTTTGGCTCTCGGGATGACAAGTGCCTCTTCCGGGACTGCGACATGATTTGGGCACTGGCAGAGAACGGAGGCAAAAGGTGCCAGAGAGCCCTTTCTATTGCCTTCAGCCCCTGCAGCTGTTCTGAGGGTTCCAGGGCACAGCTCGGTCCGTTCCTAGATCAAAACCTCACGGCAATATCTTCAGAAGTACTACCCATCTCCAGTCGGATCCTCCTACATTCCTGTAAACAAATGAGTGCATAGAGAGGGTTTCTCCCCAGCTGAGTTTAGAGACCAATTTCTATTCTTTAGCAATACCTAGAAAACCGAATACCTTGCCAGGTTTTAGCATCCTACACCCACTCACCCCTCCCTGTGCATTTGGTGGCAGCTTTGGGTCCCTCTGGGGGACGGCACCCAGCGTGACCCCCCCCCCTCGCCCGCCACCCACCTGCTCCTGCACCGCAGTGGGACTCCCTCTCCTGGGCACCTTGGGGTGCCCCCAACGGCATCAAAGCCCCGAGTCTTCACCCCCCCTTTTCCTGACCCCCAAAGAAGACACAGGAGGAGTCCGACTGCCCTGGACAGCAGCGCAGCGCTTCCCCCAAGCCCTTCCCACACGTGCATGGCCCCAGCAAGGGATTCTGCTGCAACAAGAAAGGGGGGGCAGCCCCCAGAAGGCTTGAGGTTCCTGCCCAGCCTCGCTGTCACGGGCCAGGGGCAGCGAGAGAGGGAGCGGCACAGACGGCGGAGACGGCACGGCACAGAGCGGGGGCCGCTCTCAGCGCAATGCCGGGAAAGCCGCGGCTCCGGCGCTGTCGGCCGGGGTGCTTGACCGGCACGGGGGGATCCGCCGAGAGCCTCCGGCCCCGCGCGGGGACTCCTGCAAGGGCCGAGGGGCGCCGGGCTCCGGCCCTCGGGGCTTTATTCTCCGGCAGCCCGAGCCCCGCGGCTGCGGGGCAAAGAAGGAAAGGGGGCACGGGAAGAGAGGAGCGAGAGCAGGGCATGAGAAAGGGCGGGGAGGGAGCTCGGGCTGTGGAGGAAAGCGGGACGGGAAGGGAAAGCCCGGGACGAGGGTACAGGGAGGCTGGGCAGAGGAAGGAGAGAGGGGGAACAGAAGGCAGTAGCGGGCTAGGGACAGGACAGGAAGGAGCCGGGTTTGTGGGGGGAGAGGGAATGGGGGAAAGGGAGCGAGAGAAGGCGAATACGGGGAGAAGGAAGGAGGGCTAGAGAGAGGGACAGGCGGGGAAGCCTCCCAGAGCCCCGGCTGCACCCCGAGCCCGGCCCGGCGCCTCGCCCTGCCCGGGATGCTGCGCTCGGCGGAGCTCGGCTCTTCGGCTAAACTCGGCTATTGTCGCCTAAACTCGGCTCTTGTCGCCTGCATTCGCCTCTTCGGCGCGCCTCGGCTCGCTTCGGCCCAACTCCCAGCCGCACTGTGCCTTCGGCGCGCCTCGGCTCGGCTCCCTGACGGCGGGCAAGCGCCGCTGCCTCGCGTTCAGCTCGCCCGGCTCGGGGCTCTCCCGCTGCCGCGTCCCGCGGGCGGCCCGGCCACGGCGCGGACACGACCGGGAGCGCGGGCTCGGGCAGGAGCTCATTAGGCTGTGACCGCACTCGCGCTAATTAGCGCGCACGAGAGCAGCAGGCTCGCTTCGCCTGAGCTCGGCTCGCTTCGCTTCAGGCAGCCTCGGAAGCCTCGCCTCGGTTCGCTCGAGGCCGTCAGGTTCGGCCGCTCTCGCCTTGCTTCGGCCGAGCTCGTGCGATTCCCCCGAAGGCGGCGGCGTTCGGTTGTGTATTGATTGTATATTTCTATAGTTAGATTTATATTTCTAGAATACTTCTATTAATCCAAACAAAAACCCCATCTCTAACCAAATAAATACAAGAAAACACCTTCTTTTAAACGATATCGAAATATTTTTATACTTTGTATAGTTATATTCACATTTATATTTATAGTTTCTTTTGATGCAATCTATTAATAATTATATATAATATCTATAAAATTCTTGACGTATTTAAATTATTATTTATATTATGTATCGTATCTACTGCTGCAACTAAATTTTTCTCATATTTGTAAACTTTATCTGTATGTATTTATGATATATTTCTAGACTTAGATTTCTACCTTCATATACTTTGTATTTATAGTTTTTATAATCAAAACCCTGCCTATTGACAAGTAAAAAAACCCGCTTTCTTTAACGATTAAAAAAATATTTTTATATTTGTAATTTTCATATTTCTATTTATAATTTGTTCTCTAGTACGTGATAACATACCTGCTCCTGTACCGCAGTGGGGCTCCCTCTCCTGGGCACCTCGGGGTGCCCCCAACGGCATCAGAGCCCCGAGTCTTCACCCCCCCCTTTTCCTCTAGTTAGAAACTACACTGGAACTTTTTTCTGGAAACAAAGACATGACCTAAATGCTCTCCCCATGTCCTAGACAGATAGATTTTCAGTTCTTAATTGACTGGGCAGCAGTTTCTTAAATAGAATGATAAACAATATGGAAACGTTTTAGCTACAAGCAAATAGGCAAATCTGAACAAGGTCCTGGTGGCCAGCCACTGCAGTTCTTTTGAAGCAATTTTTTAAACAATCAAATACTGATACCACAAAAAATAAAGCAAAAAGCTGACTACTGGCTAAGAAAGAAGGAAAAATTAACTTTTGATGACAACAACAACATTCCAAGGACACAGGCTTTTTTCCAATGTCATACCTTATTACTACCTCTCTTGGGAATTCTCATCGTGGATCCCAAAAGGAATAAATCCCTCAGAGTGTCCTAAAGCACAAAGTAGCATGCACCAGCTCCTCACACTCCCAGGAGGTCAGCACAGCGTGCACCGAGTCTGCAACAAATTCTGCTCAGTGAGGGTCTGCAAACAAAGTTTCAAGTGATGAATTGAACTCATTTTCAAGGGACGCTTTCTAAGCACAGAAGCACAACAAAGAACAAGCAGAAACAATCCTTAAAAAAATCTGCAAGTTTTATTTAGCACGTATGCGACGGATTTCCACCCTATGGCTTCTCACTTGGATTTGTCTGTAGGTTCAGGAAGATGATAATGCACACTCTGCCTTCCCTGAACCCCCCACACCAGCTGAGCACTGCTCAGCGTGTTCAGACCATCGGGAACTGGGTTATGCACACCCGGATGGACCGGAACTCCTCTGCTGCAGATTCAGGAGACCAGAGCAGAGAGGCGCTGGCCGAGGCGTCATCCCAATTCTATTTATGTGTGACGAGAAGTAGTTTGTTCCCAACAGCTGCAACAATCCTCAGCTCACTCCCGTGGTGAGTATTAATGGCACACAGAGGGCAGCCTGAGGAAATAATGGTCTGGGCTCTAAGTGGTGGGACAGGCTCTGATTTTTTTCTTTTGTATTTGCATGATGATCGGTACAACAGGGCTTTGATGGATGAACTCGGCAACACGCAATTAAAAACTCCTCCATAGCATTACATGGACTTGTAGGAAAAGACAAAAGCCTATCACCCTTCTGAAATCTCCTTTTAATCCAAAGCACGTGGATTGTCACTGTACTGCAACTTCCAGGTTTTCAAAGCAGCTTACTTCTGAAGACCAGGAAACATTTATTTCTACAGAAACAATGGGCAGCACCCAGGCTAATCTAAGCACTACTGTTTGATAGGGGATCTGCAAGTGTGCCAGTCCAGCTTAAAGCGGGCTTTATGCCAGTCTAACGTCCCCACTAAATTCTTCCCGTATCTCCCGACCCCAAAATCTTATTTTTCCCTAAAGCTTCTCATCATTGGCAATTTCCAAGTAACATGGTTTTTTTACAACATTCAAAAATGTCATGCTGGACTGAACTAGAGAGTAATTTTCCAATATAAGCTTAGCAAAGTCTGAATTGACTTGTCCAGACAGAAAACCTATAAGTGAACACCTACACCTGCCTAAAAAGACCTAACGAGCCCCTGGCAGCCACCGGCATCAAGGCACAGTGGATGTTTCTAATACAGGGTAAGGATAACAATATCACCTTTTGTTCTCTCCAGTTTGTTTCCTCTGCAGTCATATTTGCTTCTTATGATTTTTACAGTCTCTGTATCTTCTCGGACAGCGCTGAGTCTGACGACCAGGATACGAGAGTCTTTCCCTGCCCTATGGAGAGAACCAAGAAAAAAAGTTAAAAAAAGAACAGGGCAGTTTGAAGTTAATACTTCCGATGAGAAGCAGCACCTAACAAACAGAGCAACAGTGAACAAAGCGTGATACCTCCCTGGGGACAGAAGACTTACAAACTCTCCGGGATTTACAATTCTAGTAACCAAGCCCTTCAGCACAGCAGCCAAGTGTCCCATTAGGTGGTGCTGCACCAAAGAATGATCCGAGAGGTTCCAAAGAGTGAAATGCACCTTATTTTCCAAAGAAAGATGTAAAATCTTGCAAAATAACCAAACTACAATAGATATAAACTACAGGGCAAGAGTACAAGTGTTAACTTGAGGAACTGGAACCATCCAGGTGAGCAACTGCTAACTGGATCCTCAACAGAGTTTGAGGAACCCTTCAGGATACAGAAGGGTTTTCCCCAGAAATTGCACAGGCTGAGTTTTGATAGAACTACACTTGCCAGACGCTCAGAAACGTCACCCACCCTCTGGGTGTCTTGAGAGAGCTGCGAATGGCTCTCACGTGGTTTGAGCTGGTTCTGTAAGGTCTCAGGGTGAATTTCACCAGATGCAACCAAACTGGGCAACACCCAGTGGGACAGAAGGAACCCAAAGCTTGTTTTACCCAAAGCTTGGGTAAGCAGAGCTCCAGCAAATACTGCGGAAACAGACATAACAGGGTAACAAATAATAAACCTACCTTTTTTTTTTTTTTAATCTTACCTTTTTTTTTTTTTTCTTCAGGTGATCAAAACAATTAAGGAGAAGGTGGAAAACTCACCATTACTGAACATTTCATCATCTGTAAGCTGACCATCCTTAGCATAGAGGACTCCAAATTTAAAATTCACCAATCCCCTGGGAAATAAAACCAGATATTGCATGATAAACAGTCAAACAGGAGACGTAAGAATTTGTTTCCTCTAAGGACTTTCACGTATGTACGTATCTTTGTATACATCCTACGCATTAGAACATACATTTTATACCATCTTCCAATACATAACAATTTACCTTTAAACTTTGATAGTATAGCATCAAATCATTAACTTAAATTGTTGCTCTATTATTGTTAAGTTGGTGCTTAAAGTTATTTTTGCTGTCATGTTCAAAAAAACATCACTTATTTTTACTGTAACGAGCAATTGATTTCCAAGTCATCATAAGCACATCAAAATACAAAGCTGTATTCACTGGACGGGTCTGTGAGCTACAAGTAGTTAGGCTTATCCTTACCTCTTACCCTTCAAGAACCAATAAATCCTGTCAACAAAAACAGCATCTTTAGCCCCCTCCTATTAAAGATTCTACAAGGATGATGGTTTTATTTGTGTTTAGAAGTTTGGATTTGAAATGGCCAGTTCAATGGATAAAGACAGTTTAAGTAGTATTAGATTATTATTATTATTATTATTATTATTATTATTATTATTATTATTATTATCTGCTACTGGAAGAGACAGTATATATATATATATATATATATACTTAATTACTTCTATTTCCCGAAAATAATAAAGAAAAAGAACCAAACAAAAAAAAGTCACTTCCTACCTTTTGTATCTCAGGATGAAAAATGTCTCTTGGGCTCTTCTCCAGTTTATCAAGACTCCTAGCACTGAAATGCAAATGAACGAGTGCTTTATAGGCCCCGAACCACCAACCGATTGCAGTTACAGCACTTACAAAATGAATCGTTCCCAGAGCCTCTGGGAAATGGAATGGTTTGTGCAACTGCCATTTCTTCCCCAAAATACTAACTTCCAACACTTCCTAAACTTAGTTTGCATTTTAAAAACAGAAATTAGGGAGACTCAGGGTGGAGGTCAGGTTGAAATTGATTTCCTTCTAAAGCACAGGGCTCTGTTCCATCACCCTTCACTTTGGCTCCACACAGAATCACAGGGAGCATTTTAGGAGGGCTCAAGAACCAATTCTATTTCTCTCTTTTTTCTAGTTCTCTCTCTTCCTAAATAATTCAAGGCAAGTCAAATGAAAAAGGACAAGTTCAGCATCAAATTCACACTTTTTCCCTTTGTCTGGTCAAGAACAGGCTTTAAAACCACTTCTTGCTGCCTTCAACGATTAAGACTTGCAAAACAGTTTCACAAGTTTGATAGGTTTATCATAAAAACCACAGAACGCAAGCTCTGAATTACAGGAAAAGGTACACAGGCAAATATCTAAACTGATGGCTTATTTGTCAATCCATACCTTAATGGAGATTGCACTGAGAATGGTTTTGTGGGACTCTAAGGGAGACATATTTTCTGAGTACCCTGTAAACAAGAAAAGCTAGGATACATTACAGGACATACCCTCTTTTTCTGCATATTCAAATAGGATTATCAATAAAAACATTTCAGTTAAAAATGAAGAAAGAAAGCCACGGTAATTTTACTCAGCTATATTTACTGCCGATTTAGAGAAAAAAAAAATCACGGGTGCTGGAAAGAAAAAGAAAAGTGAACCAGAAACGCCTACAGTAGAACTTTAAAACAATTGCTTGGATAAAAGCATCATGTGGAACATGAAGTAGAAAAAAAGCGAAACCAGTATCAGAGCTGCCTATTTTCTTACCATTGCACAAGAAAATCCGACAAGCAGTATAAAGTCACTGCCTAAAACTGATCATAGGATGCAACCAAGAACAACTGAAGCATTTGCTAATCTAAACAGAAACCTTTTCTGGATCCTAGTGTGAAAAATGCATGTATTTTATGATTGGCTTTTCGCAAATATTAAAATGAATATTATATGTGTTGTGTTAGAAAGTAATGCTGTATTAATTCTCTTAAGTAGTGTGTTAAATATAGTTTTAGGTTATAAAAATTGTTAAAATAGAAACTATTTTTAGTAGGATACTATTTTTAAAAGAAAGGACTCACAGCGAGATAGCAGCCACAGGACACCTAAATCTTTCAGAGAAAAAAAATTTATGGCCCTCTTATCAGAAGAAACAAACTTCTTCCTGACTCGAAGGCGCTGTTAGGATTCAGAGGAAGAAGTTGACCATGACCAGACAGAATCCTGTGTTTGAATGGAATTTATGCATCATGGATGAAGTGTATGAATATGCAACAGGCTGTTGTTTTTAAGGGTTAATCCTTTGTTAACGGGTGTCCTTTTTCGGGCTCGTGCTGCCCAGAAAAAGGTACTCGGACGTCCATAACTCTTTGTATTTATTGTCTCATATTGCCCTAATTAAAATTGTCCAAATTATTATTACTGTAATTGTATTACAATTTTTATAACCATTTTATTACTATTAAATTTTTAAAATTTTGAAAACAAGTGATTGGTGTTTTTAACACTAGTGTCAAATCACACGTTTTGTCTTTCAGCAGCTCGAGGCTGGAGAGCATTTCCCCTGGGGGTCTGGAGGGTAGGGGCACAAGGGGGTGAGTCTGCAGATCGCACCTGTGCCATCAGAAGGATCCAGCCCGGTGCTCCTTGCGCTCGCCATTCTCCGGGCCATCGCTGTGTTTTACTGCTCAGCGATGCCGCTCCATCTGTTTGCGTGGAAGAAAGAGCCACGAGCACTAAGGCAGTCAGCAGCCGTGCCATTCCAGCGATATCGCAGCGCTCTCTGCTTGCAAGGCTGAACACGCTGCGAAGCCGCCTCCGCAGCTGCTCGCCCATCCCCGCTCGCTGCCCCCGACCCGCGGAGCGCTGCAACCGCGCCTCTGCCGCCCGCCGAAGCCGGCCCCGCCGGGCCGCCCCCGTGCCAGCCATTTTTCTCGGCCATCGTGTCCCTTTGCCTCCGGAATGTTCCTCAGCCCTCCCGGCCATTTACCGACCCCACCCGGCCCGCCGCTCGCTCCCGCCCCTCGCCCTTGCCTCGCTCGGCAGCCGCGTCCTTGCCCCACCCCCGGCACCCAGCGGCGAGGGGCAGGGCGCTGGCTCGGGGGACTGCAGTACCGCTCTCTGGCCACAGGGTGGCGGACTTACCAGGGCTGTGATTTTCCCGCCCTTTTGGCCGCCACCTTGAGAAGGTCAATCGAGTCCACAACATCCGCGACACGCCACTCCTAAGATGGCGGCCTCTCGGCTGCCTGTCGCTGGCGGGCTGCAGTTGCGCGCTGTGCCCACAAGGGGGCAGCACTGCGCCCACCCCAGCCCGGGCTGCCTGGGGGGAATGCGGGCAGGGAAGGCGGCAGATAAGAGCAGGGGCGATCCCCTCCAAAAACTCCTCTGAAATAAATGCCCCAAAACAGCCGGGAAAAAAAAACAACAAACCCTGCCTCTAAACCAATAAGAACCAAAAACCAAAAAGTTCCCAACCCTTTCTTTTAATCAATATTTAAATATATTTTATGTCTATATTTTTCATATTTATATACACATTTATATTTGTAATGTATATTGATGTATAACGTTTATTTATACATTTATATTTATAATTTTCTATTTAGATATAAATTTATATTCTACATTACATCTATTTCTGTTACTTAGATTTATTTATATATTTTTATACATATCTTCATATATTGATTATATATTTCTGTGTTAAGATCTTTACTTCTGTAACACATTATTTAAAGCCCCTGCCTCTACCCAAATAAAGCCAAATGAAGCCCTTTCTTTTAAAATGTATTTTAATTTTTTAATTATATTTTTCATATTTATATTCACATTTATATTTAAGACGTATACTAATGTATAGTGTTATTTGTGTTCTATATTACACCTCTTCCTATTATTTATATTTATTTATGTTTTAAATTTCTATATCTATACTTTTATATCTTGTTTATATATTTCTATAATTAGAATGTAAATAAAACCCCTTTCTTTTAAACTATATTTACATATTTTTTTCATATCATATTCACATTTATATTTATAATTTATATTTCCGGATAATGTTATTTATATTCTATGTTACATCTCATCATATTACTCACATTTACATTAATATTTTTAATTAATTTTATTTATAGATATTATATATATTATAGAGAATATCTTTTAATAGAATATCGGATATACCATTTTTATATTATATATTTCTATTACTTATATTTATTTATAATAAGTATTTATAGATATCAGAATAAAAATTATATAATTGTATATTTGGATTTATATTTTTATATTATTTATATTTATACTATTTAAAAAAACCCAGCCCAGAACCTACTAAAAAGCAAAAATCCCAAATTTATTTAAAAGTATATTTAACATTTTTATATTTACAATCTATATTTAAATATCTTTGTATATGTATAATAGATTATAATTTATATCTATTATGTTACAATAATATACTATATAGTATAGATTTTTGTATTTATCTATTTTCCATATTTATTTTTACTGTTATAATGATATAATTTTTCTTCCTGAGGAGGAGGGACCTCGAGGAGCGGCTGATGAAGAGGCAGCGGATGCAGTTCGCCGAGCGCCTGGTAAGGACAGCCCGGGATCCCCAGCCGCAGGCTGGAGAAGCCCCCCTAGCCCCGGTGCTTGGTGCGGGGGGCTGGCAGCTGTGGCCCTGCCCAGCGCCGCCCCCGGGCCCGCCAGCCCGCGCCCCCCACGCCGCTCCCTGGCCTGGGCCGTGCGGGCCGGCTCGGCCGGTGCTGGGCGCGGGGAACGCCCGGCCGAGGGGCACAGCCCGCGCCGAGCCTTTCCTGCCGGCGCTCCCCGCAGCTGCTGCAGGACGAGAGCCGAGCGGCCGAGCAGCTGCGCTGGGCGCTGCCGCGCCTGCGGAGCCCACAGAGGCCCGTGCGCCAGGCGGCCGTCGGAATCATCGGTGAGCCCCGAGCCCGGCGCCCCTCCCCGCCCCCGGCCCGGCTGCTGCCCCGGCGGCAGCGGGAGCCGCGCCCGGGCCGCTGCAACCCCGGCCGCCCTCGGCGCTGCCGCCGCCCTCCCGCAGCCAGCCGTGCCCTCGGGCGGCAGCGTGCGGCAGGGGCCGGCAGGAGCCCTGCCCGGGCAGGAGGGCGTGCGGCCGCAGGGCTGGCAGCGCCCGTGCCGGGCAGCTGTGCCGCCTGGCGCCGCCACGGGCTCTGTCTTGCCAGGGCTGGCCGGAGTGCTCGTGAAGGGACAGAAGGAGGAGCTCCAGATCCTCAGCGAGGGTGAGTCAGGGCATCCTGGCCCCGGAGCTACAATCCGTGCCCGGGCTGCGGAGGGCTCTGCTCCCCATGCGGACGAGGGGCGGCGGGGGCAGAGCCCGGAGAGCTGTCAGGGAAACGTGGGCGATGCGTGGCCAGCACCTTCCGGCCGAAGCCATGGCAAGAGCCGGCTGGGATGGCCCTGGCAGGAGGCTTTCCTTGGATTCCCTCAATCTGGCCTCTGCGCGTGGCTCTGTTCCTCTCTCTTCCAGCTCTTCAAGCCCTGAGGGAAGATGAGAGCCCATCCTGCCTCAGCATACTGATTCAGCTGACCTTTGAGAGAAGATCTGCAGGACTTTGTTCATCTGCTGGATCAGATGCACCGGCGTCCATCGGCGATTTCCAGTTCCCACTGAAGATGAGAGCACCTGCAGAGCAGGATGGACCAGCTGGAGCTCCAGGCACAGCTCTTGCTGCTCAGAGCTGAGCCTGTGGGAAGCTCCAGGAGCTCCTGCCATCTCTCTCCCTGTTGGCAGCTCCCTCCCTGCAGCCCTCAGGCCCTGCCCACTCCCTTTTTTTATCTCCCAGCTCACCCCTTCCCTTTGCTTTCCCTTAATAAATGTCGGGTCCGGCTGTCTGTCTCTGCCCCGACACGGGTAGAGTGGTTCTTGGGTGGCACGCGATGCAAAGGACGAGTCTGGACTCTTCAGCTTTCGGTCTTCAGGTTGTTTATTATTTCTTATCTACAAAATTTTTCTGTCTGCCCAACAGAGGTCTGATCTGCAAGCAGTCACAGGCACTCTCTGACCACCCACGGGGCGGTCATGTCTTTTTATACTAAAACCTACGTATACAATATTTACCTTTATTTCCCAATGCTTTTCGCCCATGTTAGCAAGTGCACCTTCACCATAAACCAATCTCTAAGTGCCAACATCATCACAGGAAATGGAGGACAAGAAGAAGAAAGAAGAAGGACAAGACACGCCCTGATCCCTCCATCTTGTCTCCATAACCCCCCTGTACCAAAAACCTTAAAGTCTATATCTCACCCTCTAAATGTGTCTTTTTTACACCTTTTACTCTAAAGTGATTCTCTTGTCCTCAGACTCTTGTTACTTCTGTGGATGGATCAAAATCAAGCCACCAAACACTCTTGGCAGCATTCCAGGATTTTCGAGACCCCCCAAGGGTTCTCCTGGCATCTCTGGACATCGGGAACGATGTGCTGAGATCCCACAAATAAACAGCTTGGGTTTTTCACTTGAGCCGCGTCTCCGTGGAGCTGAAGGGACACAAAATCTGAGTCCGGGCATGTGCAGGGCCCTGCTGCCGTTCTCCTCCCTGCTGCATTCTGTGCAGGGACAGAGAGGAACAAGGGCAGCTCAGGCTGCAAAGGTCCCTGTCCTGCTGCTCCAGTTGCACAGCCCTGTGGAGTTCAAGGTTGTGCTGAGCACGCTGAAGGGGACAAGGACCCTGGGTTTTAGAAGAGCCAATTTGAGTTTGCTCTGATCCCAGCCGTGAGGGAGTCCATGGTGTCCTGGTTCAGGGCAAATTTTGGACAGAACCCCCAAAGGGGCTCCTCTAGGAAAGCAGATTCAATCGGCCCCTCCCCCCAGCTGGTCCAGGAGAAAATACCTCCTTGGAGAAAAGTGGAAAAAATCTGTTTATTAAATAATAAAACCTAAACAATATTAAATGATAAAACCCTTGCGGCTCCAAAAGAGATGACAAACTGAGAAAGTCCCCTCCCTGGGTTGTAGCTCAGCTCACCCAGTCTCTGATCAGTCTGTCTGGTGCTGGAAATGTCACAGGCCAGGCCCAGCCCGGTGGGCCACAGGTGCAGCTGCCGGTGCTCCCCTGAGTGTTCAGTCCAGAGCAGGTTTGAACAGGTCCAAAGAAAAAGGGAAAAAACCCACAGTCCAGGGAACTTCCTTGCCTCAGCAAGCTAAAACTAACTAAAAGCAAAGGAGAGTTCTGTTCCGCTGTGTGTCCATCCGCAGACAACACAGTCCAGGAGCGGGAATGTGGAGGAGTGAGTGCAGTGTCTGAAAACAAACTGCTGCTTCTTCTTTACCCCCTTCACTCTCTGGAACAAGTCTTAAAGGTGCAAATTATTATTCAGCATAAACAGAACAAGATGATTTGGGATAAAAGCATCATATAGTCAACCTTGGACATTCCACCCCTTATCCCCTGTCATGGTTTGATGCTGGCACAATGCCAGTGCCCTCATGAAAATACCTTCTCCCTTGTGTCTGCTGTGAGATGTGACCAGGAATAAGCAAAGCAGGCTCCCACTTAGAAATAAAAAAACCCCTCTTTATTAACTAAACTAGAACTCCAAGTAAAAAGAAAACACACAGGGAAAATTAAAACCTTCCAAAAACATTTCCTCCTCCCCCCACCAAATTTCAATACATCCATCCCCCAAATTACCAACTCTCAGTCCATTACCACCCTTTAGGTAATCAATTTTCAATACATCCATCCCCCAAATTACTACCTCTCGGTCCATCACCACCTTTTAGGTAATCAATTCTCAGGTCATCAAGAGGAGAGCAGTCCTTCTTGTGCCATAGGCTTCCCCTGGAAACACACTTGATACCTCTTGTGTTTCCTGTCACACATGGCACTGCCCGGAGAACATTTGCCATCTTCCTTCCATGCCCAGTGCTCTCACCACTGCTCATGGACCAGGGCTGCTTCTAGGGTTTTCCTTTTAAGGATGCTTTGTCCAGTTCCAAAAAAGAGCACAGTCTCTCACTTTTGGGACAGCTGTCCCCCCCAGATTTCACCCCCTGGGGCTGAGGGGTCTCGAGAACAGAGATCTTCTCCACTGAAGATCGAGGGCACCAACCACCACCCTCCTCATTCACTGTCTCTGTTCATGCACTCCCATAACATCACTGCACTCTCTTGGCTCCAAGCCGTTGCCTCCCCCTAAATGCAGTCTCCGTGTCACAGGGAAAAAAAATGGTTCTGTCCATGGCTATACAAGAAGAGTCCAGCCAAAAGCCACTCCATCATCTCCTCCCACCTAAGATTCTTCTCCACTTCTTTTTTCTTTCCTCTTATCTCATCTCTTATCTCTCTCCTTATTCAGCTCCAGGAGGATCAGCATTTGTAAGGTTTCCACGATGCAAGAAAAGGGTCAAAAATCTCAGTCTCTGCCTGTCCAGAACTCCCACGCTGCCCTGCCGGGCACCTTCTCGCCGCACCCCCCACCCCCATCCCCTTTCTCCTTTTTGGCTGGCAGTGCTATCAGATTTCAAGGTGGCACAAGCACAGGCATAGGCTGGCTCGCTCTCTCTCTCTCTCTCTCTCTCTCTCTCTCTCTCCCTCCTGGGGGGGGAGTGGGGGTGGCTCCCCGATGCCTCTTGGTGCTCCTCCACCCTTCTGTCCTCAAAGGCCTCTTCACCTCCCATCTCTGTCCAAGCCCAGCCTACCTCAGGCTGCATGGCTGCCCGTCCCCCACCCAGCAGCAGACAGCTGGGCAGGGCAGGTCTGACCTGCTTCCCTTGCCGGAATTCAAGAGAACTTCCCTCACGAGTGCAGACAGCTGGGCAGGGCAGGTCTGACCTGCTTCCCTTGCCGGAATTCAAGAGAACTTCCCCCACGAGTGCAGACAGCTGGGCAGGGCAGGTCTGACCTGCTTCCCTTGCTGGAATTCAAGAGAACTTCCTCCACGAGTGCTCTGCTTTTTAACCTGTGTTCTCAGAGGCGTATCCATTGTCCCCAGTGGCCACACCAGGTGCCAATATTAAAATCTGAACACCTATTGGTGACCACAGCATATCCCAGAAAACCTACTTCCTGTCAAACCACGACATCTCCATATTGTCATCTTACTACTAAAACTAATATAAATTCTAACTTTACAAACACATACATTATACATCCAATATACAGCTATACACAAAGGTAATAACATTCAGCAAACAGTGATTTACCTTTACACATAGGTCTCACCCAACAATCAGATCTCCCTGAGGTACACATTGTGATCTTCCATCTTTTTGCATTATCCACCATGTGCAACCTGGTCCCTGAGCAAAAAGAACCCCACAAATGGGTTTGTCTGTATTCGAGGCAGAATTAATCCAAACTGTCTTCTCTAACAAACTTCTGACATGTACCACTGGGACTTTGTCTCCATCTACTCTATGCAAAGGCTCAGATTGGGCAGGGCCCACTCGGTTAGTAGAGCCTCGGGTGTTAACTAACCAGGTGGCTTTTGCCAGATGCTGCTCCCAGTTTTTGAAAGATCCCCCACCCAAAGCTTTCAAGGTGATTTTTAATAGTCGCTTGTACCTCTCCACTTTGCCTGCAGCTGGTGCATGGTAGGGGATATGGTACACCAACTCAATGCCATGTTCGCTAGCCCGGGTGCTGATAAGGCTGTTCTTGAAATGAGTCCCATTGTCTGACTCAATCCTCTCAGGGGTACCATGCCTCCAAAGCACCTGCTTTTCCAGGCCCAGGATGGTGTTCCGGGCAGTAGCATGAGACACAGGGTGGGTCTCCAACCATCCCATGGTGGCTTCCACCATGGTCAGCAGGTAGCACTTGCCCTGGCGTGTCTGGGGCAGTGTGATGCAGCCAATCTGCCAGGCCTCCCCATACTTGTACTTGGACCCCCGCCCACCATACCATAGGGGCTTCACTTGCTTGGCCTGCTTGATGGCAGCACACATCTCACAGTCATGGATAACCTGAGAAATAGTCCATGGTTCAATCCACCCCTCGGTCTCGTGCCCACTTATAGCTGGCATCTCTGCCCTGATGGCCTGAGGCATCATGGGCCCATTGAGCTAGGGATATCTCTCCCTTGTGTTCCCAATCTAGGTCTATCTTGGACAGCCTTATCTTTGCTGCCTGGTCTACCTGCTCATTGTTTTGGTGCTCCTCCTTGGCTCTACTCTTGGGAACATGGGCATCTACATGGCAGACCTTCACAGGTAGCCTCCCTACCCTGGTAGCAATATCTTTCCACTCATCAGCAGCCCAAATTGGTTTTCCTCTATGCTGCCAGCTGGACTCTTTCCACCTTTCCAGCCATCCCCACAGAGCATTGGCTACCATCCACGAATCAGTGTAGAGGTAGAGCTTTGGCCACTTCTCTCTCTCAGCAATGTCCAGGGCCAGCTGAACAGCTTTGAGTTCTGCAAGTTGCCTTGCTCCACCTTCTCCTTCAGTGGCCTCTGCGACCTGTCCTGTGGGCCTCCATACGGCTGCTTTCCACTTTTGTTTCATTCCCACAATGTGGCAAGAACCATCAGTAAAAAGAGCGTATCGTGTATCTTCTGCTGGCAGTTGATTGTATGGTGGAGCTTCTTCAGCCCGTGTCACTTCTTGTTCCCCTTCTTCAGCGAGACCAAAGTTTTCACCTTCCGGCCAGTTTGTAATTATTTCCAGAATCCCAGAGCAATTCAGTTTACCTATACGGGCGCACTGGGTGATAACAGCAACCCATTTGCTCCATGTAGCACTGGTGACATGGTGAGTGGAAGGAACCTTGCCTTTGAACATCCACCCCAGCACCGGCAGTCGGGGTGCCAGGAGGAGGAGTTGCGCTTCTGTACCAATCACCTCTGAGGTGGCTTGGACTCCTTCATAGGCAGCCAAGATTTCTTTCTCTCTTGGAGTGTAGTTGGCTTCAGAGCCTCTGTAGCTTCAACTCCAAAATCCCAGTGGTCAACCCTGAGTCTCCCCAGGCACCTTCTGCCAAAGGCTCCAGGACAAGCCATGGTTCCCAGCTGCAGAATAGAGCATGTTCTTCACATCTGGTCTCATCCTGACTGGGCCAAGAGCTACTGCATGAGCAATCTCCTGCTTGATCTGGGCAAAGGCTTGTTGCTGCTCAGGGCCCCAGTGGAAAGTGTTCTTCTTGCAGGTGACCAGGTAAAGAGGGCTCACCATCTGACTGTACTTAGGAATGTGCATTCTCCAAAAGCCTATGGCACCTAGGAAAGCTTGTGTCTCCTTCTTATTAGTTGGTGGAGACATAGCTGTGATCTTGTTGATGACGTCTGTAGGAATCTGACACTGTCCATCTTGCCACTTCACTCCTAGGAACTGAATCTCATGAGCTGGTCCCTCTACTTTGCTCTTTTTAATGGCAAAACCAGCTCCCAGGAGGATTTGCATGATTTTCTCTCCTTTCTCAAACACTTCCGCAGCTGTGTTCCCCCACACAATGATGTCATCAATATATTGCAGATGTTCTGGAGTCTCACCCTTTTCCAGTGCAGTCTGGATCAGTCCATGGCAGATGGTAGGACTGTGCTTCCACCCCTGGGGCAGCCGGTTCCAGGTGTACTGCACTTGCCTCCACGTGAAAGCAAACTGAGGCCTACATTCTGCTGCCAGAGGAATGGAGAAAAATGCATTGGCAATATCAATCATGGCGTACCACTTCACCGCCTTGAACTCAAGCTCATACTGGAGTTCTAATATGTCTGGCACAGCAGCACTCAGTGGTGGAGTCACTTCATTCAATGCACAGTCCACAGTCCACAACAGTCAATTTCCATTCAATGTACAGTCCACAGTCAATCTCCATTCTCCTTCAGATTTACGCACAGGCCAAATGGGGCTGTTGAAGGGTGAGTGGGTCTTGCTGACCACCCCTTGGCTCTCCAGCTCACGGATCATCTTATGGATGGGAATCACAGCATCTCGAGTGGTTCTATACTGTCGACGATGAACTGTGGAAGTGGCAATTGGCACCTGTTGCTCTTCTCCCCTCAGGTGTCCTACTGCAGATGGATTCTCAGACAGCCCAGGCAACGTGTTCAATTGCTGCATGCCCTCTGTCACTACAGCTGCTATCCCAAATGCCCACCTGATTCCCTTTGGGTCTTTGAAAGACCCTCTTTGGAGATAATCTATGCCCAAAATACATGGGGCCTCTGGGCCAGTCACAATAGGATGTTTCTTCCACTCATTTCCAGTCAGGCTCACATCAGCTTCCACCAAAGTGAAATCCTGGGATCCCCCTGTCACACCAGCAATAGAAACAGACTCTGTCCCTACATGTCTCAATGGAATTAATGTACCTTGAGCACCAGTATCAACCAAAGCTTTATACTATTGTGGTTCCGATGTGCCAGGCCAATGAATCCACACAGAGCAGAAAACACGATTTTCCCTAGCCTCTACCTGGCTAGAGGCAGGGTCCCTCTAAGCCTGGTTATCCTTCTTTCCCTGGGCATATGTCTTGGATGTTCCTTCAAGGGGATTGGACATGTCATCATCAGCATCATACCTGGCAGCTCGGCTATGGGCAACTGGAGCTGCTTTCCTTTTGGTGGAACTCCCTCTCTTAGCCCTGTCTTCCTTCAATTCACGCACCTGTTGTGCCAGAACAGCAGTAGGTTTTCTACCCCATCTCCTTATGTTTTCTCCAAAATCATGCAGGAAGAACCACAGGTCAGCTTGTGGGGTGTACCTTCTCTCGCCATCTGGGGAACATCTGCGTTGGGCACCAGAACCTGTGATCTGTACTGCTGAGATTTGGAGAAGGTCTTCTTTAATCTCCTCTCTGAGCTTCTTATGATTCTCCTCTATCTTGTCCTCTAAGTTCTGCAGACGTGTTTCCACTGCTGCAATTCTGGCATGTGTTGGGCCATGCACAGCATCTGCATATGCTCGGAGCGTCTTTGCCATATCAAGCATGGTCTCATCCCTCTCATCCCTCTTCATTATGGCTAAGGCAGAAGCATATTCATGTGGCCCAAGTCGCACAAGTTTTCGCCACATCACAGACACGCATGGTACCAAGTCTGGATTCCTAGTTGTTATGTCATCTGAGAAGATAATCTCTGCCACTGCCATCTCTCTAAGGCCTTGGATCCCTTGCTCTATGGTCTTCCACTGTGTTTGTTGCATATAAAGATCATCTGCACACAGGTATCTTTGTGCTACACTTTCCAAGACCCATGCCCAGAGGCTGTGAGGGTTTGCCCCCCTCATCATTCCTTGGTCGATGACAGGATCATGTGACAAGGATCCCAAATGCCTCGCTTCAGTGCCATCCAGAATTGTAGCCTCGCCTGCAGCATCCCAGAGACGGACTAACCAACAAATTATGGATTCATCAGGTTGTCGAGTGTAATCCTTCCATAGGCCACGAAGGGCTTCAAGGAAAAGGACTCAGTATTGGCTTCTGATCTTGTGCCTGCTGCTTTGACTCCTGATTTTACATCAGGAAGCATTGAGGGTCCTCCTCCTGTATCATCATCACCATCATCCACTGGTCGATCGGTCTTGTCCATGCACTTTCCACTTCTAGTGCTGGTAGCAACAGCCATTGGTTGAGGCTTATTGTCTGGTTTAGCTGCTGGCTTAGGCTCGCTATCTGGTTTGGCTGCTGGCTTCGAGCCTGGGCTGTTGGCTGCAGCCTGAGGGACTGGGATAGCTGCTGATTTATCTCCCTGCCCCCCTGCCTCTGTCTGCTGCCCGACAGTATCTAGCAATTTTCAATAAGCACAAGCCAGGGCCCAGCTCACTGCAATGATCTTTTCCTCCTTAGGGTCATCCTGCTACTTCTCTTTCAGGTATTTCCTCACCTCAGCTGGGTTCTGAATTTGTTCATGGGGAAAGTCCCAGACTATAGGGTCAGAGAATTCCTTCAGGATTTGGCCCATATCCTCCCATTTCCCACACCACTCACGATTTTCCACACCTGGGTCTACTCCTGGGTCAGGGGTCTGATCAGCCCGTCTAGAAATCTCAGCCCTCATTCTAGAGAAGCTGCAGACTGTAGAGAGGAAGCTTACCAGATTGAATACCAGAAAGATGGTCTCAAACATTCAGGGTAAACTGAACATTCTCCAATAGCGATGTAAGAGATTCAGAGGAGAAAAAGGAAAGCAAAGGCTGAAAAGCCACATCCCCTGCTCCTCCTCTAACAAACTGGGAGCATAACCATAGCCACGAGCCATTCATACCTGGAGCAGACCCCAGCATGTTTATATATGTTTATTCTTACAAATCATTACCACCAAGCCCAGCAGGAGAGCTATTCTGGTCACTCCTCCTCTGCTGTAAAAACTATGTATTAGGGACAATGCTAGAGCTATTTCTGGATAAGAAAATAAACCTAGGGACCATAGAGGTATTAAGATCTCAAAAAACCCTAGGGACTAGAAATGCATGCAAGCCTTCACCCCAAGAGACATTATGAATTCAAGAAGCATGACTATTAATTGCTTTATACCAACACAGAGTAATGGCAACCAAAATGCACTCAAAACAGGGTTTTTTCCACTCTCTCTCGAATCCCACGTGTTGGGCGCCAAATTTTGTCCTGGTTTAGGGCAAATTTGGGAGAAAACCTCCAAAGGGAGCCCCTCCAGAAAGCAAACCCCCACGGCCCCTCCCCACAACCAGGTCGGGAAGGATTCCTTGGAGAGAAGTGGAAAGAACCGGTTTATTTAACAGGCACAGCACCCCCCAGCACACAAAAGGAACAATACCAGGTGACACCACTCTTTCACCGCTCTGAAATGATGACAAATTCAGAAAGTCCCTCTTGGGGGTGGTCGCTCTGTTATCAGTCTGTCCTGTGCTGGGGCAGCTGCTGCAGCCACAAGGTGCAAACTCTCGGTGTTTCCCAGGTCCCAGTCCGGAGCAGGTTCAAGTGGGTCCAAAAAAGGAAGAGGAGAAACAGCCCAGGGAAAATTTAGACTGCTTAGCTAAACTAACTAATGAGTAGAAGCAAAAAGCAAGAGCAAAGCAGGAGCAAAGCAGAAGCAAGTGCAAAGCGAAAAGCCAAGCAAAAGCAGCACCCATGTACTGCCCTGTCTGTGTGTCCTGCCAGCCGTGGGGGAGCGGCTGATAGCAAAACCAAAACAAAACATTCGCTCTTCACAGCCAGTCTTGAAGGCACAGAACATGATATCCAGCATAAACAGATGGGGATGGAGATACAAGCATCATAACATCACTCTAGGACAATAACAAAGTTTGCTTTAGTCCAAAATGCTGCTGAGTTTCAAAAGAAAGTCTTTATCATAGACTGCACAGCTGCAAAAATACACATTAACAACTACAAGATATTCAAGGACAGAAAAGTGTGTTTGAAAATGCAAATATAGTCCTATTTTATACTTTTCTCAGTAAAAACATTTGAGAGAAACAGTGTTGAAGTCAACAAAATAACATTATTGAACCCAACTCTGCTCTTTAAGGTGATCTTCAGTAAAAAGCTTGACACAGAAACATACAGAAATGTATTTTATAGTAATTTTCCCTTCCCAAAAGGCCTCCAATGTTCCTGCATGGCTTAGGAAAGCAGTAAGAAGTCTTTATGTTTAGTTCTCACAGAAAATGTGCAATGACTTTTGGTTTTTGCTATCTCAACCTTTGTACAAAGGATGCTAAATCCCAAAGGAGAGAGTGATTTCAGCATTGCCTTGGGCCCTTTCTTTAATGCTGGTACAGTTCTAAAAGCCCTACTTTGATGGGACAGAAGAACCAAGAGAAAAGAAAAGGTACAGGAGAGAAAAAAAGGTGTCACAAAAGTGCAGGAGGGAGAGGGAGAGGCAGGACAGGGAGGACCCAGGACACACAAAACAGAGTTGGGGCCCAGGGCCTGGGACTAGCTGCAACTCCAGCTGTCAGTGCTGCTTCTTCTCCTTCAGCCTCTCTTCCTGCTCAGCATCTCAGGGGGCTCGCCTATCCTCCACCTAAGAACAACCTGAACACTAAGAATAATTAGAATAGGCAAAGCTGTGGCTTAAATATTACTTTGAAATGAAGAGCTGGAGTGCACATCCCAAAGATCATGGGCTGCCACATCTGGGTTTGCAGTCCTGTAAACCAAGACTTTCTCTCCTACAGAAACTCCTACCAATACTGAGCAGCTTTGCCTAAACAAGGATTTGAGGACTCTGCCACATTACAATACACTATATATCCTTTTTCACTGTATCCAAGACAGCAGAACTGGCATCTTCCACCTCTCCTAAAAACCAGAGACACAACAGCACAGTGCCTTAGGACATGCCAGGAACGTGAGGCAATCTAAGGGATGGCAGTGGGTGTGTCTGCATCAGCAGAGCCCCACCGAGTCCTGCCCTGCTGCTCCCGAAGCTTTCCAGTTCCCTTCAGCCCAGGGCCAGAGAGCTTCCAGTTCCAGGGAATGTCCCAGTACTGGGACAGCTCCAAGTCCCAGTTCTGCTGCTCCCAGTCCCAGACACCTTCCTGTATTTGTGTATGAAAGCATCAGTCTTGCCCAGGCTAACAGCATAGACACCCTCTGGCAGCAGAGACCCGAAATGTCTGCTGAGAATGGCTTCTCCACCCCTCTGGGCCAAGGAGGAGGAATTCCCATCCACACTCGGGGCTGCTCTGCTGTCAGAGGCCTCAGGAGGGTCACCTCCAGCACACCTGGTCAAACCATCCATGGCCTGTGCTCCACTGTCACTGTCAGCAGAGGCCTCAGCAGGGCCACCTCCAGCACTCCTGGTCAAACCATCCACGCGTCTGTGGAGCTCCTGGCTCAGCAGCAACACCAGGGTCCCTCCAACTCGAAGCACTCTGGCAATCACAGGAAAAAGAAAGTTTAGGTGTTGATCCCTCACTGCTGACGCTTCAGGTGCCACCTGCGTTCAGTGAAACACCCAAGTGTGTCACAGCTCAAGTCAGTGAGCTGCACCTCCAAGAGGAGTTTAAATCCCTGATCTCCTTCCCTCTTTCTAAATGGCAGAACAGGGCCTTGTCCTGACTCCAAGGTCAGTCCTTGTCCTGACTCCTGACTCCATTTCTGGTGTTAGCAGTTCTTTCTGTTGGGTTAGCAGGGAAGAGGGACTGATTTTTTACTCCCCTCAGCACTCTTTCAAGGATCAAGGGCACCATCAAGCCCAGAGTTTTTGGAGATTGCAAAGGAACAGCCTCCCAGTGCAGCAAGGGCTGCTCAGATTAGCATGGTAATTCTGAAACTGGTCCTTCCTTTTGGAAACTTCAAAAAACAGCCTTTTGGAACTTTTCCTGTTCCACTGATCCTTAATGGCTTTCAAACTCCGGAAGCAAAAGCAAATTAATAAATGTTTGCAATTAATTTTTCTAGGTATATGTCTAAACATTACATATGTCTTTGAAAGAAGGGAAAAAGAAATACTTTCCAGATTCAGTTTACAGCAAGTAGTTTGAACAGCTTTACTGGTGGGGCTCTCATGGCCCCTTCCTCATCTCCACCTTCCTAAGGGAATATTTTACTTAGGATGGACCAATAGAGCAAATAAGGCCAGAAAACAAGCACAGTGAGATTGCCACACCATTCTGTGGAGCCACACAACCTTCTCCATCACCTTCCCACCACATTCCTGCACTGGCTGAGTGAGATCAACACCTGCTGAAGAGCAGTCCTAGAGAAAGGGCTTCTTTGCAGGCAAGAAGTAGAAGGGAGAATGGTTTGACCTGTCTGTTAGAAGCAGCCCAGCTAGCAGCTTGGCCCAACTCTGCCACCAAATGGTAAGAGATGAAAGGACACACCTAAAACCAGCCCAGGCTGCTAGTGAGGCATTCCTGGACAGCAAGGACAATGCATGCTCCTTCTTCTTGTCTGAGATCCTTCCTGCCCAGGCAGGCTGGCCAAAGCTGGGCTGTGGCCTCAAAAAGGAAAGACTATGCATTTATACAAGCAGGCCTCAACTAGAAAAGGATTACAGCTTTATTTGTCTAGCCATGCTTTAACTTTGTCCAGGTAGGCCTCTCCTCTTTCTCCTTTCTGCCACACTGGAGTGTGGCTCAGAAACATTTCCCCTCATGCCTTGCAAAGAGCATTTGTGAGCATGGCTCACACAGGAGCCTCCCTTGGCAGCTGCCACTGGCACTCAGAGCTGGTGAGACACAACAAACAGCCTCCAGGGGACAAGTAAAGGGCTGAGACCTCCACAGCCTGTACAGGGTCACACTACAGAGCTGCAGACTATGGAACAAAGCAGATCTGAAGCTGGCTGAATGCTCGGATCACAAACCACCATGGCACTTCCATCAAACCCTGTGCCAAAGGCCACACGTATCTCTCCATTTCCTGGAGAAGATCACTCATGGTCTTGAACTTCTCCGCAAATGGAATATATGAAATAAGGCTGTCAAAGCTTTCTGAAGTCAATGTCAGCGCTGCAGAATAAAGGCACAGAGTGCCTGACTCTGTGAAAAATGCACAGCAGCTCTGCCCCTGTTCCCCCTTCAACACTGCCTGCCAGCTCTTTCTGGGCTATGCACATTCATACAATCCACATTTTGGATTATGCAGTTCACAGCTCCTTCTGCACTTGCCCTCTACCATGGAGACACCACCCCTCTGCAGACTGGGAGGAGACAAATGTGTGGGAGCACCCTTCAGCCTGCAGAGTCTCTGCTCCTGAGGATGTCTGCCTCTGCAGCAAGACTCTCCCCTAAGGCACTACATGGTCCCAAATTAACTGCTGCCTCTCGACACCCAGTACACCTTAAACATGAAAATCATTGAGCAAAACACAAAAGAAGAGCTACGTTTGTGAGCACTTTACTCAGTGCAAATGTTCTAGTGCACATGTATGAATGGCAAGGAGCCACCTCCAATTCTTCTCCATGCCCCTTTTCTCCCCTCAGGAATCTGGTTACAGCCAGAATCACATGGATTCTGTCAGAGCTAATGCCTTTGAAGGGTCACCTTAGAGCTTCTGCATCCCAGCCAAGGTCAGCTCCCCTAAGGAAGATGAAGCACTGTGCCTGTGGTGATGAAGGCTGGCCACGTGCCAGGCACTGCAGGCCAGCTGAGACCCCTCCTCAGACCCCAGGGGTCCTTCCATCCTGTGCCAGGCTGTGCAGGCTGGGCTGAGACCCCGGGGATCCTCCATCCTGTGCCAGGCTGTGATTCCAGGGGTCCTCCATCCCATGTCAGGCTGTTCAGGCCAGGCTGAGACCCCTCCTGAGACCCTGGGGGTCCCTCCATCCCGTGCCAGGCTGTGCAGCCAGGCTGTGCAGCCAGGCTGTGCAGCAGGGCTGAGATCCCTCCTGAGACCCTGGGGTCCCTCCATCCCGTGCCAGGCTGTGCAGCCAGGCTGGGATCCCAGGAATCCTCCATCCTGTGCCAGGCTATGCAGCCAGGCTGGGATTCCACAGATCCTCCAACCTGTGCCAGGCTGGGCAGCCCAGCAGGCCTAGGCCCTGCACAGACCCTGGGGTCCTCCATCCCTCAGGGTGCTCCAAACTCACTGGACATGGCCTCCAGCAGACAGCAGGACTAAAGACTTCCAACAGCCCCTCCTCACCTAAACTGCTGAGATTCTATGCCAACTTTTCCACAACTAGCTGGAGATGTTTCCTGGAGCATTCTTGTGTCAACACTTGCAGCACAACAACTGGGTATCAATTTTATCTGCAAATGAAAGGACATGCCCTTTCCCTACAGCCCTGATCAAGACATGCAAAAGTGACAGCTCCTGACCAGTGATGGAGACACAAACTCACTCAGTTTAGAAAACCTGACAGCTCAGTACCTTCCATTGTCCTACAAACCAAAGTCAAACACATCTTTAAGTGAGAAATAAACCTACATTTTTATAAAAAATCAATAATGTTTCTTACCATTCCAGTAAGAAATAAATACTGCAAGGTAAAAAAATATGCACACTTCATCAATCATGCACAGGGAAACTCAGCCAGCTTGCCTGTCATGGATTTCATATAGGCATAATTTAGACTCAAACTCTGACATCCAGAATAAGGTCATGAAATTATTTCCTTCTCTACAGAATAGCTTCTAAAATAAGACCAAACAGACTCCTTCTTACAGGAGAAGGGAACCATCATTTAAAATACTCCTACTGCAAAACATGAACAATTCAGCTCAGTTTAATGTGTCCTCACCAATACTCACCTGGTAAATTTAACTTACAGGCTGCACTTCATTTGGATTTCTCCTGGCTGTGTTCCACTAAGATACAAAGAACTCTCACAGTCCAGAACACTCCACCTTTTGGAGGTTTTCTCCCAAATTTGCCCTAAACCAGGACATTTACCTACTCCCATTGGGATGAACATTACTTTGGTAAAGCAATCTTTGCTTCATCAGGACTTCATTGAAATATTGGAGAAGATCAAGAAGAATAGACAGAAAGCACTGGTAACTGTTCATCACAATGTGAAAGAAATACACCATGTCATAGAGAGAGTAAGAAAAGATGCTGAACACAGGTGGTAGGATACTCTTTTTGGGTGGTCACCTACTGCCACAAGAGTCCTGAACAGTATGTGTCATCCCATCATTGCCCTTTTGCGTTTCGTTTTGATTGGGGTTTTTTAATCAGCAATCTTATTCATTATGAATTGGAGAATGATGAAAGAGTTAACAAAATTGATGTCTGTCATTAATGCACACAACTTGGCTGATGTCCTTTTCACTGTGGCCATCTCCAAGACTATTGACACAAGGCGACTATAAATGAGAGGATGTGTTTTGAAATAATCTTCAATTTTCTTTGATGATTATAAGAAAATTACTTTTGATTTTTGGTGAATTGTTTTGAAAAAAAAATATTTTAAATGAACTGTTGTTGATTTGTTTATTGCTTTATTGCCTTTGATTATTTGTGATTAGTTTCAGATATTTGAAAAAAATGTTTCAAAATAATATGGTTTAAATTACTGTTATTATATTTGTTTCTTGTTTCCTTACCCCCGCCTTTTTCTATCTTTTCTTTTCCTTCCCTTCTCTCTCTCTGTCTGACATATTGTCTCTGCTTTCCAGGATATGCTACCAATGCGCGACAAGTACACAACAATAGTACAGAACACTGCTGATGAAGACCCTTTGAAGCCTGTCGTGAGTCACCAGGTGCTGTGAAAGACGGTCTGAGGTTCCCCCCATTTGCCTCACGACCGTCCACAGGACCGATATCAGGACCCTGAGGACCCCGATGGGACCTCTGGCCTGCCAGTAATGGATGAACACCAAAAATCCTGAGGCCCCTGAGCAGAATTCTGGCCTGCCAAGTGATTGTTCACAGCTGTGTCTTCAGTGACTGCTTCTAGCAGGGCCTGCCAAGGGGCGACCCAGCCTATATGCTTGCACCTGCTTCACGACAATAGACCAGGAATTTTCCCACCTCTTGGCCAGATGAACTTGCTGGGGCAACTTGGTAGCCCCCCCATGGAAAATCCTTCCTCTGCTCCACTACCACCGTGAGGCACCGAGGTTGAAGCCCCCCTACCAAGGACTGAGACTGAGACACCTGTAATTCTGATGCAGAGGTGCTGGCCTGACTGAAGCAGGATGCCTGCTGAGTGTTGCCTACAGATGTGCCTACAGGACCTAGACTGGTTTCCCCCAGAAAGCAGTCCTGAAACAGTGGGTCGCACTCACTGCTGATACTGACTTATCCTGCTGAGAACATGGACTGTCTGTACCCGTCTTCAATACCTTTTTCCCCCTCAGCAATTTCAATAGACTTCTTCTTCTTGATTGGATCTGTTCCCCCTCAGCCATTTCAAGATTCTGTTTCCCCCCTCAGCAATGGACTATAATAGAACCTTGAGTTCACCAGGACTTTGAGATCTTCCCAACGTGACTAGGCAAACTCTATCGGCTGGACTAAGAGGACTTAGTCTCTCCATGTTTGGTAGCTATACTCCTCTCTCTTTCTCCCCCTCTTTTTTATTCTTTTCCTCTCCCTGACTCCTTTCAGGCATTTGCTGTGGTCATTCTATAAAGGTGCATTTCTTTGGATTGATACTGCAATCCCCTTTCCAGGTTGTCTGTTGCACTCCCAGATCAGTTAACCAACCAACCAGTTAACCAACCCCTTGGTATGAGCGGATCGTGACAATACCTTCTTTCAAGCTGCACTTGGTTCTAGTCCATAGAAGCACACTGGTAGGTAAAAGTAGACTCTAAAAGATAACATTCAAAACCTATTTCCCTTGTCTTCCCATTAAAGCAAGTGAAGAAAGCAGACAGGAGATCTTCAGATAACATGCTATGCAAATTGAAAAGATTCTGTCCTTATTTGAAGCAACTGAGGAACTCACACAATGAAATACAGTTCAGACAGATGGAAGGGTCACAGATGATGTCAAATCTGTACTTCCAATGTTTGAATGAAGCAAGATTTCTTGAAGTACAATCCTATAAAATGAAGGTGAGTTTGCAGAAGCAATTGAACTGGGTCTGCTTTATAAACACAATGTTTTCTAAGTAACTGAGGATTCAGGAAGGCAAGCTTGGAATTTAAAGGATTTAGAAAGATACAAATACCAAGACTGGCAGTTCATTAGCTTTAACAGTCTCTTCAAATAAGATCTATTTTTAACTTCTTCTTGTAGTAGGTCTGAAGACATTGGGAACGATGCAATAAAACAAAACAAACAACAAACCAAAACAAAACCAAAACAGCTTTCTCAAAAAGCTTGGAGAAACCAGAGAAATTATGATTTTTAGGGGTTAAGTAGTCCTTTAAAAGTTGTCTCTGGGAAAAGAGATAAAAAACCACTAATTGACTGGGGAGTATATTCCAAACCTGTACTGAAGCATGTAAGGGACAAGAGCCGGTAATAAAACTACTATGCTGGGTTCATCTGTTAAAAGCATTCCAGAATGGTTGAAATTATCAATCACATAATGTGGGATTAAAAAAAAAAAAAATAAAAAAAGAAAAAAGAAGAAAACATAGAGAAAAAAAAATATTTTGAAGATGTTTTCCCATTCCCAGATGGCATAACAACTTTATTTCATTTTGTTCCTAAGACTGATTAATAGCTTATGAAGTGTTTTACAATTGAGAGTGAGAGTGTTCACACTAACCGTACAATTTGGATGGATCTCTTTTACTTTGCACAGCAGCAGATACGGTTTAGCACTCCACAGCTCAGTCCCCAAAAGTGAATGGGTGTGGCAGATTTAACCTACCTGGCCAGTCCACCAGAATGCTTAATTATCTTGGAAAATGCTTTGCTCTATCTCATTATCTGGACATGTCTCTCTAGCTCCGCTTTGAGCTCCTTGATCTTTCATCGACAGGATGAGATCCAATTTAGCTTAGCAAGGACATAGCCTTTCAAAACCACATCTTTTATCTTCTGCATTCATCCAAGTACATTTCTACTGCAGGGAACCCTGTGGAAGATCCTAGTTGTTTTGTTTCTCAGATAGTTGTTGCATAAAAGAGCTCTTCTTTTAATTTTTTCCCTGCTAAAGGATAGGCTCTGTACTTAACTGATTGTGATGCTAACTCATTATCATCCATTCTTCAGTCGCACAGAGTAGGCAGCAAAGTTTTCTTCTGAAGACATTCATTTAATGAGAAATGCTGAAGGTCTGACTTTAGTTGCAAAGGTCACTGATTGACCGGTTGCAAAATTGTTAAGTCTAGTAAGAGCAGGAAAAGTGACTTGAAAAGTTTTTTGACCAATCACACAAAGCAAAAGCATATTGACAGTACTTCTATCCAATCACTATAAAGACATGTACCTGGGCTTAGAACAATGCTCGCTTCTTTCGAATAAAAGACCTGCTTGTAAGCCTTAAGATACAATGCACAGAGCTCCATTATTAAGCTTAGAACTACCTAACATCACGCTAGATATACTTTGCTGTAGCTTAGGGAGTTATTCGAGACAAGCATTAATACACAGACCATTGTTCCATTTGTCCTTACTTTTCTACTTCTCATCTAATTTTTCTGCTGACAAACCTTATGACTACTGCTTAGCTCCAATGACAGTTCTGCTGTCTCTGAGGCCTTCCTTTTGCAGCTTTCCCAAACCCCTCTGTTTTTGAGGATTCCCACAGGCAATCACCAACCAGATGGAGTGGAACAAGGGCAAGTGCTGGATTCAGCACCTGCAACAGGGCAATCCTGGTGGGTGTATAGACTGGGGAGGGAGCAAGAGGCTGGGAGAAGCACTGCAGAAAGGGTCCCAGGCTCCTGGCCAATGGCAAGCTGAATGTGCATCAGCAGTGCCCTGGCAGCCAGGAGGGCCAAGCCTGTCCTGGGGTGCATCAGGCACAGCATCACCAGCTGGGCAAGGGAGGGGATTGTCTTGCTCTGCTCTGCTCTGCTCTTCTCTTCTCTTCTCTGCTCCGCTCTGGGGCGGAATCACCTTGGTATTAGAAAGTCCTCAAATGAGGTCTACAAAGACAGGACTCAAAGAAATGGCATGCAGCTGAGTCAGGGGAGGTTTAGGTCGGGTATCAGGAAAAAGTTTTTAACCCGAGAATGGCTGGGCACTGGAAGAGTCTCTCCAGGGAGTGGTCACACCATCACAACTGTCTGAGTTTGGGAGTTCAAGGATGGCCCCAGGCAGGGCCAGGAGTTGGACTGATGATGATCCTGATGGGGTCCTTCCAATTCAACAGATTCAACGACTCAATGGTTCTGTCCTGGCCACTCAAGGTATATTGCTTGGTCTCATCAGATTTTGATCTGCTCTTGTTGTTGGTCAGACTTTGTCCCTAGTGGCTAATGATATTTATCACAAAAGACAAAGTGCCTTTTCTCAATTTTCTCAAGCAATTGGAACATGCGCCTTAGAATCCTAAAAAAGTCTTTTCTTTGAAACAACACTGTAGTGTTTTTCACTGCCCAGTAGTCTTTCCAGATCTTAAGGAGAAAGAAGGCAAAATGAGGGGACGTATTACAATGAATGATTGTCAGTTTTCCGGTTCTTTAGCAGTATATTTGTACTTCCACTATTCTTTTCTGTAAAATCATGGTTTTCTATAGTATCCAATTTTCTAGCAAGACACATTTCTGCAACTGAGCCCATCAGTCTTTGTGAAAAGATATTGTCAAAAGTACAAAACATATGACTAGGCAGTGACAAGTGAGGGAAAAAAGGAGTATGAGAAGCAGCTGCATGATACTAAAGTGAGACAAGAAGGAGGAGAAGGTGCTCCAGTTGACAGAGCAAAGAATCCCCCACAGTCCCTGGAGGACATCATCATCAAGCAGGTTGTCTCCCAGCAGTCCCTGGAGAACCGTGGAGGAACACAATGGAGCTCGTGGGGAGCTCCATGCCACAGCAGGTGACTGTGCCTTGAAGGAAGCTGCAGCTTGTGGAGGGAGAGAGGGCCAGAAAAGCATCCTTGACCTCTTGGAAGAGTGGAAGAGTACGTGCAAATCTTCAACAGCTGCTAACTCTAATCTATTCTCTTTCCACTTCTTGTCTTAGGTAAGTAAGAAGACAAGGCAAGAATTAGAAGCCTAAATTCTTTTGCTTGAGGCTCCCATTCTTTCTGCCATTCTCTTCCAATTTAGTTTGAAGTAAAACTCATGATAAAGTTCTTAAGGCTTGATGTTCAGGCTTTTCAGAAAATAGGGAGTGCAAATAACTCTTGTCACTGTCATTTTTTTCAGAGAAGGAAAAAAGGGAAATTACTGGTTTTCAAGGACTTACAGAAATCCATTGGTAACGGTGGTGAGACTGAAGAGTTTATTTAATCTGAAAAGAGAATGTCGTGGAGCTACCTCAGCTCTGTACAAGTTTTTTTACCAGGAAGTCTAGACTTTTAAACAGACTAAGGACACAATAGTTATCTCTGGGAATATTTTAGTATGTATAGTACATTCATCTTTAAAGAGTTCTATCTGTTTGACAGTTATGACTTGGGCTTTAATTTTGATGTGAAAAGAAATATTTGTGATTCAGATCATTTCCATTTCTGAAGCATTTCAGTTGTTGACTGTTTTTGCTGTCTCCTGAGGGCGGGAAAATAGTCTTTGTACCAATACTGAAACAAACTAGATGGAAAACTTTGTTTTCCTCATTCTTTTCTGTCTATTTGAACAGGCACAGCAGCAAGACCACTGCTATGAGTCTGAGTGGCCCTTCCACTCCAGGATGACAAACTTGTAGTGGCTAGTATGTTATTTGCACGTATTTCTGATGCCGGCTGTTAACTGTTGTGCAGAAAGATCTGTCGACCTTTTTCCCAGGAAGACACTTCTGAATTGCTTCACTTGTCTCTGAAGCAGAGAACTAAGCTGGCACTCCATTTCTGAGATCTTGCTGTGGTAGCCCCCAAACCCATTTCTTTCAAATGCCTTTTACTTTCAACCCAAGCACTTCATTACTTCATGATGTAATCTCTTGTTCTTAATGTTCGGGGAATTGTTTTAGACTGATAAGAACATATTGCAGTAAGCAGGTAGAACATCTATCTTAAGCAGTATCCATCACTTGGCTTTGGTTCATGTATCATAACATCTGCAAGGCATGTCATTTACAATCAATGGATGGGCTGGGGTAACGGGCCACAGGTTTAGGAATCTTTCTCCAATTAATTTTGCGTTAAAATTTAGCTCTTATCATTTCAATTGGGTCTTTATTAAAACAATCATCTATTTATTACCTGTACCACAATGACCAGTGTACCTGTACCACAGTCAACAGTGGCTGAGCATCCTACAGCAATTCCAAGAAGAAGAATGGTCTGAGCCCCCAGTGCAGCACAAGAAGTCTGTCATCAAGCCAGAGTCCCGCAGGCATTTTCTCAGCCTGGAGAAGAGCAGACTCCGGGCAAATTGTTAGAGCAGCTCTCCAGTAGCTGAAGACAGCCTACCAGAAGGAGGCAGGTGAGCTACACAAGGGCACGGAGCGATAGGAAAAGTGTGGATGGCTTTAAAACCTGAAGAGGATAGGTTTCCTTTGGCTATTGGGAAGAAATTCCTTGCCAAGATGGTTGTGAGACACTAGAACATGTTGTGGGTGACCAATTCCTGGAAGTGATCAAGGCCAGCTTGAATGCGTCTTTGAGCTTAAGGCGCTCTAGTGGAAGGTGTCCCTGACAATGACATGCTGGGGAGGACGTAGGTGAATTTAAGGTCCCTTCCAAAGCCAACCATTCCATTATTCTATGGTAATCATTCTGTACAGTAGCAGTAAGAAGTTGAAGCTAGAAATAACATATTCATGCTGAGAAACTGCTATCCAAGGAGTTGAACGGTTTGGGTCTCACATTTATGGGCCATTTAGCAATACTATATCTAATATCTACTCCTCGCTCTTTATCATACACGCAAGTATTTTATCATCTTTAACGTTTCTGACATTTGGGAATTTTCTTCCCTTCTCTTTCTTTCTTTCTTTTTTTCTTTCCTTCTTTCTTTCTTTCTTTCTTTCTTTCTTTCTTTCTTTCTTTCTTTCTTTCTTTCTTTCTTTCTCTTTCTTTCTTTCTTTCTTTCTTTCTTTCTTTCTTTCTTTCTTTCTTTCTTTTCTTTCTTTCCCCCATTTCCTTCCTTCACTGCCTTCCTTCCACTATGTCCTTCTTTCTGCCAAGTCCTTCTGCCACTTCCTTCCCTCCCTCCCTCCACTTTGATGTTAATTTGCAAACTGTCAAGTAGTTACAGGAAATTACTCTTCTTAAATATCATTTTGAAGCTTAGAAATGAATAACAAAATTGTGTCAAAACAGGGCATTTAAAAGCCATCTGAAAGTGAGAACTAGCTATTGAAAAGACAAAAATACAAAAATGAAATGATGGAGTGGATGGTTTTAAGGGATATTCTTTGTATGGCTTTGATACAAAGGAGGATCTCAATTTTTACACCTTCTAAAAACACATCTTGAAACTTACTACTTTCCATGACAAAAATATTTCCAAAACAAGGAAATTGATTTATGCAGATGAAAATATCATCTCCCAAATAGTCATCATCAAGTCCAAAAATTACCTTGCTTTTTACATAGTAAGATTTATGGAGATTTCTATTCTCACACAAACAAAGAAGAATCTCTCAAATGACTAGAAAATTTTTAAAAGTAAAATAACCTTGAAGAAAAGAGATCCAAAAAAGAGCAGGGAATTATATACGTCCACACTTGTTACATGTTGGTTACTAATATTGGCTCTAGTTTGTTGGCGAGTACACTTCCCATTCACGCACGCAGACACCCCTCTTCCTCCTGCACACAGATGTGTGATATTGGGTCTCAAAGAATGGACTATTTGCTCTTAGATAGGTTTTGGTTCTCAAAGTCAAAGCGTAGTCTTCCTGGCTCTATTACCAGGATTTTGTTCCGGGAAGGGAATGTGCTTGTGCCTGTTAGAAATGGGGAGGAGGGGACAGAAAGCAAAGCCATTTGAAGACAACCTGCAGCATAACTAAGAAAGAGGGGTGCTTCTTGACTGCACAGCAAAAGAAATATCGAAAGTAAAATGGAGGAAAACTTGAGGTGCTGATAGAGTTTCTCCTTGTGACAGCTTTCAAACGTACAGAAAACAGCACTTCCTCATTCTCCTGCCTTTTCAATTCACATTAACATTGGAAGAAAAGGGGTTTTGGACAACTTTCTTTTGCTTCTTGCTAAACACTCTGCTGACACTCCGTGCAACTTCCAGAAAAAGATCAAGGATGCTTTTTGTACTGGGACAGTTTCTCCTTGCGAGACATAGTAGAAAAGCTTTTTGCTAAGATGTAGGCGACAAGAGACGCAGATTCAGAGATACGGAGCTCTCCGAAGGTAAAGGCCTCTCGCGGGCGTCTTTCCGCAGAAGCAGTGCTCGGGATCGCACCGCGACCGGCACAATGCTCTGTGTGCAAAGAAGCGGCTTCTTTGCCTCCGGGAGACGGAGACCGCGGCCGCGTCATTAAAAGCCAAGAAAAAAGTCGCACAACATGGGGAGTGTGTGTGCAGCTCTCAAACTTAAAGAAAACAGTACCTTACCTCTCTCCTGCCTTTTCCATTCACATTACCATTCAAAAAGAAGGAGTTTTGGACAACTTTCTTTTGCTTCTTGCTAAACACTCTGCAGACCTCCGTGCAACTTCTAGAACAAGAGCGGAGATGCTTTCCGTACTGGCACAGTTTGTCCTGGCAAGACATAGTAAAAAAGCTTTTTGCTCAGTTTTATGCGACGAGAGAGGCAGAAGGCAGAGAAAAGAGCTCTCCCAAACGAAGCCCCCTGCCAGGGCGTCTTTCGTCAGAAGCCGCTCTCCGGAGAACACCGCCACCGGCACAATGCTCTGTGCGCGAAGAAGCCGCTTCTTCGCCTCCGGGAGATGGAGAGAGCGGCAGCTTCCCAAAGGCGAAGATGCAAGTCGCACCACATAGCAACAGTGTGGGCAGCATCCAGACTTAGAGAAAACAGTATTTTACCCCTCTCCTGCCTTTTCCATTGTTCTTATATTCGAAAGGAACGAGTTCTGCACAACTATCTTTTCCGTATTGCAAAACTCATTTCAGACCTCTGTGCAAGCTTTAGAACATGATTTTGGATGTTTTATTTACTGGCAGAGTTTCTCTTTGCAAGATATGGTGGAAAAGCTTTTTGCTGAGTGTTGAGCGGCAAGACACGCAGAAGACGCAGATACGCAGCTCTCCGAAGCTAAGTGCCGGTCCCCGGCTTCTTTCGGCACAAGCCGCTCTTAGGTGCTCACCGCGACGCAAGCAATGCTCTGTGTGCGAAGAAGCCGCTTCTTCGCCTCGGGGGGACTCGGCTAGCAGCAGCTTCCGAAACGCCAAAAACAAATATTAACACCACCGGCATTGTGTCCCGGGCGTCTTTCGGCACAAGCGCCGCACCGGAGCGTACCGCCCCTGGCACAATGCTCTCTGCGCGAAGAACTCGATTCTTCGCCTCCCGGGATCTGAAAGAACAAGCATAAGCTTAAGACGCCCTTGCCTCAATTGTGTACAGGTTTGGGCGCTCCTCTCGATTAATTGTGCCATTTCTGACAGCAGGTGTCGCTGTTGGTCAAGCTTTGAGTATGCTTAAGACGTTGCGATGCTGGGTGGTCAAACAACTCAAGCTAAGATCAGCGATTTTAAATCAGGTTCTCACTGGTGTAGATACCATTAGTCATTGCACACTGCAAAATAAAGCTGCTCTAGCTTTCTTGTTAGCACATGGGCAAGAGTGTGAGGATTTTGAAGGAATGTGTTTTTTGAACCTCTCTAACCCTTCTGCAGTCATTCACTGGAAACTCAAACAAGAACAAGATAACATGAAGAAATTGATTGGGAATGAGAGGGTTACGCATGAATGGTTTGAGAGATGGGAAACAACTCGATGGTTGGAAGATCTTGTCAAGGGAACTTTGTTGTTACTAGTAGTCATTATTATATTGCTTCTTGTTATTCCATGCATCATGAAACTGGTGAGCCTCTTGGAAGTAAATACAGTGAAAAGGGTTTAGCTGGTGCAAGACAAAGAAGGGGGAAATTGTAGCAATGTATCTGAAGCTCTTAGACTAAAGGGTGCACCAGCCATCCAGCTGGAATATGTTCTTCTCAGAATTTTCTCAGAGCCCTCTGGAATTCATCAAGGTTACTAAGACATAAGCCGTGCTAAAAGAAGAAAGAGAAGTTGAGAAACCAAATTCCAAGACTACAAGAACTCGATAACGGGGGGCAGCAAAGCGCCTGGACTGTAACCAATCGTATCTTCTGAGAGGTAGACACAGAATGTGTGGACATAACAAAGGCACCAAGATAAAAATGCGGGCCTAGCGTGTGCAGAGATTTAGAATGTGTAAGTGCATCATGTCAACAATCAACGGCTTCTGCTTAATCCTCTCGCTCCGTTGTCCTGGAGTCCTGAATTTCCCACAAGGAAAGCCCTACTAAAAGGGCTCTGATTTTAATGATAGTTGCTGTCTAGACGATGAATAATGGGAAGAGTTCTTTCAAATCCTTCCCTCGCTGACATCTGTAAGTTTCATCTTTTCCTGATTGTACTGGTGGCTATACATTAGTTATGACTAGAAAGGAATGCGTTTTAGGGATATGTGGCAAGGAAATTGGTAGCTCTGCTTCCATTTCCATTGTCTAAGAAGAATTCTGGTTAGTTTTGGACTTTTCATAGACCTCTGACTAGATTGCATTTGTCTTTGATTGAGCCCGTAAATTTTAGGCTACTAGGCTTGACCAATGAATAGAAAAGGGAAAGTGACACAGCTTAGGTGGTTCTCTTGTTAGTAGGGCGATTTCTGTCCTCAAGTTTGTTACTTCAGCTAGCAGATTATGCTCACTCCAAAAGAAGGTGAGAAGTTTGCTACCGTAAATGGTCCGAGAATTCTTCCTGCTTCTTTGTGACTCTTTTGTATGACTGGATTCTGTATTATTGGAGTTTGTTATAAAAAGTTGGATTAAATTGCGTGCGTCCGTTCTTGGGGGAAACAGAGTATTTAGCCAATAACATCTAGGCTTTTATCGCCCTGAGACTGTCTGAACGGACCGGACGCTTTAAACACAGTAATTCCTGCTAGTTCCAATTCCATTTTTAGACTCGACAAACCGAATGGTAAACCTGCACCAGTAGGGAGGGACATTGGACTTTCTCCTTTTTAGAGAGAAACTAATGAAAAAGTTTCAGCAGAATCACAGCAGGCTGTAAAATAAGAAAAGCGTCATGAAAAGAGGCCAATCCTATCCTCTTAGATATGGCTAGTTGTGATTGGACATGAATGAAATATGTCAACTCTGTGTTCCTGGGTATCACATCAGTAACAGCTACTTCAGCTGCTGTAGTTGTCTCCTAAAGCTAAGAACAGAATCCAAAGAATTGTGATTCCATGGTCCCAATTCACCCTGTGATGGTGACAGGTGAAAAAGGAGTGGAAGGTGCACGGGGAAATTAACTTGAATGGCCTATCTAAATCAGCAGCCACTGATTTCCTGAAAACTTCAACAGGTCAGTTGACCTGTTGGGATTCTTTTAATCCATGGTCATGTTTTTCTTGGGATTCTTGTAACCTTTCCCCATTTGTTCAGCCTTTGCCCTCAAGCCTTTGCTGACATTTCAAGTATCTCGACAAGCTGGAAATGTGTTGTCTTTCTTTATCATGGCATAATTCCCTTCAAAGGCTTGTTTGCCTCAAGTCTTATTTTTGCTGGTTTTCTGCTAGTTGATTGTCAGAGGGCAGCAGGTGCTTTGTAAGAGCAAGTACACAATCCTATAGCTTGCTTTTCTTTTGATTTGGCCTGTCTAGAAAACTGAATGACTGAACATTTCCGACAGAATTTTCTCTCCCCATTATGTTTCCCTGGAAGGGCAGATGCAAATCATCTACCTAAACTCTTGGCACGGAAGAAAATAGTGGTTTGCTGCTGCATATAGGTAGAAGCTTACAAAAGGAAGGCCTTGGGCTGAGGCCCGATACTTTGGCTAAGTAGAAAAGGACTATGGGAAGGTGAGGCCGCTGAATCAGAGGTAGATCAACAAGTTCTAGAATCGTCACGTGTTCACGGCGTGGTGTATGATGGTTGGTTGAATGAATTTTGTTATGGCTTAAAGCTGTGGAACTGATAAAGGCCTGAGTGCTTCAAAAGCCTGGTTTTTGCAAAAAAGCAGCTCTCCTCTGCACCTGCCTGGGGACTCTGCGTCACTAGGGACCCTCACTCCCAGTTTGCCAAGGAGATGATCAGTAGGAATGTTGCAGAGCTGCTGTGTCCATATGAACGGAATGGCAAAGAGTGAAGCGGTGGGTAGTTTTGGGCTTTAATACAATGCTGCTGCATTGGTGCCAGTTTAGTCGGTTTTCCATCAGTGGCCTTTCTGTCTAGAAGTACACTGCCCACAGTCTTCCTAGCATGTGATGCCATTTCCTTCCTGTTGTTTTAATACCTTCCTTCAGTTGAAAGGATGATACAATCTTTACATTTTGAAGATCCCTGTTAGGAAACACTATGCCAGAGGAGTCATTGCTCCCTTTTCTTCTGCCTCCTTTGTAATTTTCAGAGACTCATTTCAAATTTCTGCTAATGTCGAGAAGAATACTGAGACTACTCAGCAGGGTTGACGCTCTCAGCTGCCTTCCTCTTTCATACTGCTTCATACTGGATGTGACTTAATGGCCTGGTTTTGTCATCCGCATTTTGCTGTGATCTGTGAACACAAAAAGAAGTCTTTGTTTTTTGCAAGAACTACCCCTAGGAGGATTTGTGTTCATTTTGATTTCTCCGGTGTTAGCCCTGTTGCAGAAAAAAAGGAGATTGTACCCTCTTCTTGTGCTCTCATTCCCTCCTCTCTGCTTTGCATGTCCTAGTTAATCTACTGCCATGACTCATTTGGCATCATCTCATCGTGCAAATTCTGCACAGTTGCATGGACTTACAAATGCCAGGTGCCAAGGAGCTAATATAACCATTCAAAGATTAAAGAATTGTAGGGCTGGGCAAGTTCAGCTGCTGAAACTGTAAGTGGTTAAGTCATGCCATATTAAAGAGACAGAGCAAAGCAGTTCATCTAGGACTTTGAACTGGACACCTCTGAGAATAACAGCTTGACAGCAATGACACAGCCATCTTCCTAGCTGTATTCCAGAAAGAGAAAAGGGACACCTTCAATGGTTAAGATGTTTGGCATGAGAAAACAGCAAGAAATGTAGCCCAAAATACTTGAGCCAGATCAAGTGCGTTTTTCTCGTGAGAATTTTGCAGTTGTTCTTTCTTGTCTGTGCCTTTACTTTTCACAGAAGACAGGGAGGGCGTTCAATTATTATTGTTCTTTTGTTTTCTATTCTTGGCCTCCCTCTTTCCACCTGCCATTAACAATTTTGCCTTTCTTGACTGGCTTGTCTTTCTTTACTTCTAGAAGGTTACATGAGGTCCTCCAACCTTGTCATAAACATTCGCAGACAGTGGAAAGGAGTAGAAGGTACATCTAAATGCACAAAACAGACCCAGAAAAATAGAGGTTTTTTACAGTCTTCTGTGAGAACAAGATATCTTTGAACGGAGTAATGCTTTAACTTTTAGTCCACTCATTACTATTATTACAAGTGTTTGGCCTTTAGTACATAGCCTTTGAAATCATCCAGCCCAATATTTTTGGCTAATTTTGTTTTAGTTCTCTCGGGGACTTTGTTTCTTAAGGAATAGTCCAGAGCGAGAGCGTCCACGGTAGAGTTATGCTGCCATAATAAAAGCGTCGTAAATTCTGGTACAGTTTGTGCTGGTAATAGGTCTAGGAAAGAAAGGTTTTACATCTTTTTTGACTTTCAAATGTAACCATTATTTGAAACAGTTAAGAGTTGGGCTTTCCCCCCCTCCAAAATACTTCTCTCTGGAATGTTGCTCAGGGATTACACATAAAAGCTCACCCTGTAAAATATGTTGCGGATAATCTGCAGTAAGCGCAGCTTAGCAGCTAGAGATGATTATGTGGGTTAAATGACATTCCTTCTGCGGTGATGGAAACTCTGTCTACGCAGACATACTCAACAAAAGTTACCATGGCTTAGCTCCTCTCCTCAACTTCATGTGCATTTTAAAACTTTCCAAGAAGGTGAATTCAAGCTCCTTCATTGCTCTGTGCTGGAGTCCCAAGAAAATATCAGTGTGCTTTTTGTCCTTTACAGCTGTCATTGCTTAGCTCTTGAACATGAGACTCTCTCATGACTGATGAAAGTTGTCTAGTTAAGAGCGGGTCAAAGACACGCTCCTGCTCTAGAAGGAGATGAGAAGGTTTCTGCAGTCTTTGTCATCTCTACTGCTTGTGATTTCTAGACAAAACCAGTGGGAAGTTTTCTGAAGGCAGTCCAGAAGCTGGCAATATGGACAGCTTACAACCAAACACTTGCTGCACTGCTACCACGGTGATACCAGGAAGGACTTAAAAAATTTAAACGGGCAAACAAAGCAGTTGGAAGGAAAAGAACATTAACCATTATTCCATGCTTCTAATATATCCTCCTTTAAGTCATCATTTTCATGCAGTTTAACGGCTTGCCTTGGTATCCCTCAAAAGGAAATCTGAGACAGAGTAAGCTTTTGAATGCAGTAGATGTGACACGTGCAGGCCAAGTTGCCTTTGTTGACATCAAATGCCAGTTATGCTTGAGCTACCCTTTGCTTAAGGTACTTCGCTTACACTAAGAATTTTACTCATCATTGAGCAAATTTTGCTGTCATGATTGAGTAAATTTTATTCATGATAGAGTGAATTTTACTGTCACTCAGAATTTTACTGTCATGATTGGCATTGAAACTTTTCAAGGAAAGCTCTGGATAGCAATGTTTGTGAAAAAACAGTATTTTATCTCCTGTATTTGTGTGAAGCAGGTAAGCCTTTTGCTGTCACCAGTGTTGCTTACCCTTTCATGTCATATCCCTCTTCATATCCATATTCTGCTGAAGGCTTATTAATCTACTTTAAAATTGGCACGTGGAATAAGACTCCTTTTCCTTTTTGAAAGCTAATGTCATTTGACCTACTGACAGTAAATAATTCATTAATTGTAAGTCCCCAGCTAGCATCTTTTACGCATATTCTAACCTTCTAAAGAAGTAACAAAAACACTCTCCAATACTTTGCTTTCTTAAGCACACAAAATGCTTCCCTCCTTTGCAGTTGGCATTGTAAAATGAACCACATCTCTGCAGTATTTTAATGTGCACCATATTTAACCAAGTAATTCAAAAGAAATAAAAAGCAGCCCCTTCGATTTGGAAATATTTTTGAATTGTTTTTGAATATACAAACCATACCCTTACCGTACGCATTGCATGCAGATTTAATCGTCGTGAAAGCAAACCCTATGTTTCTGTTGGGATAGCAGGGTTTTCCAGTTTCCACAATTGTTCTTGGCACAGTTTTCTACTTATGTGACTGTTAGGACACTCACAGGTACTTCTAAGGTACTGTAGTAAGCGGAGAAGGAGGAGAGGTTGTGCCTTATTTCTGGCTTCCTTTGGTTTTCTTTTTGGTTTTCTTCCTCTTGCTCTTTTTCATGTCACCTTTCTAGATACTGTGATTTAGATTTGCAGTTTACTAAGCTGTGCTTTCTGTCTGGAATTCTTTGAAATTCCGAGAGGAACCCCACCGGTAAATATGCATCTTTTTATGATTTGCTAGCTACATAGAAAATCTTCCTGCTGCTCTAAAAGGCTTTTATTTGATATGCATTTTTATCACCATTCCAATGAAAAGTTCCTCTATTCACTGCTTTTGTACTGGATTCAGTTCAATGTGCGCTAACGGTGCAAAAAAGTCCTGCTGGAAGAAAGGAGCTGCATACCAATTGACCAAGACACGTGCTACAAGGGTCTTGGAAAGGTTCAAAGTTTCTCTACCTTTCTGGCAGTCTGTCTTCACAGCAGGACTTGATGAGGGATTTTGCTGGCGTTTCTTTGACAGAAAGCAATAACAAAGCAAGCAAAATGGAGCAGCAGAAGAAGATAGCAGCAAAAGGTACATTATCCCCTCTGTTATTATCATTGTCGAAAGAGATTTTTTCTCGCCATGTTACATCAAATACCTTAGTAGAGCTAAAGACTAGAAAAACGCAGCTCTGTTCTGGTTCATTAAAAGCAAAGCCATCTGTGGACAGAAGTGCCCAGCGTGATGCTGGGAACTCCTAGCTGGTTTCAGGACGCTGTCTGGAGAACGGCATTTTCGGTGGGCTTTACTAGCGTGTCTGTAAGGAGGGGGAGTTTATGTGCAGCTTTGAGGCCTGAGAGTGCCATAGGCAAAGAGACCCATCGTGTAGCTCTCTGACCAGCCACAGCACACTGAGGCATGATGGATTACTCCCAGAGTTCAGGTGGTAGAAAGGTTTTCTGCCCCAGTGAAGGACGACACATCCATTTTCTTGAATAGCGCCATTCTGTATGTTACAATGGTAACTTGAATTCATCAAGTTTGTGCTATTTGTACAATGGCAGTGAGCTTGGATTCTTAAGCTTCTCGTGTTTGACCTGTTTCCTGTTTCAGTAAATAGCAAAACTTCCAAGGACTGCAGCGACAAGAAGATGAAGCTGCTAGTGTATTTCAACTGTTTGCCTAATAAAATGGTGATTTTTGCACATATTCGCAATGAAAATTTACGGTACCGAAACACCAGCTCTGCTCAGGGCAATTCTGAAATTGACTTGAGCTCTTTCCCGTGTTTCTTAGCAGGTGAACTGAGATACTTCTAGCTTCCAAGGCAAGGCATTTGACAGCAGCTTCAAAAAGGCCCAGGCTGTTGGATGAAAAAGTGACAAAACTGAGGGAAATGGGGGGAAATTTCACTTCTGGTTTATGTCATAGATTCAGCCAGATGATCAACAAGCATTAGTTTTATGAGGTACCAGCGTAGTCTTTCACTCTTGCAGATCCCCAAAAGCTTAACCATCCAGCAGCTTCTTCCTTGCAACAAGTGCCCCAGCCAAAAGCCAGGCCTGGCCGTCACCTTCTCCTCGCAGCCTACAAACTCTGCCAAACGTACCGGTGCTTCTCACTTTCCTTCTCAGCTACATGGACAAGCACATCCTCTCCATGTCTCCGAGTCCTTAGTGAAACCAAACAGAGGTTCACCTTCAAACAGCTCAGTGTGCCAGGACAGAAAGATTTCACTGGCCTGTCCCCTTGCTTTTTCCTTGCAGCTTTTTATTTTCAGAGCATACACCGAGGCATTGCACTTTGCTTCTCAGCTGAGTGCATTGCCACATTGCTGGAGTCCCACACGTCCATCTCCTTCTCGCACTAACTGCTTCTGTTGAAACATGATGATGTGATGTGCTTTCCTGCTCAGCTATTAACACAGTCACATTCTATGTCCTGCTTGCAGTCTGAATCTAAAAGGAGACGTTTCTGACTATGTCTCACAGACACAGATGTACCAGGATGAAAAGGTTGCTTGGACCTTGCCACTTACGTTCGAAAACATCCATTCACTCCACAATCAAGAGACACCTTTCTTTGCTTTACATCCTGCAAACTTCACTCACACACACACACACACACACACACACACACACACAGACACGAGAGCTACGCACTTTCTTTCTTTCTTTCTTAGCTTCACACACTCACCTATTTCCCACCTTGACCTCTCTACCACTTCTCCTTCGGCCTTGCTGTGCATGGACATTTCCTGTTAAGATACCCATTGTGTTGCCTATCCCTCCCCCACATTGCCTTGCCTTTCCTACCCAATCTTGCATTTCCTTGTCATTGCTGACAATTCCTTTCTTTTCCCTTGCCTTCCTGACCCATGCATGTCCTTCCCTTGCCCTTCATACCAACCCAGTGCCTTGTATTGACTTGCTCACCTATCCTTCTTTTCCTTCCCATTTGTCCAGCTCCAATCTTTCATTTCCTTCTCCTTCTAGGACTCTTATTGCCTTGTCTCCCTCTCTTTTGTGTTGCCTGGCAAAGCCACCACTTGTCTGGCCTTGTCCTTGAACCCCTTCCTTGCCTTGCATTACCTTGCTCACCAGTCCCCCACCTGGAATTCACCACCTCTCTTCTTGTGGAATCTCTTCAACATGCATTGCCCTGCCTGCTTCTCCTAGGATTCTCCAGGCTTCCACTGGCTTTTTTTTCTCAAGGCCCAGCGTTTCAGGAGCTTGTGAGAAGAAGCCTGGAGGAGGCCACGTGCAAGCACACCTATCTGTCCTGACAGCTTTCTTCTGACATCTATCCTTCCATGCCTTGAATTTTGGACACAAAGTTCATCTTTCACCCTTGGGCTTCAGGGGCAGAATGACAGTTCTTTGGCATACAAAGGAAAGCAGGCAACCCAAGTGTCTTAGGTGCAGATTAGACATGACCCATGCAAGATCAAGGCTGGACAGAGCGGTCCGTCCGGGCCGCTTTTGTGTACCAGCACTCTTTGAATGGACCTGCCACTTGCCTTGCATTGGGCAACCAACCAGTTTCCTTGCCATGCCCTGCTCATTCTCCATTGCTTTGCATTCCCTTGCATACCCATGCCTCACATTTGACCTGCCTGCAGTTTTCCTACAGGGCTTGGCCTTGCCTAGCCCTTCCGGTTACCATTACCTCCTATGCCCAGCCTTGCCTCTAACTTCTGGCACTTGTCTCACCTACCACTCCATTTGCTTTCCCCTCACGGCTTCAGTCTTGCCAACCTGTCCCTTGACTTGCCTACAATTGCCTACACTTGCTTTGCATTGCCTTACCTGCATGGAAGGCAAGGCAAAGAGTGGTAGACAAGGCAAAGCAAAGCCAGGAAGTTATTGGAAGGGCTAGGCAAGGCAGACATAGGCAAGCAAGCAAAGCTAGGGTAGGGTAGGCTAGGAAAACTAGGCATGGTACTGGAGGCAAGGCAAAGCCAAGTGACTTGGAGTGCCTTTCCTTGCTTGGGAAGTAAAAGATACGGTGGCAATGTTGGTAGGGCAGATGATAAGGTATTGTGGGAAGGTATAGTACAGCAAGACATTTCTGTCCTGGTCCTTTCTGTGTAGGAGCCATTGTTGGACAGAGTCAGTACCGGACGTGGTATGCAACTTTTGCTCAGTAAGTTCCTGAAGGAGAACAGCAATGCTTTCTCATGGGAAGGAAAGAACTTAGCCCCAGTGTTGGAGGTGCAGATAAGAAGCTGTGTCGTGCAGCTTAAGGGCGGCAGCAACTTTCTATGCTGTCATATTTGGTTTGGAAGCACTGACTCAATTTGTACAATCATGGAGTCGGTATCCATCTTTGGAAGGCAGTCTCCTTCCTGCAAGAATCCATTTGGCATGTGTTTTCCACTTTCTCAAGGCAGCCTTCTTGAAATTCTGCCAGCACACTTCTTTTGGACAAGGTAAAGAGCTGCGCTGGGTCTTGGTGTGCAGCCTAGCTAGTGCCCCGCACAGGTAATGCCCAATAACAGTGGTCTGACACCTTTGTAGAGGATCAGGCCCTGGATGCTTTGGATTTTGGAGGAGGGGATGCCATTTCTTTTGAGATGGGCTTCTAGTTCCTCCTCCCTTTGGCAAAGTTTGGGTGGCCACTTTGGGTGGTCTCAGTGAATTGAAAGGCTTTTCCCAATAGGCAGTTCTCTGGGTTCGAGTTGTTGAACTGTCAGTGGCAATGCAGAGGCCAGGCCAGGCCTCTGCAGGACAGGTTTTTGTCCCTTGTAGCTTTAGGGACTGTGTGAGCAGTCCCTGGTGCCATCCCATTTGGATCCTGACTCTGAGAGATTGAAGGCTTACGGTGGTACCTAGAGCTGAGAAGGAAAGTGGCGATAGCAGGGTGCACGTTTATAGTTTGATGGGTGCAATTGAAATTGTAGGCAGCAAAGAGCTTTCTCCACCAACAGTTTTGCGAGCTCGGCCAACATTTTCAAGTTTGTTACCAGGCTCTGTGAGAGAGAAAAAGTTTGTTAGGGCAGAAGATCTGGTGTCGGCCTTTGAGTGTGGGGCAAAGAAGAGTATCCACTTGGAAGGGGAAGACCGGTGACATCTTTCTGTCCTGACACAGTTGATTGGAGAGCAGGGACGTTTCTGACTTGGCTGGGTCCTGGGGGTGGTTGTGAGCTGGGCTCGGTGCGTGTCCTGGTTTTGTGAGTTGACAATGCTGTGGTGTGGTTATTTAGAAGAGCGCTGACAGTGCCCAGGAAAAAGACAAGCACTTTTCTAGCCCAGCCCCGTTCGTGTGGGAGCAGTGTAGGGACAAGAGCTCCGCTGTGGATCCTGGCTCTCGGGTACTGACAGAATGGGATCCTGCATGTAGCCCAGAAGGAAGAAGAATTGTCGTGAACGGCGGGAGAAATGCGACACACCATATGCGTGAATGGCAAATCCCAAAGTTTATTGAAAACTCACACATATTTATATTGGTGTTAATGAAGCTTATACATATTGCAAAAGCTGAGTTCATTATTGGTTAAAGCACACTTGGATCAACCACACCTACTTCTATCTTCTAATAATTATTTTGCTTCTATGTTTGCATTCTTCCAGCTTCTCTACCTAAGATATCTACATTTTCTGGCACGCGATTTTCTCCCCCGTCTTCCCGTTTCAGAGAAGGTCACTGTGACCTTTGTCAGTGATTGGACACTGGTTGCTTAGTTCCCAGCTTGTATCCCCTATCCTTATCCATCGGTATCACATCGAAATGTCCTTTCTCAGCTAACCAATTATCCAAAAAGCTCTCTACAAAGAATCATTGCATTGTTGGCTGCACAGTTTAGAAGCTTCAAAATAAAAGGCAATTGCAGCATGGCCTCTTCATTTTAGAAAGTTTTCTGGGCCATCAGCTGCTCAACATGTAACTTGCACCCACTGAACTGCATTCAGCTTCCTGGAGATATGCACTTTCCCTCAAGATCTAGGTACCATCTTGCACTCGAACGCTTGAAGATCCCAAACCGCTTCAAAATGTCCAGCGGCTGCTCTCAAAGAAAAAGTCCTACAACAAAAAGGCAGTGCTGGCCATAACGGTTCCTTTGCAGTCTGTCAACCAAACGAAACATACTAGCGATTCTCACCTACTTTCTCAATGATACATATACGTGCATCAGCACATTCTCTCAAAGTGACAGAGACTATCGCTACAGCCAAGCGTTTTCAGCTGCACTTCTGACTGACAGATGCGCCAGGACAGAAGGCATTTGCCAACCTACCCTCTTTCCTGTGCAACCTGACATTGGCAGCGCAAATATTTTCACATTCTTTCATTGTGGCCATGTCCAAAGCAGCTAAAGATCACACAGGTGGAAGTGTCAAGACAGAAGATGTTCTCAAAGTAACTCCTTTTTTTTCTAAACAGCTTTTAAACTGCGCACAATGCTTTGTATCTTCTTTCCCACATAGACCTGCCCTCACTTTTTCACACTCACATCTTTGTTGCAAACATCCAGCAGCTGTTTGCGTAGAAAAAGGCTCTAGAAATAAAAGCGAGACTTGGGCTGCACCTTCTGCCTGCCCTGTGTAAGCCACATCAAACTCACCAGTGCGCTCTGTCCTTCCCTTTTCCGCTGCAACTACCATTGTGTTCTCTGGATCTCGGAACCTAAAGGTAGGCACATTTGTTTCCACAGAAGGGCCATAGGTAGCGGCACAAATAGCTCTCACTGAACTTTAATCCTTACCACTGCCACCATGAGTTTGGTTGGTAGGCCAGTAGGAGTCATGCTCCTTTTACAGCTGGTATGCGGCAGCCACCAGCCCAGTGCTCTTCGACTCTTGTAACCAATCCTGCTTTTACTCTCCCGGAGGGGATTAGGCATCTGTTTCTCACACAGATCATTGTGGCAGCAGCCAACGGCTCTAGTGCACTGCTTCTGCCAAAAGACACTGGGGCCAGGCACTTACCTTCTCAGCACTACGTAGCCCCGTATTCTGCGTCTCTTGTCGTCCAGATCATACCGCAAAGCGTTTCACAGAGAAAAAATGTGCCAGGACAACAAGCTTGGCTGAAGTGTACCCCTGAAACTGGTGGAAGTTTGTATTTGCACCACATTCAAGGGGCAGTCCTCTTTCCTATACAACCTGCAAACTGCTGTCTGTTCCCAGTGCCCTCTGCCCGCTCCTTCTTACCTTGAAGTACCATGCCAAAGAGGGCTCTGTGCTGAGGTCTCAGAAGAAGAGGGAAGCAGATGTGTTTGTAAAGTGGACTGTCTGTTAGTCACTTCCCTCTTCAAAGCAGCGTGTTCCATGCCAAGCAGACAACAAAGCAACAAAAGATGAGTGTGACTCTGCAGTCAAATCCTGCAATCTTCCCAGAAGTGAATTTCTCTCTTCTATAGGACTGACTTGTATGAAGTGGCGTGGTTGTTTCCTTCCATTAGAAGGGAAACTCATCTAGCCAGGCTTCATCACCCCCTGCATCTTTTGGGGTAGTTCTTGGAAGAAAATAGAGAGCAACTTTTCCACTCCACATGATTCATGTTTCATTCTCTTCCTTCTGTACTTCAGGGAACAAGCGATCAATTCCCTACTCTTTCTATGAAAAGGCATGAAGCTATTAATTAAATTCCCATAGATATAATAAGGAATCAAAGTCTTTTATGCCTGAAGGGCAGGCCCTTATGGTATGAAAAGTATGGATTGTCAAGGGTGGAAGAAGATCTGTATGAAAAGGGAGAAAGCCCAGAAGCATGCAGGGATTTTCAGGTATGAAAGGGAAAACGACATTAAATTGTCAAGGGAAAGAAATTGAAAGAGGCAGGAGGGAGAAGGGAGGCGGAGGAGGCAAATGCTGCCTTTGAGGCAGCTGACACAAGGACCGTCGGCCTCATGAGCAAACAAGAAAACCAAATGAAACTTCACAGCAATCTCATCCACAACTTAGTGGACAAATGTGCAAACCCATTTCTTCATTTATTATGTGTCTAATATATAGAGAGATGTTCTTCATTCTGACAGAATTTTCAGGGAGCAAGCTAGTGTAAGGCACCTGGAACCAATGGTGTATTGGAAATGGCCAACATGCAGAACACGCTCCATCCTGAACGCTACCACAGCAGAATCACAGGATCATAGAATGGCCGGGGTAGACAAAGACCTTAAAGGCCATCTAGTTCTCTGACATGGGCGGGGACACCTTTTACTTGCTCAGGTTGCTCAGAGCCCCATCCAGCCTGGCCTTGAACACCAGGTTGGGGTGTCCATAACTTCTCCAGGCTCTCTGTGCCAGTGCTTCACCACCCTCACAGGGAAGAATTTCTTCCGAGTATCTAATTTCAACCTGCCCTCTTTCATTTTGAAGCCATTGCCCATTGTCCTGTCTCCAGAGTTGCTAATGAAGAGTCCCTCTCCTGCTTCCCTTCAGATATTGGAAGGTGTTGTGAGGTCTCCATGCAACCTTCTCTTCACCAGGCTAAACAGCCCTCATTCTCTCAGCCTGTGTGTCATGGCTTGACACTGGGACAATGCCAGTGCCCCCATGAGTATACTCTCTCCCTGGTTTCTGCTGTGAGATGTGACCAGCAATAAGCAAAGCAGGCTCCCACTTAGGAAAAAAAAAATAATTATTAACTAAACTACAAGGGAAAGGAAAAGAAAAAAAAAAAAAGAAACACACAAGGAAAATGAAAACTTCACAAATACATCTCCTCCTCCTCCTCCCCAAATTCCCAATACAATACATCCCCCAAATCATCGACTCTTGGTCCAGCACCACCCTTCAGAATACTCAATCCTCAGTTCATCAAGAGGAGAAGGAGTCCTTCTTGTGCCAATGGTGACCTCTTCCTTTCATGTCCACTGCTCTCACCACTGAACACAGACCAGAGCTGCTTCTAGGGTCGACTTTTAAGGATGCTTCGTCCCACTGCAAAAAGGCACAGTCTCAACTTTGGGACATCTGTCCCCCCCATATTTTTCACCCCCTGGGGCTGAGGGGTACCCACACCGAACCCTCTTGGTCCTGAGGCATTGCCTCCCCCTAGAATGCAGTCCCTGTATCACAAGGAAACATGGCTCTGTCCATGGCTACACACAAAGAGTCCAGCATAAGCTACTCCATCATCTCTTCCACCTGCGTTCTTCTCTATTTCTCTCGTGGCCCATTTCCTCTTATCTCCTCTATATCTCTCTTCTCATTCAACTCCAGGAGGATTAGCATTTTTCCATCATCCAAGAAAAGGGTTAAAAATCTGAGGCTCTGTCTGTCCAGAACTCCCATGGCTGCCCTGCCAGGCACCTTCTTGCACTCCCCTCTTCTCCTTCTCGCCCGGCCAAGAACAGGCACCAGCTCTCTCTCTATCTCTCCTGGGGGGGCGGGGGGGGGGGGCTGCCCGATGCCTCTCAGTGCTCCTCCACCCTTCCATCCTGCAGGGGCCTTCACCTCCCTTCTGGCCAGGGACCCAGCCTACCTCACCGGGCCGGGTGGCTTCCCCTGCCCCGCCCAGCCCGCAGCCAGGCAGGGGAGATCTGAACCTTTCCCTGACCGGAACCCAAGAGAGCCTCCCAGGGGAGAGCCCTGCTTTTAACCCGGTGTTCTCGGAGGCGCATCCAATGTCCCAATGGCCACCTTAGGTGCCAATATTAAAATCTGAACATCCATTGGCCTCACCACAGCATCCCAGAAAACACATTTCCTGTCAAACCACCACACTGTGGGATATGCTCTTGTCCTGAATACTGAACTGCAGTATTGTCTGATGATTTTTTGAATCCTTTGAAGGTATTTTGAATTCTTTTTCAGCCTTAAATTAGACTAAATAGCTTTGATTTGTGGGTATTGAGAACCAGAAATCACTGCCCTGCCTTGCCTTTTTTACAGCTCCTTTCCGTGGGAGACTCGCTGCAAACGTCACAGCTGGTGAGACAGTGGGCACACCATCATTCTGAAAGAGCTTTGCACAGTAAACATAGAGGAGGATTAAATATTGAAATGCAGATGACAGGAGCTGCCCAATGGACTCTGCTGGTGGAAATCAAATACTAGTCTAGTCTTTTGAATGCAAATAATTCCTCCCAATGAGGCCAGACAGGCTTGTTTGCCTTTGAATCTGAGCATGTGGACAGTAGTGGATGGTCTACAGGTTGAAAACAGTGTAGATACTTCTCCTTTTTTTCAATAGTGGCTCAGAAACTGAAAAGGCAGCTACAAAATGGTAAATACATCCCTACAGATTCAAAAATGGTTGTTCTTAAGTTGCATCTCCACCATAGCAACAAATTGTTAGAACTGAAATACAGATGGGAATTTTATAGCTTCTCAGAAATGAAGCAGGAATTGGCCAATGGGCCTTAGCAGTAGCTACAAGTTTTTCAGCATGAGGCATCTCAAAAGTATTTTAACCGTACAGAACTTTTCTGTACTTTTGGCCTTTTATCTCAAGGATGCATCAAAAAAAAAAAGGAAAAAAACCCCAAGAAAAATAAAAAAGAACAAACCCTACCAAATATATATATATATATCTTACATGACTAAGATAATAAGCACAATCAGTAACCTATATAGAAACAGAACCCATGGTTTTTAACTTTCAACCTTGTCTTCTCAACACACTCTTGAAAATGGAATTGTTTCCCTATCTGCCTTGAAACATTTTGGAGCAAAAAACACTCTAAGGTCCTGATAGGTGTTTTGGTCAAAAATCCCTTCTTCTGGTTTTCTGTCCAGAAGCAGAGTAATGGAGGGGAAAGCTGGTAGCTGGCCAAAGGAGGTAGGAAGAGTAATCATCATCCACAACACTGGGGCTAAAGAAATTTCCACAGAAAATTACCTGCCTTATTACTTGCTCATGTGGTGGGTTGAAAGCTCAGAATCTGTTTCCATGTTTCCCATCCCTCGAATGTTCTATTTCACAGAATTCGAGCCCCTCAAACTTCAGTCCTGCCAGAACAGCCTGCCATGTGCTGTCATAGGGGATCTGCTGATGCCCACTGACTCTTACCAGTCTAGTGCTTGTCACTGTTGCAGATCAAGAACTACTGAATAGTTCTGATGAATGCTCTTAGAGTGGTTGAAAACAAGGAAAGAATGACTAGACATTTGTATGATCAAATCCCCTGATGGAATAAAAACAGGCCAGGACAACAAGCTTAATAAATGTATTCATTGTCATAAGAAGGGAGATGAAGGGTCCAAAAGATTACTTGCATACTTACTGTTCTAAATCCCTTGTTATCTGGTAAATTGCAAAGGATGCCTGGCTTTCACCAAAATGCAAATCAGATTAAAATGTGAAGCCTTACACTTTACTGGATATAAAACTTCATCATCCATTTTTAAATCTTAGAGATTGCGATGTTGTCCTGGTTTAGGGCAAATTTGGAGGAGAATTTCCAAATTAGGGCCCCTCCCCGCAACTGCTTCGGGAAGGATTCCTCAGAGAGAAGTGGAACGAACCTGTTTATTTAATAGGCACAGCACCCCCCAGCACGCAAAAGGAACAATTCCGGATGACACCGCTCTGAAAAAGATGACAAATTCAGAAAGTCTCTCTTGGGGGGGTGCTTGCTCTCTTCTCAGTCCCTCCGGCGCTGGGCCAGCTGCTGCAGGCCACAAGGTGCAAACTCTCGGTGTTTCCCAGGTCCCAGTCCGGAGCAGGTTCAAAATGGTCAGTAAAAGGAAAGGAGAAATGGTCCAGGAAGAAATTTGGACAGTTTAGCTAAACTAGCTAATGAACAAAAGCAAGCAGAAGCGAAGCAAGCAAGAGTGAGAGAGCAAAGCGAAAAGCAAAAGCAGCAAAAGCAAAAGCTGCAGTCTCTGTGTCCCGCCAGGCTGATAAGAAAACCAAAACAAAACATTCCCTCTTCAGAGCCAGTCTTAAAGGTACAGAACATAATATCCAACATTCACAGAACACATGAATGGGGATACAAGCATCATAACGTCACCCTAGGACAGATGTATTTCCTATTAATACCTTAATATTAGTAAGGTTTAGAGCTGGAATTCAGAGGGAAAAGAAAGCTATTTTGAATTCATTCTATTCAATCATCTTGTCTGGACTGTCTCTTCCTGCTTTTCACTTCTGAAACTCTGTATGAAAGGCATAGAGTTCTGGATTAATTCTTTTCAACAGTTTCCCCTGTTATTCTTCTTTCAAGGCAAACCTGAAAAATCCACACTTTCTTTCCCAACCACTTCTAAAATTCCATTGAGAAGCAAAAAAAAACCCCATCAAACAACTAAATCTCTGCTCCAATTTGTAGGAAAAAAACCCCACGCCATTAACTGCTTTCCTAACATTTTCTTTCTCTTGTATTAATATGGCAACCTTTTCTTGCTTTTATAGATTAGAACCAAATTCTTAAAGCTATAAGGAAACACAGGTTTACTGTAGCTGATTCTGAGATACAGTAGTCCAGCAAGGAGGTCAGACCTCAAAAGAAGTGTCTGTACAACAAGATTCAGCACAACGTTGAGACATATTAGCTATTGTTCAAGAAAAGCCGCCAAAATGAAACTGCTTAGACTTCTATACTATCATGGGTGCCTGCTTCCAGAACCTGACCTAAGTTGCTGGAAACTAGCTGCAATATGACTGCAAACAATGCTGTGAATGTAGGACATTGTTATTCTTCTCTTCCATTGAAAACCACAAGTGGAGTTGCGTCATTTTCTTAAAAATTCTCTATTTCCTTCCAAACTGGTAAAATAATGATAAATAAAGTGTTCTGTTCATACAGTTTAAATCTAATAATGTTCAAAATGAAAAACAAAAAAAAATTCATTCAGATATGGTCTGCAATAATAGAGCCGAGAGAAGAGGAACCAGTCTGGCCTACAAAATAAAGTGAAGCAGAATTTGGGAATTTGGAACACCTTACGATGTAATATTTAAAGAAAAAAAAGAAATAAAATGTAACCTACCCAAACTCAATCAGTGATGCACCGACAGAGAAAAAAGTACTCATTACTACTAATATTTCTTTCATTCTCAGACAAGAAGTTAAATTATCCTCTTGAATGCACGGAAGATTGTTGCGAAAGACAGCAGCCTTCTTCTTTACAACATATTCTTCAGAACTCCAGGAGACAAATCATTAGAGCGATGAGGCTCTTTCTCTCTGTAAAACTTCCAGAGCATAGCCACTATTATATTCCTTTAGAGATCCTCACCGCCCTGGGCGACTGGTGGATAGTCTACAGCTCCAGTACATCAGCCAGACGCTCTGCCTTATTTAGCATGGCTACTGCAGCAAGGACATCATCTCTACTGGCTTTCTATCCAAAATACATGCAAGGCACAACAAAGAATATACCCAAAACACTGAGCACAGCCTATGGCCTTCAAAACAAAAATCTCACGATGGCAATACTGGATCTTCTGATCCAAACCATCGGGAAACATTTCTTTAGAGGCGAAAAAAGCTCCTGTTGATTGTACAAAAAATAGTGATGTAAACCAGAGTTGCATGACCCAGTATTTCTATTGAACTGGAACTATTTTGATCAATATTATGGATCCATTTCTTTTCAGGGCATTTGGTAAAAAATGTAAAGTATAGTTTAAAAGGAATTATTGGATGCGTACTAAGTACTAGGGATTAGTTAAGGTGTTGGTTTTGCATGGCTTGGTTTTTGGTGGGGAGGGAAGAAGCCAGCCACAGAAGTGAATCTTTTGTGAAAAGCTCCTAGAAGCTTCCTCCATGCCTGGCAAAGTGAATCCCTGCTTGGCACTAAGAACAGACATGCTGCTAAGCCAATTAGACAAGCAGTAATATATTTCAGAAGGAAATCAAAACTGCGGCCAGTTAACTTTTAAGTTTGCTAATTTTTTGGTTGGCACCTCTTCTGGTTTGAAAGCAAAACCAGCAGGAGATGCTGTGGCTGTTGCAGTGTGTGTTTTTGATTGTAATGCAGTTTGAGTAGTCAGTTTGATAATACTTCCTGTTTTGTGCTGTTGGAGCATATTTTATTATTAAGGGATTGTTCCTTTCCCCCCGTGTTGTTAGTTTTTGCCCTAGTTGTCCATCTCCCCAAAGACCTGCCCTTTTGTTCCCTTTTCCTCCTCCCACTGAATGTCAATCCCTCCCCAAGCCTGCCCCTTTCTCTAGAAACTTCCCTATCAATTTTTATAGTCTTCAAAACCCCATTGGTTTGTTTAAGTTATTCTCCTCCCCTGTAGTCCCCTATTGGTTTAAACATTGTATTCCCCGCCTTGTGGTCCAGCCCCAGTTGCTCCCAGTGTGTTCAAGATTGTATCCTCCTCTGGGACCTCTCCCCATTTCTAAGTTGATGTATGCGTTTGGCTCAGTGTCTTTGTGTCCCTGACCCTCCAGGGAAGAAACTCCTTTGGAAAACATACAGAAGACCTCTCCCTGTTCCTTGTCCCTGCCCTCGGCGCAGTCCTATCCCCAATGCAGTCCACCTGTGCCATAGAGCAGCTGTGCCCTACAGCTGCACCCTGGATTCGACAGCTTTCTGGGGGCAGCCCACTCTGGCTGTTGGTGTCAGGAGCTAGTCGGTCTGAAGAAATCCAGCATGGCAGCAAGAGTCCAAGTCAGAAATACAATTTATTAGGAAAAGGGGAAAAACCAAATACATGCAATGATACAAAAGAAAAACCACGGACAGAATACAACCTGTCACCCTGCTAGTTAGGGTGGTGGCAGCAGTCCGGATGAAATGGTCTTGTTGAAGTGGTGATCCTGTAGAAACCATCTGGTAGCTCTTGTCCTCTGAAGACCCAGTGGGTGAGGGTGGCCGTTCCTCTAGGAAGCCAGTGGAAAGACTGCTTGTGGTGTCCCAAAACTCAGATTATATCCAGCTGGGGATGCTTAGCTCCTGCCCCCTGGGCAGAGCATCTTGCAATGGGCTCAAATTGTTCTGAGTCATGCGGTGGTTCCTTGATTACCCTCTAAACAGAAATGGCTCCTGGAGGGAGTCATCTCTGAATCATGTGGCAAGACATGGATGGCCCCGTTAAGAGATAAGGAGATAAGGAAAAAACGATGCCCCTCCCGGTTTCAGCAGCTCTTGAGGTTGGGAGCAGAAAACATTTTTATATTGTAGCCTAGGACAATACAGGATGAATGCTTTTGCATTTGCAGGAAGCTTGTGTGGATTTGAAAAGCATCCTTCTAGCAGAGGCACAAAAGTATTCTCCTACCCTTTTAAATCATCTTCAAACCAAGCAATTCTCGCAATAAGGTAGCGCATGAATGACTTGCAAGTGAGTTGAAGAAACACGGCAAAGATAAGTAGTGTTCAACTGCAGAGAATCGTTTAGGGACACCATACCTTTATATACCTTTATATTTTACATCAGGAAGCATGGATGGACCGTTTTTTTCCCCTTAGTTGACTACAGAACCAGCGGTCCCTTGCGGGAGGGTGTTTGGATTCAAGATGACACTGGCAGCTAAGAGCATGGCTACATAGAAGGTGCTACTTTGAGACCAGAACATTCAACTACTTCAAGGCAGATAGGAGAATAGCTGACTAGTGACAGCTCTGAGCAGAAGAGTCTGTGGCTTATCCTGTGGGAACAATAGTAAGACATTTCAATTGAAAAACCCCATTCATTTCCAAGGAGCAAACATCAGTAAAAATAAAAGGTCAAGTAAAGACACCCTAGTGCTCTTCTTATCAGAAGCATGTTCCTCCATATAAGAGTATTTAGGAAAGGACAGTCCGTTCATAAAGAAAGGTGTGCCAGTTAGAAAACCTGTAGAACAATACAAGACAAACTCACACAATATACATCCTCAAATGCAAAATGAAGAAATAATCATTTCAAGCTTGCGTGGAATTAATTGCATTTTATTTGTTCTTTTCATTTCAGCTGCTCTCAAGTTATTTTTTAAGACTGAATTTTACGAATTCAGCAAAGCTCTCTTTTTGAATGTCTGCATACCCCTATAAAACACTGAGGTGACAAAGAGAACGGCAGTGGAAGGAAACCTGGTCCACCTCCCCCTCCTTGAAGCTTTAGGCCAGCGAGTGATTAGAATTTAGTCACTTCATTTGCTTTACCAAGAGAGAATGTTTTCCAGCCTTTATCTTGCCTTTTGGAGCTGATTCACTTTGTAGTCATAAATTCTTGACTCAGTTGGTGAGAAACAATGGCATTACAGCCGTGGATGTTAAAGAGCACTGATGGGAAATGAAGTTTTCATCTTCAGGTCCTTGCTTCAGTAAATCTTCCAAATTCATCAGAAAGAAAGTTCCCAGACCGGTAATCCCCACTCAAATGACCTAATTCAAATAGTCTGTAGGCATAAGAGGCATCAAGCAGGTGCTGTCATCTGTTAGGGGAATAGCCAGCCAGTACATGATTGTCTAGTTAGGCGGCAACAATTTTGGAAAGAACTTAGTTTTTTTGTATTGCAAGTGAATGGTCAATACATTTTATTAGTGGATACGGGTAAAAGAATGTCTTCTGCATCCTTTCAGAGGGGAAGCTTCCCTAGATCTAAAGCTGCTCAGCTCCACGATAGGATGCTTTGTCTGAAAAGGGAACTCAAGTCTTTGTCGTTTTGGATTGCTTCCATAGTTTTCACTCACTCTTCAGGTAGCTGTTAATATGTTCTGTTATCCCTTGCAAACTTTTATGGGCATAGTCACTGAATTGGTACGTATTCCATGAAGTCCACGGGCCCTGTTGAGATGCAGCCACAGGTCTCAAGGGTGTTAGCAGATGTTATTCTGAGGCCACTCCTAATGATGTTTGATGGATCATAGTGACTGAGGAAAGTGCCCAAAGACTGGATGAAAGCAAATGTCACCCATCTTGGAAAAAGGCAACTAGGAGGACTTGGAAAAGTACAAGCCAGCCAGCCAGCGTCATTTTTATCCCCAGGAAGTTGATGGAGCAGCTATTGCTGGAAAGCATTGCCAGGCACATGAAGGAGGACAAAATAACCTAGTCAGCATGGATTTACCAGGGGAACTTGATGCTGAGCAACTTTTTAAACTCCTCTGATGAATCAACTTGCCCGGTAGATGAAGGGAATATTGTCTGCCTGGGCTTCAGGAAGGTTTTGGACATTTATCTAGGTGGCAGCACACAGACATCCCAGAAGTGTGCAAAGAGGAGGGAACCAGTGTCTTTTCAAGGATGCTCAGTGAAAAGACAAGAGGCAGTAGGCACACACTGAAATACAGGAGATTGCCTCTGCACATCAGCAAATGATTTTTTACTGGGAGGGCGACTGAACCACGGCACAGACTGCCCAGAAAGATGGTGGAGCCTGGATCTTTGAAGACATTCAAAGTACACCCAGATATAATCCTGGGCAAGAGGCTCTAGGTATCCTGGTTTAAGCAGGGGGGTTGGACCTGGTGAGCCCCACTGACGCCTTCCACTCTCGTTCCTTCTGTGCTAGTGAATTCTCTTAGAGATGCATTTCAAGCACTGGCATGACAAAGATCTGTGCAGAGAGAGATCCAAATGGACACGGGATCTAAGTTCCTTAAGTAGTGCTCAAGAAGAATGCAAAACTCTGGGATAAGTGTCTCTTCCATAACTGAATCCCTTTCACGGGAAAATTCCCCAGCTATAGAAAGGTCTTCTGATAGGCATGCTTAAGACTGACACTGGCTGAGCAAATTTCTCCCTATGTGTGTTTAAGACCAGTTAGGATCTTCACCAAGAGTGTTGTCAACATAGTCACAGAATGTATATTGTTAAGAAGGGACAACTTACATCAGAATGGCAAATATTGGTCCACAAAATGTATTAATGTATGGGAACTATCTACTTGGGTTGAAAATAAAAAGAAAGAGTTAGTCTTTATTTATCAATTCCATCGCAATATTGATGAGGTAAGAAAAAGACGTTAGTCCTTAACCTTCTTAACTCAAGCAAAGATTTTTAAAAATTCCTTGTAAAAAATGTATCCTAATTATCAGACTATGAAACAATTTTAGTTGGGAAAAAAGTTCCAAAATTGTGTAGATAGTGGTAAAGAAGCCAAGAAAATAGGTAAGAAACAAAAAGAGAGCAAAAGAGTCAGCTTCAGTCTGCAAGCTCGTTGTAGAAGTAATCTGCTAGAAAAAGGAACCCCCAGTTGAATTTCCAATGGATTCATGCACTTGATTCAGTAACTAGTCAATGTAAAAACCAATCCTTTTGTACAACTTCTCCCAGCAACAAAAACCCCAACAGCTTGACACCACCATCATGCCTGTCCCAGATGTATTTTAAAAGAAATGATGCTTTCTTGAAACTCTATTTGCATAAAAGTTGCAAGACATTGAAGGGATTCTCCACATTCTCATTTCTCCATGTGGCTTGAAAGTCTATTTGATAAAATATGCAACAAAGCAGATGATTTATAAGGTAGGGTAAAATGGATGATTTGGGAATTGATCTCTTGTTGATATTAAACTTCATATCCACTCTCGGTGAAGTTTCTAAAAGAAATGATGGAGCTGAGGCATGAATCTGCCACAACAAGTGTTAAGCAAACATACACGCTCCCCTTCACATGCCCCCCTTCCACACACACCTAGGCCCACACAGAGGTCAGCATAGCAGATGATGAACACCTTGGAAAAGACCGAAATGCTAAATACCTCTCTTTGGGGGCAAAATAGCTGGTGCAACAATTCAAATATCTGGTGTAAAAATTCTGTTTAATATCTACTTCCTATTTAAAACACAGCTTTTCATTTAATTATATGTAGGGAATATTTTCATATTATTTGTTTCTTTACAATTACTTTGTTCTCATGTGTTGTATGTCTAGGAATATTTTCTTCTAAAAATAGAAAAAAATAGATAATATCCTTTCAGAAGAAAACATTGGTTTATACAATTTTAAACCATCATGATATGGAAGAATTCTTTTGTCCCTCACTAAGGTGGAAGAACTATTTGGATCACAGATCATTTACAATGAAATACTTTACCTTTTTAAGATGCTTTCAGTCAATTCCATATCCTCATTGCTTATTCATTGTAAACAGTAATTTTTCAGTGAAGGGAAAGTGTGTGGTATATCTACATTATGTTCAAACCCAATTCCTACTAAAGGCCAGGCTGAGCTCCAGTAAATAATGTCCTGAATAATATTTTGCCGCCTTCTTTGGCACTTCATGAAATCCTAACATGAGGAAGTGTTGAAATACAGAGATTTTGTCCCGTGTAGAAACCCATCCCATGTATTTTATGCGGTAATTCTTCTCTCTTTTAAAATTTGCTATCTTCTGCATAGTTTTCATTAACCTGTTACAGTAGTGAAAATCACAGATCAAGGTAATTTTGTAACACTTTGATTTTACCCCAAGAGCTGAGGGAAAACTTGCTCCTATACTTCAATCTGAGTTTCTTCTAGATTCCAACTTTGTTTCTCTACCATCAAGAGTCTCCTGTGTTGCTGCTCAAAGCCCCATCCAACCTGACCTTGAATACTTTCAGGGATGGGACACCCACTACTTCTCTGGGCAACCTGTTCCAGTGTTCCAGCACCCCCACAGTAAAAAAAGTCTTCCTTTCATCTAATATGTGTCAGAAGTATTAAATCTAGGCATATAAACTTTGAGGAAAGGTTTGAAATTCTTTTGATTTGAATCACATTTTATATTTATACTGACTTACAGATGACTAAAATATGTGGATGGGCGTTTGAGCTGACACTTTTTGAAAAGGTGCATGGAATTTAAAATTAAAACCAGTACCATTAAAAGCTTTGTGCGGTTTTCTTTTTCCTCTGGTATTCAAAATTGCATATATCAAATATCTGTGCTTCGTACAAAGCTCTTAGACACTCTCAGAAAAAAGCTTTTCTTTCAGACTAAGTTGCAGTTTACGTAGAACACTAGTACTAGTGAAGGTTTTTCTGGGCATAGGGGGAACACCTTCTCATTGGATTTGTGTGCAGAATGCATTTTATGCAAACTGGAAAATTGATCCCAGCTGTGTTCTAGTCATCATTCTTACTGCATCAGGCCGGAAGATTCTGTGAAAAGTAGCCTGTGGACCTTGAACATAGCTCATGTGAAACAGATGAGAGGCAATGGAGAAGCTGAGGGAGAGAATAAAGAGCATATGGCCCAGTACAGACTAACAATTGTTTGGCACCCTTTAAAGGCTGTGTTTGACAAGCAGGGCTGAAGCAGGTCTGCAAAATATCCGGGAGATCAAAATCCATTGAAGCAAATTGCCCTGGCCAGTCACCTTGCTGCCGATAATTCACTCTCCATAGCAGCTGATCAGGCCTAACAATGCTGCTGCAGAAGTATTGTGAAAAAGGTAGGCATATTTTCACAGATGCAGGGGAAAATCCCCTTGGATGATGGTTCCAAGGGATTACTTGATGGAGCAAGTTATGTACCCTTATCTACCGTGCAATATCTAAGTTGGTGAGTTCACTATCTGTCAGCATCACTTTCGAAAATAAATGTTTGATCCACAAAACAATATTTCATATGTCCTGTCTACCTGCTTCATTTCAACCAATGAATAGGCTACGTTCCATCAGCAAAGGGTTTATGATCCTATGTTTCTTTAAACTGTGATAATTCTTTATTTTTTTCTAAATCAGACACTGTCTATTCATAAGATTCAGATGTCCATGGCAGGGGTGTAATTAAATTCACATCTTAAAAAATAACCTTCTTCTTGTTATCTTTTTATTAAATTACTGCCATGTAACATCCGTCTGAGAGCTGAAGAAAACCCCTTCATTTGCTGTTTGCCAAGTATCTTCTATGTGATACAAATGCGACTTGAGAAATCACACCCGTACATTGCCATGTAGCACTACTAGTAATGCTTTCACAACCTTTTCTTCATCATTAGGTCTTTTGGTGAAGTGAATGATTAGAACATAAGCAAGGGCATTTGTTCAAGATGCTCCAGAAAGAGCTGTGGTCTGTTCTCTTCTTTGCTGCCTATGTTAGCACTGAGCTGCAAAAAAGGAAAGATTACTAGGAAAAGTGTTACTTTCAGTCTAAACTTGTAAATGATGTTTGGAATACCCTGTTAAATGACAAGGTGCTCTTTTAAAATATGGCATCTTAAGGGAAAATGTCAGCTTTAAAAAGGTTTTGAGACAGTTGCTTCTGGAAAAAAAAAAAAAAAGAAAAGAATTGGAGGCTTCTAAGGTCTTTAGGCATACTATTTTGAAGATTGATTCAAACCACAGTTTCTTCATATAGGAAGAACAGAGGACCATAGATGCAACCCATTTGAAAATGGATTTCTAGATGTTTCTGGTTGGGATTACCAGGCATCATTTCTTGTGAAGTCGAGGGACTGCAGTTAGCACTCCAATAATTTCCTTCCCGGAAATTCATCTGCATTTGGTCCTTTTTCCAGAGTCCCCATTTATTAGTGAAGGTATACTCTATCTATGCATTAGAATATTCCATTAGAGTGTGTGACTCATACTTGCTAGTTAAAATTAGCTGGAGCGGAATGGATAGTTACAGTTGCGTGTATACAATAGTCTTATTTTGGCAAGTTTTCTTTAGACAATGTTGAAGCAGCACTAGCAACTAGGAAGTACAGCTTGCAGCAGGGAAGGACACTCTTCTGCTTTCTCAAGTTTCCTGTAGTTAAATAGACACCAAAAGGCTTTTCCTAGTACTACTACTGTCTTGTAGGAATACTTGATCTACTCCTATCTTTGATCAAATTCCTAATGGGTTACTTTTCTACAAGGCAGAACATTTTTCTTTTAATAATATGTATTTTGTAAGTTGGAAACATGAACTTGTGCACCAGTCACGTGGACTGTACTCCTTATTAAGTTTCACAACCTTCTTTAGAAAATATTGACTGTGTGTAACTTCAAAAGGAGAATTCTGGGCATCTTCATTCTATTGATGTACTTGTTTTTCTCCCATGCTGGTATTGTTTTCTATCATTTTTACCAACAGAAATATTTTTCCCTGACACCTATGGAAAAGACCTATGTTTACTCAACAGTGCAGCGTCAGTCCATTGTTTAGAATGATTTCAACATGGTCCCCAACATATCGGACAGCTAGACAGCAGAGGTTAGCAACAGGGAATGGGAATAACTTCTGAACCGTTTCAGTAGATTTCCCAGGAAGGGCTTGCTTTCTGCCACTGCAAATTTTCCCAGAGATTTTGTCTGGTGAAGAGTTGCATCAAAAGAGTATTTTTGCCCAAACCTTGGGGCAAGCTCTGTCTCGGATTTACTAGTGAATGCAAAGAGGGTGAAAGTGCTGCTTCAAAGCCCTCTGTGCACTTTCTGTACCAAGAGGGGGGGTGACCCCAGAAATAAGTTTTGATCTCTCTTCAGAACACAAGGCATGTCATCACCTCATTCATCTTCTTCTGGGACTCATAGCATCTTAAGACGAAGAAGCTCTCTTGCTTGCTGAAGTGCGTTCAGCAAAAAAACCTTGTCTCATCAGCAGATTTGAACACAACTACAGTCGAGTCAATTCCAATGCTGGCAGGGCAATACTCTACCCCACTAGTAACATGCCACTATTAGAAGACTGTGTAAAACCATTTTTGTACAAAGTAATCAGAGGGAAAAATAGAATTGGGAAGAACTGCACATTGTTCTGGAAAAAGCCTCCTGCCTCAGTCTTACAGACATCATTTGCTGGTATCATTTTTAATAGTTGGGGTTTTTAAAATTTTGTAGAAGAAAAAATATTACTGCACCTTTATGTTTCCTTAATAGAAGTACAGCCATTTCTTAATAGAATAGAAGTAAGCCATTTGGATATGTACAAATGGTCTTTTCAAATACATATGCTATAGCACACTGTGAAAGTAATTAGCTATAAAGAGAAATCTAAAGGTTTAAAAAGATTTTGGAAGAAAGTAAGTCTAAGGTGATAGAAGAAGAAGAAGAAAACAGCAGTTTTCTTCTGGTGAACAAAAAACAAAGGGAGGACCTTGTACAGTGGAGATGTATTATTTGACTTCCTGAAAAACTGAGTAGGTTTGCTATTGCCAATGGTTTTCATTAGGAAGGAAGAGATTCCTTTGGCAAATAAAACCCTTCAAACTGACTTGACAAAAATGTTATGACACTTAACTTCACCAATCCTGAAGAAAAATTCTCATCACTTGATCTGGAAATCATGATGGTAATGGAGACAAGGATGTCTAAGCCATGCCATCAGGAACATCAAAAAGCATTAGAATGCAGGTAAGACTGAGCTCCTGAACTAGTGTGAAGAGAATGCAAGAAAGACATTTTCCTTTAAGAGTCTTCAGGATGGAGAGCAGATCAAATTTTTTCATGTGAAGTATTTCTGAATAGAATGAATCTTCAAAATAACATTGTTTTCCAAAACCTGTCTACAGGATCTCTTACCATGATACACAGTTCCTATGAATAGAAAAAGCAAAGCACTTTTTTCCAAACTGTTGTGCACTCTTAAGCAATCTACAATAAAAATAGTATTTTTTCATGCTGGGAATGATGTGAATTACAAAAAAGCCTTGTAGCACACTTGGCACTGTGGTCTCTTGATTAGCATAGCTTTTTATTCATCAAACACGTTTCACATTGACTATTTTTCTCTTTTAAATAACGGCATCTTTGTACTTATGCAGCATCCATGAAGAATTTCTTGGGTGTTATTTTGTACCTGATCCTAAATGGCAGGTTCTGCATTCTGCCATCTGTCTAGCTTTCCCATTTGATGCAGCTTCTGAGAGGTATTTTCAGAATCGAGGACTACTTGCAAGAATGATGCTAAATCCATGCATTGTACTCCTTGGTTAATGCAAAACTATTTTTCCTTTACAGTTCAATGAGAACAGGAAAATAATGATGGTGAGTTCAATCCTTAGAGTAATCCAAAGAGGACTATTATCATCATTAGAAACCCAGCAAGGTGTATTTATTGCACATGCATTATACTCACTGATGCAAATTACCCTGTAAATTCAGAAGGAATCTGTATCATAGGAGTGGATGGACTGTTTCTATTGATATTTTGCTTAAAGCAGAAAATTAATTCTTTTGGCAGCCAACTCATGATTGCAAGCTCACTTTCAACTACAGCTTTCAAACAGATGAAACATGTCTGTTTATAAAACGATACAGTACAGTACACAATAGCAAGTCAGGTCATAGACATTGAAAAGAAAAAAACAGCTCAAAGGACAGATTCATTCACATCTACAAGCCCTCAAGAGTGTACAGGTCAAATGTCCCCAGAAAACTAGGCTGGTGGCGCAAATTCTCTACGTTGGCACCAGCAGAAGCAGCTGCTATCTTGATAGGATGCAATCTTGCTTACATCACCCTTCAGAGCAATCTTCTGTACCCCTGCCCAATACACCTTCTGCTCTATTCCTTGGACTTCACATTTGCATTTCTACAGAGTCCTGTCCTGCAAACTGACTCAAAGTTCAGGTAGTAGATTTCCAAGATTTAGAAATGTTGTGTGAGGTTCATTTATTTCATATTTCATTCCATCTAAGCAAACTGTAACTTTCTGAAGTGAAATATTTCGAGTATGTCACGTGTATTTTAATGTTAGCTCTGCTTCACATTAAAACTTCTCACAGACCCCTGTGATGCCTTGCTGCAAAAATATAGAGCTGCCAAGAGTGGTTGTGGGAAGTTAGAATTGCCAGAAAACCGTACAAACAATCTAACAATAGAGCCTTGGATTTCTGAATATAATTGCCCCATGTAAAGTCAAAATATAATATTTAAATGATTTTAGATAATGATGAGTGTGGGCTAGAGAGAATCCAGATAGAATTTTATTTTTTTAAACAGTTCCGGGAAAAACATGGCCTTGACATGGAAGTATAGCAGGAAATATTTTTATACAGCATGAGTTCTCATTACCTAATCATATGATTTGTAGACCTGAATTGGAAACCAGGAAAGAAACAAAGAAAAATATTCAAGCTATAAAAGATGGGAGTTTAAAATTTTCTTTGTATTTCTGATTAAAGCTATTAGGTAGCTAAATGGTCACCCATTATTTTAAAAAGCATCTGGACATTAAAAATAGGTAAATTTCTGCGGGACTTGGATGTCAGCTATTCCTGAAAAGCTTTCCAACCCTGAATCAATCCACTTAAACGCAGCTGTATTTCAGATGCTCAGTGGAACTGTCCATGTAATGCATATAGTTGACAAATAATCTGCAGAAAAAGCTAGATCGATTTGAAGATCTTTTCCTGTAAATGGTATTCACGTTATTTGTACAAACACACAGATGGGATTTCTGCTGTCTTCTTCAGGCCACTTCCTCCAGAGAGCTCTCCATCAAATCTCTCTAGTTCTACTCTTCTGGTGATCCAAAGTCAGCACTGGGATGGTCCAACTGCATGAATTACTGTCTGCTAGAGGTGCACCCTGAGGGCTTCTGTGTGCAGCATCACGTGAGCCCTACTAAAGTCACCCTGTTGGTATAAACTGAGCTAGCTGGACCTTAAGGGACAAGATTGTGCACTGATATTGTAAGAGAAATTAGGTACTAAGAAGGAGGCTGGAAGATTTAAATATTTCTGCCTCCAGCTTAAGCAACATTAAATCTTGGTCTTTATCTGAAAAACTAGGTGAATTAACCTATTTGGCATTCCTATGCCAAAAATGTCAGTAATACAACAAGAACCGTCAAAAGAGTAACAATTCCAATCATTACTTTGTAAAAGTAATTCATTGGAAGAAGTCGGGAAGAAGGATGAAACATGCCAATATCCTACCCTGAGAATCATTCTGTTGATTTGCACAGGTTTCTTATTATATACCCATCTAATGCATTGGACATGCATGCTTGTGATGATACAAATACTTGCAAAGCTTACCAGATAAACCATGTTCTCTTCAGACAGCAAAACATTTCTTGATGGTTGTGTTTGCTAATTACATTTAGACTCAATGTTCTTAAAGGTCTTTTCCAACCAAAGTGATTCCATCATTCTCTAAATCACAGATCCTGCTTGTCTTGGTTGAGGGCAAATTTGGCAGCAATCCTCAAGAAGGGGTGATTTATTAAAAATATTGATCTACTACTGATATCCAACTGTGACGGACAAAGGCTCCCTAACAGTTCAAAATTAGAAAGTGTATGTTTATTGCAACGCTGGGCAGCGTGCGGGATAGCTCCCAAATACATACTGTGATTTAGAGGTGATAACAGAGTCTTTTTATCTATACAAGTATTGAATACCCAAAAGACAAATACATATTCATAATTTAGGTACATCCCATCATTCCTCCCTTCGTATGGTAATTAGTTCAAAAGCTATTAAGCACGTGTAGTTTGTTCCTCAAAATGAATCGGTGGTCCCTTTCATGGGGAGGGGTTCCAAAATGAGGAAATAAATGAAGTCTTCCTGCTTCTGAACTTTCTACATTTTCAATGCAAATATGACAAATGAACCCATTGGTAGAACTCCCATTCCCCATCTTCAATTGGTCTCAGAACAGAGGTGGCCTACAATTGTCTTATGTTCCTAAAAGCTATTTATGAGTTTCTGTATTCTTCATGATAAACCCAGCTAAGCAAACATGATGTTGACAAGCAATCAATTATTAGTTAACTACTAACTCTTAACTTCATCAAGGCCTACCTATTTATTTTGATAAACTCTAATAAGGCTTATCTCTGACTAAAACCTCAGCTCCTCTAAAAACCCTAAATTTCTTTAAAGTTCATGTCTCAGGGGGCCCCCCCCCAGAAAGCCCACCTACACGGCCCCTCCACTCAACTGGTCTGGGAAACATTTCCTCTGAGAGAAGTGGAAAAAATCTGTTTATTTAACAGGGAAAGCACCCCCCAGCACAAAAAATGAACAATACCAGATGACAAAACTCAATCGCCGCTCTGAAGAGACAACAAATTCAGAAAGTCTCTCCTGCGGATGCTTGCTCTGTTATCAATCCCTCCGGCACTGGGAAAGGCTGCTGCCCAGAGTAGGCCCCCATAGGCCACAAAGTGCAAGCTCTCAGTGCTCTCCAGGTCCCAGTGTGGAGCAGGTTTGAGCAGTTCCAAGGAAAGGGAAAGAAAAAAAGACAGTCCAGGGAAAACTCTGCCTCAGCCAGCTAAACCAACTGAAAAGCAAAGAACACTCTGTTCTGCTCCATCAGTGCCCAGACAACACAGTGCAGCACAGAATGTGGAGCAGTGTTGCTTTTAGAAGGTGAGTGCAGCCTGTGATAACAAACTCTGTACTTCTTCTTCTCCCCACCTTTGCTCTCAGAACCAGTCTTGAAGGCAGAGAATAGAATATCCAGCATTAACAGAACAGATGGCTGGGGATACAAGCATCATAAAGTCACCCTAGGACACTGCTCTACTGAGATATGTCACCAGACTATGCTAAGACAAAGTTTTGGAACTGCTAATTAAAATTCTACTATCACAGTGAAGCTGAGGAGGAAAGACAGCTCACTCCAGTTACCTTGTGGCATGCCAATACTTCCTTTCAATCACAATGGTTTTCGTCTCTAAGTCCGTGACATCACAGGCATAATTCAACATCTTTTGGGCAGGAAGGAAGATATTCTTCTTCTCATTATACTGATGGGTAAGCTGAAATGCAAAGCAGTTAATTCAAAGTGAAACAGCGATAAAGTCAATAGTAAAACTCACCACAGTTTTGTTTACCAAGCCAAGTCCTTACTATCCCAAAATACAAGAACAGCTGTAAAAGCCTTGTGGTTTCTTAATTTTTTCCTATACCTACATGGGAGGGTAAGGGATAAATGATCCCAAACAATGGTAATACACAACAAAGCATTCTTGACATCATATTCAGCTTTTGCATAGTGAGCTCTTCACCTGATCAAGTTATTCCATTGCAATAGTTTGGGGAGTATCTTAGAGGGCTGGCTGTTGTTTGGTTTAAACCATCTTGATCATTCAGGAACCCAGTAGCAATGAGAAAGTTCAAAATAAGATAGTGCTACGCAGTGATTTTCCTATATGACAGATGTATTTCTACAAGACAGAAGGCTGACCTAATGCTTCCCTACAACATGGCTGAAGTGGCATCCTGTTCCCCATAGGTTTTTCCGTTTAATTTTAGCAGCTTTCTTACTAGATTAATGAGCTGAACTAACTCAAAAAGGAATCAGATAAGTGCCAGAGCTTTAAAACAAACAACAACAACAACAAAAAAGATGCAAAATGGTGATTTGTGGGTGCGTTTGAAAACAGAAATTTTTTTGTATTTTTCATAGAGACATGGCATTCTCTAGAATGATATTGCTCCAACGCTTTGAGTTTGGTTTTCTTTTTCCCCCTCAATTGTAAATGTTATGCATTCTTTTTGGCCATTTCAGGAAATAGATTTTCTGATACGTGTGAAAGACAGTCTAAAGTTCCCCTCATTTGCCTCACGACCATTCCCAGGACAGACACCGATGGGAATTCTGGCCTGCCAGTAATGGATGAACACCAAAAATCCTGAGGCCCCTGAGCAGAGTTCTGGCCTGCCAAGTGATTGTTCACAGCTGTGTCTTCAGTGACTGCTTCTAGCAGGGCCTGCCAAGGGGCGACCCAGCCTATATGCTTGCACCTGCTTCACGACAATAGACCAGGAATTTTCCCACCTCTTGGCCAGATGAACTTGCTGGGGCAACTTGGTAGCCCCCCCATGGAAAATCCTTCCTCTGCTCCACTACCACCGTGAGGCACCGAGGTTGAAGCCCCCCTACCAAGGACTGAGACTGAGACACCTGTAATTCTGATGCAGGGGTGCTGGCCTGACTGAAGCAGGATGCCTGCTGAGTGTTGCCTACAGATGTGCCTACAGGACCCAGACTGGTTTCCCCCAGAAAGCAGTCCTGAAACAGTGGGTCCCACTCACTGCTGATACTGACTTATCCTGCTGAGAACATGGACTGTCTGTACCCGTCTTCAATACCTTTTTCCCCCTCAGCCATTTCAAGATTCTGTTCCCCCCCTCAGCAATGGACTATAATAGAACCTTGAGTTCACCAGGACTTAACCTTGAGTTAACCAGGCAGGGCCATTATCTTCCCAACATGACTAGGCAAACTCTGTCGGCTGGACTAAGAGGACTTAGTCTCTCCACATTTGGTAGCTATACTCCTGTCTTGGTTCAGGGCAAATTTTGGGGAGAACCCCCAAAGGGGCTCCTCTAGGAAAGCAGATTCATTTGGCCCCTCCCCTATGAAATATTAATCCCAATATTACTGGGTGGGACGTGCCTGGGCTCGTCTGACCCTTGCTGCTGGGCCAAAGGCGGCAGCTGTGATGTTTCACCTCAGAGATACATTTGGCCGGCTGCATCCTGCAGCTAGGCACTCGCAACAAATCCAGGCATAGTAGAAACTCAGTTGACCTCTGGTGGAAAAGGTTCAGGGGACGGTGAAGAGAAAAAGGAGAGGATTCTCCTGTAGAGTTTTAATCCAGAGTTTATTCCAGGATGACAGACCTCTGAAACTTGTAACAGCTCCCAACAGAATCCAGACCGCATGGTCCCGTCTCCTTTTAAGCCCGGGGACAGGGGCAGGGGAAGGCACAGGTGAGCCACCAACCAGGTGGGAGGAGGGGAAGGCTCAAAGGATAAAGACACTTGGACAGGCCAATGAGCCCGGACCTGAGGGGCACCTTTTGAACTTCTGCCAACCACACCATGACCCTGCTGGAATGTTAAGATTGATGGACAGCACTTAGCAGGAGGGCAAAGGGGGAGGGGAAAGGACAGGTTTCACCTATCCCAACACCTGAGGGATTTTCCTGTTTCCTGAAACAGGAAATGGCGTCACACTGCAACACTCCCCCCAACCGGTCCAGGAGAAAATAGCTCCTTGGAAAGAGGTGGAAAAAACCTGTTTATTAAACAATAAAACCTAAACAATATTGAACAATAAAACCCCTTGTTGCTCCAAAAGAGATGACAAACTGAGAAAGTCCCCTCCCTGGGTTGCAGTTCAGCTCACACAGGCTCTTATCAGTCCCTCCGGTGCTGGAAATGTTGCGGGCCGGGCCCGGCCTGGTGGGCCACAGGTGCTAGCTGCCGGTGCTCTTCTGGGTGTTCAGTCCAGAGCAGGTTTCAAGAGGTCCAAAGAAAAGGGAAAAAAGAAAAGAAACCACAGTCCAGGGAACTTCCTTGCCTCAGCAAGCTAAAACTAACTAAAAGCAAAGGAGAGCTCTGTCCCACTGTCTGTTCATCCCCAGACAACACAGTCCAGGAGCAGGAATGTGGAGGAGTGAGTGCAGGGTCTGAAAACAAACTGCTGCTTCTTCTCTCCCCCCTTCACTCTCTGCAACAAGTCTTAAAGGTGCCAAACTTATGATGCAGCATAAACAGAACAAGATGATTGGGGTTAAAAGCATCATATAATCAGCTTAGGACAACTCCCTCTCTCTTTCTCCCCCTCTTTTCTATTCTTTTCCTCTCCTTAATTCCTTTCATGCATTTGCTGTGGTCATTCTATAAAGGTGCATTTCTTTGGATTGATACTGCAATCCCCTTTCCGTGTTGTCTGTTGCACTCCCAGATCAGTTAACCAACCATCACCACCCCCATTGGTATGAGCGGATCGTGACATTAAATTGGCATCATGGACAGGATTCTGATCGACAGAAGGGTCTGCAAGGCTGTTTGTAGTCTGGAACAGGGGAAGGACGATTTGCTTCAGCCACACCTAGCCCCTCATCGCGAAAGGGTTGAAGGAAGCTGGAAAGCAAGGAAAGCTCTTTGAATTTCCCACAAACTGCGCACGCCCAGGTGAAATACGCCCCCACACTCTATTGAGGGTTCTGTCTTTAGAATTTCCCAAAAAATCTCTTAGCGCAAAAGGGGAAACTGTTTTTGTTTATGTGTGAATTTGGACTGTCTGGGAAGGAAGGGACAACTTGAAGGAACTAAGCAGGGCCTCCCAGGGAGATTTGGTCTCTTCACCCAGCCAGGGAAGCAAAGGGGAGCACAGCAAAGGCTGTGAGATTGTCTAACTTAAGTTTGCACCTCCCTGTCATGGTTTTGGTCCCTTCATAAAATGACTGAAAACTCTAGCACAAAAGTTAAATTTCTGAATTTTCTGCTCTGCTTGCTAAATAGAATGCCAAGCCTTCTCCAAGGGGGGAGGTTTGGGCAGAGAACAGCTGGTTTAATTTAGAAAATGTCATAGATAGAATTTGTTCTTTACAACATGAAACAGAAGTTAAACTGGGCAAAAATAAAACCATCCTCTGCTCAGTTTTGGCAGCTTGTCTCACAGCAGCCATAGAAACCCTTTTTAAGCAAAGAAACGAGGAAATAGCAAGAATAGATTCCCTTCAAAACCTAGTTGAAATTTTGCAGAAAGAATTAAAGGAAGATAGAAATGAGATCTATAGGTTGCGAGCTGCCCTTAGAGAGGAACTTGCTAAGAATTCACATCATACTGATTCCTCTACAGAGCCAGAGGAAAAGGAAACTCCTGACGTTAAACAAATCTATGCCCGTCAGGAACTTGAGGCAGTAAAAAATTGGAGAGAATACTGCTGTCCTCGCTTGAGACCCTTGGTTCAAACAGAATAGAACTATCTTAATGATGAGGATTGTTGGAATGTTGGGGGGCATAAGACAGATGATGCACTTTGGACCTGGTTAACATAAGAGATTTGATAACAGGATGCCTTGGCATAAAGAAACGGAACTTTGAAAATTCGACCTGGATTGCAAGAAGATTAAATCAAACGGGTTTACTGGAAAAAGAAAATCCCATTAAACTCTGCAAGCAAGAGATGTTGTTATATGCGTAAGTTTGTGGATGTGATTTTAACCTAATCATTGTAGTACACATTACTAGTCTCCCTGCAATGGTATGTAAGTGCTTGTATCCCACAATCAAATTGGATTCTGATTACCGAGTGGGTCTCCCTGTCTCTCTGCATTGCCGAAAGAGGATCTTGACCCACCTATCACAACTAAACAAATACCGTTCAGTGCTACCGAATTAGCTAAGCTGTCAAAAGAATTCAGGCGCCTCCCACAAGAATCAGAGACAAATATGTCCTCCGAGTGTCCCTCGATGGTGGAGATCAAATTAAATTAACCGGAGGCCAGTGGGTACTGGGGACATGGAGCCTTCTTCACAACAGGAGATAAGGAGGTAAGCGTGACGCATGGTCCCTGACACAGGGTGCGTCTTTCTGGGCCGGGAGAATGAATCCTTTGGAACGGGGTGACCCCCTGGCAATCGTTGACACCACCGACCAGCTCTTAGAAAGTGTCCACAAAGCCGCCTGCCTGCAAAAGATTCATGAAAAGAAATTAGTTCCTGGTTTTGAATGCCCAATGCAATTACCTGTGAAGCCAGAACTAATGACCGATTGAACTCGTGGGCTTCCAGAAACACTTAGACATACAGCAATGACTCTACAGAAAACCATAATGGCTTTGAATCCTGTAGAAAGACTAGATAAGATTCCTCAGGAATTCCCCTGACCAAAGTGGACCTAGAGATCCTGGCTTCACTCCCTACTCTTCCCCCTCACAGCCCTCAGCTTCTCAATCTGATTCACCTGCCAGTAGCCATAAAGTTTGGACATGAGCTGAAGTTGCAGTAGATCTGATTAATTATTGTAGACAAGATGGACCTATAAAAACCCCGGCATAGAAATCAGAAAATAACAAAGGTGTTTGGTTTATTGGGGCTCCTCACAGTGAAAATATAGAGAAAGGAAAACAGATCTCTAACTGCCACCGTTGGTGGTTGTTGGGAATTCAAAAGTGGGTCCCCAAAGAGGTGATGGATGGTTTGCCCCTTGAGAAATTGCAGAAAAGAATAAATAATTGGCACCAGCGAAAACCGAATCCATTGGCTCAACCCAGTGCACCCCTCCCTTCTCAGGGACAAAAACTAACCCTCCCCCAGCTTCTCCCACGGAACACAGGCAGTGAACCAAAACCAACAGGGTTTTCGGGAAACAAATCTCTCTGCCGCTTACAGGTGGGCAAAGGGGCGGAGCGTGGGTTTATTTAAGAATGCTCACTAAAAATAAATCAGGATATATATTAAGCCCAGCTATCACGGGCCTCCACAGGCTACTAGTAACCTTTTTGATTGACGTTGGGGCTCAAATCTCTGCACTGACAAAAAAGGATGCCCAGAGGTGTGGAATTGTTCCAACTAAGAGACAATGCTGTGTTCTTAATGCTCTGGGAACTACAGAATCTATGAATGTTGCCTTAGCCAAACTGAGGCTCCCTGGAAATGAGCATCAACTAGTCATCAAAATGGTAATTGGGAACATTCCAAATAATTGATTAGGAATGGGTGTCCTTGCTGGGAGGCAGTGGGAAGACTCTGAGGGATTTCTGTGGTCTTTTGGCACACTGCCACTTAACATTAGGCTGCTTCAAACCGCACCCTCCCTACCCTATAATCAAACAACTCATGTAAAACAATACCCTCTACCTTCTGGTGCCAGAGAAGGTATCAAAGCGGTTCTACAGGACTTGAGCAACCAAGGGGTAATAATTCACACACATTCTCCTTTTAATTCACCGGTATGGCCAGCCTGAAAAGCCAGTGGAAAGTGGAGATTAACAGTAGATTTTCGCAGGCTTAAAGCCAACACAGACCCTCTTACAGCACTGGTCCCAAACTTAGCTGAATTAATAACATCAATTCAAGAAAAGGCTCACTCAATCATGGCAATGGCAACTATGGATGTCAAAGACGTCTTCCTTATGATACCTATACAGCCAGAAGATATAGGGACCATTTTGCCTTCACATGGGAAAGGACGGCAATACACTTGCACTAGGCTTCCCCAAGGCTACAAACACTCCTCCACTTTGGCCCACCATGCTTTAGTTGAGGAATTAGAAAAAATACCCAAACCTGATCCTGCTGATCCTGTAGCTGATAATCAATACATTTAAGACACTCTGGGGGGGGGGGGGGGGGGGGGGGGGCGCAGGGGGGGGGGGGGTTGTGGGGAGGGGGGGAAGGATGAAATAGAGGTAGTAGGGAAACATCAGCAGAAAATAATCTCTCACTTAAAAAGTCTTGATTTGCAGATACCCGCAGAGAAAATTCAGAAACCTTCTCAGGAAGTGAAGATTTTGAGAATTTGGTGGAAAGGAGGCATGACATGTATTCCACCCGATACCCTAACCTCTTTAGATCAGATTCAAAGGCCTGAATTGAGGAAAGATCTCCAGCAAGCTCTAGGACTGTTAGTGTTCTGGAGAAAACACATCCCAGATTTCTCAATAATTGCTAGGCCGCTTTTTGACTTGCTGAGGAAAAGAATGAAATGGGATTGGACTCCTTCTCAGGAAGAAGCATTGCAATTACTGATTTTTGAGGCAACAGCTCACCAAGCACTAGGCCCTATCCATCCCACAGATCCCTTTCAGGTGGAATGGGGATTTGCCTCCTCAGGGCTATCAGTACACATTTGGCAGTGGGCTCCCGAGGGTCCAACGGGGCCTCTTGGTTTTTATTCCTGTGGTTTCAAAGATGCTGAGAAAAGATACACTACCTGGGAAAAGGGGTTGTTTGTAGTTAGCTTAGCTCTCCTAGAAGAGGAAAAAATTGCATGACAAGAGCTTATTGTATTAAGAAGCCCTTTCAAAGTTATCAAAATCGTCACTAATGGGAGCCCCACCCCTCCCCCCCACCTGACGGGGTAGCCCAAAGGGCCTCAGTTAGGAAATGGTATGCTCAGATGGAAGGCTATTGTAATACCGTCTCACTAACGGAAGATGCTGCTAAAAATCTAACAATCCAAGGCACTGAGAGCCTGGTTAGCAGCCAAGATAAATCTGCCTCTGTAATCAAAGCTGCCCTTCCTTTCTCCCCCGAACAAGCAGCAAGTTCTTGGTTCACAGATGCCTCTGCAAAACGGGAAGGGAAGGTATGGAGATCTAGAAGAGCTGTCTTACACAATTCATTTGGTGAAAGAATCATTACCGAAGGGGAAGGCAGCGCTCAGGCTGGGGAACTCATAGCTGTTTGGAGTGTTTTCCGATGTGAGGCACAGAACATTTCTCTTGTCTGCATTTATACCGACTCTTACGCAGTGTACAAAGGTTGTACTGAGTGGCTTCCTTTCTGGCAGCAAAATGATTGGGAAGTTCACAGAATTCCAGTGTGGCAAAAGGAAAAGGGGCAAGAAATTTTAGATGTTGCAAGCCAAGGAAATGTTGCTATTGGTTGGGTAGCTTCTCAGCAAACAGATGGAAATCCAGCAGGAGAGTGGAAGAATAGAGCTGATGAACTAGCAAGGCTCAGCCCCCTGAAAAAGGAACTCATTCCTGAGGACTGGGATCAACTATTAGAATGGCTGCATGGAAAAAGACAGCACACAGGTGCGAAAGATTTGTACAAAGAAGCTCATGCTTGTGGTTGGCTGGTTACCAGGGAAATGTGTAAAACATGCGTATCGGCCTGCGAGCAATGTCACAGGTGACTGGAGAGACATCCTTGAGAAGATGACCCTCTGCATTTAAGAAAGGGTAAAGGCTTATGGGACGCGTGGCAGGTAGACTATATTGGCCCCTTTAAGAAGTCAGGAGGTAAACACTTTGTGCTAGTAGGAGTAGAAAGTGTATCTGGGTTGGTTCAAGCTGATGCTTTGAAAAGAGCTACAGGTGATAATGCGGTTAAAGCTTTGCAGGGGTGGTTTGGAACTTTCCCAAAGCCACAGGAAATTCAATCTGATCACAGGTCCCACTTCACTGCTAGAGGTGTACAGCATTGGGCAAAAGGTGAAGGAATTAAGCGGTCTTTCCACAGCCCTTTCCACTACCCTCAAGCTAAGGGGATCTTAGAAAGGACCAAGGGTTTTTTGAAAGGACTTCTGAAGCCCCGGGAGGGAAATTGGGACGTTCGGTTATGGGAAGCTGTTAAAAGAGTGAACAGTAGATGGGGGGTGAATGGATGTCCCAAAATCACTGCCTTTTGCCCAACAGCTCCAAGCATCGTTCCCTTACTACGGCGACCTGACGATTCAAAAAGTCCAGCACATTACCCTGGACAACCTGTTCTGGTGGACCTCCCTACTGTAGGGGAAGTAGCACTAGTGCTGAAAACCCCTCTGAAGAAATATGCATGCCTAGCCTCTGATGCTCTAGGGAAAGAGCATTGGATAAATACATGCTGGATAATCCTATCATTTTAACTCTTTTCTGCCCTCAGTGGAAGGATTTCTGTTGTTTTGACTTTTACAGAAGAACCCTGAGGAACATGAAAATCATCTGAACCATGATAACACTGGTGATGCTTTTCTGCATCCTACCACAATTCCATGGACAGGATCCTGCTGAGTGGTTGTGGTCTGAAGCTACCCTCCATCCCACTAATGTTGTAGGAGCGTATCCCAAGGGTGGCCACCCGAACCTAGAGCCTATAGTGCTGCATGACCCCCAGGTATATGGTCCAAGTGAGTGGGGATGGGATCAGAAGGACTGGACTAGAGCCCTAACTGGAACAATTGGTGAGTCGATTGTGGAAGCATGCAGAAAAATGGAAGGATCTCTCTATGAGAAATCCACCTCCATCACAGTTGCCGGAAATTTTATGGAACCAGATGGGAAAAATGATCGGGATATCCCTTCAGCGAGACTGTGTCCTACAAACAAGTGGGAGTGTGCCAAACAAATTCCCCTTACTCTGTGTTGCTGCCAGGAGTATGTTGGTAATTACACTCTAGGTCGCAAAACGAACAATGTTGCAAGTACAAAGGATTGTAAAAATGAACCAATTGATTGCTGGCATAATTTGACGTTAACTAAACCGACTTAAGTGACATGCCGCTGGCAAAATAACTTGACCAACCTGTTAGGTTGAAAAGGCTTAGTTCATAAATTTAAGATAGACGCTATAACAAAACCCACGCTGAGTACCGTAGTTACATCCCAGTGGAATAGACGGGACTGAGAGCATGAAGCCCACACTGAGCACCATAGTTACACCCCAATGGGTAGAAGGGACTGAGAGCACAAAGCTGACATTGAGTACAGTAGTTACATCCTAGTGGGCAGAAGGGACTGAGAGTCCCCTTAGTCAATGTGGCCTCGGTCCCAAGCTTTTGTTCACTTGGCAGGAATGGGAAAAACAAAAAGCCTGGCAGCTTCAAGGGGGAGTGGGAGAAGGAATTAGCCGAAGGATTTGTGGAACTGCTTATAGCAAAGCAATCTCAATCAGTGTTTTGACAGATCAGACAAATAAGCGTGAACAGGTTTGTACGCCCCCAAGCGTACAAGACTGTTGGCACAATTTTACATTAACACAAACTGCAGAAGTACTTTGTCTTTGGTCCAAAACTACTGAAGGCTTTTAAGTTGATAATAAATGGTATGAACCAACCTTCTACTACCACCACTCCGGCCCAAGCACCGCTTATGCTTAGCCTGAGAAGTTTTGAAATTGGACCATATATAATCAGAAAAACAACACATATTGTTCAATCTGGCACGGTCTCTTAAACAAGTCAAATTTTGCTGATGATGCAAAACAATGTCTCAGAAATTCAGCCGGCCTGTTTGCCTTTTTTGCGGACTTCCTTTGAGGGTTGGACCACCTGGCTGCAAAAACAGAAAGTCCGTTTTTTCTTTAAAAACAGACACTAAGAGACATAACTGGTGTTTTGGGAACAGGTTTTGGAATTCTAAATAGTATTGATTCTGAAGTACACTAATGGATAAATTGGCTGCCACAAAATGGTTAGAGATTTGACCAAATTAAAACAACCACTGCAATCATCCTTATTGGCTTTGGGAACACAGCAGTGCTTGCTATCAAACATATTACCAGCTTGGGAAAAGGTAAATGTAAGTGATCACAAATTGGTAGACTGATGCACTCGGTGCTACACCAAACAACCTTTCTTTGGCTCTTAGCTGGCACAATTGTCGATGCAGTCAGTTGCTGCCTCAATGATAAGAGAAGGTGAAGGCAATTTTCCTACTGCAATTCAGAAAAGAATTTGGGACAGTGCCACTGATTTTGAAAGAGAATTCCAGTCCTGGTGGAACTTGGTGAATTTTACTTATCACCCCATTACAAACACAGCCACAGCTCTTGCGTTAACCGTACGCAATGCCTCAGTGCATTTGAGATTTCCTATTATTGCATTAGAGCTAAATCATGATGGAGCTATTCCCAATCTTTCTGAACATAGACAATGGGCCCATCAAACTGGTAAAAAATGGCAACATGTTAATTTGGAATCTTCTATTGTCCGAGAACTAGGCTTCATCTGTGAAAGTAATGCAATTACAGCTCAGGATGTTTGTTTGGACACAGAACAAAATATCTGTCATTTTGAAATTCGTCCTAACGAGACTTTCGAAACAGTCCTTAAATATATAGGCAATGGGTGTGGGTGCTTTAGAACTGCTTGTGATACGGTATTTGTAGAAAATGCAGTAGTGGATAGTAAAAATCCTTCAAATTGTTGCGCTTGTAACTTTACAAAATTGAGGGATGTGATTTTTCTTCAGAAGCTCCAGTTACCTCCCATTACCTTTTTCAATCCAATTAAAGACTGATTCACAAACTATTACTGTCCTAGGGTGACGTTATGATGCTTGTATCCCCATCCGTGTGTTCTGTTGATGCTGGCTATCATGTTCTGTGCCTTCAAGACTGGCTGTGAAGAGCGAATGTTTTGTTTTGGTTTTGCTATCAGCCGCTCCCCCACAGCTGGCACGACACAGAGACAGGGCAGTACATGGGTGCTTCTTTTGCTTTTTGCTTTGCTTTTCGCTTTGCTCTTGCTTCGGCTTTGCTCCTGCTTTGCTCTTGCTTTTTTGCTCCTGCTCATTAGTTAGTTTAGCTAAGCAGTCCAAATTTTCCCTGGACTGTTTCTCCTTTCCCTTCTTTGGATCTACTCGGACCTGCTCCGGACTGGGACCTGGGAAACACCGAGAGTTTGCACCTTGTGGCCAAGGTGCAGCAGCTACCCCAGCACAGGACAGACTGATAAGAGAGCGAGCACTCCCAAGAGAGACTTTCTGAAGTTGTCTACTTTTTCAGAGCGGTGAAAGAGTGGTGCCATCTGGTATTGTTCCTTTTGTGTGCTGCGGGGTGCTTTGCCTGTTACAGAAACAGGTTCTTTCCACTTGTTTCCAAGGAATCCTTCCCGACCCGGTTGGGGGGAGGGGCCGTGTGGGTTTGTTTTCTGGAGGGTCCACCTTTTGGAGGTTTTTTCTCCCAAATTTGCCCTAAACCAGGACATTTACCTACTCCCATTGGGATGAACATTACTTTGGTAAAGCAATCTTTGCTTCATCAGGACTTCATTGAAATATTGGAGAAGATCAAGAAGAATAGACAGAAAGCACTGGTAACTGTTCATCACAATGTGAAAGAAATACACCATGTCATAGAGAGAGTAAGAAAAGATGCCACAAGAGTCCTGAACAGTATGTGTCATCCCATCATTGCCCTTTTGCGTTTCGTTTTGATTGGGGTTTTTTAATCAGCAATCTTATTCATTATGAATTGGAGAATGATGAAAGAGTTAACAAAATTGATGTCTGTCATTAATGCACACAACTTGGCTGATGTCCTTTTCACTGTGGCCATCTCCAAGACTATTGACACAAGGCGACTATAAATGAGAGGATGTGTTTTGAAATCGTCTTCAATTTTCTTTGAAGATTATAAGAAAATTACTTTTGATTTTTGGTGAATTGTTTTGAAAAAAAATATTTTAAATGAACTGTTGTTGATTTGTTTATTGCTTTATTGCCTTTGATTATTTGTGATTAGTTTCAGATATTTGAAAAAAATGTTTCAAAATAATATGGTCTAAATTACTGTTAATATATTTGTTTCTTGTTTCCTTACCCCCGCCGTTTTTTTATCTTTTCCTGTCCTTCCCTTCTCTCTCTCTGTCTGACGTATTGTCTCTGCTTTCCAGGATATGCTACCAATGCGCGACAAGTACACCACAATAGTACAGAACACTGCTGATGAAGACCCTTTGAAGCCTGTCGTGACTCACCAGGTGCTGTGAAAGACGGTCTGAGGTTCCCCCCATTTGCCTCACGACCGTCCACAGGACCGATATCAGGACCCTGAGGACCCCGATGGGACCTCTGGCCTGCCAGTAATGGATGAACACCAAAAATCCTGAGGCCCCTGAGCAGAATTCTGGCCTGCCAAGTGATTGTTCACAGCTGTGTCTTCAGTGACTGCTTCTGCCAAGGGGCGACCCAGCCTATATGCTTGCACCTGCTTCACGACAATAGACCAGGAATTTTCCCACCTCTTGGCCAGATGAACTTGCTGGGGCAACTTGGTAGCCCCCCCATGGAAAATCCTTCCTCTGCTCCACTACCACCGTGAGGCACCGAGGTTGAAGCCCCCCTACCAAGGACTGAGCCTGAGACACCTGTAATTCTGATGCAGGGGTGCTGGCCTGACTGAAGCAGGATGCCTGCTGAGTGTTGCCTACAGATGTGCCTACAGGACCTAGACTGGTTTCCCCCAGAAAGCAGTCCTGAAACAGTGGGTCCCACTCACTGCTGATACTGACTTATCCTGCTGAGAACATGGACTGTCTGTACCCGTCTTCAATACCTTTTTCCCCCTCAGCAATTTCAATAGACTTCTTCTTCTTGATTGGATCTGTTCCCCCTCAGCCATTTCAAGATTCTGTTTCCCCCCCTCAGCAATGGACTATAATAGAACCTTGAGTTCACCAGGACTTTGAGATCTTCCCAACGTGACTAGGCAAACTCTATCGGCCGGACTAAGAGGACTTAGTCTCTCCATGTTTGGTAGCTATACTCCTCTCTCTTTCTCCCCCTCTTTTTTATTCTTTTCCTCTCCCTGATTCCTTTCAGGCATTTGCTGTGGTCATTCTATAAAGGTGCATTTCTTTGGATTGATACTGCAATCCCCTTTCCAGGTTGTCTGTTGCACTCCCAGATCAGTTAACCAACCAACCAGTTAACCAACCCCTTGGTATGAGCGGATCGTGACAATACCTTCTTTCAAGCTGCACTTGGTTCTAGTCCATAGAAGCACACTGGTAGGTAAAAGTAGACTCTAAAAGATAACATTCAAAATGTATTTCCCTTGTCTTCCCATTAAAGCAAGTGAAGAAAGCAGACAGGAGATCTTCAGATAACATGCTATGCAAATTGAAAAGATTCTGTCCTTATTTGAAGCAACTGAGGAACTCACACCATGAAATACAGTTCAGACAGATGGAAGGGTCACAGATGATGTCAAATCTGTACTTCCAATGTTTGAATGAAGCAAGATTTCTTGAAGTACAATCCTATAAAATGAAGGTGAGCTTGCAGAAGCAATTGAACTGGGTCTGCTTTATAAACACAATGTTTTCTAAGTAACTGAGGATTCAGGAAGGCAACCTTGGAATTTAAAGGATTTAGAAAGATACAAATACCAAGACTGGCAGTTCATTAGCTTTAACAGTCTCTTCAAATAAGATCTATTTTTAACTTCTTCTTGTAGTAGGTCTGAAGACATTGGGAACGATGCAATAAAACAAAACAAACAACAAACCAAAACAAAACCAAAACAGCTTTCTCAAAAAGCTTGGAGAAACCAGAGAAATTATGATTTTTAGGGGTTAAGTAGTCCTTTAAAAGTTGTCTCTGGGAAAAGAGATAAAAAACCACTAATTGACTGGGGAGTATATTCCAAACCTGTACTGAAGCATGTAAGGGACAAGAGCCGGTAATAAAACTACTATGCTGGGTTCATCTGTTAAAAGCATTCCAGAATGGTTGAAATTATCAATCACATAATGTGGGATTAAAAAAAAAAAAAGAAAAAAAGAAAAAAGAAGAAAACATAGAGAAAAAAAAAATATTCTGAAGATGTTTTCCCATTCCCAGATGGCATAACAACTTTATTTCATTTTGTTCCTAAGACTGATTAATAGCTTATGAAGTGTTTTACAATTGAGAGTGAGAGTGTTCACACTAACCGTACAATTTGGATGGATCTCTTTTACTTTGCACAGCAGCAGATACGGTTTAGCACTCCACAGCTCAGTCCCCAAAAGTGAATGGGTGTGGCAGATTTAACCTACCTGGCCAGTCCACCAGAATGCTTAATTATCTTGGAAAATGCTTTGCTCTATCTCATTATCTGGACATGTCTCTCTAGCTCCGCTTTGAGCTCCTTGATCTTTCATCGACAGGATGAGATCCAATTTAGCTTAGCAAGGACATAGCCTTTCAAAACCACATCTTTTATCTTCTGCATTCATCCAAGTACATTTCTACTGCAGGGAACCCTGTGGAAGATCCTAGTTGTTTTGTTTCTCAGATAGTTGTTGCATAAAAGAGCTCTTCTTTTAATTTTTTCCCTGCTAAAGGATAGGCTCTGTACTTAACTGATTGTGATGCTAACTCATTATCATCTATTCTTCAGTCGTACAGAGTAGGCAGCAAAGTTTTCTTCTGAAGACATTCATTTAATGAGAAATGCTGAAGGTCTGACTTTACTTGCAAAGGTCACTGATTGACCGGTTGCAAAATTGTTAAGTCTAGTAAGAGCAGGAAAAGTGTGCTGTTGCTGTGCCTGTAAATGTCGTGTCAGCTGCTGTTGGGATAAAAAGCATGAGCATAAGAAAACATGGATAGAGAAGAAATTTGTTGTGATTTCTGCACAAGAGGAAGTATGAAGCACTTATTTCAGTGGCTAAGACAGTATCATCATTGGGCCAGTTCTCTTCAACATCTTTTGAACAACCTGGACACAGCACTTGAAGGAATATTAAGAAAGTTTGCCAAAGACACTAAATTGGGAGGAGCTGTGAGCTAACTCCCTTGAGGGCACAGAGACCTTGCCGAGAGATCTTGCCAAATAGGAGAGATGGGCAATTATTGCTGGCTGGGAGTCTATGCACAAATCACAAAAGGGGCGGGACTGCTGGGGATGGCGTCTCAAGCTGGTTTTTTTCCAGCATCAGTCTCATTACATGGTGATGACAATGGGAAGCTGCCAGCAGCTCACGTCCCCAGCAGCAGACAAAGAACTTAATGTTACAACTGACTTGAAAAGTTTTTTGACCAATCCCACAAAGCAAAAGCATATTGACAGTACTTCTATCCAATCACTATAAAGACATGTACCTGGGCTTAGAACAATGCTCGCTTCTTTCGAATAAAAGACCTGCTTGTAAGCCTTAAGACACAATGCACAGAGCTCCATTATTAAGCTTAGAACTACCTAACATCACGCTAGATATACTTTGCTGTAGCTTAGGGAGTTATTCTAGACAAGCATTAATACACAGACCATTGTTCCATTTGTCCTTACTTTTCTACTTCTCATCTAATTTTTCTGCTGACAAACCTTATGACTACTGCTTAGCTCCAATGACAGTTCTGCTGTCTCTGAGGCCTTCCTTTTGCAGCTTTCCCAAACCCCTCTGTTTTTGAGGATTCCCACAGGCAATCACCAACCAGATGGAGTGGAACAAGGGCAAGTGCTGGATTCAGCACCTGCAACAGGGCAATCCTGGTGGGTGTATAGACTGGGGAGGGAGCAAGAGGCTGGGAGAAGCACTGCAGAAAGGGTCCCAGGCTCCTGGCCAATGGCAAGCTGAATGTGCATCAGCAGTGCCCTGGCAGCCAGGAGGGCCAAGCCTGTCCTGGGGTGCATCAGGCACAGCATCACCAGCTGGGCAAGGGAGGGGATTGTCTTGCTCTGCTCTGCTCTGCTCTGCTCTGCTCTGCTCTGCTCTTCTCTTCTCTGCTCCGCTCTTTCTCAGCCTGGAGAAGAGCAGACTCCGGGCAAATTGTTAGAGCAGCTCTCCAGTAGCTGAAGACAGCCTACCAGAAGGAGGCAGGTGAGCTACACAAGGGCACGGAGCGATAGGAAAAGTGTGGATGGCTTTAAAACCTGAAGAGGATAGGTTTCCTTTGGCTATTGGGAAGAAATTCCTTGCCAAGATGGTTGTGAGACACTAGAACATGTTGTGGGTGACCAATTCCTGGAAGTGATCAAGGCCAGCTTGAATGGGTCTTTGAGCTTAAGGCGCTCTAGTGGAAGGTGTCCCTGACAATGACATGCTGGGGAGGACGTAGGTGAATTTAAGGTCCCTTCCAAAGCCAACCATTCCATTATTCTATGGTAATCATTCTGTACAGTAGCAGTAAGAAGTTGAAGCTAGAAATAACATATTCATGCTGAGAAACTGCTATCCAAGGAGTTGAACGGTTTGGGTCTCACATTTATGGGCCATTTAGCAATACTATATCTAATATCTACTCCTCGCTCTTTCTCATACACGCAAGTATTTTATCATTAACGTTTCTGACATTTGGGAATTTTCTTCCCTTCTCTTTCTTTCTTTCTTTTTCTTTCTTTTCTTTCTTTCTTTCTTTCTTTCTTTCTTTCTTTCTTTCTTTCTTTCTTTCTTTCTTTCTTTTCTTTCTTTCTTTCTTTCTTTCTTTCTTTTTCTTTCTTTCCCCCACTTCCTTCCTTCACTGCCTTCCTTCCATTATGTCCTTCTTTCTGCCAAGTCCTTCTGCCACTTCCTTCCCTCCCTCCCTCCACTTTGATATTAATTTGCAAACTGTCAAGTAGTTACAGGAAATTACTCTTCTTAAATATCATTTTGAAGCTTAGAAATGAATAACAAAATTGTGTCAAAACAGGGCATTTAAAAGCCATCTGAAAGTGAGAACTAGCTATTGAAAAGTCAAAAATACAAAAATGAAATGATGGAGTGGATGGTTTTAAGGGATATTCTTTGTATGGCTTTGATACAAAGGAGGATCTCAATTTTTACACCTTCTAAAAACACATCTTGAAACTTACTACTTTCCGTGACAAAAATATTTCCAAAACAAGGAAATTGATTTATGCAGATGAAAATATCATCTCCCAAATAGTCATCATCAAGTCCAAAAATTACCTTGCTTTTTACATAGTAAGATTTATGGAGATTTCTATTCTCACACAAACCAAGAAGAATCTCTCAAATGACTAGAAAATTTTTAAAAGCAAAATAACCTTGAAGAAAAAAGATCCAAAAAAGAGCAGGGAATTATATACGTCCACACTTGTTACATGTTGGTTACTAATATTGGCTCTAGTTTGTTGGCGAGTACACTTCCCATTCACGCACGCAGACACCCCTCTTCCTCCTGCACACAGATGTGTGATATTGGGTCTCAAAGAATGGACTATTTGCTCTTAGATAGGTTTTGGTTCTCAAAGTCAAAGCGTAGTCTTCCTGGCTCTATTACCAGGATTTTGTTCCGGGAAGGGAATGTGCTTGTGCCTGTTAGAAATGGGGAGGAGGGGACAGAAAGCAAAGCCATTTGAAGACAACCTGCAGCAGAACTAAGAAAGAAGGGTGCTTCTTGACTGCACAGCAAAAGAAATATCGGGAGTAAAATGGAGGAAAACTTGAGGTGCTGATAGAGTTTCTCCTTGTGACAGCTTTCAAACGTACAGAAAACAGCACTTCCTCATTCTCCTGCCTTTTCAATTCACATTAACATTGGAAGAAAAGGGGTTTTGGACAACTTTCTTTTGCTTCTTGCTAAACACTCTGCTGACACTCCGTGCAACTTCCAGAAAAAGATCAAGGATGCTTTTTGTACTGGGACAGTTTCTCCTTGCGAGACATAGTAGAAAAGCTTTTTGCTAAGATGTAGGCGACAAGAGACGCAGATTCAGAGATACGGAGCTCTCCGAAGGTAAAGGCCTCTAGCGGGCGTCTTTCCGCAGAAGCAGTGCTCGGGATCGCAACGCCACCGGCACAATGCTCTGTGTGCAAAGAAGCGGCTTCTTCGCCTCCGGGAGACGGAGACCGCGGCCGCGTCTTTAAAAGCCAAGAAAAAAGTCGCACAACATGGGGATTGTGTGTGCAGCTCTCAAACTTAAAGAAAACAGTACCTTACCTCTCTCCTGCCTTTTCCATTCACATTACCATTCAAAAAGAAGGAGTTTTGGACAACTTTCTTTTGCTTCTTGCTAAACACTCTGCAGACCTCCGTGCAACTTCTAGAACAAGAGCGGAGATGCTTTCCGTACGGGCACAGTTTGTCCTGGCAAGACATAGTAAAAAAGCTTTTTGCTCAGTTTTATGTGACAAGAGAGGCAGAAGGCAGAGTAAAGAGCTCTCCCAAACGAAGCCCCCTGCCAGGGCGTCTTTCGTCAGAAGCCGCTCTCCGGAGAACACCGCCACCGGCACAATGCTCTGTGCGCGAAGAAGCCGCTTCTTCGCCTCCGGGAGATGGAGAGAACGGCAGCTTCCCAAAGGCGAAGATGCAAGCCGCAGCACACCGATATAGCGTGTGCAGCTTTCAAATTGATAGAAACGAGTGCTTTAGCATTCTCCTGCCCTTTCATTCACATTATATTCGAATAAAAGGAGTTTTGGGACACGATGTTTTTCTTCTTGTTAAACACTCTGCAGTCCTCTGTGCAACTTTTAGAAGAAGATCGGGGATGTTTTGTGTACTGGCACAGTTTCTCCTTGCAAGATATGGTGGAAAAGCTTTTTGCTGAGTGTTGAACGACAAGAACCTAAGAAGACGGAGATACGCAGCTCTCCGAAGCTAAGTGCCGGTCCCCGGCGTCTTTCGGCAAAAACCGCTCTCAGGTGCTCCCGGCGCCCTGCACAATGCTCTGCGCGCAAAGAAGCCGCTTCTTCGCCTCCGGCAGACGGAGAGAGCGGCACCCTCCGAAAGGCTAAGAACAAAGCCGCCTACTACCAGCAAAACCTGAGCACCTTTCAAACAAATAGAAAAGACTACTTTACCACTCTTCTGACTTTTCCATTCACAATATAATCAAATAAAAAGAGTTTTCGACAACTATCTTTTCCTTCTAATTAAACAGTTCGAATACCTATGTGCATTTTTAGAAAAAGATCTGGGTTGTTTTGTGTACTGGCACAATTTCTCCTTGGAAGATAGGGTGGAAAAGCTTTTTGCTAAGTGTTGAGCGGCAAGAGACGCAGAAGACGCAGCTACGGAGCTCTCCGAAGCTAAGTGCCGGTCCCCGGCTTCTTTCGGCACAAGCCGCTCTCCGAAATGCACCGCGACGCAAGCAATGCTCTGTGCGCAAAGAAGCCGCTTCTTCGCCTCCGGAAGACTCGGCCAGTGGCAGCTTCCCAAAGGCGAAGATGCAAGCTGCACCACACAAGCACATTGTGGGCAACATTCAGACTTAGAGAAAACAGTACTTTACCACTCTCCTGCCTTTTCCATTGTTAGTATATTCGAAAAGAACGAGTTTTGGACAGCTATCTTTTCCTTCCTGCAAAACTCTTTGCAGACCTCGGTGCAACTTCTGGAACAATATCGGTGATGTTTTCTATAGTGGCAGAGTTTCTCTTTGCAAGATATGGTGGAAAAGCTTTTTGCTGAGTGTTGAGCGGCAAGACACGCAGAAGACGCAGATACGCAGCTCTCCGAAGCTAAGTGCCGGTCCCCAGCTTGTTTCGGCACAAACAGCTCTCAGGAGCTCCCTGCGCTCGGCACAATGTTGTGCGCAAAGAAGCCGCTTCTTCGCCTCCCGGAGACGGAGAGAGCGGCAGCTTCAAAAAGGCGAAGATGCAAGTCGCACCACACAGGCACAGTGTGGGCAGCATTCAGACTTAGAGAAAACAGTATTTTACCACTCTCCTGCCTTTTCCACTGATATTATATTCCAAAGGAAGGAGTTCTGCACAACTATCTTTTCCGTATTGCAAAACCCTTTTCAGACCTCCGTGCAAGTTTAGAACATGATTTTGGATGTTTTCTATAGTGGCAGAGTTTCTCTTTGCAAGATATGGTGGAAAAAGCTTTTTGCTGAGTGTTGAGCGGCAAGACACGCAGAAGACGCAGATACGCAGCTCTCCGAAGCTAAGTGCCGGTCCACGGCTTCTTTCGGCACAAGCCGCTCTTAGGTGCTCACCGCGACGCAAGCAATGCTCTGTGTGCGAAGAAGCCGCTTCTTCGCCTCCGGCAGACGGAGAGAGCGGCATCTTCCCAAAGGCGAAGATGCAAGCCGCACCACACAAGCACATTGTGGGCAACATCCAGACTTAGAGAAAACAGTACTTTACCACTCTCCTGCCTTTTCCATTGTTCTTATATTCGAAAAGAACGAGTTTTGGACAGCTATCTTTTCCTTCTTGCAAAACTCTTTTCAGACCTCTGTACAAGCTTTAGAACATGATTTTGGATGTTTTCTATAGTGGCAGAGTTTCTCTTTGCAAGATATGGTGGAAAAAGCTTTTTGCTGAGTGTTGAGCGGCAAGACACGCAGAAGACGCAGATACGCAGCTCTCCGAAGCTAAGTGCCGGTCCCCGGCTTCATTCGGCACAAGCCGCTCTTAGGTGCTCACCGCGACGCAAGCAATGCTCTGTGTGCGAAGAAGCCGCTTCTTCGCCTCCGGCAGACGGAGAGAGCGGCATCTTCCCAAAGGCGAAGATGCAAGCCGCACCACACAAGCACATTGTGGGCAACATCCAGACTTAGAGAAAACAGTATTTTACCACTCTCCTGCCTTTTCCATTGTTATTATATTCGAAAGGAACGAGTTTTGGACAACTAGCTTTCCTTCTTGCAAAACTCTTTTCAGACCTCCGTGCAAGCTTTAGAACATGATTTTGGATGTTTTCTATAGTGGCAAAGTTTCTCTTTGCAAGATATGGTGGAAAAATCTTTTTGCTGAGTGTTGAGCGGCAAGACACGCAGAAGACGCAGATACGCAGCTCTCCGAAGCTAAGTGCCGGTCCCCGGCTTCTTTCGGCACAAGCCGCTCTTAGGTGCTCACCGCGACGCAAGCAATGCTCTGTGTGCGAAGAAGCCGCTTCTTCGCCTCCGGCAGACGGAGAGTGCGGCAGCTTCCCGAAAACGAAGGTGCAAGTCGCACCACACAGGAACAGTGTGGGCAGCATTCAGACTTAGAGAAAACAGTATTTTACCACCCTCCTGCCTTTTCCACTGATATTATATTCGAAAGGAACGAGTTTTGGACAACTAGCTTTCCTTCTTGCAAAACTCTTTTCAGACCTTCCTGCAAGTTTATAAAATGATTTTGGATGTTTTCTATAGTGGCAGAGTTTCTCTTTGCAAGATATGGTGGAAAAAAGCTTTTTGCTGAGTGTTGAGCGGCAAGACACGCAGAAGACGCAGATACGCAGCTCTCCGAAGCTAAGTGCCGGTCCACGGCTTCATTCGGCACAAGCCGCTCTTAGGTGCTCACCGCGACGCAAGCAATGCTCTGTGTGCGAAGAAGCCGCTTCTTCGCCTCCGGCAGACGGAGAGAGCGGCATCTTCCCAAAGGCGAAGATGCAAGCCGCACCACACAAGCACATTGTGGGCAACATTCAGACTTAGAGAAAACAGTACTTTACCACTCTCCTGCCTTTTCCATTGTTCTTATATTCGAAAAGAACGAGTTTTGGACAGCTATCTTTTCCTTCTTGCAAAACTCTTTTCAGACCTCTGTACAAGCTTTAGAACATGATTTTGGATGTTTTCTATAGTGGCAGAGTTTCTCTTTGCAAGATATGGTGGAAAAGCTTTTTGCTGAGTGTTGAGCGGCAAGACACGCAGAAGACGCAGATACGCAGCTCTCCGAAGCTAAGTGCCGGTCCCCGGCTTCTTTCGGCACAAGCCGCTCTTAGGTGCTCACCGCGACGCAAGCAATGCTCTGTGTGCGAAGAAGCCGCTTCTTCGCCTCCGGCAGACGGAGAGAGCGGCATCTTCCCAAAGGCGAAGATGCAAGCCGCACCACACAGGAACAGTGTGGGCAGCATTCAGACTTTGAGAAAACAGTATTTTACCACTCTCCTGCCTTTTCCATTGTTCTTATATTCGAAAGGAACGAGTTTTGGACAACTAGCTTTCCTTCTTGCAAAACTCTTTTCAGACCTCCGTGCAAGCTTTAGAACATGATTTTGGATGTTTTCTATAGTGGCAGAGTTTCTCTTTGCAAGATATGGTGGAAAAAGCTTTTTGCTGAGTGTTGAGCGGCAAGACACGCAGAAGACGCAGATACGCAGCTCTCCGAAGCTAAGTGCCGGTCCACGGCTTCTTTCGGCACAAGCCGCTCTTAGGTGCTCACCGCGACGCAAGCAATGCTCTGTGTGCGAAGAAGCCGCTTCTTCGCCTCCGGGAGACGGAGAGTGCGGCAGCTTCCCGAAAACGAAGGTGCAAGTCGCACCACACAGGAACAGTGTGGGCAGCATTCAGACTTAGAGAAAACAGTATTTTACCACCCTCCTGCCTTTTCCACTGATATTATATTCGAAAGGAACGAGTTTTAGACAACTAGCTTTCCTTCTTGCAAAACTCTTTTCAGACCTTCCTGCAAGTTTATAAAATGATTTTGGATGTTTTCTATAGTGGCAGAGTTTCTCTTTGCAAGATATGGTGGAAAAGCTTTTTGCTGAGTGTTGAGCGGCAAGACACGCAGAAGACGCAGATACGCAGCTCTCCGAAGCTAAGTGCCGGTCCCCGGCTTCATTCGGCACAAGCCGCTCTTAGGTGCTCACCGCGACGCAAGCAATGCTCTGTGTGCGAAGAAGCCGCTTCTTCGCCTCCGGCAGACGGAGAGAGCGGCATCTTCCCAAAGGCGAAGATGCAAGCCGCACCACACAAGCACATTGTGGGCAACATCCAGACTTAGAGAAAACAGTACTTTACCACTCTCCTGCCTTTTCCATTGTTCTTATATTCGAAAAGAACGAGTTTTGGACAGCTATCTTTTCCTTCTTGCAAAACTCTTTTCAGACCTCTGTGCAAGCTCTAGAACATGATTTTGGATGTTTTCTATACTGGCAGAGTTTCTCTTTGCAAGATATGGTGGAAAAGCTTTTTGCTGAGTGTTGAGCGGCAAGACACGCAGAAGACGCAGATACGCAGCTCTCCGAAGCTAAGTGCCGGTCCCCGGCTTCTTTCGGCACAAGCCGCTCTTAGGTGCTCACCGCGACGCAAGCAATGCTCTGTGTGCGAAGAAGCCGCTTCTTCGCCTCCGGCAGACGGAGAGAGCGGCATCTTCCCAAAGGCGAAGATGCAAGCCGCACCACACAAGCACATTGTGGGCAGCATTCAGACTTTGAGAAAACAGTATTTTACCACTCTCCTGCCTTTTCCATTGTTATTATATTCGAAAGGAACGAGTTTTGGACAACTAGCTTTCCTTCTTGCAAAACTCTTTTCAGATCTTCCTGCAAGTTTATAAAATGATTTTGGATGTTTTCTATACTGGCAGAGTTTCTCTTTGCAAGATATGGTGGAAAAGCTTTTTGCTGAGTGTTGAGCGGCAAGACACGCAGAAGACGCAGATACGCAGCTCTCCGAAGCTAAGTGCCGGTCCCCGGCTTCTTTCGGCACAAGCCGCTCTTAGGTGCTCACCGCGACGCAAGCAATGCTCTGTGTGCGAAGAAGCCGCTTCTTCGCCTCCGGCAGACGGAGAGAGCGGCATCTTCCCAAAGGCGAAGATGCAAGCCGCACCACACAAGCACATTGTGGGCAGCATTCAGACTTTGAGAAAACAGTATTTTACCACTCTCCTGCCTTTTCCATTGTTATTATATTCGAAAGGAACGAGTTTTGGACAACTAGCTTTCCTTCTTGCAAAACTCTTTTCAGACCTTCCTGCAAGTTTATAAAATGATTTTGGATGTTTTCTATACTGGCAGAGTTTCTCTTTGCAAGATATGGTGGAAAAAGCTTTTTGCTGAGTGTTGAGCGGCAAGACACGCAGAAGACGCAGATACGCAGCTCTCCGAAGCTAAGTGCCGGTCCCCGGCTTCTTTCGGCACAAGCCGCTCTTAGGTGCTCACCGCGACGCAAGCAATGCTCTGTGTGCGAAGAAACCGCTTCTTCGCCTCCGGGAGACTCGGCTAGCAGCAGCTTCCGAAACGCCAAAAACAAATATTAACACCACCGGCATTGTGTCCCGGGCGTCTTTCGGCACAAGCGCCGCACCGGAGCGTACCGCCCCTGGCACAATGCTCTGTGCGCGAAGAACTCGATTCTTCGCCTCCCGGGATCTGAAAGAACAAGCATAAGCTTAAGACGCCCTTGCCTCAATTGTGTACAGGTTTGGGCGCTCCTCTCGATTAATTGTGCCATTTCTGACAGCAGGTGTCGCTGTTGGTCAAGCTTTGAGTATGCTTAAGACGTTGCGATGCTGGGTGGTCAAACAACTCAAGCTAAGATCAGCGATTTTAAATCAGGTTCTCACTGGTGTAGATACCATTAGTCATTGCACACTGCAAAATAAAGCTGCTCTAGCTTTCTTGTTAGCACATGGGCAAGAGTGTGAGGATTTTGAAGGAATGTGTTTTTTGAACCTCTCTAACCCTTCTGCAGTCATTCACTGGAAACTCAAACAAGAACAAGATAACATGAAGAAATTGATTGGGAATGAGAGGGTTACGCATGAATGGTTTGAGAGATGGGAAACAACTCGATGGTTGGAAGATCTTGTCAAGGGAACTTTGTTGTTACTAGTAGTCATTATTATATTGCTTCTTGTTATTCCATGCATCATGAAACTGGTGAGCCTCTTGGAAGTAAATACAGTGAAAAGGGTTTAGCTGGTGCAAGACAAAGAAGGGGGAAATTGTAGCAATGTATCTGAAGCTCTTAGACTAAAGGGTGCACCAGCCATCCAGCTGGAATATGTTCTTCTCAGAATTTTCTCAGAGCCCTCTGGAATTCATCAAGGTTACTAAGACATAAGCCGTGCTAAAAGAAGAAAGAGAAGTTGAGAAACCAACTTCCAAGACTACAAGAACTCGATAACGGGGGGCAGCAAAGCGCCTGGACTGTAACCAATCGTATCTTCTGAGAGGTAGACACAGAATGTGTGGACATAACAAAGGCACCAAGATAAAAATGCGGGCCTAGCGTGTGCAGAGATTTAGAATGTGTAAGTGCATCATGTCAACAATCAACGGCTTCTGCTTAATCCTCTCGCTCCGTTGTCCTGGAGTCCTGAATTTCCCACAAGGAAAGCCCTACTAAAAGGGCTCTGATTTTAATGATAGTTGCTGTCTAGACGATGAATAATGGGAAGAGTTCTTTCAAATCCTTCCCTCGCTGACATCTGTAAGTTTCATCTTTTCCTGATTGTACTGGTGGCTATACATTAGTTATGACTAGAAAGGAATGCGTTTTAGGGATATGTGGCAAGGAAATTGGTAGCTCTGCTTCCATTTCCATTGTCTAAGAAGAATTCTGGTTAGTTTTGGACTGTTCATAGACCTCTGACTAGATTGCATTTGTCTTTGATTGAGCCCGTAAATTTTAGGCTACTAGGCTTGACCAATGAATAGAAAAGGGAAAGTGACACAGCTTAGGTGGTTCTCTTGTTAGTAGGGCGATTTCTGTCCTCAAGTTTGTTACTTCAGCTAGCAGATTATGCTCACTCCAAAAGAAGGTGAGAAGTTTGCTACCGTAAATGGTCCGAGAATTCTTCCTGCTTCTTTGTGACTCTTTTGTATGACTGGATTCTGTATTATTGGAGTTTGTTATAAAAAGTTGGATTAAATTGCGTGCGTCCGTTCTTGGGGGAAACAGAGTATTTAGCCAATAACATCTAGGCTTTTATCGACCTGAGACTGTCTGAACGGACCGGACGCTTTAAACACAGTAATTCCTGCTAGTTCCAATTCCATTTTTAGACTCGACAAACCGAATGGTAAACCTGCACCAGTAGGGAGGGACATTGGACTTTCTCCTTTTTAGAGAGAAACTAATGAAAAAGTTTCAGCAGAATCACAGCAGGCTGTAAAATAAGAAAAGCATCATGAAAAGAGGCCAATCCTATCCTCTTAGATATGGCTAGTTGTGATTGGACATGAATGAAATATGTCAACTCTGTGTTCCTGGGTATCACATCAGTAACAGCTACTTCAGCTGCTGTAGTTGTCTCCTAAAGCTAAGAACAGAATCCAAAGAATTGTGATTCCATGGTCCCAATTCACCCTGTGATGGTGACAGGTGAAAAAGGAGTGGAAGGTGCACGGGGAAATTAACTTGAATGGCCTATCTAAATCAGCAGCCACTGATTTCCTGAAAACTTCAACAGGTCAGTTGACCTGTTGGGATTCTTTTAATCCATGGTCATGTTTTTCTTGGGATTCTTGTAACCTTTCCCCATTTGTTCAGCCTTTGCCCTCAAGCCTTTGCTGACATTTCAAGTATCTCGACAAGCTGGAAATGTGTTGTCTTTCTTTATCATGGCATAATTCCCTTCAAAGGCTTGTTTGCCTCAAGTCTTATTTTTGCTGGTTTTCTGCTAGTTGATTGTCAGAGGGCAGCAGGTGCTTTGTAAGAGCAATCCTATAGCTTGCTTTTCTTTTGATTTGGCCTGTCTAGAAAACTGAATGACTGAACATTTCCGACAGAATTTTCTCTCCCCATTATGTTTCCCTGGAAGGGCAGATGCAAATCATCTACCTAAACTCTTGGCACGGAAGAAAATAGTGGTTTGCTGCTGCATATAGGTAGAAGCTTACAAAAGGAAGGCCTTGGGCTGAGGCCCGATACTTTGGCTAAGTAGAAAAGGACTATGGGAAGGTGAGGCCGCTGAATCAGAGGTAGATCAACAAGTTCTAGAATGGTCACGTGTTCACGGCGTGGTGTATGATGGTTGGTTGAATGAATTTTGTTATGGCTTAAAGCTGTGGAACTGATAAAGGCCTGAGTGCTTCAAAAGCCTGGTTTTTGCAAAAAAGCAGCTCTCCTCTGCACCTGCCTGGGGACTCTGCGTCACTAGGGACCCTCACTCCCAGTTTGCCAAGGAGATGATCAGTAGGAATGTTGCAGAGCTGCTGTGTCCATATGAACGGAATGGCAAAGAGTGAAGCGGTGGGTAGTTTTGGGCTTTAATACAATGCTGCTGCATTGGTGCCAGTTTAGTCGGTTTTCCATCAGTGGCCTTTCTGTCTAGAAGTACACTGCCCACAGTCTTCCTAGCATGTGATGCCATTTCCTTCCTGTTGTTTTAATACCTTCCTTCAGTTGAAAGGATGATACAATCTTTACATTTTGAAGATCCCTGTTAGGAAACACTATGCCAGAGGAGTCATTGCTCCCTTTTCTTCTGCCTCCTTTGTAATTTTCAGAGACTCATTTCAAATTTCTGCTAATGTCGAGAAGAATACTGAGACTACTCAGCAGGGTTGACGCTCTCAGCTGCTTTCCTCTTTCATACTGCTTCATACTGGATGTGACTTAATGGCCTGGTTTTGTCATCCGCATTTTGCTGTGATCTGTGAACACAAAAAGAAGTCTTTGTTTTTTGCAAGAACTACCCCTAGGAGGATTTGTGTTCATTTTGATTTCTCCGGTGTTAGCCCTGTTGCAGAAAAAAAGGAGATTGTACCCTCTTCTTGTGCTCTCATTCCCTCCTCTCTGCTTTGCATGTCCTAGTTAATCTACTGCCATGACTCATTTGGCATCATCTCATCGTGCAAATTCTGCACAGTTGCATGGACTTACAAATGCCAGGTGCCAAGGAGCTAATATAACCATTCAAAGATTAAAGAATCGTAGGGCTGGGCAAGTTCAGCTGCTGAAACTGTAAGTGGTTAAGTCATGCCATATTAAAGAGACAGAGCAAAGCAGTTCATCTAGGACTTTGAACTGGACACCTCTGAGAATAACAGCTTGACAGCAATGACACAGCCATCTTCCTAGCTGTATTCCAGAAAGAGAAAAGGGACACCTTCAATGGTTAAGATGTTTGGCATGAGAAAACAGCAAGAAATGTAGCCCAAAATACTTGAGCCAGATAAAGTGCGTTTTTCTCGTGAGAATTTTGCAGTTGTTCTTTCTTGTCTGTGCCTTTACTTTTCACAGAAGACAGGGAGGGCGTTCAATTATTATTGTTCTTTTGTTTTCTATTCTTGGCCTCCCTCTTTCCACCTGCCATTAACAATTTTGCCTTTCTTGACTGGCTTGTCTTTCTTTACTTCTAGAAGGTTACATGAGGTCCTCCAACCTTGTCATAAACATTCGCAGACAGTGGAAAGGAGTAGAAGGTACATCTAAATGCACAAAACAGACCCAGAAAAATAGAGGTTTTTTACAGTCTTCTGTGAGAACAAGATATCTTTGAACGGAGTAATGCTTTAACTTTTAGTCCACTCATTACTATTATTACAAGTGTTTGGCCTTTAGTACATAGCCTTTGAAATCATCCAGCCCAATATTTTTGGCTAATTTTGTTTTAGTTCTCTCGGGGACTTTGTTTCTTAAGGAATAGTCCAGAGCGAGAGCGTCCACGGTAGAGTTATGCTGCCATAATAAAAGCGTCGTAAATTCTGGTACAGTTTGTGCTGGTAATAGGTCTAGGAAAGAAAGGTTTTACATCTTTTTTGACTTTCAAATGTAACCATTATTTGAAACAGTTAAGAGTTGGGCTTTCCCCCCCTCCAAAATACTTCTCTCTGGAATGTTGCTCAGGGATTACACATAAAAGCTCACCCTGTAAAATATGTTGCGGATAATCTGCAGTAAGCGCAGCTTAGCAGCTAGAGATGATTATGTGGGTTAAATGACATTCCTTCTGCGGTGATGGAAACTCTGTCTACGCAGACATACTCAACAAAAGTTACCATGGCTTAGCTCCTCTCCTCAACTTCATGTGCATTTTAAAACTTTCCAAGAAGGTGAATTCAAGCTCCTTCATTGCTCTGTGCTGGAGTCCCAAGAAAATATCAGTGTGCTTTTTGTCCTTTACAGCTGTCATTGCTTAGCTCTTGAACATGAGACTCTCTCATGACTGATGAAAGTTGTCTAGTTAAGAGAGGGTCAAAGACACGCTCCTGCTCTAGAAGGAGATGAGAAGGTTTCTGCAGTCTTTGTCATCTCTACTGCTTGTGATTTCTAGACAAAACCAGTGGGAAGTTTTCTGAAGGCAGTCCAGAAGCTGGCAATATGGACAGCTTACAACCAAACACTTGCTGCACTGCTACCACGGTGATACCAGGAAGGACTTAAAAAATTTAAACGGGCAAACAAAGCAGTTGGAAGGAAAAGAACATTAACCATTATTCCATGCTTCTAATATATCCTCCTTTAAGTCATCATTTTCATGCAGTTTAACGGCTTGCCTTGGTATCCCTCAAAAGGAAATCTGAGACAGAGTAAGCTTTTGAATGCAGTAGATGTGACACATGCAGGCCAAGTTGCCTTTGTTGACATCAAATGCCAGTTATGCTTGAGCTACCCTTTGCTTAAGGTACTTCGCTTACACTAAGAATTTTACTCATCATTGAGCAAATTTTGCTGTCATGATTGAGTAAATTTTATTCATGATAGAGTGAATTTTACTGTCACTCAGAATTTTACTGTCATGATTGGCATTGAAACTTTTCAAGGAAAGCTCTGGATAGCAATGTTTGTGAAAAAACAGTATTTTATCTCCTGTATTTGTGTGAAGCAGGTAAGCCTTTTGCTGTCACCAGTGTTGCTTACCCTTTCATGTCATATCCCTCTTCATATCCATATTCTGCTGAAGGCTTATTAATCTACTTTAAAATTGGCACGTGGAATAAGACTCCTTTTCCTTTTTGAAAGCTAATGTCATTTGACCTACTGACAGTAAATAATTCATTAATTGTAAGTCCCCAGCTAGCATCTTTTTTACGCATATTCTAACCTTCTAAAGAAGTAACAAAAACACTCTCCAATACTTTGCTTTCTTAAGCACACAAAATGCTTCCCTCCTTTGCAGTTGGCATTGTAAAATGAACCACATCTCTGCAGTATTTTAACGTGCACCATATTTAACCAAGTAATTCAAAAGAAATAAAAAGCAGCCCCTTCGATTTGGAAATATTTTTGAATTGTTTTTGAATATACAAAAGATACCCTTACCGTACGCATTGCATGCAGATTTAATCGTCGTGAAAGCAAACCCTATGTTTCTGTTGGGATAGCAGGGTTTTCCAGTTTCCACAATTGTTCTTGGCACAGTTTTCTACTTATGTGACTGTTAGGACACTCACAGGTACTTCTAAGGTACTGTAGTAAGCGGAGAAGGAGGAGAGGTTGTGCCTTATTTCTGGCTTCCTTTGGTTTTCTTTTTGGTTTTCTTCCTCTTGCTCTTTTTCATGTCACCTTTCTAGATACTGTGATTTAGATTTGCAGTTTACTAAGCTGTGCTTTCTGTCTGGAATTCTTTGAAATTCCGAGAGGAACCCCACCGGTAAATATGCATCTTTTTATGATTTGCTAGCTACATAGAAAATCTTCCTGCTGCTCTAAAAGGCTTTTATTTGATATGCATTTTTATCACCATTCCAATGAAAAGTTCCTCTATTCACTGCTTTTGTACTGGATTCAGTTCAATGTGCGCTAACGGTGCAAAAAAGTCCTGCTGGAAGAAAGGAGCTGCATACCAATTGACCAAGACACGTGCTACAAGGGTCTTGGAAAGGTTCAAAGTTTCTCTACCTTTCTGGCAGTCTGTCTTCACAGCAGGACTTGATGAGGGATTTTGCTGGCGTTTCTTTGACAGAAAGCAATAACAAAGCAAGCAAAATGGAGCAGCAGAAGAAGATAGCAGCAAAAGGTACATTATCCCCTCTGTTATTATCATTGTCGAAAGAGATTTTTTCTCGCCATGTTACATCAAATACCTTAGTAGAGCTAAAGACTAGAAAAACGCAGCTCTGTTCTGGTTCATTAAAAGCAAAGCCATCTGTGGACAGAAGTGCCCAGCGTGATGCTGGGAACTCCTAGCTGGTTTCAGGACGCTGTCTGGAGAACGGCATTTTCGGTGGGCTTTACTAGCGTGTCTGTAAGGAGGGGGAGTTTATGTGCAGCTTTGAGGCCTGAGAGTGCCATAGGCAAAGAGACCCATCGTGTAGCTCTCTGACCAGCCACAGCACACTGAGGCATGATGGATTACTCCCAGAGTTCACGTGGTAGAAAGGTTTTCTGCCCCCGTGAAGGACGACACATCCATTTTCTTGAATAGAGCCATTCTGTATGTTACAGTGGTAACTTGAATTCATCAAGTTTGTGCTATTTGTACAATGGCAGTGAGCTTGGATTCTTAAGCTTCTCGTGTTTGACCTGTTTCCTGTTTCAGTAAATAGCAAAACTTCCAAGGACTGCAGCGACAAGAAGATGAAGCTGCTAGTGTATTTCAACTGTTTGCCTAATAAAATGGTGATTTTTGCACATATTCGCAATGAAAATTTACGGTACCGAAACACCAGCTCTGCTCAGGGCAATTCTGAAATTGACTTGAGCTCTTTCCCGTGTTTCTTAGCAGGTGAACTGAGATACTTCTAGCTCCCAAGGCAAGGCATTTGACAGCAGCTTCAAAAAGGCCCAGGCTGTTGGATGAAAAGGTGACAAAACTGAGGGAAATGGGGGGAAATTTCACTTCTGGTTTATGTCATAGATTCAGCCAGATGATCAACAAGCATTAGTTTTATGAGGTACCAGCGTAGTCTTTCACTCTTGCAGATCCCCAAAAGCTTAACCATCCAGCAGCTTCTTCCTTGCAACAAGTGCCCCAGCCAAAAGCCAGGCCTGGCCGTCACCTTCTCCTCGCAGCCTACAAACTCTGCCAAACGTACCGGTGCTTCTCACTTTCCTTCTCAGCTACATGGACAAGCACATCCTCTCCATGTCTCCGAGTCCTTAGTGAAACCAAACAGAGGTTCACCTTCAAACAGCTCAGTGTGCCAGGACAGAAAGATTTCACTGGCCTGTCCCCTTGCTTTTTCCTTGCAGCTTTTTATTTTCAGAGCATACACCGAGGCATTGCACTTTGCTTCTCAGCTGAGTGCATTGCCACATTGCTGGAGTCCCACACGTCCATCTCCTTCTCGCACTAACTGCTTCTGTTGAAACATGATGATGTGATGTGCTTTCCTGCTCAGCTATTAACACAGTCACATTCTATGTCCTGCTTGCAGTCTGAATCTAAAAGGAGACGTTTCTGACTATGTCTCACAGACACAGATGTACCAGGATGAAAAGGTTGCTTGGACCTTGCCACTTACGTTCGAAAACATCCATTCACTCCACAATCAAGAGACACCTTTCTTTGCTTTACATCCTGCAAACTTCACTCACACACACACACACACACACACACACACAGACACGAGAGCTACGCACTTTCTTTCTTTCTTTCTTAGCTGCACACACTCACCTATTTCCCAGCTTGACCTCTCTACCACTTCTCCTTCGGCCTTGCTGTGCATGGACATTTCCTGTTAAGATACCCATTGTGTTGCCTATCCCTCCCCCACATTGCCTTGCCTTTCCTACCCAATCTTGCATTTCCTTGTCATTGCTGACAATTCCTTTCTTTTCCCTTGCCTTCCTGACCCATGCATGTCCTTCCCTTGCCCTTCATACCAACCCAGTGCCTTGTATTGACTTGCTCACCTATCCTTCTTTTCCTTCCCATTTGTCCAGCTCCAATCTTTCATTTCCTTCTCCTTCTAGGACTCTTATTGCCTTGTCTCCCTCTCTTTTGTGTTGCCTGGCAAAGCCACCACTTGTCTGGCCTTGTCCTTGAACCCCTTCCTTGCCTTGCATTACCTTGCTCACCAGTCCCCCACCTGGAATTCACCACCTCTCTTCTTGTGGAATCTCTTCAACATGCATTGCCCTGCCTGCTTCTCCTAGGATTCTCCAGGCTTCCACTGGCTTTTTTTTCTCAAGGCCCAGCGTTTCAGGAGCTTGTGAGAAGAAGCCTGGAGGAGGCCACGTGCAAGCACACCTATCTGTCCTGACAGCTTTCTTCTGACATCTATCCTTCCATGCCTTGAATTTTGGACACAAAGTTCATCTTTCACCCTTGGGCTTCAGGGGCAGAATGACAGTTCTTTTGCATACAAAGGAAAGCAGGCAACCCAAGTGTCTTAGGTGCAGATTAGACATGACCCATGCAAGATCAAGGCTGGACAGAGCGGTCCGTCCGGGCCGCTTTTGTGTACCAGCAATCTTTGAATGGACCTGCCACTTGCCTTGCATTGGGCAACCAACCAGTTTCCTTGCCATGCCCTGCTCATTCTCCATTGCTTTGCATTCCCTTGCATACCCATGCCTCACATTTGACCTGCCTGCAGTTTTCCTACAGGGCTTGGCCTTGCCTAGCCCTTCCGGTTACCATTACCTCCTATGCCCAGCCTTGCCTCTAACTTCTGGCACTTGTCTCACCTACCACTCCATTTGCTTTCCCCTCACGGCTTCAGTCTTGCCAACCTGTCCCTTGACTTGCCTACAATTGCCTACACTTGCTTTGCATTGCCTTACCTGCATGGAAGGCAAGGCAAAGAGTGGTAGACAAGGCAAAGCAAAGCCAGGAAGTTATTGGAAGGGCTAGGCAAGGCAGACATAGGCAAGCAAGCAAAGCTAGGGTAGGGTAGGCTAGGAAAACTAGGCATGGTACTGGAGGCAAGGCAAAGCCAAGTGACTTGGAGTGCCTTTCCTTGCTTGGGAAGTAAAAGATACGGTGGCAATGTTGGTAGGGCAGATGATAAGGTATCGTGGGAAGGTATAGTACAGCAAGACATTTCTGTCCTGGTCCTTTCTGTGTAGGAGCCATTGTTGGACAGAGTCAGTACCGGACGTGGTATGCAACTTTTGCTCGGTAAGTTCCTGAAGGAGAACAGCAATGCTTTCTCATGGGAAGGAAAGAACTTAGCCCCAGTGTTGGAGGTGCAGATAAGAAGCTGTGTCGTGCAGCTTAAGGGCGGCAGCAACTTTCTATGCTGGCATATTTGGTGTGGAAGCACTGACTCAATTTGTACAATCATGGAGTCGGTATCCATCTTTGGAAGGCAGTCTCCTTCCTGCAAGAATCCATTTGGCATGTGTTTTCCACTTTCTCAAGGCAGCCTTCTTGAAATTCTGCCAGCACACTTCTTTTGGACAAGGTAAAGAGCTGCGCTGGGTCTTGGTGTGCAGCCTAGCTAGTGCCCCGCACAGGTAATGCCCAATAACAGTGGTCTGACACCTTTGTAGAGGATCAGGCCCTGGATGCTTTGGATTTTGGAGGAGGGGATGCCATTTCTTTTGAGATGGGCTTCTAGTTCCTCCTCCCTTTGGCAAAGTTTGGGTGGCCACTTTGGGTGGTCTCAGTGAATTGAAAGGCTTTTCCCAATAGGCAGTTCTCTGGGTTCGAGTTGTTGAACTGTCAGTGGCAATGCAGAGGCCAGGCCAGGCCTCTGCAGGACAGGTTTTTGTCCCTTGTAGCTTTAGGGACTGTGTGAGCAGTCCCTGGTGCCATCCCATTTGGATCCTGACTCTGAGAGATTGAAGGCTTACGGTGGTACCTAGAGCTGAGAAGGAAAGTGGCGATAGCAGGGTGCACGTTTATAGTTTGATGGGTGCAATTGAAATTGTAGGCAGCAAAGAGCTTTCTCCACCAACAGTTTTGCGAGCTCGGCCAACATTTTCAAGTTTGTTACCAGGCTCTGTGAGAGAGAAAAAGTTTGTTAGGGCAGAAGATCTGGTGTCGGCCTTTGAGTGTGGGGCAAAGAAGAGTATCCACTTGGAAGGGGAAGATCGGTGACATCTTTCTGTCCTGACACAGTTGATTGGAGAGCAGGGACGTTTCTGACTTGGCTGGGTCCTGGGGGTGGTTGTGAGCTGGGCTCGGTGCGTGTCCTGGTTTTGTGAGTTGACAATGCTGTGGTGTGGTTATTTAGAAGAGCGCTGACAGTGCCCAGGAAAAAGACAAGCACTTTTCTAGCCCAGCCCCGTTCGTGTGGGAGCAGTGTAGGGACAAGAGCTCCGCTGTGGGTCCTGGCTCTCGGGTACTGACAGAATGGGATCCTGCATGTAGCCCAGAAGGAAGAAGAATTGTCGTGAACGGCGGGAGAAATGCGACACACCATATGCGTGAATGGCAAATCCCAAAGTTTATTGAAAACTCACACATATTTATATTGGTGTTAATGAAGCTTATACATATTGCAAAAGCTGAGTTCATTATTGGTTAAAGCACACTTGGATCAACCACACCTACTTCTATCTTCTAATAATTATTTTGCTTCTATGTTTGCATTCTTCCAGCTTCTCTACCTAAGATATCTACATTTTCTGGCACGCGATTTTCTCCCCCGTCTTCCCGTTTCAGAGAAGGTCACTGTGACCTTTGTCAGTGATTGGACACTGGTTGCTTAGTTCCCAGCTTGTATCCCCTATCCTTATCCATCGGTATCACATCGAAATGTCCTTTCTCAGCTAACCAATTATCCAAAAAGCTCTCTACAAAGAATCATTGCATTGTTGGCTGCACAGTTTAGAAGCTTCAAAATAAAAGGCAATTGCAGCATGGCCTCTTCATTTTAGAAAGTTTTCTGGGCCATCAGCTGCTCAACATGTAACTTGCACCCACTGAACTGCATTCAGCTTCCTGGAGATATGCACTTTCCCTCAAGATCTAGGTACCATCTTGCACTCGAACGCTTGGAGATCCCAAACCGCTTCAAAATGTCCAGCGGCTGCTCTCAAAGAAAAAGTCCTACAACAAAAAGGCAGTGCTGGCCATAACGGTCCCTTTGCAGTCTGTCAACCAAACGAAACATACTAGCGATTCTCACGTACTTTCTCAATGATACATATACGTGCATCAGCACATTCTCTCAAAGTGACAGAGACTATCGCTACAGCCAAGCGTTTTCAGCTGCACTTCTGACTGACAGATGTGCCAGGACAGAAGGCATTTGCCAACCTACCCTCTTTCCTGTGCAACCGGACATTGGCAGCGCAAATATTTTCACATTCTTTCATTGTGGCCGTGTCCAAAGCAGCTAAAGATCACACAGGTGGAAGTGTCAAGACAGAAGATGTTCTCAAAGTAACTCCTTTTTTTTCTAAACAGCTTTTAAACTGCGCACAACGCTTTGTATCTTCTTTCCCACATAGACCTGCCCTCACTTTTTCACACTCACATCTTTGTTGCAAACATCCAGCAGCTGTTTGCGTAGAAAAAGGCTCTAGAAATAAAAGCGAGACTTGGGCTGCACCTTCTGCCTGCCCTGTGTAAGCCACATCAAGCTCACCAGTGCGCTCTGTCCTTCCCTTTTCCGCTGCAACTACCATTGTGTTCTCTGGATCTCGGAACCTAAAGGTAGGCACATTTGTTTCCACAGAAGGGCCATAGGTAGCGGCACAAATAGCTCTCACTGAACTTTAATCCTTACCACTGCCACCATGAGTTTGGTTGGTAGGCCAGTAGGAGTCATGCTCCTTTTACAGCTGGTATGCGGCAGCCACCAGCCCAGTGCTCTTCGACTCTTGTAACCAATCCTGCTTTTACTCTCCCGGAGGGGATTAGGCATCTGTTTCTCACACAGATCATTGTGGCAGCAGCCAACGGCTCTAGTGCACTGCTTCTGCCAAAAGACACTGGGGCCAGGCACTTACCTTCTCAGCACTACGTAGCCCCGTATTCTGCGTCTCTTGTCGTCCAGATCATACCGCAAAGCGTTTCACAGAGAAAAAATGTGCCAGGACAACAAGCTTGGCTGAAGTGTACCCCTGAAACTGGTGGAAGTTTGTATTTGCACCACATTCAAGGGGCAGTCCTCTTTCCTATACAACCTGCAAACTGCTGTCTGTTCCCAGTGCCCTCTGCCCGCTCCTTCTTACCTTGAAGTACCATGCCAAAGAGGGCTCTGTGCTGAGGTCTCAGAAGAAGAGGGAAGCAGATGTGTTTGTAAAGTGGACTGTCTGTTAGTCACTTCCCTCTTCAAAGCAGCGTGTTCCATGCCAAGCAGACAACAAAGCAACAAAAGATGAGTGTGACTCTGCAGTCAAATCCTGCAATGTTCCCAGAAGTGAATTTCTCTCTTCTATAGGACTGACTTGTATGAAGTGGCGTGGTTGTTTCCTTCCATTAGAAGGGAAACTCATCTAGCCAGGCTTCATCACCCCCTGCATCTTTTGGGGTAGTTCTTGGAAGAAAATAGAGAGCAACTTTTCCACTCCACATGATTCATGTTTCATTCTCTTCCTTCTGTACTTCAGGGAACAAGCTATCAATTCCCTACTCTTTCTATGAAAAGGCATGAAGCTATTAATTAAATTCCCATAGATATAATAAGGAATCAAAGTCTTTTATGCCTGAAGGGCAGGCCCTTATGGTATGAAAAGTATGGATTGTCAAGGGTGGAAGAAGATCTGTATGAAAAGGGAGAAAGCCCAGAAGCATGCAGGGATTTTCAGGTATGAAAGGGAAAACGACATTAAATTGTCAAGGGAAAGAAATTGAAAGAGGCAGGAGGGAGAAGGGAGGCGGAGGAGGCAAATGCTGCCTTTGAGGCAGCTGACACAAGGACCGTCGGCCTCATGAGCAAACAAGAAAACCAAATGAAACTTCACAGCAATCTCATCCACAACTTAGTGGACAAATGTGCAAACCCATTTCTTCATTTATTATGTGTCTAATATATAGAGAGATGTTCTTCATTCTGACAGAATTTTCAGGGAGCAAGCTAGTGTAAGGCACCTGGAACCAATGGTGTATTGGAAATGGCCAACATGCAGAACACGCTCCATCCTGAACGCTACCACAGCAGAATCACAGGATCATAGAATGGCCGGGGTAGACAAAGACCTTAAAGGCCATCTAGTTCTCTGACATGGGCGGGGACACCTTTTACTTGCTCAGGTTGCTCAGAGCCCCATCCAGCCTGGCCTTGAACACCAGGTTGGGGTGTCCATAACTTCTCCAGGCTCTCTGTGCCAGTGCTTCACCACCCTCACAGGGAAGAATTTCTTCCGAGTATCTAATTTCAACCTGCCCTCTTTCATTTTGAAGCCATTGCCCATTGTCCTGTCTCCAGAGTTGCTAATGAAGAGTCCCTCTCCTGCTTCCCTTCAGATATTGGAAGGTGTTGTGAGGTCTCCATGCAACCTTCTCTTCACCAGGCTAAACAGCCCTCATTCTCTCAGCCTGTGTGTCATGGCTTGACACTGGGACAATGCCAGTGCCCCCATGAGTATACTCTCTCCCTGGTTTCTGCTGTGAGATGTGACCAGCAATAAGCAAAGCAGGCTCCCACTTAGGAAAAAAAAAATAATTATTAACTAAACTACAAGGGAAAGGAAAAGAAAAAAAAAAAAAGAAACACACAAGGAAAATGAAAACTTCACAAATACATCTCCTCCTCCTCCTCCCCAAATTCCCAATACAATACATCCCCCAAATCATCGACTCTTGGTCCAGCACCACCCTTCAGAATACTCAATCCTCAGTTCATCAAGAGGAGAAGGAGTCCTTCTTGTGCCAATGGTGACCTCTTCCTTTCATGTCCACTGCTCTCACCACTGAACACAGACCAGAGCTGCTTCTAGGGTCGACTTTTAAGGATGCTTCGTCCCACTGCAAAAAGGCACAGTCTCAACTTTGGGACATCTGTCCCCCCCATATTTTTCACCCCCTGGGGCTGAGGGGTACCCACACCGAACCCTCTTGGTCCTGAGGCATTGCCTCCCCCTAGAATGCAGTCCCTGTATCACAAGGAAACATGGCTCTGTCCATGGCTACACACAAAGAGTCCAGCATAAGCTACTCCATCATCTCTTCCACCTGCGTTCTTCTCTATTTCTCTCGTGGCCCATTTCCTCTTATCTCCTCTATATCTCTCTTCTCATTCAACTCCAGGAGGATTAGCATTTTTCCATCATCCAAGAAAAGGGTTAAAAATCTGAGGCTCTGTCTGTCCAGAACTCCCATGGCTGCCCTGCCAGGCACCTTCTTGCACTCCCCTCTTCTCCTTCTCGGCCGGCCAAGAACAGGCACCAGCTCTCTCTCTATCTCTCCTGGGGGGGCGGGGGGGGGGCTGCCCGATGCCTCTCAGTGCTCCTCCACCCTTCCATCCTGCAGGGGCCTTCACCTCCCTTCTGGCCAGGGACCCAGCCTACCTCACCGGGCCGGGTGGCTTCCCCTGCCCCGCCCAGCCAGCAGCCAGGCAGGGGAGATCTGAACCTTTCCCTGACCGGAACCCAAGAGAGCCTCCCAGGGGAGAGCCCTGCTTTTAACCCCGTGTTCTCGGAGGCGCATCCAATGTCCCAATGGCCACCTTAGGTGCCAATATTAAAATCTGAACATCCATTGGCCTCACCACAGCATCCCAGAAAACACATTTCCTGTCAAACCACCACACTGTGGGATATGCTCTTGTCCTGAATACTGAACTGCAGTATTGTCTGATGATTTTTTGAATCCTTTGAAGGCATTTTGAATTCTTTTTCAGCCTTAAATTAGACTAACTAGCTTTGATTTGTGGGTATTGAGAACCAGAAATCACTGCCCTGCCTTGCCTTTTTTACAGCTCCTTTCCGTGGGAGACTCGCTGCAAACGTCACAGCTGGTGAGACAGTGGGCACACCATCATTCTGAAAGAGCTTTGCACAGTAAACATAGAGGAGGATTAAATATTGAAATGCAGATGACAGGAGCTGCCCAATGGACTCTGCTGGTGGCAATCAAATACTAGTCTAGTCTTTTGAATGCAAATAATTCCTCCCAATGAGGCCAGACAGGCTTGTTTGCCTTTGAATCTGAGCATGTGGACAGTAGTGGATGGTCTACAGGTTGAAAACAGTGTAGATACTTCTCCTTTTTTTCAATAGTGGCTCAGAAACTGAAAAGGCAGCTACAAAATGGTAAATACATCCCTACAGATTCAAAAATGGTTGTTCTTAAGTTGCATCTCCACCATAACAACAAATTGTTAGAACTGAAATACAGATGGGAATTTTATAGCTTCTCAGAAATGAAGCAGGAATTGGCCAATGGGCCTTAGCAGTAGCTACAAGTTTTTCAGCATGAGGCATCTCAAAAGTATTTTAACCGTACAGAACTTTTCTGTACTTTTGGCCTTTTATCTCAAGGATGCATCAAAACAAAAAAGGAAAAAAACCCCAAGAAAAATAAAAAAGAACAAACCCTACCAAATATATATATATATATCTTACATGACTAAGATAATAAGCACAATCAGTAACCTATATAGAAACAGAACCCATGGTTTTTAACTTTCAACCTTGTCTTCTCAACACACTCTTGAAAATGGAATTGTTTCCCTATCTGCCTTGAAACATTTTGGAGCAAAAAACACTCTAAGGTCCTGATAGGTGTTTTGGTCAAAAATCCCTTCTTCTGGTTTTCTGTCCAGAAGCAGAGTAATGGAGGGGAAAGCTGGTAGCTGGCCAAAGGAGGTAGGAAGAGTAATCATCATCCACAACACTGGGGCTAAAGAAATTTCCACAGAAAATTACCTGCCTTATTACTTGCTCATGTGGTGGGTTGAAAGCTCAGAATCTGTTTCCATGTTTCCCATCCCTCGAATGTTCTATTTCACAGAATTCGAGCCCCTCAAACTTCAGTCCTGCCAGAACAGCCTGCCATGTGCTGTCATAGGGGATCTGCTGATGCCCACTGACTCTTACCAGTCTAGTGCTTGTCACTGTTGCAGATCAAGAACTACTGAATAGTTCTGATGAATGCTCTTAGAGTGGTTGAAAACAAGGAAAGAATGACTAGACATTTGTATGATCAAATCCCCTGATGGAATAAAAACAGGCCAGGACAACAAGCTTAATAAATGTATTCATTGTCATAAGAAGGGAGATGAAGGGTCCAAAAGATTACTTGCATACTTACTGTTCTAAATCCCTTGTTATCTGGTAAATTGCAAAGGATGCCTGGCTTTCACCAAAATGCAAATCAGATTAAAATGTGAAGCCTTACACTTTACTGGATATAAAACTTCATCATCCATTTTTAAATCTTAGAGATTGCGATGTTGTCCTGGTTTAGGGCAAATTTGGAGGAGAATTTCCAAATTAGGGCCCCTCCCCGCAACTGCTTCGGGAAGGATTCCTCAGAGAGAAGTGGAACGAACCTGTTTATTTAATAGGCACAGCTGCTTCGGGAAGGATTCCTCAGAGAGAAGTGGAACGAACCTGTTTATTTAATAGGCACAGCACCCCCCAGCACGCAAAAGGAACAATTCCGGATGACACCGCTCTGAAAAAGATGACAAATTCAGAAAGTCTCTCTTGGGGGGGTGCTTGCTCTCTTCTCAGTCCCTCCGGCGCTGGGCCAGCTGCTGCAGGCCACAAGGTGCAAACTCTCGGTGTTTCCCAGGTCCCAGTCCGGAGCAGGTTCAAAATGGTCAGTAAAAGGAAAGGAGAAATGGTCCAGGAAGAAATTTGGACAGTTTAGCTAAACTAGCTAATGAACAAAAGCAAGCAGAAGCGAAGCAAGCAAGAGTGAGAGAGCAAAGCGAAAAGCAAAAGCAGCAAAAGCAAAAGCTGCAGTCTCTGTGTCCCGCCAGGCTGATAAGAAAACCAAAACAAAACATTCCCTCTTCAGAGCCAGTCTTAAAGGTACAGAACATAATATCCAACATTCACAGAACACATGAATGGGGATACAAGCATCATAACGTCACCCTAGGACAGATGTATTTCCTATTAATACCTTAATATTAGTAAGGTTTAGAGCTGGAATTCAGAGGGAAAAGAAAGCTATTTTGAATTCATTCTATTCAATCATCTTGTCTGGACTGTCTCTTCCTGCTTTTCACTTCTGAAACTCTGTATGAAAGGCATAGAGTTCTGGATTAATTCTTTTCAACAGTTTCCCCTGTTATTCTTCTTTCAAGGCAAACCTGAAAAATCCACACTTTCTTTCCCAACCACTTCTAAAATTCCATTGAGAAGCAAAAAAAAACCCCATCAAACAACTAAATCTCTGCTCCAATTTGTAGGAAAAAAACCCCACGCCATTAACTGCTTTCCTAACATTTTCTTTCTCTTGTATTAATATGGCAACCTTTTCTTGCTTTTATAGATTAGAACCAAATTCTTAAAGCTATAAGGAAACACAGGTTTACTGTAGCTGATTCTGAGATACAGTAGTCCAGCAAGGAGGTCAGACCTCAAAAGAAGTGTCTGTACAACAAGATTCAGCACAACGTTGAGACATATTAGCTATTGTTCAAGAAAAGCCGCCAAAATGAAACTGCTTAGACTTCTATACTATCATGGGTGCCTGCTTCCAGAACCTGACCTAAGTTGCTGGAAACTAGCTGCAATATGACTGCAAACAATGCTGTGAATGTAGGACATTGTTATTCTTCTCTTCCATTGAAAACCACAAGTGGAGTTGCGTCATTTTCTTAAAAATTCTCTATTTCCTTCCAAACTGGTAAAATAATGATAAATAAAGTGTTCTGTTCATACAGTTTAAATCTAATAATGTTCAAAATGAAAAACAAAAAAAAATTCATTCAGATATGGTCTGCAATAATAGAGCCGAGAGAAGAGGAACCAGTCTGGCCTACAAAATAAAGTGAAGCAGAATTTGGGAATTTGGAACACCTTACGATGTAATATTTAAAGAAAAAAAAGAAATAAAATGTAACCTACCCAAACTCAATCAGTGATGCACCGACAGAGAAAAAAGTACTCATTACTACTAATATTTCTTTCATTCTCAGACAAGAAGTTAAATTATCCTCTTGAATGCACGGAAGATTGTTGCGAAAGACAGCAGCCTTCTTCTTTACAACATATTCTTCAGAACTCCAGGAGACAAATCATTAGAGCGATGAGGCTCTTTCTCTCTGTAAAACTTCCAGAGCATAGCCACTATTATATTCCTTTAGAGATCCTCACCGCCCTGGGCGACTGGTGGATAGTCTACAGCTCCAGTACATCAGCCAGACGCTCTGCCTTATTTAGCATGGCTACTGCAGCAAGGACATCATCTCTACTGGCTTTCTATCCAAAATACATGCAAGGCACAACAAAGAATATACCCAAAACACTGAGCACAGCCTATGGCCTTCAAAACAAAAATCTCACGATGGCAATACTGGATCTTCTGATCCAAACCATCGGGAAACATTTCTTTAGAGGCGAAAAAAGCTCCTGTTGATTGTACAAAAAATAGTGATGTAAACCAGAGTTGCATGACCCAGTATTTCTATTGAACTGGAACTATTTTGATCAATATTATGGATCCATTTCTTTTCAGGGCATTTGGTAAAAAATGTAAAGTATAGTTTAAAAGGAATTATTGGATGCGTACTAAGTACTAGGGATTAGTTAAGGTGTTGGTTTCGCATGGCTTGGTTTTTGGTGGGGAGGGAAGAAGCCAGCCACAGAAGTGAATCTTTTGTGAAAAGCTCCTAGAAGCTTCCTCCATGCCTGGCAAAGTGAATCCCTGCTTGGCACTAAGAACAGACATGCTGCTAAGCCAATTAGACAAGCAGTAATATATTTCAGAAGGAAATCAAAACTGCGGCCAGTTAACTTTTAAGTTTGCTAATTTTTTGGTTGGCACCTCTTCTGGTTTGAAAGCAAAACCAGCAGGAGATGCTGTGGCTGTTGCAGTGTGTGTTTTTGATTGTAATGCAGTTTGAGTAGTCAGTTTGATAATACTTCCTGTTTTGTGCTGTTGGAGCATATTTTATTATTAAGGGATTGCTCCTTTCCCCCCGTGTTGTTAGTTTTTGCCCTAGTTGTCCATCTCCCCAAAGACCTGCCCTTTTGTTCCCTTTTCCTCCTCCCACTGAATGTCAATCCCTCCCCAAGCCTGCCCCTTTCTCTAGAAACTTCCCTATCAATTTTTATAGTCTTCAAAACCCCATTGGTTTGTTTAAGTTATTCTCCTCCCCTGTAGTCCCCTATTGGTTTAAACATTGTATTCCCCGCCTTGTGGTCCAGCCCCAGTTGCTCCCAGTGTGTTCAAGATTGTATCCTCCTCTGGGACCTCTCCCCATTTCTAAGTTGATGTATGCATTTGGCTCAGTGTCTTTGTGTCCCTGACCCTCCAGGGAAGAAACTCCTTTGGAAAACATACAGAAGACCTCTCCCTGTTCCTTGTCCCTGCCCTCGGCGCAGTCCTATCCCCAATGCAGTCCACCTGTGCCATAGAGCAGCTGTGCCCTACAGCTGCACCCTGGATTCGACAGCTTTCTGGGGGCAGCCCACTCTGGCTGTTGGTGTCAGGAGCTAGTCGGTCTGAAGAAATCCAGCATGGCAGCAAGAGTCCAAGTCAGAAATACAATTTATTAGGAAAAGGGGAAAAACCAAATACATGCAATGATACAAAAGAAAAACCACGGACAGAATACAACCTGTCACCCTGCTAGTTAGGGTGGTGGCAGCAGTCCGGATGAAATGGTCTTGTTGAAGTGGTGATCCTGTAGAAACCATCTGGTAGCTCTTGTCCTCTGAAGACCCAGTGGGTGAGGGTGGCCGTTCCTCTAGGAAGCCAGTGGAAAGACTGCTTGTGGTGTCCCAAAACTCAGATTATATCCAGCTGGGGATGCTTAGCTCCTGCCCCCTGGGCAGAGCATCTTGCAATGGGCTCAAATTGTTCTGAGTCATGCGGTGGTTCCTTGATTACCCTCTAAACAGAAATGGCTCCTGGAGGGAGTCATCTCTGAATCATGTGGCAAGACATGGATGGCCCCGTTAAGAGATAAGGAGATAAGGAAAAAACGATGCCCCTCCCGGTTTCAGCAGCTCTTGAGGTTGGGAGCAGAAAACATTTTTATATTGTAGCCTAGGACAATACAGGATGAATGCTTTTGCATTTGCAGGAAGCTTGGTGGATTTGAAAAGCATCCTTCTAGCAGAGGCACAAAAGTATTCTCCTACCCTTTTAAATCATCTTCAAACCAAGCAATTCTCGCAATAAGGTAGCGCATGAATGACTTGCAAGTGAGTTGAAGAAACACGGCAAAGATAAGTAGTGTTCAACTGCAGAGAATCGTTTAGGGACACCATAGCTTTATATACCTTTATATTTTAAATCAGGAAGCATGGATGGACCGTTTTTTTCCCCTTAGTTGACTACAGAACCAGCGGTCCCTTGCGGGAGGGTGTTTGGATTCAAGATGACACTGGCAGCTAAGAGCATGGCTACATAGAAGGTGCTACTTTGAGACCAGAACATTCAACTACTTCAAGGCAGATAGGAGAATAGCTGACTAGTGACAGCTCTGAGCAGAAGAGTCTGTGGCTTATCCTGTGGGAACAATAGTAAGACATGTCAATTGAAAAACCCCATTCATTTCCAAGGAGCAAACATCAGTAAAAATAAAAGGTCAAGTAAAGACACCCTAGTGCTCTTCTTATCAGAAGCATGTTCCTCCATATGAGAGTATTTAGGAAAGGACAGTCCATTCATAAAGAAAGGTGTGCCAGTTAGAAAACCTGTAGAACAATACAAGACAAACTCACCCAATATACATCCTCAAATGCAAAATGAAGAAATAATCATTTCAAGCTTGCGTGGAATTAATTGCATTTTATTTGTTCTTTTCATTTCAGCTGCTCTCAAGTTATTTTTTAAGACTGAATTTTATGAATTCAGCAAAGCTCTCTTTTTGAATGTCTGCATACCCCTATAAAACACTGAGGTGACAAAGAGAACGGCAGTGGAAGGAAACCTGGTCCACCTCCCCCTCCTTGAAGCTTTAGGCCAGCGAGTGATTAGAATTTAGTCACTTCATGTGCTTTACCAAGAGAGAATGTTTTCCAGCCTTTATCTTGCCTTTTGGAGCTGATTCACTTTGTAGTCATAAATTCTTGACTCAGTTGGTGAGAAACAATGGCATTACAGCCGTGGATGTTAAAGTGCACTGATGGGAAATGAAGTTTTCATCTTCAGGTCCTTGCTTCAGTAAATCTTCCAAATTCATCAGAAAGAAAGTTCCCAGACCGGTAATCCCCACTCAAATGACCTAATTCAAATAGTCTGTAGGCATAAGAGGCATCAAGCAGGTGCTGTCATCTGTTAGGGGAATAGCCAGCCAGTACATGATTGTCTAGTTAGGCGGCAACAATTTTGGAAAGAACTTAGTTTTTTTGTATTGCAAGTGAATGGTCAATACATTTTATTAGTGGATACGGGTAAAAGAATGTCTTCTGCATCCTTTCAGAGGGGAAGCTTCCCTAGATCTAAAGCTGCTCAGCTCCACGATAGGATGCTTTGTCTGAAAAGGGAACTCAAGTCTTTGTCGTTTTGGATTGCTTCCATAGTTTTTCACTCACTCTTCAGGTAGCTGTTAATATGTTCTGTTATCCCTTGCAAACTTTTATGGGCATAGTCACTGAATTGGTACGTATTCCATGAAGTCCACGGGCCCTGTTGAGATGCAGCCACAGGTCTCAAGGGTGTTAGCAGATGTTATTCTGAGGCCACTCCTAATGATGTTTGATGGATCATAGTGACTGAGGAAAGTGCCCAAAGACTGGATGAAAGCAAATGTCACCCATCTTGGAAAAAGGCAACTAGGAGGACTTGGAAAAGTACAAGCCAGCCAGCCAGCGTCATTTTTATCCCCAGGAAGTTGATGGAGCAGCTATTGCTGGAAAGCATTGCCAGGCACATGAAGGAGGACAAAATAACCTAGTCAGCATGGATTTACCAGGGGAACTTGATGCTGAACAACTTTTTAAACTCCTCTGATGAATCAACTTGCCCGGTAGATGAAGGGAATATTGTCTGCCTGGGCTTCAGGAAGGTTTTTGACATTTATCTAGGTGGCAGCACACAGACATCCCAGAAGTGTGCAAAGAGGAGGGAACCAGTGTCTTTTCGAGGATGCTCAGTGAAAAGACAAGAGGCAGTAGGCACACACTGAAATACAGGAGATTGCCTCTGCACATCAGCAAATGATTTTTTACTGGGAGGGCGACTGAACCACGGCACAGACTGCCCAGAAAGATGGTGGAGCCTGGATCTTTGAAGACATTCAAAGTACACCCAGATATAATCCTGGGCAAGAGGCTCTAGGTATCCTGGTTTAAGCAGGGGGGTTGGACCTGGTGAGCCCCACTGACGCCTTCCACTCTCGTTCCTTCTGTGCTAGTGAATTCTCTTAGAGATGCATTTCAAGCACTGGCATGACAAAGATCTGTGCAGAGAGAGATCCAAATGGACACGGGATCTAAGTTCCTTAAGTAGTGCTCAAGAAGAATGCAAAACTCTGGGATAAGTGTCTCTTCCATAACTGAATCCCTTTCACGGGAAAATTCCCCAGCTATAGAAAGGTCTTCTGATAGGCATGCTTAAGACTGACACTGGCTGAGCAAATTTCTCCCTATGTGTGTTTAAGACCAGTTAGGATCTTCACCAAGAGTGTTGTCAACATAGTCACAGAATGTATATTGTTAAGAAGGGACAACTTACATCAGAATGGCAAATATTGGTCCACAAAATGTATTAATGTATGGGAACTATCTACTTGGGTTGAAAATAAAAAGAAAGAGTTAGTCTTTATTTATCAATTCCATCGCAATATTGATGAGGTAAGAAAAAGACCTTAGTCCTTAACCTTCTTAACTCAAGCAAAGATTTTTAAAAATTCCTTGTAAAAAATGTATCCTAATTATCAGACTATGAAACAATTTTAGTTGGGAAAAAAGTTCCAAAATTGTGTAGATAGTGGTAAAGAAGCCAAGAAAATAGGTAAGAAACAAAAAGAGAGCAAAAGAGTCAGCTTCAGTCTGCAAGCTCGTTGTAGAAGTAATCTGCTAGAAAAAGGAACCCCCAGTTGAATTTCCAATGGATTCATGCACTTGATTCAGTAACTAGTCAATGTAAAAACCAATCCTTTTGTACAACTTCTCCCAGCAACAAAAACTCCAACAGCTTGACACCACCATCATGCCTGTCCCAGATGTATTTTAAAAGAAATGATGCTTTCTTGAAACTCTATTTGCATAAAAGTTGCAAGACATTGGAGGGATTCTCCACATTCTCATTTCTCCATGTGGCTTGAAAGTCTATTTGATAAAATATGCAACAAAGCATATGATTTATAAGGTAGGGTAAAATGGATGATTTGGGAATTGATCTCTTGTTGATATTAAACTTCATATCCACTCTCGGTGAAGTTTCTAAAAGAAATGATGGAGCTGAGGCATGAATCTGCCACAACAAGTGTTAAGCAAACATACACGCTCCCCTTCACATGCCCCCCTTCCACACACACCTAGGCCCACACAGAGGTCAGCATAGCAGATGATGAACACCTTGGAAAAGACCGAAATGCTAAATACCTCTCTTTGGGGGCAAAATAGCTGGTGCAACAATTCAAATATCTGGTGTAAAAATTCTGTTTAATATCTACTTCCTATTTAAAACACAGCTTTTCATTTAATTATATGTAGGGAATATTTTCATATTATTTGTTTCTTTACAATTACTTTGTTCTCATGTGTTGTATGTCTAGGAATATTTTCTTCTAAAAATAGAAAAAAATAGATAATATCCTTTCAGAAGAAAACATTGGTTTATACAATTTTAAACCATCATGATATGGAAGAATTCTTTTGTCCCTCACTAAGGTGGAAGAACTATTTGGATCACAGATCATTTACAATGAAATACTTTACCTTTTTAAGATGCTTTCAGTCAATTTCATATCCTCATTGCTTATTCATTGTAAACAGTAATTTTTCAGTGAAGGGAAAGTGTGTGGTATATCTACATTATGTTCAAACCCAATTCCTACTAAAGGCCAGGCTGAGCTCCAGTAAATAATGTCCTGAATAATATTTTGCCGCCTTCTTTGGCACTTCATGAAATCCTAACATGAGGAAGTGTTGAAATACAGAGATTTTGTCCCGTGTAGAAACCCATCCCATGTATTTTATGCGGTAATTCTTCTCTCTTTTAAAATTTGCTATCTTCTGCATAGTTTTCATTAACCTGTTACAGTAGTGAAAATCACAGATCAAGGTAATTTTGTAACACTTTGATTTTACCCCAAGAGCTGAGGGAAAACTTGCTCCTATACTTCAATCTGAGTTTCTTCTAGATTCCAACTTTGTTTCTCTACCATCAAGAGTCTCCTGTGTTGCTGCTCAAAGCCCCATCCAACCTGACCTTGAATACTTTCAGGGATGGGACACCCACTACTTCTCTGGGCAACCTGTTCCAGGGTTCCAGCACCCCCACAGTAAAAAATGTCTTCCTTTCATCTAATATGTGTCAGAAGTATTAAATCTAGGCATATAAACTTTGAGGAAAGGTTTGAAATTCTTTTGATTTGAATCACATTTTATATTTATACTGACTTACAGATGACTAAAATATGTGGATGGGCGTTTGAGCTGACACTTTTTGAAAAGGTGCATGGAATTTAAAATTAAAACCAGTACCATTAAAAGCTTTGTGCGGTTTTCTTTTTCCTCTGGTATTCAAAATTGCATATATCAAATATCTGTGCTTCGTACAAAGCTCTTAGACACTCTCAGAAAAAAGCTTTTCTTTCAGACTAAGTTGCAGTTTACGTAGAACACTAGTACTAGTGAAGGTTTTTCTGGGCATAGGGGGAACACCTTCTCATTGGATTTGTGTGCAGAATGCATTTTATCCAAACTGGAAAATTGATCCCAGCTGTGTTCTAGTCATCATTCTTACTGCATCAGGCCGGAAGATTCTGTGAAAAGTAGCCTGTGGACCTTGAACATAGCTCATGTGAAACAGATGAGAGGCGATGGAGAAGTTGAGGGAGAGAATAAAGAGCATATGGCCCAGTACAGACTAACAATTGTTTGGCACCCTTTAAAGGCTGTGTTTGACAAGCAGGGCTGAAGCAGGTCTGCAAAATATCCGGGAGATCAAAATCCATTGAAGCAAATTGCCCTGGCCAGTCACCTTGCTGCTGATAATTCACTCTCCATAGCAGCTGATCAGGCCTAACAATGCTGCTGCAGAAGTATTGTGAAAAAGGTAGGCATATTTTCACAGATGCAGGGGAAAATCCCCTTGGATGATGGTTCCAAGGGATTACTTGATGGAGCAAGTTATGTACCCTTATCTACCGTGCAATATCTAAGTTGGTGAGTTCACTATCTGTCAGCATCACTTTCGAAAATAAATGTTTGATCCACAAAACAATATTTCATATGTCCTGTCTACCTGCTTCATTTCAACCAATGAATAGGCTACGTTCCATCAGCAAAGGGTTTATGATCCTATGTTTCTTTAAACTGTGATAATTCTTTATTTTTTTCTAAATCAGACACTGTCTATTCATAAGATTCAGATGTCCATGGCAGGGGTGTAATTAAATTCACATCTTAAAAAATAACCTTCTTCTTGTTATCTTTTTATTAAATTACTGCCATGTAACATCCGTCTGAGAGCTGAAGAAAACCCCTTCATTTGCTGTTTGCCAAGTATCTTCTATGTGATACAAATGCGACTTGAGAAATCACACCCATACATTGCCATGTAGCACTACTAGTAATGCTTTCACAACCTTTTCTTCATCATTAGGTCTTTTGGTGAAGTGAATGATTAGAACATAAGCAAGGGCATTTGTTCAAGATGCTCCAGAAAGAGCTGTGGTCTGTTCTCTTCTTTGCTGCCTATGTTAGCACTGAGCTGCAAAAAAGGAAAGATTACTAGGAAAAGTGTTACTTTCAGTCTAAACTTGTAAATGATGTTTGGAATACCCTGTTAAATGACAAGGTGCTCTTTTAAAATATGGCATCTTAAGGGAAAATGTCAGCTTTAAAAAGGTTTTGAGACAGTTGCTTCTGGAAAAAAAAAAAAAAAAGAAAAGAATTGGAGGCTTCTAAGGTCTTTAGGCATACTATTTTGAAGATTGATTCAAACCACAGTTTCTTCATATAGGAAGAACAGAGGACCATAGATGCAACCCATTTGAAAATGGATTTCTAGATGTTTCTGGTTGGGATTACCAGGCATCATTTCTTGTGAAGTCGAGGGACTGCAGTTAGCACTCCAATAATTTCCTTCCCTGAAATTCATCTGCATTTGGTCCTTTTTCCAGAGTCCCCATTTATTAGTGAAGGTATACTCTATCTATGCATTAGAATATTCCATTAGAGTGTGTGACTCATACTTGCTAGTTAAAATTAGCTGGAGCGGAATGGATAGTTACAGTTGCGTGTATACAATAGTCTTATTTTGGCAAGTTTTCTTTAGACAATGTTGAAGCAGCACTAGCAAATAGGAAGTACAGCTTGCAGCAGGGAAGGACACTCTTCTGCTTTCTCAAGTTTCCTGTAGTTAAATAGACACCAAAAGGCTTTTCCTAGTACTACTACTGTCTTGTAGGAATACTTGATCTAATCCTATCTTTGATCAAATTCCTAATGGGTTACTTTTCTACAAGGCAGAACATTTTTCTTTTAATAATATGTATTTTGTAAGTTGGAAACATGAACTTGTGCACCAGTCACGTGGACTGTACTCCTTATTAAGTTTCACAACCTTCTTTAGAAAATATTGACTGTGTGTAACTTCAAAAGGAGAATTCTGGGCATCTTCATTCTATTGATGTACTTGTTTTTCTCCCATGCTGGTATTGTTTTCTATCATTTTTACCAACAGAAATATTTTTCCCTGACACCTATGGAAAAGACCTATGTTTACTCAACAGTGCAGCGTCAGTCCATTGTTTAGAATGATTTCAACATGGTCCCCAACATATCGGACAGCTAGACAGCAGAGGTTAGCAACAGGGAATGGGAATAACTTCTGAACCGTTTCAGTAGATTTCCCAGGAAGGGCTTGCTTTCTGCCACTGCAAATTTTCCCAGAGATTTTGTCTGGTGAAGAGTTGCATCAAAAGAGTATTTTTGCCCAAACCTTGGGGCAAGCTCTGTCTCGGATTTACTAGTGAATGCAAAGAGGGTGAAAGTGCTGCTTCAAAGCCCTCTGTGCACTTTCTGTACCAAGAGGGGGGGTGACCCCAGAAATAAGTTTTGATCTCTCTTCAGAACACAAGGCATGTCATCACCTCATTCATCTTCTTCTGGGACTCATAGCATCTTAAGACGAAGAAGCTCTCTTGCTTGCTGAAGTGCGTTCAGCAAAAAAACCTTGTCTCATCAGCAGATTTGAACACAACTACAGTCGAGTCAATTCCAATGCTGGCAGGGCAATACTCTACCCCACTAGTAACATGCCACTATTAGAAGACTGTGTAAAACCATTTTTGTACAAAGTAATCGGAGGGAAAAATAGAATTGGGAAGAACTGCACATTGTTCTGGAAAAAGCCTCCTGCCTCAGTCTTACAGACATCATTTGCTGGTATCATTTTTAATAGTTGGGGTTTTTAAAATTTTGTAGAAGAAAAAATATTACTGCACCTTTATGTTTCCTTAATAGAAGTACAGCCATTTCTTAATAGAATAGAAGTAAGCCATTTGGATATGTACAAATGGTCTTTTCAAATACATATGCTATAGCACACTGTGAAAGTAATTAGCTATAAAGAGAAATCTAAAGGTTTAAAAAGATTTTGGAAGAAAGTAAGTCTAAGGTGATAGAAGAAGAAGAAGAAAACAGCAGTTTTCTTCTGGTGAAAAAAAAACAAAGGGAGGACCTTGTACAGTGGAGATGTATTATTTGACTTCCTGAAAAACTGAGTAGGTTTGCTATTGCCAATGGTTTTCATTAGGAAGGAAGAGATTCCTTTGGCAAATAAAACCCTTCAAACTGACTTGACAAAAATGTTATGACACTTAACTTCACCAATCCTGAAGAAAAATTCTCATCACTTGATCTGGAAATCATGATGGTAATGGAGACAAGGATGCCATCAGGAACATCAAAAAGCATTAGAATGCAGGTAAGACTGAGCTCCTGAACTAGTGTGAAGAGAATGCAACAAAGACATTTTCCTTTAAGAGTCTTCAGGATGGAGAGCAGATCAAATTTTTTCATGTGAAGTATTTCTGAATAGAATGAATCTTCAAAATAACATTGTTTTCCAAAACCTGTCTACAGGATCTCTTACCATGATACACAGTTCCTATGAATAGAAAAAGCAAAGCACTTTTTTCCAAACTGTTGTGCACTCTTAAGCAATCTACAATAAAAATAGTATTTTTTCATGCTGGGAATGATGTGAATTACAAAAAAGCCTTGTAGCACACTTGGCACTGTGGTCTCTTGATTAGCATAGCTTTTTATTCATCAAACACGTTTCACATTGACTATTTTTCTCTTTTAAATAACGGCATCTTTGTACTTATGCAGCATCCATGAAGAATTTCTTGGGTGTTATTTTGTACCTGATCCTAAATGGCAGGTTCTGCATTCTGCCATCTGTCTAGCTTTCCCATTTGATGCAGCTTCTGAGAGGTATTTTCAGAATCGAGGACTACTTGCAAGAATGATGCTAAATCCATGCATTGTACTCCTTGGTTAATGCAAAACTATTTTTCCTTTACAGTTCAATGAGAACAGGAAAATAATGATGGTGAGTTCAATCCTTAGAGTAATCCAAAGAGGACTATTATCATCATTAGAAACCAAGCAAGGTGTATTTATTGCACATGCATGATACTCACTGATGCAAATTACCCTGTAAATTCAGAAGGAATCTGTATCATAGGAGTGGATGGACTGTTTCTATTGATATTTTGCTTAAAGCAGAAAATTAATTCTTTTGACAGCCAACTCATGATTGCAAGCTCACTTTCAACTACAGCTTTCAAACAGATGAAACATGTCTGTTTATAAAACGATACAGTACAGTACACAGTAGCAAATCAGGTCATAGACATTGAAAAGAAAAAAACAGCTCAAAGGACAGATTCATTCATATCTACAAGCCCTCAAGAGTGTACAGGTCAAATGTCCCCAGAAAACTAGGCTGGTGGCGCAAATTCTCTACGTTGGCACCAGCAGAAGCAGCTGCTATCTTGATAGGATGCAATCTTGCTTACATCACCCTTCAGAGCAATCTTCTGTACCCCTGCCCAATACACCTTCTGCTCTATTCCTTGGACTTCACATTTGCATTTCTACAGAGTCCTGTCCTGCAAACTGACTCAAAGTTCAGGTAGTAGATTTCCAAGATTTAGAAATGTTGTGTGAGGTTCATTTATTTCATATTTCATTCCATCTAAGCAAACTGTAACTTTCTGAAGTGAAATATTTCGAGTATGTCACGTGTATTTTAATGTTAGCTCTGCTTCACATTAAAACTTCTCACAGACCCCTGTGATGCCTTGCTGCAAAAATATAGAGCTGCCAAGAGTGGTTGTGGGAAGTTAGAATTGCCAGAAAACCGTACAAACAATCTAACAATAGAGCCTTGGATTTCTGAATATAATTGCACCATGTAAAGTCAAAATATAATATTTAAATGATTTTAGATAATGATGAGTGTGGGCTAGAGAGAATCCAGATAGAATTTTATTTTTTCAAACAGTTCCGGGAAAAACATGGCCTTGACTTGGAAGTATAGCAGGAAATATTTTTATACAGCATGAGTTCTCATTACCTAATCATATAATTTGTAGACCTGAATTGGAAACCAGGAAAGAAACAAAGAAAAATATTCAAGCTATAAAAGATGGGAGTTTAAAATTTTCTTTGTATTTCTGATTAAAGCTATTAGGTAGCTAAATGGTCACCCATTATTTTAAAAAGCATCTGGACATTAAAAATAGGTAAATTTCTGCGGGACTTGGATGTCAGCTATTCCTGAAAAGCTTTCCAACCCTGAATCAATCCACTTAAACGCAGCTGTATTTCAGATGCTCAGTGGAACTGTCCATGTAATGCATATAGTTGACAAATAATCTGCAGAAAAAGCTAGATCCATTTGAAGATCTTTTCCTGTAAATGGTATTCACGTTATTTGTACAAACACACAGATGGGATTTCTGCTGTCTTCTTCAGGCCACTTCCTCCAGAGAGCTCTCCATCCAATCTCTCTAGTTCTACTCTTCTGGTGATCCAAAGTCAGCACTGGGATGGTCCAACTGCATGAATTACTGTCTGCTAGAGGTGCACCCTGAGGGCTTCTGTGTGCAGCATCACGTGAGCCCTACTAAAGTCACCCTGTTGGTATAAACTGAGCTAGCTGGACCTTAAGGGACAAGATTGTGCACTGATATTGTAAGAGAAATTAGGTACTAAGAAGGAGGCTGGAAGATTTAAATATTTCTGCCTCCAGCTTAAGCAACATTAAATCTTGGTCTTTATCTGAAAAACTAGGTGAATTAACCTATTTGGCATTCCTATGCCAAAAATGTCAGTAATACAACAAGAACCGTCAAAAGAGTAACAATTCCAATCATTACTTTGTAAAAGTAATTCATTGGAAGAAGTCGGGAAGAAGGATGAAACATGCCAATATCCTACCCTGAGAATCATTCTGTTGATTTGCACAGGTTTCTTATTATATACCCATCTAATGCATTGGACATGCATGCTTGTGATGATACAAATACTTGCAAAGCTTACCAGATAAACCATGTTCTCTTCAGACAGCAAAACATTTCTTGATGGTTGTGTTTGCTAATTACATTTAGACTCAATGTTCTTAAAGGTCTTTTCCAACCAAAGTGATTCCATCATTCTCTAAATCACAGATCCTGCTTGTCTTGGTTGAGGGCAAATTTGGCAGCAATCCTCAAGAAGGGGTGATTTATTAAAAATATTGATCTACTACTGATATCCAACTGTGACGGACAAAGGCTCCCTAACAGTTCAAAATTAGAAAGTGTATGTTTATTGCAACGCTGGGCAGCGTGCGGGATAGCTCCCAAATACATACTGTGATTTAGAGGTGATAACAGAGTCTTTTTATCTGTACAAGTATTGAATACCCAAAAGACAAATACATATTCATAATTTAGGTACATCCCATCATTCCTCCCTTCGTATGGTAATTAGTTCAAAAGCTATTAAGCACGTGTAGTTTGTTCCTCAAAATGAATCGGTGGTCCCTTTCATGGGGAGGGGTTCCAAAATGAGGAAATAAATGAAGTCTTCCTGCTTCTGAACTTTCTACATTTTCAATGCAAATATGACAAATGAACCCATTGGTAGAACTCCCATTCCCCATCTTCAATTGGTCTCAGAACAGAGGTGGCCTACAATTGTCTTATGTTCCTAAAAGCTATTTATGAGTTTCTGTATTCTTCATGATAAACCCAGCTAAGCAAACATGATGTTGACAAGCAATCAATTATTAGTTAACTACTAACTCTTAACTTCATCAAGGCCTACCTATTTATTTTGATAAACTCTAATAAGGCTTATCTCTGACTAAAACCTCAGCTCCTCTAAAAACCCTAAATTTCTTTAAAGTTCATGTCTCAGGGGGCCCCCCCCCAGAAAGCCCACCTACACGGCCCCTCCACTCAACTGGTCTGGGAAACATTTCCTCTGAGAGAAGTGGAAAAAATCTGTTTATTTAACAGGGAAAGCACCCCCCAGCACAAAAAATGAACAATACCAGATGACAAAACTCAATCGCCGCTCTGAAGAGACAACAAATTCAGAAAGTCTCTCCTGCGGATGCTTGCTCTGTTATCAATCCCTCCGGCACTGGGAAAGGCTGCTGCCCAGAGTAGGCCCCCATAGGCCACAAAGTGCAAGCTCTCAGTGCTCTCCAGGTCCCAGTGTGGAGCAGGTTTGAGCAGTTCCAAGGAAAGGGAAAGAAAAAAAGACAGTCCAGGGAAAACTCTGCCTCAGCCAGCTAAACCAACTGAAAAGCAAAGAACACTCTGTTCTGCTCCATCAGTGCCCAGACAACACAGTGCAGCACAGAATGTGGAGCAGTGTTGCTTTTAGAAGGTGAGTGCAGCCTGTGATAACAAACTCCGTACTTCTTCTTCTCCCCACCTTTGCTCTCAGAACCAGTCTTGAAGGCAGAGAATAGAATATCCAGCATTAACAGAACAGATGGCTGGGGATACAAGCATCATAAAGTCACCCTAGGACACTGCTCTACTGAGATATGTCACCAGACTATGCTAAGACAAAGTTTTGGAACTGCTAATTAAAATTCTACTATCACAGTGAAGCTGAGGAGGAAAGACAGCTCACTCCAGTTACCTTGTGGCATGCCAATACTTCCTTTCAATCACAATGGTTTTCGTCTCTAAGTCCGTGACATCACAGGCATAATTCAACATCTTTTGGGCAGGAAGGAAGATATTCTTCTTCTCATTATACTGATGGGTAAGCTGAAATGCAAAGCAGTTAATTCAAAGTGAAACAGCGATAAAGTCAATAGTAAAACTCACCACAGTTTTGTTTACCAAGCCAAGTCCTTACTATCCCAAAATACAAGAACAGCTGTAAAAGCCTTGTGGTTTCTTAATTTTTTCCTATACCTACATGGGAGGGTAAGGGATAAATGATCCCAAACAATGGTAATCCACAACAAAGCATTCTTGACATCATATTCAGCTTTTGCATAGTGAACTCTTCACCTGATCAAGTTATTCCATTGCAATAGTTTGGGGAGTATCTTAGAGGGCTGGCTGTTGTTTGGTTTAAACCATCTTGATCATTCAGGAACCCAGTAGCAATGAGAAAGTTCAAAATAAGATAGTGCTACGCAGTGATTTTCCTATATGACAGATGTATTTCTACAAGACAGAAGGCTGACCTAATGCTTCCCTACAACATGGCTGAAGTGGCATCCTGTTCCCCATAGGTTTTTCCGTTTAATTTTAGCAGCTTTCTTACTAGATTAATGAGCTGAACTAACTCAAAAAGGAATCAGATAAGTGCCAGAGCTTTAAAACAAACAACAACAACAACAAAAAAGATGCAAAATGGTGATTTGTGGGTGCGTTTGAAAACAGAAATTTTTTTGTATTTTTCATAGAGACATGGCATTCTCTAGAATGATATTGCTCCAACGCTTTGAGTTTGGTTTTCTTTTTCCCCCTCAATTGTAAATGTTATGCATTCTTTTTGGCCATTTCAGGAAATAGATTTTCTGATACGTGTGAAAGACAGTCTAAAGTTCCCCTCATTTGCCTCACGACCATTCCCAGGACAGACACCGATGGGAATTCTGGCCTGCCAGTAATGGATGAACACCAAAAATCCTGAGGCCCCTGAGCAGAGTTCTGGCCTGCCAAGTGATTGTTCACAGCTGTGTCTTCAGTGACTGCTTCTAGCAGGGCCTGCCAAGGGGCGACCCAGCCTATATGCTTGCACCTGCTTCACGACAATAGACCAGGAATTTTCCCACCTCTTGGCCAGATGAACTTGCTGGGGCAACTTGGTAGCCCCCCCATGGAAAATCCTTCCTCTGCTCCACTACCACCGTGAGGCACCGAGGTTGAAGCCCCCCTACCAAGGACTGAGCCTGAGACACCTGTAATTCTGATGCAGGGGTGCTGGCCTGACTGAAGCAGGATGCCTGCTGAGTGTTGCCTACAGATGTGCCTACAGGACCCAGACTGGTTTCCCCCAGAAAGCAGTCCTGAAACAGTGGGTCCCACTCACTGCTGATACTGACTTATCCTGCTGAGAACATGGACTGTCTGTACCCGTCTTCAATACCTTTTTCCCCCTCAGCCATTTCAAGATTCTGTTCCCCCCCTCAGCAATGGACTATAATAGAACCTTGAGTTCACCAGGACTTAACCTTGAGTTAACCAGGCAGGGCCATTATCTTCCCAACGTGACTAGGCAAACTCTGTCGGCTGGACTAAGAGGACTTAGTCTCTCCACATTTGGTAGCTATACTCCTGTCTTGGTTCAGGGCAAATTTTGGGGAGAACCCCCAAAGGGGCTCCTCTAGGAAAGCAGATTCATTTGGCCCCTCCCCTATGAAATATTAATCCCAATATTACCGGGTGGGACGTGCCTGGGCTCGTCTGACCCTTGCTGCTGGGCCAAAGGCGGCAGCTGTGATGTTTCACCTCAGAGATACATTTGGCCGGCTGCATCCTGCAGCTAGGCACTCGCAACAAATCCAGGCATAGTAGAAACTCAGTTGACCTCTGGTGGAAAAGGTTCAGGGGACGGTGAAGAGAAAAAGGAGAGGATTCTCCTGTAGAGTTTTAATCCAGAGTTTATTCCAGGATGACAGACCTCTGAAACTTGTAACAGCTCCCAACAGAATCCAGACCGCATGGTCCCGTCTCCTTTTAAGCCCGGGGACAGGGGCAGGGGAAGGCACAGGTGAGCCACCAACCAGGTGGGAGGAGGGGAAGGCTCAAAGGATAAAGACACTTGGACAGGCCAATGAGCCCGGACCTGAGGGGCACCTTTTGAACTTCTGCCAACCACACCATGACCCTGCTGGAATGTTAAGATTGATGGACAGCACTTAGCAGGAGGGCAAAGGGGGAGGGGAAAGGACAGGTTTCACCTATCCCAACACCTGAGGGATTTTCCTGTTTCCTGAAACAGGAAATGGCGTCACACTGCAACACTCCCCCCAACCGGTCCAGGAGAAAATAGCTCCTTGGAAAGAGGTGGAAAAAACCTGTTTATTAAACAATAAAACCTAAACAATATTGAACAATAAAACCCCTTGTTGCTCCAAAAGAGATGACAAACTGAGAAAGTCCCCTCCCTGGGTTGCAGTTCAGCTCACACAGGCTCTTATCAGTCCCTCCGGTGCTGGAAATGTTGCGGGCCGGGCCCGGCCTGGTGGGCCACAGGTGCTAGCTGCCGGTGCTCTTCTGGGTGTTCAGTCCAGAGCAGGTTTCAAGAGGTCCAAAGAAAAGGGAAAAAAGAAAAGAAACCACAGTCCAGGGAACTTCCTTGCCTCAGCAAGCTAAAACTAACTAAAAGCAAAGGAGAGCTCTGTCCCACTGTCTGTTCATCCCCAGACAACACAGTCCAGGAGCAGGAATGTGGAGGAGTGAGTGCAGGGTCTGAAAACAAACTGCTGCTTCTTCTCTCCCCCCTTCACTCTCTGCAACAAGTCTTAAAGGTGCCAAACTTATGATGCAGCATAAACAGAACAAGATGATTGGGGTTAAAAGCATCATATAATCAGCTTAGGACAACTCCCTCTCTCTTTCTCCCCCTCTTTTCTATTCTTTTCCTCTCCTTAATTCCTTTCATGCATTTGCTGTGGTCATTCTATAAAGGTGCATTTCTTTGGATTGATACTGCAATCCCCTTTCCGTGTTGTCTGTTGCACTCCCAGATCAGTTAACCAACCATCACCACCCCCATTGGTATGAGCGGATCGTGACATTAAATTGGCATCATGGACAGGATTCTGATCGACAGAAGGGTCTGCAAGGCTGTCTGTAGTCTCGAACAGGGGAAGGACGATTTGCTTCAGCCACACCTAGCCCCTCATCGCGAAAGGGTTGAACGAAGCTGGAAAGCAAGGAAAGCTCTTTGAATTTCCCACAAACTGCGCACGCCCAGGTGAAATACGCCCCCACACTCTATTGAGGGTTCTGTCTTTAGAATTTCCCAAAAAATCTCTTAGCGCAAAAGGGGAAACTGTTTTTGTTTATGTGTGAATTTGGACTGTCTGGGAAGGAAGGGACAACTTGAAGGAACTAAGCAGGGCCTCCCAGGGAGATTTGGTCTCTTCACCCAGCCAGGGAAGCAAAGGGGAGCACAGCAAAGGCTGTGAGATTGTCTAACTTAAGTTTGCACCTCCCTGTCATGGTTTTGGTCCCTTCATAAAATGACTGAAAACTCTAGCACAAAAGTTAAATTTCTGAATTTTCTGCTCTGCTTGCTAAATAGAATGCCAAGCCTTCTCCAAGGGGGGAGGTTTGGGCAGAGAACAGCTGGTTTAATTTAGAAAATGTCATAGATAGAATTTGTTCTTTACAACATGAAACAGAAGTTAAACTGGGCAAAAATAAAACCATCCTCTGCTCAGTTTTGGCAGCTTGTCTCACAGCAGCCATAGAAACCCTTTTTAAGCAAAGAAACGAGGAAATAGCAAGAATAGATTCCCTTCAAAACCTAGTTGAAATTTTGCAGAAAGAATTAAAGGAAGATAGAAATGAGATCTATAGGTTGCGAGCTGCCCTTAGAGAGGAACTTGCTAAGAATTCACATCATACTGATTCCTCTACAGAGCCAGAGGAAAAGGAAACTCCTGACGTTAAACAAATCTATGCCCGTCAGGAACTTGAGGCAGTAAAAAATTGGAGAGAATACTGCTGTCCTCGCTTGAGACCCTTGGTTCAAACAGAATAGAACTATCTTAATGATGAGGATTGTTGGAATGTTGGGGGGCATAAGACAGATGATGCACTTTGGACCTGGTTAACATAAGAGATTTGATAACAGGATGCCTTGGCATAAAGAAACGGAACTTTGAAAATTCGACCTGGATTGCAAGAAGATTAAATCAAACGGGTTTACTGGAAAAAGAAAATCCCATTAAACTCTGCAAGCAAGAGATGTTGTTATATGCGTAAGTTTGTGGATGTGATTTTAACCTAATCATTGTAGTACACATTACTAGTCTCCCTGCAATGGTATGTAAGTGCTTGTATCCCACAATCAAATTGGATTCTGATTACCGAGTGGGTCTCCCTGTCTCTCTGCATTGCCGAAAGAGGATCTTGACCCACCTATCACAACTAAACAAATACCGTTCAGTGCTACCGAATTAGCTAAGCTGTAAAAAGAATTCAGGCGCCTCCCACAAGAATCAGAGACAAATATGTCCTCCGAGTGTCCCTCGATGGTGGAGATCAAATTAAATTAACCGGAGGCCAGTGGGTACTGGGGACATGGAGCCTTCTTCACAACAGGAGATAAGGAGGTAAGCGTGACGCATGGTCCCTGACACAGGGTGCGTCTTTCTGGGCCGGGAGAATGAATCCTTTGGAACGGGGTGACCCCCTGGCAATCGTTGACACCACCGACCAGCTCTTAGAAAGTGTCCACAAAGCCGCCTGCCTGCAAAAGATTCATGAAAAGAAATTAGTTCCTGGTTTTGAATGCCCAATGCAATTACCTGTGAAGCCAGAACTAATGACCGATTGAACTCGTGGGCTTCCAGAAACACTTAGACATACAGCAATGACTCTACAGAAAACCATAATGGCTTTGAATCCTGTAGAAAGACTAGATAAGATTCCTCAGGAATTCCCCTGACCAAAGTGGACCTAGAGATCCTGGCTTCACTCCCTACTCTTCCCCCTCACAGCCCTCAGCTTCTCAATCTGATTCACCTGCCAGTAGCCATAAAGTTTGGACATGAGCTGAAGTTGCAGTAGATCTGATTAATTATTGTAGACAAGATGGACCTATAAAAACCCCGGCATAGAAATCAGAAAATAACAAAGGTGTTTGGTTTATTGGGGCTCCTCACAGTGAAAATATAGAGAAAGGAAAACAGATCTCTAACTGCCACCGTTGGTGGTTGTTGGGAATTCAAAAGTGGGTCCCCAAAGAGGTGATGGATGGTTTGCCCCTTGAGAAATTGCAGAAAAGAATAAATAATTGGCACCAGCGAAAACCGAATCCATTGGCTCAACCCAGTGCACCCCTCCCTTCTCAGGGACAAAAACTAACCCTCCCCCAGCTTCTCCCACGGAACACAGGCAGTGAACCAAAACCAACAGGGTTTTCGGGAAACAAATCTCTCTGCCGCTTACAGGTGGGCAAAGGGGCGGAGCGTGGGTTTATTTAAGAATGCTCACTAAAAATAAATCAGGATATATATTAAGCCCAGCTATCACGGGCCTCCACAGGCTACTAGTAACCTTTTTGATTGACGTTGGGGCTCAAATCTCTGCACTGACAAAAAAGGATGCCCAGAGGTGTGGAATTGTTCCAACTAAGAGACAATGCTGTGTTCTTAATGCTCTGGGAACTACAGAATCTATGAATGTTGCCTTAGCCAAACTGAGGCTCCCTGGAAATGAGCATCAACTAGTCATCAAAATGGTAATTGGGAACATTCCAAATAATTGATTAGGAATGGGTGTCCTTGCTGGGAGGCAGTGGGAAGACTCTGAGGGATTTCTGTGGTCTTTTGGCACACTGCCACTTAACATTAGGCTGCTTCAAACCGCACCCTCCCTACCCTATAATCAAACAACTCATGTAAAACAATACCCTCTACCTTCTGGTGCCAGAGAAGGTATCAAAGCGGTTCTACAGGACTTGAGAAACCAAGGGGTAATAATTCACACACATTCTCCTTTTAATTCACCGGTATGGCCAGTCTGAAAAGCCAGTGGAAAGTGGAGATTAACAGTAGATTTTCGCAGGCTTAAAGCCAACACAGACCCTCTTACAGCACTGGTCCCAAACTTAGCTGAATTAATAACATCAATTCAAGAAAAGGCTCACTCAATCATGGCAATGGCAACTATGGATGTCAAAGACGTCTTCCTTATGATACCTATACAGCCAGAAGATATAGGGACCATTTTGCCTTCACATGGGAAAGGACGGCAATACACTTGCACTAGGCTTCCCCAAGGCTACAAACACTCCTCCACTTTGGCCCACCATGCTTTAGTTGAGGAATTAGAAAAAATACCCAAACCTGATCCTGCTGATCCTGTAGCTGATAATCAATACATTTAAGACACTCTGGGGGGGGGGGGGGGGGGGGGGGGCGCAGGGGGGGGGGGTTGTGGGGAGGGGGGGAAGGATGAAATAGAGGTAGTAGGGAAACATCAGCAGAAAATAATCTCTCACTTAAAAAGTCTTGATTTGCAGATACCCGCAGAGAAAATTCAGAAACCTTCTCAGGAAGTGAAGATTTTGAGAATTTGGTGGAAAGGAGGCATGACATGTATTCCACCCGATACCCTAACCTCTTTAGATCAGATTCAAAGGCCTGAATTGAGGAAAGATCTCCAGCAAGCTCTAGGACTATTAGTGTTCTGGAGAAAACACATCCCAGATTTCTCAATAATTGCTAGGCCGCTTTTTGACTTGCTGAGGAAAAGAATGAAATGGGATTGGACTCCTTCTCAGGAAGAAGCATTGCAATTACTGATTTTTGAGGCAACAGCTCACCAAGCACTAGGCCCTATCCATCCCACAGATCCCTTTCAGGTGGAATGGGGATTTGCCTCCTCAGGGCTATCAGTACACATTTGGCAGTGGGCTCCCGAGGGTCCAATGGGGCCTCTTGGTTTTTATTCCTGTGGTTTCAAAGATGCTGAGAAAAGATACACTACCTGGGAAAAGGGGTTGTTTGTAGTTAGCTTAGCTCTCCTAGAAGAGGAACAAATTGCATGACAAGAGCTTATTGTATTAAGAAGCCCTTTCAAAGTTATCAAAATCGTCACTAATGGGAGCCCCACCCCTCCCCCCCACCTGACGGGGTAGCCCAAAGGGCCTCAGTTAGGAAATGGTATGCTCAGATGGAAGGCTATTGTAATACCGTCTCACTAACGGAAGATGCTGCTAAAAATCTAACAATCCAAGGCACTGAGAGCCTGGTTAGCAGCCAAGATAAATCTGCCTCTGTAATCAAAGCTGCCCTTCCTTTCTCCCCCGAACAAGCAGCAAGTTCTTGGTTCACAGATGCCTCTGCAAAACGGGAAGGGAAGGTATGGAGATCTAGAAGAGCTGTCTTACACAATTCATTTGGTGAAAGAATCATTACCGAAGGGGAAGGCAGCGCTCAGGCTGGGGAACTCATAGCTGTTTGGAGTGTTTTCCGATGTGAGGCACAGAACATTTCTCTTGTCTGCATTTACACCGACTCTTACGCAGTGTACAAAGGTTGTACCGAGTGGCTTCCTTTCTGGCAGCAAAATGATTGGGAAGTTCACAGAATTCCAGTGTGGCAAAAGGAAAAGGGGCAAGAAATTTTAGATGTTGCAAGCCAAGGAAATGTTGCTATTGGTTGGGTAGCTTCTCAGCAAACAGATGGAAATCCAGCAGGAGAGTGGAAGAATAGAGCTGATGAACTAGCAAGGCTCAGCCCCCTGAAAAAGGAACTCATTCCTGAGGACTGGGATCAACTATTAGAATGGCTGCATGGAAAAAGACAGCACACAGGTGCGAAAGATTTGTACAAAGAAGCTCATGCTTGTGGTTGGCTGGTTACCAGGGAAATGTGTAAAACATGCGTATCGGCCTGCGAGCAATGTCACAGGTGACTGGAGAGACATCCTTGAGAAGATGACCCTCTGCATTTAAGAAAGGGTAAAGGCTTATGGGACGCGTGGCAGGTAGACTATATTGGCCCCTTTAAGAAGTCAGGAGGTAAACACTTTGTGCTAGTAGGAGTAGAAAGTGTATCTGGGTTGGTTCAAGCTGATGCTTTGAAAAGAGCTACAGGTGATAATGCGGTTAAAGCTTTGCAGGGGTGGTTTGGAACTTTCCCAAAGCCACAGGAAATTCAATCTGATCACAGGTCCTACTTCACTGCTAGAGGTGTACAGCATTGGGCAAAAGGTGAAGGAATTAAGCGGTCTTTCCACAGCCCTTTCCACTACCCTCAAGCTAAGGGGATCTTAGAAAGGACCAAGGGTTTTTTGAAAGGACTTCTGAAGCCCCGGGAGGGAAATTGGGACGTTCGGTTATGGGAAGCTGTTAAAAGAGTGAACAGTAGATGGGGGGTGAATGGATGTCCCAAAATCACTGCCTTTTGCCCAACAGCTCCAAGCATTGTTCCCTTACTACGGCGACCTGACGATTCAAAAAGTCCAGCACATTACCCTGGACAACCTGTTCTGGTGGACCTCCCTACTGTAGGGGAAGTAGCACTAGTGCTGAAAACCCCTCTGAAGAAATATGCATGGGTAGCCTCTGATGCTCTAGGGAAAGAGCATTGGATAAATACATGCTGGATAATCCTATCATTTTAACTCTTTTCTGCCCTCAGTGGAAGGATTTCTGTTGTTTTGACTTTTACAGAAGAACCCTGAGGAACATGAAAATCATCTGAACCATGATAACACTGGTGATGCTTTTCTGCATCCTACCACAATTCCATGGACAGGATCCTGCTGAGTGGTTGTGGTCTGAAGCTACCCTCCATCCCACTAATGTTGTAGGAGCGTATCCCAAGGGTGGCCACCCGAACCTAGAGCCTATAGTGCTGCATGACCCCCAGGTATATGGTCCAAGTGAGTGGGGATGGGATCAGAAGGACTGGACTAGAGCCCTAACTGGAACAATTGGTGAGTCGATTGTGGAAGCATGCAGAAAAATGGAAGGATCTCTCTATGAGAAATCCACCTCCATCACAGTTGCCGGAAATTTTATGGAACCAGATGGGAAAAATGATCTGGATATCCCTTCAACGAGACTGTGTCCTACAAACAAGTGGGAGTGTGCCAAACAAATTCCCCTTACTCTGTGTTGCTGCCAGGAGTATGTTGGTAATTACACTCTAGGTCGCAAAACGAACAATGTTGCAAGTACAAAGGATTGTAAAAATGAACCAATTGATTGCTGGCATAATTTGACGTTAACTAAACCGACTTAAGTGACATGCCGCTGGCAAAATAACTTGACCAACCTGTTAGGTTGAAAAGGCTTAGTTCATAAATTTAAGATAGACGCTATAACAAAACCCACGCTGAGTACCGTAGTTACATCCCAGTGGAATAGACGGGACTGAGAGCATGAAGCCCACACTGAGCACCATAGTTACACCCCAATGGGTAGAAGGGACTGAGAGCACAAAGCTGACATTGAGTACAGTAGTTACATCCGAGTGGGCAGAAGGGACTGAGAGTCCCCTTAGTCAATGTGGCCTCGGTCCCAAGCTTTTGTTCACTTGGCAGGAATGGGAAAAACAAAAAGCCTGGCAGCTTCAAGGGGGAGTGGGAGAAGGAATTAGCCGAAGGATTTGTGGAACTGCTTATAGCAAAGCAATCTCAATCAGTGTTTTGACAGATCAGACAAATAAGCGTGAACAGGTTTGTACGCCCCCAAGCGTACAAGACTGTTGGCACAATTTTACATTAACACAAACTGCAGAAGTACTTTGTCTTTGGTCCAAAACTACTGAAGGCTTTTAAGTTGATAATAAATGGTATGAACCAACCTTCTACTACCACCACTCCGGCCCAAGCACCGCTTATGCTTAGCCTGAGAAGTTTTGAAATTGGACCATATATAATCAGAAAAACAACACATATTGTTCAATCTGGCACGGTCTCTTAAACAAGTCAAATTTTGCTGATGATGCAAAACAATGTCTCAGAAATTCAGCCGGCCTGTTTGCCTTTTTTGCGGACTTCCTTTGAGGGTTGGACCACCTGGCTGCAAAAACAGAAAGTCTGTTTTTTCTTTAAAAACGGACACTAAGAGACATAACCGGTGTTTTGGGAACAGGTTTTGGAATTCTAAATAGTATTGATTCTGAAGTACACTAATGGATAAATTGGCTGCCACAAAATGGTTAGAGATTTGACCAAATTAAAACAACCACTGCAATCATCCTTATTGGCTTTGGGAACACAGCAGTGCTTGCTATCAAACATATTACCAGCTTGGGAAAAGGTAAATGTAAGTGATCACAAATTGGTAGACTGATGCACTCGGTGCTACACCAAACAACCTTTCTTTGGCTCTTAGCTGGCACAATTGTCGATGCAGTCAGTTGCTGCCTCAATGATAAGAGAAGGTGAAGGCAATTTTCCTACTGCAATTCAGAAAAGAATTTGGGACAGTGCCACTGATTTTGAAAGAGAATTCCAGTCCTGGTGGAACTTGGTGAATTTTACTTATCACCCCATTACAAACACAGCCACAGCTCTTGCGTTAACCGTACGCAATGCCTCAGTGCATTTGAGATTTCCTATTATTGCATTAGAGCTAAATCATGATGGAGCTATTCCCAATCTTTCTGAACATAGACAATGGGCCCATCAAACTGGTAAAAAATGGCAACATGTTAATTTGGAATCTTCTATTGTCCGAGAACTAGGCTTCATCTGTGAAAGTAATGCAATTACAGCTCAGGATGTTTGTTTGGACACAGAACAAAATATCTGTCATTTTGAAATTCGTCCTAACGAGACTTTCGAAACAGTCCTTAAATATATAGGCAATGGGTGTGGGTGCTTTAGAACTGCTTGTGATACGGTATTTGTAGAAAATGCAGTAGTGGATAGTAAAAATCCTTCAAATTGTTGCGCTTGTAACTTTACAAAATTGAGGGATGTGATTTTTCTTCAGAAGCTCCAGTTACCTCCCATTACCTTTTTCAATCCAATTAAAGACTGATTCACAAACTATTACTGTCCTAGGGTGACGTTATGATGCTTGTATCCCCATCCGTGTGTTCTGTTGATGCTGGCTATCATGTTCTGTGCCTTCAAGACTGGCTGTGAAGAGCGAATGTTTTGTTTTGGTTTTGCTATCAGCCGCTCCCCCACAGCTGGCACGACACAGAGACAGGGCAGTACATGGGTGCTGCTTTTGCTTTTTGCTTTGCTTTTCGCTTTGCTCTTGCTTCGGCTTTGCTCCTGCTTTGCTCTTGCTTTTTTGCTCCTGCTCATTAGTTAGTTTAGCTAAGCAGTCCAAATTTTCCCTGGACTGTTTCTCCTTTCCCTTCTTTGGACCTACTCGGACCTGCTCCGGACTGGGACCTGGGAAACACCGAGAGTTTGCACCTTGCGGCCAAGGTGCAGCAGCTACCCCAGCACAGGACAGACTGATAAGAGAGCGAGCACTCCCAAGAGAGACTTTCTGAAGTTGTCTACTTTTTCAGAGCGGTGAAAGAGTGGTGCCATCTGGTATTGTTCCTTTTGTGTGCTGCGGGGTGCTTTGCCTGTTACAGAAACAGGTTCTTTCCACTTGTTTCCAAGGAATCCTTCCCGACCCGGTTGGGGGGAGGGGCCGTGTGGGTTTGTTTTCTGGAGGGTCCACCTTTTGGAGGTTTTTTCTCCCAAATTTGCCCTAAACCAGGACATTTACCTACTCCCATTGGGATGAACATTACTTTGGTAAAGCAATCTTTGCTTCATCAGGACTTCATTGAAATATTGGAGAAGATCAAGAAGAATAGACAGAAAGCACTGGTAACTGTTCATCACAATGTGAAAGAAATACACCATGTCATAGAGAGAGTAAGAAAAGATGCCACAAGAGTCCTGAACAGTATGTGTCATCCCATCATTGCCCTTTTGCGTTTCGTTTTGATTGGGGTTTTTTAATCAGCAATCTTATTCATTATGAATTGGAGAATGATGAAAGAGTTAACAAAATTGATGTCTGTCATTAATGCACACAACTTGGCTGATGTCCTTTTCACTGTGGCCATCTCCAAGACTATTGACACAAGGCGACTATAAATGAGAGGATGTGTTTTGAAATCGTCTTCAATTTTCTTTGAAGATTATAAGAAAATTACTTTTGATTTTTGGTGAATTGTTTTGAAAAAAAATATTTTAAATGAACTGTTGTTGATTTGTTTATTGCTTTATTGCCTTTGATTATTTGTGATTAGTTTCAGATATTTGAAAAAAATGTTTCAAAATAATATGGTCTAAATTACTGTTAATATATTTGTTTCTTGTTTCCTTACCCCCGCCTTTTTTTATCTTTTCTTGTCCTTCCCTTCTCTCTCTCTGTCTGACGTATTGTCTCTGCTTTCCAGGATATGCTACCAATGCGCGACAAGTACACAACAATAGTACAGAACACTGCTGATGAAGACCCTTTGAAGCCTGTCGTGAGTCACCAGGTGCTGTGAAAGACGGTCTGAGGTTCCCCCCATTTGCCTCACGACCGTCCACAGGACCGATATCAGGACCCTGAGGACCCCGATGGGACCTCTGGCCTGCCAGTAATGGATGAACACCAAAAATCCTGAGGCCCCTGAGCAGAGTTCTGGCCTGCCAAGTGATTGTTCACAGCTGTGTCTTCAGTGACTGCTTCTAGCAGGGCCTGCCAAGGGGCGACCCAGCCTATATGCTTGCACCTGCTTCACGACAATAGACCAGGAATTTTCCCACCTCTTGGCCAGATGAACTTGCTGGGGCAACTTGGTAGCCCCCCCATGGAAAATCCTTCCTCTGCTCCACTACCACCGTGAGGCACCGAGGTTGAAGCCCCCCTACCAAGGACTGAGCCTGAGACACCTGTAATTCTGATGCAGGGGTGCTGGCCTGACTGAAGCAGGATGCCTGCTGAGTGTTGCCTACAGATGTGCCTACAGGACCCAGACTGGTTTCCCCCAGAAAGCAGTCCTGAAACAGTGGGTCCCACTCACTGCTGATACTGACTTATCCTGCTGAGAACATGGACTGTCTGTACCCGTCTTCAATACCTTTTTCCCCCTCAGCAATTTCAATAGACTTCTTCTTCTTGATTGGATCTGTTCCCCCTCAGCCATTTCAAGATTCTGTTTCCCCCCTCAGCAATGGACTATAATAGAACCTTGAGTTCACCAGGACTTTGAGATCTTCCCAACGTGACTAGGCAAACTCTATCGGCCGGACTAAGAGGACTTAGTCTCTCCATGTTTGGTAGCTATACTCCTCTCTCTTTCTCCCCCTCTTTTTTATTCTTTTCCTCTCCCTGATTCCTTTCAGGCATTTGCTGTGGTCATTCTATAAAGGTGCATTTCTTTGGATTGATACTGCAATCCCCTTTCCAGGTTGTCTGTTGCACTCTCAGATCAGTTAACCAACCAACCAGTTAACCAACCCCTTGGTATGAGCGGATCGTGACAATACCTTCTTTCAAGCTGCACTTGGTTCTAGTCCATAGAAGCACACTGGTAGGTAAAAGTAGACTCTAAAAGATAACATTCAAAATGTATTTCCCTTGTCTTCCCATTAAAGCAAGTGAAGAAAGCAGACAGGAGATCTTCAGATAACATGCTATGCAAATTGAAAAGATTCTGTCCTTATTTGAAGCAACTGAGGAACTCACACCATGAAATACAGTTCAGACAGATGGAAGGGTCACAGATGATGTCAAATCTGTACTTCCAATGTTTGAATGAAGCAAGATTTCTTGAAGTACAATCCTATAAAATGAAGGTGAGTTTGCAGAAGCAATTGAACTGGGTCTGCTTTATAAACACAATGTTTTCTAAGTAACTGAGGATTCAGGAAGGCAACCTTGGACTTTAAAGGATTTAGAAAGATACAAATACCAAGACTGGCAGTTCATTAGCTTTAACAGTCTCTTCAAATAAGATCTATTTTTAACTTCTTCTTGTAGTAGGTCTGAAGACATTGGGAACGATGCAATAAAACAAAACAAACAACAAACCAAAACAAAACCAAAACAGCTTTCTCAAAAAGCTTGGAGAAACCAGAGAAATTATGATTTTTAGGGGTTAAGTAGTCCTTTAAAAGTTGTCTCTGGGAAAAGAGATAAAAAACCACTAATTGACTGGGGAGTATATTCCAAACCTGTACTGAAGCATGTAAGGGACAAGAGCCGGTAATAAAACTACTATGCTGGGTTCATCTGTTAAAAGCATTCCAGAATGGTTGAAATTATCAATCACATAATGTGGGATTAAAAAAAAAAAAAATAAAAAAAAGAAAAAAGAAGAAAACATAGAGAAAAAAAAAATATTTTGAAGATGTTTTCCCATTCCCAGATGGCATAACAACTTTATTTCATTTTGTTCCTAAGACTGATTAATAGCTTATGAAGTGTTTTACAATTGAGAGTGAGAGTGTTCACACTAACCGTACAATTTGGATGGATCTCTTTTACTTTGCACAGCAGCAGATACGGTTTAGCACTCCACAGCTCAGTCCCCAAAAGTGAATGGGTGTGGCAGATTTAACCTACCTGGCCAGTCCACCAGAATGCTTAATTATCTTGGAAAATGCTTTGCTCTATCTCATTATCTGGACATGTCTCTCTAGCTCCGCTTTGAGCTCCTTGATCTTTCATCGACAGGATGAGATCCAATTTAGCTTAGCAAGGACATAGCCTTTCAAAACCACATCTTTTATCTTCTGCATTCATCCAAGTACATTTCTACTGCAGGGAACCCTGTGGAAGATCCTAGTTGTTTTGTTTCTCAGATAGTTGTTGCATAAAAGAGCTCTTCTTTTAATTTTCTCCCTGCTAAAGGATAGGCTCTGTACTTAACTGATTGTGATGCTAACTCATTATCATCTATTCTTCAGTCGTACAGAGTAGGCAGCAAAGTTTTCTTCTGAAGACATTCATTTAATGAGAAATGCTGAAGGTCTGACTTTAGTTGCAAAGGTCACTGATTGACCGGTTGCAAAATTGTTAAGTCTAGTAAGAGCAGGAAAAGTGTGCTGTTGCTGTGCCTGTAAATGTCGTGTCAGCTGCTGTTGGGATAAAAAGCATGAGCATAAGAAAACATGGATAGAGAAGAAATTTGTTGTGATTTCTGCACAAGAGGAAGTATGAAGCACTTATTTCAGTGGCTAAGACAGTATCATCATTGGGCCAGTTCTCTTCAACATCTTTTGAACAACCTGGACACAGCACTTGAAGGAATATTAAGAAAGTTTGCCAAAGACACTAAATTGGGAGGAGCTGTGAGCTAACTCCCTTGAAGGCACAGAGACCTTGCCGAGAGATCTTGCCAAATAGGAGAGATGGGCAATTCTTGCTGGCCGGGAGTCTATGCACAAATCACAAAAGGGGCGGGACTGCTGGGGATGGCGTCTCAAGCTGGTTTTTTTCCAGCATCAGTCTCATTACATGGTGATGACAATGGGAAGCTGCCAGCAGCTCACGTCCCCAGCAGCAGACAAAGAACTTAATGTTACAACTGACTTGAAAAGTTTTTTGACCAATCACACAAAGCAAAAGCATATTGACAGTACTTCTATCCAATCACTATAAAGACATGTACCTGGGCTTAGAACAATGCTCGCTTCTTTTGAATAAAAGACCTGCTTGTAAGCCTTAAGACACAATGCACAGAGCTCCATTATTAAGCTTAGAACTACCTAACATCACGCTAGATATACTTTGCTGTAGCTTAGGGAGTTATTCGAGACAAGCATTAATACACAGACCATTGTTCCATTTGTCCTTACTTTTCTACTTCTCATCTAATTTTTCTGCTGACAAACCTTATGACTACTGCTTAGCTCCAATGACAGTTCTGCTGTCTCTGAGGCCTTCCTTTTGCAGCTTTCCCAAACCCCTCTGTTTTTGAGGATTCCCACAGGCAATCACCAACCAGATGGAGTGGAACAAGGGCAAGTGCTGGATTCAGCACCTGCAACAGGGCAATCCTGGTGGGTGTATAGACTGGGGAGGGAGCAAGAGGCTGGGAGAAGCACTGCAGAAAGGGTCCCAGGCTCCTGGCCAATGGCAAGCTGAATGTGCATCAGCAGTGCCCTGGCAGCCAGGAGGGCCAAGCCTGTCCTGGGGTGCATCAGGCACAGCATCACCAGCTGGGCAAGGGAGGGGATTGTCTTGCTCTGCTCTGCTCTGCTCTGCTCTGCTCTGCTCTGCTCTTCTCTTCTCTTCTCTGCTCCGCTCTTTCTCAGCCTGGAGAAGAGCAGACTCCGGGCAAATTGTTAGAGCAGCTCTCCAGTAGCTGAAGACAGCCTACCAGAAGGAGGCAGGTGAGCTACACAAGGGCACGGAGCGATAGGAAAAGTGTGGATGGCTTTAAAACCTGAAGAGGATAGGTTTCCTTTGGCTATTGGGAAGAAATTCCTTGCCAAGATGGTTGTGAGACACTAGAACATGTTGTGGGTGACCAATTCCTGGAAGTGATCAAGGCCAGCTTGAATGGGTCTTTGAGCTTAAGGCGCTCTAGTGGAAGGTGTCCCTGACAATGACATGCTGGGGAGGACGTAGGTGAATTTAAGGTCCCTTCCAAAGCCAACCATTCCATTATTCTATGGTAATCATTCTGTACAGTAGCAGTAAGAAGTTGAAGCTAGAAATAACATATTCATGCTGAGAAACTGCTATCCAAGGAGTTGAACGGTTTGGGTCTCACATTTATGGGCCATTTAGCAATACTATATCTAATATCTACTCCTCGCTCTTTATCATACACGCAAGTATTTTATCATTAACGTTTCTGACATTTGGGAATTTTCTTCCCTTCTCTTTCTTTCTTTCTTTTTCTTTCTTTTCTTTCTTTCTTTCTTTCTTTCTTTCTTTCTTTCTTTCTTTCTTTCTTTCTTTCTCTTTCTTTCTTTCTTTCTTTCTTTCTTTCTTTCTTTTCTTTCTTTCTTTCTTTTCTTTCTTTCCCCCACTTCCTTCCTTCACTGCCTTCCTTCCATTATGTCCTTCTTTCTGCCAAGTCCTTCTGCCACTTCCTTCCCTCCCTCCCTCCACTTTGATGTTAATTTGCAAACTGTCAAGTAGTTACAGGAAATTACTCTTCTTAAATATCATTTTGAAGCTTAGAAATGAATAACAAAATTGTGTCAAAACAGGGCATTTAAAAGCCATCTGAAAGTGAGAACTAGCTATTGAAAAGTCAAAAATACAAAAATGAAATGATGGAGTGGATGGTTTTAAGGGATATTCTTTGTATGGCTTTGATACAAAGGAGGATCTCAATTTTTACACCTTCTAAAAACACATCTTGAAACTTACTACTTTCCGTGACAAAAATATTTCCAAAACAAGGAAATTGATTTATGCAGATGAAAATATCATCTCCCAAATAGTCATCATCAAGTCCAAAAATTACCTTGCTTTTTACATAGTAAGATTTATGGAGATTTCTATTCTCACACAAACAAAGAAGAATCTCTCAAATGACTAGAAAATTTTTAAAAGCAAAATAACCTTGAAGAAAAAAGATCCAAAAAAGAGCAGGGAATTATATACGTCCACACTTGTTACATGTTGGTTACTAATATTGGCTCTAGTTTGTTGGCGAGTACACTTCCCATTCACGCACGCAGACACCCCTCTTCCTCCTGCACACAGATGTGTGATATTGGGTCTCAAAGAATGGACTATTTGCTCTTAGATAGGTTTTGGTTCTCAAAGTCAAAGCGTAGTCTTCCTGGCTCTATTACCAGGATTTTGTTCCGGGAAGGGAATGTGCTTGTGCCTGTTAGAAATGGGGAGGAGGGGACAGAAAGCAAAGCCATTTGAAGACAACCTGCAGCAGAACTAAGAAAGAAGGGTGCTTCTTGACTGCACAGCAAAAGAAATATCGGGAGTAAAATGGAGGAAAACTTGAGGTGCTGATAGAGTTTCTCCTTGTGACAGCTTTCAAACGTACAGAAAACAGCACTTCCTCATTCTCCTGCCTTTTCAATTCACATGAACATTGGAAGAAAAGGGGTTTTGGACAACTTTCTTTTGCTTCTTGCTAAACACTCTGCTGACACTCCGTGCAACTTCCAGAAAAAGATCAAGGATGCTTTTTGTACTGGGACAGTTTCTCCTTGCGAGACATAGTAGAAAAGCTTTTTGCTAAGATGTAGGCGACAAGAGACGCAGATTCAGAGATACGGAGCTCTCCGAAGGTAAAGGCCTCTCGCCGGCGTCTTTCCGCAGAAGCAGTGCTCAGGATCGCACCGCGACCGGCACAATGCTCTGTGTGCAAAGAAGCGGCTTCTTCGCCTCCGGGAGACTGAGACCACAGCAGCTTCTTTAAAAGCGAAGAACGAAGCGTCACAACATGGGGATTGTGTGTGCAGCTCTCAAACCTAAAGAAAACAGTACCTTACCTCTCTCCTGCCTTTTCCATTCACATTACCATTCAAAAAGAAGGAGTTTTGGACAACTTTCTTTTGCTTCTTGCTAAACACTCTGCAGACCTCCGTGCAACTTCTAGAACAAGAGCGGAGATGCTTTCCGTACGGGCACAGTTTGTCCTGACAAGACATAGTAAAAAAGCTTTTTGCTCAGTTTTATGTGACAAGAGAGGCAGAAGGCAGAGTAAAGAGCTCTCCGAAACGAAGCCCCCTGCCAGGGCGTCTTTCGTCAGAAGCCGCTCTCCGGAGAACACCGCCACCGGCACAATGCTCTGTGCGCGAAGAAGCCGCTTCTTCGCCTCCGGGAGATGGAGAGAACGGCAGCTTCCCAAGGGCGAAGATGCAAGCCGCAGCACACCGATATAGCGTGTGCAGCTTTCAAATTGATAGAAACGAGTGCTTTAGCATTCTCCTGCCCTTTCATTCACATTATATTCGAATAAAAGGAGTTTTGGGACACGATGTTTTTCTTCTTGTTAAACACTCTGCAGTCCTCTGTGCAACTTTTAGAAGAAGATCGGGGATGTTTTGTGTACTGGCACAGTTTCTCCTTGCAAGACATGGTGGAAAAGCTTTTTGCTGAGTGTTGAACGACAAGAACCTAAGAAGACGCAGATACGCAGCTCTCCGAAGCTAAGTGCCGGTCCCCGGCGTCTTTCGGCAAAAACCGCTCTCAGGTGCTCCCGGCGCCCTGCACAATGCTCTGTGCGCGAAGAAGCCGCTTCTTTGCCTCCGGGAGATGGAGAGAACGGCAGCTTCCCAAGGGCGAAGATGCAAGCCGCAGCACACCGATATAGCGTGTGCAGCTTACAAATTGATAGAAACGAGTGCTTTAGCATTCTCCTGCCCTTTCATTCACATTATATTCGAATAAAAGGAGTTTTGGGACACGATGTTTTTCTTCTTGTTAAACACTCTGCAGTCCTCTGTGCAACTTTTAGAAGAAGATCGGGGATGTTTTGTGTACTGGCACAGTTTCTCCTTGCAAGATATGGTGGAAAAGCTTTTTGCTGAGTGTTGAACGACAAGAACCTAAGAAGACGCAGATACGCAGCTCTCCGAAGCTAAGTGCCGGTCCCCGGCGTCTTTCGGCAAAAACCGCTCTCAGGTGCTCCCGGCGCCCTGCACAATGCTCTGCGCGCAAAGAAGCCGCTTCTTCGCCTCCGGGAGACGGAGAGAGCGGCACCCTCCGAAAGGCTAAGAACAAAGCCGCCTACTACCAGCAAAACCTGAGCACCTTTCAAACAAATAGAAAAGACTACTTTACCACTCTCCTGACTTTTCCATTCACAATATAATCAAATAAAAAGAGTTTTCGACAACTATCTTTTCCTTCTAATTAAACAGTTCAAATACCTATGTGCATTTTTAGAAAAAGATCTGGGTTATTTTGTGTACTGGCACAATTTCTCCTTGGAAGATAGGGTGGAAAAGCTTTTTGCTAAGTGTTGAGCGGCAAGACACGCAGAAGACGCAGATACGCAGCTCTCCGAAGCTAAGTGCCGGTCCCCGGCTTCTTTCGGCACAAGCCGCTCTCCGAAATGCACCGCGACCCAAACAATGCTCTGTGCGCAAAGAAGCCGCTTCTTCGCCTCCGGGAGACTCGGCCAGTGGCAGCTTCCCAAAGGCGAAGATGCAAGCTGCACCACACAAGCACATTGTGGGCAACATTCAGACTTAGAGAAAACAGTACTTTACCACTCTCCTGCCTTTTCCATTGTTAGTATATTCGAAAAGAACGAGTTTTGGACAGCTATCTTTTCCTTCCTGCAAAACTCTTTGCAGACCTCGGTGCAACTTCTGGAACAATATCGGTGATGTTTTCTATACTGGCACAGTTTCTCTTCGCAAGATATGGTGGAAAAGCTTTTTGCTGAGTGTTGAGCGGCAAGACACGCAGAAGACGCAGCTACGCAGCTCTCCGAAGCTAAAAGTGCCGGTCCCCAGCTTCTTTCGGCACAAACTGCTCTCAGGAGCTCCCTGCGCTCGGCACAATGTTTTGCACAAAGAAGCCGCTTCTTCGCCTCCGGCAGACGGAGAGAGCGGCATCTTCCCAAAGGCGAAGATGCAAGCTGCACCACACAGCAACAGTGTGGGCAGCATCCAGACTTAGAGAAATCAGTATTTTACCACTCTCCTGCTTTTTCCATTGTTATTATATTCGAAAGGAACGAGTTTTGGACAGCTATCTTTTCCTTCTTGCAAAACTCTTTTCAGACATCTGTACAAGCTTTAGAACATGATTTTGGATGTTTTCTATAGTGGCAGAGTTTCTCTTTGCAAGATATGGTGGAAAAAAGCTTTTTGCTGAGTGTTGAGCGGCAAGACACGCAGAAGACGCAGATACGCAGCTCTCCGATTCTAAAAGTGCCGGTCCACGGCTTCTTTCGGCACAAGCCGCTCTTAGGTGCTCACCGCGACGCAAGCAATGCTCTGTGTGCGAAGAAGCCGCTTCTTCGCCTCCGGGAGACGGAGAGAGCGGCAGCTTCCCGAAAACGAAGGTGCAAGTCGCACCACACAGGAACAGTGTGGGCAGCATCCAGACTTAGAGAAATCAGTATTTTACCACTCTCCTGCCTTTTCCATTGTTATTATATTCGAAAGGAACGAGTTTTGGACAGCTATCTTTTCCTTCTTGCAAAACTCTTTTCAGACTTCTGTACAAGCTTTAGAACATGATTTTGGATGTTTTCTATAGTGGCAGAGTTTCTCTTTGCAAGATATGGTGGAAAAAAGCTTTTTGCTGAGTGTTGAGCGGCAAGACACGCAGAAGACGCAGATACGCAGCTCTCCGAAGCTAAGTGCCGGTCCACGGCTTCTTTCGGCACAAGCCGCTCTTAGGTGCTCACCGCGACGCAAGCAATGCTCTGTGTGCGAAGAAGCCGCTTCTTCGCCTCCGGGAGACGGAGAGTGCGGCAGCTTCCCGAAAACGAAGGTGCAAGTCGCACCACACAGGAACAGTGTGGGCAGCATTCAGACTTAGAGAAAACAGTATTTTACCACTCTCCTGCCTTTTCCATTGTTATTATATTCGAAAGGAACGAGTTTTGGACAACTAGCTTTCCTTCTTGCAAAACTCTTTTCAGACCTCTGTACAAGCTTTAGAACATGATTTTGGATGTTTTCTATAGTGGCAGAGTTTCTCTTTGCAAGATATGGTGGAAAAAAGCTTTTTGCTGAGTGTTGAGCGGCAAGACACGCAGAAGACGCAGATACGCAGCTCTCCGAAGCTAAGTGCCGGTCCACGGCTTCTTTCGGCACAAGCCGCTCTTCGAAAAGCACTGCGACCCAAACAATGCTCTGTGCGCAAAGAAGCCGCTTCTTCGCCTCCGGCAGACGGAGAGAGCGGCAGCTTCCCAAAGGCGAAGATGCAAGCCGCACCACACAAGCACATTGTGGGCAACATCCAGACTTAGAGAAAACAGTACTTTACCACTCTCCTGCCTTTTCCATTGTTCTTATATTCGAAAAGAACGAGTTTTGGACAGCTATCTTTTCCGTATTGCAAAACTCTTTTCAGACCTCCGTGCAAGCTTTAGAACATGATTTTGGATGTTTTCTATAGTGGCAGAGTTTCTCTTTGCAAGATATGGTGGAAAAGCTTTTTGCTGAGTGTTGAGCGGCAAGACACGCAGAAGACGCAGATACGCAGCTCTCCGAAGCTAAGTGCCGGTCCACGGCTTCTTTCGGCACAAGCCGCTCTTAGGTGCTCACCGCGACGCAAGCAATGCTCTGTGTGCGAAGAAGCCGCTTCTTCGCCTCCGGGAGACGGAGAGTGCGGCAGCTTCCCGAAAACGAAGGTGCAAGTCGCACCACACAGGAACAGTGTGGGCAGCATCCAGACTTAGAGAAATCAGTATTTTACCACTCTCCTGCCTTTTCCATTGTTATTATATTCGAAAGGAACGAGTTTTGGACAGCTATCTTTTCCTTCTTGCAAAACTCTTTTCAGACTTCTGTACAAGCTTTAGAACATGATTTTGGATGTTTTCTATAGTGGCAGAGTTTCTCTTTGCAAGATATGGTGGAAAAGCTTTTTGCTGAGTGTTGAGCGGCAAGACACGCAGAAGACGCAGATACGCAGCTCTCCGAAGCTAAGTGCCGGTCCCCGGCTTCTTTCGGCACAAGCCGCTCTTAGGTGCTCACCGCGACGCAAGCAATGCTCTGTGTGCGAAGAAGCCGCTTCTTCGCCTCCGGGAGACTCGGCTAGCAGCAGCTTCCGAAACGCCAAAAACAAATATTAACACCACCGGCATTGTGTCCCGGGCGTCTTTCGGCACAAGCGCCGCACCGGAGCGTACCGCCCCTGGCACAATGCTCTGTGCGCGAAGAACTCGATTCTTCGCCTCCCGGGATCTGAAAGAACAAGCATAAGCTTAAGACGCCCTTGCCTCAATTGTGTACAGGTTTGGGCGCTCCTCTCGATTAATTGTGCCATTTCTGACAGCAGGTGTCGCTGTTGGTCAAGCTTTGAGTATGCTTAAGACGTTGCGATGCTGGGTGGTCAAACAACTCAAGCTAAGATCAGCGATTTTAAATCAGGTTCTCACTGGTGTAGATACCATTAGTCATTGCACACTGCAAAATAAAGCTGCTCTAGCTTTCTTGTTAGCACATGGGCAAGAGTGTGAGGATTTTGAAGGAATGTGTTTTTTGAACCTCTCTAACCCTTCTGCAGTCATTCACTGGAAACTCAAACAAGGACAAGATAACATGAAGAAATTGATTGGGAATGAGAGGGTTACGCATGAATGGTTTGAGAGATGGGAAACAACTCGATGGTTGGAAGATCTTGTCAAGGGAACTTTGTTGTTACTAGTAGTCATTATTATATTGCTTCTTGTTATTCCATGCATCATGAAACTGGTGAGCCTCTTGGAAGTAAATACAGTGAAAAGGGTTTAGCTGGTGCAAGACAAAGAAGGGGGAAATTGTAGCAATGTAGCTGAACCTCTTAGACTAAAGGGTGCACCAGCCATCCAGCTGGAATATGTTCTTCTCAGAATTTTCTCAGAGCCCTCTGGAATTCATCAAGGTTACTAAGACATAAGCCGTGCTAAAAGAAGAAAGAGAAGTTGAGAAACCAACTTCCAAGACTACAAGAACTCGATAACGGGGGGCAGCAAAGCGCCTGGACTGTAACCAATCGTATCTTCTGAGAGGTAGACACAGAATGTGTGGACATAACAAAGGCACCAAGATAAAAATGCGGGCCTAGCGTGTGCAGAGATTTAGAATGTGTAAGTGCATCATGTCAACAATCAACGGCTTCTGCTTAATCCTCTCGCTCCGTTGTCCTGGAGTCCTGAATTTCCCACAAGGAAAGCCCTACTAAAAGGGCTCTGATTTTAATGATAGTTGCTGTCTAGACGATGAATAATGGGAAGAGTTCTTTCAAATCCTTCCCTTGCTGACATCTGTAAGTTTCATCTTTTCCTGATTGTACTGGTGGCTATACATTAGTTATGACTAGAAAGGAATGCGTTTTAGGGATATGTGGCAAGGAAATTGGTAGCTCTGCTTCCATTTCCATTGTCTAAGAAGAATTCTGGTTAGTTTTGGACTTTTCATAGACCTCTGACTAGATTGCATTTGTCTTTGATTGAGCCCGTAAATTTTAGGCTACTAGGCTTGACCAATGAATAGAAAAGGGAAAGTCACACAGCTTAGGTGGTTCTCTTGTCAACAACTTCTCAATAGTAGGGCGATTTCTGTCCTCAAGTTTGTTACTTCAGCTAGCAGATTATGCTCACTCCAAAAGAAGGTGAGAAGTTTGCTACCCTAAATGGTCCGAGAATTCTTCCTGCTTCTTTGTGACTCTTTTGTATGACTGGATTCTGTATTATTGGAGTTTGTTATAAAAAGTTGGATTAAATTGCGTGCGTCCGCTCTTGGGGGAAACAGTATTTAGCCAATAACATCTAGGCTTTTATCGCCCTGAGACTGTCTGAACGGACCGGACGCTTTAAACACAGTAATTCCTGCTAGTTCCAATTCCATTTTTAGACTCGACAAACCGAATGGTAAACCTGCACCAGTAGGGAGGGACATTGGACTTTCTCCTTTTTAGAGAGAAACTAATGAAAAAGTTTCAGCAGAATCACAGCAGGCTGTAAAATAAGAAAAGCATCATGAAAAGAGGCCAATCCTATCCTCTTAGATATGGCTAGTTGTGATTGGACATGAATGAAATATGTCAACTCTGTGTTCCTGGGTATCACATCAGTAACAGCTACTTCAGCTGCTGTAGTTGTCTCCTAAAGCTAAGAACAGAATCCAAAGAATTGTGATTCCATGGTCCCAATTCACCCTGTGATGGTGACAGGTGAAAAAGGAGTGGAAGGTGCACGGGGAAATTAACTTGAATGGCCTATCTAAATCAGCAGCCACTGATTTCCTGAAAACTTCAACAGGTCAGTTGACCTGTTGGGATTCTTTTAATCCATGGTCATGTTTTTCTTGGGATTCTTGTAACCTTTCCCCATTTGTTCAGCCTTTGCCCTCAAGCCTTTGCTGACATTTCAAGTATCTCGACAAGCTGGAAATGTGTTGTCTTTCTTTATCATGGCATAATTCCCTTCAAAGGGTTGTTTGCCTCAAGTCTTATTTTTGCTGGTTTTCTGCTAGTTCATTGTCAGAGGGCAGCAGGTGCTTTGTAAGAGCAAGTACACAATCCTGTAGCTTGCTTTTCTTTTGATTTGGCCTGTCTAGAAAACTGAATGACTGAACATTTCCGACAGAATTTTCTCTCCCCATTATGTTTCCCTGGAAGGGCAGATGCAAATCATCTACCTAAACTCTTGGCACGGAAGAAAATAGTGGTTTGCTGCTGCATATAGGTAGAAGCTTACAAAAGGAAGGCCTTGGGCTGAGGCCCGATACTTTGGCTAAGTAGAAAAGGACTATGGGAAGGTGAGGCCGCTGAATCAGAGGTAGATCAACAAGTTCTAGAATGGTCACGTGTTCACGGCGTGGTGTATGATGGTTGGTTGAATGAATTTTGTTATGGCTTAAAGCTGTGGAACTGATAAAGGCCTGAGTGCTTCAAAAGCCTGGTTTTTGCAAAAAAGCAGCTCTCCTCTGCACCTGCCTGGGGACTCTGCGTCACTAGGGACCCTCACTCCCAGTTTGCCAAGGAGATGATCAGTAGGAATGTTGCAGAGCTGCTGTGTCCATATGAACGGAATGGCAAAGAGTGAAGCGGTGGGTAGTTTTGGGCTTTAATACAATGCTGCTGCATTGGTGCCAGTTTAGTTGGTTTTCCATCAGTGGCCTTTCTGTCTAGAAGTACACTGCCCACAGTCTTCCTAGCATGTGATGCCATTTCCTTCCTGTTGTTTTAATACCTTCCTTCAGTTGAAAGGATGATACAATCTTTACATTTTGAAGATCCCTGTTAGGAAACACTATGCCAGAGGAGTCATTGCTCCCTTTTCTTCTGCCTCCTTTGTAATTTTCAGAGACTCATTTCAAATTTCTGCTAATGTCGAGAAGAATACTGAGACTACTCAGCAGGGTTGACGCTCTCAGCTGCCTTCCTCTTTCATACTGCTTCATACTGGATGTGACTTAATGGCCTGGTTTTGTCATCCGCATTTTGCTGTGATCTGTGAACACAAAAAGAAGTCTTTGTTTTTTGCAAGAACTACCCCTAGGAGGATTTGTGTTCATTTTGATTTCTCCGGTGTTAGCCCTGTTGCAGAAAAAAAGGAGATTGTACCCTCTTCTTGTGCTCTCATTCCCTCCTCTCTGCTTTGCATGTCCTAGTTAATCTACTGCCATGACTCATTTGGCATCATCTCATCGTGCAAATTCTGCACAGTTGCATGGACTTACAAATGCCAGGTGCCAAGGAGCTAATATAACCATTCAAAGATTAAAGAATCGTAGGGCTGGGCAAGTTCAGCTGCTGAAACTGTAAGTGGTTAAGTCATGCCATATTAAAGAGACAGAGCAAAGCAGTTCATCTAGGACTTTGAACTGGACACCTCTGAGAATAACAGCTTGACAGCAATGACACAGCCATCTTCCTAGCTGTATTCCAGAAAGAGAAAAGGGACACCTTCAATGGTTAAGATGTTTGGCATGAGAAAACAGCAAGAAATGTAGCCCAAAATACTTGAGCCAGATAAAGTGCGTTTTTCTCGTGAGAATTTTGCAGTTGTTCTTTCTTGTCTGTGCCTTTACTTTTCACAGAAGACAGGGAGGGCGTTCAATTATTATTGTTCTTTTGTTTTCTATTCTTGGCCTCCCTCTTTCCACCTGCCATTAACAATTTTGCCTTTCTTGACTGGCTTGTCTTTCTTTACTTCTAGAAGGTTACATGAGGTCCTCCAACCTTGTCATAAACATTCGCAGACAGTGGAAAGGAGTAGAAGGTACATCTAAATGCACAAAACAGACCCAGAAAAATAGAGGTTTTTTACAGTCTTCTGTGAGAACAAGATATCTTTGAACGGAGTAATGCTTTAACTTTTAGTCCACTCATTACTATTATTACAAGTGTTTGGCCTTTAGTACATAGCCTTTGAAATCATCCAGCCCAATATTTTTGGCTAATTTTGTTTTAGTTCTCTCGGGGACTTTGTTTCTTAAGGAATAGTCCAGAGCGAGAGCGTCCACGGTAGAGTTATGCTGCCATAATAAAAGCGTCGTAAATTCTGGTACAGTTTGTGCTGGTAATAGGTCTAGGAAAGAAAGGTTTTACATCTTTTTTGACTTTCAAATGTAACCATTATTTGAAACAGTTAAGAGTTGGGCTTTCCCCCCCTCCAAAATACTTCTCTCTGGAATGTTGCTCAGGGATTACACATAAAAGCTCACCCTGTAAAATATGTTGCGGATAATCTGCAGTAAGCGCAGCTTAGCAGCTAGAGATGATTATGTGGGTTAAATGACATTCCTTCTGCGGTGATGGAAACTCTGTCTACGCAGACATACTCAACAAAAGTTACCATGGCTTAGCTCCTCTCCTCAACTTCATGTGCATTTTAAAACTTTCCAAGAAGGTGAATTCAAGCTCCTTCATTGCTCTGTGCTGGAGTCCCAAGAAAATATCAGTGTGCTTTTTGTCCTTTACAGCTGTCATTGCTTAGCTCTTGAACATGAGACTCTCTCATGACTGATGAAAGTTGTCTAGTTAAGAGAGGGTCAAAGACACGCTCCTGCTCTAGAAGGAGATGAGAAGGTTTCTGCAGTCTTTGTCATCTCTACTGCTTGTGATTTCTAGACAAAACCAGTGGGAAGTTTTCTGAAGGCAGTCCAGAAGCTGGCAATATGGACAGCTTACAACCAAACACTTGCTGCACTGCTACCACGGTGATACCAGGAAGGACTTAAAAAATTTAAACGGGCAAACAAAGCAGTTGGAAGGAAAAGAACATTAACCATTATTCCATGCTTCTAATATATCCTCCTTTAAGTCATCATTTTCATGCAGTTTAACGGCTTGCCTTGGTATCCCTCAAAAGGAAATCTGAGACAGAGTAAGCTTTTGAATGCAGTAGATGTGACACATGCAGGCCAAGTTGCCTTTGTTGACATCAAATGCCAGTTATGCTTGAGCTACCCTTTGCTTAAGGTACTTCGCTTACACTAAGAATTTTACTCATCATTGAGCAAATTTTGCTGTCATGATTGAGTAAATTTTATTCATGATAGAGTGAATTTTACTGTCACTCAGAATTTTACTGTCATGATTGGCATTGAAACTTTTCAAGGAAAGCTCTGGATAGCAATGTTTGTGAAAAAACAGTATTTTATCTCCTGTATTTGTGTGAAGCAGGTAAGCCTTTTGCTGTCACCAGTGTTGCTTACCCTTTCATGTCATATCCCTCTTCATATCCATATTCTGCTGAAGGCTTATTAATCTACTTTAAAATTGGCACGTGGAATAAGACTCCTTTTCCTTTTTGAAAGCTAATGTCATTTGACCTACTGACAGTAAATAATTCATTAATTGTAAGTCCCCAGCTAGCATCTTTTACGCATATTCTAACCTTCTAAAGAAGTAACAAAAACACTCTCCAATACTTTGCTTTCTTAAGCACACAAAATGCTTCCCTCCTTTGCAGTTGGCATTGTAAAATGAACCACATCTCTGCAGTATTTTAACGTGCACCATATTTAACCAAGTAATTCAAAAGAAATAAAAAGCAGCCCCTTCGATTTGGAAATATTTTTGAATTGTTTTTGAATATACAAAAGATACCCTTACCGTACGCATTGCATGCAGATTTAATCGTCGTGAAAGCAAACCCTATGTTTCTGTTGGGATAGCAGGGTTTTCCAGTTTCCACAATTGTTCTTGGCACAGTTTTCTACTTATGTGACTGTTAGGACACTCACAGGTACTTCTAAGGTACTGTAGTAAGCGGAGAAGGAGGAGAGGTTGTGCCTTATTTCTGGCTTCCTTTGGTTTTCTTTTTGGTTTTCTTCCTCTTGCTCTTTTTCATGTCACCTTTCTAGATACTGTGATTTAGATTTGCAGTTTACTAAGCTGTGCTTTCTGTCTGGAATTCTTTGAAATTCCGAGAGGAACCCCACCAGTAAATATGCATCTTTTTATGATTTGCTAGCTACATAGAAAATCTTCCTGCTGCTCTAAAAGGCTTTTATTTGATATGCATTTTTATCACCATTCCAATGAAAAGTTCCTCTATTCACTGCTTTTGTACTGGATTCAGTTCAATGTGCGCTAACGGTGCAAAAAAGTCCTGCTGGAAGAAAGGAGCTGCATACCAATTGACCAAGACACGTGCTACAAGGGTCTTGGAAAGGTTCAAAGTTTCTCTACCTTTCTGGCAGTCTGTCTTCACAGCAGGACTTGATGAGGGATTTTGCTGGCGTTTCTTTGACAGAAAGCAATAACAAAGCAAGCAAAATGGAGCAGCAGAAGAAGATAGCAGCAAAAGGTACATTATCCCCTCTGTTATTATCATTGTCGAAAGAGATTTTTTCTCGCCATGTTACATCAAATACCTTAGTAGAGCTAAAGACTAGAAAAACGCAGCTCTGTTCTGGTTCATTAAAAGCAAAGCCATCTGTGGACAGAAGTGCCCAGCGTGATGCTGGGAACTCCTAGCTGGTTTCAGGACGCTGTCTGGAGAACGGCATTTTCGGTGGGCTTTACTAGCGTGTCTGTAAGGAGGGGGAGTTTATGTGCAGCTTTGAGCCCTGAGAGTGCCATAGGCAAAGAGATCCATCGTGTAGCTCTCTGACTAGCCACAGCACACTGAGGCATGATGGATTACTCCCAGAGTTCAGGTGGTAGAAAGGTTTTCTGCCCCCGTGAAGGACGACACATCCATTTTTTTGAATAGAGCCATTCTGTATGTTACAATGGTAACTTGAATTCATCAAGTTTGTGCTATTTGTACAATGGCAGTGAGCTTGGATTCTTAAGCTTCTCGTGTTTGACCTGTTTCCTGTTTCAGTAAATAGCAAAACTTCCAAGGACTGCAGCGACAAGAAGATGAAGCTGCTAGTGTATTTCAACTGTTTGCCTAATAAAATGGTGATTTTTGCACATATTCGCAATGAAAATTTACGGTACCGAAACACCAGCTCTGCTCAGGGCAATTCTGAAATTGACTTGAGCTCTTTCCCGTGTTTCTTAGCAGGTGAACTGAGATACTTCTAGCTTCCAAGGCAAGGCATTTGACAGCAGCTTCAAAAAGGCCCAGGCTGTTGGATGAAAAGGTGACAAAACTGAGGGAAATGGGGGGAAATTTCACTTCTGGTTTATGTCATAGATTCAGCCAGATGATCAACAAGCATTAGTTTTATGAGGTACCAGCGTAGTCTTTCACTCTTGCAGATCCCCAAAAGCTTAACCATCCAGCAGCTTCTTCCTTGCAACAAGTGCCCCAGCCAAAAGCCAGGCCTGGCCGTCACCTTCTCCTCGCAGCCTACAAACTCTGCCAAACGTACCGGTGCTTCTCACTTTCCTTCTCAGCTACATGGACAAGCACATCCTCTCCATGTCTCCGAGTCCTTAGTGAAACCAAACAGAGGTTCACCTTCAAACAGCTCAGTGTGCCAGGACAGAAAGATTTCACTGGCCTGTCCCCTTGCTTTTTCCTTGCAGCTTTTTATTTTCAGAGCATACACCGAGGCATTGCACTTTGCTTCTCAGCTGAGTGCATTGCCACATTGCTGGAGTCCCACACGTCCATCTCCTTCTCGCACTAACTGCTTCTGTTGAAACATGATGATGTGATGTGCTTTCCTGCTCAGCTATTAACACAGTCACATTCTATGTCCTGCTTGCAGTCTGAATCTAAAAGGAGACGTTTCTGACTATGTCTCACAGACACAGATGTACCAGGATGAAAAGGTTGCTTGGACCTTGCCACTTACGTTCGAAAACATCCATTCACTCCACAATCAAGAGACACCTTTCTTTGCTTTACATCCTGCAAACTTCACACACACACACACACACACACACACACACACACAGACACGAGAGCTACGCACTTTCTTTCTTTCTTTCTTAGCTGCACACACTCACCTATTTCCCAGCTTGACCTCTCTACCACTTCTCCTTCGGCCTTGCTGTGCATGGACATTTCCTGTTAAGATACCCATTGTGTTGCCTATCCCTCCCCCACATTGCCTTGCCTTTCCTACCCAATCTTGCATTTCCTTGTCATTGCTGACAATTCCTTTCTTTTCCCTTGCCTTCCTGACCCATGCATGTCCTTCCCTTGCCCTTCATACCAACCCAGTGCCTTGTATTGACTTGCTCACCTATCCTTCTTTTCCTTCCCATTTGTCCAGCTCCAATCTTTCATTTCCTTCTCCTTCTAGGACTCTTATTGCCTTGTCTCCCTCTCTTTTGTGTTGCCTGGCAAAGCCACCACTTGTCTGGCCTTGTCCTTGAACCCCTTCCTTGCCTTGCATTACCTTGCTCACCAGTCCCCCACCTGGAATTCACCACCTCTCTTCTTGTGGAATCTCTTCAACATGCATTGCCCTGCCTGCTTCTCCTAGGATTCTCCAGGCTTCCACTGGCTTTTTTTTCTCAAGGCCCAGCGTTTCAGGAGCTTGTGAGAAGAAGCCTGGAGGAGGCCACGTGCAAGCACACCTATCTGTCCTGACAGCTTTCTTCTGACATCTATCCTTCCATGCCTTGAATTTTGGACACAAAGTTCATCTTTCACCCTTGGGCTTCAGGGGCAGAATGACAGTTCTTTTGCATACAAAGGAAAGCAGGCAACCCAAGTGTCTTAGGTGCAGATTAGACATGACCCATGCAAGATCAAGGCTGGACAGAGCGGTCCGTCCGGGCCGCTTTTGTGTACCAGCAATCTTTGAATGGACCTGCCACTTGCCTTGCATTGGGCAACCAACCAGTTTCCTTGCCATGCCCTGCTCATTCTCCATTGCTTTGCATTCCCTTGCATACCCATGCCTCACATTTGACCTGCCTGCAGTTTTCCTACAGGGCTTGGCCTTGCCTAGCCCTTCCGGTTACCATTACCTCCTATGCCCAGCCTTGCCTCTAACTTCTGGCACTTGTCTCACCTACCACTCCATTTGCTTTCCCCTCACGGCTTCAGTCTTGCCAACCTGTCCCTTGACTTGCCTACAATTGCCTACACTTGCTTTGCATTGCCTTACCTGCATGGAAGGCAAGGCAAAGAGTGGTAGACAAGGCAAAGCAAAGCCAGGAAGTTATTGGAAGGGCTAGGCAAGGCAGACATAGGCAAGCAAGCAAAGCTAGGGTAGGGTAGGCTAGGAAAACTAGGCATGGTACTGGAGGCAAGGCAAAGCCAAGTGACTTGGAGTGCCTTTCCTTGCTTGGGAAGTAAAAGATACGGTGGCAATGTTGGTAGGGCTGATGATAAGGTATCGTGGGAAGGTATAGTACAGCAAGACATTTCTGTCCTGGTCCTTTCTGTGTAGGAGCCATTGTTGGACAGAGTCAGTACCGGACGTGGTATGCAACTTTTGCTCAGTAAGTTCCTGAAGGAGAACAGCAATGCTTTCTCATGGGAAGGAAAGAACTTAGCCCCAGTGTTGGAGGTGCAGATAAGAAGCTGTGTCGTGCAGCTTAAGGGCGGCAGCAACTTTCTATGCTGGCATATTTGGTTTGGAAGCACTGACTCAATTTGTACAATCATGGAGTCGGTATCCATCTTTGGAAGGCAGTCTCCTTCCTGCAAGAATCCATTTGGCATGTGTTTTCCACTTTCTCAAGGCAGCCTTCTTGAAATTCTGCCAGCACACTTCTTTTGGACAAGGTAAAGAGCTGCGCTGGGTCTTGGTGTGCAGCCTAGCTAGTGCCCCGCACAGGTAATGCCCAATAACAGTGGTCTGACACCTTTGTAGAGGATCAGGCCCTGGATGCTTTGGATTTTGGAGGAGGGGATGCCATTTCTTTTGAGATGGGCTTCTAGTTCCTCCTCCCTTTGGCAAAGTTTGGGTGGCCACTTTGGGTGGTCTCAGTGAATTGAAAGGCTTTTCCCAATAGGCAGTTCTCTGGGTTCGAGTTGTTGAACTGTCAGTGGCAATGCAGAGGCCAGGCCAGGCCTCTGCAGGACAGGTTTTTGTCCCTTGTAGCTTTAGGGACTGTGTGAGCAGTCCCTGGTGCCATCCCATTTGGATCCTGACTCTGAGAGATTGAAGGCTTACGGTGGTACCTAGAGCTGAGAAGGAAAGTGGCGATAGCAGGGTGCGCGTTTATAGTTTGATGGGTGCAATTGAAATTGTAGGCAGCAAAGAGCTTTCTCCACCAACAGTTTTGCGAGCTCGGCCAACATTTTCAAGTTTGTTACCAGGCTCTGTGAGAGAGAAAAAGTTTGTTAGGGCAGAAGATCTGGTGTCGGCCTTTGAGTGTGGGGCAAAGAAGAGTATCCACTTGGAAGGGGAAGATCGATGACATCTTTCTGTCCTGACACAGTTGATTGGAGAGCAGGGACGTTTCTGACTTGGCTGGGTCCTGGGGGTGGTTGTGAGCTGGGCTCGGTGCGTGTCCTGGTTTTGTGAGTTGACAATGCTGTGGTGTGGTTATTTAGAAGAGCGCTGACAGTGCCCAGGAAAAAGACAAGCACTTTTCTAGCCCAGCCCCGTTCGTGTGGGAGCAGTGTAGGGACAAGAGCTCCGCTGTGGGTCCTGGCTCTCGGGTACTGACAGAATGGGATCCTGCATGTAGCCCAGAAGGAAGAAGAATTGTCATGAACGGCGGGAGAAATGCGACACACCATATGCGTGAATGGCAAATCCCAAAGTTTATTGAAAACTCACACATATTTATATTGGTGTTAATGAAGCTTATACATATTGCAAAAGCTGAGTTCATTATTGGTTAAAGCACACTTGGATCAACCACACCTACTTCTATCTTCTAATAATTATTTTGCTTCTATGTTTGCATTCTTCCAGCTTCTCTACCTAAGATATCTACATTTTCTGGCACGCGATTTTCTCCCCCGTCTTCCCGTTTCAGAGAAGGTCACTGTGACCTTTGTCAGTGATTGGACACTGGTTGCTTAGTTCCCAGCTTGTATCCCCTATCCTTATCCATCGGTATCACATCGAAATGTCCTTTCTCAGCTAACCAATTATCCAAAAAGCTCTCTACAAAGAATCATTGCATTGTTGGCTGCACAGTTTAGAAGCTTCAAAATAAAAGGCAATTGCAGCATGGCCTCTTCATTTTAGAAAGTTTTCTGGGCCATCAGCTGCTCAACATGTAACTTGCACCCACTGAACTGCATTCAGCTTCCTGGAGATATGCACTTTCCCTCAAGATCTAGGTACCATCTTGCACTCGAACGCTTGAAGATCCCAAACCGCTTCAAAATGTCCAGCGGCTGCTCTCAAAGAAAAAGTCCTACAACAAAAAGGCAGTGCTGGCCATAACGGTCCCTTTGCAGTCTGTCAACCAAACGAAACATACTAGCGATTCTCACCTACTTTCTCAATGATACATATACGTGCATCAGCACATTCTCTCAAAGTGACAGAGACTATCGCTACAGCCAAGCGTTTTCAGCTGCACTTCTGACTGACAGATGTGCCAGGACAGAAGGCATTTGCCAACCTACCCTCTTTCCTGTGCAACCTGACATTGGCAGCGCAAATATTTTCACATTCTTTCATTGTGGCCATGTCCAAAGCAGCTAAAGATCACACAGGTGGAAGTGTCAAGACAGAAGATGTTCTCAAAGTAACTCCTTTTTTTTCTAAACAGCTTTTAAACTGCGCACAACGCTTTGTATCTTCTTTCCCACATAGACCTGCCCTCACTTTTTCACACTCACATCTTTGTTGCAAACATCCAGCAGCTGTTTGCGTAGAAAAAGGCTCTAGAAATAAAAGCGAGACTTGGGCTGCACCTTCTGCCTGCCCTGTGTAAGCCACATCAAGCTCACCAGTGCGCTCTGTCCTTCCCTTTTCCGCTGCAACTACCATTGTGTTCTCTGGATCTCGGAACCTAAAGGTAGGCACATTTGTTTCCACAGAAGGGCCATAGGTAGCGGCACAAATAGCTCTCACTGAACTTTAATCCTTACCACTGCCACCATGAGTTTGGTTGGTAGGCCAGTAGGAGTCATGCTCCTTTTACAGCTGGTATGCGGCAGCCACCAGCCCAGTGCTCTTCGACTCTTGTAACCAATCCTGCTTTTACTCTCCCGGAGGGGATTAGGCATCTGTTTCTCACACAGATCATTGTGGCAGCAGCCAACGGCTCTAGTGCACTGCTTCTGCCAAAAGACACTGGGGCCAGGCACTTACCTTCTCAGCACTACGTAGCCCCGTATTCTGCGTCTCTTGTCGTCCAGATCATACCGCAAAGCGTTTCACAGAGAAAAAATGTGCCAGGACAACAAGCTTGGCTGAAGTGTACCCCTGAAACTGGTGGAAGTTTGTATTTGCACCACATTCAAGGGGCAGTCCTCTTTCCTATACAACCTGCAAACTGCTGTCTGTTCCCAGTGCCCTCTGCCCGCTCCTTCTTACCTTGAAGTACCATGCCAAAGAGGGCTCTGTGCTGAGGTCTCAGAAGAAGAGGGAAGCAGATGTGTTTGTAAAGTGGACTGTCTGTTAGTCACTTCCCTCTTCAAAGCAGCGTGTTCCATGCCAAGCAGACAACAAAGCAACAAAAGATGAGTGTGACTCTGCAGTCAAATCCTGCAATGTTCCCAGAAGTGAATTTCTCTCTTCTATAGGACTGACTTGTATGAAGTGGCGTGGTTGTTTCCTTCCATTAGAAGGGAAACTCATCTAGCCAGGCTTCATCACCCCCTGCATCTTTTGGGGTAGTTCTTGGAAGAAAATAGAGAGCAACTTTTCCACTCCACATGATTCATGTTTCATTCTCTTCCTTCTGTACTTCAGGGAACAAGCGATCAATTCCCTACTCTTTCTATGAAAAGGCATGAAGCTATTAATTAAATTCCCATAGATATAATAAGGAATCAAAGTCTTTTATGCCTGAAGGGCAGGCCCTTATGGTATGAAAAGTATGGATTGTCAAGGGTGGAAGAAGATCTGTATGAAAAGGGAGAAAGCCCAGAAGCATGCAGGGATTTTCAGGTATGAAAGGGAAAACGACATTAAATTGTCAAGGGAAAGAAATTGAAAGAGGCAGGAGGGAGAAGGGAGGCGGAGGAGGCAAATGCTGCCTTTGAGGCAGCTGACACAAGGACCGTCGGCCTCATGAGCAAACAAGAAAACCAAATGAAACTTCACAGCAATCTCATCCACAACTTAGTGGACAAATGTGCAAACCCATTTCTTCATTTATTATGTGTCTAATATATATAGAGATGTTCTTCATTCTGACAGAATTTTCAGGGAGCAAGCTAGTGTAAGGCACCTGGAACCAATGGTGTATTGGAAATGGCCAACATGCAGAACACGCTCCATCCTGAACGCTACCACAGCAGAATCACAGGATCATAGAATGGCCGGGGTAGACAAAGACCTTAAAGGCCATCTAGTTCTCTGACATGGGCGGGGACACCTTTTACTTGCTCAGGTTGCTCAGAGCCCCATCCAGCCTGGCCTTGAACACCAGGTTGGGGTGTCCATAACTTCTCCAGGCTCTCTGTGCCAGTGCTTCACCACCCTCACAGGGAAGAATTTCTTCCGAGTATCTAATTTCAACCTGCCCTCTTTCATTTTGAAGCCATTGCCCATTGTCCTGTCTCCAGAGTTGCTAATGAAGAGTCCCTCTCCTGCTTCCCTTCAGATATTGGAAGGTGTTGTGAGGTCTCCATGCAACCTTCTCTTCACCAGGCTAAACAGCCCTCATTCTCTCAGCCTGTGTGTCATGGCTTGACACTGGGACAATGCCAGTGCCCCCATGAGTATACTCTCTCCCTGGTTTCTGCTGGGAGATGTGACCAGCAATAAGCAAAGCAGGCTCCCACTTAGGAAAAAAAAATAATTATTAACTAAACTACAAGGGAAAGGAAAAGAAAAAAAAAAAAAGAAACACACAAGGAAAATGAAAACTTCACAAATACATCTCCTCCTCCTCCTCCCCAAATTCCCAATACAATACATCCCCCAAATCATCGACTCTTGGTCCAGCACCACCCTTCAGAATACTCAATCCTCAGTTCATCAAGAGGAGAAGGAGTCCTTCTTGTGCCAATGGTGACCTCTTCCTTTCATGTCCACTGCTCTCACCACTGAACACAGACCAGAGCTGCTTCTAGGGTCGACTTTTAAGGATGCTTCGTCCCACTGCAAAAAGGCACAGTCTCAACTTTGGGACATCTGTCCCCCCCATATTTTTCACCCCCTGGGGCTGAGGGGTACCCACACCGAACCCTCTTGGTCCTGAGGCATTGCCTCCCCCTAGAATGCAGTCCCTGTATCACAAGGAAACATGGCTCTGTCCATGGCTACACACAAAGAGTCCAGCATAAGCTACTTCATCATCTCTTCCACCTGCGTTCTTCTCTATTTCTCTCGTGGCCCATTTCCTCTTATCTCCTCTATATCTCTCTTCTCATTCAACTCCAGGAGGATTAGCATTTTTCCATCATCCAAGAAAAGGGTTAAAAATCTGAGGCTCTGTCTGTCCAGAACTCCCATGGCTGCCCTGCCAGGCACCTTCTTGCACTCCCCTCTTCTCCTTCTCGGCCGGCCAAGAACAGGCACCAGCTCTCTCTCTATCTCTCCTGGGGGGGCGGGGGGGGGGCTGCCCGATGCCTCTCAGTGCTCCTCCACCCTTCCATCCTGCAGGGGCCTTCACCTCCCTTCTGGCCAGGGACCCAGCCTACCTCACCGGGCCGGGTGGCTTCCCCTGCCCCGCCCAGCCCGCAGCCAGGCAGGGGAGATCTGAACCTTTCCCTGACCGGAACCCAAGAGAGCCTCCCAGGGGAGAGCCCTGCTTTTAACCCCGTGTTCTCAGAGGCGCATCCAATGTCCCAATGGCCACCTTAGGTGCCAATATTAAAATCTGAACATCCATTGGCCTCACCACAGCATCCCAGAAAACACATTTCCTGTCAAACCACCACACTGTGGGATATGCTCTTGTCCTGAATACTGAACTGCAGTATTGTCTGATGATTTTTTGAATCCTTTGAAGGCATTTTGAATTCTTTTTCAGCCTTAAATTAGACTAAATAGCTTTGATTTGTGGGTATTGAGAACCAGAAATCACTGCCCTGCCTTGCCTTTTTTACAGCTCCTTTCCGTGGGAGACTCGCTGCAAACGTCACAGCTGGTGAGACAGTGGGCACACCATCATTCTGAAAGAGCTTTGCACAGTAAACATAGAGGAGGATTAAATATTGAAATGCAGATGACAGGAGCTGCCCAATGGACTCTGCTGGTGGAAATCAAATACTAGTCTAGTCTTTTGAATGCAAATAATTCCTCCCAATGAGGCCAGACAGGCTTGTTTGCCTTTGAATCTGAGCATGTGGACAGTAGTGGATGGTCTACAGGTTGAAAACAGTGTAGATACTTCTCCTTTTTTTCAATAGTGGCTCAGAAACTGAAAAGGCAGCTACAAAATGGTAAATACATCCCTACAGATTCAAAAATGGTTGTTCTTAAGTTGCATCTCCACCATAACAACAAATTGTTAGAACTGAAATACAGATGGGAATTTTATAGCTTCTCAGAAATGAAGCAGGAATTGGCCAATGGGCCTTAGCAGTAGCTACAAGTTTTTCAGCATGAGGCATCTCAAAAGTATTTTAACCGTACAGAACTTTTCTGTACTTTTGGCCTTTTATCTCAAGGATGCATCAAAAAAAAAAAAAGGAAAAAAACCCCAAGAAAAATAAAAAAAGAACAAACCCTACCAAATATATATATATATATATATATCTTACATGACTAAGATAATAAGCACAATCAGTAACCTATATAGAAACAGAACCCATGGTTTTTAACTTTCAACCTTGTCTTCTCAACACACTCTTGAAAATGGAATTGTTTCCCTATCTGCCTTGAAACATTTTGGAGCAAAAAACACTCTAAGGTCCTGATAGGTGTTTTGGTCAAAAATCCCTTCTTCTGGTTTTCTGTCCAGAAGCAGAGTAATGGAGGGGAAAGCTGGTAGCTGGCCAAAGGAGGTAGGAAGAGTAATCATCATCCACAACACTGGGGCTAAAGAAATTTCCACAGAAAATTACCTGCCTTATTACTTGCTCATGTGGTGGGTTGAAAGCTCAGAATCTGTTTCCATGTTTCCCATCCCTCGAATGTTCTATTTCACAGAATTCGAGCCCCTCAAACTTCAGTCCTGCCAGAACAGCCTGCCATGTGCTGTCATAGGGGATCTGCTGATGCCCACTGACTCTTACCAGTCTAGTGCTCGTCACTGTTGCAGATCAAGAACTACTGAATAGTTCTGATGAATGCTCTTAGAGTGGTTGAAAACAAGGAAAGAATGACTAGACATTTGTATGATCAAATCCCCTGATGGAATAAAAACATGCCAGGACAACAAGCTTAATAAATGTATTCATTGTCATAAGAAGGGAGATGAAGGGTCCAAAAGATTACTTGCATACTTACTGTTCTAAATCCCTTGTTATCTGGTAAATTGCAAAGGATGCCCGGCTTTCACCAAAATGCAAATCAGATTAAAATGTGAAGCCTTACACTTTACTGGATATAAAACTTCATCATCCATTTTTAAATCTTAGAGATTGCGATGTTGTCCTGGTTTAGGGCAAATTTGGAGGAGAATTTCCAAATTAGGGCCCCTCCCCCCAACTGCTTCGGGAAGGATTCCTCAGAGAGAAGTGGAACGAACCTGTTTATTTAATAGGCACAGCTGCTTCGGGAAGGATTCCTCAGAGAGAAGTGGAACGAACCTGTTTATTTAATAGGCACAGCACCCCCCAGCACGCAAAAGGAACAATTCCGGATGACACCGCTCTGAAAAAGATGACAAATTCAGAAAGTCTCTCTTGGGGGGGTGCTCACTCTCTTCTCAGTCCCTCCGGCGCTGGGCCAGCTGCTGCAGGCCACAAGGTGCAAACTCTCGGTGTTTCCCAGGTCCCAGTCCGGAGCAGGTTCAAAATGGTCAGTAAAAGGAAAGGAGAAATGGTCCAGGAAGAAATTTGGACAGTTTAGCTAAACTAGCTAATGAGCAAAAGCAAGCAGAAGCAAAGCAAGCAAGAGTGAGAGAGAGCAAAGCGAAAAGCAAAAGCAGCAAAAGCAAAAGCTGCAGTCTCTGTGTCCCGCCAGGCTGATAAGAAAACCAAAACAAAACATTCCCTCTTCAGAGCCAGTCTTAAAGGTACAGAACATAATATCCAACATTCACAGAACACATGAATGGGGATACAAGCATCATAACGTCACCCTAGGACAGATGTATTTCCTATTAATACCTTAATATTAGTAAGGTTTAGAGCTGGAATTCAGAGGGAAAAGAAAGCTATTTTGAATTCATTCTATTCAATCATCTTGTCTGGACTGTCTCTTCCTGCTTTTCACTTCTGAAACTCTGTATGAAAGGCATAGAGTTCTGGATTAATTCTTTTCAACAGTTTCCCCTGTTATTCTTCTTTCAAGGCAAACCTGAAAAATCCACACTTTCTTTCCCAACCACTTCTAAAATTCCATTGAGAAGCAAAAAAAAACCCCATCAAACAACTAAATCTCTGCTCCAATTTGTAGGAGAAAACCCCACGCCATTAACTGCTTTCCTAACATTTTCTTTCTCTTGTATTAATATGGCAACCTTTTCTTGCTTTTATAGATTAGAACCAAATTCTTAAAGCTATAAGGAAACACAGGTTTACTGTAGCTGATTCTGAGATACAGTAGTCCAGCAAGGAGGTCAGACCTCAAAAGAAGAGTCGGTACAACAAGATTCAGCACAACGTTGAGACATATTAGCTATTGTTCAAGAAAAGCCGCCAAAATGAAACTGCTTAGACTTCTATACTATCATGGGTGCCTGCTTCCAGAACCTGACCTAAGTTGCTGGAAACTAGCTGCAATATGACTGCAAACAATGCTGTGAATGTAGGACATTGTTATTCTTCTCTTCCATTGAAAACCACAAGTGGAGTTGCGTCATTTTCTTAAAAATTCTCTATTTCCTTCCAAACTGGTAAAATAATGATAAATAAAGTGTTCTGTTCATACAGTTTAAATCTAATAATGTTCAAAATGAAAAACAAAAAAAAATTCATTCAGATATGGTCTGCAATAATAGAGCCGAGAGAAGAGGAACCAGTCTGGCCTACAAAATAAAGTGAAGCAGAATTTGGGAATTTGGAACACCTTACGATGTAATATTTAAAGAAAAAAAAGAAATAAAATGTAACCTACCCAAACTCAATCAGTGATGCACCGACAGAGAAAAAAGTACTCATTACTACTAATATTTCTTTCATTCTCAGACAAGAAGTTAAATTATCCTCTTGAATGCACGGAAGATTGTTGCGAAAGACAGCAGCCTTCTTCTTTACAACATATTCTTCAGAACTCCAGGAGACAAATCATTAGAGCGATGAGGCTCTTTCTCTCTGTAAAACTTCCAGAGCATAGCCACTATTATATTCCTTTAGAGATCCTCACCGCCCTGGGCGACTGGTGGATAGTCTACAGCTCCAGTACATCAGCCAGACGCTCTGCCTTATTTAGCATGGCTACTGCAGCAAGGACATCATCTCTACTGGCTTTCTATCCAAAATACATGCAAGGCACAACAAAGAATATACCCAAAACACTGAGCACAGCCTATGGCCTTCAAAACAAAAATCTCACGATGGCAATACTGGATCTTCTGATCCAAACCATCGGGAAACATTTCTTTAGAGGCGAAAAAAGCTCCTGTTGATTGTACAAAAAATAGTGATGTAAACCAGAGTTGCATGACCCAGTATTTCTATTGAACTGGAACTATTTTGATCAATATTATGGATCCATTTCTTTTCAGGGCATTTGGTAAAAAATGTAAAGTATAGTTTAAAAGGAATTATTGGATGCGTACTAAGTACTAGGGATTAGTTAAGGTGTTGGTTTCGCATGGCTTGGTTTTTGGTGGGGAGGGAAGAAGCCAGCCACAGAAGTGAATCTTTTGTGAAAAGCTCCTAGAAGCTTCCTCCATGCCTGGCAAAGTGAATCCCTGCTTGGCACTAAGAACAGACATGCTGCTAAGCCAATTAGACAAGCAGTAATATATTTCAGAAGGAAATCAAAACTGCGGCCAGTTAACTTTTAAGTTTGCTAATTTTTTGGTTGGCACCTCTTCTGGTTTGAAAGCAAAACCAGCAGGAGATGCTGTGGCTGTTGCAGTGTGTGTTTTTGATTGTAATGCAGTTTGAGTAGTCAGTTTGATAATACTTCCTGTTTTGTGCTGTTGGAGCATATTTTATTATTAAGGGATTGTTCCTTTCCCCCCGTGTTGTTAGTTTTTGCCCTAGTTGTCCATCTCCCCAAAGACCTGCCCTTTTGTTCCCTTTTCCTCCTCCCACTGAATGTCAATCCCTCCCCAAGCCTGCCCCTTTCTCTAGAAACTTCCCTATCAATTTTTATAGTCTTCAAAACCCCATTGGTTTGTTTAAGTTATTCTCCTCCCCTGTAGTCCCCTATTGGTTTAAACATTGTATTCCCCGCCTTGTGGTCCAGCCCCAGTTGCTCCCAGTGTGTTCAAGATTGTATCCTCCTCTGGGACCTCTCCCCATTTCTAAGTTGATGTATGCATTTGGCTCAGTGTCTTTGTGTCCCTGACCCTCCAGGGAAGAAACTCCTTTGGAAAACATACAGAAGACCTCTCCCTGTTCCTTGTCCCTGCCCTCGGCGCAGTCCTATCCCCAATGCAGTCCACCTGTGCCATAGAGCAGCTGTGCCCTACAGCTGCACCCTGGATTCGACAGCTTTCTGGGGGCAGCCCACTCTGGCTGTTGGTGTCAGGAGCTAGTCGGTCTGAAGAAATCCAGCATGGCAGCAAGACTCCAAGTCAGAAATACAATTTATTAGGAAAAGGGGAAAAACCAAATACATGCAATGATACAAAAGAAAAACCACGGACAGAATACAACCTGTCACCCTGCTAGTTAGGGTGGTGGCAGCAGTCCGGATGAAATGGTCTTGTTGAAGTGGTGATCCTGTAGAAACCATCTGGTAGCTCTTGTCCTCTGAAGACCCAGTGGGTGAGGGTGGCCGTTCCTCTAGGAAGCCAGTGGAAAGACTGCTTGTGGTGTCCCAAAACTCAGATTATATCCAGCTGGGGATGCTTAGCTCCTGCCCCCTGGGCAGAGCATCTTGCAATGGGCTCAAATTGTTCTGAGTCATGCGGTGGTTCCTTGATTACCCTCTAAACAGAAATGGCTCCTGGAGGGAGTCATCTCTGAATCATGTGGCAAGACATGGATGGCCCCGTTAAGAGATAAGGAGATAAGGAAAAAACGATGCCCCTCCCGGTTTCAGCAGCTCTTGAGGTTGGGAGCAGAAAACATTTTTATATTGTAGCCTAGGACAATACAGGATGAATGCTTTTGCATTTGCAGGAAGCTTGTGTGGATTTGAAAAGCATCCTTCTAGCAGAGGCACAAAAGTATTCTCCTACCCTTTTAAATCATCTTCAAACCAAGCAATTCTCGCAATAAGGTAGCGCATGAATGACTTGCAAGTGAGTTGAAGAAACACGGCAAAGATAAGTAGTGTTCAACTGCAGAGAACCGTTTAGGGACACCATACCTTTATATACCTTTATATTTTAAATCAGGAAGCATGGATGGACCGTTTTTTTCCCCTTAGTTGACTACAGAACCAGCGGTCCCTTGCGGGAGGGTGTTTGGATTCAAGATGACACTGGCAGCTAAGAGCATGGCTACATAGAAGGTGCTACTTTGAGACCAGAACATTCAACTACTTCAAGGCAGATAGGAGAAGAGCTGACTAGTGACAGCTCTGAGCAGAAGAGTCTGTGGCTTATCCTGTGGGAACAATAGTAAGACATGTCAATTGAAAAACCCCATTCATTTCCAAGGAGCAAACATCAGTAAAAATAAAAGGTCAAGTAAAGACACCCTAGTGCTCTTCTTATCAGAAGCATGTTCCTCCATATAAGAGTATTTAGGAAAGGACAGTCCGTTCATAAAGAAAGGTGTGCCAGTTAGAAAACCTGTAGAACAATACAAGACAAACTCACACAATATACATCCTCAAATGCAAAATGAAGAAATAATCATTTCAAGCTTGCGTGGAATTAATTGCATTTTATTTGTTCTTTTCATTTCAGCTGCTCTCAAGTTATTTTTTAAGACTGAATTTTACGAATTCAGCAAAGCTCTCTTTTTGAATGTCTGCATACCCCTATAAAACACTGAGGTGACAAAGAGAACGGCAGTGGAAGGAAACCTGGTCCACCTCCCCCTCCTTGAAGCTTTAGGCCAGCGAGTGATTAGAATTTAGTCACTTCATTTGCTTTACCAAGAGAGAATGTTTTCCAGCCTTTATCTTGCCTTTTGGAGCTGATTCACTTTGTAGTCATAAATTCTTGACTCAGTTGGTGAGAAACAATGGCATTACAGCCGTGGATGTTAAAGTGCACTGATGGGAAATGAAGTTTTCATCTTCAGGTCCTTGCTTCAGTAAATCTTCCAAATTCATCAGAAAGAAAGTTCCCAGACCGGTAATCCCCACTCAAATGACCTAATTCAAATAGTCTGTAGGCATAAGAGGCATCAAGCAGGTGCTGTCATCTGTTAGGGGAATAGCCAGCCAGTACATGATTGTCTAGTTAGGCGGCAACAATTTTGGAAAGAACTTAGTTTTTTTGTATTGCAAGTGAATGGTCAATACATTTTATTAGTGGATACGGGTAAAAGAATGTCTTCTGCATCCTTTCAGAGGGGAAGCTTCCCTAGATCTAAAGCTGCTCAGCTCCACGATAGGATGCTTTGTCTGAAAAGGGAACTCAAGTCTTTGTCGTTTTGGATTGCTTCCATAGTTTTTCACTCACTCTTCAGGTAGCTGTTAATATGTTCTGTTATCCCTTGCAAACTTTTATGGGCATAGTCACTGAATTGGTACGTATTCCATGAAGTCCACGGGCCCTGTTGAGATGCAGCCACAGGTCTCAAGGGTGTTAGCAGATGTTATTCTGAGGCCACTCCTAATGATGTTTGATGGATCATAGTGACTGAGGAAAGTGCCCAAAGACTGGATGAAAGCAAATGTCACCCATCTTGGAAAAAGGCAACTAGGAGGACTTGGAAAAGTACAAGCCAGCCAGCCAGCGTCATTTTTATCCCCAGGAAGTTGATGGAGCAGCTATTGCTGGAAAGCATTGCCAGGCACATGAAGGAGGACAAAATAACCTAGTCAGCATGGATTTACCAGGGGAACTTGATGCTGAACAACTTTTTAAACTCCTCTGATGAATCAACTTGCCCGGTAGATGAAGGGAATATTGTCTGCCTGGGCTTCAGGAAGGTTTTTGACATTTATCTAGGTGGCAGCACACAGACATCCCAGAAGTGTGCAAAGAGGAGGGAACCAGTGTCTTTTCAAGGATGCTCAGTGAAAAGACAAGAGGCAGTAGGCACACACTGAAATACAGGAGATTGCCTCTGCACATCAGCAAATGATTTTTACTGTGAGGGCGACTGAACCACGGCACAGACTGCCCAGAAAGATGGTGGAGCCTGGATCTTTGAAGACATTAAAAGTACACCCAGATATAATCCTGGGCAAGAGGCTCTAGGTAGCCTGGTTTAAGCAGGGGGGTTGGACCTGGTGAGCCCCACTGACGCCTTCCACTCTCATTCCTTCTGTGCTAGTGAATTCTCTTAGAGATGCATTTCAAGCACTGGCATGACAAAGATCTGTGCAGAGAGAGATCCAAATGGACACAGGATCTAAGTTCCTTAAGTAGTGCTCAAGAAGAATGCAAAACTCTGGGATAAGTGTCTCTTCCATAACTGAATCCCTTTCACGGGAAAATTCCCCAGCTATAGAAAGATCTTCTGATAGGCATGCTTAAGACTGACACTGGCTGAGCAAATTTCTCCCTATGTGTGTTTAAGACCAGTTAGGATCTTCACCAAGAGTGTTGTCAACATAGTCACAGAATGTATATTGTTAAGAAGGGACAACTTACATCAGAATGGCAAATATTGGTCCACAAAATGTATTAATGTATGGGAACTATCTACTTGGGTTGAAAATAAAAAGAAAGAGTTAGTCTTTATTTATCAATTCCATCGCAATATTGATGAGGTAAGAAAAAGACCTTAGTCCTTAACCTTCTTAACTCAAGCAAAGATTTTTAAAAATTCCTTGTAAAAAATGTATCCTAATTATCAGACTATGAAACAATTTTAGTTGGGAAAAAAGTTCCAAAATTGTGTAGATAGTGGTAAAGAAGCCAAGAAAATAGGTAAGAAACAAAAAGAGAGCAAAAGAGTCAGCTTCAGTCTGCAAGCTCGTTGTAGAAGTAATCTGCTAGAAAAAGGAACCCCCAGTTGAATTTCCAATGGATTCATGCACTTGATTCAGTAACTAGTCAATGTAAAAACCAATCCTTTTGTACAACTTCTCCCAGCAACAAAAACCCCAACAGCTGGACACCACCATCATGCCTGTCCCAGATGTATTTTAAAAGAAATGATGCTTTCTTGAAACTCTATTTGCATAAAAGTTGCAAGACATTGGAGGGATTCTCCACATTCTCATTTCTCCATGTGGCTTGAAAGTCTATTTGATAAAATATGCAACAAAGCATATGATTTATAAGGTAGGGTAAAATGGATGATTTGGGAATTGATCTCTTGTTGATATTAAACTTCATATCCACTCTCGGTGAAGTTTCTAAAAGAAATGATGGAGCTGAGGCATGAATCTGCCACAACAAGTGTTAAGCAAACATACACGCTCCCCTTCACATGCCCCCCTTCCACACACACCTAGGCCCACACAGAGGTCAGCATAGCAGATGATGAACACCTTGGAAAAGACTGAAATGCTAAATACCTCTCTTTGGGGGCAAAATAGCTGGTGCAACAATTCAAATATCTGGTGTAAAAATTCTGTTTAATATCTACTTCCTATTTAAAACACAGCTTTTCATTTAATTATATGTAGGGAATATTTTCATATTATTTGTTTCTTTACAATTACTTTGTTCTCATGTGTTGTATGTCTAGGAATATTTTCTTCTAAAAATAGAAAAAAATAGATAATATCTTTTCAGAAGAAAACATTGGTTTATACAATTTTAAACCATCATGATATGGAAGAATTCTTTTGTCCCTCACTAAGGTGGAAGAACTATTTGGATCACAGATCATTTACAATGAAATACTTTACCTTTTTAAGATGCTTTCAGTCAATTCCATATCCTCATTGCTTATTCATTGTAAACAGTAATTTTTCAGTGAAGGGAAAGTGTGTGGTATATCTACATTATGTTCAAACCCAATTCCTACTAAAGGCCAGGCTGAGCTCCAGTAAATAATGTCCTGAATAATATTTTGCCGCCTTCTTTGGCACTTCACGAAATCTGAACATGAGGAAGTGTGGAAATACAGAGATTTTGTCCCATGTAGAAACCCATCCCATGTATTTGATGCTGTAATTCTTATCTCTTTTAAAATTTGCTATCTTCTGCATAGTTTTCATTAACCTGTTACAGTAGTGAAAATCACAGATCAAGGTAATTTTGTAACACTTTGATTTTACCCCAAGAGCTGAGGGAAAACTTGCTCCTATACTTCAATCTGAGTTTCTTCTAGATTCCAACTTTGTTTCTCTACCATCAAGAGTCTCCTGTGTTGCTGCTCAAAGCCCCATCCAACCTGACCTTGAATACTTTCAGGGATGGACACCCACAACTTCTCTGGGCAACCTGTTCCAGTGTTCCAGCACCCCCACAGTAAAAAATGTCTTCCTTTCATCTAATATGTGTCAGAAGTATTAAATCTAGGCATATACACTTTGAGGAAAGGTTTGAAATTCTTTTGATTTGAATCACATTTTCTATGAATACTGACTTACAGATAACTAAAATATGTTGATGGGCATTTGAGCTGACACTTTTTGAAAAGGTGCATGGAATTTAAAATTAAAACCAGTACCATTAAAAACATCGTGCCGTTTTCTTTTTCCTCTGGTATTCAAAATTGCATATATCAAATATCTGTGCTTCATACAAAGCTCTTAGACACTCTCAGAAAAAAGCTTTTCTTTCAGACTAAGTTGCAGTTTACATAGAACACTAGTACTAGTGAAGGTTTTTCTGGGCATAGGGGGAACACCTTCTCATTGGATTTGTGTGCAGAATGCATTTTATGCAAACTGGAAAATTGATCCCAGCTGTGTTCTAGTCATCATTCTTACTGCATCAGGCCTGAAGATTCTGTGAAAAGTAGCCTGTGGACCTTGAACATAGCTCATGTGAAACAGATGAGAGGTGATGGAGAAGTTGAGGGAGAGAATAAAGAGCATATGGCCCAGTACAGACTAACAATTGTTTGGCACCCTTTAAAGGCTGTGTTTGACAAGCAGGGCTGAAGCAGGTCTGCAAAATATCCGGGAGATCAAAATCCATTGAAGCAAATTCCCCTGGCCAGTCACCTTGCTGCTGATAATTCACTCTCCATAGCAGCTGATCAGGCCTAAGAATGCTGCTGCAGAAGTATTGTGAAAAAGGTAGGCATATTTTCACAGATGCAGGGGAAAATCCCCTTGGATGATGATGCCAAGGGATTACTTGATGGAGCAAGTTATGTACCCTTATCTACTGTGCAATATCTAAGTTGGTGAGTTCACTATCTGTCAGCATCACTTTCGAAAATAAATGTTTGATCCACAAATAATATTTCATATGTCCTGTCTACCTGCTTCATTTCAACCAATGAATAGGCTATGTTCCATCAGCAAAGGGTTTATGATCCTATGTTTCTTTAAACTGTGAGAATTCTTTATTTTTTTCTAAATCAGACACTGTCTGTTCATAAGATTCAGATGTCCATGGCAGGGGTGTAATTAAATTCACATCTTAAAAAATAACCTTCTTCTTGTTATCTTTTTATTAAATTACTGCCATGTAACATCCGTCTGAGAGCTGAAGAAAACCCCTTCATTTGCTGTTTGCCAAGTATCTTCTATGTGATACAAATGCGACTTGAGAAATCACACCCGTACATTGCCATGTAGCACTACTAGTAATGCTTTCACAACCTTTTCTTCATCATTAGGTCTTTTGGTGAAGTGAATGATTAGAACATAAGCAAGGGCATTTGTTCAAGATGCTCCAGAAAGAGCTGTGGTCCGTTCTCTTCTTTGCTGCCTATGTTAGCACTGAGCTGCAAAAAGTGAAAGATTACTAGGAAGAGTGTTACTTTCAGTCTAAATTTGTAAATGATGTTTGGAATACCCTGTTAAATGACAAGGTGCTCTTTTAAAATATGGCATCTTAAGGGAAAATGTCAGCTTTAAAAAGGTTTTGAGATAGTTGCTTCTGGAAAAAAAAAAAAAAAGAAAAGAATTGGAGGCATCTAAGGTCTTTAGGCATACTATTTTGAAGATTGATTCAAAACACAGTTTCTTCATATAGGAAGAACAGAGGACCATAGATGCAACCCATTTGAAAATGGATTTCTATTATGTTTCTGGTTGGGATTACCAGACATCATTTCTTGTGAAGTCGAGGGACTGCAGTTAGCACTCCAATAATTTCCTTCCCTGAAATTCATCTGCATTTGGTCCTTTTTCCAGAGTCCCCATTTATTAGTGAAGGTATACTCTATCTATGCATTAGAATATTCCATTAGAGTGTGTGACTCATACTTGCTAGTTAAAATTAGCTGGAACGGAATGGATAGTTACAGTTGCTTGTATACAGTAGTCTTATTTTGGCAAGTTTTCTTTAGACAATGTTGAAGTACCACTAGCAAATAGGAAGTACAGCTTGCAGCAGGGAAGGACACTCTTCTGCTTTCTCAAGTTTCCTGTAGTTAAATAGACACCAAAAGGCTTTTCCTAGTACTACTACTGTCTTGTAGGAATACTTGATCTAATCCTATCTTTGATCAAATTCCTAATGGGTTACTTTTCTACAAGGCAGAACATTTTTCTTTTAATAATATGTATTTTGTAAGTTGGAAACATGAACTTGTGCACCAGTCCCGTGGAATGTACTCCTTATTAAGTTTCACAACCTTCTTTAGAAAATATTGACTGTGTGTAACTTCAAAAGAAGAATTCTGGGCATCTTCATTCTATTGATGTAATTGTTTTTCTCCCATGCTGGTATTGTTTTCTATCATTTTTACCAACAGAAATATTTTTCCCTGACACCTATGGAAAAGACCTATGTTTACTCAACAGTGCAGCATCAGTCCATTGTTTAGAATGATTTCAACATGGTCCCAAACATATGGGACAGCTAGACAGCAGAGGTTAGCAACAGGGAATGGGAATAACTTCTGAACCGTTTCAGTAGATTTCCCAGGAAGGGCTTGCTTTCTGCCACTGCAAATTTTCCCAGAGATTTTGTCTGGTGAAGAGTTGCATCAAAAGAGTATTTTTGCACCACCCTTGGGGCAAGCTCTGTCTCGGATTTACTAGTGAATGCAAAGAGGGTGAAAGTGCTGCTTCAAAGCCCTCTGTGCACTTTCTGTACCAAGAGGGGGGGTGACCCCAGAAATAAGTTTTGATCTCTCTTCAGAACACAAGGCATGTCATCACCTCATTCATCTTCTTCTGGGACTCATAGCATCTTAAGACGAAGAAGCTCTCTTGCTTGCTGAAGTGCGTTCAGCAAAAAAACCTTGTCTCATCAGCCAATTTGAACACAACTACAGTCGAGTCAATTCCAATGCTGGCAGGGCAATACTCTACCCCACTAGTAACATGCCACTATTAGAAGACTGTGTAAAACCATTTTTGTTCAAAGTAATCGGAGGGAAAAATAGAATTGGGAAGAACTGCACATTGTTCTGGAAAAAGCCTCCTGCCTCAGTCTTACAGACGTCATTTGCTGGTATCATTTTTAATAGTTGGGGTTTTTTAAATTTTGTAGAAGAAAAAATATTACTGCACCTTTATGTTTCCTTAATAAAAGTACAGCCATTTCAGAATAGAATAGAAGTAAGCCATTTGAATATGTACAAATGGTCTTTTCAACTACATATGCTATAGCCCACTGTGAAAGTAATTAGCTATAAATAGAAATCTAAAGGTTTAAAAAGATTTTGGAAGAAAGTAAGTCTAAGGTGATAGAAGAAGAAGAAAACAGCAGTTTTCTTCTGGTGAAAAAAAAAACAAAGGGAGGACCTTGTACAGTGGAGATGTATTATTTGACTTCCTGAAAAACTGAGTAGGTTTGCTATTGCCAATGGTTTTCATTAGGAAGGAAGAGATTCCTTTGGCAAAAAACCCCTTCAAATTGACTTGACAAAAATGTTATGACACTTAACTTCACCAATCCTGAAGAAAAATTCTCATCACTTGATCTGGAAATCATGATGGTAATGGAGACAAGGATGTCTAAGCCATGCCATCAGGAACATAAAAAAGCATTAGAATGCAGGTAAGACTGAGCTCCTGAACTAGTGTGAAGAGAAGGCAAGAAAGACATTTTCCTTTAAGAGTCTTCAGGATGGAGAGCAGATCAAATTTTTTCATGTGAAGTATTTCTGAATAGAATGAATCTTCAAAATCACATTGTTTTCCAAAACCTGTTTACAGGATCTCTTACCATGATACACAGTTCCTATGAATAGAAAAAGCAAAGCACTTTTTTCCAAACTGTTGTGCACTCTTAAGCAATCTACAATAAAAATAGTATTTTTTCATGCTGGGAATGATGTGAATTACAAAAAAGCCTTGTAGCACACTTGGCACTGTGGTCTCTTGATTAGCATAGCTTTTTATTCATCAAACACGTTTCACATTGACTATTTTTCTCTTTTAAATAACGGCGTCTTTGTACTTATGCAGCATCCATGAAGAATTTCTTGGGTGTTATTTTGTACCTGATCCTAAATGGCAGGTTCTGCATTCTGCCATCTGTCTAGCTTTCCCATTTGATGCAGCTTCTGAGAGGTATTTTCAGAATCGAGGACTACTTGCAAGAATGATGCTAAATCCATGCATTGTACTCCTTGGTTAATGCAAAACTATTTTTCCTTTACAGTTCAATGAGAACAGGAAAAGAATGATGGTGAGTTCAATCCTTAGAGTAATCCAAAGAGGACTATTATCATCATTAGAAACCAAGCAAGGTGTATTTATTGCACATGCAGTATACTCACTGATGCAAATTACCCTGTAAATTCAGAAGGAATCTGTATCATAGGAGTGGATGGAATGTTTCTACTGATATTTTGCTTAAAGCAGAAAATTAATTCTTTTGACAGCCAACTCATGATTGCAAGCTCACTTTCAACTACAGCTTTCAACCAGATGAAACATGTCTGTTTATAAAACGATACAGTACAGTACACAATAGCAAGTCAGGTCATAGACATTCAAAAGAAAAAAACAGCTCAAAGGACAGATTCATTCACGTCTACAAGCCCTCAAGAGTGTACAGGTCAACTGTCCCCAGAAAACTAGGCTGGTGGCGCAAATTCTCTACGTTGGCACCAGCAGAAGCAGCTGCTATCTTGATAGGATGCAATCTTGCTTACATCACCCTTCAGAGCAATCTTCTGTACCCCTGCCCAATACACCTTCTGCTCTATTCCTTGGACTTCACATTTGCATTTCTACAGAGTCCTGTCCTGCAAACTGACTCAAAGTTCAGGTAATAGATTTCCAAGATTTAGAAAGGTTGTGTGAGGTTTATTTATTTCATTCATATTTCATTCATATTTCATTCCATCTAAGCAAACTGTAACTTTCTGAAGTGAAATATTTCGAGTATGTCACGTGTATTTTAATGTTAGCTCTGCTTCACATTCAAACTTCTCACAGACCCCTGTGATGCCTTGCTGCAAAAATATATAGCTGCAAAGAGTGGTTGTGGGAAGTTAGAATTGCCAGCAAACCATACAAACAATCTAACAATAGAGCCTTGGATTTCTGAATATAATTGCACCATGTAAAGTCAAAATATAATATTTAAATGATTTTAGATAATGATGAGTGTGGGCTAGAGAGAATCCAGATAGAATTTTATTTTTTCAAACAGTTCCGGGAAAAACATGGCCTTGACTTGGAAGTATAGCAGGAAATATTTTTATACAGCATGAGTTCTCATTACCTAATCATATGATTTGTAGACCTGAATTGGAAACCAGGAAAGAAACAAAGAAAAATATTCAAGCTATAAAAGATGGGAGTTTAAAATTTTCTTTGTATTTCTGATTAAAGCTATTAGGTAGCTAAATGGTCACCCATTATTTTAAAAAGCATCTGGACATTAAAAATAGGTAAATTTCTGTGGGACTTGGACGTCAGCTATTCCTGAAAAGCTTTATTTCACTGCTTTCCAACCCTGAATCAATCCACTTAAACGCAGCTGTATTTCAGATGCTCAGTGGAACTGTCCATGTAATGCATATAGTTGACAAATAATCTGCAGAAAAAGCTAGATCCATTTGAAGACTTTTTTTCTGTAAATGGCATTCACATTATTTGTACAAACACACAGATGGGATTTCTGCTGTCTTCTTCAGGCCACTTCCTCCAGAGAGCTCTCCATCAAATCTCTCTAGTTCTACTCTTCTGGTGATCCAAAGTCAGCACTGGGATGGTCCAACTGCATGAATTACTGTCTGCTAGAGGTGCACCCTGAGGGCTTCTGTGTGCAGCATCACGTGAGCCCTACTAAAGTCACCCTGTTGGTATAAACTGAGCTAGCTGGACCTTAAGGGACAAGATTGTGCACTGATATTGTAAGAGAAATTAGGTACTAAGAAGGAGGCTGGAAGATTTAAATATTTCTGCCTCCAGCTTAAGCAACATTAAATCTTGGTCTTTATCTGAAAAACTAGGTGAATTAACCTATTTGGCATTCCTATGCCAAAAATGTCAGTAATACAACAAGAACCGTCAAAAGAGTAACAATTCCAATCATTACTTTGTAAAAGTAATTCATTGGAAGAAGTCGGGAAGAAGGATGAAACATGCCAATATCCTACCCTGAGAATCATTCTGTTGATTTGCACAGGTTTCTTATTATATACCCATCTAATGCATTGGACATGCATGCTTGTGATGACACCAATACTTGCAAAGCTTACCAGATAAACCATGTTCTCTTCAGACAGCACAACATTTCTTGATGGTTGTGTTTGCTAATTACATTTAGACTCAATGTTCTTAAAGGTCTTTTCCAACCAAAGTGATTCCATCATTCTCTAAGTCACACATCCTGCTTGTCCTGGTTTAGGGCAAATTTGGCAGCAATCCTCAAGAAGGGGTGATTTATTAAAAATATTGATCTAGTACTGATATCCAACTGTGACGAACAAAGGCTCCCTAACAGTTCAAAATTAGAAAGTGTATGTTTATTGCAACGCTGGGCAGCGTGCGGGATAGCTCCCAAATACACACTGTGATTTAGAGGTGATAACAGAGTCTTTTTATCTATACAAGTATTGAATACCCAAAAGACAAATACATATTCATAATTTAGGTACATCCCATCATTCCTCCCTTCGTATGGTAATTAGTTCAAAAGCTATTAAGCACGCGTAGTTTGTTCCTCAAAATGAATCGGTGGTCCCTTTCATGGGGAGGGGTTCCAAAATGAGGAAATAAATGAAGTCTTCCTGCTTCTGAACTTTCTACATTTTCAATGCAAATATGACAAATGAACCCATTGGTAGAACTCCCATTCCCCATCTTCAATTGGTCTCAGAACAGAGGTGGCCTACAATTGTCTTATGTTCCTAAAAGCTATTTATGAGTTTCTATATTCTTCATGATAAACCCAGCTAAGCAAACATGATGTTGACAAGCAATCAATTATTCGTTAACTACTAACTCTTAACGTCATCAAGGCCTACCTATTTATTTTGATAAACTCTAATAAGGCTTATCTCTAACTAAAACCTCAGCTCCTCTAAAATCCCTAAATTTCTTTAAAGTTCATGTCTCAGGGTCCCCCCCCCCCCCACCCCCACCCCAGAAAGCCCACCTACACGGCCCCTCCCCTCAACTGGTCTGGGAAACATTTCCTCTGAGAGAAGTGGAAAAAATCTGTTTATTTAACAGGGAAAGCACCCCCCAGCACAAAAAATGAACAATACCAGATGACAAAACTCAATCGCCGCTCTGAAGAGACAACAAATTCAGAAAGTCTCTCCTGCGGATGCTTGCTCTGTTATCAATCCCTCCGGCACTGGGAAAGGCTGCTGCCCAGAGTAGGCCCCCATAGGCCACAAAGTGCAAGCTCTCAGTGCTCTCCAGGTCCCAGTGTGGAGCAGGTTTGAGCAGTTCCAAGGAAAGGGAAAGAAAAAAAGACAGTCCAGGGAAAACTCTGCCTCAGCCAGCTAAACCAACTGAAAAGCAAAGAACACTCTGTTCTGCTCCATCAGTGCCCAGACAACACAGTGCAGCACAGAATGTGGAGCAGTGTTGCTTTTAGAAGGTGAGTGCAGCCTGTGATAACAAACTCCGTACTTCTTCTTCTCCCCACCTTTGCTCTCAGAAGCAGTCTTGAAGGCAGAGAATAGAATATCCAGCATTAACAGAACAGATGGCTGGGGATACAAGCATCATAAAGTCACCCTAGGACACTGCTCTACTGAGATATGTCACCAGACTATGCTAAGACAAAGTTTTGGAACTGCTAATTAAAATTCTACTATCACAGTGAAGCTGAGGAGGAAAGACAGCTCACTCCAGTTACCTTGTGGCATGCCAATACTTCCTTTCAATCACAATGGTTTTCGTCTCTAAGTCCGTGACATCACAGGCATAATTCAACATCTTTTGGGCAGGAAGGAAGATATTATTCTTCTGATTATACTGATGGGTAAGCTGAAATGCAAAGCAGTTAATTCAAAGTGAAACAGCGATAAAGTCAATAGTAAAAAAGTTTTGTTTACCAACCCGAGTCCTTACTATCCCAAAATACAAGAACAGCTGTAAAAGCCTTGTGGTTTCTTAATTTTTTCCTATACCTACATGGCAGGGTAAGGGATAAATGATCCCAAACAATGGTAGTCCACAACAAAGCATTCTTGACATCATATTCAGCTTTTGCATAGCGAGCTCTTCACCTGATCAAGTTATTCCATTGCAATAGTGTCATGGTTTAGGGCAAATTTGGAGGAGAATTTCCAAATTAGGGCTCCTCCAGTAAGCAAACCCACACAGCCCCTCCCCCCAAGCGGTTCGGGAAGGATTCCTCAGAGAGGAGTGGAAAGAACCTGTTTATTTAACAAGCACAGCACCCCCCAGCACGCAAAATGAACAATACCGGATGGCACCGCTCTGAAAAAAGATGACAAATTGAGAAAGTCTCTCTTGGGGTGTGGTCACTCTGTTCTCAGTCCTTCCGGTGCTGGGGCAGCTGCTGCAGGCCGCAAGGTGCAAACTCTTGGTGTTTCCCAGGTCCCAGTCTGGAGCAGGTTCAAAATGGTCAGTAAAAGGAAAGGAGAAACAGTCCAGGAAGAAATTGGACAGTTCAGCTAAACTAGCTAATGAGCAAAAGCAAGCAGAAGCGAAGCAAGCAAGAGCGAGAGAGCAAAGCAAAAAGCAAAAGCAGCAAAAGCAAAAGCCGCAGTTTCTGTGTCCCGCCAGGCTGATAAGAAAACCAAAACAAAACTTTCCCTCTTCAGAGCCGGTCATAAAGGTACAGAACATAATATCCAACATTCACAGAACACATGAATGGGGATACAAGCATCATAACATCACCCTAGGACAAATAGTTTGGGGAGTATCTTAGAGGGCAGGCTGTTGTTTGGTTTAAACCATCTTGATCATTCAGGAACCCAGTAGCAATGAGAAAGTTCAAAATAAGATAGTGCTACGCAGTGATTTTCCTATATGACAGATGTATTTCTACAAGACAGAAGGCTGACCTAATGCTTCCCTACAACATGGCTGAAGTGGCATCCTGTTCCCCATAGGTTTTTCCATTTAATTTTACAGCTTTCTTACTAGATTAATGAGCTGAACTAACTCAAAAAGGAATCAGATAAGTGCCAGAGCATTAAAACAAACAACAACAACAACAACAAAGATGCAAAATGGTGATTTGTGGGTGTGTTTGAAAATAGAAATTTTTTTGTATTTTTCATAGAGACATGGCATTCTCTAGAATGATATTGCTCCAACGGTTTGAGTTTGGTTTTCTTTTTCCCCCTCAATTGTAAATGTTATGCATTCTTTTTGGCCATTTCAGTAAATAGATTTTCTGATACATGTGAAAGACAGTCTAAAGTTCCCCCCATTTGCCTCACGACCATTCCCAGGACAGACACTGGGACCCTAAAGACACCGATGGGAATTCTGGCCTGCCAGTAATGGATGAACACCAAAAATCCTGAGGCCCCTGAGCAGAGTTCTGGCCTGCCAAGTGATTGTTCACAGCTGTGTCTTCAGTGACTGCTTCTAGCAGGGCCTGCCAAAGGGCGACCCGGCCTATATGCTTGCACCTGCTTCACGACAAGAGACCAGGAATTTTCCCACCTCTTGGCCAGACGAACTTGCTGGGGCAACTTGGTAGCCCCCCCATGGAAAATCCTTCCTCTGCTCCACTACCACCGTGAGGCACCGAGGTTGAAGCCCCCCTACCAAGGACTGAGCCTGAGACACCTGTAATTCTGATGCAGGGGTGCTGGCCTGACTGAAGCAGGATGCCTGCTGAGTGTTGCCTACAGATGTGCCTACAGGACCCAGACTGGTTTCCCCCAGAAAGCAGTCCTGAAACAGTGGGTCCCACTCACTGCTGATACTGACTTATCCTGCTGAGAACATGGACTGTCTGGACCCGTCTTCAATACCTTTTTCCCCCTCAGCCATTTCAATAGACTTCTTCTTCTTGATTGGATCTGTTCCCCCTCATCCATTTCAAGATCTGTTTCCCCCCTCAGCAATGGACTATAATAGAACCTTGAGTTAACCAGGCAGGGCCATTATCTTCCCAACGTGACTAGGCAAACTATGTTGGCTGGACTATGAGGACTTAGTCTCTCCACATTTGGTAGCTATACTCCTGTCTTGGTTCAGGGCAAATTTTGGGGAGAACCCCCAAAGGGGCTCCTCTAGGAAAGCAGATTCATTTGGCCCCTCCCCTATGAAATATTAATCCCAATATTACCGGGTGGGATGTGCCTGGGCTCGTCTGACCCTTGCTGCTGGGCCAAAGGCGGTAGCTGTGATGTTTCACCTCAGAGATACATTTGGCTGGCTGCATCCTGCAGCTAGGCACTCGCAACAAATCCAGGCATAGTAGAAACTCAGTTGACCTCTGGTGGAAAAGGTTCAGGGGACGGTGAAGAGAAAAAGGAGAGGATTCTCCTGTAGAGTTTTAATCCAGAGTTTATTCCAGGATGACAGACCTCTGAATCTTGTAACAGCTCCCAACAGAATCCAGACCGCATGGTCCCGTCTCCTTTTAAACCCGGGGACAGGGGCAGGGGAAGGCACAGGTGAGCCACCAACCAGGTGGGAGGAGGGGAAGGCTCAAAGGATAAAGACACTTGGACAGGCCAATGAGCCCGGACCTGAGGGGCATCTTTTGAACTTCTGCCAACCACACCATGACCCTGCTGGAATGTTAAGATTGATGGACAGCACTTAGCAGGAGGGCAAAGGGGGAGGGGAAAGGACAGGTTTCACCTATCCCAACACCTGAGGGATTTTCCTGTTTCCTGAAACAGGAAATGGCGTCACACTGCAACACTCCCCCCAACCGGTCCAGGAGAAAATAGCTCCTTGGAAAGAGGTGGAAAAAGCCTGTTTATTAAACAATAAAACCTAAACAATATTGAACAATAAAACCCCTTGTTGCTCCAAAAGAGATGACAAACTGAGAAAGTCCCCTCCCTCGGTTGCAGTTCAGCTCACACAGGCTCTTATCAGTCCCTCCGGTGCTGGAAATGTTGCGGGCCGGGCCCGGCCTGGTGGGCCACAGGTGCTAGCTGCCGGTGCTCTTCTGGGTGTTCAGTCCAGAGCAGGTTTCAAGAGGTCCAAAGAAAAGGGAAAAAAGAAAAAAAACCACAGTCCAGGGAACTTCCTTGCCTCAGCAAGCTAAAACTAACTAAAAGCAAAGGAGAGCTCTGTCCCACTGTCTGTTCATCCCCAGACAACACAGTCCAGGAGCAGGAATGTGGAGGAGTGAGTGCAGTGTCTGAAAACAAACTGCTGCTTCTTCTCTCCCCCCTTCACTCTCTGCAACAAGTCTTAAAGGTGCCAAACTTATTATTCAGCAGAAACAGAACAAGACGATTTGGGTTAAAAGCATCATATAGTCAAAGAAGGACAACTCCCTCTCTCTTTCTCCCCCTCTTTTCTATTCTTTTCCTCTCCTTAATTCCTTTCATGCATTTGCTGTGGTCATTCTATAAAGGTGCATTTGTTTGGATTGATACTGCAATCCCCTTTCCGTGTTGTCTGTTGCACTCCCAGATCAGTTAACCAACCATCACCACCCCCATTGGTATGAGCGGATCGTGACATTAAATTGGCATCATGGACAGGATTCTGATCGACAGAAGGGTCTGCAAGGCTGTTTGTAGTCTGTAACAGGGGAAGGACGATTTGCTTCAGCCACACCTAGCCCCTCATCGCGAAAGGGTTGAACGAAGCTGGAAAGCAAGGAAAGCTCTTCAAATTTCCCACAAACCGTGCACGCCCAGGTGAAATACACCCCCATACTATATTGAGGGTTCTGTCTTTAGAATTTCCCAAAAAATCTCTAAGAGCAAAAGGGGAAACTGTTTTTGTTTATGTGTGAATTTGGACTGTCTGGGAAGGAAGGGACAACTTGAAGGAACTAAGCAGGGCCTCCCAGGGAGATTTGGTCTCTTCACCCAGCCAGGGAAGCAAAGGGGAGCACAGCAAAGGCTGTGAGATTGTCTAACTTAAGCTTGCACCTCCCTGTCATGGTTTTGGTCCCTTCATAAAATGACTGAAAACTCTAGCACAAAAGTTACAGCTGAATTTTCTGCTCTGCTTGCTAAATAGAATGCCAAGCCTTCTCCAAGGGGGGAGGTTTGGGCAGAGAACAGCTGGTTTAATTTAGAAAATGTCATAGATAGAATTTGTTCTTTACAACATGAAACAGAAGTTAAACTGGGCAAAAATAAAACCATCCTCTGCTCAGTTTCGGCAGCTTGTCTCACAGCATCCATAGAAACCCTTTTTAAGCAAAGAAACGAGGAAATAGCAAGAATAGATTCCCTTCAAAACCTAGTTGAAATTTTGCAGAAAGAATTAAAGGAAGATAGAAATGAGATCTATATGTTGCGAGCTGCCCTTAGAGAGGAACTTGCTAAGAATTCACATCATACTGATTCCTCTACAGAGCCAGAGGAAAAGGAGACTCCTGACATGAAACAAATCTATGCCCGTCAGGAACTTGAGGCAGTAAAAAATTGGAGAGAATACTGCTGTCCTCGCTTGAGACCCTTGGTTTAAACAGAATAGAACTATCTTAATGATGAGGATTGTTGGAATGTTGGGGGACATAAGACAGATGATGCACTTTGGACCTGGTTAACATAAGAGATTTGATAACAGGATGCCTTGGCATAAACAAACGGAACTTTGAAAATTCGACCTGGATTGCAAGAAGATTAAATCAAACGGGTTTACTGGAAAAAGAAAATCCCATTAAACTCTGCAAGCAAGAGATGTTGTTATATGCGTAAGTTTGTGTATGTGATTTTAACCTAATCATTGTAGTACACATTACTAGTCTCCCTGAAATGGTATGTAAGTGCTTGTATCCCACAATCAAATTGGATTCTGATTACCGAGTGGGTCTCCCTGTCTCTCTGCATTGCCGAAAGAGGATCTTGACCCACCTATCACAACTAAACAAATACCGTTCAGTGCTACCGAATTAGCTAAGCTGTAAAAAGAATTCGGGTGCCTCCCACAAGAATCAGAGACAGAATATGTCTTCCAAGTGTCCCTCAATGGTGGAGATCAAATTAAATTAACCGGAGGCCAGTGGGTACTGGGGACATGGAGCCTTCTTCACAACAGGAGATAAGGAGGTAAGCATGATGCCTGGTCCCTGACACAGGGTGCGTCTTTCTGGGCCGGGAGAATGAATCCTTTGGAAAAGGGTGACCCCCTGGCAATCGTTGACACCACCGACCAGCTCTTAGAAAGTGTCCACAAAGCCGCCTGCCTGCAAAAGATTCATGAAAAGAAATTAGTTCCTGGTTTTGAATGCCCAATGCAATTACCTGTGAAGCCAGAACTAATGACCAATTGAACTCATGGGCTTCCAGAAACACTTAAACATACAGCAATGACCCTACAGAAAACCATAATGGCTTTGAATCCATAAGATTCCTCAGGAATTCCCCTGACCAAAGTGGACCTAGAGATCCTGGCTTCACTCCCTACTCTTCCCCCTCACAGCCCTCAGCTTCTCAATCTGATTCACCTGCCAGTAGCCATAAAGTTTGGACATGAGCTGAAGTTGCAGTAGATCTGATTAATTATTGTAGACAAGATGGACCTATAAAAACCCCGGCGTAGAAATCAGAAAATAACAAAGGTGTTTGGTTTATTGGGGCTCCTCACAGTGAAAATATAGAGAAAGGAAAACAGATCTCTAACTGCCACCATTGGTGGTTGTTGGGAATTCAAAAGTGGGTCCCCAAAGAGGTGATGGATGGTTTGCCCCTTGAGAAATTGCAGAAAAGAATAAATAATTGGCACCAGCGAAAACCGAATCCATTGGCTCGACCCAGTGCACCCCTCCCTTCTCAGGGACAAAAACTAACCCTCCCCCAGCCTCTCCCACAGAACACAGGCAGTGAACCAAAACCAACAGGGTTTTCGGCAAACAAATCTCTCTGCCGCTTACAGGTGGGCAAAGGGGCGGAGCTTGGGTTTATTTAAGAATGCTCACTAAAAATAAATCAGGATATATATTAAGCCCAGCTATCATGGGCCTCCACAGGCTACTAATAACCTTTTTGATTGACATTGGGGCTCAAATCTCTGCACTGACAAAAAAGGATGCCCAGAGGTGTGGAATTGTTCCAACTAAGAGACAATGCTGTGTTCTTAATGCTCTGGGAACTACAGAATCTATGAATGTTGCCTTAGCCAAGCTGACGCTCCCTGGAAATGAGCATCAACTAGTCATCAAAATGGTAATTGGGAACATTCCAAATAATTGATTAGGAATGGGTGTCCTTGCTGGGAGGCAGTGGGAAGACTCTGAGGGATTTCTGTGGTCTTTTGGCACACTGCCACTTAACATTAGGCCGCTTCAAACCGCACCCTCCCTACCCTATAATCAAACAACTCATGTAAAACAATACCCTCTACCTTCTGGTGCCAGAGAAGGTATCAAAGCGGTTCTAAGGACTTGAGAAACCAAGGGGTAATAATTCACACACATTCTCCTTTTAATTCACCGGTATGGCCAGTCTGAAAAGCCAGTGGAAAGTGGAGATTAACAGTAGATTTTCGCAAGCTTAAAGCCAACACAGACCCTCTTACAGCACTGGTCCCAAACTTAGCTGAATTAATAACATCAATTCAAGAAAAGGCTCACTCAATCATGGCAATGGCAACTATGGATGTCAAAGACATCTTCTTTATGGTGCCTATACAGCCAGAAGATAGGGACCATTTTGCCTTCACATGGGAAAGGACAGCAATACACTTGCACTAGGCTTCCCCAAGGCTACAAACACTCCTCCACTTTGGCCCACCATGCTTTAGTTGAGGAATTAGAAAAAATACCCAAACCTGATCCTGCTGATCCTGTAGCTGATAATCAATACATTTAAGACACTCTGGGGGGGGGGGGGGGGGGGGGGGGGGGCGCAGGGGGGGGGGGTTGTGGGGAGGGGGGGAAGGATGAAATAGAGGTAGTAGGGAAACATCAGCAGAAAATAATCTCTCACTTAAAAAGTCTTGATTTGCAGATACCCGCAGAGAAAATTCAGAAACCTTCTCAGGAAGTGAAGATTTTGAGAATTTGGTGGAAAGGAGGCATGACATGTATTCCACCCGATACCCTAACCTCTTTAGATCAGATTCAAAGGCCTGAATTGAGGAAAGATCTCCAGCAAGCTCTAGGACTATTAGCGTTCTGGAGAAAACACATCCCAGATTTCTCAATAATTGCTAGGCCGCTTTTTGACTTGCTGAGGAAAAGGATGAAATGGGATTGGACTCCTTCTCAGGAAGAAGCATTGCAATTACTGATTTTTGAAGCAACAGCTCACCAAGCACTAGGCCCTATCCATCCCACAGATCCCTTTCAGGTGGAATGGGGATTTGCCTCCTCAGGGCTATCAGTACACATTTGGCAGTGGGCTCCCGAGGGTCCAACGGGGCCACTTGGATTTTATTCCTGTGGTTTCAAAGATGCTGAGAAAAGATACACTACCTGGGAAAAGGGGTTGTTTGTAGTTAGCTTAGCTCTCCTAGAAGAGGAACAAATTGCATGACAAGAGCCTATTGTATTAAGAGGCCCTTTCAAAGTTATCAAAATCGTTACTAATGGGAGCCCCACCCCTCCCCCCCACCTGACGGGGTAGCCCAAAGGGCCTCAGTTAGGAAATGGTATGCTCAGATCGTGGGCTATTGTAATACCGTCTCACTAACGGAAGATGCTGCTAAAAATCTAACAATCCAAGGCACTGAGAGCCTGGTTAGCAGCCAAGATAAATCTGCCTCTGTAATCAAAGCTGCCCTTCCTTTCTCCCCCGAACAAGCAGCAAGTTCTTGGTTCACAGATGCCTCTGCAAAACGGGAAGGGAAGGTATGGAGATCTAGAAGAGCTGTCTTACACAATTCATTTGGTGAAAGAATCATTACCGAAGGGGAAGGCAGCGCTCAGGCTGGGGAACTCATAGCTGTTTGGAGTGTTTTCCGATGTGAGGCACAGAACATTTCTCTTGTCTGCATTTACACCGACTCTTACGCAGTGTACAAAGGTTGTACCGAGTGGCTTCCTTTCTGGCAGCAAAATGATTGGAAAGTTCACAGAATTCCAGTGTGGCAAAAGGAAAAGGGGCAAGAAATTTTAGATGTTGCAAGCCAAGGAAATGTTGCTATTGGTTGGGTAGCTTCTCAGCAAACAGATGGAAATCCAGCAGGAGAGTGGAAGAATGGAGCTGATGAACTAGCAAGGCTCAGCTCCCTGAAAAAGGAACTCATTAGTGAGGACTGGGATCAACTATTAGAATGGCTGCATGTAAAAAGACAGCACACAGGTGCGAAAGATTTGTACAAAGAAGCTCATGCTCGTGGTTGGCTGGTTACCAGGGAAATGTGTAAAACATACGTATCAGCCTGCGAGCAATGTCGCAGGTGACTGGAGAGACATCCTTGAGAAGATGACCCTCTGCATTTAAGAAAGGGTAAAGGCTTATGGGACGCGTGGCAGGTAGACTATATCGGCCCCTTTAAGAAGTCAGGAGGTAAACACTTTGTGCTAGTAGGAGTAGAAATTGTATCTGGGTTGGTTCAAGCTGATGCTTTGAAAAGAGCTACAGGTGATAATGCGGTTAACGCTTTGCAGGGGTGGTTTGGAACTTTCCCAAAGCCACAGGAAATTCAATCTGATCACAGGTCCCACTTCACTGCTAGAGGTGTACAGCATTGGGCAAAAGGTGAAGGAATTAAGCGGTCTTTCCACAGCCCTTTCCACTACCCTCAAGCTAAGGGGATCTTAGAAAGGACCAAGGGTTTTTTGAAAGGACTTCTGAAGCCCCGGGAGGGAAATTGGGACGTTCGGTTATGGGAAGCTGTTAAAAGAGTGAACAGTAGATGGGGGGTGAATGGATGTCCCAAAATCACTGCCTTTTGCCCAACAGCTCCAAGCATCGTTCCCTTACTACGGCGACCTGACGATTCAAAAAGTCCAGCACATTACCCTGGACAACCTGTTCTGGTGGACCTCCCTACTGTAGGGGAAGTAGCACTAGTGCTGAAAACCCCTCTGAAGAAATATGCATGGGTAGCCTCTGATGCTCTAGGGAAAGAGCATTGGATAAATACATGCTGGATAATCCTATCATTTTAACTCTTTTCTGCCCTCAGTGGAAGGATTTCTGTTGTTTTGACTTTTACAGAAGAACCCTGAGGAACATGAAAATCATCTGAACCATGATAACACTGGTGATGCTTTTCTGCATCCTACCACAATTCCATGGACAGGATCCTGCTGAGTGGTTGTGGTCTGAAGCTACCCTCCATCCCACTAATGTTCTAGGAGCGTATCCCAAGGGTGGCCACCCAAACCTAGAGCCTATAGTGCTGCATGACCCCCAGGTATATGGTCCAAGTGAGTGGGGATGGGATCAGAAGACTGGACTAGAGCCCTAACTGGAACAATTGGTGAGTCGATTGTGGAAGCATGCAGAAAAATGGAAGGATCTCTCTATGAGAAATCCACCTCCATCACAGTTGCCGGAAATTTTATGGAACCAGATGGGAAAAATGATCGGGATATCCCTTCAGCGAGACTGTGTCCTACAAACAAGTGGGAGTGTGCCAAACAAATTCCCCTTACTCTGTGTTGCTGCCAGGAGTATGTTGGTAATTACACTCTAGGTCGCAAAACGAACAATGTTGCAAGTACAAAGGATTGTAAAAATGAACCAATTGATTGCTGGCATAATTTGACGTTAACTAAACCGACTTAAGTGACATGCCGATGGCAAAATAACTTGACCAACCTGTTAGGTTGAAAAGGCTTAGCTCATAAATTTAAGAGAGAAGCTATTACAAAACCCACGCTGAGTACCATAGTTACATCCCAGTGGAATAGACGGGACGGAGAGCATGAAGCCCACACTGAGCACCATAGTTACAGCCCAATGGGTAAAAGGGACTGAGAGCACAAAGCTGACATTGAGTACAGTAGTTACATCCTAGTGGGCAGAAGGGACTGAGAGTCCCCTTAGTCAATGTGGCCTCGGTCCCAAGCTTTTGTTCACTTGGCAGGAATGGGAAAAACAAAAAGCCTGGCAGCTTCAAGGGGTAGTGGGAGAGGAAATTAGCCGAAGGATTTGGGGAACTGCTTATAGCAAAGCAATCTCAATCAGTGTTTTGACAGATCAGACAAATAAGCGTGAACAGGTTTGTACGCCCCCAAGCGTACAAGACTGTTGGCACAATTTTACATTAACACAAACTGCAGAAGTACTTTGTCTTTGGTCCAAAACTACTGAAGGCTTTTCTTTTAATAATAAGATATTAGGGTTTTTTAATAATAAGATAATAATATTATATATATAATAATATATTATTATTATATATATAATATATATATTATATATATAATAATATATATATTATTATATATAATATATGTTATATATATAATATATATATATTATATATAATAATAATCTTTTAATAATAAGATAATAAATGGTATGAACCAACCTTCTACTACCACCACTCCAGCCCAACCACCGCTTATGCTTAGCCTGAGAAGTTTTGAAATTGGACCATATATAATCAGGAAAACTGATCAACAACACATATTGTTCAATCTGGCACGGTCTCTTAAACAAGTCAAATTTTGCTGATGATGCAAAACAATGTCTCAGAAATTCAGCTGGCCTGTTTGCCTTTTTTGAGGACTTCCTTTTGAGGGTTGGACCACCTGGCTGCAAAAACAGAAAGTCCGTTTTTTCTTTAAAAACGGACACTAAGAGACATAACCGGTGTTTTGGGAACAGGTTTTGGAATTCTAAATAGTATTGATTCTGAAGTACACTAATGGATAAATTGGCTGCCACAAAATGGTTAGAGATTTGACCAAATTAAAACAACCACTGCAATCATCCTTATTGGCTTTGGGAACACAGCAGGGCTTGCTGTCAAACATATTACCAGCTTGGGAAAAGGTAAATGGAAGTGATCACAAATTGGTAGACTGATGCACTCGGTGCTACACAAAACAACCTTTCTTTGGCTCTTAGCTGTATCCAGGCACAATTGTCGATGCAGTCAGTTGCTGCCTCAATGATAAGAGAAGGTGAAGGCAATTTTCCTACTGCAATTCAGAAAAGAATTTGGGACAGTGCCACTGATTTTGAAAGAGAATTCCAATCCTGGTGGAACTTGGTGAATTTTACTTATCACCCCATTACAAACACAGCCACAGCTCTTGTGTTAACCGTACGCAATGCCTCAGTGCATTTGAGATTTCCTATTATTGCATTAGGGCTAAATCATGATGGAGCTATTCCCAATCTTTCTGAACATAGACAATGGGCCCATCAAACTGGTAAAAAAAGGCAACATGTTAATTTGGAATCTTCTATTGTCCGAGAACAAGGCTTCATCTGTGAAAGTAATGCAATTCTAGCTCAAGATGTTTGTTTGGACACAGAACAAAATATCTGTCATTTTGAAATTCATCCTAACGAGACTTTCGAAACAGTCCTTAAATATATAGGCAATGGGTGTGGGTGCTTTAGAACTGCTTGTGATATGGTATTTGTAGAAAATGCAGTAGTGGATAGTAAAAATCATTCAAATGTTTGCGCTTGTAACTTTACAAAATTGAGGGATGTGATTTTTCTTCAGAACCTCCAGTTACCTCCCATTACCTTTTTCAATCCAATTAAAGACTGATGCACAAACTATTACTGTCCTAGGGTGACGTTATGATGCTTGTATCCCCATCCGTGTGTTCTGTTGATGCTGGCTATCATGTTCTGTGCCTTCAAGACTGGCTGTGAAGAGCGAATGTTTTGTTTTGGTTTTGCTATCAGCCGCTCCCCCACAGCTGGCACGACACAGAGACAGGGCAGTACATGGGTGCTGCTTTTGCTTTTTGCTTTGCTTTTCGCTTTGCTCTTGCTTTGGCTTTGCTCCTGCTTTGCTCTTGCTTTTTTGCTCCTGCTCATTAGTTAGTTTAGCTAAGCAGTCCAAATTTTCCCTGGACTGTTTCTCCTTTCCCTTTTTTGGACCTACTCGGACCTGCTCCGGACTGGGACCTGGGAAACACCGAGAGTTTGCACCTTGCGGCCAAGGTGCAGCAGCTACCCCAGCACAGGACAGACTGATAAGAGAGCGAGCACTCCCAAGAGAGACTTTCTGAAGTTGTCTACTTTTTCAGAGCGGTGAAAGAGTGGTGCCATCTGGTATTGTTCCTTTTGTGTGCTGCGGGGTGCTTTGCCTGTTACAGAAACAGGTTCTTTCCACTTGTTTCCAAGGAATCCTTCCCGACCCGGTTGGGGGGAGGGGCCGTGTGGGTTTGTTTTCTGGAGGGTCCACCTTTTGGAGGTTTTTTCTCCCAAATTTGCCCTAAACCAGGACATTTACCTACTCCCATTGGGATGAACATTACTTTGGTAAAGCAATCTTTGCTTCATCAGGACTTCATTGAAATATTGGAGAAGATCAAGCAGAATAGACAGAAAGCACTGGTAACTGTTCATCACAATGTGAAAGAAATACACCATTTCATAGAGAGAGTAAGAAAAGATGCTGAACACAGGTGGTAGGATACTCTTTTTGGATGGTCACCTACTGCCACAAGAGTCCTGAACAGTATGTGTCATCCCATCATTGCCCTTTTGAGTTTCGTTTTGATTGGGGTTTTTTAATCAGCAATCTTACTCATTGTGAATTGGAGAATGATGAAAGAGTTAACAAAATTGATGTCTGTAATTAATGCACACCACTTGGCTGATGTCCTTTTCACTGTGGACATCTCCAAGACTATTGACACAAGGCGACTATAAATGAGAGGATGTGTTTTGAAATAATCTTCAATTTTCTTTGATGATTATAAGAAAATTACTTTTGATTTTTGGTGAATTGTTTTGAAAAAAAATATTTTAAATGAACTGTTGTTGATTTGTTTATTGCTTTATTGCCTTTGATTATTTGTGATTAGATTCAGATATTTGAAAAAAATGTTTCAAAATAATATGGTCTAAATTACTGTTAATATATTTGTTTCTTGTTTCCTTACCCCCGCCTTTTTCTATCTTTTCTTTTCCTTCCCTTCTCTCTCTCTGTCTGACGTATTGTCTCTGCTTTCCGGGATATGCTACCAATGTATGACAAGTACACAACAATAGTACAGAACACTGCTGATGAAGACCCTTTGAAGCCTGTCGTGAGTCACCAGGTGCTGTGAAAGATGGGCTGAGGTTCCCCTCATTTGCCTCACGACCGTCCACAGGACCGATATCAGGAGCCTGAGGACCCCGATGGGACCTCTGGCCTGCCAGTAATGGATGAACACCAAAAATCCTGAGGCCCCTGAGCAGAATTCTGGCCTGCCAAGTGATTGTTCACAGCTGTGTCTTCAGTGACTGCTTCTAGCAGGGCCTGCCAAAGGGCGACCCGGCCTATATGCTTGCACCTGCTTCACGACAAGAGACCAGGAATTTTCCCACCTCTTGGCCAGATGAACTTGCTGGGGCAACTTGGTAGCCCCCCCATGGAAAATCCTTCATCTGCTCCACTACCGCCGTGAGGCACGGAGATGAAGCCCCCCTACCAAGGACTGAGACTGAGACACCTGTAATTCTGATGCAGGGGTGCTGGCCTGACTGAAGCAGGATGCCTGCTGAGTGTTGCCTACAGATGTGTTCACTGGACCTAGACTGGTTTCCCCCAGAAAGCAGTCCTGAAACAGTGGGTCCCACTCACTGCTGATACTGACTTATCCTGCTGAGAACATGGACTGTCTGTACCCGTCTTCAATACCTTTTTCCCCCTCAGCAATTTCAATAGACTTCTTCTTCTTGATTGGATCTGTTCCCCCTCAGCCATTTCAAGATTCTGTTTCCCCCCTCAGCAATGGACTATAATAGAACCTTGAGTTCACCAGGACTTTGAGATCTTCCCAACGTGACTAGGCAAACTCTATCGGCCGGACTAAGAGGACTTAGTCTCTCCATGTTTGGTAGCTATACTCCTCTCTCTTTCTCCCCCTCTTTTTTATTCTTTTCCTCTCCCTGATTCCTTTCAGGCATTTGCTGTGGTCATTCTATAAAGGTGCATTTCTTTGGATTGATACTGCAATCCCCTTTCCAGGTTGTCTGTTGCACTCCCAGATCAGTTAACCAACCAACCAGTTAACCAACCCCTTGGTATGAGCGGATCGTGACAATACCTTCTTTCAAGCTGAAATTGGTTCTAGTCCATAGAAGCACACTGGTAGGTAAAAGTAGACTCTAAAAGATAACATTCAAAACGTATTTCCCTTGTCTTCCCATTAAAGCAAGTGAAGAAAGCAGACAGGAGATCTTCAGATAACATGGTATGCAAATTGAAAAGATTCTGTCCTTATTTGAAGCAACTGAGGAACTCACACCATGAAATACAGTTCAGACAGATGGAAGGGTCACAGATGATGTCAAATCTGTACTTCCAATGTTTGAATGACGCAAGATTTCTTGAAGTACAATCCTATAAAATGAAGGTGAGTTTGCAGAAGCAATTGAACTGGGTCTGTTTTATAAACACAATGTTTTCTAAGTAACTGAGGATTCAGGAAGGCAACCTTGGAATTTAAAGGATTTAGAAAGATACAAATACCAAGACTGGCAGTTCATTAGCTTTAACAGTCTCTTCAAATAAGATCTATTTTTAACTTCTTCTTGTAGTAAGTCTGAAGACATTAGGAATGATGCAATAAAACAAAACAAACAACAAACCAAAACAAAACCAAAACAGCTTTCTCAAAATCTTGGAGAAACCAGAGAAATTATGATTTTTAGGGGTTAAGTAGTCCTTTAAAAGTTGTCTCTGGGAAAAGAGATAAAAAACCACTAATTGACTGTGGAGTATATTCCAAACTTGTACTGAAGCATGTAAGGGACAAGAGCCTGTGATAAAACGACTATGCTGGGTTCATCTGTTAAAAGCATTCCAGAATGGTTGAAATTATCAATCACATAATGTGGGATTGGAAAAAAAAAAAAAAAAAAAAAAAAAAAAAAAAAAAAAAAAAGGAAAAAAGAAGAAAACATAAGGAAAAAAATATTTTGAACATGTTTTCCCATTCCCAGATGGCATAACAGCTTTATTTCATTTTGTTCCTAAGACTGATTTATAGCTTATGAAGTGTTTTACAATTGAGAGTGAGAGTGTTCACACTAACCGTACAATTTGGATGGATCTCTTTTACTTTGCAGAGCAGCAGATACAGTTTAGCACTCCACAGTTCAGTCCCCAAAAGTGAATGGGTGTGGCAGATTTAGCCTAACTGCCCAGTCCACCAGAATGCTTAATCATCTTGAAAAATGCTTTGCTCTATCTCATTATCTGGACATGTCTCTCTAGCTCCGCTTTGAGCTCCTTGATCTTTCATCTACAGGATGAGATCCAATTTAGCTTAGCAAGGATATAGCCTTTCAAAACCACATCTTTTATCTTCTGCATTCATCCAAGTACATTTCTACTGCAGGGAACCCTGTGGAAGATCCTAGTTGTTTTGTTTCTCAGCTATGTTGTTGCATAAAAGAGCTCTTCTTTTAATTTTCTCCCTGCTAAAGGATAGGCTCTGTACTTAACTGATTGTGATGCTAACTCATTATCATCCATTCTTCAGTCGTACAGAGTAGGCAGCAAAGTTTTCTTCTGAAGACATTCATTTAATGAGAAATGCTGAAGGTCTGACTTTAGTTGCAAAGGTCACTGATTGACAGGTTGCAAAATTGTTAAGTCTAGTAAGAGCAGGAAAAGTGTGCTGTTGCTGTGCCTGTAAATGTCGTGTCAGCTGCTGTTGGGATAAAAAGCACGAGCATAAGAGAAGATATCTGCATGGATAGAAATTTGTTGTGATTTCTGCACTAAGGAACAAGAGGAAGTATGAAGCACTTATTTCAGTGGCTAAGACAGTATCATCATTGGGCCAGTTCTCTTCAACATCTTTTGAACAACCTGGACACAGCACTTGAAGGAATATTAAGAAAGTTTGCCAAAGACACTAAATTGGGAGGAGCTGTGAACTAACTCCCTTGAGGGCACAGAGACCTTGCCGAGAGATCTTGCCAAATAGGAGAGATGGGCAATTCTTGCTGGCCGGGAGTCTATGCACAAATCACAAAAGGGGCGGGACTGCTGGGGACGGCATCTCAAGCTGGTTTTTTTTCGAGCATCAGTCTCATTACATGGTGATGACAATGGAAAGCTGCCAGCAGCTCACATCCCCAGCAGCAGACAAAGAACTTAATGTTACAACTGACTTGAAAAGTTTTTTGACCAATCACACAAAGCAAAAGCATATTGACAGTACTACTTCTATCCAATCACTATAAAGACATGTACCTGGGCTTAGAACAATGCTCGCTTCTTTCGAATAAAAGACCTGCTTGTAAGCCTTAAGACACAATGCACGGAGCTCCATTATTAAGCTTAGAACTACGTAACATCTGGCTAGATATACTTTGCTGTAGCTTAGGGAGTTATTCTAGACAAGCATTAATACACAGACCATTGTTCCATTTGTCCTTACTTTTCTACTTCTCATCTAACTTTTCTGCTGACAAACCTTATGACTACTGCTTAGCTCCAATGACAGTTCTGCTGTCTCTGAGGCCTGCCTTTTGCAGCTTTCCCAAACCCCTCTGTTTTTGAGGATTCCCATAGGCAATCACCAACCAGATGGAGTGGAACAAGGGCAAGTGCTGGATTCAGCACCTGCAACAGGGCAATCCTGGTGGGTGTATAGACTAGGGAGGGAGCAAGAGGCTGGGAGAAGCACTGCAGAAAGGGACCCAGGCTCCTGGCCAATGGCAAGCTGAATGTGCATCAGCAGTGCCCTGGCAGCCAGGAGGGCCAAGCCTGTCCTGGGGTGCATCGGGCACAGCATCACCAGCTGGGCAAGGGAGGGGATTGTCTTGCTCTGCTCTGCTCTGCTCTGGGGCGGAATCACCTTGGTATTAGAAAGTCCTCCAATGAGGTCTACAAAGACAGGACTCAAAGAAATGGCATGCAGCTGAGTCAGGGGAGGTTTAGGTCGGGTATCAGGAAAAAGTTTTTAACCAGAGGATGGCTGGGCACTGGAAGAGTCTCTCCAGGGAGTGGTCACACCATCACACCTGTCTGAGTTTGGGACATTGCTCTCAGGCATATGGTGTGATTCTCAAGGATGGCCCCAGGCAGGGCCAGGAGTTGGACTGATGATGATCCGCATGGGGTCCTTCCAATTCAACAGATTCGACGACTCGATGGTTCGGTCCTGGCCACTCAAGGTATATTGCTTGGTCTCATCAGATTTTGATCTGCTCTTGTTGTTGGTCAGACTTTGTCCCTAGTGGCTAATGATATTTATCACAAAAGACAAAGTGCTTTTTCTCAATTTTCTCAAGCAATTGGAACATGCGCCTTAGAATCCTAAAAAAGTCTTTTCTTTGAAACAGCACTGTAGTGTTTTTCACTGCCCAGTGTCTTTCCAGATCTTAAGGAGAAAGAAGGCCAAATGAGGGGACGTATTACAATGAATGATTGTCAATTTTCCGGTTCTTTGGCAGTATATTTGTACTTCCACTATTCTTTTCTGTAAAATCATGGTTTTCTATAGTATCCAATTTTCTAGCAAGACACATTTCTGCAACTGAGCCCAATCAGTCTTTGTGAAAAGATATTGTCAAAAGTACAAAACATATGAATAGGCAGTGACAAGTGAGGGAAAAAAGGAGTATGAGAAGCAGCTGCATGATACTAAAGTGAGACAAGAAGGAGGAGAAGGTGCTCCAGTTGACAGAGCAAAGAATCCCCCACAGTCCCTGGAGGACATCATCATGAAGCAGGTTGTCTCCCAGCAGTCCCTGGAGAACCGTGGTGGAACACATACCTACACTGCAGCTCGTGGGGAGCTCCATTGCACAGCAGGTGACTGTGCCTTGAAGGAAGCTGCAGCTTGTGGAGGGAGGGAGGGCCAGAAAAGCATCCTTGACCTCTTGGAAGAGTGAAAGAGTACGTGCATATCTTCAACAGCTGCTAACTCTAATCTATTCTCTTTCCGCTTCTTGTCTTAGGTAAGTAAGAAGACAACCCAAGAATTAGAAGCCTAAATTCTTTTGCTTGAAGCTCCCATTCTTTCTGCCATTCTCTTCAAATTTAGTTTGAAGTAAAACTCATGATAAAGTTCTTAAGGCTTGATGTTCAGGCTTTTCAGAAAATAAGGAGTGCAAATAACTCTTGTCACTGTCATTTTTTTCATAGAACGAAAAAAGGGAAATTACTGGTTTTCAAGGACTTATGGAAATCCATTGGTAACGGTGGTGAGACTGAAGAGTTTAATTAATCTGAAAAGAGAATGTTGTGGAGCTACCTCAGCTCTGTACAAGTTTTTTTACCAGGAAGTCTAGACTTTTAAACAGACTAAGGACACAATACTTATCTCTGGGAATATTTTAGTATGTATAGTACATTCATCTTTAAATAGTTCTATCTGTTTTACAGTTATAACTTAGGCTTTAAATTTGATGTGAAAAGAAATATTTGTGATTCAGATCATTTCCATTTCTGAAGCATTTCATTTGTTGACTGTTTTTGCTGTCTCCTGAGGGCGAGAAAATAGTCTTTGTACCAATACTGAAACAAACTAGATGGAAAAATTTGTTTTCCTCATTCTTTTCTGTCTATTCGAACAGGCAGAGCAGCAAGACCACTGCTATGAGTCTGAGTGGCCCTTCCACTCCAGAATGACAAACTTGTAGTGGCTAGTATGTTATTTGCACACATTTCTGATGCCGGCTGTTAACTGTTGTGCAGAAAGATCTGTCGACCTTTTTCCCAGGAGGACACTTCTGAATTGCTTCGCTTGTCTCTGAAGCAGAGAACTAAGCTGGCACTCCATTTCTGAGATCTTGCTGTGTTAGCCCCCAAACCCATTTCTTTCAAATGTCTTTTACTTTCAACCAAAGCACTTCATTACTTCATGATGTAATCTCTTGTTCTTAATGTTCGGGGGATTGTTTTAGGCTGATAAGAACATATTGCAGTAAGCGGGTAGAACATCTATCTTAAGCAGTATCCATCACTTGGCTTTGGTTCATGTATCATAACATCTGCAAGGCATGTCATTTACAATCAATGGATGGGCTGGGGTAAAGGGCCACAGGTCTAGGAATCTTTCTCCAATTAATTTTGCGTTAAAATTTAGCTCTTATCATTTCAATTGGGTCTTTATTAAAACAATCATCTATTTATTACCTGTACCACAATGACCAGTGTACCTGTACCACAGTCAACAGTGGCTGAGCATCCTACAACAATTCCAAGAAGAAGAATGGTCTGAGCCTCCAGTGCAGCACAAGAAGTCTGTCATCAAGCCAGAGTGCCGCAGGCGTTTTCTCAGCCTGGAGAAGAGCAGAGTCTGGTCACATTGTTAGAGCAGCTCTGCAGTAGCTGAAGAAAGCCTACCAGAAGGAGGCAGGTGAGCTACACAAGGGCACGGAGCGATAGGAAAAGTGTGGATGGCTTTAAAACCTGAAGAGTATAGGTTTCCCTTGGCTATTGGGAAGAAATTCCTTGCCAAGAGGGTTGTGAGACACTGGAACATGTTGTGGGTGACCAATTCCTGGAAGTGATCAAGGCCATCTTGAATGGGTCTTTGAGCTTAAGGCCGTCTAGTGGAAGGTGTCCCTGACAATGACATGGTGGGGGGGACGTAGGTGAATTTAAGGTCCCTTCCAAAGCCAACCATTCCATTATTTTATGGTAATCATTCTGTACAGTAGCAGTAAGAAGTTGAAGCTAGAAATAACATATTCATGCTGAAAAACTGCTATCCAAGGAGTTGAACTGTTTGGGTCTCACATTTATGGGCCATTTAGCAATACTATATTTCATATCTAGTCCTCGCTCTTTATCATACACGCAAGTATTTTATCATCTTTAACGTTTCTGACATTTGGGAATTTTCTTTCCTTCTCTTCCTTCCTTTCTTTCTTTCTTTTTTTCTTTCTTTCTTTCTTTCTTTCTTTCTTTCTTCCTTTCTTTCTTTCCCTCTTTCCCTCTTTTTCCCTTCCTTTTCGTTCTTTCTTTTCCTTTCTTTCTTTCTTCCTTTTTCTCTTTCGCTCTTTCCTTCTTTCTTTTCTTTCCTTCCCCCACTTCCTTCCTTCACTGCCTTCCTTCCACTATGTCCTTCCTTCCACCACGTCCTTCTGCCACTTCCTTCCCTCCCTCCCTCCACTTTGATGTTAATTTGCAAACTGTCAAGTAGTTACAGGAAATTACTCTTCTTTAAATATCATTTTGAAGCTTAGAAATGAAGAAATAACAAAATTGTGTCAAAACGGGGCATTTAAAAGCCATTTGAAAGTGAGAAGCTAGCTATTGAAAAGTCAAAAATACAAAAATGAAATGATGGAGTGGATGGTTTTAAGGGATATTCTTTGTATGGCTTTGATACAAAGGAGGATCTCAGTTTTTACACCTTCTAAAAACACATCTTGAAACTTACTACTTTCCGTGACAAAAATATTTCCAAAACAAGGAAATTGATTTATGCAGATGAAAATATCATCTTCCAAATAGTCCTCATCAAGTCCAGTAGATTACCCTGCTTTTACGTAGTAAGTTTTATGGAGATTTCTATTCTCACACAAACAAAGAATCTTTCAAATGACTAGAAAATCTTTAAAAGCAAAATCACCTTGAAGAAAAAAGATCCAAAAAAGAGCAGGGAATTATATACGTCCACACTTGTTACATGTCGGTTACTAATATTGGCTCTAGTTTGTTGGCGAGTACACTTCCCATTCACGCACGCAGATACCCCTCTTCCTCCTGCACACAGATGTGTGATATTGGGTCTAAAGGAATGGACTATTTTCTCTTAGATAGGTTTTGGTTCTCAAAGTCAAAGCGTAGTCTTCCTGGCTCTATTACCAGGATTTTGTTCCGGGAAGGGAATGCGCTTGTGCCTGTTAGAAATGGGGAGGAGGGGACAGAAAGCAAAGCCATTTGAAGACAACCTGCAGCAGAACTAAGAAAGAAGGGTGCTTCTTGACTGCACAGCAAAAGAAATATCTGGAGTAAAACCCGGAAAACCTTGAGGTGCTGATAGAGTTTCTCCTTGTGACAGCTTTCAAACGGACAGAAAACAGCACTTTCCCATTCTCCTGCCTTTTCAATTCACATGAACATTGGAAGAAAAGGGGTTTTGGACAACTTTCTTTTGCTTCTTGCTAAACACTCTGCTGACACTCCGGGCAACTTCTAGAAAAAGATCGGGGATGCTTTTTGTATTGGGACAGTTTCTCCTTGCGAGACATAGTAGAAAAGGTTTTTGCTAAGATGTAGGCCACAAGAGACGCAGATTCAGAGATACGGAGCTCTCCGAAGGTAAGGGCCTCTCCCGGGCGTCTTTCGGCAGAAGCCGTGCTCCGGAGTGCACCGCGACCGGCATAATGCTCTGTGTGGAAAGAAGCGGCTTCTTCGCCTCCGGGAGACTGAGACCACAGCAGCTTCTTTAAAAGCGAAGAACGAAGCGTCACAACATGGGGATTGTGTGTGCAGCTCTCAAACCTAAAGAAAACAGTACCTTACCACTCTCCTGCCTTTTCCATTCACATTACCATTCAAAAAGAAGGAGTTTCGGACAACTTTCTTTTGCTTCTTGCTAAACATTCTGCAGACCTCCGTGCAACTTCTAGAACAAGAGCGGAGATGCTTTCCGTACTGGCACATTTTGTCCTGGCAAGACATAGTAAAAAAGCTTTTTGCTCAGTTTTATGCGACGAGAGAGGCAGAAGGCAGAGATACGGAGCTCTCCCAAACGAAGCCCCCGGCCAGGGCGTCTTTCGTCAGAAGCCGCTCTCCGGAGAACACCGCCACCGGCACAATGCTCTGTGCGCGAAGAAGCCGCTTCTTCGCCTCCGGGAGATGGAGAGAACGGCAGCTTCCCAAAGGCGAAGATACAAGCCGCAGCACACCGATATATTGTGTGCAGCTTTCAAATTGATAGAAACCAATACTTAACCACTCTCCTGCCGTTTCATTCACATTATATTCGAATGAAAGGACTTTTGGGACACTATATTTTTCTTCCTGTTAAACACTCTGCAGTCCTCTGTGCAACTTTTAGAACAAGATCGGGGATGTTTTGTGTACTGGCAGAGTTCCTACTTGCAAGATATGGTAGAAAAGCTTTTTACTAATTGTGGAGCGACAAGACACGCAGAAGACGCAGATACGCAGGTGTCCCAAGCTAAGTGCCGGTGCCGGGCTTCTTTCGGCAGAAGCCACTCTCAGGAGCTCACCGCGACCGGCACAATGCTCTGTGCGCAAAGAAGCCGCTTCTTCGCCTCCGGGAGGTGGAGAGAGCGGCAGCTTCCGAAAGGCGAAGAACCAAGCCGCCCAACACCAGCATAGTCTGAGCAGCTTTCAAACACATAGAAAAGAATACTTTACTACCTGGTAGCTTTTCCTTTCTCATTAAATTCGAATACAAGGAGTATGAAACAACTACTTTTGGTTCTTGCTAAACTTTCTACAGACCTCTCTGCAAGCTGTAGAACAAGATCGGTGATGTTTGTCTGTACTAGCACATTTCTCTTTGCAAGATATGGTGGAAAAGCTTTTTGCTGCGTGTTGAACGACAAGAGCCGAAGAAGACTCAGATACGCAGCTCTCCGAAGCTAAGTGCCGGTCCCGGCCCTCTTTCGGCAAGAACCGCTCTACAGAGCTCACCGCGCCAGCACAATGCTCTGCGCGCAAAGAAGCCGCTTCTTCGCCTCCGGGAGTCGAAGAGAGCGGCAGCTTCCCAAAGGCGATTATGCAAGCCGCACCACACAGGAACAGTGTGGGCAGCACTCAGACTAAGAGAAAACAGTACTTTACCACTCTCATGCCTTTTCCATTGTTAATATATTCGAAAAGAGCGAGTTTTAGACAACTATCTTTTCTGTCTTGCAAAACTCTTTGCAGACCTCCATGCAAGTTTAGAAAATGATTTTGGATGTTTTCTTTACTGGTACAGTTTGTCTTTGCTAGGTACAGTGGAAAAGCTTTTTGCTGCGTGTTGAACGACAAGAGCCGAAGAAGACGCAGATACGCAGCTCTCCGAAGCTAAGTGCCGGTCCCGGCCGTCTTTCGGCAAGAACAGCTCTCCAGAGCTCACCGCGCCAGCACAATGCTCTGCGCGCAAAGAAGCCGCTTCTTCGCCTCCGGGAGTCGAAGAGAGCGGCAGCTTCCCAAAGGCGATTATGCAAGCCGCACCACACAGGAACAGTGTGGGCAGCATTCAGACTAAGAGAAAACAGTACTTTACCACTCTCATGCCTTTTCCATTGTTAATATATTCGAAAAGAACGAGTTTTAGACAACTATCTTTTCTGTCTTGCAAAACTATTTGCAGACCTCCATGCAAGTTTAGAAAATGATTTTGGATGTTTTCTTTACTGGTACAGTTTGTCTTTGCTAGGTACAGTGGAAAAGCTTTTTGCTGCGTGCTGAACGACAAGAGCCGAAGAAGACGCAGATACGCAGCTCTCCGAAGCTAAGTGCCGGTCCCGGCCGTCTTTCGGCAAGAACCGCTCTCCAGAGCTCACCGCGCCAGCACAATGCTCTGCGCGCAAAGAAGCCGCTTCTTCGCCTCCGGGAGTCGAAGAGAGCGGCAGCTTCCCAAAGGCGATTATGCAAGCCGCACCACACAGGAACAGTGTGGGCAGCATTCAGACTAAGAGAAAACAGTACTTTACCACTCTCATGCCTTTTCCATTGTTAATATATTCGAAAAGAACGAGTTTTAGACAACTATCTTTTCTGTCTTGCAAAACTATTTGCAGACCTCCATGCAAGTTTAGAAAATGATTTTGGATGTTTTCTTTACTGGTACAGTTTGTCTTTGCTAGGTACAGTGGAAAAGCTTTTTGCTGCGTGTTGAACGACAAGAGCCGAAGAAGACGCAGATACGCAGGTGTCCGAAGCTAAGTGCCGGTCCCGGCCGTCTTTCGGCAAGAACAGCTCTCCAGAGCTCACCGCGCCAGCACAATGCTCTGCGCGCAAAGAAGCCGCTTCTTCGCCTCCGGGAGTCGAAGAGAGCGGCAGCTTCCCAAAGGCGATTATGCAAGCCGCACCACACAGGAACAGTGTGGGCAGCATTCAGACTAAGAGAAAACAGTACTATACCACTCTCCTTCCTTTTCCATTCCTATTATTGTCGAAAAGAACGAGTTTTAGACAACTCTGTTTTCCTTCTTGCAAAACTATTTGCAGACCTCCGCGCAACTTCAAGAACATGATCAGTGATGTTTTCTTTACTGGTAGAGTTACCCCTTGCAAGATACGGTGGAAAAGCTTTTTGCTGCGTGCTGAACGACAAGAGCCGAAGAAGACGCAGATACGCAGCTCTCCGAAGCTAAGTGCCGGTCCCGGCCGTCTTTCGGCAAGAACAGCTCTCCAGAGCTCACCGCGCCAGCACAATGCTCTGCGCGCAAAGAAGCCGCTTCTTCGCCTCCGGGAGTCGAAGAGAGCGGCAGCTTCCCAAAGGCGATTATGCAAGCCGCACCAGACAGGAACAGTGTGGGCAGCATTCAGACTAAGAGAAAACAGTACTTTACCACTCTCATGCCTTTTCCATTGTTAATATATTCGAAAAGAACGAGTTTTAGACAACTATCTTTTCTGTCTTGCAAAACTATTTGCAGACCTCCATGCAAGTTTAGAAAATGATTTTGGATGTTTTCTTTACTGGTACAGTTTGTCTTTGCTAGATACAGTGGAAAAGCTTTTTGCTGCGTGTTGAACGACAAGAGCCGAAGAAGACGCAGATACGCAGCTCTCCGAAGCTAAGTGCCGGTCCCGGCCGTCTTTCGGCAAGAACCGCTCTCCAGAGCTCACCGCGCCAGCACAATGCTCTGCGCGCAAAGAAGCCGCTTCTTCGCCTCCGGGAGTCGAAGAGAGCGGCAGCTTCCCAAAGGCGATTATGCAAGCCGCACCACACAGGAACAGTGTGGGCAGCATTCAGACTAAGAGAAAACTGTACTATACCACTCTCCTTCCTTTTCCATTCCTATTATTGTCGAAAAGAACGAGTTTTAGACAACTATCTTTTCTGTCTTGCAAAACTATTTGCAGACCTCCGCGCAACTTCAAGAACATGATCAGTGATGTTTTCTTTACTGGTAGAGTTACCCCTTGCAAGATACGGTGGAAAAGCTTTTTGCTGCCTGTTGAACGACAAGAGCCGAAGAAGACGCAGATACGCAGGTGTCCGAAGCTAAGTGCCGGTCCCGGCCGTCTTTCGGCAAGAACAGCTCTCCAGAGCTCACCGTGCCAGCACAATGCTCTGCGCGCAAAGAAGCCGCTTCTTCGCCTCCGGGAGTCGAAGAGAGCGGCAGCTTCCCAAAGGCGATTATGCAAGCCGCACCACACAGGAACAGTGTGGGCAGCATTCAGACTAAGAGAAAACAGTACTATACCACTCTCCTTCCTTTTCCATTCCTATTATTGTTGAAAAGAACGAGTTTTAGACAACTCTGTTTTCCTTCTTGCAAAACTATTTGCAGACCTCCGCGCAACTTCAAGAACATGATCAGTGATGTTTTCTTTACTGGTAGAGTTACCCCTTGCAAGATACGGTGGAAAAGCTTTTTGCTGCGTGTTGTATGACAAGAGCCGAAGAAGACGCAGATACGCAGGTGTCCGAAGCTAAGTGCCGGTCCCGGCCGTCTTTCGGCAAGAACCGCTCTCCAGAGCTCACCGCGCCAGCACAATGCTCTGCGCGCAAAGAAGCCGCTTCGTCGCCTCCGGGACACGGAGAGAGCGGCACCTTCCGAAAGGCGATTATGCAAGCCGCACCACACAGGCACAGTGTGGGCAGCATTCAGACTAAGAGAAAACAGTACTTTACCACTCTCATGCCTTTTCCATTGTTAATATATTCGAAAAGAACGAGTTTTAGACAACTATTTTTCTGTCTTGCAAAACTATTTGCAGACCTCCATGCAAGTTTAGAAAATGATTTTGGATGTTTTCTTTACTGGTACAGTTTGTCTTTGCTAGGTACAGTGGAAAAGCTTTTTGCTGCGTGTTGAACGACAAGAGCCGAAGAAGACGCAGATACGCAGGTGTCCGAAGCTAAGTGCCGGTCCCGGCCGTCTTTCGGCAAGAACCGCTCTCCAGAGCTCACCGCGCCAGCACAATGCTCTGCGCGCAAAGAAGCCGCTTCTTCGCCTCCGGGAGTCGAAGAGAGCGGCAGCTTCCCAAAGGCGATTATGCAAGCCGCACCAGACAGGAACAGTGTGGGCAGCATTCAGACTAAGAGAAAACAGTACTTTACCACTCTCATGCCTTTTCCATTGTTAATATATTCGAAAAGAACGAGTTTTAGACAACTATCTTTTCTGTCTTGCAAAACTATTTGCAGACCTCCATGCAAGTTTAGAAAATGATTTTGGATGTTTTCTTTACTGGTACAGTTTGTCTTTGCTAGGTACAGTGGAAAAGCTTTTTGCTGCGTGCTGAACGACAAGAGCCGAAGAAGACGCAGATACGCAGCTCTCCGAAGCTAAGTGCCGGTCCCGGCCGTCTTTCGGCAAGAACCGCTCTCCAGAGCTCACCGCGCCAGCACAATGCTCTGCGCGCAAAGAAGCCGCTTCTTCGCCTCCGGGAGTCGAAGAGAGCGGCAGCTTCCCAAAGGCGATTATGCAAGCCGCACCAGACAGGAACAGTGTGGGCAGCATTCAGACTAAGAGAAAACAGTACTTTACCACTCTCATGCCTTTTCCATTGTTAATATATTCGAAAAGAACGAGTTTTAGACAACTATCTTTTCTGTCTTGCAAAACTATTTGCAGACCTCCATGCAAGTTTAGAAAATGATTTTGGATGTTTTCTTTACTGGTACAGTTTGTCTTTGCTAGGTACAGTGGAAAAGCTTTTTGCTGCGTGTTGAACGACAAGAGCCGAAGAAGACGCAGATACGCAGGTGTCCGAAGCTAAGTGCCGGTCCCGGCCGTCTTTCGGCAAGAACAGCTCTCCAGAGCTCACCGCGCCAGCACAATGCTCTGCGCGCAAAGAAGCCGCTTCTTCGCCTCCGGGAGTCGAAGAGAGCGGCAGCTTCCCAAAGGCGATTATGCAAGCCGCACCACACAGGAACAGTGTGGGCAGCATTCAGACTAAGAGAAAACAGTACTATACCACTCTCCTTCCTTTTCCATTCCTATTATTGTCGAAAAGAACGAGTTTTAGACAACTCTGTTTTCCTTCTTGCAAAACTATTTGCAGACCTCCGCGCCAGTTTAGAAAATGATTTTGGATGTTTTCTTTACTGGTACAGTTTGTCTTTGCTAGGTACAGTGGAAAAGCTTTTTGCTGCGTGTTGAACGACAAGAGCCGAAGAAGACGCAGATACGCAGGTGTCCGAAGCTAAGTGCCGGTCCCGGCCGTCTTTCGGCAAGAACCGCTCTCCAGAGCTCACCGCGCCAGCACAATGCTCTGCGCGCAAAGAAGCCGCTTCTTCGCCTCCGGGAGTCGAAGAGAGCGGCAGCTTCCCAAAGGCGATTATGCAAGCCGCACCACACAGGAACAGTGTGGGCAGCATTCAGACTAAGAGAAAACTGTACTATACCACTCTCCTTCCTTTTCCATTCCTATTATTGTCGAAAAGAACGAGTTTTAGACAACTATCTTTTCTGTCTTGCAAAACTATTTGCAGACCTCCGCGCAACTTCAAGAACATGATCAGTGATGTTTTCTTTACTGGTAGAGTTACCCCTTGCAAGATACGGTGGAAAAGCTTTTTGCTGCCTGTTGAACGACAAGAGCCGAAGAAGACGCAGATACGCAGGTGTCCGAAGCTAAGTGCCGGTCCCGGCCGTCTTTCGGCAAGAACCGCTCTCCAGAGCTCACCGCGCCAGCACAATGCTCTGCACGCAAAGAAGCCGCTTCTTCGCCTCCGGGAGTGGAAGAGAGCGGCAGCTTCCCAAAGGCGATTATGCAAGCCGCACCAGACAGGAACAGTGTGGGCAGCATTCAGACTAAGAGAAAACAGTACTTTACCACTCTCATGCCTTTTCCATTGTTAATATACTCGAAAAGAACGAGTTTTAGACAACTATCTTTTCTGCCTTGCAAAACTATTTGCAGACCTCCGCGCCAGTTTAGAAAATGATTTTGGATGTTTTCTTTACTGGTACAGTTTGTCTTTGCTAGGTACAGTGGAAAAGCTTTTTGCTGCGTGTTGAACGACAAGAGCCGAAGAAGACGCAGATACGCAGCTCTCCGAAGCTAAGTGCCGGTCCCGGCCGTCTTTCGGCAAGAACCGCTCTCCAGAGCTCACCGCGCCAGCACAATGCTCTGCGCGCAAAGAAGCCGCTTCTTCGCCTCCGGGAGTCGAAGAGAGCGGCAGCTTCCCAAAGGCGATTATGCAAGCCGCACCAGACAGGAACAGTGTGGGCAGCATTCAGACTAAGAGAAAACAGTACTTTACCACTCTCCTTCCTTTTCCATTGTTAATATATTCGAAAAGAACGAGTTTTAGACAACTATCTTTTCTGTCTTGCAAAACTCTTTGCAGACCTCCATGCAAGTTTAGAAAATGATTTTGGATGTTTTCTTTACTGGTACAGTTTGTCTTTGCTAGGTACAGTGGAAAAGCTTTTTGCAGCGTGTTGAACGACAAGAGCCGAAGAAGACGCAGATACACAGCTCTCCGAAGCTAAGTGCCGGTCCCGGCCGTCTTTCGGCAAGAACCGCTCTCCAGAGCTCACCGCGCCAGCACAATGCTCTGCGCGCAAAGAAGCCGCTTCTTCGCCTCCGGGAGTCGAAGAGAGCGGCAGCTTCCCAAAGGCGATTATGCAAGCCGCACCACACAGGAACAGTGTGGGCAGCATTCAGACTAAGAGAAAACAGTACTTTACCACTCTCATGCCTTTTCCATTGTTAATATATTCGAAAAGAACGAGTTTTAGACAACTATCTTTTCTGTCTTGCAAAACTATTTGCAGACCTCCATGCAAGTTTAGAAAATGATTTTGGATGTTTTCTTTACTGGTACAGTTTGTCTTTGCTAGGTACAGTGGAAAAGCTTTTTGCTGCGTGTTGAACGACAAGAGCCGAAGAAGACGCAGATACGCAGGTGTCCGAAGCTAAGTGCCGGTCCCGGCCGTCTTTCGGCAAGAACCGCTCTCCAGAGCTCACCGCGCCAGCACAATGCTCTGCGCGCAAAGAAGCCGCTTCTTCGCCTCCGGGAGTCGAAGAGAGCGGCAGCTTCCCAAAGGCGATTATGCAAGCCGCACCAGACAGGAACAGTGTGGGCAGCATTCAGACTAAGAGAAAACAGTACTTTACCACTCTCATGCCTTTTCCATTGTTAATATATTCGAAAAGAACGAGTTTTAGACAACTATCTTTTCTGTCTTGCAAAACTATTTGCAGACCTCCATGCAAGTTTAGAAAATGATTTTGGATGTTTTCTTTACTGGTACAGTTTGTCTTTGCTAGGTACAGTGGAAAAGCTTTTTGCTGCGTGCTGAACGACAAGAGCCGAAGAAGACGCAGATACGCAGCTCTCCGAAGCTAAGTGCCGGTCCCGGCCGTCTTTCGGCAAGAACCGCTCTCCAGAGCTCACCGCGCCAGCACAATGCTCTGCGCGCAAAGAAGCCGCTTCTTCGCCTCCGGGAGTCGAAGAGAGCGGCAGCTTCCCAAAGGCGATTATGCAAGCCGCACCACACAGGAACAGTGTGGGCAGCATTCAGACTAAGAGAAAACAGTACTTTACCACTCTCATGCCTTTTCCATTGTTAATATATTCGAAAAGAACGAGTTTTAGACAACTATCTTTTCTGTCTTGCAAAACTATTTGCAGACCTCCATGCAAGTTTAGAAAATGATTTTGGATGTTTTCTTTACTGGTACAGTTTGTCTTTGCTAGGTACAGTGGAAAAGCTTTTTGCTGCGTGTTGAACGACAAGAGCCGAAGAAGACGCAGATACGCAGGTGTCCGAAGCTAAGTGCCGGTCCCGGCCGTCTTTCGGCAAGAACAGCTCTCCAGAGCTCACCGCGCCAGCACAATGCTCTGCGCGCAAAGAAGCCGCTTCTTCGCCTCCGGGAGTCGAAGAGAGCGGCAGCTTCCCAAAGGCGATTATGCAAGCCGCACCACACAGGAACAGTGTGGGCAGCATTCAGACTAAGAGAAAACAGTACTATACCACTCTCCTTCCTTTTCCATTCCTATTATTGTCGAAAAGAACGAGTTTTAGACAACTCTGTTTTCCTTCTTGCAAAACTATTTGCAGACCTCCGCGCCAGTTTAGAAAATGATTTTGGATGTTTTCTTTACTGGTACAGTTTGTCTTTGCTAGGTACAGTGGAAAAGCTTTTTGCTGCGTGTTGAACGACAAGAGCCGAAGAAGACGCAGATACGCAGGTGTCCGAAGCTAAGTGCCGGTCCCGGCCGTCTTTCGGCAAGAACCGCTCTCCAGAGCTCACCGCGCCAGCACAATGCTCTGCGCGCAAAGAAGCCGCTTCTTCGCCTCCGGGAGTCGAAGAGAGCGGCAGCTTCCCAAAGGCGATTATGCAAGCCGCACCACACAGGAACAGTGTGGGCAGCATTCAGACTAAGAGAAAACTGTACTATACCACTCTCCTTCCTTTTCCATTCCTATAATTGTCGAAAAGAACGAGTTTTAGACAACTATCTTTTCTGTCTTGCAAAACTATTTGCAGACCTCCGCGCAACTTCAAGAACATGATCAGTGATGTTTTCTTTACTGGTAGAGTTACCCCTTGCAAGATACGGTGGAAAAGCTTTTTGCTGCCTGTTGAACGACAAGAGCCGAAGAAGACGCAGATACGCAGGTGTCCGAAGCTAAGTGCCGGTCCCGGCCGTCTTTCGGCAAGAACCGCTCTCCAGAGCTCACCGCGCCAGCACAATGCTCTGCGCGCAAAGAAGCCGCTTCTTCGCCTCCGGGAGTGGAAGAGAGCGGCAGCTTCCCAAAGGCGATTATGCAAGCCGCACCAGACAGGAACAGTGTGGGCAGCATTCAGACTAAGAGAAAACAGTACTTTACCACTCTCATGCCTTTTCCATTGTTAATATACTCGAAAAGAACGAGTTTTAGACAACTATCTTTTCTGCCTTGCAAAACTATTTGCAGACCTCCGCGCCAGTTTAGAAAATGATTTTGGATGTTTTCTTTACTGGTACAGTTTGTCTTTGCTAGGTACAGTGGAAAAGCTTTTTGCTGCGTGTTGAACGACAAGAGCCGAAGAAGACGCAGATACGCAGGTGTCCGAAGCTAAGTGCCGGTCCCGGCCGTCTTTCGGCAAGAACCGCTCTCCAGAGCTCACCGCGCCAGCACAATGCTCTGCGCGCAAAGAAGCCGCTTCTTCGCCTCCGGGAGTCGAAGAGAGCGGCAGCTTCCCAAAGGCGATTATGCAAGCCGCACCAGACAGGAACAGTGTGGGCAGCATTCAGACTAAGAGAAAACAGTACTTTACCACTCTCCTTCCTTTTCCATTGTTAATATATTCGAAAAGAACGAGTTTTAGACAACTATCTTTTCTGTCTTGCAAAACTATTTGCAGACCTCCATGCAAGTTTAGAAAATGATTTTGGATGTTTTCTTTACTGGTACAGTTTGTCTTTGCTAGGTACAGTGGAAAAGCTTTTTGCAGCGTGTTGAATGACAAGAGCCGAAGAAGACGCAGATACGCAGGTGTCCGAAGCTAAGTGCCGGTCCCGGCCGTCTTTCGGCAAGAACCGCTCTCCAGAGCTCACCGCGCCAGCACAATGCTCTGCGCGCAAAGAAGCCGCTTCTTCGCCTCCGGGAGTCGAAGAGAGCGGCAGCTTCCCAAAGGCGATTATGCAAGCCGCACCACACAGGAACAGTGTGGGCAGCATTCAGACTAAGAGAAAACAGTACTTTACCACTCTCATGCCTTTTCCATTGTTAATATATTCGAAAAGAACGAGTTTTAGACAACTATCTTTTCTGTCTTGCAAAACTATTTGCAGACCTCCATGCAAGTTTAGAAAATGATTTTGGATGTTTTCTTTACTGGTACAGTTTGTCTTTGCTAGGTACAGTGGAAAAGCTTTTTGCTGCGTGTTGAACGACAAGAGCCGAAGAAGACGCAGATACGCAGGTGTCCGAAGCTAAGTGCCGGTCCCGGCCGTCTTTCGGCAAGAACCGCTCTCCAGAGCTCACCGCGCCAGCACAATGCTCTGCGCGCAAAGAAGCCGCTTCTTCGCCTCCGGGAGTCGAAGAGAGCGGCAGCTTCCCAAAGGCGATTATGCAAGCCGCACCAGACAGGAACAGTGTGGGCAGCATTCAGACTAAGAGAAAACAGTACTTTACCACTCTCATGCCTTTTCCATTGTTAATATATTCGAAAAGAACGAGTTTTAGACAACTATCTTTTCTGTCTTGCAAAACTATTTGCAGACCTCCATGCAAGTTTAGAAAATGATTTTGGATGTTTTCTTTACTGGTACAGTTTGTCTTTGCTAGGTACAGTGGAAAAGCTTTTTGCTGCGTGCTGAACGACAAGAGCCGAAGAAGACGCAGATACGCAGCTCTCCGAAGCTAAGTGCCGGTCCCGGCCGTCTTTCGGCAAGAACCGCTCTCCAGAGCTCACCGCGCCAGCACAATGCTCTGCGCGCAAAGAAGCCGCTTCTTCGCCTCCGGGAGTCGAAGAGAGCGGCAGCTTCCCAAAGGCGATTATGCAAGCCGCACCACACAGGAACAGTGTGGGCAGCATTCAGACTAAGAGAAAACAGTACTTTACCACTCTCATGCCTTTTCCATTGTTAATATATTCGAAAAGAGCGAGTTTTAGACAACTATCTTTTCTGTCTTGCAAAACTATTTGCAGACCTCCATGCAAGTTTAGAAAATGATTTTGGATGTTTTCTTTACTGGTACAGTTTGTCTTTGCTAGGTACAGTGGAAAAGCTTTTTGCTGCGTGTTGAACGACAAGAGCCGAAGAAGACGCAGATACGCAGGTGTCCGAAGCTAAGTGCCGGTCCCGGCCGTCTTTCGGCAAGAACAGCTCTCCAGAGCTCACCGCGCCAGCACAATGCTCTGCGCGCAAAGAAGCCGCTTCTTCGCCTCCGGGAGTCGAAGAGAGCGGCAGCTTCCCAAAGGCGATTATGCAAGCCGCACCACACAGGAACAGTGTGGGCAGCATTCAGACTAAGAGAAAACAGTACTATACCACTCTCCTTCCTTTTCCATTCCTATTATTGTCGAAAAGAACGAGTTTTAGACAACTCTGTTTTCCTTCTTGCAAAACTATTTGCAGACCTCCGCGCAACTTCAAGAACATGATCAGTGATGTTTTCTTTACTGGTAGAGTTACCCCTTGCAAGATACGGTGGAAAAGCTTTTTGCTGCGTGTTGAACGACAAGAGCCGAAGAAGACGCAGATACGCAGGTGTCCGAAGCTAAGTGCCGGTCCCGGCCGTCTTTCGGCAAGAACAGCTCTCCAGAGCTCACCGCGCCAGCACAATGCTCTGCGCGCAAAGAAACCGCTTCTTCGCCTCCGGGAGTCGAAGAGAGCGGCAGCTTCCCAAAGGCGATTATGCAAGCCGCACCAGACAGGAACAGTGTGGGCAGCATTCAGACTAAGAGAAAACAGTACTTTACCACTCTCCTTCCTTTTCCATTGTTAATATATTCGAAAAGAACGAGTTTTAGACAACTATCTTTTCTGTCTTGCAAAACTATTTGCAGACCTCCATGCAAGTTTAGAAAATGATTTTGGATGTTTTCTTTACTGGTACAGTTTGTCTTTGCTAGATACAGTGGAAAAGCTTTTTGCTGCGTGTTGTATGACAAGAGCCGAAGAAGACGCAGATACGCAGGTGTCCGAAGCTAAGTGCCGGTCCCGGCCGTCTTTCGGCAAGAACCGCTCTCCAGAGCTCACCGCGCCAGCACAATGCTCTGCGCGCAAAGAAGCCGCTTCGTCGCCTCCGGGACACGGAGAGAGCGGCACCTTCCGAAAGGCGATTATGCAAGCCGCACCACACAGGCACAGTGTGGGCAGCATTCAGACTAAGAGAAAACAGTGCTATACGACTCTCCTTCCTTTTCCATTGCTATTATTGTCGAAAAGAACGACTTTTAGACAACTATGTTTTCCTTCTTGCAAAACTATTTGCAGACCTCCGCGCCAGTTTAGAAAATGATTTTGGATGTTTTCTTTACTGGTACAGTTTGTCTTTGCTAGGTACAGTGGAAAAGCTTTTTGCTGCGTGTTGAACGACAAGAGCCGAAGAAGACGCAGATACGCAGGTGTCCGAAGCTAAGTGCCGGTCCCGGCCGTCTTTCGGCAAGAACCGCTCTCCAGAGCTCACCGCGCCAGCACAATGCTCTGCGCGCAAAGAAGCCGCTTCTTCGCCTCCGGGAGTCGAAGAGAGCGGCAGCTTCCCAAAGGCGATTATGCAAGCCGCACCAGACAGGAACAGTGTGGGCAGCATTCAGACTAAGAGAAAACTGTACTATACCACTCTCCTTCCTTTTCCATTCCTATTATTGTCGAAAAGAACGAGTTTTAGACAACTATCTTTTCTGTCTTGCAAAACTATTTGCAGACCTCCGCGCAACTTCAAGAACATGATCAGTGATGTTTTCTTTACTGGTAGAGTTACCCCTTGCAAGATACGGTGGAAAAGCTTTTTGCTGCCTGTTGAACGACAAGAGCCGAAGAAGACGCAGATACGCAGGTGTCCGAAGCTAAGTGCCGGTCCCGGCCGTCTTTCGGCAAGAACCGCTCTCCAGAGCTCACCGCGCCAGCACAATGCTCTGCGCGCAAAGAAGCCGCTTCTTCGCCTCCGGGAGTCGAAGAGAGCGGCAGCTTCCCAAAGGCGATTATGCAAGCCGCACCAGACAGGAACAGTGTGGGCAGCATTCAGACTAAGAGAAAACAGTACTTTACCACTCTCATGCCTTTTCCATTGTTAATATATTCGAAAAGAACGCGTTTTAGACAACTATCTTTTCTGTCTTGCAAAACTATTTGCAGACCTCCGCGCCAGTTTAGAAAATGATTTTGGATGTTTTCTTTACTGGTACAGTTTGTCTTTGCTAGGTACAGTGGAAAAGCTTTTTGCAGCGTGTTGAACCACAAGAGCCGAAGAAGACGCAGATAGGCAGGTGTCCGAAGCTAAGTGCCGGTCCCGGCCGTCTTTCGGCAAGAACCGCTCTCCAGAGCTCACCGCGCCAGCACAATGCTCTGCGCGCAAAGAAGCCGCTTCTTCGCCTCCGGGAGTCGAAGAGAGCGGCAGCTTCCCAAAGGCGATTATGCAAGCCGCACCAGACAGGAACAGTGTGGGCAGCATTCAGACTAAGAGAAAACAGTACTTTACCACTCTCCTTCCTTTTCCATTGTTAATATATTCGAAAAGAACGAGTTTTAGACAACTATCTTTTCTGTCTTGCAAAACTATTTGCAGACCTCCATGCAAGTTTAGAAAATGATTTTGGATGTTTTCTTTACTGGTACAGTTTGTCTTTGCTAGATACAGTGGAAAAGCTTTTTGCTGCGTGTTGTATGACAAGAGCCGAAGAAGACGCAGATACGCAGGTGTCCGAAGCTAAGTGCCGGTCCCGGCCGTCTTTCGGCAAGAACCGCTCTCCAGAGCTCACCGCGCCAGCACAATGCTCTGCGCGCAAAGAAGCCGCTTCGTCGCCTCCGGGACACGGAGAGAGCGGCACCTTCCGAAAGGCGATTATGCAAGCCGCACCACACAGGCACAGTGTGGGCAGCATTCAGACTAAGAGAAAACAGTGCTATACGACTCTCCTTCCTTTTCCATTGCTATTATTGTCGAAAAGAACGACTTTTAGACAACTATGTTTTCCTTCTTGCAAAACTATTTGCAGACCTCCGCGCCAGTTTAGAAAATGATTTTGGATGTTTTCTTTACTGGTACAGTTTGTCTTTGCTAGGTACAGTGGAAAAGCTTTTTGCTGCGTGTTGAACGACAAGAGCCGAAGAAGACGCAGATACGCAGGTGTCCGAAGCTAAGTGCCGGTCCCGGCCGTCTTTCGGCAAGAACCGCTCTCCAGAGCTCACCGCGCCAGCACAATGCTCTGCGCGCAAAGAAGCCGCTTCTTCGCCTCCGGGAGTCGAAGAGAGCGGCAGCTTCCCAAAGGCGATTATGCAAGCCGCACCACACAGGAACAGTGTGGGCAGCATTCAGACTAAGAGAAAACTGTACTATACCACTCTCCTTCCTTTTCCATTCCTATTATTGTCGAAAAGAACGAGTTTTAGACAACTATCTTTTCTGTCTTGCAAAACTATTTGCAGACCTCCGCGCAACTTCAAGAACATGATCAGTGATGTTTTCTTTACTGGTAGAGTTACCCCTTGCAAGATACGGTGGAAAAGCTTTTTGCTGCCTGTTGAACGACAAGAGCCGAAGAAGACGCAGATACGCAGGTGTCCGAAGCTAAGTGCCGGTCCCGGCCGTCTTTCGGCAAGAACCGCTCTCCAGAGCTCACCGCGCCAGCACAATGCTCTGCGCGCAAAGAAGCCGCTTCTTCGCCTCCGGGAGTCGAAGAGAGCGGCAGCTTCCCAAAGGCGATTATGCAAGCCGCACCAGACAGGAACAGTGTGGGCAGCATTCAGACTAAGAGAAAACAGTACTTTACCACTCTCATGCCTTTTCCATTGTTAATATATTCGAAAAGAACGCGTTTTAGACAACTATCTTTTCTGTCTTGCAAAACTATTTGCAGACCTCCGCGCCAGTTTAGAAAATGATTTTGGATGTTTTCTTTACTGGTACAGTTTGTCTTTGCTAGGTACAGTGGAAAAGCTTTTTGCAGCGTGTTGAACCACAAGAGCCGAAGAAGACGCAGATAGGCAGGTGTCCGAAGCTAAGTGCCGGTCCCGGCCGTCTTTCGGCAAGAACCGCTCTCCAGAGCTCACCGCGCCAGCACAATGCTCTGCGCGCAAAGAAGCCGCTTCTTCGCCTCCGGGAGTCGAAGAGAGCGGCAGCTTCCCAAAGGCGATTATGCAAGCCGCACCAGACAGGAACAGTGTGGGCAGCATTCAGACTAAGAGAAAACAGTACTTTACCACTCTCATGCCTTTTCCATTGTTAATATATTCGAAAAGAACGCGTTTTAGACAACTATCTTTTCTGTCTTGCAAAACTATTTGCAGACCTCCATGCAAGTTTAGAAAATGATTTTGGATGTTTTCTTTACTGGTACAGTTTGTCTTTGCTAGGTACAGTGGAAAAGCTTTTTGCAGCGTGTTGAACCACAAGAGCCGAAGAAGACGCAGATACGCAGGTGTCCGAAGCTAAGTGCCGGTCCCGGCCGTCTTTCGGCAAGAACCGCTCTCCAGAGCTCACCGCGCCAGCACAATGCTCTGCGCGCAAAGAAGCCGCTTCTTCGCCTCCGGGAGTCGAAGAGAGCGGCAGCTTCCCAAAGGCGATTATGCAAGCCGCACCAGACAGGAACAGTGTGGGCAGCATTCAGACTAAGAGAAAACAGTACTTTACCACTCTCATGCCTTTTCCATTGTTAATATATTCGAAAAGAACGAGTTTTAGACAACTATCTTTTCTGTCTTGCAAAACTATTTGCAGACCTCCGCGCCAGTTTAGAAAATGATTTTGGGTGTTTTCTTTACTGGTACAGTTTGTCTTTGCTAGGTACAGTGGAAAAGCTTTTTGCTGCGTGTTGAACGACAAGAGCCGAAGAAGACGCAGATACGCAGCTCTCGGAAGCTAAGTGCCGGTCCCGGCCGTCTTTCGGCAAGAACCGCTCTCCAGAGCTCACCGCGCCAGCACAATGCTCTGCGCGCAAAGAAGCCGCTTCTTCGCCTCCGGGAGTCGAAGAGAGCGGCAGCTTCCCAAAGGCGATTATGCAAGCCGCACCAGACAGGAACAGTGTGGGCAGCATTCAGACTAAGAGAAAACAGTACTTTACCACTCTCATGCCTTTTCCATTGTTAATATATTCGAAAAGAACGAGTTTTAGACAACTATCTTTTCTGTCTTGCAAAACTATTTGCAGACCTCCATGCAAGTTTAGAAAATGATTTTGGATGTTTTCTTTACTGGTACAGTTTGTCTTTGCTAGGTACAGTGGAAAAGCTTTTTGCTGCGTGTTGAACGACAAGAGCCGAAGAAGACGCAGATACGCAGGTGTCCGAAGCTAAGTGCCGGTCCCGGCCGTCTTTCGGCAAGAACAGCTCTCCAGAGCTCACCGCGCCAGCACAATGCTCTGCGCGCAAAGAAGCCGCTTCTTCGCCTCCGGGAGTCGAAGAGAGCGGCAGCTTCCCAAAGGCGATTATGCAAGCCGCACCACACAGGAACAGTGTGGGCAGCATTCAGACTAAGAGAAAACAGTACTATACCACTCTCCTTCCTTTTCCATTCCTATTATTGTCGAAAAGAACGAGTTTTAGACAACTCTGTTTTCCTTCTTGCAAAACTATTTGCAGACCTCCGCGCAACTTCAAGAACATGATCAGTGATGTTTTCTTTACTGGTAGAGTTACCCCTTGCAAGATACGGTGGAAAAGCTTTTTGCTGCGTGCTGAACGACAAGAGCCGAAGAAGACGCAGATACGCAGGTGTCCGAAGCTAAGTGCCGGTCCCGGCCGTCTTTCGGCAAGAACCGCTCTCCAGAGCTCACCGCGCCAGCACAATGCTCTGCGCGCAAAGAAGCCGCTTCTTCGCCTCCGGGAGTCGAAGAGAGCGGCAGCTTCCCAAAGGCGATTATGCAAGCCGCACCAGACAGGAACAGTGTGGGCAGCATTCAGACTAAGAGAAAACAGTACTTTACCACTCTCATGCCTTTTCCATTGTTAATATATTCGAAAAGAACGCGTTTTAGACAACTATCTTTTCTGTCTTGCAAAACTATTTGCAGACCTCCGCGCCAGTTTAGAAAATGATTTTGGATGTTTTCTTTACTGGTACAGTTTGTCTTTGCTAGGTACAGTGGAAAAGCTTTTTGCAGCGTGTTGAACCACAAGAGCCGAAGAAGACGCAGATACGCAGGTGTCCGAAGCTAAGTGCCGGTCCCGGCCGTCTTTCGGCAAGAACCGCTCTCCAGAGCTCACCGCGCCAGCACAATGCTCTGCGCGCAAAGAAGCCGCTTCTTCGCCTCCGGGAGTCGAAGAGAGCGGCAGCTTCCCAAAGGCGATTATGCAAGCCGCACCAGACAGGAACAGTGTGGGCAGCATTCAGACTAAGAGAAAACAGTACTTTACCACTCTCATGCCTTTTCCATTGTTAATATATTCGAAAAGAACGAGTTTTAGACAACTATCTTTTCTGTCTTGCAAAACTATTTGCAGACCTCCGCGCCAGTTTAGAAAATGATTTTGGGTGTTTTCTTTACTGGTACAGTTTGTCTTTGCTAGGTACAGTGGAAAAGCTTTTTGCTGCGTGTTGAACGACAAGAGCCGAAGAAGACGCAGATACGCAGCTCTCCGAAGCTAAGTGCCGGTCCCGGCCGTCTTTCGGCAAGAACCGCTCTCCAGAGCTCACCGCGCCAGCACAATACTCTGCGCGCAAAGAAGCCGCTTCTTCGCCTCCGGGAGTCGAAGAGAGCGGCAGCTTCCCAAAGGCGATTATGCAAGCCGCACCAGACAGGAACAGTGTGGGCAGCATTCAGACTAAGAGAAAACAGTACTTTACCACTCTCATGCCTTTTCCATTGTTAATATATTCGAAAAGAACGAGTTTTAGACAACTATCTTTTCTGTCTTGCAAAACTATTTGCAGACCTCCATGCAAGTTTAGAAAATGATTTTGGATGTTTTCTTTACTGGTACAGTTTGTCTTTGCTAGGTACAGTGGAAAAGCTTTTTGCTGCGTGTTGAACGACAAGAGCCGAAGAAGACGCAGATACGCAGGTGTCCGAAGCTAAGTGCCGGTCCCGGCCGTCTTTCGGCAAGAACAGCTCTCCAGAGCTCACCGCGCCAGCACAATGCTCTGCGCGCAAAGAAGCCGCTTCTTCGCCTCCGGGAGTCGAAGAGAGCGGCAGCTTCCCAAAGGCGATTATGCAAGCCGCACCACACAGGAACAGTGTGGGCAGCATTCAGACTAAGAGAAAACTGTACTATACCACTCTCCTTCCTTTTCCATTCCTATTATTGTCGAAAAGAACGAGTTTTAGACAACTCTGTTTTCCTTCTTGCAAAACTATTTGCAGACCTCCGCGCAACTTCAAGAACATGATCAGTGATGTTTTCTTTACTGGTAGAGTTACCCCTTGCAAGATACGGTGGAAAAGCTTTTTGCTGCGTGCTGAACGACAAGAGCCGAAGAAGACGCAGATACGCAGGTGTCCGAAGCTAAGTGCCGGTCCCGGCCGTCTTTCGGCAAGAACAGCTCTCCAGAGCTCACCGCGCCAGCACAATGCTCTGCGCGCAAAGAAACCGCTTCTTCGCCTCCGGGAGTCGAAGAGAGCGGCAGCTTCCCAAAGGCGATTATGCAAGCCGCACCAGACAGGAACAGTGTGGGCAGCATTCAGACTAAGAGAAAACAGTACTTTACCACTCTCATGCCTTTTCCATTGTTAATATATTCGAAAAGAACGAGTTTTAGACAACTATCTTTTCTGTCTTGCAAAACTATTTGCAGACCTCCATGCAAGTTTAGAAAATGATTTTGGATGTTTTCTTTACTGGTACAGTTTGTCTTTGCTAGATACAGTGGAAAAGCTTTTTGCTGCGTGTTGTATGACAAGAGCCGAAGAAGACGCAGATACGCAGGTGTCCGAAGCTAAGTGCCGGTCCCGGCCGTCTTTCGGCAAGAACCGCTCTCCAGAGCTCACCGCGCCAGCACAATGCTCTGCGCGCAAAGAAGCCGCTTCGTCGCCTCCGGGACACGGAGAGAGCGGCACCTTCCGAAAGGCGATTATGCAAGCCGCACCACACAGGCACAGTGTGGGCAGCATTCAGACTAAGAGAAAACAGTGCTATACGACTCTCCTTCCTTTTCCATTGCTATTATTGTCGAAAAGAACGACTTTTAGACAACTATGTTTTCCTTCTTGCAAAACTATTTGCAGACCTCCGCGCCAGTTTAGAAAATGATTTTGGATGTTTTCTTTACTGGTACAGTTTGTCTTTGCTAGGTACAGTGGAAAAGCTTTTTGCTGCGTGTTGAACGACAAGAGCCGAAGAAGACGCAGATACGCAGGTGTCCGAAGCTAAGTGCCGGTCCCGGCCGTCTTTCGGCAAGAACCGCTCTCCAGAGCTCACCGCGCCAGCACAATGCTCTGCGCGCAAAGAAGCCGCTTCTTCGCCTCCGGGAGTCGAAGAGAGCGGCAGCTTCCCAAAGGCGATTATGCAAGCCGCACCACACAGGAACAGTGTGGGCAGCATTCAGACTAAGAGAAAACAGTACTATACCACTCTCCTTCCTTTTCCATTCCTATTATTGTCGAAAAGAACGAGTTTTAGACAACTCTGTTTTCCTTCTTGCAAAACTATTTGCAGACCTCCGCGCAACTTCAAGAACATGATCAGTGATGTTTTCTTTACTGGTAGAGTTACCCCTTGCAAGATACGGTGGAAAAGCTTTTTGCTGCGTGCTGAACGACAAGAGCCGAAGAAGACGCAGATACGCAGGTGTCCGAAGCTAAGTGCCGGTCCCGGCCGTCTTTCGGCAAGAACCGCTCTCCAGAGCTCACCGCGCCAGCACAATGCTCTGCGCGCAAAGAAGCCGCTTCTTCGCCTCCGGGAGTCGAAGAGAGCGGCAGCTTCCCAAAGGCGATTATGCAAGCCGCACCAGACAGGAACAGTGTGGGCAGCATTCAGACTAAGAGAAAACAGTACTTTACCACTCTCATGCCTTTTCCATTGTTAATATATTCGAAAAGAACGCGTTTTAGACAACTATCTTTTCTGTCTTGCAAAACTATTTGCAGACCTCCGCGCCAGTTTAGAAAATGATTTTGGATGTTTTCTTTACTGGTACAGTTTGTCTTTGCTAGGTACAGTGGAAAAGCTTTTTGCAGCGTGTTGAACCACAAGAGCCGAAGAAGACGCAGATACGCAGCTCTCCGAAGCTAAGTGCCGGTCCCGGCCGTCTTTCGGCAAGAACCGCTCTCCAGAGCTCACCGCGCCAGCACAATGCTCTGCGCGCAAAGAAGCCGCTTCTTCGCCTCCGGGAGTCGAAGAGAGCGGCAGCTTCCCAAAGGCGATTATGCAAGCCGCACCAGACAGGAACAGTGTGGGCAGCATTCAGACTAAGAGAAAACAGTACTTTACCACTCTCATGCCTTTTCCATTGTTAATATATTCGAAAAGAACGCGTTTTAGACAACTATCTTTTCTGTCTTGCAAAACTATTTGCAGACCTCCATGCAAGTTTAGAAAATGATTTTGGATGTTTTCTTTACTGGTACAGTTTGTCTTTGCTAGGTACAGTGGAAAAGCTTTTTGCAGCGTGTTGAACCACAAGAGCCGAAGAAGACGCAGATAGGCAGGTGTCCGAAGCTAAGTGCCGGTCCCGGCCGTCTTTCGGCAAGAACCGCTCTCCAGAGCTCACCGCGCCAGCACAATGCTCTGCGCGCAAAGAAGCCGCTTCTTCGCCTCCGGGAGTCGAAGAGAGCGGCAGCTTCCCAAAGGCGATTATGCAAGCCGCACCAGACAGGAACAGTGTGGGCAGCATTCAGACTAAGAGAAAACAGTACTTTACCACTCTCATGCCTTTTCCATTGTTAATATATTCGAAAAGAACGAGTTTTAGACAACTATCTTTTCTGTCTTGCAAAACTATTTGCAGACCTCCGCGCCAGTTTAGAAAATGATTTTGGGTGTTTTCTTTACTGGTACAGTTTGTCTTTGCTAGGTACAGTGGAAAAGCTTTTTGCTGCGTGTTGAACGACAAGAGCCGAAGAAGACGCAGATACGCAGCTCTCGGAAGCTAAGTGCCGGTCCCGGCCGTCTTTCGGCAAGAACCGCTCTCCAGAGCTCACCGCGCCAGCACAATGCTCTGCGCGCAAAGAAGCCGCTTCTTCGCCTCCGGGAGTCGAAGAGAGCGGCAGCTTCCCAAAGGCGATTATGCAAGCCGCACCAGACAGGAACAGTGTGGGCAGCATTCAGACTAAGAGAAAACAGTACTTTACCACTCTCATGCCTTTTCCATTGTTAATATATTCGAAAAGAACGAGTTTTAGACAACTATCTTTTCTGTCTTGCAAAACTATTTGCAGACCTCCATGCAAGTTTAGAAAATGATTTTGGATGTTTTCTTTACTGGTACAGTTTGTCTTTGCTAGGTACAGTGGAAAAGCTTTTTGCTGCGTGTTGAACGACAAGAGCCGAAGAAGACGCAGATACGCAGGTGTCCGAAGCTAAGTGCCGGTCCCGGCCGTCTTTCGGCAAGAACAGCTCTCCAGAGCTCACCGCGCCAGCACAATGCTCTGCGCGCAAAGAAGCCGCTTCTTCGCCTCCGGGAGTCGAAGAGAGCGGCAGCTTCCCAAAGGCGATTATGCAAGCCGCACCACACAGGAACAGTGTGGGCAGCATTCAGACTAAGAGAAAACAGTACTATACCACTCTCCTTCCTTTTCCATTCCTATTATTGTCGAAAAGAACGAGTTTTAGACAACTCTGTTTTCCTTCTTGCAAAACTATTTGCAGACCTCCGCGCAACTTCAAGAACATGATCAGTGATGTTTTCTTTACTGGTAGAGTTACCCCTTGCAAGATACGGTGGAAAAGCTTTTTGCTGCGTGCTGAACGACAAGAGCCGAAGAAGACGCAGATACGCAGGTGTCCGAAGCTAAGTGCCGGTCCCGGCCGTCTTTCGGCAAGAACCGCTCTCCAGAGCTCACCGCGCCAGCACAATGCTCTGCGCGCAAAGAAGCCGCTTCTTCGCCTCCGGGAGTCGAAGAGAGCGGCAGCTTCCCAAAGGCGATTATGCAAGCCGCACCAGACAGGAACAGTGTGGGCAGCATTCAGACTAAGAGAAAACAGTACTTTACCACTCTCATGCCTTTTCCATTGTTAATATATTCGAAAAGAACGCGTTTTAGACAACTATCTTTTCTGTCTTGCAAAACTATTTGCAGACCTCCGCGCCAGTTTAGAAAATGATTTTGGATGTTTTCTTTACTGGTACAGTTTGTCTTTGCTAGGTACAGTGGAAAAGCTTTTTGCAGCGTGTTGAACCACAAGAGCCGAAGAAGACGCAGATACGCAGGTGTCCGAAGCTAAGTGCCGGTCCCGGCCGTCTTTCGGCAAGAACCGCTCTCCAGAGCTCACCGCGCCAGCACAATGCTCTGCGCGCAAAGAAGCCGCTTCTTCGCCTCCGGGAGTCGAAGAGAGCGGCAGCTTCCCAAAGGCGATTATGCAAGCCGCACCAGACAGGAACAGTGTGGGCAGCATTCAGACTAAGAGAAAACAGTACTTTACCACTCTCATGCCTTTTCCATTGTTAATATATTCGAAAAGAACGAGTTTTAGACAACTATCTTTTCTGTCTTGCAAAACTATTTGCAGACCTCCGCGCCAGTTTAGAAAATGATTTTGGGTGTTTTCTTTACTGGTACAGTTTGTCTTTGCTAGGTACAGTGGAAAAGCTTTTTGCTGCGTGTTGAACGACAAGAGCCGAAGAAGACGCAGATACGCAGCTCTCCGAAGCTAAGTGCCGGTCCCGGCCGTCTTTCGGCAAGAACCGCTCTCCAGAGCTCACCGCGCCAGCACAATACTCTGCGCGCAAAGAAGCCGCTTCTTCGCCTCCGGGAGTCGAAGAGAGCGGCAGCTTCCCAAAGGCGATTATGCAAGCCGCACCAGACAGGAACAGTGTGGGCAGCATTCAGACTAAGAGAAAACAGTACTTTACCACTCTCATGCCTTTTCCATTGTTAATATATTCGAAAAGAACGAGTTTTAGACAACTATCTTTTCTGTCTTGCAAAACTATTTGCAGACCTCCATGCAAGTTTAGAAAATGATTTTGGATGTTTTCTTTACTGGTACAGTTTGTCTTTGCTAGGTACAGTGGAAAAGCTTTTTGCTGCGTGTTGAACGACAAGAGCCGAAGAAGACGCAGATACGCAGGTGTCCGAAGCTAAGTGCCGGTCCCGGCCGTCTTTCGGCAAGAACAGCTCTCCAGAGCTCACCGCGCCAGCACAATGCTCTGCGCGCAAAGAAGCCGCTTCTTCGCCTCCGGGAGTCGAAGAGAGCGGCAGCTTCCCAAAGGCGATTATGCAAGCCGCACCACACAGGAACAGTGTGGGCAGCATTCAGACTAAGAGAAAACTGTACTATACCACTCTCCTTCCTTTTCCATTCCTATTATTGTCGAAAAGAACGAGTTTTAGACAACTCTGTTTTCCTTCTTGCAAAACTATTTGCAGACCTCCGCGCAACTTCAAGAACATGATCAGTGATGTTTTCTTTACTGGTAGAGTTACCCCTTGCAAGATACGGTGGAAAAGCTTTTTGCTGCGTGCTGAACGACAAGAGCCGAAGAAGACGCAGATACGCAGGTGTCCGAAGCTAAGTGCCGGTCCCGGCCGTCTTTCGGCAAGAACAGCTCTCCAGAGCTCACCGCGCCAGCACAATGCTCTGCGCGCAAAGAAACCGCTTCTTCGCCTCCGGGAGTCGAAGAGAGCGGCAGCTTCCCAAAGGCGATTATGCAAGCCGCACCAGACAGGAACAGTGTGGGCAGCATTCAGACTAAGAGAAAACAGTACTTTACCACTCTCATGCCTTTTCCATTGTTAATATATTCGAAAAGAACGAGTTTTAGACAACTATCTTTTCTGTCTTGCAAAACTATTTGCAGACCTCCATGCAAGTTTAGAAAATGATTTTGGATGTTTTCTTTACTGGTACAGTTTGTCTTTGCTAGATACAGTGGAAAAGCTTTTTGCTGCGTGTTGTATGACAAGAGCCGAAGAAGACGCAGATACGCAGGTGTCCGAAGCTAAGTGCCGGTCCCGGCCGTCTTTCGGCAAGAACCGCTCTCCAGAGCTCACCGCGCCAGCACAATGCTCTGCGCGCAAAGAAGCCGCTTCGTCGCCTCCGGGACACGGAGAGAGCGGCACCTTCCGAAAGGCGATTATGCAAGCCGCACCACACAGGCACAGTGTGGGCAGCATTCAGACTAAGAGAAAACAGTGCTATACGACTCTCCTTCCTTTTCCATTGCTATTATTGTCGAAAAGAACGACTTTTAGACAACTATGTTTTCCTTCTTGCAAAACTATTTGCAGACCTCCGCGCCAGTTTAGAAAATGATTTTGGATGTTTTCTTTACTGGTACAGTTTGTCTTTGCTAGGTACAGTGGAAAAGCTTTTTGCTGCGTGTTGAACGACAAGAGCCGAAGAAGACGCAGATACGCAGGTGTCCGAAGCTAAGTGCCGGTCCCGGCCGTCTTTCGGCAAGAACCGCTCTCCAGAGCTCACCGCGCCAGCACAATGCTCTGCGCGCAAAGAAGCCGCTTCTTCGCCTCCGGGAGTCGAAGAGAGCGGCAGCTTCCCAAAGGCGATTATGCAAGCCGCACCAGACAGGAACAGTGTGGGCAGCATTCAGACTAAGAGAAAACAGTACTTTACCACTCTCATGCCTTTTCCATTGTTAATATATTCGAAAAGAACGCGTTTTAGACAACTATCTTTTCTGTCTTGCAAAACTATTTGCAGACCTCCGCGCCAGTTTAGAAAATGATTTTGGATGTTTTCTTTACTGGTACAGTTTGTCTTTGCTAGGTACAGTGGAAAAGCTTTTTGCAGCGTGTTGAACCACAAGAGCCGAAGAAGACGCAGATACGCAGCTCTCCAAAGCTAAGTGCCGGTCCCGGCCGTCTTTCGGCAAGAACCGCTCTCCAGAGCTCACCGCGCCAGCACAATGCTCTGCGCGCAAAGAAGCCGCTTCTTCGCCTCCGGGAGTCGAAGAGAGCGGCAGCTTCCCAAAGGCGATTATGCAAGCCGCACCAGACAGGAACAGTGTGGGCAGCATTCAGACTAAGAGAAAACAGTACTTTACCACTCTCATGCCTTTTCCATTGTTAATATATTCGAAAAGAACGCGTTTTAGACAACTATCTTTTCTGTCTTGCAAAACTATTTGCAGACCTCCATGCAAGTTTAGAAAATGATTTTGGATGTTTTCTTTACTGGTACAGTTTGTCTTTGCTAGGTACAGTGGAAAAGCTTTTTGCAGCGTGTTGAACCACAAGAGCCGAAGAAGACGCAGATAGGCAGGTGTCCGAAGCTAAGTGCCGGTCCCGGCCGTCTTTCGGCAAGAACCGCTCTCCAGAGCTCACCGCGCCAGCACAATGCTCTGCGCGCAAAGAAGCCGCTTCTTCGCCTCCGGGAGTCGAAGAGAGCGGCAGCTTCCCAAAGGCGATTATGCAAGCCGCACCAGACAGGAACAGTGTGGGCAGCATTCAGACTAAGAGAAAACAGTACTTTACCACTCTCATGCCTTTTCCATTGTTAATATATTCGAAAAGAACGAGTTTTAGACAACTATCTTTTCTGTCTTGCAAAACTATTTGCAGACCTCCGCGCCAGTTTAGAAAATGATTTTGGGTGTTTTCTTTACTGGTACAGTTTGTCTTTGCTAGGTACAGTGGAAAAGCTTTTTGCTGCGTGTTGAACGACAAGAGCCGAAGAAGACGCAGATACGCAGCTCTCCGAAGCTAAGTGCCGGTCCCGGCCGTCTTTCGGCAAGAACCGCTCTCCAGAGCTCACCGCGCCAGCACAATACTCTGCGCGCAAAGAAGCCGCTTCTTCGCCTCCGGGAGTCGAAGAGAGCGGCAGCTTCCCAAAGGCGATTATGCAAGCCGCACCAGACAGGAACAGTGTGGGCAGCATTCAGACTAAGAGAAAACAGTACTTTACCACTCTCATGCCTTTTCCATTGTTAATATATTCGAAAAGAACGAGTTTTAGACAACTATCTTTTCTGTCTTGCAAAACTATTTGCAGACCTCCATGCAAGTTTAGAAAATGATTTTGGATGTTTTCTTTACTGGTACAGTTTGTCTTTGCTAGGTACAGTGGAAAAGCTTTTTGCTGCGTGTTGAACGACAAGAGCCGAAGAAGACGCAGATACGCAGGTGTCCGAAGCTAAGTGCCGGTCCCGGCCGTCTTTCGGCAAGAACAGCTCTCCAGAGCTCACCGCGCCAGCACAATGCTCTGCGCGCAAAGAAGCCGCTTCTTCGCCTCCGGGAGTCGAAGAGAGCGGCAGCTTCCCAAAGGCGATTATGCAAGCCGCACCACACAGGAACAGTGTGGGCAGCATTCAGACTAAGAGAAAACAGTACTATACCACTCTCCTTCCTTTTCCATTCCTATTATTGTCGAAAAGAACGAGTTTTAGACAACTCTGTTTTCCTTCTTGCAAAACTATTTGCAGACCTCCGCGCAACTTCAAGAACATGATCAGTGATGTTTTCTTTACTGGTAGAGTTACCCCTTGCAAGATACGGTGGAAAAGCTTTTTGCTGCGTGCTGAACGACAAGAGCCGAAGAAGACGCAGATACGCAGGTGTCCGAAGCTAAGTGCCGGTCCCGGCCGTCTTTCGGCAAGAACAGCTCTCCAGAGCTCACCGCGCCAGCACAATGCTCTGCGCGCAAAGAAACCGCTTCTTCGCCTCCGGGAGTCGAAGAGAGCGGCAGCTTCCCAAAGGCGATTATGCAAGCCGCACCAGACAGGAACAGTGTGGGCAGCATTCAGACTAAGAGAAAACAGTACTTTACCACTCTCATGCCTTTTCCATTGTTAATATATTCGAAAAGAACGAGTTTTAGACAACTATCTTTTCTGTCTTGCAAAACTATTTGCAGACCTCCATGCAAGTTTAGAAAATGATTTTGGATGTTTTCTTTACTGGTACAGTTTGTCTTTGCTAGATACAGTGGAAAAGCTTTTTGCTGCGTGTTGTATGACAAGAGCCGAAGAAGACGCAGATACGCAGGTGTCCGAAGCTAAGTGCCGGTCCCGGCCGTCTTTCGGCAAGAACCGCTCTCCAGAGCTCACCGCGCCAGCACAATGCTCTGCGCGCAAAGAAGCCGCTTCGTCGCCTCCGGGACACGGAGAGAGCGGCACCTTCCGAAAGGCGATTATGCAAGCCGCACCACACAGGCACAGTGTGGGCAGCATTCAGACTAAGAGAAAACAGTGCTATACGACTCTCCTTCCTTTTCCATTGCTATTATTGTCGAAAAGAACGACTTTTAGACAACTATGTTTTCCTTCTTGCAAAACTATTTGCAGACCTCCGCGCCAGTTTAGAAAATGATTTTGGATGTTTTCTTTACTGGTACAGTTTGTCTTTGCTAGGTACAGTGGAAAAGCTTTTTGCTGCGTGTTGAACGACAAGAGCCGAAGAAGACGCAGATACGCAGGTGTCCGAAGCTAAGTGCCGGTCCCGGCCGTCTTTCGGCAAGAACCGCTCTCCAGAGCTCACCGCGCCAGCACAATGCTCTGCGCGCAAAGAAGCCGCTTCTTCGCCTCCGGGAGTCGAAGAGAGCGGCAGCTTCCCAAAGGCGATTATGCAAGCCGCACCACACAGGAACAGTGTGGGCAGCATTCAGACTAAGAGAAAACTGTACTATACCACTCTCCTTCCTTTTCCATTCCTATTATTGTCGAAAAGAACGAGTTTTAGACAACTATCTTTTCTGTCTTGCAAAACTATTTGCAGACCTCCGCGCAACTTCAAGAACATGATCAGTGATGTTTTCTTTACTGGTAGAGTTACCCCTTGCAAGATACGGTGGAAAAGCTTTTTGCTGCGTGTTGAACGACAAGAGCCGAAGAAGACGCAGATACGCAGGTGTCCGAAGCTAAGTGCCGGTCCCGGCCGTCTTTCGGCAAGAACCGCTCTCCAGAGCTCACCGCGCCAGCACAATGCTCTGCGCGCAAAGAAGCCGCTTCTTCGCCTCCGGGAGTCGAAGAGAGCGGCAGCTTCCCAAAGGCGATTATGCAAGCCGCACCAGACAGGAACAGTGTGGGCAGCATTCAGACTAAGAGAAAACAGTACTTTACCACTCTCATGCCTTTTCCATTGTTAATATATTCGAAAAGAACGAGTTTTAGACAACTATCTTTTCTGTCTTGCAAAACTATTTGCAGACCTCCGCGCCAGTTTAGAAAATGATTTTGGATGTTTTCTTTACTGGTACAGTTTGTCTTTGCTAGGTACAGTGGAAAAGCTTTTTGCAGCGTGTTGAACCACAAGAGCCGAAGAAGACGCAGATACGCAGGTGTCCGAAGCTAAGTGCCGGTCCCGGCCGTCTTTCGGCAAGAACCGCTCTCCAGAGCTCACCGCGCCAGCACAATGCTCTGCGCGCAAAGAAGCCGCTTCTTCGCCTCCGGGAGTCGAAGAGAGCGGCAGCTTCCCAAAGGCGATTATGCAAGCCGCACCAGACAGGAACAGTGTGGGCAGCATTCAGACTAAGAGAAAACAGTACTTTACCACTCTCATGCCTTTTCCATTGTTAATATATTCGAAAAGAACGCGTTTTAGACAACTATCTTTTCTGTCTTGCAAAACTATTTGCAGACCTCCATGCAAGTTTAGAAAATGATTTTGGATGTTTTCTTTACTGGTACAGTTTGTCTTTGCTAGGTACAGTGGAAAAGCTTTTTGCAGCGTGTTGAACGACAAGAGCCGAAGAAGACGCAGATACGCAGGTGTCCGAAGCTAAGTGCCGGTCCCGGCCGTCTTTCGGCAAGAACCGCTCTCCAGAGCTCACCGCGCCAGCACAATGCTCTGCGCGCAAAGAAGCCGCTTCTTCGCCTCCGGGAGTCGAAGAGAGCGGCAGCTTCCCAAAGGCGATTATGCAAGCCGCACCAGACAGGAACAGTGTGGGCAGCATTCAGACTAAGAGAAAACAGTACTTTACCACTCTCATGCCTTTTCCATTGTTAATATATTCGAAAAGAACGAGTTTTAGACAACTATCTTTTCTGTCTTGCAAAACTATTTGCAGACCTCCGCGCCAGTTTAGAAAATGATTTTGGGTGTTTTCTTTACTGGTACAGTTTGTCTTTGCTAGGTACAGTGGAAAAGCTTTTTGCTGCGTGTTGAACGACAAGAGCCGAAGAAGACGCAGATACGCAGGTGTCCGAAGCTAAGTGCCGGTCCCGGCCGTCTTTCGGCAAGAACCGCTCTCCAGAGCTCACCGCGCCAGCACAATGCTCTGCGCGCAAAGAAGCCGCTTCGTCGCCTCCGGGACACGGAGAGAGCGGCACCTTCCGAAAGGCGATTATGCAAGCCGCACCACACAGGCACAGTGTGGGCAGCATTCAGACTAAGAGAAAACAGTGCTATACGACTCTCCTTCCTTTTCCATTGCTATTATTGTCGAAAAGAACGACTTTTAGACAACTATGTTTTCCTTCTTGCAAAACTATTTGCAGACCTCCGCGCCAGTTTAGAAAATGATTTTGGATGTTTTCTTTACTGGTACAGTTTGTCTTTGCTAGGTACAGTGGAAAAGCTTTTTGCTGCGTGTTGAACGACAAGAGCCGAAGAAGACGCAGATACGCAGGTGTCCAAAGCTAAGTGCCGGTCCCGGCCGTCTTTCGGCAAGAACCGCTCTCCAGAGCTCACCGCGCCAGCACAATGCTCTGCGCGCAAAGAAGCCGCTTCTTCGCCTCCGGGAGTGGAAGAGAGCGGCAGCTTCCCAAAGGCGATTATGCAAGCCGCACCAGACAGGAACAGTGTGGGCAGCATTCAGACTAAGAGAAAACAGTACTTTACCACTCTCATGCCTTTTCCATTCCTATTATTGTCGAAAAGAACGAGTTTTAGACAACTATCTTTTCTGTCTTGCAAAACTATTTGCAGACCTCCGCGCAACTTCAAGAACATGATCAGTGATGTTTTCTTTACTGGTAGAGTTACCCCTTGCAAGATACGGTGGAAAAGCTTTTTGCTGCCTGTTGAACGACAAGAGCCGAAGAAGACGCAGATACGCAGGTGTCCGAAGCTAAGTGCCGGTCCCGGCCGTCTTTCGGCAAGAACCGCTCTCCAGAGCTCACCGCGCCAGCACAATGCTCTGCGCGCAAAGAAGCCGCTTCTTCGCCTCCGTGAGTCGAAGAGAGCGGCAGCTTCCCAAAGGCGATTATGCAAGCCGCACCAGACAGGAACAGTGTGGGCAGCATTCAGACTAAGAGAAAACAGTACTTTACCACTCTCATGCCTTTTCCATTGTTAATATATTCGAAAAGAACGAGTTTTAGACAACTATCTTTTCTGTCTTGCAAAACTATTTGCAGACCTCCGCGCCAGTTTAGAAAATGATTTTGGATGTTTTCTTTACTGGTACAGTTTGTCTTTGCTAGGTACAGTGGAAAAGCTTTTTGCAGCGTGTTGAACCACAAGAGCCGAAGAAGACGCAGATACGCAGGTGTCCGAAGCTAAGTGCCGGTCCCGGCCGTCTTTCGGCAAGAACCGCTCTCCAGAGCTCACCGCGCCAGCACAATGCTCTGCGCGCAAAGAAGCCGCTTCTTCGCCTCCGGGAGTCGAAGAGAGCGGCAGCTTCCCAAAGGCGATTATGCAAGCCGCACCAGACAGGAACAGTGTGGGCAGCATTCAGACTAAGAGAAAACAGTACTTTACCACTCTCATGCCTTTTCCATTGTTAATATATTCGAAAAGAACGCGTTTTAGACAACTATCTTTTCTGTCTTGCAAAACTATTTGCAGACCTCCATGCAAGTTTAGAAAATGATTTTGGATGTTTTCTTTACTGGTACAGTTTGTCTTTGCTAGGTACAGTGGAAAAGCTTTTTGCAGCGTGTTGAACGACAAGAGCCGAAGAAGACGCAGATACGCAGGTGTCCGAAGCTAAGTGCCGGTCCCGGCCGTCTTTCGGCAAGAACCGCTCTCCAGAGCTCACCGCGCCAGCACAATGCTCTGCGCGCAAAGAAGCCGCTTCTTCGCCTCCGGGAGTCGAAGAGAGCGGCAGCTTCCCAAAGGCGATTATGCAAGCCGCACCAGACAGGAACAGTGTGGGCAGCATTCAGACTAAGAGAAAACAGTACTTTACCACTCTCATGCCTTTTCCATTGTTAATATATTCGAAAAGAACGAGTTTTAGACAACTATCTTTTCTGTCTTGCAAAACTATTTGCAGACCTCCGCGCCAGTTTAGAAAATGATTTTGGGTGTTTTCTTTACTGGTACAGTTTGTCTTTGCTAGGTACAGTGGAAAAGCTTTTTGCTGCGTGTTGAACGACAAGAGCCGAAGAAGACGCAGATACGCAGCTCTCCGAAGCTAAGTGCCGGTCCCGGCCGTCTTTCGGCAAGAACCGCTCTCCAGAGCTCACCGCGCCAGCACAATGCTCTGCGCGCAAAGAAGCCGCTTCTTCGCCTCCGGGAGTCGAAGAGAGCGGCAGCTTCCCAAAGGCGATTATGCAAGCCGCACCAGACAGGAACAGTGTGGGCAGCATTCAGACTAAGAGAAAACAGTACTTTACCACTCTCATGCCTTTTCCATTGTTAATATATTCGAAAAGAACGAGTTTTAGACAACTATCTTTTCTGTCTTGCAAAACTATTTGCAGACCTCCATGCAAGTTTAGAAAATGATTTTGGATGTTTTCTTTACTGGTACAGTTTGTCTTTGCTAGGTACAGTGGAAAAGCTTTTTGCTGCGTGTTGAACGACAAGAGCCGAAGAAGACGCAGATACGCAGCTCTCCGAAGCTAAGTGCCGGTCCCGGCCGTCTTTCGGCAAGAACCGCTCTCCAGAGCTCACCGCGCCAGCACAATGCTCTGCGCGCAAAGAAGCCGCTTCTTCGCCTCCGGGAGTCGAAGAGAGCGGCAGCTTCCCAAAGGCGATTATGCAAGCCGCACCAGACAGGAACAGTGTGGGCAGCATTCAGACTAAGAGAAAACAGTACTTTACCACTCTCCTTCCTTTTCCATTCCTATTATTGTCGAAAAGAACGAGTTTTAGACAACTCTGTTTTCCTTCTTGCAAAACTATTTGCAGACCTCCGCGCAACTTCAAGAACATGATCAGTGATGTTTTCTTTACTGGTAGAGTTACCCCTTGCAAGATACGGTGGAAAAGCTTTTTGCTGCGTGCTGAACGACAAGAGCCGAAGAAGACGCAGATACGCAGCTCTCCGAAGCTAAGTGCCGGTCCCGGCCGTCTTTCGGCAAGAACAGCTCTCCAGAGCTCACCGCGCCAGCACAATGCTCTGCGCGCAAAGAAACCGCTTCTTCGCCTCCGGGAGTCGAAGAGAGCGGCAGCTTCCCAAAGGCGATTATGCAAGCCGCACCAGACAGGAACAGTGTGGGCAGCATTCAGACTAAGAGAAAACAGTACTTTACCACTCTCCTTCCTTTTCCATTGTTAATATATTCGAAAAGAACGAGTTTTAGACAACTATCTTTTCTGTCTTGCAAAACTATTTGCAGACCTCCATGCAAGTTTAGAAAATGATTTTGGATGTTTTCTTTACTGGTACAGTTTGTCTTTGCTAGATACAGTGGAAAAGATTTTTGCTGCGTGTTGTATGACAAGAGCCGAAGAAGACGCAGATACGCAGGTGTCCGAAGCTAAGTGCCGGTCCCGGCCGTCTTTCGGCAAGAACCGCTCTCCAGAGCTCACCGCGCCAGCACAATGCTCTGCGCGCAAAGAAGCCGCTTCGTCGCCTCCGGGACACGGAGAGAGCGGCACCTTCCGAAAGGCGATTATGCAAGCCGCACCACACAGGCACAGTGTGGGCAGCATTCAGACTAAGAGAAAACAGTGCTATACGACTCTCCTTCCTTTTCCATTGCTATTATTGTCGAAAAGAACGACTTTTAGACAACTATGTTTTCCTTCTTGCAAAACTATTTGCAGACCTCCGCGCCAGTTTAGAAAATGATTTTGGATGTTTTCTTTACTGGTACAGTTTGTCTTTGCTAGGTACAGTGGAAAAGCTTTTTGCTGCGTGTTGAACGACAAGAGCCGAAGAAGACGCAGATACGCAGGTGTCCGAAGCTAAGTGCCGGTCCCGGCCGTCTTTCGGCAAGAACCGCTCTCCAGAGCTCACCGCGCCAGCACAATGCTCTGCGCGCAAAGAAGCCGCTTCTTCGCCTCCGGGAGTGGAAGAGAGCGGCAGCTTCCCAAAGGCGATTATGCAAGCCGCACCACACAGGAACAGTGTGGGCAGCATTCAGACTAAGAGAAAACTGTACTATACCACTCTCCTTCCTTTTCCATTCCTATTATTGTCGAAAAGAACGAGTTTTAGACAACTATCTTTTCTGTCTTGCAAAACTATTTGCAGACCTCCGCGCAACTTCAAGAACATGATCAGTGATGTTTTCTTTACTGGTAGAGTTACCCCTTGCAAGATACGGTGGAAAAGCTTTTTGCTGCCTGTTGAACGACAAGAGCCGAAGAAGACGCAGATACGCAGGTGTCCGAAGCTAAGTGCCGGTCCCGGCCGTCTTTCGGCAAGAACCGCTCTCCAGAGCTCACCGCGCCAGCACAATGCTCTGCGCGCAAAGAAGCCGCTTCTTCGCCTCCGGGAGTCGAAGAGAGCGGCAGCTTCCCAAAGGCGATTATGCAAGCCGCACCAGACAGGAACAGTGTGGGCAGCATTCAGACTAAGAGAAAACAGTACTTTACCACTCTCATGCCTTTTCCATTGTTAATATATTCGAAAAGAACGAGTTTTAGACAACTATCTTTTCTGTCTTGCAAAACTATTTGCAGACCTCCGCGCCAGTTTAGAAAATGATTTTGGATGTTTTCTTTACTGGTACAGTTTGTCTTTGCTAGGTACAGTGGAAAAGCTTTTTGCAGCGTGTTGAACCACAAGAGCCGAAGAAGACGCAGATACGCAGGTGTCCGAAGCTAAGTGCCGGTCCCGGCCGTCTTTCGGCAAGAACCGCTCTCCAGAGCTCACCGCGCCAGCACAATGCTCTGCGCGCAAAGAAGCCGCTTCTTCGCCTCCGGGAGTCGAAGAGAGCGGCAGCTTCCCAAAGGCGATTATGCAAGCCGCACCAGACAGGAACAGTGTGGGCAGCATTCAGACTAAGAGAAAACAGTACTTTACCACTCTCCTTCCTTTTCCATTGTTAATATATTCGAAAAGAACGCGTTTTAGACAACTATCTTTTCTGTCTTGCAAAACTATTTGCAGACCTCCATGCAAGTTTAGAAAATGATTTTGGATGTTTTCTTTACTGGTACAGTTTGTCTTTGCTAGGTACAGTGGAAAAGCTTTTTGCTGCGTGTTGAACGACAAGAGCCGAAGAAGACGCAGATACGCAGCTCTCGGAAGCTAAGTGCCGGTCCCGGCCGTCTTTCGGCAAGAACCGCTCTCCAGAGCTCACCGCGCCAGCACAATGCTCTGCGCGCAAAGAAGCCGCTTCTTCGCCTCCGGGAGTCGAAGAGAGCGGCAGCTTCCCAAAGGCGATTATGCAAGCCGCACCAGACAGGAACAGTGTGGGCAGCATTCAGACTAAGAGAAAACAGTACTTTACCACTCTCATGCCTTTTCCATTGTTAATATATTCGAAAAGAACGCGTTTTAGACAACTATCTTTTCTGTCTTGCAAAACTATTTGCAGACCTCCGCGCAACTTCAAGAACATGATCAGTGATGTTTTCTTTATTGGTAGAGTTACCCCTTGCAAGATACGGTGGAAAAGCTTTTTGCAGCGTGTTGAACGACAAGAGCCGAAGAAGACGCAGATACGCAGCTCTCCGAAGCTAAGTGCCGGTCCCGGCCCTCTTTCGGCAAGAACAGCTCTCCAGAGCTCACCGCGCCAGCACAATGCTCTGCGCGCAAAGAAGCCGCTTCTTCGCCTCCGGGAGTCGAAGAGAGCGGCAGCTTCCCAAAGGCGATTATGCAAGCCGCACCAGACAGGAACAGTGTGGGCAGCATTCAGACTAAGAGAAAACAGTACTTTACCACTCTCATGCCTTTTCCATTGTTAATATATTCGAAAAGAACGAGTTTTAGACAACTCTGTTTTCCTTCTTGCAAAACTATTTGCAGACCTCCGCGCAACTTCAAGAACATGATCAGTGATGTTTTCTTTACTGGTAGAGTTACCCCTTGCAAGATACAGTGGAAAAGCTTTTTGCTGCGTGTTGAACGACAAGAGCCGAAGAAGACGCAGATACGCAGCTCTCCGAAGCTAAGTGCCGGTCCCGGCCGTCTTTCGGCAAGAACAGCTCTCCAGAGCTCACCGCGCCAGCACAATGCTCTGCGCGCAAAGAAACCGCTTCTTCGCCTCCGGGAGTCGAAGAGAGCGGCAGCTTCCCAAAGGCGATTATGCAAGCCGCACCAGACAGGAACAGTGTGGGCAGCATTCAGACTAAGAGAAAACAGTACTTTACCACTCTCCTTCCTTTTCCATTGTTAATATATTCGAAAAGAACGAGTTTTAGACAACTATCTTTTCTGTCTTGCAAAACTATTTGCAGACCTCCATGCAAGTTTAGAAAATGATTTTGGATGTTTTCTTTACTGGTACAGTTTGTCTTTGCTAGATACAGTGGAAAAGCTTTTTGCTGCGTGTTGTATGACAAGAGCCGAAGAAGACGCAGATACGCAGCTCTCCGAAGCTAAGTGCCGGTCCCGGCCGTCTTTCGGCAAGAACCGCTCTCCAGAGCTCACCGCGCCAGCACAATGCTCTGCGCGCAAAGAAGCCGCTTCGTCGCCTCCGGGACACGGAGAGAGCGGCACCTTCCGAAAGGCGATTATGCAAGCCGCACCACACAGGCACAGTGTGGGCAGCATTCAGACTAAGAGAAAACAGTGCTATACGACTCTCCTTCCTTTTCCATTGCTATTATTGTCGAAAAGAACGACTTTTAGACAACTATGTTTTCCTTCTTGCAAAACTATTTGCAGACCTCCGCGCCAGTTTAGAAAATGATTTTGGATGTTTTCTTTACTGGTACAGTTTGTCTTTGCTAGGTACAGTGGAAAAGCTTTTTGCTGCGTGTTGAACGACAAGAGCCGAAGAAGACGCAGATACGCAGGTGTCCGAAGCTAAGTGCCGGTCCCGGCCGTCTTTCGGCAAGAACCGCTCTCCAGAGCTCACCGCGCCAGCACAATGCTCTGCGCGCAAAGAAGCCGCTTCTTCGCCTCCGGGAGTCGAAGAGAGCGGCAGCTTCCCAAAGGCGATTATGCAAGCCGCACCAGACAGGAACAGTGTGGGCAGCATTCAGACTAAGAGAAAACAGTACTTTACCACTCTCATGCCTTTTCCATTGTTAATATATTCGAAAAGAACGCGTTTTAGACAACTATCTTTTCTGTCTTGCAAAACTATTTGCAGACCTCCATGCAAGTTTAGAAAATGATTTTGGATGTTTTCTTTACTGGTACAGTTTGTCTTTGCTAGGTACAGTGGAAAAGCTTTTTGCAGCGTGTTGAACGACAAGAGCCGAAGAAGACGCAGATACGCAGGTGTCCGAAGCTAAGTGCCGGTCCCGGCCGTCTTTCGGCAAGAACCGCTCTCCAGAGCTCACCGCGCCAGCACAATGCTCTGCGCGCAAAGAAGCCGCTTCTTCGCCTCCGGGAGTCGAAGAGAGCGGCAGCTTCCCAAAGGCGATTATGCAAGCCGCACCAGACAGGAACAGTGTGGGCAGCATTCAGACTAAGAGAAAACAGTACTTTACCACTCTCATGCCTTTTCCATTGTTAATATATTCGAAAAGAACGAGTTTTAGACAACTATCTTTTCTGTCTTGCAAAACTATTTGCAGACCTCCGCGCCAGTTTAGAAAATGATTTTGGGTGTTTTCTTTACTGGTACAGTTTGTCTTTGCTAGGTACAGTGGAAAAGCTTTTTGCTGCGTGTTGAACGACAAGAGCCGAAGAAGACGCAGATACGCAGCTCTCGGAAGCTAAGTGCCGGTCCCGGCCGTCTTTCGGCAAGAACCGCTCTCCAGAGCTCACCGCGCCAGCACAATGCTCTGCGCGCAAAGAAGCCGCTTCTTCGCCTCCGGGAGTCGAAGAGAGCGGCAGCTTCCCAAAGGCGATTATGCAAGCCGCACCAGACAGGAACAGTGTGGGCAGCATTCAGACTAAGAGAAAACAGTACTTTACCACTCTCATGCCTTTTCCATTGTTAATATATTCGAAAAGAACGAGTTTTAGACAACTATCTTTTCTGTCTTGCAAAACTATTTGCAGACCTCCATGCAAGTTTAGAAAATGATTTTGGATGTTTTCTTTACTGGTACAGTTTGTCTTTGCTAGGTACAGTGGAAAAGCTTTTTGCTGCGTGTTGAACGACAAGAGCCGAAGAAGACGCAGATACGCAGGTGTCCGAAGCTAAGTGCCGGTCCCGGCCGTCTTTCGGCAAGAACAGCTCTCCAGAGCTCACCGCGCCAGCACAATGCTCTGCGCGCAAAGAAGCCGCTTCTTCGCCTCCGGGAGTCGAAGAGAGCGGCAGCTTCCCAAAGGCGATTATGCAAGCCGCACCACACAGGAACAGTGTGGGCAGCATTCAGACTAAGAGAAAACAGTACTATACCACTCTCCTTCCTTTTCCATTCCTATTATTGTCGAAAAGAACGAGTTTTAGACAACTCTGTTTTCCTTCTTGCAAAACTATTTGCAGACCTCCGCGCAACTTCAAGAACATGATCAGTGATGTTTTCTTTACTGGTAGAGTTACCCCTTGCAAGATACGGTGGAAAAGCTTTTTGCTGCGTGCTGAACGACAAGAGCCGAAGAAGACGCAGATACGCAGGTGTCCGAAGCTAAGTGCCGGTCCCGGCCGTCTTTCGGCAAGAACCGCTCTCCAGAGCTCACCGCGCCAGCACAATGCTCTGCGCGCAAAGAAGCCGCTTCTTCGCCTCCGGGAGTCGAAGAGAGCGGCAGCTTCCCAAAGGCGATTATGCAAGCCGCACCAGACAGGAACAGTGTGGGCAGCATTCAGACTAAGAGAAAACAGTACTTTACCACTCTCATGCCTTTTCCATTGTTAATATATTCGAAAAGAACGCGTTTTAGACAACTATCTTTTCTGTCTTGCAAAACTATTTGCAGACCTCCGCGCCAGTTTAGAAAATGATTTTGGATGTTTTCTTTACTGGTACAGTTTGTCTTTGCTAGGTACAGTGGAAAAGCTTTTTGCAGCGTGTTGAACCACAAGAGCCGAAGAAGACGCAGATACGCAGGTGTCCGAAGCTAAGTGCCGGTCCCGGCCGTCTTTCGGCAAGAACCGCTCTCCAGAGCTCACCGCGCCAGCACAATGCTCTGCGCGCAAAGAAGCCGCTTCTTCGCCTCCGGGAGTCGAAGAGAGCGGCAGCTTCCCAAAGGCGATTATGCAAGCCGCACCAGACAGGAACAGTGTGGGCAGCATTCAGACTAAGAGAAAACAGTACTTTACCACTCTCATGCCTTTTCCATTGTTAATATATTCGAAAAGAACGAGTTTTAGACAACTATCTTTTCTGTCTTGCAAAACTATTTGCAGACCTCCGCGCCAGTTTAGAAAATGATTTTGGGTGTTTTCTTTACTGGTACAGTTTGTCTTTGCTAGGTACAGTGGAAAAGCTTTTTGCTGCGTGTTGAACGACAAGAGCCGAAGAAGACGCAGATACGCAGCTCTCCGAAGCTAAGTGCCGGTCCCGGCCGTCTTTCGGCAAGAACCGCTCTCCAGAGCTCACCGCGCCAGCACAATACTCTGCGCGCAAAGAAGCCGCTTCTTCGCCTCCGGGAGTCGAAGAGAGCGGCAGCTTCCCAAAGGCGATTATGCAAGCCGCACCAGACAGGAACAGTGTGGGCAGCATTCAGACTAAGAGAAAACAGTACTTTACCACTCTCATGCCTTTTCCATTGTTAATATATTCGAAAAGAACGAGTTTTAGACAACTATCTTTTCTGTCTTGCAAAACTATTTGCAGACCTCCATGCAAGTTTAGAAAATGATTTTGGATGTTTTCTTTACTGGTACAGTTTGTCTTTGCTAGGTACAGTGGAAAAGCTTTTTGCTGCGTGTTGAACGACAAGAGCCGAAGAAGACGCAGATACGCAGGTGTCCGAAGCTAAGTGCCGGTCCCGGCCGTCTTTCGGCAAGAACAGCTCTCCAGAGCTCACCGCGCCAGCACAATGCTCTGCGCGCAAAGAAGCCGCTTCTTCGCCTCCGGGAGTCGAAGAGAGCGGCAGCTTCCCAAAGGCGATTATGCAAGCCGCACCACACAGGAACAGTGTGGGCAGCATTCAGACTAAGAGAAAACTGTACTATACCACTCTCCTTCCTTTTCCATTCCTATTATTGTCGAAAAGAACGAGTTTTAGACAACTCTGTTTTCCTTCTTGCAAAACTATTTGCAGACCTCCGCGCAACTTCAAGAACATGATCAGTGATGTTTTCTTTACTGGTAGAGTTACCCCTTGCAAGATACGGTGGAAAAGCTTTTTGCTGCGTGCTGAACGACAAGAGCCGAAGAAGACGCAGATACGCAGGTGTCCGAAGCTAAGTGCCGGTCCCGGCCGTCTTTCGGCAAGAACAGCTCTCCAGAGCTCACCGCGCCAGCACAATGCTCTGCGCGCAAAGAAACCGCTTCTTCGCCTCCGGGAGTCGAAGAGAGCGGCAGCTTCCCAAAGGCGATTATGCAAGCCGCACCAGACAGGAACAGTGTGGGCAGCATTCAGACTAAGAGAAAACAGTACTTTACCACTCTCATGCCTTTTCCATTGTTAATATATTCGAAAAGAACGAGTTTTAGACAACTATCTTTTCTGTCTTGCAAAACTATTTGCAGACCTCCATGCAAGTTTAGAAAATGATTTTGGATGTTTTCTTTACTGGTACAGTTTGTCTTTGCTAGATACAGTGGAAAAGCTTTTTGCTGCGTGTTGTATGACAAGAGCCGAAGAAGACGCAGATACGCAGGTGTCCGAAGCTAAGTGCCGGTCCCGGCCGTCTTTCGGCAAGAACCGCTCTCCAGAGCTCACCGCGCCAGCACAATGCTCTGCGCGCAAAGAAGCCGCTTCGTCGCCTCCGGGACACGGAGAGAGCGGCACCTTCCGAAAGGCGATTATGCAAGCCGCACCACACAGGCACAGTGTGGGCAGCATTCAGACTAAGAGAAAACAGTGCTATACGACTCTCCTTCCTTTTCCATTGCTATTATTGTCGAAAAGAACGACTTTTAGACAACTATGTTTTCCTTCTTGCAAAACTATTTGCAGACCTCCGCGCCAGTTTAGAAAATGATTTTGGATGTTTTCTTTACTGGTACAGTTTGTCTTTGCTAGGTACAGTGGAAAAGCTTTTTGCTGCGTGTTGAACGACAAGAGCCGAAGAAGACGCAGATACGCAGGTGTCCGAAGCTAAGTGCCGGTCCCGGCCGTCTTTCGGCAAGAACCGCTCTCCAGAGCTCACCGCGCCAGCACAATGCTCTGCGCGCAAAGAAGCCGCTTCTTCGCCTCCGGGAGTCGAAGAGAGCGGCAGCTTCCCAAAGGCGATTATGCAAGCCGCACCACACAGGAACAGTGTGGGCAGCATTCAGACTAAGAGAAAACTGTACTATACCACTCTCCTTCCTTTTCCATTCCTATTATTGTCGAAAAGAACGAGTTTTAGACAACTCTGTTTTCCTTCTTGCAAAACTATTTGCAGACCTCCGCGCAACTTCAAGAACATGATCAGTGATGTTTTCTTTACTGGTAGAGTTACCCCTTGCAAGATACGGTGGAAAAGCTTTTTGCTGCGTGCTGAACGACAAGAGCCGAAGAAGACGCAGATACGCAGGTGTCCGAAGCTAAGTGCCGGTCCCGGCCGTCTTTCGGCAAGAACCGCTCTCCAGAGCTCACCGCGCCAGCACAATGCTCTGCGCGCAAAGAAGCCGCTTCTTCGCCTCCGGGAGTCGAAGAGAGCGGCAGCTTCCCAAAGGCGATTATGCAAGCCGCACCAGACAGGAACAGTGTGGGCAGCATTCAGACTAAGAGAAAACAGTACTTTACCACTCTCATGCCTTTTCCATTGTTAATATATTCGAAAAGAACGCGTTTTAGACAACTATCTTTTCTGTCTTGCAAAACTATTTGCAGACCTCCGCGCCAGTTTAGAAAATGATTTTGGATGTTTTCTTTACTGGTACAGTTTGTCTTTGCTAGGTACAGTGGAAAAGCTTTTTGCAGCGTGTTGAACCACAAGAGCCGAAGAAGACGCAGATACGCAGCTCTCCGAAGCTAAGTGCCGGTCCCGGCCGTCTTTCGGCAAGAACCGCTCTCCAGAGCTCACCGCGCCAGCACAATGCTCTGCGCGCAAAGAAGCCGCTTCTTCGCCTCCGGGAGTCGAAGAGAGCGGCAGCTTCCCAAAGGCGATTATGCAAGCCGCACCAGACAGGAACAGTGTGGGCAGCATTCAGACTAAGAGAAAACAGTACTTTACCACTCTCATGCCTTTTCCATTGTTAATATATTCGAAAAGAACGCGTTTTAGACAACTATCTTTTCTGTCTTGCAAAACTATTTGCAGACCTCCATGCAAGTTTAGAAAATGATTTTGGATGTTTTCTTTACTGGTACAGTTTGTCTTTGCTAGGTACAGTGGAAAAGCTTTTTGCAGCGTGTTGAACCACAAGAGCCGAAGAAGACGCAGATAGGCAGGTGTCCGAAGCTAAGTGCCGGTCCCGGCCGTCTTTCGGCAAGAACCGCTCTCCAGAGCTCACCGCGCCAGCACAATGCTCTGCGCGCAAAGAAGCCGCTTCTTCGCCTCCGGGAGTCGAAGAGAGCGGCAGCTTCCCAAAGGCGATTATGCAAGCCGCACCAGACAGGAACAGTGTGGGCAGCATTCAGACTAAGAGAAAACAGTACTTTACCACTCTCATGCCTTTTCCATTGTTAATATATTCGAAAAGAACGAGTTTTAGACAACTATCTTTTCTGTCTTGCAAAACTATTTGCAGACCTCCGCGCCAGTTTAGAAAATGATTTTGGGTGTTTTCTTTACTGGTACAGTTTGTCTTTGCTAGGTACAGTGGAAAAGCTTTTTGCTGCGTGTTGAACGACAAGAGCCGAAGAAGACGCAGATACGCAGCTCTCCGAAGCTAAGTGCCGGTCCCGGCCGTCTTTCGGCAAGAACCGCTCTCCAGAGCTCACCGCGCCAGCACAATACTCTGCGCGCAAAGAAGCCGCTTCTTCGCCTCCGGGAGTCGAAGAGAGCGGCAGCTTCCCAAAGGCGATTATGCAAGCCGCACCAGACAGGAACAGTGTGGGCAGCATTCAGACTAAGAGAAAACAGTACTTTACCACTCTCATGCCTTTTCCATTGTTAATATATTCGAAAAGAACGAGTTTTAGACAACTATCTTTTCTGTCTTGCAAAACTATTTGCAGACCTCCATGCAAGTTTAGAAAATGATTTTGGATGTTTTCTTTACTGGTACAGTTTGTCTTTGCTAGGTACAGTGGAAAAGCTTTTTGCTGCGTGTTGAACGACAAGAGCCGAAGAAGACGCAGATACGCAGGTGTCCGAAGCTAAGTGCCGGTCCCGGCCGTCTTTCGGCAAGAACAGCTCTCCAGAGCTCACCGCGCCAGCACAATGCTCTGCGCGCAAAGAAGCCGCTTCTTCGCCTCCGGGAGTCGAAGAGAGCGGCAGCTTCCCAAAGGCGATTATGCAAGCCGCACCACACAGGAACAGTGTGGGCAGCATTCAGACTAAGAGAAAACAGTACTATACCACTCTCCTTCCTTTTCCATTCCTATTATTGTCGAAAAGAACGAGTTTTAGACAACTCTGTTTTCCTTCTTGCAAAACTATTTGCAGACCTCCGCGCAACTTCAAGAACATGATCAGTGATGTTTTCTTTACTGGTAGAGTTACCCCTTGCAAGATACGGTGGAAAAGCTTTTTGCTGCGTGCTGAACGACAAGAGCCGAAGAAGACGCAGATACGCAGGTGTCCGAAGCTAAGTGCCGGTCCCGGCCGTCTTTCGGCAAGAACAGCTCTCCAGAGCTCACCGCGCCAGCACAATGCTCTGCGCGCAAAGAAACCGCTTCTTCGCCTCCGGGAGTCGAAGAGAGCGGCAGCTTCCCAAAGGCGATTATGCAAGCCGCACCAGACAGGAACAGTGTGGGCAGCATTCAGACTAAGAGAAAACAGTACTTTACCACTCTCATGCCTTTTCCATTGTTAATATATTCGAAAAGAACGAGTTTTAGACAACTATCTTTTCTGTCTTGCAAAACTATTTGCAGACCTCCATGCAAGTTTAGAAAATGATTTTGGATGTTTTCTTTACTGGTACAGTTTGTCTTTGCTAGATACAGTGGAAAAGCTTTTTGCTGCGTGTTGTATGACAAGAGCCGAAGAAGACGCAGATACGCAGGTGTCCGAAGCTAAGTGCCGGTCCCGGCCGTCTTTCGGCAAGAACCGCTCTCCAGAGCTCACCGCGCCAGCACAATGCTCTGCGCGCAAAGAAGCCGCTTCGTCGCCTCCGGGACACGGAGAGAGCGGCACCTTCCGAAAGGCGATTATGCAAGCCGCACCACACAGGCACAGTGTGGGCAGCATTCAGACTAAGAGAAAACAGTGCTATACGACTCTCCTTCCTTTTCCATTGCTATTATTGTCGAAAAGAACGACTTTTAGACAACTATGTTTTCCTTCTTGCAAAACTATTTGCAGACCTCCGCGCCAGTTTAGAAAATGATTTTGGATGTTTTCTTTACTGGTACAGTTTGTCTTTGCTAGGTACAGTGGAAAAGCTTTTTGCTGCGTGTTGAACGACAAGAGCCGAAGAAGACGCAGATACGCAGGTGTCCGAAGCTAAGTGCCGGTCCCGGCCGTCTTTCGGCAAGAACCGCTCTCCAGAGCTCACCGCGCCAGCACAATGCTCTGCGCGCAAAGAAGCCGCTTCTTCGCCTCCGGGAGTCGAAGAGAGCGGCAGCTTCCCAAAGGCGATTATGCAAGCCGCACCACACAGGAACAGTGTGGGCAGCATTCAGACTAAGAGAAAACTGTACTATACCACTCTCCTTCCTTTTCCATTCCTATTATTGTCGAAAAGAACGAGTTTTAGACAACTATCTTTTCTGTCTTGCAAAACTATTTGCAGACCTCCGCGCAACTTCAAGAACATGATCAGTGATGTTTTCTTTACTGGTAGAGTTACCCCTTGCAAGATACGGTGGAAAAGCTTTTTGCTGCCTGTTGAACGACAAGAGCCGAAGAAGACGCAGATACGCAGGTGTCCGAAGCTAAGTGCCGGTCCCGGCCGTCTTTCGGCAAGAACCGCTCTCCAGAGCTCACCGCGCCAGCACAATGCTCTGCGCGCAAAGAAGCCGCTTCTTCGCCTCCGGGAGTCGAAGAGAGCGGCAGCTTCCCAAAGGCGATTATGCAAGCCGCACCAGACAGGAACAGTGTGGGCAGCATTCAGACTAAGAGAAAACAGTACTTTACCACTCTCATGCCTTTTCCATTGTTAATATATTCGAAAAGAACGAGTTTTAGACAACTATCTTTTCTGTCTTGCAAAACTATTTGCAGACCTCCGCGCCAGTTTAGAAAATGATTTTGGATGTTTTCTTTACTGGTACAGTTTGTCTTTGCTAGGTACAGTGGAAAAGCTTTTTGCAGCGTGTTGAACCACAAGAGCCGAAGAAGACGCAGATACGCAGGTGTCCGAAGCTAAGTGCCGGTCCCGGCCGTCTTTCGGCAAGAACCGCTCTCCAGAGCTCACCGCGCCAGCACAATGCTCTGCGCGCAAAGAAGCCGCTTCTTCGCCTCCGGGAGTCGAAGAGAGCGGCAGCTTCCCAAAGGCGATTATGCAAGCCGCACCAGACAGGAACAGTGTGGGCAGCATTCAGACTAAGAGAAAACAGTACTTTACCACTCTCATGCCTTTTCCATTGTTAATATATTCGAAAAGAACGCGTTTTAGACAACTATCTTTTCTGTCTTGCAAAACTATTTGCAGACCTCCATGCAAGTTTAGAAAATGATTTTGGATGTTTTCTTTACTGGTACAGTTTGTCTTTGCTAGGTACAGTGGAAAAGCTTTTTGCAGCGTGTTGAACGACAAGAGCCGAAGAAGACGCAGATACGCAGGTGTCCGAAGCTAAGTGCCGGTCCCGGCCGTCTTTCGGCAAGAACCGCTCTCCAGAGCTCACCGCGCCAGCACAATGCTCTGCGCGCAAAGAAGCCGCTTCTTCGCCTCCGGGAGTCGAAGAGAGCGGCAGCTTCCCAAAGGCGATTATGCAAGCCGCACCAGACAGGAACAGTGTGGGCAGCATTCAGACTAAGAGAAAACAGTACTTTACCACTCTCATGCCTTTTCCATTGTTAATATATTCGAAAAGAACGAGTTTTAGACAACTATCTTTTCTGTCTTGCAAAACTATTTGCAGACCTCCGCGCCAGTTTAGAAAATGATTTTGGGTGTTTTCTTTACTGGTACAGTTTGTCTTTGCTAGGTACAGTGGAAAAGCTTTTTGCTGCGTGTTGAACGACAAGAGCCGAAGAAGACGCAGATACGCAGGTGTCCGAAGCTAAGTGCCGGTCCCGGCCGTCTTTCGGCAAGAACCGCTCTCCAGAGCTCACCGCGCCAGCACAATGCTCTGCGCGCAAAGAAGCCGCTTCGTCGCCTCCGGGACACGGAGAGAGCGGCACCTTCCGAAAGGCGATTATGCAAGCCGCACCACACAGGCACAGTGTGGGCAGCATTCAGACTAAGAGAAAACAGTGCTATACGACTCTCCTTCCTTTTCCATTGCTATTATTGTCGAAAAGAACGACTTTTAGACAACTATGTTTTCCTTCTTGCAAAACTATTTGCAGACCTCCGCGCCAGTTTAGAAAATGATTTTGGATGTTTTCTTTACTGGTACAGTTTGTCTTTGCTAGGTACAGTGGAAAAGCTTTTTGCTGCGTGTTGAACGACAAGAGCCGAAGAAGACGCAGATACGCAGGTGTCCAAAGCTAAGTGCCGGTCCCGGCCGTCTTTCGGCAAGAACCGCTCTCCAGAGCTCACCGCGCCAGCACAATGCTCTGCGCGCAAAGAAGCCGCTTCTTCGCCTCCGGGAGTGGAAGAGAGCGGCAGCTTCCCAAAGGCGATTATGCAAGCCGCACCACACAGGAACAGTGTGGGCAGCATTCAGACTAAGAGAAAACTGTACTATACCACTCTCCTTCCTTTTCCATTCCTATTATTGTCGAAAAGAACGAGTTTTAGACAACTATCTTTTCTGTCTTGCAAAACTATTTGCAGACCTCCGCGCAACTTCAAGAACATGATCAGTGATGTTTTCTTTACTGGTAGAGTTACCCCTTGCAAGATACGGTGGAAAAGCTTTTTGCTGCCTGTTGAACGACAAGAGCCGAAGAAGACGCAGATACGCAGGTGTCCGAAGCTAAGTGCCGGTCCCGGCCGTCTTTCGGCAAGAACCGCTCTCCAGAGCTCACCGCGCCAGCACAATGCTCTGCGCGCAAAGAAGCCGCTTCTTCGCCTCCGTGAGTCGAAGAGAGCGGCAGCTTCCCAAAGGCGATTATGCAAGCCGCACCAGACAGGAACAGTGTGGGCAGCATTCAGACTAAGAGAAAACAGTACTTTACCACTCTCATGCCTTTTCCATTGTTAATATATTCGAAAAGAACGAGTTTTAGACAACTATCTTTTCTGTCTTGCAAAACTATTTGCAGACCTCCGCGCCAGTTTAGAAAATGATTTTGGATGTTTTCTTTACTGGTACAGTTTGTCTTTGCTAGGTACAGTGGAAAAGCTTTTTGCAGCGTGTTGAACCACAAGAGCCGAAGAAGACGCAGATACGCAGGTGTCCGAAGCTAAGTGCCGGTCCCGGCCGTCTTTCGGCAAGAACCGCTCTCCAGAGCTCACCGCGCCAGCACAATGCTCTGCGCGCAAAGAAGCCGCTTCTTCGCCTCCGGGAGTCGAAGAGAGCGGCAGCTTCCCAAAGGCGATTATGCAAGCCGCACCAGACAGGAACAGTGTGGGCAGCATTCAGACTAAGAGAAAACAGTACTTTACCACTCTCATGCCTTTTCCATTGTTAATATATTCGAAAAGAACGCGTTTTAGACAACTATCTTTTCTGTCTTGCAAAACTATTTGCAGACCTCCATGCAAGTTTAGAAAATGATTTTGGATGTTTTCTTTACTGGTACAGTTTGTCTTTGCTAGGTACAGTGGAAAAGCTTTTTGCAGCGTGTTGAACGACAAGAGCCGAAGAAGACGCAGATACGCAGGTGTCCGAAGCTAAGTGCCGGTCCCGGCCGTCTTTCGGCAAGAACCGCTCTCCAGAGCTCACCGCGCCAGCACAATGCTCTGCGCGCAAAGAAGCCGCTTCTTCGCCTCCGGGAGTCGAAGAGAGCGGCAGCTTCCCAAAGGCGATTATGCAAGCCGCACCAGACAGGAACAGTGTGGGCAGCATTCAGACTAAGAGAAAACAGTACTTTACCACTCTCATGCCTTTTCCATTGTTAATATATTCGAAAAGAACGAGTTTTAGACAACTATCTTTTCTGTCTTGCAAAACTATTTGCAGACCTCCGCGCCAGTTTAGAAAATGATTTTGGGTGTTTTCTTTACTGGTACAGTTTGTCTTTGCTAGGTACAGTGGAAAAGCTTTTTGCTGCGTGTTGAACGACAAGAGCCGAAGAAGACGCAGATACGCAGCTCTCCGAAGCTAAGTGCCGGTCCCGGCCGTCTTTCGGCAAGAACAGCTCTCCAGAGCTCACCGCGCCAGCACAATGCTCTGCGCGCAAAGAAACCGCTTCTTCGCCTCCGGGAGTCGAAGAGAGCGGCAGCTTCCCAAAGGCGATTATGCAAGCCGCACCAGACAGGAACAGTGTGGGCAGCATTCAGACTAAGAGAAAACTGTACTATACCACTCTCCTTCCTTTTCCATTCCTATTATTGTCGAAAAGAACGAGTTTTAGACAACTCTGTTTTCCTTCTTGCAAAACTATTTGCAGACCTCCGCGCAACTTCAAGAACATGATCAGTGATGTTTTCTTTACTGGTAGAGTTACCCCTTGCAAGATACGGTGGAAAAGCTTTTTGCTGCGTGCTGAACGACAAGAGCCGAAGAAGACGCAGATACGCAGCTCTCCGAAGCTAAGTGCCGGTCCCGGCCGTCTTTCGGCAAGAACAGCTCTCCAGAGCTCACCGCGCCAGCACAATGCTCTGCGCGCAAAGAAACCGCTTCTTCGCCTCCGGGAGTCGAAGAGAGCGGCAGCTTCCCAAAGGCGATTATGCAAGCCGCACCAGACAGGAACAGTGTGGGCAGCATTCAGACTAAGAGAAAACAGTACTTTACCACTCTCCTTCCTTTTCCATTGTTAATATATTCGAAAAGAACGAGTTTTAGACAACTATCTTTTCTGTCTTGCAAAACTATTTGCAGACCTCCATGCAAGTTTAGAAAATGATTTTGGATGTTTTCTTTACTGGTACAGTTTGTCTTTGCTAGATACAGTGGAAAAGATTTTTGCTGCGTGTTGTATGACAAGAGCCGAAGAAGACGCAGATACGCAGGTGTCCGAAGCTAAGTGCCGGTCCCGGCCGTCTTTCGGCAAGAACCGCTCTCCAGAGCTCACCGCGCCAGCACAATGCTCTGCGCGCAAAGAAGCCGCTTCGTCGCCTCCGGGACACGGAGAGAGCGGCACCTTCCGAAAGGCGATTATGCAAGCCGCACCACACAGGCACAGTGTGGGCAGCATTCAGACTAAGAGAAAACAGTGCTATACGACTCTCCTTCCTTTTCCATTGCTATTATTGTCGAAAAGAACGACTTTTAGACAACTATGTTTTCCTTCTTGCAAAACTATTTGCAGACCTCCGCGCCAGTTTAGAAAATGATTTTGGATGTTTTCTTTACTGGTACAGTTTGTCTTTGCTAGGTACAGTGGAAAAGCTTTTTGCTGCGTGTTGAACGACAAGAGCCGAAGAAGACGCAGATACGCAGGTGTCCGAAGCTAAGTGCCGGTCCCGGCCGTCTTTCGGCAAGAACCGCTCTCCAGAGCTCACCGCGCCAGCACAATGCTCTGCGCGCAAAGAAGCCGCTTCTTCGCCTCCGGGAGTGGAAGAGAGCGGCAGCTTCCCAAAGGCGATTATGCAAGCCGCACCACACAGGAACAGTGTGGGCAGCATTCAGACTAAGAGAAAACTGTACTATACCACTCTCCTTCCTTTTCCATTCCTATTATTGTCGAAAAGAACGAGTTTTAGACAACTATCTTTTCTGTCTTGCAAAACTATTTGCAGACCTCCGCGCAACTTCAAGAACATGATCAGTGATGTTTTCTTTACTGGTAGAGTTACCCCTTGCAAGATACGGTGGAAAAGCTTTTTGCTGCCTGTTGAACGACAAGAGCCGAAGAAGACGCAGATACGCAGGTGTCCGAAGCTAAGTGCCGGTCCCGGCCGTCTTTCGGCAAGAACCGCTCTCCAGAGCTCACCGCGCCAGCACAATGCTCTGCGCGCAAAGAAGCCGCTTCTTCGCCTCCGGGAGTCGAAGAGAGCGGCAGCTTCCCAAAGGCGATTATGCAAGCCGCACCAGACAGGAACAGTGTGGGCAGCATTCAGACTAAGAGAAAACAGTACTTTACCACTCTCATGCCTTTTCCATTGTTAATATATTCGAAAAGAACGAGTTTTAGACAACTATCTTTTCTGTCTTGCAAAACTATTTGCAGACCTCCGCGCCAGTTTAGAAAATGATTTTGGATGTTTTCTTTACTGGTACAGTTTGTCTTTGCTAGGTACAGTGGAAAAGCTTTTTGCAGCGTGTTGAACCACAAGAGCCGAAGAAGACGCAGATACGCAGGTGTCCGAAGCTAAGTGCCGGTCCCGGCCGTCTTTCGGCAAGAACCGCTCTCCAGAGCTCACCGCGCCAGCACAATGCTCTGCGCGCAAAGAAGCCGCTTCTTCGCCTCCGGGAGTCGAAGAGAGCGGCAGCTTCCCAAAGGCGATTATGCAAGCCGCACCAGACAGGAACAGTGTGGGCAGCATTCAGACTAAGAGAAAACAGTACTTTACCACTCTCCTTCCTTTTCCATTGTTAATATATTCGAAAAGAACGCGTTTTAGACAACTATCTTTTCTGTCTTGCAAAACTATTTGCAGACCTCCATGCAAGTTTAGAAAATGATTTTGGATGTTTTCTTTACTGGTACAGTTTGTCTTTGCTAGGTACAGTGGAAAAGCTTTTTGCTGCGTGTTGAACGACAAGAGCCGAAGAAGACGCAGATACGCAGCTCTCGGAAGCTAAGTGCCGGTCCCGGCCGTCTTTCGGCAAGAACCGCTCTCCAGAGCTCACCGCGCCAGCACAATGCTCTGCGCGCAAAGAAGCCGCTTCTTCGCCTCCGGGAGTCGAAGAGAGCGGCAGCTTCCCAAAGGCGATTATGCAAGCCGCACCAGACAGGAACAGTGTGGGCAGCATTCAGACTAAGAGAAAACAGTACTTTACCACTCTCATGCCTTTTCCATTGTTAATATATTCGAAAAGAACGCGTTTTAGACAACTATCTTTTCTGTCTTGCAAAACTATTTGCAGACCTCCGCGCAACTTCAAGAACATGATCAGTGATGTTTTCTTTATTGGTAGAGTTACCCCTTGCAAGATACGGTGGAAAAGCTTTTTGCAGCGTGTTGAACGACAAGAGCCGAAGAAGACGCAGATACGCAGCTCTCCGAAGCTAAGTGCCGGTCCCGGCCCTCTTTCGGCAAGAACAGCTCTCCAGAGCTCACCGCGCCAGCACAATGCTCTGCGCGCAAAGAAGCCGCTTCTTCGCCTCCGGGAGTCGAAGAGAGCGGCAGCTTCCCAAAGGCGATTATGCAAGCCGCACCAGACAGGAACAGTGTGGGCAGCATTCAGACTAAGAGAAAACAGTACTTTACCACTCTCATGCCTTTTCCATTGTTAATATATTCGAAAAGAACGAGTTTTAGACAACTCTGTTTTCCTTCTTGCAAAACTATTTGCAGACCTCCGCGCAACTTCAAGAACATGATCAGTGATGTTTTCTTTACTGGTAGAGTTACCCCTTGCAAGATACAGTGGAAAAGCTTTTTGCTGCGTGTTGAACGACAAGAGCCGAAGAAGACGCAGATACGCAGCTCTCCGAAGCTAAGTGCCGGTCCCGGCCGTCTTTCGGCAAGAACAGCTCTCCAGAGCTCACCGCGCCAGCACAATGCTCTGCGCGCAAAGAAACCGCTTCTTCGCCTCCGGGAGTCGAAGAGAGCGGCAGCTTCCCAAAGGCGATTATGCAAGCCGCACCAGACAGGAACAGTGTGGGCAGCATTCAGACTAAGAGAAAACAGTACTTTACCACTCTCCTTCCTTTTCCATTGTTAATATATTCGAAAAGAACGAGTTTTAGACAACTATCTTTTCTGTCTTGCAAAACTATTTGCAGACCTCCATGCAAGTTTAGAAAATGATTTTGGATGTTTTCTTTACTGGTACAGTTTGTCTTTGCTAGATACAGTGGAAAAGCTTTTTGCTGCGTGTTGTATGACAAGAGCCGAAGAAGACGCAGATACGCAGCTCTCCGAAGCTAAGTGCCGGTCCCGGCCGTCTTTCGGCAAGAACCGCTCTCCAGAGCTCACCGCGCCAGCACAATGCTCTGCGCGCAAAGAAGCCGCTTCGTCGCCTCCGGGACACGGAGAGAGCGGCACCTTCCGAAAGGCGATTATGCAAGCCGCACCACACAGGCACAGTGTGGGCAGCATTCAGACTAAGAGAAAACAGTGCTATACGACTCTCCTTCCTTTTCCATTGCTATTATTGTCGAAAAGAACGACTTTTAGACAACTATGTTTTCCTTCTTGCAAAACTATTTGCAGACCTCCGCGCCAGTTTAGAAAATGATTTTGGATGTTTTCTTTACTGGTACAGTTTGTCTTTGCTAGGTACAGTGGAAAAGCTTTTTGCTGCGTGTTGAACGACAAGAGCCGAAGAAGACGCAGATACGCAGGTGTCCGAAGCTAAGTGCCGGTCCCGGCCGTCTTTCGGCAAGAACCGCTCTCCAGAGCTCACCGCGCCAGCACAATGCTCTGCGCGCAAAGAAGCCGCTTCTTCGCCTCCGGGAGTCGAAGAGAGCGGCAGCTTCCCAAAGGCGATTATGCAAGCCGCACCAGACAGGAACAGTGTGGGCAGCATTCAGACTAAGAGAAAACTGTACTATACCACTCTCCTTCCTTTTCCATTCCTATTATTGTCGAAAAGAACGAGTTTTAGACAACTATCTTTTCTGTCTTGCAAAACTATTTGCAGACCTCCGCGCAACTTCAAGAACATGATCAGTGATGTTTTCTTTACTGGTAGAGTTACCCCTTGCAAGATACGGTGGAAAAGCTTTTTGCTGCCTGTTGAACGACAAGAGCCGAAGAAGACGCAGATACGCAGGTGTCCGAAGCTAAGTGCCGGTCCCGGCCGTCTTTCGGCAAGAACCGCTCTCCAGAGCTCACCGCGCCAGCACAATGCTCTGCGCGCAAAGAAGCCGCTTCTTCGCCTCCGGGAGTCGAAGAGAGCGGCAGCTTCCCAAAGGCGATTATGCAAGCCGCACCAGACAGGAACAGTGTGGGCAGCATTCAGACTAAGAGAAAACAGTACTTTACCACTCTCATGCCTTTTCCATTGTTAATATATTCGAAAAGAACGCGTTTTAGACAACTATCTTTTCTGTCTTGCAAAACTATTTGCAGACCTCCATGCAAGTTTAGAAAATGATTTTGGATGTTTTCTTTACTGGTACAGTTTGTCTTTGCTAGGTACAGTGGAAAAGCTTTTTGCAGCGTGTTGAACGACAAGAGCCGAAGAAGACGCAGATACGCAGGTGTCCGAAGCTAAGTGCCGGTCCCGGCCGTCTTTCGGCAAGAACCGCTCTCCAGAGCTCACCGCGCCAGCACAATGCTCTGCGCGCAAAGAAGCCGCTTCTTCGCCTCCGGGAGTCGAAGAGAGCGGCAGCTTCCCAAAGGCGATTATGCAAGCCGCACCAGACAGGAACAGTGTGGGCAGCATTCAGACTAAGAGAAAACAGTACTTTACCACTCTCATGCCTTTTCCATTGTTAATATATTCGAAAAGAACGAGTTTTAGACAACTATCTTTTCTGTCTTGCAAAACTATTTGCAGACCTCCGCGCCAGTTTAGAAAATGATTTTGGGTGTTTTCTTTACTGGTACAGTTTGTCTTTGCTAGGTACAGTGGAAAAGCTTTTTGCTGCGTGTTGAACGACAAGAGCCGAAGAAGACGCAGATACGCAGCTCTCGGAAGCTAAGTGCCGGTCCCGGCCGTCTTTCGGCAAGAACCGCTCTCCAGAGCTCACCGCGCCAGCACAATGCTCTGCGCGCAAAGAAGCCGCTTCTTCGCCTCCGGGAGTCGAAGAGAGCGGCAGCTTCCCAAAGGCGATTATGCAAGCCGCACCACACAGGAACAGTGTGGGCAGCATTCAGACTAAGAGAAAACTGTACTATACCACTCTCCTTCCTTTTCCATTCCTATTATTGTCGAAAAGAACGAGTTTTAGACAACTCTGTTTTCCTTCTTGCAAAACTATTTGCAGACCTCCGCGCAACTTCAAGAACATGATCAGTGATGTTTTCTTTACTGGTAGAGTTACCCCTTGCAAGATACGGTGGAAAAGCTTTTTGCAGCGTGTTGAACGACAAGAGCCGAAGAAGACGCAGATACGCAGCTCTCCGAAGCTAAGTGCCGGTCCCGGCCCTCTTTCGGCAAGAACAGCTCTCCAGAGCTCACCGCGCCAGCACAATGCTCTGCGCGCAAAGAAGCCGCTTCTTCGCCTCCGGGAGTCGAAGAGAGCGGCAGCTTCCCAAAGGCGATTATGCAAGCCGCACCAGACAGGAACAGTGTGGGCAGCATTCAGACTAAGAGAAAACAGTACTTTACCACTCTCATGCCTTTTCCATTGTTAATATATTCGAAAAGAACGAGTTTTAGACAACTATCTTTTCTGTCTTGCAAAACTATTTGCAGACCTCCATGCAAGTTTAGAAAATGCTTTTGGATGTTTTCTTTACTGGTACAGTTTGTCTTTGCTAGGTACAGTGGAAAAGCTTTTTGCTGCGTGTTGAACGACAAGAGCCGAAGAAGACGCAGATACGCAGGTGTCCGAAGCTAAGTGCCGGTCCCGGCCGTCTTTCGGCAAGAACCGCTCTCCAGAGCTCACCGCGCCAGCACAATGCTCTGCGCGCAAAGAAGCCGCTTCTTCGCCTCCGGGAGTCGAAGAGAGCGGCAGCTTCCCAAAGGCGATTATGCAAGCCGCACCACACAGGAACAGTGTGGGCAGCATTCAGACTAAGAGTAAACAGTGCTATACGACTCTCCTTCCTTTTCCATTGCTATTATTGTCGAAAAGAACGACTTTTAGACAACTATGTTTTCCTTCTTGCAAAACTATTTGCAGACCTCCGCGCCAGTTTAGAAAATGATTTTGGATGTTTTCTTTACTGGTACAGTTTGTCTTTGCTAGGTACAGTGGAAAAGCTTTTTGCTGCGTGTTGAACGACAAGAGCCGAAGAAGACGCAGATACGCAGGTGTCCGAAGCTAAGTGCCGGTCCCGGCCGTCTTTCGGCAAGAACCGCTCTCCAGAGCTCACCGCGCCAGCACAATGCTCTGCGCGCAAAGAAGCCGCTTCTTCGCCTCCGGGAGTCGAAGAGAGCGGCAGCTTCCCAAAGGCGATTATGCAAGCCGCACCAGACAGGAACAGTGTGGGCAGCATTCAGACTAAGAGAAAACTGTACTATACCACTCTCCTTCCTTTTCCATTCCTATTATTGTCGAAAAGAACGAGTTTTAGACAACTATCTTTTCTGTCTTGCAAAACTATTTGCAGACCTCCGCGCAACTTCAAGAACATGATCAGTGATGTTTTCTTTACTGGTAGAGTTACCCCTTGCAAGATACGGTGGAAAAGCTTTTTGCTGCCTGTTGAACGACAAGAGCCGAAGAAGACGCAGATACGCAGGTGTCCGAAGCTAAGTGCCGGTCCCGGCCGTCTTTCGGCAAGAACCGCTCTCCAGAGCTCACCGCGCCAGCACAATGCTCTGCGCGCAAAGAAGCCGCTTCTTCGCCTCCGGGAGTCGAAGAGAGCGGCAGCTTCCCAAAGGCGATTATGCAAGCCGCACCAGACAGGAACAGTGTGGGCAGCATTCAGACTAAGAGAAAACAGTACTTTACCACTCTCATGCCTTTTCCATTGTTAATATATTCGAAAAGAACGCGTTTTAGACAACTATCTTTTCTGTCTTGCAAAACTATTTGCAGACCTCCATGCAAGTTTAGAAAATGATTTTGGATGTTTTCTTTACTGGTACAGTTTGTCTTTGCTAGGTACAGTGGAAAAGCTTTTTGCAGCGTGTTGAACGACAAGAGCCGAAGAAGACGCAGATACGCAGGTGTCCGAAGCTAAGTGCCGGTCCCGGCCGTCTTTCGGCAAGAACCGCTCTCCAGAGCTCACCGCGCCAGCACAATGCTCTGCGCGCAAAGAAGCCGCTTCTTCGCCTCCGGGAGTCGAAGAGAGCGGCAGCTTCCCAAAGGCGATTATGCAAGCCGCACCAGACAGGAACAGTGTGGGCAGCATTCAGACTAAGAGAAAACAGTACTTTACCACTCTCATGCCTTTTCCATTGTTAATATATTCGAAAAGAACGAGTTTTAGACAACTATCTTTTCTGTCTTGCAAAACTATTTGCAGACCTCCGCGCCAGTTTAGAAAATGATTTTGGGTGTTTTCTTTACTGGTACAGTTTGTCTTTGCTAGGTACAGTGGAAAAGCTTTTTGCTGCGTGTTGAACGACAAGAGCCGAAGAAGACGCAGATACGCAGCTCTCCGAAGCTAAGTGCCGGTCCCGGCCGTCTTTCGGCAAGAACCGCTCTCCAGAGCTCACCGCGCCAGCACAATGCTCTGCGCGCAAAGAAGCCGCTTCTTCGCCTCCGGGAGTCGAAGAGAGCGGCAGCTTCCCAAAGGCGATTATGCAAGCCGCACCACACAGGAACAGTGTGGGCAGCATTCAGACTAAGAGAAAACTGTACTATACCACTCTCCTTCCTTTTCCATTCCTATTATTGTCGAAAAGAACGAGTTTTAGACAACTCTGTTTTCCTTCTTGCAAAACTATTTGCAGACCTCCGCGCAACTTCAAGAACATGATCAGTGATGTTTTCTTTACTGGTAGAGTTACCCCTTGCAAGATACGGTGGAAAAGCTTTTTGCAGCGTGTTGAACGACAAGAGCCGAAGAAGACGCAGATACGCAGCTCTCCGAAGCTAAGTGCCGGTCCCGGCCCTCTTTCGGCAAGAACAGCTCTCCAGAGCTCACCGCGCCAGCACAATGCTCTGCGCGCAAAGAAGCCGCTTCTTCGCCTCCGGGAGTCGAAGAGAGCGGCAGCTTCCCAAAGGCGATTATGCAAGCCGCACCAGACAGGAACAGTGTGGGCAGCATTCAGACTAAGAGAAAACAGTACTTTACCACTCTCATGCCTTTTCCATTGTTAATATATTCGAAAAGAACGAGTTTTAGACAACTATCTTTTCTGTCTTGCAAAACTATTTGCAGACCTCCATGCAAGTTTAGAAAATGCTTTTGGATGTTTTCTTTACTGGTACAGTTTGTCTTTGCTAGGTACAGTGGAAAAGCTTTTTGCTGCGTGTTGAACGACAAGAGCCGAAGAAGACGCAGATACGCAGGTGTCCGAAGCTAAGTGCCGGTCCCGGCCGTCTTTCGGCAAGAACCGCTCTCCAGAGCTCACCGCGCCAGCACAATGCTCTGCGCGCAAAGAAGCCGCTTCTTCGCCTCCGGGAGTCGAAGAGAGCGGCAGCTTCCCAAAGGCGATTATGCAAGCCGCACCACACAGGAACAGTGTGGGCAGCATTCAGACTAAGAGTAAACAGTACTTTACCACTCTCCTTCCTTTTCCATTCCTATTATTGTCGAAAAGAACGACTTTTAGACAACTATGTTTTCCTTCTTGCAAAACTATTTGCAGACCTCCGCGCAACTTCAAGAACATGATCAGTGATGTTTTCTTTACTGGTAGAGTTACCCCTTGCAAGATACGGTGGAAAAGCTTTTTGCTGCCTGTTGAACGACAAGAGCCGAAGAAGACTCAGATATGCAGCTCTCCGAAGCTAAGTGCCGGTCCCGGCCGTCTTTCGGCAAGAAACGCTCTCCAGAGCTCACCGCGCCAGCACAATGCTCTGCGCGCAAAGAAACCGCTTCTTCGCCTCCGGGAGTCGAAGAGAGCGGCAGCTTCCCAAAGGCGATTATGCAAGCCGCACCAGACAGGAACAGTGTGGGCAGCATTCAGACTAAGAGAAAACAGTACTTTACCACTCTCATGCCTTTTCCATTGTTAATATATTCGAAAAGAACGCGTTTTAGACAACTATCTTTTCTGTCTTGCAAAACTATTTGCAGACCTCCATGCAAGTTTAGAAAATGATTTTGGATGTTTTCTTTACTGGTACAGTTTGTCTTTGCTAGGTACAGTGGAAAAGCTTTTTGCAGCGTGTTGAACGACAAGAGCCGAAGAAGACGCAGATACGCAGGTGTCCGAAGCTAAGTGCCGGTCCCGGCCGTCTTTCGGCAAGAACCGCTCTCCAGAGCTCACCGCGCCAGCACAATGCTCTGCGCGCAAAGAAGCCGCTTCTTCGCCTCCGGGAGTCGAAGAGAGCGGCAGCTTCCCAAAGGCGATTATGCAAGCCGCACCAGACAGGAACAGTGTGGGCAGCATTCAGACTAAGAGAAAACAGTACTTTACCACTCTCATGCCTTTTCCATTGTTAATATATTCGAAAAGAGCGAGTTTTAGACAACTATCTTTTCTGTCTTGCAAAACTATTTGCAGACCTCCATGCAAGTTTAGAAAATGATTTTGGATGTTTTCTTTACTGGTACAGTTTGTCTTTGCTAGGTACAGTGGAAAAGCTTTTTGCAGCGTGTTGAACGACAAGAGCCGAAGAAGACGCAGATACGCAGCTCTCCGAAGCTAAGTGCCGGTCCCGGCCGTCTTTCGGCAAGAACCGCTCTCCAGAGCTCACCGCGCCAGCACAATGCTCTGCGTGCAAAGAAGCCGCTTCTTCGCCTCCGGGAGTCGAAGAGAGCGGCAGCTTCCCAAAGGCGATTATGCAAGCCGCACCACACAGGAACAGTGTGGGCAGCATTCAGACTAAGAGAAAACAGTACTTTACCACTCTCATGCCTTTTCCATTGTTAATATATTCGAAAAGAACGAGTTTTAGACAACTATCTTTTCTGTCTTGCAAAACTATTTGCAGACCTCCATGCAAGTTTAGAAAATGATTTTGGATGTTTTCTTTACTGGTACAGTTTGTCTTTGCTAGGTACAGTGGAAAAGCTTTTTGCAGCGTGTTGAACGACAAGAGCCGAAGAAGACGCAGATACGCAGCTCTCCGAAGCTAAGTGCCGGTCCCGGCCGTCTTTCGGCAAGAACCGCTCTCCAGAGCTCACCGCGCCAGCACAATGCTCTGCGCGCAAAGAAGCCGCTTCTTCGCCTCCGGGAGTCGAAGAGAGCGGCAGCTTCCCAAAGGCGATTATGCAAGCCGCACCAGACAGGAACAGTGTGGGCAGCATTCAGACTAAGAGAAAACAGTACTTTACCACTCTCCTTCCTTTTCCATTGTTAATATATTCGAAAAGAACGAGTTTTAGACAACTATCTTTTCTGTCTTGCAAAACTCTTTGCAGACCTCCGCGCAAGTTTAGAAAATGATTTTGGATGTTTTCTTTACTGGTACAGTTTGTCTTTGCTAGGTACAGTGGAAAAGCTTTTTGCAGCGTGTTGAACGACAAGAGCCGAAGAAGACGCAGATACGCAGGTGTCCGAAGCTAAGTGCCGGTCCCGGCCGTCTTTCGGCAAGAACCGCTCTCCAGAGCTCACCGCGCCAGCACAATGCTCTGCGCGCAAAGAAGCCGCTTCTTCGCCTCCGGGAGTCGAAGAGAGCGGCAGCTTCCCAAAGGCAATTATGCAAGCCGCACCAGACAGGAACAGTGTGGGCAGCATTCAGACTAAGAGAAAACAGTACTTTACCACTCTCCTTCCTTTTCCATTGTTAATATATTCGAAAAGAACGAGTTTTAGACAACTATCTTTTCTGTCTTGCAAAACTATTTGCAGACCTCCGCGCCAGTTTAGAAAATGATTTTGGGTGTTTTCTTTACTGGTACAGTTTGTCTTTGCTAGGTACAGTGGAAAAGCTTTTTGCTGCGTGTTGAACGACAAGAGCCGAAGAAGACGCAGATACGCAGCTCTCCGAAGCTAAGTGCCGGTCCCGGCCGTCTTTCGGCAAGAACCGCTCTCCAGAGCTCACCGCGCCAGCACAATGCTCTGCGCGCAAAGAAGCCGCTTCTTCGCCTCCGGGAGTCGAAGAGAGCGGCAGCTTCCCAAAGGCGATTATGCAAGCCGCACCACACAGGAACAGTGTGGGCAGCATTCAGACTAAGAGAAAACTGTACTATACCACTCTCCTTCCTTTTCCATTCCTATTATTGTCGAAAAGAACGAGTTTTAGACAACTATCTTTTCTGTCTTGCAAAACTATTTGCAGACCTCCGCGCAACTTCAAGAACATGATCAGTGATGTTTTCTTTATTGGTAGAGTTACCCCTTGCAAGATACGGTGGAAAAGCTTTTTGCAGTGTGTTGAACGACAAGAGCCGAAGAAGACGCAGATACGCAGCTCTCCGAAGCTAAGTGCCGGTCCCGGCCCTCTTTCGGCAAGAACAGCTCTCCAGAGCTCACCGCGCCAGCACAATGCTCTGCGCGCAAAGAAGCCGCTTCTTCGCCTCCGGGAGTCGAAGAGAGCGGCAGCTTCCCAAAGGCGATTATGCAAGCCGCACCACACAGGAACAGTGTGGGCAGCATTCAGACTAAGAGTAAACAGTGCTATACGACTCTCCTTCCTTTTCCATTGCTATTATTGTCGAAAAGAACGACTTTTAGACAACTATGTTTTCCTTCTTGCAAAACTATTTGCAGACCTCCGCGCAACTTCAAGAACATGATCAGTGATGTTTTCTTTACTGGTAGAGTTACCCCTTGCAAGATACGGTGGAAAAGCTTTTTGCTGCCTGTTGAACGACAAGAGCCGAAGAAGACTCAGATACGCAGCTCTCCGAAGCTAAGTGCCGGTCCCGGCCGTCTTTCGGCAAGAAACGCTCTCCAGAGCTCACCGCGCCAGCACAATGCTCTGCGCGCAAAGAAACCGCTTCTTCGCCTCCGGGAGTCGAAGAGAGCGGCAGCTTCCCAAAGGCGATTATGCAAGCCGCACCAGACAGGAACAGTGTGGGCAGCATTCAGACTAAGAGAAAACAGTACTTTACCACTCTCATGCCTTTTCCATTGTTAATATATTCGAAAAGAACGCGTTTTAGACAACTATCTTTTCTGTCTTGCAAAACTATTTGCAGACCTCCATGCAAGTTTAGAAAATGATTTTGGATGTTTTCTTTACTGGTACAGTTTGTCTTTGCTAGGTACAGTGGAAAAGCTTTTTGCAGCGTGTTGAACGACAAGAGCCGAAGAAGACGCAGATACGCAGGTGTCCGAAGCTAAGTGCCGGTCCCGGCCGTCTTTCGGCAAGAACCGCTCTCCAGAGCTCACCGCGCCAGCACAATGCTCTGCGCGCAAAGAAGCCGCTTCTTCGCCTCCGGGAGTCGAAGAGAGCGGCAGCTTCCCAAAGGCGATTATGCAAGCCGCACCAGACAGGAACAGTGTGGGCAGCATTCAGACTAAGAGAAAACAGTACTTTACCACTCTCATGCCTTTTCCATTGTTAATATATTCGAAAAGAACGAGTTTTAGACAACTATCTTTTCTGTCTTGCAAAACTATTTGCAGACCTCCATGCAAGTTTAGAAAATGATTTTGGATGTTTTCTTTACTGGTACAGTTTGTCTTTGCTAGGTACAGTGGAAAAGCTTTTTGCAGCGTGTTGAACGACAAGAGCCGAAGAAGACGCAGATACGCAGCTCTCCGAAGCTAAGTGCCGGTCCCGGCCGTCTTTCGGCAAGAACCGCTCTCCAGAGCTCACCGCGCCAGCACAATGCTCTGCGCGCAAAGAAGCCGCTTCTTCGCCTCCGGGAGTCGAAGAGAGCGGCAGCTTCCCAAAGGCGATTATGCAAGCCGCACCAGACAGGAACAGTGTGGGCAGCATTCAGACTAAGAGAAAACAGTACTTTACCACTCTCATGCCGTTTCCATTGTTAATATATTCGAAAAGAACGAGTTTTAGACAACTATCTTTTCTGTCTTGCAAAACTATTTGCAGACCTCCATGCAAGTTTAGAAAATGATTTTGGATGTTTTCTTTACTGGTACAGTTTGTCTTTGCTAGGTACAGTGGAAAAGCTTTTTGCAGCGTGTTGAACGACAAGAGCCGAAGAAGACGCAGATACGCAGCTCTCCGAAGCTAAGTGCCGGTCCCGGCCGTCTTTCGGCAAGAACCGCTCTCCAGAGCTCACCGCGCCAGCACAATGCTCTGCGCGCAAAGAAGCCGGGTCTTCGCCTCCGGGAGTCGAAGAGAGCGGCAGCTTCCCAAAGGCGATTATGCAAGCCGCACCAGACAGGAACAGTGTGGGCAGCATTCAGACTAAGAGAAAACAGTACTTTACCACTCTCCTTCCTTTTCCATTGTTAATATATTCGAAAAGAACGAGTTTTAGACAACTATCTTTTCTGTCTTGCAAAACTCTTTGCAGACCTCCGCGCAAGTTTAGAAAATGATTTTGGATGTTTTCTTTACTGGTACAGTTTGTCTTTGCTAGGTACAGTGGAAAAGCTTTTTGCAGCGTGTTGAACGACAAGAGCCGAAGAAGACGCAGATACGCAGGTGTCCGAAGCTAAGTGCCGGTCCCGGCCGTCTTTCGGCAAGAACAGCTCTCCAGAGCTCACCACGCCAGCACAATGCTCTGCGCGCAAAGAAGCCGCTTCTTCGCCTCCGGGAGTCGAAGAGAGCGGCAGCTTCCCAAAGGCGATTATGCAAGCCGCACCAGACAGGAACAGTGTGGGCAGCATTCAGACTAAGAGAAAACAGTACTTTACCACTCTCATGCCTTTTCCATTGTTAATATATTCGAAAAGAACGAGTTTTAGACAACTATCTTTTCTGTCTTGCAAAACTATTTGCAGACCTCCATGCAAGTTTAGAAAATGATTTTGGATGTTTTCTTTACTGGTACAGTTTGTCTTTGCTAGGTACAGTGGAAAAGCTTTTTGCAGCGTGTTGAACGACAAGAGCCGAAGAAGACGCAGATACGCAGCTCTCCGAAGCTAAGTGCCGGTCCCGGCCGTCTTTCGGCAAGAACCGCTCTCCAGAGCTCACCGCGCCAGCACAATGCTCTGCGCGCAAAGAAGCCGCTTCTTCGCCTCCGGGACACGGAGAGAGCGGCACCTTCCGAAAGGCGATTATGCAAGCCGCACCACACAGGAACAGTGTGGGCAGCATTCAGACTAAGAGAAAACAGTACTTTACCACTCTCCTTCCTTTTCCATTGTTAATATATTCGAAAAGAACGAGTTTTAGACAACTATTTTTCTGTCTTGCAAAACTCTTTGCAGACCTCCGCGCAAGTTTAGAAAATGATTTTGGATGTTTTCTTTACTGGTACAGTTTGTCTTTGCTAGGTACAGTGGAAAAGCTTTTTGCAGCGTGTTGAACGACAAGAGCCGAAGAAGACGCAGATACGCAGGTGTCCGAAGCTAAGTGCCGGTCCCGGCCGTCTTTCGGCAAGAACAGCTCTCCAGAGCTCACCGCGCCAGCACAATGCTCTGCGCGCAAAGAAGCCGCTTCTTCGCCTCCGGGAGTCGAAGAGAGCGGCAGCTTCCCAAAGGCGATTATGCAAGCCGCACCACACAGGAACAGTGTGGGCAGCATTCAGACTAAGAGAAAACAGTACTTTACCACTCTCCTTCCTTTTCCATTGTTAATATATTCGAAAAGAACGAGTTTTAGACAACTATCTTTTCTGTCTTGCAAAACTATTTGCAGACCTCCATGCAAGTTTAGAAAATGATTTTGGATGTTTTCTTTACTGGTACAGTTTGTCTTTGCTAGGTACAGTGGAAAAGCTTTTTGCAGCGTGTTGAACGACAAGAGCCGAAGAAGACGCAGATACGCAGGTGTCCGAAGCTAAGTGCCGGTCCCGGCCGTCTTTCGGCAAGAACAGCTCTCCAGAGCTCACCGCGCCAGCACAATGCTCTGCGCGCAAAGAAGCCGCTTCTTCGCCTCCGGGACACGGAGAGAGCGGCACCTTCCGAAAGGCGATTATGCAAGCCTCACCACACAGGAACAGTGTGGGCAGCATTCAGACTAAGAGAAAACAGTGCTATACGACTCTCCTTCCTTTTCCATTGCTATTATTGTCGAAAAGAACGACTTTTAGACAACTATGTTTTCCTTCTTGCAAAATTATTTGCAGACCTCCGCGCAACTTCAAGAACATGATCAGTGATGTTTTCTTTACTGGTAGAGTTACCCCTTGCAAGATACGGTGGAAAAGCTTTTTGCAGTGTGTTGAACGACAAGAGCCGAAGAAGACGCAGATACGCAGCTCTCCGAAGCTAAGTGCCGGTCCCGGCCGTCTTTCGGCAAGAACCGCTCTCCAGAGCTCACCGCGCCAGCACAATGCTCTGCGCGCAAAGAAGCCGCTTCGTCGCCTCCGGGACACGGAGAGAGCGGCAGCTTCCCAAAGGCGATTATGCAAGCCGCACCACACAGGAACAGTGTGGGCAGCATTCAGACTAAGAGAAAACAGTACTTTACCACTCTCATGCCGTTTCCATTGTTAATATATTCGAAAAGAACGAGTTTTAGACAACTATCTTTTCTGTCTTGCAAAACTATTTGCAGACCTCCATGCAAGTTTAGAAAATGATTTTGGATGTTTTCTTTACTGGTACAGTTTGTCTTTGCTAGGTACAGTGGAAAAGCTTTTTGCTGCGTGCTGAACGACAAGAGCCGAAGAAGACGCAGATACGCAGCTCTCCGAAGCTAAGTGCCGGTCCCGGCCGTCTTTCAGCAAAAACCGCTCTCCAGAGCTCACCGCGCCCGCACAATGCTCTGCGCGCAAAGAAGCCGCTTCTTCGCCTCCGGGAGTGGAAGAGAGCGGCAGCTTCCCAAAGGCGATTATGCAAGCCGCACCAGACAGGAACAGTGTGGGCAGCATTCAGACTAAGAGAAAACAGTACTTTACCACTCTCATGCCTTTTCCATTGTTAATATATTCGAAAAGAACGAGTTTTAGACAACTATCTTTTCAGTCTTGAAAAACTCTTTGCAGACCTCCGCGCAAGTTTAGAAAATGATTTTGGATGTTTTCTTTACTGGTACAGTTTGTCTTTGCTAGGTACAGTGGAAAAGCTTTTTGCTGCGTGCTGAACGACAAGAGCCGAAGAAGACGCAGATACGCAGCTCTCCGAAGCTAAGTGCCGGTCCCGGCCGTCTTTCAGCAAAAACCGCTCTCCAGAGCTCACCGCGCCCGCACAATGCTCTGCGCGCAAAGAAGCCGCTTCTTCGCCTCCGGGAGTGGAAGAGAGCGGCAGCTTCCCAAAGGCGATTATGCAAGCCGCACCAGACAGGAACAGTGTGGGCAGCATTCAGACTAAGAGAAAACAGTACTTTACCACTCTCATGCCTTTTCCATTGTTAATATATTCGAAAAGAACGAGTTTTAGACAACTATCTTTTCAGTCTTGAAAAACTCTTTGCAGACCTCCGCGCAAGTTTAGAAAATGATTTTGGATGTTTTCTTTACTGGTACAGTTTGTCTTTGCTAGGTACAGTGGAAAAGCTTTTTGCTGCGTGTTGAACGACAAGAGCCGTAGAAGACGCAGATACGCAGGTGTCCGAAGCTAAATGCCGGTCCCGGCCGTCTTTCGGCAAGAACCGCTCTCCAGAGCTCACCGCGCCAGCACAATGCTCTGTGCGCAAAGAAGCCGCTTCGTCGCCTCCGGGAGACGGAGAGAGCGGCAGCTTCCCAAAGGCGATTATGCAAGCCGCACCACACAGGAACAGTGTGGGCAGCATTCAGACTAAGAGAAAACAGTACTTTACCACTCTCCTTCCTTTTCCATTGTTAATATATTCGAAAAGAACGAGTTTTAGACAACTATCTTTTCTGTCTTGCAAAACTCTTTGTAGACCTCCGCGCAAGTTTAGAAAATGATTTTGGATGTTTTCTTTACTGGTACAGTTTGTCTTTGCTAGGTACAGTGGAAAAGCTTTTTGCTGCGTGTTGAACGACAAGAGCCGAAGAAGACGCAGATACGCAGGTGTCCGAAGCTAAGTGCCGGTCCCGGCCGTCTTTCGGCAAGAACCGCTCTCCAGAGCTCACCGCGCCAGCACAATGCTCTGCGCGCAAAGAAGCCGCTTCTTCGCCTCCGGGAGTCGAAGAGAGCGGCAGCTTCCCAAAGGCGATTATGCAAGCCGCACCACACAGGAACAGTGTGGGCAGCATTCAGACTAAGAGAAAACAGTGCTATACGACTCTCCTTCCTTTTCCATTGCTATTATAGTCGAAAAGAGCGACTTTTGGACAACTATGTTTTCCTTCTTGCAAAACTATTTGCAGACCTCCGCGCCAGTTTAGAAAATGATTTTGGATGTTTTCTTTACTGGTACAGTTTGTCTTTGCTAGGTACAGTGGAAAAGCTTTTTGCTGCGTGTTGAACGACAAGAGCCGAAGAAGACGCAGATACGCAGGTGTCCGAAGCTAAGTGCCGGTCCCGGCCGTCTTTCGGCAAGAACCGCTCTCCAGAGCTCACCGCGCCAGCACAATGCTCTGCGCGCAAAGAAGCCGGGTCTTCGCCTCCGGGAGTCGAAGAGAGCGGCAGCTTCCCAAAGGCGATTATGCAAGCCGCACCACACAGGAACAGTGTGGGCTGCATTCAGACTAAGAGAAAACAGTACTTTACCACTCTCCTTCCTTTTCCATTGTTAATATATTCGAAAAGAGCGAGTTTTAGACAACTATCTTTTCTGTCTTGCAAAACTCTTTGCAGACCTCCATGCAAGTTTAGAAAATGATTTTGGATGTTTTCTTTACTGGTACAGTTTGTCTTTGCTAGGTACAGTGGAAAAGCTTTTTGCTGCGTGTTGAACGACAAGAGCCGAAGAAGACGCAGATACGCAGCTCTCCGAAGCTAAGTGCCGGTCCCGGCCGTCTTTCGGCAAGAACCGCTCTCCAGAGCTCACCGCGCCAGCACAATGTTCTGCGCGCAAAGAAGACGCTTCTTCGCCTCCGGGAGACGGAGAGAGCGGCACCTTCCAAAAGGCGATTATGCAAGCCGCACCACACAGGCACAGTGTGGGCAGCATTCAGACTAAGAGAAAACAGTACTTTACCACTCTCATGCCTTTTCCATTGTTATTATATTCGAAAAGAACGAATTTTGGACAACCATCTTTTCTTTCTTGGAAAACTATTTGCAGACCTCCGTGCAAGTTTAGAAAATGATTTTGGATATTTTCTTTACTGGTACAGTTTGTCTTTGCTAGGTACAGTGGAAAAGCTTTTTGCTGCGTGTTGAACGCCAAGACACGCAGAAGACGCAGATACGGAGCTCTCCGAAGCTAAGTGCCCCACCCCGGGGTCTTTTGGCAGAAGCCGCTCTCCAGCGCTCACTGCGCCCGGCACAATGCTTTTTGTGCGAAGAAGCCGCTTCTTCGCCTCCGGGAGACTCGGCGAGAAAAATAAACATTAACAACACCATCATTGTGTCCCGGGTGTCTTTCGGCACAGGCGCCGCACCGGAGCGTACCGCCACCGGAACAATGCTCTGTGCGCGATGAACTCGCTTTTTCGCCTCCTGGGTACTGAAAGAAGAAGCATAAGCTTAAGATGCGATTGCCTCAATTATGTACAGGTTTGGGCGCTCCTCTCGAGTAATTTTGCCATTTCTGACAGCAGGTGTCGCTGTTGGTCAAGCTTTGAGTATGCCTAATAAATTGGGATGCTGGGTGGTCAAACAACTCAAGGTAAGATCAGCGATTTTAAATCAGCTTCTCACCGGTGTAGGTACCCTTAGTCATTGCACACTGCAAAATAAAGCTGCTCTAGCTTTCTTGTTAGCACATGGACACGAGTGTGAGGATTTTGAAGGAATGTGTGTTTTGAACCTCTCTAACCCTTCTGCAGTCATTCACTGGAAACTCAAACAAGGACAAGATAACATGAAGAAATTGATTGGGAATGAGAGGGTTACGCATGAATGGTTTGAGAGATGGGAAACAACTCGATGGTTGAAAGATCTTGTCAAGGGAACTTTGTTGTTACTAGTAGTCATTATTATATTGCTTCTTGTTATTCCATGCATCATGAAACTGGTGAACGTCTTGGAAGAAAATACGGTGGAAAGGGTTTAGCTGGTGCAAGGCGAAGAAGGGGGAAATTGTAGCAATGTAGCTGAACCTCTTAGACTAAAGGGTGCACCAGCCATCCAGCTGGAATATGTTCTTATCAGAATTTTCTCAGAGCCCTCTGGAATTCATCAAGGTTACTAAGACATAAGCCGTGCTAAAATAAGAAAAAGAAGCTGAGAAACCAAATTCCAAGACTACAAGAACTCGATAACGGGAGGCAACAAAGCGCCTGGACTGTAACCAAACGTATCTTCTGAGAGGTGCACACAGAATGCGTGGACATAACAAAGGCACCAAGATAAAAATGCGGGCCTAGCGTGTGCAGAGATTTAGAATGCGTAAGTGCATCGTGTCAACAATCAACGGCTTCTGCTTAATCCTCTTGCTCCGTTGTCCTGGAGTCCTGAATTTCCCACAAGGAAAGCCCTACTAAAAGGGCTCTGATTTTAATGATAGTTGCTGTCTAGACGATGAATAATGGGAAGAGTTCTTTCAAATCCTTCCCTCGCTGACATCTGTAAGTTTCATCTTTTCCTGATTGTACTGGTGGCTATACATTAGTTATGACTAGAAAGGAATGAGTTTTAGCAATATGTGGCAAGGAAATTGGTAGCTCTGCTTCCATTTCCATTGTCTAAGAAGAACTCTGATTTGTTTTGGACTTTTCATAGACCTCTGACTAGATTAGCATTTATCTTTGATTGAGCCCGTAAATTTTAGGCTACTAGGCTTGACCAATGAATAGAAAAGGGAAAGTGACACAGCTTAGGTGGTTCCCTTGTCAACAACTTCTCAGTAGTAGGGCGATTTCTGTCCTCAAGTTTGTTACTTCAGCTAGCAGATTATGCTCACTCCAAAAGAAGGTGAGAAGTTTGCTACCGTAATTGGTCCGATAATTCTTCCTGCTTCTTTGTGACTCTTTTGTATGACTGGATTCTGTATTATTGGAGTTTGTTATAAAAAGTTGGATTAAATTGCGTGCGTCCGCTCTTGGGGGAAACAGAGTATTTAGCCAATAACATCTAGGCTTTTATCGACCTGAGACTGTCTGAACGGACCGGACGCTTTAAACACAGTAATTCCTGCTAGTTCCAATTCCATTTTTAGACTCGACAAACCGAATGGTAAACCTGCACCAGTAGGGAGGGACATTGGACTTTCTCCTTTTTAGAGAGAAACTAATGAAAAAGTTTCAGCAGAATCATAGCAGGCTGTAAAATAAGAAAAGCATCATGAAAAGAGGCCAATCCTATCCTCTTAGATATGGCTAGTTGGGATTGGACATGAATGAAATGTGTCAACTCTGTGTTCCTGGGTATCACATCAGTAACAGCTACTTCAGCTGCTGTAGTTGTCTCCTAAAGCTAAGAACAGAATCCAAAGAATTGTGATTCCATGGTCCCAATTCACCCTGTGATGGTGACAGGTGAAAAAGGAGTGGAAGGTGCACGGGGAAATTAACTTGAATGGCCTATCTAAATCAGCAGCCACTGATTTCCTGAAAACTTCAACAGGTCAGTTGACCTGTTGGGATTCTTTTAATCTTTGGTCATGTTTTTCTTGGGATACTTGTAACCTTTCCCCATTCGTTCAGCCTTTGCCCTCAAGCCTTTGCTGACATTTCAAGTATCTCGACAAGCTGGAAATGTGTTGTCTTTATTGATCATGTCCTTATTCCCTTCAAAGGGTTGTTTGCCTCAAGTCTTATTTTTGCTGGTTTTCTGCTAGTTGATTGTCAGAGGGCAGCAGGTGCTTTGTAAGAGCAAGTACACAATCCTATAGCTTGCTTTTCTTTTGATTTGGCCTGTCTAGAAAACTGAATGACTGGACATTTCCGACAGGATTTTCTCTCCCCATTATGTTTCCCTGGAAGGGCAGATGCAAATCATCTACTTAAACTCTTGGCACGGAAGAAAGTAGTGGTTTGCTGCTGCATATAAGCAGAAGCTTACAAAAGGAAGGCCTTGGGCTGAGGCCCGTTACTTTGGCTAAGTAGAAAAGGACTATGGGAAGGTGAGGCCGCTGAATCAGAGGTAGATCAACAAGTTCTAGAATGGTCACGTGTTCACGGCGTGGTGTATGATGGTTGGTTGAATGAATTTTGTTATGGCTTAAAGCTATGGAACTGATAAAGGCCTGAGTGCTTCAAAAGCCTGGTTTTTGCAAAAAAGCAGCTCTCCTCTGCACCTGCCTGGGGACTCTGCGTCACTAGGGACCCTCACTCCCAGTTTGCCAAGGAGATGATCAGTAGGAATGTTGGAGAGCTGCTGTGTCCATATGAACGGAATGGCAAAGAGTGAAGCGGTGGGTAGTTTTGGGCTTTAATACAGTGCTGCTGCATTGGAGCCAGCTTAGTCGGTTTTCCATCAGTGGCCTTTCTGTCTAGAAATACACTGCCCAGAGTCTTTCTAGCATGTGATGCCATTTCCTTCCTGTTGTTTTAATACCTTCCTTCAGTTGAAAGGATGATACAATCTTTACATTTTGAAGATCCCTGTTAGGAAACACTATGCCAGAGGAGTCATTGCTCCCTTTTCTTCTGCCTCCTTTGTAATTTTCAGAGACTCATTTCAAATTTCTGCTAATGTCAAGAAGAATACTGAGACTACTCAGCAGGGTTGACGCTCTCAGCTGCCTTCCTCTTTCATACTGCTTCATACTGTATGTGACTTAATGGCCTGGTTTTGTCATCCGCTTTTTGCTGTGATCTGTGAACACAAAAAGAAGTCTTTGTTTTTTGCAAGAACTACCCCTAGGAGGATTTGTGTTCATTTTGATTTCTACGGCGTTAGCCCTGTTGCAGAAAAAAGGAGATTGTACTCTCTTCTTGTGCTCTCATTCCCTCCTCTCTGCTTTGCATGTCCTAGTTAATCTACCGCGGTGACTCATTTGGCATCATCTCATAGTGCAAATTCTGCACAGTTTCACGGACTTACAAATGCCTGTTGCCAAGGAGCTTATATAACCATTCAAAGATTAAAGAATTGTAGGGCTGGGCAAGTTCAGCTGCTGAAACTGTAAGTGGTTAAGTCATGCCATATTAAAGAGACAGAGCAAAGCAGTTCATCTAGGACTTTGAACTGGACACCTCTGAGAATAACAGCTTGACAGCAATGACACAGCCATCTTCCTAGCTGTATTCCAGAAAGAGGAAAGGGACACCTTCAATGGTTAAGATGTTTGGCATGAGAAAACAGCAAGAAATGTAGCACAAAATACTTGAGCCAGATAAAGTGCGTTTTTCTCGTGAGAATTCTGCAGTTGTTCTTTCTTGTCTGTGCCTTTACTTTTCACAGAAGACAGGGAGGGCGTTTAATTATTATTGTTCTTTTGTTTTCTATTCTTGGCCTCCCTCTTTCCACCTGCCATTACCAATTTTGCCTTTCTTGACTGGCTTGTCTTTCTTTACTTCTAGAAGGTTACATGAGGTCCTCCAACCTTGTCATAAACATTGGCATACAGTGGAAAGGAGTAGAAGGTACATCTAAATGTACAAAACAAACCCACAAAAATAGAGGTTTTTTTACAGTCTTCTGTGAGAACAATCTATCTTTGAACTGAGTAATGCTTTAACTTTTAGTCCACTCATTACTATTATTACAAGTGTTTGGCCTTTAGTACATAGCCTTTGAAATCATCCAGCCCAATATTTTTGGCTAATTTTGTTTTAGTTCTCTCGGGGACTTTGTTTCTTAAGGAATAGTCCAGAGCGAGAGTGTCCACAGTAGAGTTATGCTGCCATAATAAAAGCGTCGTAAATTCTGGTACAGTTTGTGCTGGTAATGCGTCTAGGAAAGAAAGGTTTTACATCTTTTTTGACTTTCAAATGTAACCATTATTTGAAACAGTTAAGAGTTGGGCTTTCCCCCCCTCCAAAATACTTCTCTCTGGAATGTTACTCAGGGATTACACATAAAAGCCCACCCTGTAAAATATGTTGCTTACTGCGGATAATCTGCAGTAAGCGCAGCTTAGCAGCTAGAGATGATTATGTGGGTTAAATGACATTCCTTCCTTCTGCGGCGATGGAAACTCTGTCTACGCAGACATACTCAACAAAAGTTACCATGGCTTAGCTCCTCTCCTAAACTTCATGTGCATTTTAAAACTTTCCAAGAAGGTGAATTCAAGCTCCTTCATTGCTCTGTGCTGGAGTCCCAAGAAAATATCAGTGTGCTTTTTGTCCTTTACAGCTGTCATTGCTTAGCTCTTGAACATGAGACTCTCTCATGACTGATGAAAGTTGTCTAGTTAAGAGCGGGTCAAAGACACGCTCCTGCTCTAGAAGGAGATGAGAAGGTTTCTGCAGTCTTTGTCATCTCTACTGCTTGTGATTTCTAGACAAAACCAGTGGGAAGTTTTCTGAAGGCAGTCCAGAAGCTGGCAATATGGACAGCTTACAACCAAACACTTGCTGCACTGCTACCACGGTGATACCAGGAAGGACTTAAAAAATTTAAAAGGCAAAGAAAGCAGTTGGAAGGAAAAGAACATTAACCATTATTCCATTCTTCTAATATGTCCTCCTTTAAGTCATCATTTTCATGCAGTTTAACGGCTTGCCTTGGTATCCCTCAAAAGGAATCTGAGACAGAGTAAGCTTTTGAATGCAGTAGATGTGACACATGCAGGCCAAGTTGCCTTTGTTGACATCAAATGCCAGTTATGCTTGAGCTACCCTTTGCTTAAGGTACTTCGCTTACACTAAGAATTTTACTCATCATTGAGCAAATTTTGCTGTCATGATTGAGTAAATTTTATTCATGATAGAGTGAATTTTACTGTCACTCAGGATTTTACTGTCATGATTGGCATTGAAACTTTTCAAGGAAAGCTCTGGATAGCAATGTTTGTGTAAAAATAGTATTTTATCTCCTGTATTTGTGTGAAGCAGGTAAGCCTTTTGCTGTCACCAGTGTTGCTTAACCTTTCATGTCATATCCCTCTTCATATCCATATTCTGCTGAAGGCTTATTAATCTACTTTAAAATTGGCACGTGGAATAAGACTCCTTTTCCTTTTTGAAAGCTAATGTCATTTGACCTACTGACAGTAAATAATTCATTAATTGTAAGTCCCCAGCTAGCATCTTTTACGCATATTCTAACCTTCTAAAGAAGTAACAAAAACACTCTCCGGTACTTTACTTTCTTAAGCACACAAAATGCTTCCCTCCTTTGCAGTTGGCATCTGTAAAATGAACCACATCTCTGCAGTATTTTAACGTGCACCATATTTAGCCAAGTAATTCAAAAGAAATAAAAAGCAGCCCCTTCAATTTGGAAATATTTTTGAATTGTTTTTGAATATACAAAAGATACCCTTACCGTACGCATTGCATGCAGATTTAATCGTCGTGAAAGCAAACCCTATGTTTCTGTTGGGATAGCAGGGTTTTCCAGTTTCCACAATTGTTCTTGGCACAGTTTTCTACTTATGTGACTGTTAGGACACTCACAGGTACTTCTAAGGTACTGTAGTAAGCGGAGAAGGAGGAGAGGTTGTGCCTTATTTCTGGCTTCCTTTGGTTTTCTTTTTGGTTTTCTTCCTCTTGCTCTTTTTCATGTCACCTTTCTAGATACTGTGATTTAGATTTGCAGTTTACTAAGCTGTGCTTTCTGTCTGGAATTCTTTGAAATTCCGAGAGGAACCCAACTGGTAAATATGCATCTTTTTATGATTTGCTAGCTACATAGAAAATCTTCCTGCTGCTCTAAAAGGCTTTTATTTGATATGCATTTTTATCACCATTCCAATGAAAAGAAAAGTTCCTCTATTCACTGCTTTTGTACTGGATTCAGTTCAATGTGCGCCAACAGTGCAAAAAAGTCCTGCTGGAAGAAAGGAGCTGCATACCAATTGACCAAGACACGTGCTACAAGGGTCTTGGAAAGGTTCAAAGTTTCTCTACCTTTCTGGCAGTCTGTCTTCACAGCAGGACTTGATGAGGGATTTTGCTGGCGTTTCTTTGACAGAAAGCAACAACAAAGCAAGCAAAATGGAGCAGCAAAAGAAGATAGCAGCAAAAGGTACATTATCCCCTCTGTTATTTATCATTGTCGAAAGAGATTTTTTCTCACCATGTTACATCAAATACCTTAGTAGAGCTAAAGACTAGAAAAACGCAGCTCTGTTCTGGTTCATTAAAAGCAAAGCCATCTGTGGACAGAAGTGCCCAGCGTGATGCTGGGAACTCCTAGCTGGTTTCAGGACGCTGTCTGGAGAACGGCATTTTCGGTGGGCTTTACTAGCGTGTCTGTAAGGAGGGGACTTTATGTGCAGCTTTGAGCCCTGAGAGTGCCATAGGCAAAGAGACCCATCGTGTAGCTCTCTGACCAGCCACAGCACAATGAGGCATGATGGATTACTCCCAGAGTTCACGTGGTAGAAAGGTTTTCTGCCCCCGTGAAGGACGACACATCCATTTTCTTGAATAGCGCCATTCTGTATGTTACAATGGTAACTTGAATTCATCAAGTTTGTGCTATTTGTCCAATGGCAGTGAGCTTGGATTCTAAAGCTTCTCGTGTTTGATCTGTTTCCTGTTTCAGTAAATAGCAAAACTTCCAAGGACTGCAGCGACAAGAAGATGAAGTTGCTAGCGTATTTCAAATGTTTGCCTAATAAAATGGTGATTTTTGCACATATTCGCAATGGAAATTTACGGTACCGAAACACCAGCTCTGCTCAGGGCAATTCTGAAATTGACTAGAGCTCTTTTCCGTGTTTCTTAGCAGGTGAACTGAGATACTTCTAGCTTCCAAGGCAAGGCGTTTGACAGCAGCTTCAAAAAGGCCCAGGCTGTTGGATGAAAAGGTGACAAAACTGAGGGAAATGGGGGGAAATTTCACTTCTGGTTTATGTCATAGATTCAGCCAGATGATCAACAAGCATTAGTTTGATGAGGTACCAGCGTAGTCTTTCACTCTTGCAGATCCCCAAAAGCTTAACCATCCAGCAGCTTCTTCCTTGCAACAAGTGCCCCAGCCAAAAGCCAGGCCTGGCCGTCACCTTCTCCTCGCAGCCTACAAACTCTGCCAAACGTACCGGTGCTTCTCACTTTCCTTCTCAGCTACATGGACAAGCACATCCTCTCCATGTCTCCGAGTCCTTAGTGAAACCAAACAGCGGTTCACCTTCAAACAGCTCAGTGTGCCAGGACAGAAAGATTTCACTGGCCTGCCCCCTTGCTTTTTCCTTGCAGCCTTTTATTTTCAGAGCATACACCGAGGCATTGCACTTTGCTTCTCAGCTGAGTGCATTGCCATATTGCTGGAGTCCCACACGTCCATCTCCTTCTCGCACTAACTGCTTCTGTTGAAACATGCTGATGTGATGTGCTTTCCTGCTCAGCTATTAACACAGTCACATTCTATGTCCTGCTTGCAGACTGAATCTAAAAGGAGACGTTTCTGACTATGTCTCACAGACACAGATGTACCAGGATGAAAAGGTTGCTTGGACCTTGCCACTTACGTTCGAAAACATCCATTCACTCCACAATCAAGAGACACCTTTCTTTGCTTTACATCCTGCAAATTTCACTCACACACACACACACACACGCACACACACACACACAGACACGAGAGCTACGCACTTTCTTTCTTTCTTTCTTAGCTGCACACACTCACCTATTTCCCACCTTGACCTCTCTACCGCTTCTCTTTCGGCCTTGCTGTGCATGGACATTTCCTGTTAAGATACCCATTGTGTTGCCTATCCCTCCCCCACATTGCCTTGCCTCTCCTACCCAATCTTGCATTTCCTTGTCATTGCTGACAATTCCTTTCTTTTCCCTTGCCTTCCTGACCCATGCATGTCCTTCCCTTGCCCTTCATACCAACCCAGTGCCTTGTATTGACTTGCTCACCTATCCTTCTTTTCCTTCCCATTTGTCCAGCTCCAATCTTTCATTTCCTTCTCCTTCTAGGACTCTTATTGCCTTGTCTCCCTCTCTTTTGTGTTGCCTGGCAAAGCCACCAATTGCCTTGTCCTTGAACCCCTTCCTTGCCTTGCATTACCTTGCTCACCAGTCCCCCACCTGGAATTCACCACCTCTCTTCTTGTGGAATCTCTTCAACATGCATTGCCCTGCCTGCTTCTCCTAGGATTCTCCAGGCTTCCACTGGCTTTTATTTCTCAAGGCCCCAGCGTTTCAGGAGCTTGTGAGAGGAAGCCGGGAGGAGGCCACGTGCAAGCACACCTATCTGTCCTGACAGCTTTCTTCTGACATCTATCCTTCCATGTCTTGAATTTGGGACACAAAGTTCATCTTTCACCCTTGGGCTTCAGGGGCAGAATGACAGTTCTTTTGCATACAAAGGAAAGCAGGCAACTCAAGTGTCTTAGGTGCAGATTAGACATGACCCATGCAAGATCAAGGCTGGACAGAGCGGTCCGTCCGGGCCGCTTTTGTGTACCAGCAATCTTTGAATGGACCTGCCACTTGCCTTGCTTTGGGCAACCAACCAGTTTCCTTGCCATGCCCTGCTAATTCTCCATTGCTTTGCATTCCCTTGCATACCCATGCCTCACATTTGACCTGCCTGCAGTTTTCCTACAGGGCTTGGCCTTGCCTAGCCCTTCCGGTTACCATTACCTCCTATGCCCAGCCTTGCCTCTAACTTCTGGCACTTGTCTCACCTACCACTCCATTTGCTTTCCCCTCACGGCTTCAGTCTTGCCAACCTGTCCCTTGACTTGCCTACAATTGCCTACACTTGCTTTGCATTGCCTTACCTGCATGGAAGGCAAGGCAAAGAGTGGTAGACAAGGCAAAGCAAAGCCAGGAAGTTATTGGAAGGGCTAGGCAAGGCAGACATAGGCAAGCAAGCAAAGCTAGGGTAGGGTAGGCTAGGAAAACTAGGCATGGTACTGGAGGCAAGGCAAAGCCAAGTGACTTGGAGTGCCTTTCCTTGCTTGGGAAGTAAAAGATATGGTGGCAATGTTGGTAGGGCAGATGATAAGGTATCGTGGGAAGGTATAGTACAGCAAGACATTTCTGTCCTGGTCCTTTCTGTATAGGAGCCATTGTTGGACAGAGTCAGTACCGGACGTGGTATGCAACTTTTGCTCAGTAAGTTCCTGAAGGAGAACAGCAATGCTTTCTCATGGGAAGGAAAGAACTTAGCCCCAGTGTTGGAGGTGCAGATAAGAAGCTGTGTCGTGCAGCTTAAGGGCGGCAGCAACTTTCTATGCTGGCATATTTGGTGTGGAAGCACTGACTCAATTTGTACAATCATGGAGTCGGTATCCATCTTTGGAAGGCAGTCTCCTTCCTGCAAGAATCCATTTGGCATGTGTTTTCCACTTTCTCAAGGCAGCCTTCTTGAAATTCTGCCAGCACACTTCTTTTGGACAAGGTAAAGAGCTGCGCTGGGTCTTGGTGTGCAGCCTAGCTAGTGCCCCGCACAGGTAATGCCCAATAACAGTGGTCTGACACCTTTGTAGAGGATCAGGCCCTGGATGCTTTGGATTTTGGAGGAGGGGATGCCATTTCTTTTGAGATGGGCTTCTAGTTCCTCCTCCCTTTGGCAAAGTTTGGGTGGCCACTTTGGGTGGTCTCAGTGAATTGAAAGGCTTTTCCCAATAGGCAGTTCTCTGGGTTAAGAGTTGTTGAACTGTCAGGGGGAATGCAGAGGCCAGGCCAGGCCTCTGCAGGACAGGTTTTTGTCCCTTGTAGCTTTAGGGACTGTGTGAGCAGTCCCTGGTGCCATCCCATTTGGATCCTGACTCTGAGAGATTGAAGGCTTACGGTGGTACCTAGAGCTGAGTAGGAAAGTGGCGATAGCAGGGTGCACGTTTATAGTTTGATGGGTGCAATTGAAATTGTAGGCAGCAAAGCGCTTTCTCCACCAACAGTTTTGCGAGCTCTGTTGCGAGCTCGGCCGACATTTTCAAGTTTGTCACCAGACTCTGTGAGAGAGAAAAAGTTTGTTAGGGCAGAAGATCTGGTGTCGGCCTTTGAGTGTGGGGCAAAGAAGAGTATCCACTTGGAAGGGGAAGATCGGTGACATCTTTCTGTCCTGACACAGTTGATTGGAGAGCAGGGACGTTTCTGACTTGGCTGGGTCCTGGGGGTGGTTGTGAGCTGGGCTCGGTGCGTGTCCTGGTTTTGTGAGTTGACAATGCTGTGGTGTGGTTATTTAGAAGAGCGCTGACAGTGCCCAGGAAAAAGACAAGCACTTTTCTAGCCCAGCCCCGTTCGTGTGGGAGCAGTGTAGGGACAAGAGCTCCGCTGTGGATCCTGGCTCTCGGGTACTGACAGAATGGGATTCTGCATGTAGCCCAGAAGGAAGAAGAATCATTTCATTGTTGGCTGCACAGTTTAGAAGCTTCAAAATAAAAGGCAATTGCAGCATGGCCTCTTCATTTTAGAAAGTTTTCTGGGCCATCAGCTGCTCAACATGTAACTTGCACCCACTGAACTGCATTCAGCTTCCTGGAGATATGCACTTTCCCTCAAGATCTAGGTACCATCTTGCACTCGAACGCTTGAAGATCCCAAACCGCTTCAAAATGTCCAGCGGCTGCTCTCAAAGAAAAAGTCCTACAACAAAAAGGCAGTGCTGGCCATAACGGTCCCTTTGCAGTCTGTCAACCAAACGAAACATACTAGCGATTCTCACCTACTTTCTCAATGATACATATACGTGCATCAGCACATTCTCTCAAAGTGACAGAGACTATCGCTACAGCCAAGCGTTTTCAGCTGCACTTCTGACTGACAGATGCGCCAGGACAGAAGGCATTTGCCAACCTACCCTCTTTCCTGTGCAACCTGACATTGGCAGCGCAAATATTTTCACATTCTTTCATTGTGGCCATGTCCAAAGCAGCTAAAGATCACACAGGTGGAAGTGTCAAGACAGAAGATGTTCTCAAAGTAACTCCTTTTTTTTCTAAACAGCTTTTAAACTGCGCACAATGCTTTGTATCTTCTTTCCCGCATAGACCTGCCCTCACTTTTTCACACTCACATCTTTGTTGCAAACATCCAGCAGCTGCTTGCGTAGAAAAAGGCTCTAGAAATAAAAGCGAGACTTGGGCTGCACCTTCTGCCTGCCCTGTGTAAGCCACATCAAGCTCACCAGTGCGCTCTGTCCTTCCCTTTTCCGCTGCAACTACCATTGTGTTCTCTGGATCTCAGAACCTAAACTTAGGCACATTTGTTTCCACAGAAGGGCCATAGGTAGTGGCACAAATAGCTCTCACTGAACTTTAATCCTTACCACTGCCACCATGAGTTTGGTTGGTAGGCCAGTAGGAGTCATGCTCCTTTTACAGCTGGTATGCGGCAGCCACCAGCCCAGTGCTCTTCGACTCTTGTAACCAATCCTGCTTTTACTCTCCCGGAGGGGATTAGGCATCTGTTTCTCACACAGATCATTGTGGCAGCAGCCAACGGCTCTAGTGCACTGCTTCTGCCAAAAGACACTGGGGCCAGGCACTTACCTTCTCAGCACTACGTAGCCCCGTATTCTGCGTCTCTTGTCGTCCAGATCATACCGCAAAGCGTTTCACAGAGAAAAAATGTGCCAGGACAACAAGCTTGGCTGAAGTGTACCCCTGAAACTGGTGGAAGTTTGTATTTGCACCACATTCAAGGGGCAGTCCTCTTTCCTATACAACCTGCAAACTGCTGTCTGTTCCCAGTGCCCTCTGCCCGCTCCTTCTTACCTTGAAGTACCATGCCAAAGAGGGCAGTGTGCTGAGGTCTCAGAAGAAGAGGGAAGCAGATGTGTTTGTAAAGTGGACTGTCTGTTAGTCACTTCCCTCTTCAAAACAGCGTGTTCCATGCCAAGCAGACAACAAAGCAACAAAAGATGAGTGTGACTCTGCAGTCAAATCCTGCAATGTTCCCAGAAGTGAATTTCTCTCTTCTAGAGGACTGACTTGTATGAAGTGGAGTGGTTGTTTCCTTCCATTAGAAGGGAAACTCATCTAGCCAGGCTTCATCACCCCCTGCATCTTTTGGGGTAGTTCTTGGAAGAAAATAGAGAGCAACTTTTCCACTCCACATGATTCATGTTTCATTCTCTTCCTTCTGTTCTTCAGGGAACAAGCTATCAATTCCCTACTCTTTCTATGAAAAGGCATGAAGCTATTAATTAAATTCCCATAGATATAATAAGGAATCAAAGTCTTTTATGCCTGAAGGGCAGGCCCTTATGGTATGAAAAGTATGGATTGTCAAGGGTGGAAGAAGATCTGTATGAAAAGGGAGAAAGCCCAGAAGCATGCAGGGATTTTCAGGTATGAAAGGGAAAACGACATTAAATTGTCAAGGGAAAGAAATTGAAAGAGGCAGGAGGGAGAAGGGAGGAGGAGGAGGCAAATGCTGCCTTTAAGGCAGCTGACACAAGGACCGTTGGCCTCATGAGCAAACAAGAAAACCAAATGAAACTTCACAGCAATCTCATCCACAACTTAGTGGACAAATGTGCAAACCCATTTCTTCATTTATTATGTGTCTAATATATATAGAGATGTTCTTCATTCTGACAGAATTTTCAGGGAGCAAGCTAGTGTAAGGCACCTGGAACCAATGGTGTATTGGAAATGGCCAACATGCAGAACACGCTCCATCCTGAACGCTACCACAGCAGAATCACAGGATCATAGAATGGCCGGGGTAGACAAAGACCTTAAGGGCCATCTAGTTCTCTGACATGGGCGGGGACACCTTTTACTTGCTCAGGTTGCTCAGAGCCCCATCCAGCCTGGCCTTGAACACCAGGTTGGGGTGTCCATAACTTCTCCAGGCTCTCTGTGCCAGTGCTTCACCACCCTCACAGGGAAGAATTTCTTCCGAGTATCTAATTTCAACCTGCCCTCTTTCATTTTGAAGCCATTGCCCATTGTCCTGTCTCCAGAGTTGCTAATGAAGAGTCCCTCTCCTGCTTCCCTTCAGATATTGGAAGGTGTTGTGAGGTCTCCATGCAACCTTCTCTTCACCAGGCTAAACAGCCCTCATTCTCTCAGCCTGTGTGTCATGGCTTGACACTGGGACAATGCCAGTGCCCCCATGAGTATACTCTCTCCCTGGTTTCTGCTGGGAGATGTGACCAGCAATAAGCAAAGCAGGCTCCCACTTAGGAAAAAAAATAATTATTAACTAAACTACAAGGGAAAGGAAAAAAAAAAAAAAAAAAAGAAACACACAAGGAAAATGAAAACTTCACAAATACATCTCCTCCTCCTCCCCACCAAATTCCCAATACAATACATCCCCCAAATCATCGACTCTTGGTCCAGCACCACCCTTCAGAATACTCAATCCTCAGTTCATCAAGAGGAGAAGGAGTCCTTCTTGTGCCAATGGTGACCTCTTCCTTTCATGTCCACTGCTCTCACCACTGAACACAGACCAGAGCTGCTTCTAGGGTCGACTTTTAAGGATGCTTCATCCCACTGCAAAAAGGTACAGTCTCAACTTTGGGACATCTGTCCCCCCATATTTTTCACCCCCTGGGGCTGAGAGGTACCCACACGGAACCCTCTTGGTCCTGAGGCATTGCCTCCCCCTAGAATGCAGTCCCTGTATCACAAGGAAACATGGCTCTGTCCATGGCTACACACAAAGAGTCCAGCATAAGCTACTCCATCATCTCTTCCACCTGCGTTCTTCTCTATTTCTCTCGTGGCCCATTTCCTCTTATCTCCTCTATATCTCTCTTCTCATTCAACTCCAGGAGGATTAGCATTTGTAAGGTTTCCATCATCCAAGAAAAGGGTTAAAAATCTGAGGCTCTGTCTGTCCAGAACTCCCATGGCTGCCCTGCCAGGCACCTTCTTGCACTCCCCTCTTCTCCTTCTCGGCCGGCCAAGAACAGGCACCAGCTCTCTCTCTATCTCTCCTTGGCGGGGGGCGGAGGGGGGGGTGGCTGCCCGATGCCTCTCAGTGCTCCTCCACCCTTCCATCCTGCAGGGGCCTTCACCTCCCTTCTGGCCAGGGACCCAGCCTACCTCACCCGGCCGGGTGGCTTCCCCTGCCCCGCCCAGCCCGCAGCCAGACAGGGGAGATCTGAACCTTTCCCTGACCGGAACCCAAGAGAGCCTCCCAGGGGAGAGCCCTGCTTTTAACCCCGTGTTCTCGGAGGCGCATCCAATGTCCCAATGGCCACCTTAGGTGCCAATATTAAAATCTGAACATCCATTGGCCTCACCACAGCATCCCAGAAAACACATTTCCTGTCAAACCACCACACTGTGGGATATGCTCTTGTCCTGAATACTGAACTGCAGTCTTGTCTGATGACTTTTTGAATCCTTTGAAGGCATTTTGAATTTTGAATTCTTTTTCAGCCTTAAATTAGACTAAATAGCTTTGATTTGTGGGTATTGAGCAACAGAAATCACTGCCCTGGCTTGCCTTTTTTACAGCTCCTTTCCGTGGGAGACTTGCTGCAAACATCACAGCTGGTGAGACAGTGGGCCCACCATCATTCTGAAAGAGCTTTGCACAGTAAACATAGAGGAGGATTAAATATTGAAATGCAGATGACAGGAGCTGCCCAATGGACTCTGCTGGTGGAAATCAAATACTAGTCTAGTCTTTTGAATGCAAATAATTGCTCCCAATGAGGCCAGACAGGCTTGTTTGCCTTTGAATCTGGACAGTAGTGGATGGTCTACAGGTTGAAAACAGTGTAGATACTTCTCCTTTTTTTCATTAGTGGCTCAGAAACTGAAAAGGCAGCTACCAAATGGTAAATACATCCCTACAGATTCAAAAATGGTCGTTCCTTATTTGCATCTCCACCATAACAACAAATTGTTAGAACTAAAACACAGATGAGAATTTTATAGCTTCTCAGAAATGAAGCAGGAATTGGCCAATGGGCCTTAGAAGTAGCTACAAGTTTTTCAGCATGAGGCATCTCAAAAGTATTTTCACCATACAGAACTTTTCTGTACTTTTGGCCTTTTATCTCAAGGATGCATCAAAAAAAAAAAAAAAGGAAAAAAAACCCAAGAAAAATAAAAAAGAACAAGCCCTACCAAATATATATATATAACATGACTAAGATAATAAGCACAATCAGTAACCTATATAGAAACAGAACCCATGGTTTTTAACTTTCAACCTTGTCTTCTCAACACACTCTCGAAAATGGAATTGTTTCCCTATCTGCCTTGAAACATTTTGGAGCAAAAAACACTCTAAGGTCTTGATAGGTGTTTTGGTCAAAAATCCCTTCTTCTGGTTTTCTGTCCATAAGCAGAGTAATGGAGGGGAAAACTGGTAGCTGGCCAAAGGAGGTAGGAAGAGTAATCATCATCCACAACACTGGGGCTAAAGAAATTTCCACAGAAAATTACCTGCCTTATTACTTGTTCATGTGGTGGGTTGAAAGCTCAGAATCTGTTTCCATGTTTCCCATCCCTCGAATGTTCTATTTCACAGAATTCGAGCCCCTCAAACATCAGTCCTGCCAGAACAGCCCACCACCTGCTGTCATAGGGGATCTGCTGATGCCCACTGACTCTGGTACCAGTCACTGTTGCGGATCAAGAACTACTGAATAGTTCTGATTAGTGCTCTTAGAGTGGTTGAAAACAAGGAAAGAATGACTAGACATTTGTATGATCAAATCCCCTGATGGAATAAAAATATGCCAGGACAACAAGCTTAATAAATGTATTCATTGTCATAAGAAGGGAGATGAAGGGTCCAAAAGATTACTTGCATACTTACTGTTCTAAATCCCTTGTTATCTGGTAAATTGCAAAGGATGCCCGGCTTTCACCAAAATGCAAATCAGATTAAAATGTGAAGCCTTACACTTTACTGGATATAAAACTTCATCATCCATTTTTAAATCTTAGAGAATGCGATGTTGTCCTGGTTTAGGGCAAATTTGGAGGAGAATTTCCAAATTAGGGCCCCTTCCCCCAACTGGTTCGGGAAGGATTCCTCGGAGAGGAGTGGAAAGAACCTGTTTATTTAATAGGCACAGCACCCCCCAGCACGCAAAATGAACAATACCGGATGACACCGCTCTGAAAAAGATGACAAATTCAGAAAGTCTCTCTTGGGGGGGTGCTCACTCTCTTCTCAGTCCCTCCGGCGCTGGGGCAGCTGCTGCAGGCCACAAGGTGCAAACTCTCGGTGTTTCCCAGGTCCCAGTCCGGAGCAGGTTCAAAATGGTCAGTAAAAGGAAAGGAGAAACGGTCCAGGAAGAGATTTGGAGAGTTTAGCTAAACTAGCTAATGAGCAAAAGCAAGCAGAAGCGAAGCAAGCAAGAGTGAGAGAGAGCAAAGCGAAAAGCAAAAGCAGAAAAAGTAAAAGCTGCAGTCTCTGTGTCCCGCCAGGCTGATAAGAAAACCAAAACAAAACATTCCCTCTTCAGAGCCGGTCTTAAAGGTACAGAACATAATATCCAACATTCACAGAACACATGAATGAGGATACAAGCATCATAACGTCACCCTAGGACAGATGTATTTCTTATTAATACCTTAATATTAATAAGGTTTAGAGCTGGAATTCAGAGGGAAAAGAAAGCTATTTTGAATTCATTCTATTCAATCATCTTGTCTGGACTGTCTCTTCCTGCTTTTCACTTCTGAAACTCTGTATGAAAGGCATGGAGTTCTGGATTAATTCTTTTCAACAGTTTCCCCCGTTATTCTTCTTTAAAGGCAAACCTGAAAAATCCACACTTTCTTTCCCAACCACTTCTAAAATTCTATTGAGAAGCAAAAAAAACCCCATCAAACAACTAAATCTCTGCTCCAATTTGTAGGAAAAAACCCCACGCCATTAACTGCTTTCCTAACATATTCTTTCTCTTGTATTAATATGGCAACCTTTTCTTGCTTTTATAGATTAGAACCAAATTCTTAAAGCTATAAGGAAACACAGGTTTACTGTAGCTGATTCTGAGATACAGTAGTCCAGCAAGGAGTTCAGACCTCAAAAGAAGAGTCGGTACAACAAGATTCAGCACAACGTTGAGACATATTAGCTATTGTTCAAGAAAAGCCGCCAAAATGAAACTGCTTAGACTTCTATACTATCATGGGTGTCTGCTTCCAGAACCTGACCTAAGTTGCTGGAAACTAGCTGCAATATGACTGCAAACAATGCTGTGAATGTAGGCCATTATAATTCTTCTCTTCCGTTGAAAACCACAAGTGGGGTTGCATCATTTTCTTAAAAATTCTGTATTTCCTTCCAAACTGGTAAAATAATGATAAATAAAGTGTTCTGTTCATACAGTTTAAATCTAATAATGTTCAAAATGAAAATAAAAAAAATTCCTTCAGATATGGTCTGCAATAATAGAGCCGAGAGAAGAGGAACCAGTCTGGCCTACAAAATAAAGTGAAGCAGAATCTGGGAATTTGTAACACCTTACGATGTAATATTTAAAGAAAAAAAAGAAATAAAATGTAACCTACCCAATCTCAATCAGTGATGCACCGACAGAGAAAAAAGAACTCATTACTACTAATATTTCTTTCATTCTCAGACAAGAAGTTTGCACGGAAGATTGTTGCGAAAGACAGCAGCCTTCTTCTTTACAACATATTCTTCAGAACTCCAGGAGACAAATCATTAGAGTGATTTGAGGCTCTTTCTCCCTGTAAAACTTCCAGAGCATAGCCACTATTATATTCCTTTAGAGATCCTCACCGCCCTGGGCGACTGGTGGATAGTCTACAGCTCCAGTACATCAGCCAGACGCTCTGCCTTATTTAGCATGGCTACTGCAGCAAGGACATCATCTCTACTGGCTTTCTATCCAAAATATATGCAAGGCACAACAAAGAATATACCCAAAACACTGAGCACAGCTTATGGCCTTCAAAACAAAAATCTCACAATGGCAATACTGGACCTTCTGATCCAAACCATCAGGAAACATTTCTTTAGAGGCGAAAAAAGCTCCTGTTGATTGTACAAAAAATAGTGATGTAAACCAGAGTTGCATGACCCAATATTTCTATTGAACTGGAACTATTTTGATCAATATTATGCATCCATTTTTTTTCAGGGCACTTGGTAAAACATCTAAAGTATAGTTTAAAAGGAATTATTGGATGCGTACTAAGTACTAGGGATTAGTTAAGGTGTGGGTTTTGCATGGCTTGGTTTTTGGTGGGGAGGGAAGAAGCCAGCCACAGAAGTGAATCTTTTGTGAAAAGCTCCTAGAAGCTTCCTCCATGCCTGGCAAATCCCTGCTTGGCACTAAGAACAGACATGCCGCTAAGCCAATTAGACAAGCAGTAATATATTTCAGAAGGAAATCAAAACTGCGGCCAGTTAACTTTTAAGTTTGCTAATTTTTTGGTTGGCACCTCTTCTGGTTTGAAAGCAAAACCAGCAGGAGATGCTGTGGCTGTTGCAGTGTGTGTTTTTGATTGTAATGCAGTTTGAGTAGTCAGTTTTATAATACTTCCTGTTTTGTGCTGTTGTAGCATATTTCGTTATTAATGGATTGTTCCTTTCCCCCCGTGTTGTTAGTTTTTGCCCTAGTTGTCCATCTCCCCAAAGACCTGCCCTTTTGTTCCCTTTTCCTCCTCCCACTGAATGTCAATCCCTCCCCAAGCCTGCCCCTTTCTCTAGAAACTTCCCTATCAATTTTATATTCTTTAAAACTCCATTGGTTTGTTTAAGTTATTCTCCTCCCCTGTAGTCCCCTATTGGTTCAAACATTGTGTTCCCTGCCTTGTGGTCCAACCCCAGTTTCTCCCAGTGTGTTCAAGATTGTATCCTCCGCTGGGACCTCTCCCCATTTCTAAGTTGATGTATGCATTTGAGTCAGTGTCTTTGTGTCCCTGACCCTCCAGGGAAGAAACTCCTTTGGAAAACATGCAGAAGACCTCTCCCTGTTCCTTGTCCCTGCCCTCGGCACAGTCCTATCCCCAATGCAGTCCACCTGTGCCATAGAGCAGCTGTGCCCTACAGCTGCACCCTGGATTTGACAGCTTTCTGGGGGCAGCCCACTCTGGCTGTTGGTGTCAGGAGCTAGTCGGTCTGAAGAAATCCAGCATGGCAGCAAGACTCCAAGTCAGAAATACAATTTATTAGGAAAAGGGGAAAAACCAAATACATGCAATAATACAAAAGAAAAACCACGGACAGAATACAACCTGTCACCCTGCTAGTTAGGGTGGTGGCAGCAGTCCGGATGAAATGATCTTGTTGAAGTGGTGATCCTGTAGAAACCATCTGGTAGCTCTTGTCCTCTGAAGACCAGTGGGTGAGGGTGGCCATTCCTCTAGGAAGCCAGTGGAAAGACTGCTTGTGGTGTCCCAAAACTCAGATTATATCCAGCTGGGGATGCTGTGCCCCTGGGCAGAGCATCTTGCAATGGGCTCAAATTGTTCTGAGTCATGCGGTGGTTCCTTGATTAGCCTTTAAACAGAAATGGCTCCTGGAGGGAGTCATCTCTGAATCATGTGGCAAGACATGGATGGCCCCGTTAAGAGATAAGGAGATAAGGAAAAAACGATGCCCCTCCCGGTTTCAGCAGCTCTTGAGGTTGGGAGCAGAAAACATTTTTATATTGCAGCCTAGGACAATACAGGATGAATGCTTTTGCATTTGCAGGAAGTTTGTATGGATTTGAAAAGCATCCTTCTAGCAGAGGCACAAAAGTATTCTCCTACCCTTTTAAATCATCTTCAAACCAAGCAATTCTCGCAATAAGGTAGCGCATGAATGACTTGCAAGTGAGTTGAAGAAACACGGCAAAGATAAGTAGTGTTCAACTGCAGAGAATCGTTTAGGGACACCATACCTTTATATACCTTTATATTTTACATCAGGAAGCATGGATGGACCGTTTTTTTCCCCTTAGTTGACTACAGAACCAGCGGTCCCTTGCGGGAGGGTGTTTGGATTCAAGATGACACTGGCAGCTAAGAGCATGGCTACATAGAAGGTGCTACTTTGAGACCAGAACATTCAACTACTTCAAGGCAGATAGGAGAATAGCTGACTAGTGACAGCTCTGAGCAGAAGAGTCTGTGGCTTATCCTGTGGGAACAATAGTAAGACATGTCAATTGAAAAACCCCATTCATTTCCAAGGAGCAAACATCAGTAAAAATAAAAGGTCAAGTAAAGACACCCTAGTGCTCTTCTTATCAGAAGCATGTTCCTCCATATGAGAGTATTTAGGAAAGGACAGTCCATTCATAAAGAAAGGTGTGCCAGTTAGAAAACCTGTAGAACAATACAAGACAAACTCACCCAATATACATCCTCAAATGCAAAATGAAGAAATAATCATTTCAAGCTTGCGTGGAATTAATTGCATTTTATTTGTTCTTTTCATTTCAGCTGCTCTCAAGTTATTTTTTAAGACTGAATTTTATGAATTCAGCAAAGCTCTCTTTTTGAATGTCTGCATACCCCTATAAAACACTGAGGTGACAAAGAGAACGGCAGTGGAAGGAAACCTGGTCCACCTCCCCCTCCTTGAAGCTTTAGGCCAGCGAGTGATTAGAATTTAGTCACTTCATGTGCTTTACCAAGAGAGAATGTTTTCCAGCCTTTATCTTTCCTTTTGGAGCTGATCCACTTTGTAGTCATAAATTCTTGACTCAGTTGGTGAGAAACAATGGCATTACAGCCGTGGATGTTAAAGTGCACTGATGGGAAATGAAGTTTTCATCTTCAGCTCCTTGCTTCAGTAAATCTTCCAAATTCATCAGAAAGAAAGTTCCCAGACCAGTAATCCCCACTCAAATGACCTAATTCAAATAGTCTGTAGGCATAAGAGGCATCAAGCAGGTGCTGTCATCTGTTAGGGGAATAGCCAGCCAGTACATGATTGTCTAGTTAGGCGGCAACTATTTTGGAAAGAATTTAGTTTTTTTGTATTGCAAGTGAATACATTTTATTAGTGGATACGGGTACAAGAATGTCTTCTGCATCCTTTCAGAGGGGAAGCTTCCCTAGATCTAAAGCTGCTCAGCTCCATGATAGGATGCTTTGTCTGAAAAGGGAACTCAAGTCTTTGTCCTTTTGGATTGCTTCCATAGTTTTTCACTCACTCTTCAGGTACCTGTTAATATGTTCTGTTATCCCCTGCAAACTTTTATGGGCACAGTCACTGAATTGGTACGTATTCCATGAAGTCCACGGGCCCTGTTGAGATGCAGCCACAGGTCTCAAGGGTGTTAGCAGATGTTATTCTGAGGCCACTCCTAATGATGTTTGATGGATCATAGTGACTGAGGAAAGTGCCCAAAGACTGGATGAAAGCAAATGTCACCCATCTTGGAAAAAGGCAACTAGGAGGACTTGGAAAAGTACAAGCCAGCCAGCCAGCGTCATTTTTATCCCCAGGAAGTTGATGGAGCAGCTATTGCTGGAAAGCATTGCCAGGCACATGAAGGAGGACAAAATAACATAGTCAGCATGGATTTACCAGGGGAACTTGATGCTGAGCAACTTTTTAAACTCCTCTGATGAATCAACTTGCCCGGTAGATGAAGGGAATATTGTCTGCCTGGGCTTCAGGAAGGTTTTTGACATTTACCTAGGTGGCAGCACACATACATCCCAGAAGGACTAGTGCAAAGAGGAGGGAACCAGTGTCTTTTCAAGGATGCTCAGTGAAAAGACAAGAGGCAGTAGGCACACACTGAAATACAGGAGATTGCCTCTGCACATCAGCAAATGATTTTTTACTGGGAGGGCGACTGAACCACGGCACAGACTGCCCAGAAAGATGGTGGAGCCTGGATCTTTGAAGACATTAAAAGTACACCCAGATATAATCCTGGGCAAGAGGCTCTAGGTAGCCTGGTTTAAGCAGGGGGGTTGGACCTGGTGAGCCCCACTGACGCCTTCCACTCTTGTTCATTCTGTGCTAGTGAATTCTCTTAGAGATGCATTTCAAGCACTGGCATGACAAAGTTCTGTGCAGAGAGAGATCCAAATGGACATGGGATCTAAGTTCCTTAAGTAGTGCTCAAGAAGAATGCAAAACTCTGGGGTAAGTGTCTCTTCCATAACTGAATCCCTTTCATGGGAAAATTCCCCAGCTATAGAAAGATCTTCTGATAGGCATGCTTAAGACTGACACTGGCTGAGCAAATTTCTCCCTATGTGTGTTTAAGACCAGTTAGGATCTTCACCAAGAGTGTTGTCAACATAGTCACAGAATGTATATTGTTAAGAAGGGACAACTTACATCAGAATGGCAAATATTGGTCCACAAAATGTATTAATGTATGGGAACTATCTACTTGGGTTGAAAATAAAAAGAAAGAGTTAGTCTTTGTTTATCAATTTCATGGCAATATTGATAAGGTAAGAAAAAGACCTTAGTCCTTAACCTTCTTAACTCAAACAAAGATTTTTAAAAATTCCTTGTAAAAAATGTATCCTAATTATCAGACTATGAAACAATTTTAGTTGGGAAAAAAGTTCCAAAATTGTGTAGATAGTGGTAAAGAAGACAAGAAAAGAGGTAAGAAACAAAAAGAGAGCAAAAGAGTCAGCTTCAGTCTGCAAGCTCGTTGTAGAAGTAATCTGCTAGAAAAAGGAACCCCCTTCCAATGTATTCATGCACTTGATTCAGTAACTAGTCAATGTAAAAACCAATCCTTTTGTACAACTTCTCCCAGCAACAAAAACTCCAACAGCTGGACACCACCATCATGCCTGTCCCAGATGTATTTTAAAAGAAATGATGCTTTCTTGAAACTCTATTTGCATAAAAGTTGCAAGACATTGGAGGGATTCTCCACATTCTCATTTCTCCATGTGGCTTGAAAGTCTATTTGATAAAATATGCAACAAAGCATATGATTTATAAGGTAGGGTAAAATGGATGATTTGGGAATTGATCTCTTGTTGATATTAAACTTCATATCCACTCTCTGTGAAGTTTCTAAAACAAATGATGGAGCTGAGGCGTGAATCTGCCACAACAAGTGTTAAGCAAACATACACACTCCCCTTCACATGCCCCCCTTCCACACACACCTAGGCCCACACAGAGGTCAGCATAGCAGATGGTGAACACCTTGCAAAAGACTGAAATGCTAAATACCTCTCTTTGGGGGCAAAATAGCTGGTGCAACAATTCAAATATCTGGTGTAAAAATTCTGTTTAATATCTACCTCCTATTTAAAACACAGCTTTTCATTTAATTATATGTGGGGAATATTTTCATATCATTTGTTTCTTTACAATTACTTTGTTCTCATGTGTTGTATGTCTAGGAATATTTTCTTCTAAAAATAGAAAAAAATAGATAATATCCTTTCAGAAGAAAACATTGGTTTATACAATTTTAAACCATCATGATATGGAAGAATTCTTTTGTCCCTCACTAAGGTGGAAGAACTATTTGGATCACAGATCATTTACAATGAAATACTTTACCTTTTTAAGATGCTTTCAGTCAATTTTATATCCTCATTGCTTATTCATTGTAACCAGTAATTTTTCAGTGAAGGGAAAGTGTGTGGTATATCTACATTATGTTCAAACCCAATTCCTACTAAAGGCCAGGCTGAACTCCAGTAAATAATGTCCTGAATGATATTTTGCCACCTTCTTTGGCACTTCATGAAATCCTAACATGAGGAAGTGTTGAAATACAGAGATTCTGTCCCATGTAGAAACCCATCCCATGTATTTTATGCGGTAATTCTTCTCTCTTTTAAAATTTGCTATCTTCTGCATAGTTTTCATTAACCTGTTACAGTAGTGAAAATCACAGATCAAGGTAATTTTGTAACACTTTGATTTTACCCCAAGAGCTGAGGGAAAACTTGCTCCTATACTTCAATCTGAGTTTCTTCTAGATTCCAACTTTGTTTCTCTACCATCAAGAGTCTCCTGTGTTGCTGCTCAAAGCCCCATCCAACCTGACCTTGAATACTTTCAGGGATGGGACACCCACAACTTCTCTGGGCAACCTGTTCCAGTGTTCCAGCACCCTCACAGTAAAAAATGTCTTCCTTTCATCTAATATGTATCAGAAGTATTTAATCTAGGCATATAAACTTTGAGGAAAGGTTTGAAATTCTTTTGATTTGAATCACATTTTCTATGAATACTGACTTACAGATGACTAAAATATGTTGATGGGCATTTGAGCTGACACTTTTTGAAAAGGTGCATGGAATTTAAAATTAAAACCAGTACCATTAAAAGCTTTGTGCGGTTTTCTTTTTCCTCTGGTATTCAAAATTGCATATATCAAATATCTGTGCTTCATACAAAGCTCTTAGACACTCTCAGAAAAAAGCTTTTCTTTCAGACTAAGTTGCAGTTTACGTAGAACACTAGTACTGGTGAAGGTTTTTCTGGGCATAGGGGGAACACCTTCTCATTGGATTTGTGTGCAGAATGCATTTTATCCAAACTGGAAAATAGATCCCAGCTGTGTTCTAGTCATCATTCTTACTGCATCAGGCCTGAAGATTCTGTGAAAAGTAGCCTGTGGACCTTGAACATAGCTCATGTGAAACAGATGAGAGGTGATGGAGAAGTTGAGGGAGAGAATAAAGAGCATATGGCCCAGTACAGACTAACAATTGTTTGGAACCCTTTAAAGGCTGTGTTTGACAAGCAGAGCTGAAGCAGGTCTGCAAAATATCCGGGAGATCAAAATCCATTGAAGCAAATTGCCCTGGCCAGTCACCTTGCTGCCGATAATTCACTCTCCATAGCAGCTGATCAGGCCTAAGAATGCTGCTGCAGAAGTATTGTGAAAAAGGTAGGCATATTTTCACAGATGCAGGGGAAAATCCCCTTGGATGATGGTTCCAAGGGATTACTTGATGGAGCAAGTTATGTACCCTTATCTACCGTGCAATATCTAGGTTGGTGAGTTCACTATCTGTCAGCATCACTTTAGAAAATAAATGTTTGATCCACAAAAAAATATTTCATATGTCCTGTCTACCTGCTTCATTTCAACCAATGAATAGGCTACGTTCCATCAGCAAAGGGTTTATGATCCTATGTTTCTTTAAACTGTGATAATTCTTTATTTTTTTTCTAAATCAGACACTGTCTATTCATAAGATTCAGATGTCCATGGCAGGGGTGTAATTAAATTCACATCTTAAAAAATAACCTTCTTCTTGTTATCTTTTTATTAAATTACTGCCATGTAACATCCGTCTGAGAGCTGAAGAAAACCCCTTCATTTGCTGTTTGCCAAGTATCATCTATGTGATCCAAATTCTACTTGAGAAATCACACCTGTACATTGCCATGTAACTCTACTAGTAATGCTTTCACAACCTTTTCTTCATCATTAGGTCTTTTGGTGAAGTGAATGATTAGAACATAAGCAAGGGAATTTGTTCAAGATGCTCCAGAGGTTTGTGGTCTGTGGTCTGTCTCTTCTTTGCTGCCTATGTTAGCACTGAGCTGCAAAAAATGAAAGATTACTAGGAAAAGTGTTACTTTCAGTCTAAACTTGTAAATGATGTTTGGAATACCCTTTAAATGACAAGGTGCTCTTTTAAAATATGGCATCTTAAGGGAAAAAGTCAGCTTTAAAAAGGTTTTGAGATAGTTGCTTCTGGAAAAAAAAAAAAAAGAAAAGAATTGGAGGCTTCTAAGGTCTTTAGGCATACTATTTTGAAGATTGATTCAAAACACAGTTTCTTCATATAGGAAGAACAGAGGACCATAGATGCAACCCATTTGAAAATGGATTTCTCTATGTTTCTGGTTGGGATTACCAGACATCATTTCTTGTGAAGTCGAGGGACTGCAGTTAGCACTCCAATAATTTCCTTCCCTGAAATTCATCTGCATTTGGTCCTTTTTCCAGAGTCCCCATTTATTAGTGAAGGTATACTCTATCTATGCATTAGAATATTCCATTAGAGTGTGTGACTCATACTTGCTAGTTAAAATTAGCTGGAGCGGAATGGATAGTTACAGTTGCTTGTATACAATAGTCTTATTTTGGCAAGTTTTCTTTAGACAATGTTGAAGCAGCACTAGCAACTAGGAAGTACAGCTTGCAGCAGGGAAGGACACTCTTCTGCTTTCTCAAGTTTCCTGTAGTTAAATAGACGCCAAAAGGCTTTTCCTAGTACTACTAGTGTCTTGTTGGAATACTTGATCTAATCCTATCTTTGATCAAATTCCTAATGGGTTACTTTTCTACAAGGCAGAACATTTTTCTTTTAATAATATGTATTTTGTAAGTTGGAAACATGAACTTGTGCACCAGTCCCGTGGAATGTACTCCTTTTTAAGTTTCACAACCTTCTTTAGAAAATATTGACTGTGTGTAACTTCAAAAGAAGAACTCTGGGCATCTTCATTCGATTGATGTAATTGTTTTTCTGCCATGCTGTTATTGTTTTCTATCATTTTTACCAACAGAAATATTTTTCCCTGACACCTATGGAAAAGACCTATGTTTACTCAACAGTGCAGCGTCAGTCCATTGTTTAGAATGATTTCAACATGGTCCCAAACATATGGGACAGCTAGACAGCAGAGGTTAGCAACAGGGAATGGGAATAACTTCTGAACCGTTTCAGTAGATTTCCCAGGAAGGGCTTGCTTTCTGCCACTGCAAATTTTCCCAGAGATTTTGTCTGGTTAAGAGTTGCATCAAAAGAGTATTTTTGCACCACCCTTGGGGCAAGCTCTGTTTCCGATTTACTAGTGAATGCAAAGAGGGTGAAAATGCTGCTTCAAAGCCCTCTGTGCACTTTCTGTACCAAGAGGGGGGGTGACCCCAGAAATAAGTTTTGATCTCTCTTCAGAACACAAGGCATGTCATCACCTCATTCATCTTCTTCTGGGACTCATAGCATCTTAAGACGAAGAAGCTCTCTTGCTTGCTGAAGTGTGTTCAGCAAAAAAACCTTGTCTCATCAGCAGATTTGAACACAACTACAGTCGAGTCAATTCCAATGCTGGCAGGGCAATACTCTACCCCACTAGTAACATGCCACTATTAGAAGACTGTGTAAAACCATTTTTGTTCAAAGTAATCGGAGGGAAAAATAGAATTGGGAAGAACTGCACATTGTTCTGGAAAAAGCCTCCTGCCTCAGTCTTACAGACATCATTTGCTGGTATCATTTTTAATAGTTGGGGTTTTTAAAATTTTGTAGAAGAAAAAATATTACTGCACCTTTATGTTTCCTTAATAGAAGTGCAGCCATTTCTTAATGGAATAGAAGTAAGCCATTTGGATATGTACAAATGGTCTTTTCAAATACATATGCTATAGCCCACTGTGAAAGTAATTAGCTATAAAGAGAAATCTAAAGGTTTAAAAAGATTTTGGAAGAAAGTAAGTCTAAGGTGATAGAAGAAGAAGAAGAAGAAAACAGCAGTTTTCTTCTGGTGAAAAAAAAACAAAGGGAGGACCTTGTACAGTGGAGATGTATTATTTGACTTCCTGAAAAACTGAGTAGGTTTGCTATTGCCAATGGTTTTCATTAGGAAGGAAGAGATTCCTTTGGCAAAAAAACCCCTTCAAATTGACTTGACAAAAATGTTGTGACACTTAACTTCACCAATCCTGAAGAAAAATTCTCATCACTTGATCTGGAAATCATGATGGTAATGGAGACAAGGATGTCTAAGCCATGCCATCAGAAACATAAAAAAGCATTAGAATGCAGGTAAGACTGAGCTCCTGAACTAGTGTGAAGAGAAGGCAAGAAAGACATTTTCCTTTAAGAGTCTTCAGGATGGAGAGCAGATCAAAATTTTCATGCGAAGTATTTAGGAATAGAATGAACCTTCAAAATAACATTGTTTTCCAAAACCTGTTTACAGTATCTCTTACCATGATACACACCTTTCATCTGACACCAAAAGCCTGGGGACATGACTTCATTTTCCCCAGGGAAAATGGGGTCAGTTTGAGGCCACTCGCCCTGGCCATCTGCATCGTTCCTGGTGTGAAATTTGCAATCATGGCTGATTTTCTCAAAACCTAAAGCTGCTGGCAAGGAGGACCCTGACACTCCTTAGGGCCCCAGATGCCACCTTTCATCTGATACGCAGACCCTGGGCCAATGACATCATTTTCCCCATGGAAAATGGCCTCCTTTTGCAGCCGTTTGCCCTGGCCTACAGGGCAGTGCCCAGTGAGAAATTTCAAAACTTTGCTGGATTCTTCCACAACTAAAGCTGGCAGCAAGTAGGAGCTTGCAAGTCCTTAGAGCCCCAAAGGCCACCTTTCATCTGACACCCAGACCCTGGGGACATGACTTCATTTTCCCCAGGGAAAATGGGGTCAGTTTGAGGCCACTAGCCCTGGCCATCTGCATCGTTCCCGGTGTGAAATTTGCAAACTTGGCTGATTTTCCCAAAAGTAAAGCTGCTGGCAATGAGGACCCTGGAAGTCCTTAGAGCCCCAAAGGCCACCTTACATGTGACACCCAGACCCTGGGGAAAGGACTTCTTTTCCCCATGGAAAATGTCCTCCATTTGCAGCCATTTGCCCTGGCCAAGAGGGCAGTGGCCAGTGAGAAATATTAAAACTTTGCTGGATTCCTGCAGGACTAAAGCTGTTGGCAACTAGAAGCTTGCAAGTCCTTAGAGCCCCAAAGGCCACATTTCATCTGACCCCCTGACCCTGGGGACATGACTTCATTTTCCCCGGGGAGAAAGGGGTCAGTTTGAGGCCATTCGCCATGGCCATCTGCATTGTTCACGGTGTGAAATTTGCAATCATGGCTGATTTTTTCCAAAAGTAAAGCTGCTGGGATCGAGGACCCTGGAAGTCCTTAGAGCCCCAAAGGCCACCTGTCATCTGACACCCAGACCCTGGGGAAAGGACTTCATTTTCCCCATGGAAAATGGCCTCCATTTCCAGCCTTTTTCCCTGGCCAACAGAGCAGTGCCCAGAGAGAAATTTGCAAACTTTGCTGGATTCCTCCACAACTAAAGCTGCCAACAAGAAGGAGCTTGCAAGTCTCTAGAGCCCCAGATGGCAACTTCCATCTGATACCCAGACCCTGGGGAAAGGACTTCTTTTTCCCATGGGAAATGGCCTCCGTTTGCAGCCACTTACCCTGGCAGAAAGAGGGGAGACAAGGTAGAATTACCAAATCTTTGCTTCATTTTCCCAAAAGTAAAGTTGGCAGCAATTAGGATCCTGTAAGTACTTAGAGCCTCAAAGGCCACCTTGAACATATTACTGAGACCCTGGGTAAAGGACATTTTTCCCATGGAAAATGGCCTTCATTTGTGGCCACTTGGCCTGGCAGGCAGGACAGTGTCAAGCGAGCAATTTGCAAACTCTGCTGGATTCTTCCAAAACAAAAGCTGCCAGCAACTAGGACGCTGCAAGTCCTTAGAGCCCCAGATGGCAACTTCCATCTGATACCCAGACCCTGGGGAAAGGACTTCTTTTCCCCATGGAAAATGGCCTCCATTTGCAGCCATTTGCCCTAGCCAACAGCGCAGTACCCAGTGAGAAATTTTTACACTTTGCTGGATTCCTGCTGACCTAATGCTGTTGGCAACTAGGAGCTTGCAAGTCCTTAGAGCCCCAAAGGCCACCTTTCATCTGACACACAGACCCTGGGGAAAGGACTTCTTTCACCCATGCAAAATGGCCTCCATTTGCAGCCATTTGCCCTGGCCAACAGCGCAGTGCCCAGTGAGAAATTTTTACACTTTGCTGGATTCCTCCACAACTAAAGCTGCCAGCAACTAGGAGCATGCAAGTCCTTAGAGCCCCAAAGGCCACCTTTCATCTGACACCCAGACTCTGGGGACATGACTTCATTTTCCCCATGGAAAATGGGGTCAGTTTGAGTCCACTCGCCCTGGCCATCTGCATCGTTCCCGGTGTGAAATTTGCAATCCTGGCTGATTTTCTCCAAAAGTAAAGCTGCTGGCAAGGAGGAACCTGCAACTCCTGAGGGCCCCAGATGCCACATTTCATCTCATACGCAGACCCTGGGCCAATGACATCATTTTCCCCATGGAAAATGGCCCTCATTTCTGGCCTCTCGCCATGACCAATAGGGTGGTGCCCAGCAAGAAATTTGCAAACTTTGCTGGCTTTCTCCAAATCTAAAGCTGCCAATAAGTAGTACCCTGGAAGTCCTTAGAGCCCCAAAGGCCACCGTTCATCTAACACCCAGACCCTGGGGAAAGGACTTCTTTTTCCCCATGGAAAATGGCCTCCATTTGCAGCCATTTGCCCTGGCCAACAGGGCAGTGCCCAGTGAGAAATTTGCAAACTTTGCTGGATTCCTCCACAACTAAAGCTGCCAACAAGTAGGAGCTTGCAAGTCTCTAGAGCCCCAAAGGCCACCTTTCATCTGACACCAAGACCCTGGGGATAGGACTTTATTTTCCCCATGGAAAATGGGGTCAGTTTGAGGCCATTCGCCATGGCCATCTGCATCGTTCAAGGTGTGAAATTTGGAAACTTGGCTGATTTTCTCCAAAAGTAAAGCTGCTGGGAATGAGGACGCTGGAAGTCCTTGGAGCCTCAAAGTTCACCTTTCATCTGATACCCAGACCCTGGGGAAAGGACTTCTTTTTCCCATGGGAAATGGCCTCCGTTTGCAGCCACTTACCCTGGCAGAAAGAGGGGAGACAAGGTAGAATTACCAAATCTTTGCTTCATTTTCCCAAAAGTAAAGTTGGCAGCAACTAGGATCCTGTAAGTACTTAGAGCCTCAAAGGCCACCTTGAACATATTACTGAGACCCTGGGTAAAGGACATTTTTCCCATGGAAAATGGCCTTCATTTGTGGCCACTTGGCCTGGCAGGCAGGACAGTGTCAAGCGAGCAATTTGCAAACTCTGCTGGATTCTTCCAAAACAAAAGCTGCCAGGAACTAGGACGCTGCAAGTCCTTAGAGCCCCAGATGGCAACTTCCATCTGATACCCAGACCCTGGGGAAAGGACTTCTTTTCCCCATGGAAAATGGCCTCCATTTGCAGCCATTTGCCCTAGCCAACAGGGCAGTACCCAGTGAGAAATTTTGACACTTTGCTGGATTCCTGCTGACCTAATGCTGTTGGCAACTAGGAGCTTGCAAGTCCTTAGAGCCCCAAAGGCCACCTTTCATCTGACACACAGACCCTGTGGAAAGGACTTCTTTTCCCCATGCAAAATGGCCTCCATTTGCAGCCATTTGCCCTGGCCAACAGCGCAGTGCCCAGCAAGACAGTTTTTAACATTGCTGGATTCCTCCACAACTAAAGCTGGCAGCAAGTTGGAGCTTGCAAGTCCTTAGAGCCCGAAATGCCACCTTTCATCTGACACCCAGACGCTGGGGAAAGGACTTCATTTTCCCCATGCAAAATGGCCTCTCTTTGCAGCCATTTGCCCTGGCCAACAGGGCTGTGCCCAGTGAGAAATATTAAAACTTTGCTGGATTCCTCCACAATTAAAGCTACTGGTAACTAGGAGCTTGCAAGTCCTTAGAGCCCCAAAGGCCACCTTTCATCTGACACCCAGACCCTGGGGACATGGCTTCATTTTCCCCGGGGAGCAAGGGGTCAATTTGAGGCCATTCGCCATGGCCACCTGCATCGTTCACTGTGTGAAATTTGTAATCATGGCTGATTTTCTCCAAAAGTAAAGCTGCTGGGAATGAGGACCCTGGAAGTCCTTGGAGCCCCAAAGGCCACCTTTCATCTGACCCCCAGACCCTGGGGAAAGGAATTCCTTTTCCCCATGGAAAATGGCCTCCAGTTGCAGCCATTTGCCCTGGCCAACAGGGCAGTGCCCAGTGAGAAATTTGCAAACTTTGCTGGATTCCTCCACAACTAAAGCTGCCAACAAGTAGGAGCTTGCAAGTCTCTAGAGCCCCATGGCCACCTTTCATCTGACACCCAGACCCTGGGGACATGACTTTATTTTCCCCATGGAAAATGGGGTCAGTTTGAGGCCACTAGCCCTGGCCATCTGCATCGTTCAAGGTGTGAAATTTGGAAACTTGGCTGATTTTCTCCAAAAGTAAAGCTGCTGGCAACGAGCACACTGGAAGTCCTTAGAGCCCCAGATGCCACCTTTCATCTGATACGCAGACCCTGGGGAGAGGACTTCTTTTTCCCATGGGAAATGGCCTCCGTTTGCAGCCACTTACCCTGGCAGAAAGAGGGGAGACAAGGTAGAATTACCAAATCTTTGCTTCATTTTTCCACAAGTAAAGTTGGCAGCAGCTAGGATCCTGTAAGTACTTAGAACCTCAAAGGCCACCTTGAACATATTACTGAGACCCTGGGAAAAGGACATTTTTCCCATGGAAAATGGCCTTCATTTGTGGCCACTTGGCCTGGCAGGCAGGGCAGTGCCAAGCGAGCAATTTGCAAACTCTGCTGGATTCTTCCAAAACAAAAGCTGCCAGGAACTAGGACGCTGCAAGTCCTTAGAGCCCCAGATGGCAACTTCCATCTGACAGCCAGACCCTGGGGAAAGGACTTCTTTTCCCCATGCAAAATGGCCTCTCTTTGCAGCCATTTGCCCTAGCCAACAGTGCTGTGCCCAGTGAGAAATTTTTACACTTTGCTGAATTCCTGCTGACCTAACGCTGTTGGCAACTAGGAGCTTGCAAGTCCTTAGAGCCCCAAAGGCCACCTTTCATCTGACACCCAGACTCTGGGGACATGACTTCATTTCCCCCTGGGATATTGAGGTCAGTTTGAGGCCACTTGCCCTGGGCACCTGCATCGTTCCCGTTTTGTAATTTGCAATCATGGCTGATTTTCTCCAAAACTAAAGCTGCTGGCAAGGCGGAACCTGGAAGTCCTTAGAGCCCCAGATTCCACCTTTCATTGATACCCAGACCCTGGGGGCATGACTTCATGGTCCGGATGGAAAATCGGATCAGTTTGAGGCCTTTCGCCCTGGCCATCTGCATCGTTCACGGTGTGAAATTTGCAAACTTGGCCGATTTTCTCCAAAACTAAAGCTGCTGGGAACGAGGACCCTGACACTCCTTAGGGCCCCAGATGCCACCTTTCATCTGATACGCAGACCCTGGGCCAATGACATCATTTTCCCCATGGAAAATGGCCTCCATTTGCAGCCATTTGCCCTGGCCAACAGGGCAGTACCCAGTGAGAAATATTAAAACTTTGCTGGATTCCTGCAGGACTAAAGCTGTTGGCAACTAGGAGCTTGCAAGTCCTTAGAGCCCCAAAGGCCACCTTTCATCTGACCCCCTGACCCTGGGGACATGACTTCATTTTCCCCGGGGAGAAAGGGGTCAGTTTGAGGCCATTCGCCATGGCCATCTGCATTGTTCACGGTGTGAAATTTGCAATCATGGCTGATTTTTTCCAAAAGTAAAGCTGCTGGGATCGAGGACCCTGGAAGTCCTTAGAGCCCCAAAGGCCACCTGTCATCTGACACCCAGACCCTGGGGAAAGGACTTCATTTTCCCCATGGAAAATGGCCTCCATTTCCAGCCTTTTTCCCTGGCCAACAGAGCAGTGCCCAGAGAGAAATTTGCAAACTTTGCTGGATTCCTCCACAACTAAAGCTGCCAACAAGAAGGAGCTTGCAAGTCTCTAGAGCCCCAAAGGCCACCTTTCATCTGACACCCAGACTCTGGGGACATGACTTTATTTTCCCCATGGAAAATGGGGTCAGTTTGAGGCCACTAGCCCTGGCCATCTGCATCGTTCAAGGTGTGAAATTTGGAAACTTGGCTGATGTTCTCCAAAAGTAAAGCTGCCGGCAACTAATACGCTGCAAGTCCTTAGAGCCCCAGATCGCAACTTCCATCTGATACCCAGACCCTGGGGAAAGGACTTCTTTTTCCCATGGGAAATGGCCTCCGTTTGCAGCCACTCACCCTGGCAGAAAGAGGGGAGACAAGGTAGAATTACCAAATCTTTGCTTCATTTTCCCAAAAGTAAAGTTGGCAGCAACTAGGATCCTGTAAGTACTTAGAGCCTCAAAGGCCACCTTGAACATATTACTGAGACCCTGGGAAAAGGACATTTTTCCCATGGAAAATGGCCTTCATTTGTGGCCACTTGGCCTGGCAGGCAGGACAGTGTCAAGCGAGGTATTTGCAAACTCTGCTGGATTCTTCCAAAACAAAAGCTGCCAGGAACTAGGACGCTGCAAGTCCTTAGAGCCCCAGATGGCAACTTCCATCTGATACCCAGACCCTGGGGAAAGGACTTCTTTTCCCCATGGAAAATGGCCTCTCTTTGCAGCCATTTGCCCTAGCCAACAGGGCAGTACCCAGTGAGAAATTTTGACACTTTGCTGGATTCCTGCTGACCTAATGCTGTTGGCAACTAGGAGCTTGCAAGTCCTTAGAGCCCCAAAGGCTACCTTTCATCTGACACCCAGACGCTGGGGACATGACTTCATTTTCCCCAGAGATATTGAGGTCAGTTTGAGGCCACTCGCCCTGGGCATCTGCATCGTTTCCGTTTTGTAATTTGCAATCATGGCTGATTTTCTCCAAAAGTAAAGCTGCTGGCCAGGAGGACCCTGGAAGTCCTTAGAGCCCCAAAGGCCACCTTTCATCTTACACCCAGACTATGGGGAAAGGACTTCTTTTTCCCATGCAAAATGGCCTCACTTTGCAGCCATTTGCCCTTGCCAACAGAGCAGTGAACAGCAAGAAATTTTTTAACATTGCTGGATTCCTTCACAACTAAAGCTGGCAGCAAGTTGGAGCTTGCAAGTCCTTAGAGCCCGAAATGCCACCTTTCATCTGACACCCAGACGCTGGGGAAAGGACTTCATTTTCCCCATGCAAAATGGGGTCAGTTTGAGGCCACTCACCCTGGCCATCTGCATCGTTCCCGGTGTGAAATTTGCAATCCTGGCTGATTTTCTCCAAAAGTAAAGCTGCTGGCAAGGAGGAACCTGCAACTCCTGAGGGCCCCAGATGCCACATTTCATCTGATACGCAGACCCTGGGCCAATGACATCATTTTCCCCATGGAAAATGGCCCTCATTTCTGGCCTCTCGCCGTGACCAATAGGGTGGTGCCCAGCAAGAAATTTGCAATCTTTGCTGGATTTCTCCAAATCTAAAGCTGCCAATAAGTAGTACCCTGGAAGTCCTTAGAGCCCCAAAGGCCACCGTTCATCTAACACCCAGACCCTGGGGAAAGGACTTCTTTTTCCCCATGGAAAATGGCCTCCATTTGCAGCCATTTGCCCTGGCCAACAGGGCAGTGCCCAGTGAGAAATTTGCAAACTTTGCTGGATTCCTCCACAACTAAAGCTGCCAACAAGTAGGAGCTTGCAAGTCTCTAGAGCCCCAAAGGCCACCTTTCATCTGACACCAAGACCCTGGGGATAGGACTTTATTTTCCCCATGGAAAATGGGGTCAGTTTGAGGCCATTCGCCATGGCCATCTGCATCGTTCAAGGTGTGAAATTTGGAAAGTTGGCTGATTTTCTCCAAAAGTAAAGCTGCTGGGAATGAGGACGCTGCAAGTCCTTGGAGCCCCAAAGGCCACCTTTCATCTGACACCCAGACGCTGGGGAAAGGCCTTCTTTTTCCCATGGGAAATGGCCTCCGTTTGCAGCCACTCACCCTGGCAGAAAGAGGGGAGCCAAGCTAGAATTACGAAATCTTTGCTGGAGTTTTCCAAAAGTAAAGCTGGCAGCAACTAGGATCCTGTAAGTACTTAGAGCCTCAAAGGCCACCTTGAACATAGTACTGAGACACTGAGGAAAGGACATTTTTCCCATGGAAAAATCTGCATCGTTCCCGGTGTGAAATTTGCAATCATGGCTGATTTTCTCCAAAAGTAAAGCTGCTGGCAAGGAGGACCCTGGAAGTCCTTGGAGCCCCAAAGGCCACCTTTCATCTGACACCCAGACCCTGGGGAAAGGACTTCTTTTCCCCATGCAAAATGGCCTCTCTTTGCAGCCATTTGCCCTGGCCAACAGGGCTGTGCCCAGTGAGAAATATTAAAACTTTGCTGGATTCCTCCACAATTAAAGCTACTGGTAACTAGGAGCTTGCAAGTCCTTAGAGCCCCAAAGGCCACCTTTCATCTGACACCCAGACCCTGGGGACATGGCTTCATTTTCCCCGGGGAGCAAGGGGTCAATTTGAGGCCATTCGCCATGGCCACCTGCATCGTTCACTGTGTGAAATTTGTAATCATGGCTGATTTTCTCCAAAAGTAAAGCTGCTGGGAATGAGGACCCTGGAAGTCCTTGGAGCCCCAAAGGCCACCTTTCATCTGACCCCCAGACCCTGGGGAAAGGAATTCCTTTTCCCCATGGAAAATGGCCTCCAGTTGCAGCCATTTGCCCTGGCCAACAGGGCAGTGCCCAGTGAGAAATTTGCAAACTTTGCTGGATTCCTCCACAACTAAAGCTGCCAACAAGTAGGAGCTTGCAAGTCTCTAGAGCCCCATGGCCACCTTTCATCTGACACCCAGACCCTGGGGACATGACTTTATTTTCCCCATGGAAAATGGGGTCAGTTTGAGGCCACTAGCCCTGGCCATCTGCATCGTGCCCTGTGTGAAATTTGGAAACTTGGCTGATTTTCTCCAAAAGTAAAGCTGCTGGCAACGAGCACACTGGAAGTCCTTAGAGCCCCAGATGCCACCTTTCATCTGATACGCAGACCCTGGGGAGAGGACTTCTTTTTCCCATGGGAAATGGCCTCCGTTTGCAGCCACTTACCCTGGCAGAAAGAGGGGAGACAAGGTAGAATTACCAAATCTTTGCTTCATTTTTCCACAAGTAAAGTTGGCAGCAGCTAGGATCCTGTAAGTACTTAGAACCTCAAAGGCCACCTTGAACATATTACTGAGACCCTGGGAAAAGGACATTTTTCCCATGGAAAATGGCCTTCATTTGTGGCCACTTGGCCTGGCAGGCAGGGCAGTGCCAAGCGAGCAATTTGCAAACTCTGCTGGATTCTTCCAAAACAAAAGCTGCCAGGAACTAGGACGCTGCAAGTCCTTAGAGCCCCAGATGGCAACTTCCATCTGACAGCCAGACCCTGGGGAAAGGACTTCTTTTCCCCATGCAAAATGGCCTCTCTTTGCAGCCATTTGCCCTAGCCAACAGTGCTGTGCCCAGTGAGAAATTTTTACACTTTGCTGAATTCCTGCTGACCTAACGCTGTTGGCAACTAGGAGCTTGCAAGTCCTTAGAGCCCCAAAGGCCACCTTTCATCTGACACCCAGACTCTGGGGACATGACTTCATTTCCCCCTGGGATATTGAGGTCAGTTTGAGGCCACTTGCCCTGGGCACCTGCATCGTTCCCGTTTTGTAATTTGCAATCATGGCTGATTTTCTCCAAAACTAAAGCTGCTGGCAAGGCGGAACCTGGAAGTCCTTAGAGCCCCAGATTCCACCTTTCATTGATACCCAGACCCTGGGGGCATGACTTCATGGTCCGGATGGAAAATCGGATCAGTTTGAGGCCTTTCGCCCTGGCCATCTGCATCGTTCACGGTGTGAAATTTGCAAACTTGGCCGATTTTCTCCAAAACTAAAGCTGCTGGGAACGAGGACCCTGACACTCCTTAGGGCCCCAGATGCCACCTTTCATCTGATACGCAGACCCTGGGCCAATGACATCATTTTCCCCATGGAAAATGGCCTCCATTTGCAGCCATTTGCCCTGGCCAACAGGGCAGTACCCAGTGAGAAATATTAAAACTTTGCTGGATTCCTGCAGGACTAAAGCTGTTGGCAACTAGGAGCTTGCAAGTCCTTAGAGCCCCAAAGGCCACCTTTCATCTGACCCCCTGACCCTGGGGACATGACTTCATTTTCCCCGGGGAGAAAGGGGTCAGTTTGAGGCCATTCGCCATGGCCATCTGCATTGTTCACGGTGTGAAATTTGCAATCATGGCTGATTTTTTCCAAAAGTAAAGCTGCTGGGATCGAGGACCCTGGAAGTCCTTAGAGCCCCAAAGGCCACCTGTCATCTGACACCCAGACCCTGGGGAAAGGACTTCATTTTCCCCATGGAAAATGGCCTCCATTTCCAGCCTTTTTCCCTGGCCAACAGAGCAGTGCCCAGAGAGAAATTTGCAAACTTTGCTGGATTCCTCCACAACTAAAGCTGCCAACAAGAAGGAGCTTGCAAGTCTCTAGAGCCCCAAAGGCCACCTTTCATCTGACACCCAGACTCTGGGGACATGACTTTATTTTCCCCATGGAAAATGGGGTCAGTTTGAGGCCACTAGCCCTGGCCATCTGCATCGTTCAAGGTGTGAAATTTGGAAACTTGGCTGATGTTCTCCAAAAGTAAAGCTGCCGGCAACTAATACGCTGCAAGTCCTTAGAGCCCCAGATCGCAACTTCCATCTGATACCCAGACCCTGGGGAAAGGACTTCTTTTTCCCATGGGAAATGGCCTCCGTTTGCAGCCACTCACCCTGGCAGAAAGAGGGGAGACAAGGTAGAATTACCAAATCTTTGCTTCATTTTCCCAAAAGTAAAGTTGGCAGCAACTAGGATCCTGTAAGTACTTAGAGCCTCAAAGGCCACCTTGAACATATTACTGAGACCCTGGGAAAAGGACATTTTTCCCATGGAAAATGGCCTTCATTTGTGGCCACTTGGCCTGGCAGGCAGGACAGTGTCAAGCGAGGTATTTGCAAACTCTGCTGGATTCTTCCAAAACAAAAGCTGCCAGGAACTAGGACGCTGCAAGTCCTTAGAGCCCCAGATGGCAACTTCCATCTGATACCCAGACCCTGGGGAAAGGACTTCTTTTCCCCATGGAAAATGGCCTCTCTTTGCAGCCATTTGCCCTAGCCAACAGGGCAGTACCCAGTGAGAAATTTTGACACTTTGCTGGATTCCTGCTGACCTAATGCTGTTGGCAACTAGGAGCTTGCAAGTCCTTAGAGCCCCAAAGGCTACCTTTCATCTGACACCCAGACGCTGGGGACATGACTTCATTTTCCCCAGAGATATTGAGGTCAGTTTGAGGCCACTCGCCCTGGGCATCTGCATCGTTTCCGTTTTGTAATTTGCAATCATGGCTGATTTTCTCCAAAAGTAAAGCTGCTGGCCAGGAGGACCCTGGAAGTCCTTAGAGCCCCAAAGGCCACCTTTCATCTTACACCCAGACTATGGGGAAAGGACTTCTTTTTCCCATGCAAAATGGCCTCACTTTGCAGCCATTTGCCCTTGCCAACAGAGCAGTGAACAGCAAGAAATTTTTTAACATTGCTGGATTCCTTCACAACTAAAGCTGGCAGCAAGTTGGAGCTTGCAAGTCCTTAGAGCCCGAAATGCCACCTTTCATCTGACACCCAGACGCTGGGGAAAGGACTTCATTTTCCCCATGCAAAATGGGGTCAGTTTGAGGCCACTCACCCTGGCCATCTGCATCGTTCCCGGTGTGAAATTTGCAATCCTGGCTGATTTTCTCCAAAAGTAAAGCTGCTGGCAAGGAGGAACCTGCAACTCCTGAGGGCCCCAGATGCCACATTTCATCTGATACGCAGACCCTGGGCCAATGACATCATTTTCCCCATGGAAAATGGCCCTCATTTCTGGCCTCTCGCCGTGACCAATAGGGTGGTGCCCAGCAAGAAATTTGCAATCTTTGCTGGATTTCTCCAAATCTAAAGCTGCCAATAAGTAGTACCCTGGAAGTCCTTAGAGCCCCAAAGGCCACCGTTCATCTAACACCCAGACCCTGGGGAAAGGACTTCTTTTTCCCCATGGAAAATGGCCTCCATTTGCAGCCATTTGCCCTGGCCAACAGGGCAGTGCCCAGTGAGAAATTTGCAAACTTTGCTGGATTCCTCCACAACTAAAGCTGCCAACAAGTAGGAGCTTGCAAGTCTCTAGAGCCCCAAAGGCCACCTTTCATCTGACACCAAGACCCTGGGGATAGGACTTTATTTTCCCCATGGAAAATGGGGTCAGTTTGAGGCCATTCGCCATGGCCATCTGCATCGTTCAAGGTGTGAAATTTGGAAAGTTGGCTGATTTTCTCCAAAAGTAAAGCTGCTGGGAATGAGGACGCTGCAAGTCCTTGGAGCCTCAAAGTTCACCTTTCATCTGATACGCAGACCCTGGGGAGAGGTCTTCTTTTTCCCATGGGAAATGGCCTCCGTTTGCAGCCACTCACCCTGGCAGAAAGAGGGGAGACAAGGTAGAATTACCAAATCTTTGCTTCATTTTCCCAAAAGTAAAGTTGGCAGCAACTAGGATCCTGTAAGTACTTAGAGCCTCAAAGGCCACCTTGATCATATTACTGAGACCCTGGGTAAAGGACATTTTTCCCATGGAAAATGGCCTTCATTTGTGGCCACTTGGCCTGGCAGGCAGGGCAGTGCCAAGCGAGCAATTTGCAAACTCTGCTGGATTCTTCCAAAACAAAAGCGGCCAGCAACTAGGACGCTGCAAGTCCTTAGAGCCCCAGATGGCAACTTCCATCTGATACCCAGACCCTGGGGAAAGGACTTCTTCTCCCCATGCAAAATGGCCTCCATTTGCAGCCATTTGCCCTGGCCAACAGCGCAGTGCCCAGCAAGACAGTTTTTAACATTGCTGGATTCCTCCACAACTAAAGCTGGCAGCAAGTTGGAGCTTGCAAGTCCTTAGAGCCCGAAATGCCACCTTTCATCTGACACCCAGACGCTGGGGAAAGGACTTCATTTTCCCCATGCAAAATGGGGTCAGTTTGAGGCCACTCGCCCTGCCCATCTGCATCGTTCCCGGTGTGAAATTTGCAATCGTGGCTGATTTTCTCCAAAAGTAAAGCTGCTGGCAAGGAGGAACCTGCAACTCCTGAGGGCCCCAGATTCCACCTTTCATCTGATACGCAGACCCTGGGCCAATGACTTCATTCTTCCCATGGAAAATGGCCCTCATTTCTGGCCTCTCGCTGTGACCAATAGGGTGGTGCCCAGCAAGAAACTTGCAATCTTTGCTGGATTTCTCCAAATCTAAAGCTGCCAATAAGTAGTACCCTGCAAGTCCTTAGAGCCCCAAAGGCCACCTTTCATCTGACACCCAGACGCTGGGGAAAGGCCTTCTTTTTCCCATGGGAAATGGCCTCCGTTTGCAGCCACTCACCCTGGCAGAAAGAGGGGAGCCAAGCTAGAATTACGAAATCTTTGCTGGAGTTTTCCAAAAGTAAAGCTGGCAGCAACTAGGATCCTGTAAGTACTTAGAGCCTCAAAGGCCACCTTGAACATAGTACTGAGACACTGAGGAAAGGACATTTTTCCCATGGAAAAATCTGCATCGTTCCCGGTGTGAAATTTGCAATCATGGCTGATTTTCTCCAAAAGTAAAGCTGCTGGCAAGGAGGACCCTGGAAGTCCTTGGAGCCCCAAAGGCCACCTTTCATCTGACACCCAGACCCTGGGGAAAGGACTTCTTTTCCCCATGCAAAATGGCCTCTCTTTGCAGCCATTTGCCCTGGCCAACAGGGCTGTGCCCAGTGAGAAATATTAAAACTTTGCTGGATTCCTCCACAATTAAAGCTACTGGTAACTAGGAGCTTGCAAGTCCTTAGAGCCCCAAAGGCCACCTTTCATCTGACACCCAGACCCTGGGGACATGGCTTCATTTTCCCCGGGGAGCAAGGGGTCAATTTGAGGCCATTCGCCATGGCCACCTGCATCGTTCACTGTGTGAAATTTGTAATCATGGCTGATTTTCTCCAAAAGTAAAGCTGCTGGGAATGAGGACCCTGGAAGTCCTTGGAGCCCCAAAGGCCACCTTTCATCTGACCCCCAGACCCTGGGGAAAGGAATTCCTTTTCCCCATGGAAAATGGCCTCCAGTTGCAGCCATTTGCCCTGGCCAACAGGGCAGTGCCCAGTGAGAAATTTGCAAACTTTGCTGGATTCCTCCACAACTAAAGCTGCCAACAAGTAGGAGCTTGCAAGTCTCTAGAGCCCCATGGCCACCTTTCATCTGACACCCAGACCCTGGGGACATGACTTTATTTTCCCCATGGAAAATGGGGTCAGTTTGAGGCCACTAGCCCTGGCCATCTGCATCGTTCAAGGTGTGAAATTTGGAAACTTGGCTGATTTTCTCCAAAAGTAAAGCTGCTGGCAACGAGCACACTGGAAGTCCTTAGAGCCCCAGATGCCACCTTTCATCTGATACGCAGACCCTGGGGAGAGGACTTCTTTTTCCCATGGGAAATGGCCTCCGTTTGCAGCCACTTACCCTGGCAGAAAGAGGGGAGACAAGGTAGAATTACCAAATCTTTGCTTCATTTTTCCACAAGTAAAGTTGGCAGCAGCTAGGATCCTGTAAGTACTTAGAACCTCAAAGGCCACCTTGAACATATTACTGAGACCCTGGGAAAAGGACATTTTTCCCATGGAAAATGGCCTTCATTTGTGGCCACTTGGCCTGGCAGGCAGGGCAGTGCCAAGCGAGCAATTTGCAAACTCTGCTGGATTCTTCCAAAACAAAAGCTGCCAGCAACTAGGACGCTGCAAGTCCTTAGAGCCCCAGATGGCAACTTCCATCTGACAGCCAGACCCTGGGGAAAGGACTTCTTTTCCCCATGCAAAATGGCCTCTCTTTGCAGCCATTTGCCCTAGCCAACAGTGCTGTGCCCAGTGAGAAATTTTTACACTTTGCTGAATTCCTGCTGACCTAACGCTGTTGGCAACTAGGAGCTTGCAAGTCCTTAGAGCCCCAAAGGCCACCTTTCATCTGACACCCAGACTCTGGGGACATGACTTCATTTCCCCCTGGGATATTGAGGTCAGTTTGAGGCCACTTGCCCTGGGCACCTGCATCGTTCCCGTTTTGTAATTTGCAATCATGGCTGATTTTCTCCAAAACTAAAGCTGCTGGCAAGGCGGAACCTGGAAGTCCTTAGAGCCCCAGATTCCACCTTTCATTGATACCCAGACCCTGGGGGCATGACTTCATGGTCCGGATGGAAAATCGGATCAGTTTGAGGCCTTTCGCCCTGGCCATCTGCATCGTTCACGGTGTGAAATTTGCAAACTTGGCCGATTTTCTCCAAAACTAAAGCTGCTGGGAACGAGGACCCTGACACTCCTTAGGGCCCCAGATGCCACCTTTCATCTGATACGCAGACCCTGGGCCAATGACATCATTTTCCCCATGGAAAATGGCCTCCATTTGCAGCCATTTGCCCTGGCCAACAGGGCAGTACCCAGTGAGAAATATTAAAACTTTGCTGGATTCCTGCAGGACTAAAGCTGTTGGCAACTAGGAGCTTGCAAGTCCTTAGAGCCCCAAAGGCCACCTTTCATCTGACCCCCTGACCCTGGGGACATGACTTCATTTTCCCCGGGGAGAAAGGGGTCAGTTTGAGGCCATTCGCCATGGCCATCTGCATTGTTCACGGTGTGAAATTTGCAATCATGGCTGATTTTTTCCAAAAGTAAAGCTGCTGGGATCGAGGACCCTGGAAGTCCTTAGAGCCCCAAAGGCCACCTGTCATCTGACACCCAGACCCTGGGGAAAGGACTTCATTTTCCCCATGGAAAATGGCCTCCATTTCCAGCCTTTTTCCCTGGCCAACAGAGCAGTGCCCAGAGAGAAATTTGCAAACTTTGCTGGATTCCTCCACAACTAAAGCTGCCAACAAGAAGGAGCTTGCAAGTCTCTAGAGCCCCAAAGGCCACCTTTCATCTGACACCCAGACTCTGGGGACATGACTTTATTTTCCCCATGGAAAATGGGGTCAGTTTGAGGCCACTAGCCCTGGCCATCTGCATCGTTCAAGGTGTGAAATTTGGAAACTTGGCTGATGTTCTCCAAAAGTAAAGCTGCCGGCAACTAATACGCTGCAAGTCCTTAGAGCCCCAGATCGCAACTTCCATCTGATACCCAGACCCTGGGGAAAGGACTTCTTTTTCCCATGGGAAATGGCCTCCGTTTGCAGCCACTCACCCTGGCAGAAAGAGGGGAGACAAGGTAGAATTACCAAATCTTTGCTTCATTTTCCCAAAAGTAAAGTTGGCAGCAACTAGGATCCTGTAAGTACTTAGAGCCTCAAAGGCCACCTTGAACATATTACTGAGACCCTGGGAAAAGGACATTTTTCCCATGGAAAATGGCCTTCATTTGTGGCCACTTGGCCTGGCAGGCAGGACAGTGTCAAGCGAGGTATTTGCAAACTCTGCTGGATTCTTCCAAAACAAAAGCTGCCAGGAACTAGGACGCTGCAAGTCCTTAGAGCCCCAGATGGCAACTTCCATCTGATACCCAGACCCTGGGGAAAGGACTTCTTTTCCCCATGGAAAATGGCCTCTCTTTGCAGCCATTTGCCCTAGCCAACAGGGCAGTACCCAGTGAGAAATTTTGACACTTTGCTGGATTCCTGCTGACCTAATGCTGTTGGCAACTAGGAGCTTGCAAGTCCTTAGAGCCCCAAAGGCTACCTTTCATCTGACACCCAGACGCTGGGGACATGACTTCATTTTCCCCAGAGATATTGAGGTCAGTTTGAGGCCACTCGCCCTGGGCATCTGCATCGTTTCCGTTTTGTAATTTGCAATCATGGCTGATTTTCTCCAAAAGTAAAGCTGCTGGCCAGGAGGACCCTGGAAGTCCTTAGAGCCCCAAAGGCCACCTTTCATCTTACACCCAGACTATGGGGAAAGGACTTCTTTTTCCCATGCAAAATGGCCTCACTTTGCAGCCATTTGCCCTTGCCAACAGAGCAGTGAACAGCAAGAAATTTTTTAACATTGCTGGATTCCTTCACAACTAAAGCTGGCAGCAAGTTGGAGCTTGCAAGTCCTTAGAGCCCGAAATGCCACCTTTCATCTGACACCCAGACGCTGGGGAAAGGACTTCATTTTCCCCATGCAAAATGGGGTCAGTTTGAGGCCACTCACCCTGGCCATCTGCATCGTTCCCGGTGTGAAATTTGCAATCCTGGCTGATTTTCTCCAAAAGTAAAGCTGCTGGCAAGGAGGAACCTGCAACTCCTGAGGGCCCCAGATGCCACATTTCATCTGATACGCAGACCCTGGGCCAATGACATCATTTTCCCCATGGAAAATGGCCCTCATTTCTGGCCTCTCGCCGTGACCAATAGGGTGGTGCCCAGCAAGAAATTTGCAATCTTTGCTGGATTTCTCCAAATCTAAAGCTGCCAATAAGTAGTACCCTGGAAGTCCTTAGAGCCCCAAAGGCCACCGTTCATCTAACACCCAGACCCTGGGGAAAGGACTTCTTTTTCCCCATGGAAAATGGCCTCCATTTGCAGCCATTTGCCCTGGCCAACAGGGCAGTGCCCAGTGAGAAATTTGCAAACTTTGCTGGATTCCTCCACAACTAAAGCTGCCAACAAGTAGGAGCTTGCAAGTCTCTAGAGCCCCAAAGGCCACCTTTCATCTGACACCAAGACCCTGGGGATAGGACTTTATTTTCCCCATGGAAAATGGGGTCAGTTTGAGGCCATTCGCCATGGCCATCTGCATCGTTCAAGGTGTGAAATTTGGAAAGTTGGCTGATTTTCTCCAAAAGTAAAGCTGCTGGGAATGAGGACGCTGCAAGTCCTTGGAGCCTCAAAGTTCACCTTTCATCTGATACGCAGACCCTGGGGAGAGGTCTTCTTTTTCCCATGGGAAATGGCCTCCGTTTGCAGCCACTCACCCTGGCAGAAAGAGGGGAGACAAGGTAGAATTACCAAATCTTTGCTTCATTTTCCCAAAAGTAAAGTTGGCAGCAACTAGGATCCTGTAAGTACTTAGAGCCTCAAAGGCCACCTTGATCATATTACTGAGACCCTGGGTAAAGGACATTTTTCCCATGGAAAATGGCCTTCATTTGTGGCCACTTGGCCTGGCAGGCAGGGCAGTGCCAAGCGAGCAATTTGCAAACTCTGCTGGATTCTTCCAAAACAAAAGCGGCCAGCAACTAGGACGCTGCAAGTCCTTAGAGCCCCAGATGGCAACTTCCATCTGATACCCAGACCCTGGGGAAAGGACTTCTTCTCCCCATGCAAAATGGCCTCCATTTGCAGCCATTTGCCCTGGCCAACAGCGCAGTGCCCAGCAAGACAGTTTTTAACATTGCTGGATTCCTCCACAACTAAAGCTGGCAGCAAGTTGGAGCTTGCAAGTCCTTAGAGCCCGAAATGCCACCTTTCATCTGACACCCAGACGCTGGGGAAAGGACTTCATTTTCCCCATGCAAAATGGGGTCAGTTTGAGGCCACTCGCCCTGCCCATCTGCATCGTTCCCGGTGTGAAATTTGCAATCATGGCTGATTTTCTCCAAAAGTAAAGCTGCTGGCAAGGAGGACCCTGGAAGTCCTTGGAGCCCCAAAGGCCACCTTTCATCTGACACCCAGACCCTGGGGAAAGGACTTCTTTTCCCCATGCAAAATGGCCTCTCTTTGCAGCCATTTGCCCTGGCCAACAGGGCTGTGCCCAGTGAGAAATATTAAAACTTTGCTGGATTCCTCCACAATTAAAGCTACTGGTAACTAGGAGCTTGCAAGTCCTTAGAGCCCCAAAGGCCACCTTTCATCTGACACCCAGACCCTGGGGACATGGCTTCATTTTCCCCGGGGAGCAAGGGGTCAATTTGAGGCCATTCGCCATGGCCACCTGCATCGTTCACTGTGTGAAATTTGTAATCATGGCTGATTTTCTCCAAAAGTAAAGCTGCTGGGAATGAGGACCCTGGAAGTCCTTGGAGCCCCAAAGGCCACCTTTCATCTGACCCCCAGACCCTGGGGAAAGGAATTCCTTTTCCCCATGGAAAATGGCCTCCAGTTGCAGCCATTTGCCCTGGCCAACAGGGCAGTGCCCAGTGAGAAATTTGCAAACTTTGCTGGATTCCTCCACAACTAAAGCTGCCAACAAGTAGGAGCTTGCAAGTCTCTAGAGCCCCATGGCCACCTTTCATCTGACACCCAGACCCTGGGGACATGACTTTATTTTCCCCATGGAAAATGGGGTCAGTTTGAGGCCACTAGCCCTGGCCATCTGCATCGTTCAAGGTGTGAAATTTGGAAACTTGGCTGATTTTCTCCAAAAGTAAAGCTGCTGGCAACGAGCACACTGGAAGTCCTTAGAGCCCCAGATGCCACCTTTCATCTGATACGCAGACCCTGGGGAGAGGACTTCTTTTTCCCATGGGAAATGGCCTCCGTTTGCAGCCACTTACCCTGGCAGAAAGAGGGGAGACAAGGTAGAATTACCAAATCTTTGCTTCATTTTTCCACAAGTAAAGTTGGCAGCAGCTAGGATCCTGTAAGTACTTAGAACCTCAAAGGCCACCTTGAACATATTACTGAGACCCTGGGAAAAGGACATTTTTCCCATGGAAAATGGCCTTCATTTGTGGCCACTTGGCCTGGCAGGCAGGGCAGTGCCAAGCGAGCAATTTGCAAACTCTGCTGGATTCTTCCAAAACAAAAGCTGCCAGCAACTAGGACGCTGCAAGTCCTTAGAGCCCCAGATGGCAACTTCCATCTGACAGCCAGACCCTGGGGAAAGGACTTCTTTTCCCCATGCAAAATGGCCTCTCTTTGCAGCCATTTGCCCTAGCCAACAGTGCTGTGCCCAGTGAGAAATTTTTACACTTTGCTGAATTCCTGCTGACCTAACGCTGTTGGCAACTAGGAGCTTGCAAGTCCTTAGAGCCCCAAAGGCCACCTTTCATCTGACACCCAGACTCTGGGGACATGACTTCATTTCCCCCTGGGATATTGAGGTCAGTTTGAGGCCACTTGCCCTGGGCACCTGCATCGTTCCCGTTTTGTAATTTGCAATCATGGCTGATTTTCTCCAAAACTAAAGCTGCTGGCAAGGCGGAACCTGGAAGTCCTTAGAGCCCCAGATTCCACCTTTCATTGATACCCAGACCCTGGGGGCATGACTTCATGGTCCGGATGGAAAATCGGATCAGTTTGAGGCCTTTCGCCCTGGCCATCTGCATCGTTCACGGTGTGAAATTTGCAAACTTGGCCGATTTTCTCCAAAACTAAAGCTGCTGGGAACGAGGACCCTGACACTCCTTAGGGCCCCAGATGCCACCTTTCATCTGATACGCAGACCCTGGGCCAATGACATCATTTTCCCCATGGAAAATGGCCTCCATTTGCAGCCATTTGCCCTGGCCAACAGGGCAGTACCCAGTGAGAAATATTAAAACTTTGCTGGATTCCTGCAGGACTAAAGCTGTTGGCAACTAGGAGCTTGCAAGTCCTTAGAGCCCCAAAGGCCACCTTTCATCTGACCCCCTGACCCTGGGGACATGACTTCATTTTCCCCGGGGAGAAAGGGGTCAGTTTGAGGCCATTCGCCATGGCCATCTGCATTGTTCACGGTGTGAAATTTGCAATCATGGCTGATTTTTTCCAAAAGTAAAGCTGCTGGGATCGAGGACCCTGGAAGTCCTTAGAGCCCCAAAGGCCACCTGTCATCTGACACCCAGACCCTGGGGAAAGGACTTCATTTTCCCCATGGAAAATGGCCTCCATTTCCAGCCTTTTTCCCTGGCCAACAGAGCAGTGCCCAGAGAGAAATTTGCAAACTTTGCTGGATTCCTCCACAACTAAAGCTGCCAACAAGAAGGAGCTTGCAAGTCTCTAGAGCCCCAAAGGCCACCTTTCATCTGACACCCAGACTCTGGGGACATGACTTTATTTTCCCCATGGAAAATGGGGTCAGTTTGAGGCCACTAGCCCTGGCCATCTGCATCGTTCAAGGTGTGAAATTTGGAAACTTGGCTGATGTTCTCCAAAAGTAAAGCTGCCGGCAACTAATACGCTGCAAGTCCTTAGAGCCCCAGATCGCAACTTCCATCTGATACCCAGACCCTGGGGAAAGGACTTCTTTTTCCCATGGGAAATGGCCTCCGTTTGCAGCCACTCACCCTGGCAGAAAGAGGGGAGACAAGGTAGAATTACCAAATCTTTGCTTCATTTTCCCAAAAGTAAAGTTGGCAGCAACTAGGATCCTGTAAGTACTTAGAGCCTCAAAGGCCACCTTGAACATATTACTGAGACCCTGGGAAAAGGACATTTTTCCCATGGAAAATGGCCTTCATTTGTGGCCACTTGGCCTGGCAGGCAGGACAGTGTCAAGCGAGGTATTTGCAAACTCTGCTGGATTCTTCCAAAACAAAAGCTGCCAGGAACTAGGACGCTGCAAGTCCTTAGAGCCCCAGATGGCAACTTCCATCTGATACCCAGACCCTGGGGAAAGGACTTCTTTTCCCCATGGAAAATGGCCTCTCTTTGCAGCCATTTGCCCTAGCCAACAGGGCAGTACCCAGTGAGAAATTTTGACACTTTGCTGGATTCCTGCTGACCTAATGCTGTTGGCAACTAGGAGCTTGCAAGTCCTTAGAGCCCCAAAGGCCACCTTTCATCTGACACCCAGACGCTGGGGACATGACTTCATTTTCCCCAGAGATATTGAGGTCAGTTTGAGGCCACTCGCCCTGGGCATCTGCATCGTTTCCGTTTTGTAATTTGCAATCATGGCTGATTTTCTCCAAAAGTAAAGCTGCTGGCCAGGAGGACCCTGGAAGTCCTTAGAGCCCCAAAGGCCACCTTTCATCTTACACCCAGACTATGGGGAAAGGACTTCTTTTTCCCATGCAAAATGGCCTCACTTTGCAGCCATTTGCCCTTGCCAACAGAGCAGTGAACAGCAAGAAATTTTTTAACATTGCTGGATTCCTTCACAACTAAAGCTGGCAGCAAGTTGGAGCTTGCAAGTCCTTAGAGCCCGAAATGCCACCTTTCATCTGACACCCAGACGCTGGGGAAAGGACTTCATTTTCCCCATGCAAAATGGGGTCAGTTTGAGGCCACTCACCCTGGCCATCTGCATCGTTCCCGGTGTGAAATTTGCAATCCTGGCTGATTTTCTCCAAAAGTAAAGCTGCTGGCAAGGAGGAACCTGCAACTCCTGAGGGCCCCAGATGCCACATTTCATCTGATACGCAGACCCTGGGCCAATGACATCATTTTCCCCATGGAAAATGGCCCTCATTTCTGGCCTCTCGCCGTGACCAATAGGGTGGTGCCCAGCAAGAAATTTGCAATCTTTGCTGGATTTCTCCAAATCTAAAGCTGCCAATAAGTAGTACCCTGGAAGTCCTTAGAGCCCCAAAGGCCACCGTTCATCTAACACCCAGACCCTGGGGAAAGGACTTCTTTTTCCCCATGGAAAATGGCCTCCATTTGCAGCCATTTGCCCTGGCCAACAGGGCAGTGCCCAGTGAGAAATTTGCAAACTTTGCTGGATTCCTCCACAACTAAAGCTGCCAACAAGTAGGAGCTTGCAAGTCTCTAGAGCCCCAAAGGCCACCTTTCATCTGACACCAAGACCCTGGGGATAGGACTTTATTTTCCCCATGGAAAATGGGGTCAGTTTGAGGCCATTCGCCATGGCCATCTGCATCGTTCAAGGTGTGAAATTTGGAAAGTTGGCTGATTTTCTCCAAAAGTAAAGCTGCTGGGAATGAGGACGCTGCAAGTCCTTGGAGCCTCAAAGTTCACCTTTCATCTGATACGCAGACCCTGGGGAGAGGTCTTCTTTTTCCCATGGGAAATGGCCTCCGTTTGCAGCCACTCACCCTGGCAGAAAGAGGGGAGACAAGGTAGAATTACCAAATCTTTGCTTCATTTTCCCAAAAGTAAAGTTGGCAGCAACTAGGATCCTGTAAGTACTTAGAGCCTCAAAGGCCACCTTGATCATATTACTGAGACCCTGGGTAAAGGACATTTTTCCCATGGAAAATGGCCTTCATTTGTGGCCACTTGGCCTGGCAGGCAGGGCAGTGCCAAGCGAGCAATTTGCAAACTCTGCTGGATTCTTCCAAAACAAAAGCGGCCAGCAACTAGGACGCTGCAAGTCCTTAGAGCCCCAGATGGCAACTTCCATCTGATACCCAGACCCTGGGGAAAGGACTTCTTCTCCCCATGCAAAATGGCCTCCATTTGCAGCCATTTGCCCTGGCCAACAGCGCAGTGCCCAGCAAGACAGTTTTTAACATTGCTGGATTCCTCCACAACTAAAGCTGGCAGCAAGTTGGAGCTTGCAAGTCCTTAGAGCCCGAAATGCCACCTTTCATCTGACACCCAGACGCTGGGGAAAGGACTTCATTTTCCCCATGCAAAATGGGGTCAGTTTGAGGCCACTCGCCCTGCCCATCTGCATCGTTCCCGGTGTGAAATTTGCAATCGTGGCTGATTTTCTCCAAAAGTAAAGCTGCTGGCAAGGAGGAACCTGCAACTCCTGAGGGCCCCAGATTCCACCTTTCATCTGATACGCAGACCCTGGGCCAATGACTTCATTCTTCCCATGGAAAATGGCCCTCATTTCTGGCCTCTCGCTGTGACCAATAGGGTGGTGCCCAGCAAGAAACTTGCAATCTTTGCTGGATTTCTCCAAATCTAAAGCTGCCAATAAGTAGTACCCTGCAAGTCCTTAGAGCCCCAAAGGCCACCTTTCATCTGCAACCCAGACCCTGGGGAAAGGCCTTCTTTTTCCCATGGGAAATGGCCTCCGTTTGCAGCCACTCACCCTGGCAGAAAGAGGGGAGCCAAGCTAGAATTACGAAATCTTTGCTGGAGTTTTCCAAAAGTAAAGCTGGCAGCAACTAGGATCCTGTAAGTACTTAGAGCCTCAAAGGCCACCTTGAACATAGTACTGAGACACTGAGGAAAGGACATTTTTCCCATGGAAAAATCTGCATCGTTCCCGGTGTGAAATTTGCAATCATGGCTGATTTTCTCCAAAAGTAAAGCTGCTGGCAAGGAGGACCCTGGAAGTCCTTGGAGCCCCAAAGGCCACCTTTCATCTGACACCCAGACCCTGGGGAAAGGACTTCTTTTCCCCATGCAAAATGGCCTCTCTTTGCAGCCATTTGCCCTGGCCAACAGGGCTGTGCCCAGTGAGAAATATTAAAACTTTGCTGGATTCCTCCACAATTAAAGCTACTGGTAACTAGGAGCTTGCAAGTCCTTAGAGCCCCAAAGGCCACCTTTCATCTGACACCCAGACCCTGGGGACATGACTTCATTTTCCCCGGGGAGAAAGGGGTCAGTTTGAGGCCATTCGCCATGGCCAACCTGCATTGTTCACTGTGTGAAATTTGCAATCATGGCTGATTTTCTCCAAAAGTAAATCTGCTGGGATCGAGGACCCTGGAAGTCCTTAGAGCCCCAAAGGCCACCTTTCATCTGCAACCCAGACCCTGGGGAAAGGCCTTCTTTTTCCCATGGGAAATGGCCTCCGTTTGCAGCCACTCACCCTTGCAGAAAGAGGGGAGCCAAGGAAGAATTACGCAATCTTTGCTGGAGTTTTCCAAAAGTAAAGCTGGCAGCAACAAGGATCCTGTAAGTACTTAGAGCCTCAAAGGCCACCTTGAAGATAGTACTGAGACACTGAGGAAAGGACATTTTTCCAATGGAAAAATCTGCATCGTTCCGGTGTGAAATTTGCAATCATGGCTGATTTTCTCCAAAAGTAAAGCTGCTGGGAATGAGGACCCTGGAAGTCCTTGGAGCCCCAAAGGCCACCTTTCATCTGACCCCCAGACCCTGGGGAAAGGAATTCCTTTTCCCCATGGAAAATGGCCTCCAGTTGCAGCCATTTGCCCTGGCCAACAGGGCAGTGCCCAGTGAGAAATTTGCAAACTTTGCTGGATTCCTCCACAACTAAAGCTGCCAACAAGTAGGAGCTTGCAAGTCTCTAGAGCCCCATGGCCACCTTTCATCTGACACCCAGACCCTGGGGACATGACTTTATTTTCCCCATGGAAAATGGGGTCAGTTTGAGGCCACTAGCCCTGGCCATCTGCATCGTGCCCTGTGTGAAATTTGGAAACTTGGCTGATTTTCTCCAAAAGTAAAGCTGCTGGCAACGAGCACACTGGAAGTCCTTAGAGCCCCAGATGCCACCTTTCATCTGATACGCAGACCCTGGGGAGAGGACTTCTTTTTCCCATGGGAAATGGCCTCCGTTTGCAGCCACTTACCCTGGCAGAAAGAGGGGAGACAAGGTAGAATTACCAAATCTTTGCTTCATTTTTCCACAAGTAAAGTTGGCAGCAGCTAGGATCCTGTAAGTACTTAGAACCTCAAAGGCCACCTTGAACATATTACTGAGACCCTGGGAAAAGGACATTTTTCCCATGGAAAATGGCCTTCATTTGTGGCCACTTGGCCTGGCAGGCAGGGCAGTGCCAAGCGAGCAATTTGCAAACTCTGCTGGATTCTTCCAAAACAAAAGCTGCCAGCAACTAGGACGCTGCAAGTCCTTAGAGCCCCAGATGGCAACTTCCATCTGACAGCCAGACCCTGGGGAAAGGACTTCTTTTCCCCATGCAAAATGGCCTCTCTTTGCAGCCATTTGCCCTAGCCAACAGTGCTGTGCCCAGTGAGAAATTTTTACACTTTGCTGAATTCCTGCTGACCTAACGCTGTTGGCAACTAGGAGCTTGCAAGTCCTTAGAGCCCCAAAGGCCACCTTTCATCTGACACCCAGACGCTGGGGACATGACTTCATTTTCCCCAGAGATATTGAGGTCAGTTTGAGGCCACTCGCCCTGGGCATCTGCATCGTTTCCGTTTTGTAATTTGCAATCATGGCTGATTTTCTCCAAAAGTAAAGCTGCTGGCCAGGAGGACCCTGGAAGTCCTTAGAGCCCCAAAGGCCACCTTTCATCTTACACCCAGACTATGGGGAAAGGACTTCTTTTTCCCATGCAAAATGGCCTCACTTTGCAGCCATTTGCCCTTGCCAACAGAGCAGTGAACAGCAAGAAATTTTTTAACATTGCTGGATTCCTTCACAACTAAAGCTGGCAGCAAGTTGGAGCTTGCAAGTCCTTAGAGCCCGAAATGCCACCTTTCATCTGACACCCAGACGCTGGGGAAAGGACTTCATTTTCCCCATGCAAAATGGGGTCAGTTTGAGGCCACTCACCCTGGCCATCTGCATCGTTCCCGGTGTGAAATTTGCAATCCTGGCTGATTTTCTCCAAAAGTAAAGCTGCTGGCAAGGAGGAACCTGCAACTCCTGAGGGCCCCAGATGCCACATTTCATCTGATACGCAGACCCTGGGCCAATGACATCATTTTCCCCATGGAAAATGGCCCTCATTTCTGGCCTCTCGCCGTGACCAATAGGGTGGTGCCCAGCAAGAAATTTGCAATCTTTGCTGGATTTCTCCAAATCTAAAGCTGCCAATAAGTAGTACCCTGGAAGTCCTTAGAGCCCCAAAGGCCACCGTTCATCTAACACCCAGACCCTGGGGAAAGGACTTCTTTTTCCCCATGGAAAATGGCCTCCATTTGCAGCCATTTGCCCTGGCCAACAGGGCAGTGCCCAGTGAGAAATTTGCAAACTTTGCTGGATTCCTCCACAACTAAAGCTGCCAACAAGTAGGAGCTTGCAAGTCTCTAGAGCCCCAAAGGCCACCTTTCATCTGACACCAAGACCCTGGGGATAGGACTTTATTTTCCCCATGGAAAATGGGGTCAGTTTGAGGCCATTCGCCATGGCCATCTGCATCGTTCAAGGTGTGAAATTTGGAAAGTTGGCTGATTTTCTCCAAAACTAAAGCTGCTGGGAATGAGGACGCTGCAAGTCCTAGGAGCCCCAAAGGTCACCTTTCATCTGATACGCAGACCCTGGGGAGAGGACTTCTTTTTCCCATGGGAAATGGCCTCCGTTTGCAGCCACTCACCCTGGCAGAAAGAGGGGAGACAAGGCAGAATTACCAAATCTTTGCTTCATTTTTCCACAAGTAAAGTTGGCAGCAGCTAGGATCCTGTAAGTACTTAGAACCTCAAAGGCCACCTTGAACATATTACTGAGACCCTGGGAAAAGGACATTTTTCCCATGGAAAATGGCCTTCATTTGTGGCCACTTGGCCTGGCAGGCAGGGCAGTGCCAAGCGAGCAATTTGCAAACTCTGCTGGATTCTTCCAAAACAAAAGCGGCCAGCAACTAGGACGCTGCAAGTCCTTAGAGCCCCAGATGGCAACTTCCATCTGACAGCCAGACCCTGGGGAAAGGACTTCTTCTCCCCATGCAAAATGGCCTCCATTTGCAGCCATTTGCCCTGGCCAACAGCGCAGTGCCCAGCAAGACAGTTTTTAACATTGCTGGATTCCTTCACAACTAAAGCTGGCAGCAAGTTGGAGCTTGCAAGTCCTTAGAGCCCGAAATGCCACCTTTCATCTGACACCCAGACGCTGGGGAAAGGACTTCATTTTCCCCATGCAAAATGGGGTCAGTTTGAGGCCACTCGCCCTGCCCATCTGCATCGTTCCCGGTGTGAAATTTGCAATCGTGGCTGATTTTCTCCAAAAGTAAAGCTGCTGGCAAGGAGGAACCTGCAACTCCTGAGGGCCCCAGATTCCACCTTTCATCTGATACGCAGACCCTGGGCCAATGACTTCATTCTTCCCATGGAAAATGGCCCTCATTTCTGGCCTCTCGCCGTGACCAATAGGGTGGTGCCCAGCAAGAAACTTGCAATCTTTGCTGGATTTCTCCAAATCTAAAGCTGCCAATAAGTAGTACCCTGCAAGTCCTTAGAGCCCCAAAGGCCACCTTTCATCTGCAACCCAGACCCTGGGGAAAGGCCTTCTTTTTCCCATGGGAAATGGCCTCCGTTTGCAGCCACTCACCCTGGCAGAAAGAGGGGAGCCAAGCTAGAATTACGAAATCTTTGCTGGAGTTTTCCAAAAGTAAAGCTGGCAGCAACTAGGATCCTGTAAGTACTTAGAGCCTCAAAGGCCACCTTGAACATAGTACTGAGACACTGAGGAAAGGACATTTTTCCCATGGAAAAATCTGCATCGTTCCCGGTGTGAAATTTGCAATCATGGCTGATTTTCTCCAAAAGTAAAGCTGCTGGCAAGGAGGACCCTGGAAGTCCTTGGAGCCCCAAAGGCCACCTTTCATCTGACACCCAGACCCTGGGGAAAGGACTTCTTTTCCCCATGCAAAATGGCCTCTCTTTGCAGCCATTTGCCCTGGCCAACAGGGCTGTGCCCAGTGAGAAATATTAAAACTTTGCTGGATTCCTCCACAATTAAAGCTACTGGTAACTAGGAGCTTGCAAGTCCTTAGAGCCCCAAAGGCCACCTTTCATCTGACACCCAGACCCTGGGGACATGACTTCATTTTCCCCGGGGAGAAAGGGGTCAGTTTGAGGCCATTCGCCATGGCCATCTGCATTGTTCACTGTGTGAAATTTGCAATCATGGCTGATTTTCTCCAAAAGTAAATCTGCTGGGATCGAGGACCCTGGAAGTCCTTAGAGCCCCAAAGGCCACCTTTCATCTGCAACCCAGACCCTGGGGAAAGGCCTTCTTTTTCCCATGGGAAATGGCCTCCGTTTGCAGCCACTCACCCTTGCAGAAAGAGGGGAGCCAAGGAAGAATTATGCAATCTTTGCTGGAGTTTTCCAAAAGTAAAGCTGGCAGCAACAAGGATCCTGTAAGTACTTAGAGCCTCAAAGGCCACCTTGAACATAGTACTGAGACACTGAGGAAAGGACATTTTTCCCATGGAAAAATCTGCATCGTTCCGGTGTGAAATTTGCAATCATGGCTGATTTTCTCCAAAAGTAAAGCTGCTGGGAATGAGGACCCTGGAAGTCCTTGGAGCCCCAAAGGCCACCTTTCATCTGACCCCCAGACCCTGGGGAAAGGAATTCCTTTTCCCCATGGAAAATGGCCTCCATTTGCAGCCATTTGCCCTGGCCAACAGGGCAGTGCCCAGTGAGAAATTTGCAAACTTTGCTGGATTCCTCCACAACTAAAGCTGCCAACAAGTAGGAGCTTGCAAGTCTCTAGAGCCCCAAAGGCCACCTTTCATCTGACACCAAGACCCTGGGGATAGGACTTTATTTTCCCCATGGAAAATGGGGTCAGTTTGAGGCCATTCGCCATGGCCATCTGCATCGTTCAAGGTGTGAAATTTGGAAAGTTGGCTGATTTTCTCCAAAAGTAAAGCTGCTGGGAATGAGGACGCTGCAAGTCCTTGGAGCCTCAAAGTTCACCTTTCATCTGATACGCAGACCCTGGGGAGAGGTCTTCTTTTTCCCATGGGAAATGGCCTCCGTTTGCAGCCACTCACCCTGGCAGAAAGAGGGGAGACAAGGTAGAATTACCAAATCTTTGCTTCATTTTCCCAAAAGTAAAGTTGGCAGCAACTAGGATCCTGTAAGTACTTAGAGCCTCAAAGGCCACCTTGATCATATTACTGAGACCCTGGGTAAAGGACATTTTTCCCATGGAAAATGGCCTTCATTTGTGGCCACTTGGCCTGGCAGGCAGGGCAGTGCCAAGCGAGCAATTTGCAAACTCTGCTGGATTCTTCCAAAACAAAAGCGGCCAGCAACTAGGACGCTGCAAGTCCTTAGAGCCCCAGATGGCAACTTCCATCTGACACCCAGACCCTGGGGAAAGGACTTCTTCTCCCCATGCAAAATGGCCTCCATTTGCAGCCATTTGCCCTGGCCAACAGCGCAGTGCCCAGCAAGACAGTTTTTAACATTACTGGATTCCTCCACAACTAAAGCTGGCAGCAAGTTGGAGCTTGCAAGTCCTTAGAGCCCGAAATGCCACCTTTCATCTGACACCCAGACGCTGGGGAAAGGACTTCATTTTCCCCATGCAAAATGGGGTCAGTTTGAGGCCACTCGCCCTGCCCATGTGCATCGTTCCCGGTGTGAAATTTGCAATCGTGGCTGATTTTCTCCAAAAGTAAAGCTGCTGGCAAGGAGGAACCTGCAACTCCTGAGGGCCCCAGATTCCACCTTTCATCTGATACGCAGACCCTGGGCCAATGACTTCATTCTTCCCATGGAAAATGGCCCTCATTTCTGGCCTCTCGCCGTGACCAATAGGGTGGTGCCCAGCAAGAAACTTGCAATCTTTGCTGGATTTCTCCAAATCTAAAGCTGCCAATAAGTAGTACCCTGCAAGTCCTTAGAGCCCCAAAGGCCACCTTTCATCTGCAACCCAGACCCTGGGGAAAGGCCTTCTTTTTCCCATGGGAAATGGCCTCCGTTTGCAGCCACTCACCCTGGCAGAAAGAGGGGAGCCAAGCTAGAATTACGAAATCTTTGCTGGAGTTTTCCAAAAGTAAAGCTGGCAGCAACAAGGATCCTGTAAGTACTTAGAGCCTCAAAGGCCACCTTGAACATAGTACTGAGACACTGAGGAAAGGACATTTTTCCCATGGAAAAATCTGCATCGTTCCGGTGTGAAATTTGCAATCATGGCTAATTTTCTCCAAAAGTAAAGCTGCTGGGAATGAGGACCCTGGAAGTCCTTGGAGCCCCAAAGGCCACCTTTCATCTGACACCCAGACCCTGGGGAAAGGACTTCTTTTCCCCATGCAAAATGGCCTCTCTTTGCAGCCATTTGCCCTGGCCAACAGGGCTGTGCCCAGTGAGAAATATTAAAACTTTGCTGGATTCCTCCACAATTAAAGCTACTGGTAACTAGGAGCTTGCAAGTCCTTAGAGCCCCAAAGGCCACCTTTCATCTGCAACCCAGACCCTGGGGAGAGGTCTTCTTTTTCCCATGGGAAATGGCCTCCGTTTGCAGCCACTCACCCTTGCAGAAAGAGGGGAGCCAAGGAAGAATTACGCAATCTTTGCTGGAGTTTTCCAAAAGTAAAGCTGGCAGCAACTAGGATCCTGTAAGTACTTAGAGCCTCAAAGGCCACCTTGAACATAGTACTGAGACACTGAGGAAAGGACATTTTTCCCATGGAAAAATCTGCATCGTTCCGGTGTGAAATTTGCAATCATGGCTAATTTTCTCCAAAAGTAAAGCTGCTGGGAATGAGGACCCTGGAAGTCCTTGGAGCCCCAAAGGCCACCTTTCATCTGACCCCCAGACCCTGGGGAAAGGAATTCCTTTTCCCCATGGAAAATGGCCTCCAGTTGCAGCCATTTGCCCTGGCCAACAGGGCAGTGCCCAGTGAGAAATTTGCAAACTTTGCTGGATTCCTCCACAACTAAAGCTGCCAACAAGTAGGAGCTTGCAAGTCCTTAGAGCCCCAAAGGCCACCTTTCATCTGACACCAAGACCCTGGGGACATGACTTTATTTTCCCCATGGAAAATGGGGTCAGTTTGAGGCCATTCGCCATGGCCATCTGCATCGTTCAAGGTGTGAAATTTGGAAAGTTGGCTGATTTTCTCCAAAAGTAAAGCTGCTGGGAATGAGGACGCTGCAAGTCCTAGGAGCCGCAAAGGTCACCTTTCATCTGATACGCAGACCCTGGGGAGAGGACTTCTTTTTCCCATGGGAAATGGCCTCCGTTTGAAGCCACTCACCCTGGCAGAAAGAGGGGAGCCAAGCTAGAATTACGAAATCTTTGCTGGAGTTTTCCAAAAGTAAAGCTGGCAGCAACAAGGATCCTGTAAGTACTTAGAGCCTCAAAGGCCACCTTGAACATAGTACTGAGACACTGAGGAAAGGACATTTTTCCCATGGAAAAATCTGCATCGTTCCCGGTGTGAAATTTGCAATCATGGCTGATTTTCTCCAAAAGTAAAGCTGCTGGGAATGAGGACCCTGGAAGTCCTTGGAGCCCCAAAGGCCACCTTTCATCTGACACCCAGACCCTGGGGAAAGGACTTCTTTTCCCCATGCAAAATGGCCTCTCTTTGCAGCCATTTGCCCTGGCCAACAGGGCTGTGCCCAGTGAGAAATATTAAAACTTTGCTGGATTCCTCCACAATTAAAGCTACTGGTAACTAGGAGCTTGCAAGTCCTTAGAGCCCCAAAGGCCACCTTTCATCTGACACCAAGACCCTGGGGACATGACTTTATTTTCCCCATGGAAAATGGGGTCAGTTTGAGGCCATTCGCCATGGCCATCTGCATCGTTCAAGGTGTGAAATTTGGAAAGTTGGCTGATTTTCTCCAAAAGTAAAGCTGCTGGGAATGAGGACGCTGCAAGTCCTAGGAGCCCCAAAGGTCACCTTTCATCTGATACGCAGACCCTGGGGAGAGGACTTCTTTTTCCCATGGGAAATGGCCTCCGTTTGCAGCCACTCACCCTGGCAGAAAGAGGGGAGACAAGGCAGAATTACCAAATCTTTGCTTCATTTTTCCACAAGTAAAGTTGGCAGCAGCTAGGATCCTGTAAGTACTTAGAACCTCAAAGGCCACCTTGAACATATTACTGAGACCCTGGGAAAAGGACATTTTTCCCATGGAAAATGGCCTTCATTTGTGGCCACTTGGCCTGGCAGGCAGGGCAGTGCCAAGCGAGCAATTTGCAAACTCTGCTGGATTCTTCCAAAACAAAAGCTGCCAGCAACTAGGACGCTTCAAGTCCTTAGAGCCCCAGATGGCAACTTCCATCTGACACCCAGACCCTGGGGAAAGGACTTCTTCTCCCCATGCAAAATGGCCTCCATTTGCAGCCATTTGCCCTGGCCAACAGCGCAGTGCCCAGCAAGACAGTTTTTAACATTGCTGGATTCCTTCACAACTAAAGCTGGCAGCAAGTTGGAGCTTGCAAGTCCTTAGAGCCCGAAATGCCACCTTTCATCTGACACCCAGACGCTGGGGAAAGGACTTCATTTTCCCCATGCAAAATGGGGTCAGTTTGAGGCCACTCACCCTGGCCATCTGCATCATTCCCGGTGTGAAATTTGCAATCATGGTTGATTTTTTCCAAAACTAAAGCTGCTGGCAACGAGGACCCTTACACTCCTTAGGGCCCCAGATGCCACCTTTCATCTGATACGAAGACCCTGGGCCAATGACATCATTTTCCCCATGGAAAATGGCCTCCATTTGCAGCCATTTGCCCTGGCCAACAGGGCAGTGGCCAGTGAGAAATTTTTACACTTTGCTGGATTCCTGAAGAACTAACGCTGTTGCCAACTAGGAGCTTGCAAGTCCTTAGAGCCCCAAAGGCCACCATTCATCTGACACACAGACCCTGGGGAAAGGACTTCTTTCACCCATGCAAAATGGCCTCCATTTGCAGCCATTTGCCCTGGCCAACAGCGCAGTGCCCAGTGAGAAATTTTTACACTTTGCTGGATTCCTCCACAACTAAAGCTGCCAGCAACTAGGAGCATGCAAGTCCTTAGAGCCCCAAAGGCCACCTTTCATCTGACACCCAGACCCTGGGGACATGACTTCATTTTCCCCGGGGAGAAAGGGGTCAGTTTGAGGCCATTCGCCATGGCCAACCTGCATTGTTCACTGTGTGAAATTTGCAATCATGGCTGATTTTCTCCAAAAGTAAATCTGCTGGGATCGAGGACCCTGGAAGTCCTTAGAGCCCCAAAGGCCACCTTTCATCTGCAACCCAGACCCTGGGGAAAGGACTTCTTTTTCCCATGGGAAATGGCCTCCGTTTGCAGCCACTCACCCTTGCAGAAAGAGGGGAGCCAAGGAAGAATTACGCAATCTTTGCTGGAGTTTTCCAAAAGTAAAGCTGGCAGCAACAAGGATCCTGTAAGTACTTAGAGCCTCAAAGGCCACCTTGAACATAGTACTGAGACACTGAGGAAAGGACATTTTTCCCATGGAAAAATCTGCATCGTTCCGGTGTGAAATTTGCAATCATGGCTGATTTTCTCCAAAAGTAAAGCTGCTGGGAATGAGGACCCTGGAAGTCCTTGGAGCCCCAAAGGCCACCTTTCATCTGACCCCCAGACCCTGGGGAAAGGAATTCCTTTTCCCCATGGAAAATGGCCTCCAGTTGCAGCCATTTGCCCTGGCCAACAGGGCAGTGCCCAGTGAGAAATTTGCAAACTTTGCTGGATTCCTCCACAACTAAAGCTGCCAACAAGTAGGAGCTTGCAAGTCTCTAGAGCCCCATGGCCACCTTTCATCTGACACCCAGACCCTGGGGACATGACTTTATTTTCCCCATGGAAAATGGGGTCAGTTTGAGGCCACTAGCCCTGGCCATCTGCATCGTGCCCTGTGTGAAATTTGGAAACTTGGCTGATTTTCTCCAAAAGTAAAGCTGCTGGCAACGAGCACACTGGAAGTCCTTAGAGCCCCAGATGCCACCTTTCATCTGATACGCAGACCCTGGGGAGAGGACTTCTTTTTCCCATGGGAAATGGCCTCCGTTTGCAGCCACTTACCCTGGCAGAAAGAGGGGAGACAAGGTAGAATTACCAAATCTTTGCTTCATTTTTCCACAAGTAAAGTTGGCAGCAGCTAGGATCCTGTAAGTACTTAGAACCTCAAAGGCCACCTTGAACATATTACTGAGACCCTGGGAAAAGGACATTTTTCCCATGGAAAATGGCCTTCATTTGTGGCCACTTGGCCTGGCAGGCAGGGCAGTGCCAAGCGAGCAATTTGCAAACTCTGCTGGATTCTTCCAAAACAAAAGCTGCCAGCAACTAGGACGCTGCAAGTCCTTAGAGCCCCAGATGGCAACTTCCATCTGACAGCCAGACCCTGGGGAAAGGACTTCTTTTCCCCATGCAAAATGGCCTCTCTTTGCAGCCATTTGCCCTAGCCAACAGTGCTGTGCCCAGTGAGAAATTTTTACACTTTGCTGAATTCCTGCTGACCTAACGCTGTTGGCAACTAGGAGCTTGCAAGTCCTTAGAGCCCCAAAGGCCACCTTTCATCTGACACCCAGACGCTGGGGACATGACTTCATTTTCCCCAGAGATATTGAGGTCAGTTTGAGGCCACTCGCCCTGGGCATCTGCATCGTTTCCGTTTTGTAATTTGCAATCATGGCTGATTTTCTCCAAAAGTAAAGCTGCTGGCCAGGAGGACCCTGGAAGTCCTTAGAGCCCCAAAGGCCACCTTTCATCTTACACCCAGACTATGGGGAAAGGACTTCTTTTTCCCATGCAAAATGGCCTCACTTTGCAGCCATTTGCCCTTGCCAACAGAGCAGTGAACAGCAAGAAATTTTTTAACATTGCTGGATTCCTTCACAACTAAAGCTGGCAGCAAGTTGGAGCTTGCAAGTCCTTAGAGCCCGAAATGCCACCTTTCATCTGACACCCAGACGCTGGGGAAAGGACTTCATTTTCCCCATGCAAAATGGGGTCAGTTTGAGGCCACTCACCCTGGCCATCTGCATCGTTCCCGGTGTGAAATTTGCAATCCTGGCTGATTTTCTCCAAAAGTAAAGCTGCTGGCAAGGAGGAACCTGCAACTCCTGAGGGCCCCAGATGCCACATTTCATCTGATACGCAGACCCTGGGCCAATGACATCATTTTCCCCATGGAAAATGGCCCTCATTTCTGGCCTCTCGCCGTGACCAATAGGGTGGTGCCCAGCAAGAAATTTGCAATCTTTGCTGGATTTCTCCAAATCTAAAGCTGCCAATAAGTAGTACCCTGGAAGTCCTTAGAGCCCCAAAGGCCACCGTTCATCTAACACCCAGACCCTGGGGAAAGGACTTCTTTTTCCCCATGGAAAATGGCCTCCATTTGCAGCCATTTGCCCTGGCCAACAGGGCAGTGGCCAGTGAGAAATTTTTACACTTTGCTGGATTCCTGAAGAACTAACGCTGTTGCCAACTAGGAGCTTGCAAGTCCTTAGAGCCCCAAAGGCCACCATTCATCTGACACACAGACCCTGGGGAAAGGACTTCTTTCACCCATGCAAAATGGCCTCCATTTGCAGCCATTTGCCCTGGCCAACAGCGCAGTGCCCAGTGAGAAATTTTTACACTTTGCTGGATTCCTCCACAACTAAAGCTGCCAGCAACTAGGAGCATGCAAGTCCTTAGAGCCCCAAAGGCCACCTTTCATCTGACACCCAGACCCTGGGGACATGACTTCATTTTCCCCGGGGAGAAAGGGGTCAGTTTGAGGCCATTCGCCATGGCCAACCTGCATTGTTCACTGTGTGAAATTTGCAATCATGGCTGATTTTCTCCAAAAGTAAATCTGCTGGGATCGAGGACCCTGGAAGTCCTTAGAGCCCCAAAGGCCACCTTTCATCTGCAACCCAGACCCTGGGGAAAGGACTTCTTTTTCCCATGGGAAATGGCCTCCGTTTGCAGCCACTCACCCTTGCAGAAAGAGGGGAGCCAAGGAAGAATTACGCAATCTTTGCTGGAGTTTTCCAAAAGTAAAGCTGGCAGCAACAAGGATCCTGTAAGTACTTAGAGCCTCAAAGGCCACCTTGAACATAGTACTGAGACACTGAGGAAAGGACATTTTTCCCATGGAAAAATCTGCATCGTTCCGGTGTGAAATTTGCAATCATGGCTGATTTTCTCCAAAAGTAAAGCTGCTGGGAATGAGGACCCTGGAAGTCCTTGGAGCCCCAAAGGCCACCTTTCATCTGACCCCCAGACCCTGGGGAAAGGAATTCCTTTTCCCCATGGAAAATGGCCTCCAGTTGCAGCCATTTGCCCTGGCCAACAGGGCAGTGCCCAGTGAGAAATTTGCAAACTTTGCTGGATTCCTCCACAACTAAAGCTGCCAACAAGTAGGAGCTTGCAAGTCTCTAGAGCCCCATGGCCACCTTTCATCTGACACCCAGACCCTGGGGACATGACTTTATTTTCCCCATGGAAAATGGGGTCAGTTTGAGGCCACTAGCCCTGGCCATCTGCATCGTGCCCTGTGTGAAATTTGGAAACTTGGCTGATTTTCTCCAAAAGTAAAGCTGCTGGCAACGAGCACACTGGAAGTCCTTAGAGCCCCAGATGCCACCTTTCATCTGATACGCAGACCCTGGGGAGAGGACTTCTTTTTCCCATGGGAAATGGCCTCCGTTTGCAGCCACTTACCCTGGCAGAAAGAGGGGAGACAAGGTAGAATTACCAAATCTTTGCTTCATTTTTCCACAAGTAAAGTTGGCAGCAGCTAGGATCCTGTAAGTACTTAGAACCTCAAAGGCCACCTTGAACATATTACTGAGACCCTGGGAAAAGGACATTTTTCCCATGGAAAATGGCCTTCATTTGTGGCCACTTGGCCTGGCAGGCAGGGCAGTGCCAAGCGAGCAATTTGCAAACTCTGCTGGATTCTTCCAAAACAAAAGCTGCCAGCAACTAGGACGCTGCAAGTCCTTAGAGCCCCAGATGGCAACTTCCATCTGACAGCCAGACCCTGGGGAAAGGACTTCTTTTCCCCATGCAAAATGGCCTCTCTTTGCAGCCATTTGCCCTAGCCAACAGTGCTGTGCCCAGTGAGAAATTTTTACACTTTGCTGAATTCCTGCTGACCTAACGCTGTTGGCAACTAGGAGCTTGCAAGTCCTTAGAGCCCCAAAGGCCACCTTTCATCTGACACCCAGACGCTGGGGACATGACTTCATTTTCCCCAGAGATATTGAGGTCAGTTTGAGGCCACTCGCCCTGGGCATCTGCATCGTTTTTGTTTTGTAATTTGCAATCATGGCTGATTTTCTCCAAAAGTAAAGCTGCTGGCCAGGAGGACCCTGGAAGTCCTTAGAGCCCCAAAGGCCACCTTTCATCTTACACCCAGACTATGGGGAAAGGACTTCTTTTTCCCATGCAAAATGGCCTCACTTTGCAGCCATTTGCCCTTGCCAACAGAGCAGTGAACAGCAAGAAATTTTTTAACATTGCTGGATTCCTTCACAACTAAAGCTGGCAGCAAGTTGGAGCTTGCAAGTCCTTAGAGCCCGAAATGCCACCTTTCATCTGACACCCAGACGCTGGGGAAAGGACTTCATTTTCCCCATGCAAAATGGGGTCAGTTTGAGGCCACTCACCCTGGCCATCTGCATCGTTCCCGGTGTGAAATTTGCAATCCTGGCTGATTTTCTCCAAAAGTAAAGCTGCTGGCAAGGAGGAACCTGCAACTCCTGAGGGCCCCAGATGCCACATTTCATCTGATACGCAGACCCTGGGCCAATGACATCATTTTCCCCATGGAAAATGGCCCTCATTTCTGGCCTCTCGCCGTGACCAATAGGGTGGTGCCCAGCAAGAAATTTGCAATCTTTGCTGGATTTCTCCAAATCTAAAGCTGCCAATAAGTAGTACCCTGGAAGTCCTTAGAGCCCCAAAGGCCACCGTTCATCTAACACCCAGACCCTGGGGAAAGGACTTCTTTTTCCCCATGGAAAATGGCCTCCATTTGCAGCCATTTGCCCTGGCCAACAGGGCAGTGCCCAGTGAGAAATTTGCAAACTTTGCTGGATTCCTCCACAACTAAAGCTGCCAACAAGTAGGAGCTTGCAAGTCTCTAGAGCCCCAAAGGCCACCTTTCATCTGACACCAAGACCCTGGGGATAGGACTTTATTTTCCCCATGGAAAATGGGGTCAGTTTGAGGCCATTCGCCATGGCCATCTGCATCGTTCAAGGTGTGAAATTTGGAAAGTTGGCTGATTTTCTCCAAAACTAAAGCTGCTGGGAATGAGGACGCTGCAAGTCCTAGGAGCCCCAAAGGTCACCTTTCATCTGATACGCAGACCCTGGGGAGAGGACTTCTTTTTCCCATGGGAAATGGCCTCCGTTTGCAGCCACTCACCCTGGCAGAAAGAGGGGAGACAAGGCAGAATTACCAAATCTTTGCTTCATTTTTCCACAAGTAAAGTTGGCAGCAGCTAGGATCCTGTAAGTACTTAGAACCTCAAAGGCCACCTTGAACATATTACTGAGACCCTGGGAAAAGGACATTTTTCCCATGGAAAATGGCCTTCATTTGTGGCCACTTGGCCTGGCAGGCAGGGCAGTGCCAAGCGAGCAATTTGCAAACTCTGCTGGATTCTTCCAAAACAAAAGCGGCCAGCAACTAGGACGCTGCAAGTCCTTAGAGCCCCAGATGGCAACTTCCATCTGACAGCCAGACCCTGGGGAAAGGACTTCTTCTCCCCATGCAAAATGGCCTCCATTTGCAGCCATTTGCCCTGGCCAACAGCGCCGTGCCCAGCAAGACAGTTTTTAACATTGCTGGATTCCTTCACAACTAAAGCTGGCAGCAAGTTGGAGCTTGCAAGTCCTTAGAGCCCGAAATGCCACCTTTCATCTGACACCCAGACGCTGGGGAAAGGACTTCATTTTCCCCATGCAAAATGGGGTCAGTTTGAGGCCACTCGCCCTGCCCATCTGCATCGTTCCCGGTGTGAAATTTGCAATCGTGGCTGATTTTCTCCAAAAGTAAAGCTGCTGGCAAGGAGGAACCTGCAACTCCTGAGGGCCCCAGATTCCACCTTTCATCTGATACGCAGACCCTGGGCCAATGACTTCATTCTTCCCATGGAAAATGGCCCTCATTTCTGGCCTCTCGCCGTGACCAATAGGGTGGTGCCCAGCAAGAAACTTGCAATCTTTGCTGGATTTCTCCAAATCTAAAGCTGCCAATAAGTAGTACCCTGCAAGTCCTTAGAGCCCCAAAGGCCACCTTTCATCTGCAACCCAGACCCTGGGGAAAGGCCTTCTTTTTCCCATGGGAAATGGCCTCCGTTTGCAGCCACTCACCCTGGCAGAAAGAGGGGAGCCAAGCTAGAATTACGAAATCTTTGCTGGAGTTTTCCAAAAGTAAAGCTGGCAGCAACTAGGATCCTGTAAGTACTTAGAGCCTCAAAGGCCACCTTGAACATAGTACTGAGACACTGAGGAAAGGACATTTTTCCCATGGAAAAATCTGCATCGTTCCCGGTGTGAAATTTGCAATCATGGCTGATTTTCTCCAACAGTAAAGCTGCTGGGAATGAGGACCCTGGAAGTCCTTGGAGCCCCAAAGGCCACCTTTCATCTGACACCCAGACCCTGGGGAAAGGACTTCTTTTCCCCATGCAAAATGGCCTCTCTTTGCAGCCATTTGCCCTGGCCAACAGGGCTGTGCCCAGTGAGAAATATTAAAACTTTGCTGGATTCCTCCACAATTAAAGCTACTGGTAACTAGGAGCTTGCAAGTCCTTAGAGCCCCAAAGGCCACCTTTCATCTGACACCCAGACCCTGGGGACATGACTTCATTTTCCCCGGGGAGAAAGGGGTCAGTTTGAGGCCATTCGCCATGGCCATCTGCATTGTTCACTGTGTGAAATTTGCAATCATGGCTGATTTTCTCCAAAAGTAAATCTGCTGGGATCGAGGACCCTGGAAGTCCTTAGAGCCCCAAAGGCCACCTTTCATCTGCAACCCAGACCCTGGGGAAAGGCCTTCTTTTTCCCATGGGAAATGGCCTCCGTTTGCAGCCACTCACCCTTGCAGAAAGAGGGGAGCCAAGGAAGAATTATGCAATCTTTGCTGGAGTTTTCCAAAAGTAAAGCTGGCAGCAACAAGGATCCTGTAAGTACTTAGAGCCTCAAAGGCCACCTTGAACATAGTACTGAGACACTGAGGAAAGGACATTTTTCCCATGGAAAAATCTGCATCGTTCCGGTGTGAAATTTGCAATCATGGCTGATTTTCTCCAAAAGTAAAGCTGCTGGGAATGAGGACCCTGGAAGTCCTTGGAGCCCCAAAGGCCACCTTTCATCTGACCCCCAGACCCTGGGGAAAGGAATTCCTTTTCCCCATGGAAAATGGCCTCCAGTTGCAGCCATTTGCCCTGGCCAACAGGGCAGTGCCCAGTGAGAAATTTGCAAACTTTGCTGGATTCCTCCACAACTAAAGCTGCCAACAAGTAGGAGCTTGCAAGTCTCTAGAGCCCCAAAGGCCACCTTTCATCTGACACCAAGACCCTGGGGATAGGACTTTATTTTCCCCATGGAAAATGGGGTCAGTTTGAGGCCATTCGCCATGGCCATCTGCATCGTTCAAGGTGTGAAATTTGGAAAGTTGGCTGATTTTCTCCAAAAGTAAAGCTGCTGGGAATGAGGACGCTGCAAGTCCTTGGAGCCTCAAAGTTCACCTTTCATCTGATACGCAGACCCTGGGGAGAGGTCTTCTTTTTCCCATGGGAAATGGCCTCCGTTTGCAGCCACTCACCCTGGCAGAAAGAGGGGAGACAAGGTAGAATTACCAAATCTTTGCTTCATTTTCCCAAAAGTAAAGTTGGCAGCAACTAGGATCCTGTAAGTACTTAGAGCCTCAAAGGCCACCTTGATCATATTACTGAGACCCTGGGTAAAGGACATTTTTCCCATGGAAAATGGCCTTCATTTGTGGCCACTTGGCCTGGCAGGCAGGGCAGTGCCAAGCGAGCAATTTGCAAACTCTGCTGGATTCTTCCAAAACAAAAGCGGCCAGCAACTAGGACGCTGCAAGTCCTTAGAGCCCCAGATGGCAACTTCCATCTGATACCCAGACCCTGGGGAAAGGACTTCTTCTCCCCATGCAAAATGGCCTCCATTTGCAGCCATTTGCCCTGGCCAACAGCGCAGTGCCCAGCAAGACAGTTTTTAACATTGCTGGATTCCTCCACAACTAAAGCTGGCAGCAAGTTGGAGCTTGCAAGTCCTTAGAGCCCGAAATGCCACCTTTCATCTGACACCCAGACGCTGGGGAAAGGACTTCATTTTCCCCATGCAAAATGGGGTCAGTTTGAGGCCACTCGCCCTGCCCATGTGCATCGTTCCCGGTGTGAAATTTGCAATCGTGGCTGATTTTCTCCAAAAGTAAAGCTGCTGGCAAGGAGGAACCTGCAACTCCTGAGGGCCCCAGATTCCACCTTTCATCTGATACGCAGACCCTGGGCCAATGACTTCATTCTTCCCATGGAAAATGGCCCTCATTTCTGGCCTCTCGCCGTGACCAATAGGGTGGTGCCCAGCAAGAAACTTGCAATCTTTGCTGGATTTCTCCAAATCTAAAGCTGCCAATAAGTAGTACCCTGCAAGTCCTTAGAGCCCCAAAGGCCACCTTTCATCTGCAACCCAGACCCTGGGGAAAGGCCTTCTTTTTCCCATGGGAAATGGCCTCCGTTTGCAGCCACTCACCCTGGCAGAAAGAGGGGAGCCAAGCTAGAATTACGAAATCTTTGCTGGAGTTTTCCAAAAGTAAAGCTGGCAGCAACAAGGATCCTGTAAGTACTTAGAGCCTCAAAGGCCACCTTGAACATAGTACTGAGACACTGAGGAAAGGACATTTTTCCCATGGAAAAATCTGCATCGTTCCGGTGTGAAATTTGCAATCATGGCTAATTTTCTCCAAAAGTAAAGCTGCTGGGAATGAGGACCCTGGAAGTCCTTGGAGCCCCAAAGGCCACCTTTCATCTGACACCCAGACCCTGGGGAAAGGACTTCTTTTCCCCATGCAAAATGGCCTCTCTTTGCAGCCATTTGCCCTGGCCAACAGGGCTGTGCCCAGTGAGAAATATTAAAACTTTGCTGGATTCCTCCACAATTAAAGCTACTGGTAACTAGGAGCTTGCAAGTCCTTAGAGCCCCAAAGGCCACCTTTCATCTGCAACCCAGACCCTGGGGAGAGGTCTTCTTTTTCCCATGGGAAATGGCCTCCGTTTGCAGCCACTCACCCTTGCAGAAAGAGGGGAGCCAAGGAAGAATTACGCAATCTTTGCTGGAGTTTTCCAAAAGTAAAGCTGGCAGCAACTAGGATCCTGTAAGTACTTAGAGCCTCAAAGGCCACCTTGAACATAGTACTGAGACACTGAGGAAAGGACATTTTTCCCATGGAAAAATCTGCATCGTTCCGGTGTGAAATTTGCAATCATGGCTAATTTTCTCCAAAAGTAAAGCTGCTGGGAATGAGGACCCTGGAAGTCCTTGGAGCCCCAAAGGCCACCTTTCATCTGACCCCCAGACCCTGGGGAAAGGAATTCCTTTTCCCCATGGAAAATGGCCTCCAGTTGCAGCCATTTGCCCTGGCCAACAGGGCAGTGCCCAGTGAGAAATTTGCAAACTTTGCTGGATTCCTCCACAACTAAAGCTGCCAACAAGTAGGAGCTTGCAAGTCCTTAGAGCCCCAAAGGCCACCTTTCATCTGACACCAAGACCCTGGGGACATGACTTTATTTTCCCCATGGAAAATGGGGTCAGTTTGAGGCCATTCGCCATGGCCATCTGCATCGTTCAAGGTGTGAAATTTGGAAAGTTGGCTGATTTTCTCCAAAAGTAAAGCTGCTGGGAATGAGGACGCTGCAAGTCCTAGGAGCCGCAAAGGTCACCTTTCATCTGATACGCAGACCCTGGGGAGAGGACTTCTTTTTCCCATGGGAAATGGCCTCCGTTTGCAGCCACTCACCCTGGCAGAAAGAGGGGAGCCAAGCTAGAATTACGAAATCTTTGCTGGAGTTTTCCAAAAGTAAAGCTGGCAGCAACAAGGATCCTGTAAGTACTTAGAGCCTCAAAGGCCACCTTGAACATAGTACTGAGACACTGAGGAAAGGACATTTTTCCCATGGAAAAATCTGCATCGTTCCCGGTGTGAAATTTGCAATCATGGCTGATTTTCTCCAACAGTAAAGCTGCTGGGAATGAGGACCCTGGAAGTCCTTGGAGCCCCAAAGGCCACCTTTCATCTGACACCCAGACCCTGGGGAAAGGACTTCTTTTCCCCATGCAAAATGGCCTCTCTTTGCAGCCATTTGCCCTGGCCAACAGGGCTGTGCCCAGTGAGAAATATTAAAACTTTGCTGGATTCCTCCACAATTAAAGCTACTGGTAACTAGGAGCTTGCAAGTCCTTAGAGCCCCAAAGGCCACCTTTCATCTGACACCAAGACCCTGGGGACATGACTTTATTTTCCCCATGGAAAATGGGGTCAGTTTGAGGCCATTCGCCATGGCCATCTGCATCGTTCAAGGTGTGAAATTTGGAAAGTTGGCTGATTTTCTCCAAAAGTAAAGCTGCTGGGAATGAGGACGCTGCAAGTCCTAGGAGCCCCAAAGGTCACCTTTCATCTGATACGCAGACCCTGGGGAGAGGACTTCTTTTTCCCATGGGAAATGGCCTCCGTTTGCAGCCACTCACCCTGGCAGAAAGAGGGGAGACAAGGCAGAATTACCAAATCTTTGCTTCATTTTTCCACAAGTAAAGTTGGCAGCAGCTAGGATCCTGTAAGTACTTAGAACCTCAAAGGCCACCTTGAACATATTACTGAGACCCTGGGAAAAGGACATTTTTCCCATGGAAAATGGCCTTCATTTGTGGCCACTTGGCCTGGCAGGCAGGGCAGTGCCAAGCGAGCAATTTGCAAACTCTGCTGGATTCTTCCAAAACAAAAGCTGCCAGCAACTAGGACGCTTCAAGTCCTTAGAGCCCCAGATGGCAACTTCCATCTGACACCCAGACCCTGGGGAAAGGACTTCTTCTCCCCATGCAAAATGGCCTCCATTTGCAGCCATTTGCCCTGGCCAACAGCGCAGTGCCCAGCAAGACAGTTTTTAACATTGCTGGATTCCTTCACAACTAAAGCTGGCAGCAAGTTGGAGCTTGCAAGTCCTTAGAGCCCGAAATGCCACCTTTCATCTGACACCCAGACGCTGGGGAAAGGACTTCATTTTCCCCATGCAAAATGGGGTCAGTTTGAGGCCACTCACCCTGGCCATCTGCATCATTCCCGGTGTGAAATTTGCAAACATGGTTGATTTTTTCCAAAAATAAAGCTGCTGGCAACGAGGACCCTTACACTCCTTAGGGCCCCAGATGCCACCTTTCATCTGATACGAAGACCCTGGGCCAATGACATCATTTTCCCCATGGAAAATGGCCTCCATTTGCAGCCATTTGCCCTGGCCAACAGGGCAGTGGCCAGTGAGAAATTTTTACACTTTGCTGGATTCCTGAAGAACTAACGCTGTTGCCAACTAGGAGCTTGCAAGTCCTTAGAGCCCCAAAGGCCACCATTCATCTGACACACAGACCCTGGGGAAAGGACTTCTTTCACCCATGCAAAATGGCCTCCATTTGCAGCCATTTGCCCTGGCCAACAGCGCAGTGCCCAGTGAGAAATTTTTACACTTTGCTGGATTCCTCCACAACTAAAGCTGCCAGCAACTAGGAGCATGCAAGTCCTTAGAGCCCCAAAGGCCACCTTTCATCTGACACCCAGACTCTGGGGACATGACTTCATTTTCCCCATGGAAAATGGGGTCAGTTTGAGTCCACTCGCCCTGGCCATCTGCATCGTTCCCGGTGTGAAATTTGCAATCCTGGCTGATTTTCTCCAAAAGTAAAGCTGCTGGCAAGGAGGAACCTGCAACTCCTGAGGGCCCCAGATGCCACATTTCATCTGATACGCAGACCCTGGGCCAATGACATCATTTTCCCCATGGAAAATGGCCCTCATTTCTGGCCTCTCGCCGTGACCAATAGGGTGGTGCCCAGCAAGAAATTTGCAATCTTTGCTGGATTTCTCCAAATCTAAAGCTGCCAATAAGTAGTACCCTGGAAGTCCTTAGAGCCCCAAAGGCCACCGTTCATCTAACACCCAGACCCTGGGGAAAGGAATTCCTTTTCCCCATGGAAAATGGCCTCCAGTTGCAGCCATTTGCCCTGGCCAACAGGGCAGTGCCCAGTGAGAAATTTGCAAACTTTGCTGGATTCCTCCACAACTAAAGCTGCCAACAAGTAGGAGCTTGCAAGTCTCTAGAGCCCCAAAGGCCACCTTTCATCTGACACCAAGACCCTGGGGATAGGACTTTATTTTCCCCATGGAAAATGGGGTCAGTTTGAGGCCATTCGCCATGGCCATCTGCATCGTTCAAGGTGTGAAATTTGGAAAGTTGGCTGATTTTCTCCAAAAGTAAAGCTGCTGGGAATGAGGACGCTGCAAGTCCTTGGAGCCTCAAAGTTCACCTTTCATCTGATACGCAGACCCTGGGGAGAGGTCTTCTTTTTCCCATGGGAAATGGCCTCTGTTTGCAGCCACTCACCCTGGCAGAAAGAGGGGAGACAAGGTAGAATTACCAAATCTTTGCTTCATTTTCCCAAAAGTAAAGTTGGCAGCAACTAGGATCCTGTAAGTACTTAGAGCCTCAAAGGCCACCTTGATCATATTACTGAGACCCTGGGTAAAGGACATTTTTCCCATGGAAAATGGCCTTCATTTGTGGCCACTTGGCCTGGCAGGCAGGGCAGTGCCAAGCGAGCAATTTGCAAACTCTGCTGGATTCTTCCAAAACAAAAGCGGCCAGCAACTAGGACGCTGCAAGTCCTTAGAGCCCCAGATGGCAACTTCCATCTGATACCCAGACCCTGGGGAAAGGACTTCTTCTCCCCATGCAAAATGGCCTCCATTTGCAGCCATTTGCCCTGGCCAACAGCGCAGTGCCCAGCAAGACAGTTTTTAACATTGCTGGATTCCTCCACAACTAAAGCTGGCAGCAAGTTGGAGCTTGCAAGTCCTTAGAGCCCGAAATGCCACCTTTCATCTGACACCCAGACGCTGGGGAAAGGACTTCATTTTCCCCATGCAAAATGGGGTCAGTTTGAGGCCACTCGCCCTGCCCATCTGCATCGTTCCCGGTGTGAAATTTGCAATCGTGGCTGATTTTCTCCAAAAGTAAAGCTGCTGGCAAGGAGGAACCTGCAACTCCTGAGGGCCCCAGATTCCACCTTTCATCTGATACGCAGACCCTGGGCCAATGACTTCATTCTTCCCATGGAAAATGGCCCTCATTTCTGGCCTCTCGCCGTGACCAATAGGGTGGTGCCCAGCAAGAAACTTGCAATCTTTGCTGGATTTCTCCAAATCTAAAGCTGCCAATAAGTAGTACCCTGCAAGTCCTTAGAGCCCCAAAGGCCACCTTTCATCTGCAACCCAGACCCTGGGGAAAGGCCTTCTTTTTCCCATGGGAAATGGCCTCCGTTTGCAGCCACTCACCCTGGCAGAAAGAGGGGAGCCAAGCTAGAATTACAAAATCTTTGCTGGAGTTTTCCAAAAGTAAAGCTGGCAGCAACTAGGATCCTGTAAGTACTTAGAGCCTCAAAGGCCACCTTGAACATAGTACTGAGACACTGAGGAAAGGACATTTTTCCCATGGAAAAATCTGCATCGTTCCCGGTGTGAAATTTGCAATCATGGCTGATTTTCTCCAAAAGTAAAGCTGCTGGGAATGAGGACCCTGGAAGTCCTTGGAGCCCCAAAGGCCACCTTTCATCTGACACCCAGACCCTGGGGAAAGGACTTCTTTTCCCCATGCAAAATGGCCTCTCTTTGCAGCCATTTGCCCTGGCCAACAGGGCTGTGCCCAGTGAGAAATATTAAAACTTTGCTGGATTCCTCCACAATTAAAGCTACTGGTAACTAGGAGCTTGCAAGTCCTTAGAGCCCCAAAGGCCACCTTTCATCTGACACCCAGACCCTGGGGACATGACTTCATTTTCCCCGGGGAGAAAGGGGTCAGTTTGAGGCCATTCGCCATGGCCATCTGCATTGTTCACTGTGTGAAATTTGCAATCATGGCTGATTTTCTCCAAAAGTAAATCTGCTGGGATCGAGGACCCTGGAAGTCCTTAGAGCCCCAAAGGCCACCTTTCATCTGCAACCCAGACCCTGGGGAAAGGACTTCTTTTTCCCATGGGAAATGGCCTCCGTTTGCAGCCACTCACCCTTGCAGAAAGAGGGGAGCCAAGGAAGAATTACGCAATCTTTGCTGGAGTTTTCCAAAAGTAAAGCTGGCAGGAACAAGGATCCTGTAAGTACTTAGAGCCTCAAAGGCCACCTTGAACATAGTACTGAGACACTGAGGAAAGGACATTTTTCCAATGGAAAAATCTGCATCGTTCCGGTGTGAAATTTGCAATCATGGCTGATTTTCTCCAAAAGTAAAGCTGCTGGGAATGAGGACCCTGGAAGTCCTTGGAGCCCCAAAGGCCACCTTTCATCTGACCCCCAGACCCTGGGGAAAGGAATTCCTTTTCCCCATGGAAAATGGCCTCCAGTTGCAGCCATTTGCCCTGGCCAACAGGGCAGTGCCCAGTGAGAAATTTGCAAACTTTGCTGGATTCCTCCACAACTAAAGCTGCCAACAAGTAGGAGCTTGCAAGTCCTTAGAGCCCCAAAGGCCACCTTTCATCTGACACCCAGACCCTGGGGACATGACTTTATTTTCCCCATGGAAAATGGGGTCAGTTTGAGGCCATTCGCCATGGCCATCTGCATCGTTCAAGGTGTGAAATTTGGAAAGTTGGCTGATTTTCTCCAAAACTAAAGCTGCTGGGAATGAGGACGCTGTAAGTCCTAGGAGCCCCAAAGGTCACCTTTCATCTGATACGCAGACCCTGGGGAGAGGACTTCTTTTTCCCATGGGAAATGGCCTCCGTTTGCAGCCACTCACCCTGGCAGAAAGAGGGGAGACAAGGCAGAATTACCAAATCTTTGCTTCATTTTTCCACAAGTAAAGTTGGCAGCAGCTAGGATCCTGTAAGTACTTAGAACCTCAAAGGCCACCTTGAACATATTACTGAGACCCTGGGAAAAGGACATTTTTCCCATGGAAAATGGCCTTCATTTGTGGCCACTTGGCCTGGCAGGCAGGGCAGTGCCAAGCGAGCAATTTGCAAACTCTGCTGGATTCTTCCAAAACAAAAGCTGCCAGCAACTAGGACGCTGCAAGTCCTTAGAGCCCCAGATGGCAACTTCCATCTGACACCCAGACCCTGGGGAAAGGACTTCTTCTCCCCATGCAAAATGGCCTCCATTTGCAGCCATTTGCCCTGGCCAACAGCGCAGTGCCCAGCAAGACAGTTTTTAACATTGCTGGATTCCTTCACAACTAAAGCTGGCAGCAAGTTGGAGCTTGCAAGTCCTTAGAGCCCGAAATGCCACCTTTCATCTGACACCCAGACGCTGGTGAAAGGACTTCATTTTCCCCATGCAAAATGGGGTCAGTTTGAGGCCACTCGCCCTGCCCATCTGCATCGTTCCCGGTGTGAAATTTGCAATCGTGGCTGATTTTCTTCAAAAGTAAAGCTGCTGGCAAGGAGGAACCTGCAACTCCTGAGGGCCCCAGATGCCACCTTTCATCTGATACGCAGACCCTGGGCCAATGACTTCATTCTTCCCATGGAAAATGGCCCTCATTTCTGGCCTCTCGCTGTGACCGATAGGGTGGTGCCCAGCAAGAAACTTGCAATCTTTGCTGGATTTCTCCAAATCTAAAGCTGCCAATAAGTAGTACCCTGCAAGTCCTTAGAGCCCCAAAGGCCACCTTTCATCTGCAACCCAGACCCTGGGGAAAGGCCTTCTTTTTCCCATGGGAAATGGCCTCCGTTTGCAGCCACTCACCCTGGCAGAAAGAGGGGAGCCAAGCTAGAATTACGAAGTCTTTGCTGGAGTTTTCCAAAAGTAAAGCTGGCAGCAACTAGGATCCTGTAAGTACTTAGAGCCTCAAAGGCCACCTTGAACATAGTACTGAGACACTGAGGAAAGGACATTTTTCCCATGGAAAAATCTGCATCGTTCCCAGTGTGAAATTTGCAATCATGGCTGATTTTCTCCAAAAGTAAAGCTGCTGGGAATGAGGACCCTGGAAGTCCTTGGAGCCCCAAAGGCCACCTTTCATCTGACACCCAGACCCTGGGGAAAGGACTTCTTTTCCCCATGCAAAATGGCCTCTCTTTGCAGCCATTTGCCCTGGCCAACAGGGCTGTGCCCAGTGAGAAATATTAAAACTTTGCTGGATTCCTCCACAATTAAAGCTACTGGTAACTAGGAGCTTGCAAGTCCTTAGAGCCCCAAAGGCCACCTTTCATCTGCAACCCAGACCCTGGGGAGAGGTCTTCTTTTTCCCATGGGAAATGGCCTCCGTTTGCAGCCACTCACCCTTGCAGAAAGAGGGGAGCCAAGGAAGAATTACGCAATCTTTGCTGGAGTTTTCCAAAAGTAAAGCTGGCAGCAACAAGGATCCTGTAAGTACTTAGAGCCTCAAAGGCCACCTTGAACATAGTACTGAGACACTGAGGAAAGGACATTTTTCCCATGGAAAAATCTGCATCGTTCCGGTGTGAAATTTGCAATCATGGCTAATTTTCTCCAAAAGTAAAGCTGCTGGGAATGAGGACCCTGGAAGTCCTTGGAGCCCCAAAGGCCACCTTTCATCTGACCCCCAGACCCTGGGGAAAGGAATTCCTTTTCCCCATGGAAAATGGCCTCCAGTTGCAGCCATTTGCCCTGGCCAACAGGGCAGTGCCCAGTGAGAAATTTGCAAACTTTGCTGGATTCCTCCACAACTAAAGCTGCCAACAAGTAGGAGCTTGCAAGTCCTTAGAGCCCCAAAGGCCACCTTTCATCTGACACCAAGACCCTGGGGACATGACTTTATTTTCCCCATGGAAAATGGGGTCAGTTTGAGGCCATTCGCCATGGCCATCTGCATCGTTCAAGGTGTGAAATTTGGAAAGTTGGCTGATTTTCTCCAAAAGTAAAGCTGCTGGGAATGAGGACGCTGCAAGTCCTAGGAGCCCCAAAGGTCACCTTTCATCTGCAACCCAGACCCTGGGGAAAGGCCTTCTTTTTCCCATGGGAAATGGCCTCCGTTTGCAGCCACTCACCCTGGCAGAAAGAGGGGAGCCAAGCTAGAATTACGAAATCTTTGCTGGAGTTTTCCAAAAGTAAAGCTGGCAGCAACTAGGATCCTGTAAGTACTTAGAGCCTCAAAGGCCACCTTGAACATAGTACTGAGACACTGAGGAAAGGACATTTTTCCCATGGAAAAATCTGCATCGTTCCCGGTGTGAAATTTGCAATCATGGCTGATTTTCTCCAAAAGTAAAGCTGCTGGGAATGAGGACCCTGGAAGTCCTTGGAGCCCCAAAGGCCACCTTTCATCTGACACCCAGACCCTGGGGAAAGGACTTCTTTTCCCCATGCAAAATGGCCTCTCTTTGCAGCCATTTGCCCTGGCCAACAGGGCTGTGCCCAGTGAGAAATATTAAAACTTTGCTGGATTCCTCCACAATTAAAGCTACTGGTAACTAGGAGCTTGCAAGTCCTTAGAGCCCCAAAGGCCACCTTTCATCTGACACCCAGACCCTGGGGACATGACTTCATTTTCCCCGGGGAGAAAGGGGTCAGTTTGAGGCCATTCGCCATGGCCAACCTGCATTGTTCACTGTGTGAAATTTGCAATCATGGCTGATTTTTTCCAAAAGTAAATCTGCTGGGATTGAGGACCCTGGAAGTCCTTAGAGCCCCAAAGGCCATCTTTCATCTGCAACCCAGACCCTGGGGAGAGGTCTTCTTTTTCCCATGGGAAATGGCCTCCGTTTGCAGCCACTCACCCTTGCAGAAAGAGGGGAGCCAAGGAAGAATTACGCAATCTTTGCTGGAGTTTTCCAAAAGTAAAGCTGGCAGCAACAAGGATCCTGTAAGTACTTAGAGCCTCAAAGGCCACCTTGAACATAGTACTGAGACACTGAGGAAAGGACATTTTTCCCATGGAAAAATCTGCATCGTTCCGGTGTGAAATTTGCAATCATGGCTGATTTTCTCCAAAAGTAAAGCTGCTGGGAATGAGGACCCTGGAAGTCCTTGGAGCCCCAAAGGCCACCTTTCATCTGACCCCCAGACCCTGGGGAAAGGAATTCCTTTTCCCCATGGAAAATGGCCTCCAGTTGCAGCCATTTGCCCTGGCCAACAGGGCAGTGCCCAGTGAGAAATTTGCAAACTTTGCTGGATTCCTCCACAACTAAAGCTGCCAACAAGTAGGAGCTTGCAAGTCCTTAGAGCCCCAAAGGCCACCTTTCATCTGACACCAAGACCCTGGGGACATGACTTTATTTTCCCCATGGAAAATGGGGTCAGTTTGAGGCCATTCGCCATGGCCATCTGCATCGTTCAAGGTGTGAAATTTGGAAAGTTGGCTGATTTTCTCCAAAAGTAAAGCTGCTGGGAATGAGGACGCTGCAAGTCCTAGGAGCCCCAAAGGTCACCTTTCATCTGATACGCAGACCCTGGGGAGAGGACTTCTTTTTCCCATGGGAAATGGCCTCCGTTTGCAGCCACTCACCCTGGCAGAAAGAGGGGAGACAAGGCAGAATTACCAAATCTTTGCTTCATTTTTCCACAAGTAAAGTTGGCAGCAGCTAGGATCCTGTAAGTACTTAGAACCTCAAAGGCCACCTTGAACATATTACTGAGACCCTGGGAAAAGGACATTTTTCCCATGGAAAATGGCCTTCATTTGTGGCCACTTGGCCTGGCAGGCAGGGCAGTGCCAAGCGAGCAATTTGCAAACTCTGCTGGATTCTTCCAAAATAAAAGCTGCCAGCAACTAGGACGCGGCAAGTCCTTAGAGCCCCAGATGGCAACTTCCATCTGACAGCCAGACCCTGGGGAAAGGACTTCTTCTCCCCATGCAAAATGGCCTCCATTTGCAGCCATTTGCCCTGGCCAACAGCGCAGTGCCCAGCAAGACAGTTTTTAACATTGCTGGATTCCTCCACAACTAAAGCTGGCAGCAAGTTGGAGCTTGCAAGTCCTTAGAGCCCGAAATGCCACCTTTCATCTGACACCCAGACGCTGGGGAAAGGACTTCATTTTCCCCATGCAAAATGGGGTCAGTTTGAGGCCACTCACCCTGGCAATCTGCATCGTTCCCGGTGTGAAATTTGCAATCATGGTTGATTTTTTCCAAAACTAAAGCTGCTGGCAACGAGGACCCTTACACTCCTTAGGGCCCCAGATGCCACCTTTCATCTGATACGAAGACCCTGGGCCAATGACATCATTTTCCCCATGGAAAATGGCCTCCATTTGCAGCCATTTGCCCTGGCCAACAGCGCAGTGCCCAGTGAGAAATTTTTACACTTTGCTGGATTCCTGCAGAACTAACGCTGTTGCCAACTAGGAGCTTGCAAGTCCTTAGAGCCCCAAAGGCCACCATTCATCTGACACACAGACCCTGGGGAAAGGACTTCTTTCACCCATGCAAAATGGCCTCCATTTGCAGCCATTTGCCCTGGCCAACAGCGCAGTGCCCAGTGAGAAATTTTTACACTTTGCTGGATTCCTCCACAACTAAAGCTGCCAGCAACTAGGAGCATGCAAGTCCTTAGAGCCCCAAAGGCCACCTTTCATCTGACACCCAGACTCTGGGGACATGACTTCATTTTCCCCATGGAAAATGGGGTCAGTTTGAGTCCACTCGCCCTGGCCATCTGCATCGTTCCCGGTGTGAAATTTGCAATCCTGGCTGATTTTCTCCAAAAGTAAAGCTGCTGGCAAGGAGGAACCTGCAACTCCTGAGGGCCCCAGATGCCACATTTCATCTGATACGCAGACCCTGGGCCAATGACATCATTTTCCCCATGGAAAATGGCCCTCATTTCTGGCCTCTCGCCGTGACCAATAGGGTGGTGCCCAGCAAGAAATTTGCAATCTTTGCTGGATTTCTCCAAATCTAAAGCTGCCAATAAGTAGTACCCTGCAAGTCCTTAGAGCCCCAAAGGCCACCGTTCATCTAACACCCAGACCCTGGGGAAAGGAATTCCTTTTCCCCATGGAAAATGGCCTCCAGTTGCAGCCATTTGCCCTGGCCAACAGGGCAGTGCCCAGAGAGAAATTTGCAAACTTTGCTGGATTCCTCCACAACTAAAGCTGCCAACAAGTAGGAGCTTGCAAGTCTCTAGAGCCCCAAAGGCCACCTTTCATCTGACACCAAGACCCTGGGGACATGACTTTATTTTCCCCATGGAAAATGGGGTCAGTTTGAGGCCATTCGCCATGGCCATCTGCATCGTTCAAGGTGTGAAATTTGGAAAGTTGGCTGATTTTCTCCAAAAGTAAAGCTGCTGGGAATGAGGACGCTGCAAGTCCTTGGAGCCTCAAAGTTCACCTTTCATCTGATACGCAGACCCTGGGGAGAGGTCTTCTTTTTCCCATGGGAAATGGCCTCCGTTTGCAGCCACTCACCCTGGCAGAAAGAGGGGAGACAAGGTAGAATTACCAAATCTTTGCTTCATTTTCCCAAAAGTAAAGTTGGCAGCAACTAGGATCCTGTAAGTACTTAGAGCCTCAAAGGCCACCTTGATCATATTACTGAGACCCTGGGTAAAGGACATTTTTCCCATGGAAAATGGCCTTCATTTGTGGCCACTTGGCCTGGCAGGCAGGGCAGTGCCAACCGAGCAATTTGCAAACTCTGCTGGATTCTTCCAAAACAAAAGCGGCCAGCAACTAGGACGCTGCAAGTCCTTAGAGCCCCAGATGGCAACTTCCATCTGACAGCCAGACCCTGGGGAAAGGACTTCTTCTCCCCATGCAAAATGGCCTCCATTTGCAGCCATTTGCCCTGGCCAACAGCGCAGTGCCCAGCAAGACAGTTTTTAACATTGCTGGATTCCTCCACAACTAAAGCTGGCAGCAAGTTGGAGCTTGCAAGTCCTTAGAGCCCGAAATGCCACCTTTCATCTGACACCCAGACGCTGGGGAAAGGACTTCATTTTCCCCATGCAAAATGGGGTCAGTTTGAGGCCACTCGCCCTGCCCATCTGCATCGTTCCCGGTGTGAAATTTGCAATCGTGGCTGATTTTCTCCAAAAGTAAAGCTGCTGGCAAGGAGGAACCTGCAACTCCTGAGGGCCCCAGATTCCACCTTTCATCTGATACGCAGACCCTGGGCCAATGACTTCATTCTTCCCATGGAAAATGGCCCTCATTTCTGGCCTCTCGCCGTGACCAATAGGGTGGTGCCCAGCAAGAAACTTGCAATCTTTGCTGGATTTCTCCAAATCTAAAGCTGCCAATAAGTAGTACCCTGCAAGTCCTTAGAGCCCCAAAGGCCACCTTTCATCTGCAACCCAGACCCTGGGGAAAGGCCTTCTTTTTCCCATGGGAAATGGCCTCCGTTTGCAGCCACTCACCCTGGCAGAAAGAGGGGAGCCAAGCTAGAATTACGAAATCTTTGCTGGAGTTTTCCAAAAGTAAAGCTGGCAGCAACTAGGATCCTGTAAGTACTTAGAGCCTCAAAGGCCACCTTGAACATAGTACTGAGACACTGAGGAAAGGACATTTTTCCCATGGAAAAATCTGCATCGTTCCCGGTGTGAAATTTGCAATCATGGCTGATTTTCTCCAAAAGTAAAGCTGCTGGGAATGAGGACCCTGGAAGTCCTTGGAGCCCCAAAGGCCACCTTTCATCTGACCCCCAGACCCTGGGGAAAGGAATTCCTTTTCCCCATGGAAAATGGCCTCCAGTTGCAGCCATTTGCCCTGGCCAACAGGGCAGTGCCCAGTGAGAAATTTGCAAACTTTGCTGGATTCCTCCACAACTAAAGCTGCCAACAAGTAGGAGCTTGCAAGTCCTTAGAGCCCCAAAGGCCACCTTTCATCTGACACCCAGACCCTGGGGACATGACTTTATTTTCCCCATGGAAAATGGGGTCAGTTTGAGGCCATTCGCCATGGCCATCTGCATCGTTCAAGGTGTGAAATTTGGAAAGTTGGCTGATTTTCTCCAAAACTAAAGCTGCTGGGAATGAGGACGCTGCAAGTCCTAGGAGCCCCAAAGGTCACCTTTCATCTGATACGCAGACCCTGGGGAGAGGTCTTCTTTTTCCCATGGGAAATGGCCTCCGTTTGCAGCCACTCACCCTGGCAGAAAGAGGGGAGACAAGGCAGAATTACCAAATCTTTGCTTCATTTTTCCACAAGTAAAGTTGGCAGCAGCTAGGATCCTGTAAGTACTTAGAACCTCAAAGGCCACCTTGAACATATTACTGAGACCCTGGGAAAAGGACATTTTTCCCATGGAAAATGGCCTTCATTTGTGGCCACTTGGCCTGGCAGGCAGGGCAGTGCCAAGCGAGCAATTTGCAAACTCTGCTGGATTCTTCCAAAACAAAAGCTGCCAGCAACTAGGACGCTGCAAGTCCTTAGAGCCCCAGATGGCAACTTCCATCTGACACCCAGACCCTGGGGAAAGGACTTCTTCTCCCCATGCAAAATGGCCTCCATTTGCAGCCATTTGCCCTGGCCAACAGCGCAGTGCCCAGCAAGACAGTTTTTAACATTACTGGATTCCTTCACAACTAAAGCTGGCAGCAAGTTGGAGCTTGCAAGTCCTTAGAGCCCGAAATGCCACCTTTCATCTGACACCCAGACGCTGGGGAAAGGACTTCATTTTCCCCATGCAAAATGGGGTCAGTTTGAGGCCACTCGCCCTGCCCATGTGCATCGTTCCCGGTGTGAAATTTGCAATCGTGGCTGATTTTCTTCAAAAGTAAAGCTGCTGGCAAGGAGGAACCTGCAACTCCTGAGGGCCCCAGATTCCACCTTTCATCTGATACGCAGACCCTGGGCCAATGACTTCATTCTTCCCATGGAAAATGGCCCTCATTTCTGGCCTCTCGCTGTGACCAATAGGGTGGTGCCCAGCAAGAAACTTGCAATCTTTGCTGGATTTCTCCAAATCTAAAGCTGCCAATAAGTAGTACCCTGCAAGTCCTTAGAGCCCCAAAGGCCACCTTTCATCTGCAACCCAGACCCTGGGGAAAGGCCTTCTTTTTCCCATGGGAAATGGCCTCCGTTTGCAGCCACTCACCCTGGCAGAAAGAGGGGAGCCAAGGAAGAATTACGCAATCTTTGCTGGAGTTTTCCAAAAGTAAAGCTGGCAGCAACTAGGATCCTGTAAGTACTTAGAGCCTCAAAGGCCACCTTGAACATAGTACTGAGACACTGAGGAAAGGACATTTTTCCCATGGAAAAATCTGCATCGTTCCCAGTGTGAAATTTGCAATCATGGCTGATTTTCTCCAAAAGTAAAGCTGCTGGGAATGAGGACCCTGGAAGTCCTTGGAGCCCCAAAGGCCACCTTTCATCTGACACCCAGACCCTGGGGAAAGGACTTCTTTTCCCCATGCAAAATGGCCTCTCTTTGCAGCCATTTGCCCTGGCCAACAGGGCTGTGCCCAGTGAGAAATATTAAAACTTTGCTGGATTCCTCCACAATTAAAGCTACTGGTAACTAGGAGCTTGCAAGTCCTTAGAGCCCCAAAGGCCACCTTTCATCTGCAACCCAGACCCTGGGGAGAGGTCTTCTTTTTCCCATGGGAAATGGCCTCCGTTTGCAGCCACTCACCCTTGCAGAAAGAGGGGAGCCAAGGAAGAATTACGCAATCTTTGCTGGAGTTTTCCAAAAGTAAAGCTGGCAGCAACAAGGATCCTGTAAGTACTTAGAGCCTCAAAGGCCACCTTGAACATAGTACTGAGACACTGAGGAAAGGACATTTTTCCCATGGAAAAATCTGCATCGTTCCGGTGTGAAATTTGCAATCATGGCTAATTTTCTCCAAAAGTAAAGCTGCTGGGAATGAGGACCCTGGAAGTCCTTGGAGCCCCAAAGGCCACCTTTCATCTGACCCCCAGACCCTGGGGAAAGGAATTCCTTTTCCCCATGGAAAATGGCCTCCAGTTGCAGCCATTTGCCCTGGCCAACAGGGCAGTGCCCAGTGAGAAATTTGCAAACTTTGCTGGATTCCTCCACAACTAAAGCTGCCAACAAGTAGGAGCTTGCAAGTCCTTAGAGCCCCAAAGGCCACCTTTCATCTGACACCAAGACCCTGGGGACATGACTTTATTTTCCCCATGGAAAATGGGGTCAGTTTGAGGCCATTCGCCATGGCCATCTGCATCGTTCAAGGTGTGAAATTTGGAAAGTTGGCTGATTTTCTCCAAAAGTAAAGCTGCTGGGAATGAGGACGCTGCAAGTCCTAGGAGCCCCAAAGGTCACCTTTCATCTGCAACCCAGACCCTGGGGAAAGGCCTTCTTTTTCCCATGGGAAATGGCCTCCGTTTGCAGCCACTCACCCTGGCAGAAAGAGGGGAGCCAAGCTAGAATTACGAAATCTTTGCTGGAGTTTTCCAAAAGTAAAGCTGGCAGCAACTAGGATCCTGTAAGTACTTAGAGCCTCAAAGGCCACCTTGAACATAGTACTGAGACACTGAGGAAAGGACATTTTTCCCATGGAAAAATCTGCATCGTTCCCGGTGTGAAATTTGCAATCATGGCTGATTTTCTCCAAAAGTAAAGCTGCTGGCAAGGAGGACCCTGGAAGTCCTTGGAGCCCCAAAGGCCACCTTTCATCTGACACCCAGACCCTGGGGAAAGGACTTCTTTTCCCCATGCAAAATGGCCTCTCTTTGCAGCCATTTGCCCTGGCCAACAGGGCTGTGCCCAGTGAGAAATATTAAAACTTTGCTGGATTCCTCCACAATTAAAGCTACTGGTAACTAGGAGCTTGCAAGTCCTTAGAGCCCCAAAGGCCACCTTTCATCTGACACCCAGACCCTGGGGACATGACTTCATTTTCCCCGGGGAGAAAGGGGTCAGTTTGAGGCCATTCGCCATGGCCAACCTGCATTGTTCACTGTGTGAAATTTGCAATCATGGCTGATTTTCTCCAAAAGTAAATCTGCTGGGATCGAGGACCCTGGAAGTCCTTAGAGCCCCAAAGGCCACCTTTCATCTGCAACCCAGACCCTGGGGAAAGGCCTTCTTTTTCCCATGGGAAATGGCCTCCGTTTGCAGCCACTCACCCTTGCAGAAAGAGGGGAGCCAAGGAAGAATTACGCAATCTTTGCTGGAGTTTTCCAAAAGTAAAGCTGGCAGCAACAAGGATCCTGTAAGTACTTAGAGCCTCAAAGGCCACCTTGAACATAGTACTGAGACACTGAGGAAAGGACATTTTTCCCATGGAAAAATCTGCATCGTTCCGGTGTGAAATTTGCAATCATGGCTGATTTTCTCCAAAAGTAAAGCTGCTGGGAATGAGGACCCTGGAAGTCCTTGGAGCCCCAAAGGCCACCTTTCATCTGACCTCCAGACCCTGGGGAAAGGAATTCCTTTTCCCCATGGAAAATGGCCTCCAGTTGCAGCCATTTGCCCTGGCCAACAGGGCAGTGCCCAGTGAGAAATTTGCAAACTTTGCTGGATTCCTCCACAACTAAAGCTGCCAACAAGTAGGAGCTTGCAAGTCCTTAGAGCCCCAAAGGCCACCTTTCATCTGACACCAAGACCCTGGGGACATGACTTTATTTTCCCCATGGAAAATGGGGTCAGTTTGAGGCCATTCGCCATGGCCATCTGCATCGTTCAAGGTGTGAAATTTGGAAAGTTGGCTGATTTTCTCCAAAAGTAAAGCTGCTGGGAATGAGGACGCTGCAAGTCCTAGGAGCCCCAAAGGTCACCTTTCATCTGATACGCAGACCCTGGGGAGAGGACTTCTTTTTCCCATGGGAAATGGCCTCCGTTTGCAGCCACTCACCCTGGCAGAAAGAGGGGAGACAAGGCAGAATTACCAAATCTTTGCTTCATTTTTCCACAAGTAAAGTTGGCAGCAGCTAGGATCCTGTAAGTACTTAGAACCTCAAAGGCCACCTTGAACATATTACTGAGACCCTGGGAAAAGGACATTTTTCCCATGGAAAATGGCCTTCATTTGTGGCCACTTGGCCTGGCAGGCAGGGCAGTGCCAAGCGAGCAATTTGCAAACTCTGCTGGATTCTTCCAAAATAAAAGCGGCCAGCAACTAGGACGCGGCAAGTCCTTAGAGCCCCAGATGGCAACTTCCATCTGACAGCCAGACCCTGGGGAAAGGACTTCTTCTCCCCATGCAAAATGGCCTCCATTTGCAGCCATTTGCCCTGGCCAACAGCGCAGTGCCCAGCAAGACAGTTTTTAACATTGCTGGATTCCTCCACAACTAAAGCTGGCAGCAAGTTGGAGCTTGCAAGTCCTTAGAGCCCGAAATGCCACCTTTCATCTGACACCCAGACGCTGGGGAAAGGACTTCATTTTCCCCATGCAAAATGGGGTCAGTTTGAGGCCACTCACCCTGGCAATCTGCATCGTTCCCGGTGTGAAATTTGCAATCATGGTTGATTTTCTCCAAAACTAAAGCTGCTGGCAACGAGGACCCTTACACTCCTTAGGGCCCCAGATGCCACCTTTCATCTGATACGAAGACCCTGGGCCAATGACATCATTTTCCCCATGGAAAATGGCCTCCATTTGCAGCCATTTGCCCTGGCCAACAGGGCAGTGGCCAGTGAGAAATTTTTACACTTTGCTGGATTCCTCCACAACTAAAGCTGCCAGCAACTAGGAGCATGCAAGTCCTTAGAGCCCCAAAGGCCACCTTTCATCTGACACCCAGACTCTGGGGACATGACTTCATTTTCCCCATGCAAAATGGGGTCAGTTTGAGTCCACTCGCCCTGGCCATCTGCATCGTTCCCGGTGTGAAATTTGCAATCCTGGCTGATTTTCTCCAAAAGTAAAGCTGCTGGCAAGGAGGAACCTGCAACTCCTGAGGGCCCCAGATGCCACATTTCATCTCATACGCAGACCCTGGGCCAATGACATCATTTTCCCCATGGAAAATGGCCCTCATTTCTGGCCTCTCGCCGTGACCAATAGGGTGGTGCCCAGCAAGAAATTTGCAAACTTTGCTGGCTTTCTCCAAATCTAAAGCTGCCAATAAGTAGTACCCTGGAAGTCCTTAGAGCCCCAAAGGCCACCGTTCATCTAACACCCAGACCCTGGGGAAAGGACTTCTTTTTCCCCATGGAAAATGGCCTCCATTTGCAGCCATTTGCCCTGGCCAACAGGGCAGTGCCCAGTGAGAAATTTGCAAACTTTGCTGGATTCCTCCACAACTAAAGCTGCCAACAAGTAGGAGCTTGCAAGTCTCTAGAGCCCCAAAGGCCACCTTTCATCTGACACCAAGACCCTGGGGATAGGACTTTATTTTCCCCATGGAAAATGGGGTCAGTTTGAGGCCATTCGCCATGGCCATCTGCATCGTTCAAGGTGTGAAATTTGGAAAGTTGGCTGATTTTCTCCAAAAGTAAAGCTGCTGGGAATGAGGACGCTGCAAGTCCTTGGAGCCTCAAAGTTCACCTTTCATCTGATACGCAGACCCTGGGGAGAGGTCTTCTTTTTCCCATGGGAAATGGCCTCCGTTTGCAGCCACTCACCCTGGCAGAAAGAGGGGAGACAAGGTAGAATTACCAAATCTTTGCTTCATTTTCCCAAAAGTAAAGTTGGCAGCAACTAGGATCCTGTAAGTACTTAGAGCCTCAAAGGCCACCTTGAACATATTACTGAGACCCTGGGAAAAGGACATTTTTCCCATGGAAAATGGCCTTCATTTGTGGCCACTTGGCCTGGCAGGCAGGGCAGTGCCAAGCGAGCAATTTGCAAACTCTGCTGGATTCTTCCAAAACAAAAGCGGCCAGCAACTAGGACGCGGCAAGTCCTTAGAGCCCCAGATGGCAACTTCCATCTGATACCCAGACCCTGGGGAAAGGACTTCTTCTCCCCATGCAAAATGGCCTCCATTTGCAGCCATTTGCCCTGGCCAACAGCGCAGTGCCCAGCAAGACAGTTTTTAACATTGCTGGATTCCTCCACAACTAAAGCTGGCAGCAAGTTGGAGCTTGCAAGTCCTTAGAGCCCGAAATGCCACCTTTCATCTGACACCCAGACGCTGGGGAAAGGACTTCATTTTCCCCATGCAAAATGGGGTCAGTTTGAGGCCACTCGCCCTGCCCATCTGCATCGTTCCCGGTGTGAAATTTGCAATCGTGGCTGATTTTCTCCAAAAGTAAAGCTGCTGGCAAGGAGGAACCTGCAACTCCTGAGGGCCCCAGATTCCACCTTTCATCTGATACGCAGACCCTGGGCCAATGACTTCATTCTTCCCATGGAAAATGGCCCTCATTTCTGGCCTCTCGCTGTGACCAATAGGGTGGTGCCCAGCAAGAAACTTGCAATCTTTGCTGGATTTCTCCAAATCTAAAGCTGCCAATAAGTAGTACCCTGCAAGTCCTTAGAGCCCCAAAGGCCACCTTTCATCTGCAACCCAGACCCTGGGGAAAGGCCTTCTTTTTCCCATGGGAAATGGCCTCCGTTTGCAGCCACTCACCCTGGCAGAAAGAGGGGAGCCAAGCTAGAATTACGCAATCTTTGCTGGAGTTTTCCAAAAGTAAAGCTGGCAGCAACTAGGATCCTGTAAGTACTTAGAGCCTCAAAGGCCACCTTGAACATAGTACTGAGACACTGAGGAAAGGACATTTTTCCCATGGAAAAATCTGCATCGTTCCCGGTGTGAAATTTGCAATCATGGCTGATTTTCTCCAAAAGTAAAGCTGCTGGGAATGAGGACCCTGGAAGTCCTTGGAGCCCCAAAGGCCACCTTTCATCTGACACCCAGACCCTGGGGACATGACTTCATTTTCCCCGGGGAGAAAGGGGTCAGTTTGAGGCCATTCGCCATGGCCATCTGCATTGTTCACTGTGTGAAATTTGCAATCATGGCTGATTTTCTCCAAAAGTAAATCTGCTGGGATCGAGGACCCTGGAAGTCCTTAGAGCCCCAAAGGCCACCTTTCATCTGCAACCCAGACCCTGGGGAAAGGACTTCTTTTTCCCATGGGAAATGGCCTCCATTTGCAGCCATTTGCCCTGGCCAACAGCGCAGTGCCCAGCAAGACAGTTTTTAACATTGCTGGATTCCTCCACAACTAAAGCTGGCAGCAAGTTGGAGCTTGCAAGTCCTTAGAGCCCGAAATGCCACCTTTCATCTGACACCCAGACGCTGGGGAAAGGACTTCATTTTCCCCATGCAAAATGGGGTCAGTTTGAGGCCACTCGCCCTGCCCATGTGCATCGTTCCCGGTGTGAAATTTGCAATCGTGGCTGATTTTCTCCAAAAGTAAAGCTGCTGGCAAGGAGGAACCTGCAACTCCTGAGGGCCCCAGATTCCACCTTTCATCTGATACGCAGACCCTGGGCCAATGACTTCATTCTTCCCATGGAAAATGGCCCTCATTTCTGGCCTCTCGCCGTGACCAATAGGGTGGTGCCCAGCAAGAAATTTGCAATCTTTGCTGGATTTCTCCAAATCTAAAGCTGCCAATAAGTAGTACCCTGCAAGTCCTTAGAGCCCCAAAGGCCACCTTTCATCTGACACCCAGACCCTGGGGACATGACTTCATTTTCCCCATGGAAATTGGGGTTAGTTTGAGGCCACTAGCCATGTTCATCTGCATCGTTCCCGGTGTGAAATTTGCAATCATGGCTGATTTTCTCCAAAAGTAAATCTGCTGGGATCGAGGACCCTGGAAGTCCTTAGAGCCCCAAAGGCCACCTTTCATCTGCAACCCAGACCCTGGGGAAAGGCCTTCTTTTTCCCATGGGAAATGGCCTCCGTTTGCAGCCACTCACCCTGGCAGAAAGAGGGGAGCCAAGCTAGAATTACGCAATCTTTGCTGGAGTTTTCCAAAAGTAAAGTTGGCAGCAACTAGGATCCTGTAAGTACTTAGAGCCTCAAAGGCCACCTTGAACATAGTACTGAGACACTGAGGAAAGGACATTTTTCCCATGGAAAAATCTGCATCGTTCCCGGTGTGAAATTTGCAACCATGGCTGATTTTCTCCAAAAGTAAAGCTGCTGGCAAGGATGACCCTGGAAGTCCTTAGAGCCCCAAAGGCCACCTTTCATCTGGCACCCAGACCTTGGGGAAAGGACTTCATTTTCCCCATGGAAAATGGGGTCAGTTTGAGGCCTTTCGCCCTGCCCATCTGCATCGTTCCCGGTGGGAAATTTGCAATCATGGCTGATTTTCTCCAAAAGTAAAGCAGCTGGCAAGGAGGAACATGCAACTCCTTAGGGCCCCAGATGCCACCTTTCATCTGATACGCGGACCCTGGGCCAATGACTTCATTTTCCCCATGGAAATTGGGGTCAGTTTGAGGCCCCTCGCCCTGGCCATCTGCATCGTTCCCGGTGTGAAATTTGCAAACTTGGCTGATTTTCTCCAAAATTAAAACTGCTGGCAACGAGGACACCGGAAACCCTTAGAGCCCCAAATGCCACATTTCATTGATACCCAGACCCTGGGGGCATGACTTCATGACCCGGATGGAAAATCGGATCAGAATGAGGCCACTCGCCCTGGCCATCTGCATTGTTCCCGGTGTGAAATTTTCAACCTTGGCTGATTTTCTCCAATAGTAAAGCTGCTGGGAATGAGGACCCTGGAAGTCCTTGGAGCCCCAGATGCTACCTTTCATCTGATACCCAGAGCCTGGGCCAATGACTTCATTTTCCCCATGGAAAATGGCCTCCATTTCTGGGCTCTCGCCCTGACCGAGAGGGTGGTGCCCAGCAAGAAATTTGCAGTCTTTGCTGGATTGCTCCAAATCTAAAGCTGCCAGTAAGTAGTACCCTACAAGTCCTTAGAGCCCCAAAGGCCACCTTTCATCTGCAACCCAGACCCTGGGGAAAGGACTTCTTTTTCCCATGGGAAATGACCTCTCTTTGCAGCCATTTACCTTGGCTTACAGGGCAGTGCCCAGTGAGAAATTATTAAACTTTGCAGGATTCCTTCACAACTAAAGCCGCCGGCAACCAAGAGCTTGCAAGTCCTAAGAGTCTCAAAGGCCACCTTTCATTGATACCCAGACCCTGGCAACATGACTTCTTTTCCCCATGGAAAATGGGGTCAGTTTGTGGCCAATTGCCCTGGCCATCTGCATCGTTCCCGGTGTGAAATTTTCAAGCCTGGCTGATTTTCTCCAAAAGTAAAGCTGCTGGGAATGAAGACCCTGGAAGTCCTTGGAGCCCCAAAGGCCACCTTTCATCTGATACCCAGAGCCTGGGCCAATGACTTCATTTTCCCCATGGAAAATGGCCTCCAATTCTGGGCTCTCGCCCTGACCAAAAGGGTGGTGCCCAGCAAGAAATTTGCAATCTTTGCTGGATTGCTCCAAATCTAAAGCTGCCAGTAAGTAGTACCCTACAAGTCCTTAGAGCCCCAAAGGCCACCTTTCATCTGCTACCCAGACCCTGGGGAAAGGACTTCTTTTTCCCCTGCAAAATGGCCTCTCTTTGCAGCCATTTGCCTTGGCCAACAGGGCAGTGCCCCGTGAGAAATTATTAAACTTTGCTGGATTCCTTCACAAATAAAGCTGCCGGCAGCCAAGAGCTTGCAAGTCCTTAGAGCCTCAAAGGCCACCTTTCATTGATACCCAGACCCTGGGGACATGACTTCTTTTCCCCATGGAAAATGGAGTCAGTTTGAGGCCACTCGCCCTGGCCATCTGCATCGTTCCCGGTGTGAAATTTTCAAACTTTGCCGATTTTCTCCAAAACAAAAGCTGCTGGCAATGAGGACCCTGCAAGTCCTTAGAGCCCCAGATGCTACCTTTCATCTGACACCAAGACCCTGGGGAAAGGACTTCTTTTTCCCATGGGAAATGGCCTCCTTTATTGGCCTCTCGACCTGGCCAATAGGGTGGCGCCCAGCAAGAAATTTGCAATCTTTGCTGGATTGCTCCAAATCTAAAGCTGCCAGTTATTGTTGTTCTATTTCTCTAGAGTCCCATAAGGCTGTTATCAGATTTCTAAAGTCCATACTTCCTCGGTGTGTTCTTATGGCTGCAGATCTTCACAGCACAGACGCTTTCTTCTGCATGCTGTTCTTTCCCAGTTCAGGGCTCCTTCAAGGCTCTCCCTGAAAGGCTAAGCCGCCCCCTTTTATCCCAGTTCTCTTCAATGGTCACAGCTGCAGCCCATCAAGGACAACCAGGACCTCTGAGGCAAAGCCTCTATACAGATATTCAAATACAATACATTTCCTCTACTATAGCCAGTAAGTAGTACCCTACAAGTCTTTAGAGCCCCAAAGGCCACCTTTCATCTGACACCAAGACCCTGGGGAAAGGACTTCTTTTTCCCATGGGAAATGGCCTCCGTTTACAGCCATTTGCCCTGGCCAACCGGGCAGTGCCCAGTGAGAAATTTGCAAACTTTGCTGGCTTCCTCTACAACTAAAACTTCCGGCAACTAGGAGCTTGCAAGTCCTTAGAGCCCCAAAGGCCACCTTTCATTGATACCCAGACCCTGGGGAAAGGACTTCTTTTTCCCATGGGAAATGGCCTCTCTTTGCAGCCATTTGCCCTGGCCAACAGGGACATTCAGCACACCTTAACAAGCTGAACCTCTGGGAATAATCTGATTTTCATTTCCAAATCTTTTGTGGTTAATTGGACAGATTTCAGAACTGCATTCAAAGTGAATATATTATATTTACAAAGACAGTGAGGAAATAGTTTTTGGTCCTGTTTAGGTTTTCCTGTTAATTCATTGATATGTGCCATCTCCAATTGATACTGAATCCAAGTACCTCCTCATGCATTTGGAATAGATATGAAAATCAAGACCCTTTATGTCTGACAATCAATCAGACTCTGTCCCTACCCCCATCCCACCATTTCCCCCTTCCAAGCCATGGCACTCAGAGCAGCCTTGTGCAAATCTGAGCTCCCTCCAGCCCAGGCAGGACCTCCAGCTTTCAGCTCCTTGGCTGCAGTTCCCCCCTGCTTTCCTTGGAGAAGGAGCTGCCAGAGACCAGAGGGATGTTCATTTATTGTCAGCCAGCAAAGCCAAGGGAAGGCACAGCTCTGTAAAATGCAAAAGTCATTCCTTTCCCTGGCTGTGCCCTGCACCTGATTGTAGAGAGCTTTTTGGATAATTGGTTAGCTGAGAAAGGACATTTCGATGTGATACCGATGGATAAGGATAGGGGAAACAAGCTGGGGATTATGTAACCAGTGCCCAATCACTGACAAAGGTCACAGTGACCTTCTCTGAAACGGGCAGACTGGGGAGAAAATCGCTTGCCAGAAAATGTAGATATCTTAGGTAGAGAAGCTAGAAGAATGCAAACATAGAAGCAAAATAATTATTAGAAGATAGAAGTAGGTGTGGTTGATCCAAGTGTGCTTTAACCAATAATGAGCTCAGCTTTTGCATTATGTATAAGCTTCATTAACACCAATATAAATATGTGTGAGTTTTCAATAAACTTCGGGATTTGCCATTCACGCATATTGTGTGCTGCATTTCTCCCGCCGTTCAGGACACCTGATCCCCACAGCCTGTCTTGTTTCCTTCATCCCTCCTTTGCCAGGCACTTTCTGGGACAAGGGAGCTCTGCTCTGGGGATGGAGAGAGGTCCAAGTGCCGCCATTGGAGTGGGAAGCACAACTCATCAGGTTTGTGTCCTTTGGGGGTCAGGAACTGGTGGGATTCAGAGGCACAGAAAGTTTCTCTTCAAGGCCAGCAGACCATAGTTGAACAGGACACAATTTAATAACAATCACGCTCCTCCCTGAGCTATGTGCAATGTCCCAGCAGTGTCTGATGAGTACACCCTCCACAGGTGATTTCCATACTAAAATTAATTTTAGACAAATGTGGTAATAGATATAAACACAATTAAGTTCTTGTATCAGGATGCTCATCCTGGTGTGGGGGCACAACAGCTCCAACAATTCCTGATTTGCAAAGCTGCCAGTGGTGGATGGAGAAGGGAGGTCAGGCTGCTCTTGGTGTTGAGGAAATGCTGAAAGCAGCCTGACTCATTTCATCTCCTCATGCCCTGGCTGATCTCCCCTCTTTCCCCTCCCACCCATTGGCTTTTGTCTCCCACCAGCCCCCCTGTGAAGAGCCTGGCTCTGTGTTCTCCATCCCCTCCTCGCTGGCACTGCCAGGCTGGGATGAGGAGCCCCTCAGCCTTCCCTGCTCCAGGCTGGACAAGCCCAGCTCCCTCAGCCTCTGCTCACAGCCCAAGGGCTCCAGCCCCACCTTGGAGGCCCTTCCCAGGCCCTGCTCCAGCTGCCAGACATCTTTCCTGCCCTGGGCAACCCAACCCAGGCCACAGTGACCTGGAGAATCCCCGTCCTTGATGTCCTGGTCACACAGCCCTGGCCCCTTGTCCCCTGTCAGGCTCTGGGGTGGATCCTGTGGAACATCCTTTGGTGGAGGCTGTGGCTCCAGGGGGGCAGGGGGATCCCGGGGGACAGGGACCCTGCTGGGCATGGACAGCATTGGACTTGTTGGGAGAAACGGTGAGGGGGAGCTGGGGCAGAATGAGCAACCCAGTGACCTGACACAGCCCTGCTGGGATGTCACACAGCCCCTCTGGGATGTCACAGCCTCCTCTGTGATGTCACAGCCCATTCTGTAATGTCATACAGCCTCCTCTGTGATGTCACAGCCCATTCTCTAATGTCACACAGCCCCTCTGGGATGTCACAGACCATTCTCTGACATCACAGAGCTGCTCTCTGATGTCACACCCGAGTCTGTGATGTCATAGTCTGCCCTGTGATATCTGGCCTCTGCCCTGTGATGTCACAGCCTGCTCTGTGATGTCACAGAGGCAGTCTATGATGCCACAGCTGCTCGATGACCTCACATGATCCACTCTGTGATGTCACAGCCCACTCTGTGACCTCATGTTACCAGATGATAAATTGTCTCCACCAGCTGAGCTGACACCTAGAGATTGTTCTCCACAACCCCAGGCCTGTGGAGAGCACTCAATGCCCATTGTGTGAGAAGGGGAACTGGAAGTTCAGCAGCCTCAGTGTCCTGCCAGCTCAGCCAGGCCCACGGGAACATTGGGCTCCACGAGCACCAGGGACCAGCAGAGACACCCCCAGGACAGAAGAACACATGGGTTAAGAGGAGGGGAAATATGTTAATGATTTTGGGGAAATGATTACCACATGTGTGAAAAAGAAGAGAAAATCACCAAATTTGCAGATGACAGCAAGCTGGGTGTGAGTGTGGATCTGCTGGAGGGTAGGAGGGCTCTGCACAGGGCCCTGGACAGGCTGGATCCAGGGCCCAAATCCAACAAGGTGAGGTTGAACAAGTCCAAGTGCCGGGTCCTGCACTTTGGCCACAACAACCCCTGCAGCTCTACAGGCTGGGGACAGAGGGGCTGGAGAGCAGCCAGGCAGAAAGGGACCTGCAGGGACAGATGGACAGCAGTCTGGACATGAGGCAGCCGTGTGCCCAGGTGGCCAAGAAGGCCAATGGCTCCTGGCCTGGCTCAGGAATGGTGTGGCCAGCAGGAGCAGGGCAGGGATTGTTCCCCTGTGCTCAGCACTGCTTGGGCAGCACCTTGAGTGCTGTTTGCAGTTCTGGGCCCCCAATTTAGGAAGGACATGGAGGGGCTGGAGCGTGTCCAGAGAAGGGCAACAAGGCTGGGGAGGGGTCTGGAACACAAGAGCTTTGAGGAGCAGCTGAGGGAGCGGGGGTTGTTTATCCTGGAGAAGAGGAAGCTCAGGGGAGACAAGGCAGTGTCAGGGCACAGCTTGGACTTGATGATCTCCATGGCCTGTTCCAGCCTTGCTGATTCTGGGATTCTCTGAAAGAACCCTTGGAGCAGTTGCAGGATGAGCCCTGGGCCTCCTCTTGAGGAGCTCCAGCAGCCCAGGTGCCTCAGCTGCTCCTGGCAGCCCCAAAGCCCATCCTGTCAGTCGTGCAGAGCCTGTGCAGCTCCTCCTCACTGCCCAGAACAGGGAGCCCCAGAGGCAGACACAGCAGCCCAGATGTGCCCCCCTGGCCTGGGCTGCCTCTGGCAAGGGAGCAGCAGCAGGCACTGCAGGAGCCTGCAGACAATTCCTGCAGCACTTGTAGGATGATCCTGCTCCCCAAGGGACGTTCCCATGGGGCCAAGTCAGGAACTGCAATGGGCAGTGGGGCCAGAGAGGAAAGGGCAACCAGGGATGGGCTGTTTGCAGGGGAGGGAACGAGGGTGGGCAATGGGAGGAAATTTGTATCAGGAAGAGGAAAGAAAGCAAAGGTGAAGCAAAGGAAACTCTCAGGGCAGTTTGGGGCTGGCTGCCAGGCAGCCCTGGCTCTGAGCAACAGCGTCTGCAGTGGCACAGGAAACTCCCAGCTGATGGGAACAAACTTTCTGGCTGAGTGCAGAGGCCAGGACAAAGCTGAGTGGTTTCCCTGGTGTCCCCCAGCCCTTGCTGGCCCCGGGGGCTGATGGCATTTGTGCTCCCTCAGGTTCATGTCCCGACAGCAACAGCATGGGGGTGCTCCCCTTGCTGTGTCCAATGCAAGCTGGGGCTGCTGAGCCAGTGCTGCCGTGTCTGTGCCTGCAAGGATGAGGCACCTGTGTGAGCTGGGGGAGAGGCCAGGGCTGCAGAGGGGGGATGTTGTTGGCAGCTGCATGAGGACGCTCTGGGACCCTGCCCTGGGCTGTGCAGCGCACTGGGGATGGATCAGCCCCTGCTCTGCTGCTCCTTCCCGTCTGCCCCAGGGCCCTTGCAGAGCCCCAGCTGTTGCTGCCCTCAGCTGCCATGGCAACCCTCAGGACAAAGCGGTGCCAGGGCTGTTCCAGGTACAATTGCAGTGACACTCGTTGGTGCCACCAGGTGCCATGGCAACCAATGCCCGCACCCGTTGTGATGGTTGGTGGCCATGGAAAGCTGCCCTGGGCCCCTTGCTCAGGGCTGCTGTCAGTGCCCAGGGCCAGAGGGGATCCCTTGCTGGGGGCTGTGCCATGGCCACCTGCCCTGTGCCACGCTGGCCGCTCGGGCACCAGGAACCAGCAGCCAAGGGCACTGCCAGGGCCAAAGGCCAGGTCAGCCAGACAGAAAGGGGCAGGGCTGGGCACTGTTTCCATGGCAACCGTCACTGGGGGGACACCTGGGTCGCCTGGCCTGGCAGTTGCCATGGAAAGCCCTGGCAGGCACTGAGGGCACAGCCCCTGGCACTGAGACACTGCTGGGCCGGGTGCTGAGCACAGCGCTGAGCACGCAGAGATGGTTTTGTTCTTGCTGAGCTGCAGCACAGCCAAGGCCTGTCCTGCCCCTCGTCCAGCCACGCTGGGGAGGGGCTGGGGCTGCGGGGGAGCTTGGCAGGGGACACAGCCAGGACAGGTGACCCCAACTGACCCCGGGCATAGCCCAGACCACAGGACATCATGCTCAGGGTATGAAGGGGGGGAACAAGGAGGAAGGGGGGAATTTTGGAGCGAGGGCTTTTGCCTTCCCAGGTAACGCTTAGGCAAGAGGGGGCCCTGTTTCACCAGTGGGCAGGGTCACTACCAAAGACACAGACACCAACTTAAGGAATTGTGTCATTTATATCATGCACAGCTGCAAAGAATTACAAAAGGATAAGCTCAGCAAAGCACATCATCATTAGCAAAGAATTACAAAAGAAGCTCAGCAATCCATCCAGTCATGACTACCAAAGATTGCCTGCAGTGATTAAAGAAAGATCCATCAGCAGCTCCCCTCAGATTTTACCATCACCCAGACCCACACATCAGCTGGGGAAGCCAAGGACTGCAGAGCCACTCCCAGACACTGGGAATTCCTGCAGGTGCCTCCACCTCTGCAGGCAAGGAGGCTCCCAGCCCGCTGGGAGAGGACACAGCTTTTCCACTGTTAAACAAACAAGCTGACATCACTGCTACTGTGGCAACATCTGGTTTCATTCTCCTCATTGGTTCCTCCCAAAGCCTGGCCAGGGCTCAAGGAGGAACCAAGGGAGTTGACTTTGATCCTTCAGCCCCAAACAAGGCCAGATGGGGCCGGGGCTGGTTTCTCAATACAGAAAGATAAATCCATGTTTTATCAAGGAACACATGCACTGATCATGTTGTTAATAATGCTTCCTTAAGGAGTGAATACAAATAGAACATTTGGTTGGAAGGTTCATCTAGAGGTGAACTTTGCCTCAGGGCCTGTTCAGGCCTTGGTGCTTTGATCAGTCCTAAGACCTACAATGAGCTACAACCTTCCTAACCATTCTTTCAATAACACAGTTTAGATTGAGATATTAGGCATAAAGGCATCTCCTCTTGTGCTTCAATTAAGTGCTGTTTAATTGCATTACTCTGAGCTATTCACCTTCCTTTTAAAACATGCCTAAATAGTTGCTGGTATTCTCTGTTATTTATCAAATGCCTCTCTTTTCTAGAGACTGCCTCTTTTAAGACAAGTCCCAATACTCCACTTCCCAGCACAAAGCATCACAACAACTCTAACATGGAATGTCAGAGTGCACACCAAGTGCACACGCTGCAATGATGACAGGTACTGCCACAAATGCATGTCACAGCAGCCTCCACTTTGGCAGCCATGAAGCCAATCCCAGCAAGAAGAATTTTCTTCTTTCTGCCACTCTTCTACTGCTCTTTGTGTCAAGGTGATTGCTGACTGTTGGCCTTCAAACCCATCCCTGAGAGCAGTGCAACATTCCTGTCCCATGAGAGCCCAGGCTCCTCCTTGGCCAGCAGGCAGATCATCCAAGGCCATGCGGTTCTGTGGAGTCCCGAGTTGTGTTTGTTGGAGCTCACAGGATGTGCTATTGGACATTTTAACAGCATCATTTGCTACTTCTCCTAATCATCCATTCAGCTTATTCCTGTCAACTCCACACGATGGGGCAGCACACATGGGCCACAGGATGAACCAGAATCTTTTGCTTGCTGAAAGCCAAGGCATTCCTTGGGGGGAAAATGTTCTCTGGGCCCCAATTCTTCCTTGTGGTTGTTCCTGAAGGACCCAAAATGGTGGCCCCGCAGCCAAGAGTGGTGTGACACTGACACCGAGCAGCTCCAGCAGCCCAAGTTCTACTGACATTGGCAGTGATGCAAAAGCACAGAAATCCTCTCACACTGTGGCCTCTGGAACTAGAACAGGCTTTGGTTTCTCCTGAAGGCAAATCTTAGGGAGTCCTGTCCAAGTGATCATGGTATTCCTGTGTTCTCTTTAACTGTGCCTTCCCTGACAGTGACGAGTCAGAGCCCATGGACAGAGTTCTGGCCACCCCACAGGGTGGGTCCTCCAAGGGAGCCCCATTCCTGCCAACTCCAGCTGAGAACACACCCAGCAATTGGTGACATGCAGCACTTTGCCTACCCTGATCTTTACATTTTCATAGCTCATCTGTTGTGGTGTGTTTTATGCTTGTTCAGTTTTCCCCCCATTGTTCTCTCAGAAAGTCCTGCCCTGTTACCAGTTTGTGTCAATCCCCAAACCCCTCCCCAGTTGTCTTGGTTACCAAATGTATCTTTCTTGTTCCCCACCCCTGGCAGCCTGCCTGTCACTCGACACCCCTGCCTCTTTTTCTAGAGAGTTCGGGCCAGGGTGTCGAGTGATTGGGTTAGGGGCCAGGGTCCCTCCCGCAACTGTGTTTGATGGGTTCTCCGATCATGCCAATCCTTAATGTATCCCTCTCTGATTTGCTATCTTTCACCCCTCCCACCCTCTGTAAAACCGAGGCTTTCCCTGCCTCGGAGCCCTCAGCTCCTTCTACCTGAACCTGCACGTTTCCCTACCAATAAAACCTCCCCCCCAAAGAAACTGAGGGTCGCCTCTTCATTTCATCCTGCGACTTCGGAGCTCTCTACTGCGGCCACACGTCCGCAAGGCTTGACATCGCCTTGGGCACAAGGCCCTGACTCCGGGTTGGGGAAGTGCCTTACTGGCTGGAGGTTGGCTGGACACTTATCTAGCCTGGGCGTTTCACTTTTCACCGGCCACTGCTCCACTCATCATTACATTTTGATGACTAACCCCTTGGTGAAACACTAGAGGTGTTTGTGGCAGACAAAGATTCTGGCTGACTATCAAGGTACACCTTACAGACATCAGTAGTACTTTAGTGACACCGTTCTTCATTCTTTTTTCTCAATCTCATTCACATTAGGAACAAGAATTCTGTTGTCCATGGAGCTGGCACCTTTTTAATTCCAGAATAATGCCCCCAGGCCCTTTGCTGTTCAGCTTTACCATGTTGTCTGTGGCCAACAAGGCTTGGGAGGGCCCTTTCCCCTCTGGCTGGAAGGGGCCGGGTCCCAGTCCCTGAGGGGCACCCAGGCTCCTGGATGCAATTCCTGTGCAAGTCCCTCAGTGTCACAGCAGCCTTCACATGGAGCCCCCCGTGGATCAGAGCATTTCCCAAAGGGGCCCTTGGGGCAAACAGGCAGATCTGGTCTGGCAGGATGTGTAAAACAATATCCTGTCAGATCTACTTGTTCTCACACACAATCCTTGGCTGCAGGGACACATCCCCATTGTTCCTGCCCAGGTTTCAGGACTCAGAGTTGTCTTTCCCAGGAGCTGCTCCTTCAGCTGCCTCGGGAGGGCCTTTTGGCCTCCAGACCCACACTCTGGCTCCATTATTAGGGCTGCTGGATCCACACCCTTTATCTCCACAAACGGTGGTGACTGGAGCTGGATCTCCTTTTTTCACAATCGTTCTTAAAATTGCAATATTGATAATTGTGCTACCCTGTCATGGGGCTGAATAATCCAATCTTGTTCACTATTGTTTAACAGAATTACTGTAATTTCTCCTGGATATTCTGCATCAATTCCTCCTGCCATGACAGGAACACTTTGCAAGGCCAAGCTCCAAGGAAGCAGTTACCAAAGCAAAGTGTCCTGGAGGAATCTGAATTCCTGTTTCAGTATTGATAGCTCTCATTTGCTTTGAATTTATCCTAATTAATTCCAATGCATGAAGGCCCAGCCCTGCAGCCTCTGGGCTGGCCCTGCCAGGGGCCATCACAGCCAGAACAATTTCCCAGGCAGCCCAACTCTCACTGCCCATGGTAGGATTTGCAAACTGGGGGCAGCCGTGCACAGCCAGGGGGTTTCCATTTCCCCCGTGGGCCATTGTTGAGGGCATGGGGCACATCTGAGAGATGGGTTCTCCATGGGAAAAGGTTCCCATCTCCTCATTTGTTCAACTGCTCTTTTAACAACCCCTTCACCCGTGCAACCAATCCTGCAGCTTGTGGATAGTCTGGTACATGAAAAACCCTGCAGGCTTAATCACTGTATTTTTCACAGGAACAGACAAAGCACTCTGCATCACAGTATCAGCACACCCTATAAAAATCGCCAATTTCCTCCCTTCCTCCTTTTTTCATTGTATACAATCTCACAAATTTGACCACTGACATTAGGGTCCTGGCCAATCCTGTTCTGTAGGGTATTTAGTGTTACATCCCTGAGCAGCCAAAGCTACCAAATTAGTACTGTCAGCACTATTTCACATTATTCCTATTTTTTATGTAGATATTGATATAGACATATTGAAATATAGATACATATTAAAAATATATAAATACATATATAAATATATATTAATTTCTTATACTATAAATAAGTATATAATGATACAATATATCAATATTTCACTTGCACAAATGCATCTGAGCTCAAGAAAAAAACCTTCTTCTGTTGCTCCATGTGGGAGCATTCCAACAATAATTGTTCCTTCTGAAGGTGCTGTTTCCTATGTACTCTCAACAAATTCATCTTTGTCTGCCCAAACCCACAAGGTCTTTTCCTTTTCCATATGCAACTTCTGGATGCATTTGAAGACATCCAGGGCTGCAGCTTCTTTTACCTGACTGCCCCAGTGCTCCCACGGGGCTCCGACCTCAGCCCACTCCAGAGCCAGGGAACTCCAGGGAAGGGCTTCCCATCTGGGAATTTCTGATGGCACTGATTCCTCACATTTACATTGAACAAGTGACATTTTGTTGGGATCTGGCCAGACTGTGCCAGTTTGGTTTCACCAGTGGGCAAAGTCAGCACCAAAGACACAGACTCCAACTGAAGGAATCAGTGTCATTTCCTGCAGTTCAGAGCAGCAAAGAATCACAAAAGGAGCAGCTCAGCAATGCACCCAATCATCCCCACCAAAGATTGCCTGCAGTGATTAAGAAAGATCCAGCAGCATTTACCCTCAGCCTTTACCATTCCCCAGATACACACAGCAGCTGGGGAAGCTGTCACAGCCAAGGGCTGCAGAGCCACTCCTGGGCACTGGCAATTCCTGCAGGTGCCTCCAGCTCCAGCTGAGGCTCCAAGCCCGCTGGGAGAGGGCCCAGCTCTGACAGTGCTGAATGAACAAACTGACAGCACTGCTAGTGTGGCAACATCTGGTTTCATCCTCCTCTTGGGCCCCTCCCAAAGCCTGGCCAGGGCTCAAGGAGGAACCAAGGGAGCTGACTTTGACCATACAGCCCCAAACAAGGCCAGATGTCAGATTTCATGGCCTTGTCTGGCTTCTAAATACACAAAGGTCCATACATGTTTCACTAAGGAGTGGCTGCATCTATCACAGTGCTAATGACCATGCATATTTCATTAGGGAGCAGATACAAAGATAACCTTTGCTTGGAAGGTTCATCCAGAGGCCACCTTGGGCTCAGGGCCTGCTGTCCAGGCCTCACTCAGGGCTGCTGTCCAGGCCTTGGCACTTCAGGGACGTGCTTTAGTGCTGGGCTTGGCACTGCTGGGTGAGCGGCTGCACTGGGTGAGCTCAGAGGGCTTTTCCAACAGAAAGGATTCTGTGATTCCATGATTCTATCCACTGCATTCAGCTGGGGCTATTTTAGCAGCATTATTTTGCTCCAAAAGTTCCCTCTTGCCCAGCTCCTGTGGCCTGAGGCTTCAGCTCCTTCAGCTCCTGGTGCTGAGCTGCTCATGCTGAACGAGACGACTCGGAGAGAAGAACACAGTCCATCCAATTCCTTCTGGGACACACAGAGGGGAGGCTGTGCAAACAGGAGCATTGTTTGCTGTGGCCTCCTCTCTGCCCTTCACGCCTTTCAGCACTTGGAACCAGCCAAGAGCTTTCTCCAAGAGTGCAATGGAGCAGCTGTTCCTGCTCCTGGGCCTGGCTCTTCCCAGTCTCTGACCCTGCCTGGTTCTGTCCCTCTTGCTGTGCCCTCTGCTCCCCCAGGGCTCGCTGGCTGCTGCCCAGGACTGTGGCACTGGCACAGATCCAGTGCTCCAGACCCTCCTTTCTGTGGCCTTGGAGCTGCCTGGGCACAGCAGCCTTTTCCATCTGGAAGCTCCCCATGGACAGGGAGTGCCCAGCTCCGTTCCTTGCACAGCCTCCAGGAGCCCAGGGCTGCCATCTCAAGTCCCTGCTGGCACTGGGGGCTCCCAGGTGCCTCAGGCTGCTGTGACATCGCTGCACACGGGAGGGAACAGGGGCAGGGGCTGTGCTGAAAGTCAGCTCCATCTGCTGCTGCTGCTGCTGCTGCTGCTGCTGCTGCTGCTGCTGCTGCTGCTGCTGTGGGGTCATTTGTGCAGCCCTGGCCCAGAGTCAGGGATGAGATCCTGCCAGTCTCTTCCAGCCCTGGCTGCTCAGAGTTTGGGCCTCAGAGTCTCAGGTGGCCAAAGGCAGCTGCTGCTAGGCCCTCTGTGTGCCCGTGTTCAGCAGTGCTGCTCCATCACTCTGTGCCCAGCAACGGGAAAAGCCTCAGCCCTGCAGGGCCAGGAGCTGCTGGGCTCTGCCTGAGCAGCTCAGCCAGCAGGAAGGGAGCTGCTCCACACGGGAACCAGGAGCAAAGGACATTCCTTTTGTAGGACATTTTTTCTGTTAAAAAAAAAAAGAAATAAGAAGGAATTAATAAAAACACAGAAGAGAATGTGAAAGATAAAAACAAAAACCAAGTGTGTAAAAAAAAATAGTGCATAACTTTGGATTAAGAGGTAACTGATCTTTCTTAAAAAGAGAACTCAGGTATTTATTTTGTAAATGTGGTAATGGCATGGATCCATCTTACTGGCCTCAGTAACCTTTTTAAAAAAGATTTTGGGGTTTGTTTCCAATACTGTAATTTTGAATTGTGGTGAAATTGGTGTGAAGGAAGAAGAAATTGCTTTGTGCCCTGCCAGCTCCAAGCAGGATTGGGAATCTAAACTCTGTCAAAGCCCAAATCCTTGAGAAGATGACCTTCCTTCTCAGCCTGGGAATGAGCTGCACGTTCCCTTTGAAACTGTCAGGGATTTCTTAGAGTCACAAAGTCCCACTGAGAGCTTTTTGCTCTGGTTTGGCAGTGCAGAAGGGCAATTGTCCATCCATCAGCTCCAGACTGCACTGCCTCAGGAGCACGGCCCACTCGCCAGCTTTGGCCCACTTGTGGCACTTCTAGAGGAGGAAGAAAGTGCAATTGCACAATTCCAGCCAATCAAGAGGGAAGAATGGGACAGACAAAACACCCTGTGCAGATCCAGGCGTTCAGCTGGGACTGTGGAGAGTTTGGGTCCTTGCCAGTTGGATGTGTGTCCCCAGCTGCAATCTCTGGGCCTGCAGCAGAGTCTCACTCACTGCCAAAGCAGAAAGTTTAGGTGCTGTGCTCACAATGGGCTCGTCTGATGCAAAGCTGTCAGAGCAATGTGAGGGCAGAGCCAGCCCAGCTGGGCCCAGGGCTGAGCCCAGCAGAGCCCTGGCAGAGCCCAGAGCAGCCTCAGCAGCCGCAGAGCCCGGCTGCAAGGAGAGAAAGCAGAAACCACCCGTCAGCTGGGGGCTCCTGTCCCCTTGTGCCAAGGCCTGCGGTGCCCAGGCCATGCTGGCTGTGCCCAGAGCTGTACCCAGAGCTGCCCATCCCTGCTGCCTTTGGCAGCAGAGCAGGAGGGCAGGACATGTGCCCAGCCTGCAGCCAGCCACGGCACATCCAGCGCTCAGCAGCTGCCCAGAGCAGGATGCTCCTGTGCTCGCTGCCATCTCCCAAAAGCTCTGATCCCACCCTGCCAAGCACACAGGGACCCACCTCACGCCACCCACGGCTGGAAGAAAAGCTGCTCCCAATCCATGTCCTCAGCCTTCTCCAAGGGCACAGCCCATCCACGCCAAAGCTGCTCCCAAGCACTTCCCCATCCACACTGGACCACCTCGAACGCTTCCTCTGGAAAAACAAACAACACATTCTTGAAAAGAGATTAGAGACAAAAAGGCAAAACAAGAAAAACAGTAAAAACTCTTATCTCTGTCAGGGCCTTGAGGAAGGCCCAACTCCTACATGGTGGGGAAAAACCCAGCCATGGCTGAGGGAAGCCCACACTTTCTCTCTTCCCCCCTGCACTGCCCCCCAAAATCACGGTGGTCCCAAAGCAAACAAGGGCTGCTTGTGGCCTCTGACAGCCAATTGCTCAGGGCTCGCCAGCGCCCCAGCCCCTCAGGCTCTGCCCCAGCCCGGCCAAGCTGCCCGGCAGCAGCTCCAGAGCAGCCCCATCCAGAGGCACCTGGGAGCCCTCAGCAAGGCAGCCAGCAGCACACGGGCAGGAGGGCACGGATGGCGCTTCCTGCCTGGCACAGGGCTTGTGGCCATCTCCAGGCACCGCTCTGGCAGGGATCCCCGCAGCTCCGGCCCCTGCCCAGCCGCTCTGGCGGCACCACAAAGGCTTCAGCAGAACCACCACAGGCCAAGGGGCTTCTGGCCATTTCCCCTTGCCCACTGCACGCCTGGGCAGCTGGATGAGCACAAGCACCCTTTCCCCCTTCAGGGCCCCACCACCCCTCAGCCTGCTGTGCTGCTGAGCACAAGCACCCTTTTCACCCTTTCCTGCCTCTTGCCCTGCACACCCTGGGCAGCAAAGAAAAGCTCCTGGCAGTCTGTATATCATAACACATTCTAGAATTGAGTTATTTACAATAATCTATAGTATATAAAAATACATATAATTAAATATAGTCTAGAATTTATTTATTTACAATACAGACAAAAAATGGAAAAGTAGAAAAGAAAAATCTTGAAGAAAAAGAAAATTACCCCTGGCTCAGGTTGCCCCAGCAAAGAAAGCCTCCCAGATCAGCTCTCCTCCTCAGTCATCCGGCAGAGCAGGCAGCCGAGCCCCGACAGGCGAGGCTGAGTCCTCCATGCCCTGCGCAGCTGATCTTGCAGCCTCTGCATGGTGGAATATCGCCCACTCTGTATTGCCAGGAGGACATGCAGTGTTTCAAGTGCCAGCTGTGACACGGCACTGCTCCTGTCCTTCGTCAGGCGTTCCAGGGCTGCAAGAAAGAGGAACAGAGCCAAGGTCAGAGCCGGATCTGCGGGGAGCCCAGGAGAGCCCCCTGCAAGGGCCATCGCAGCCGGCTCTTGCCATGGGCAGGAGGGAGCAGGGAGCAAGGGGATCAGGCCGAAGCTGCTGGCCACCAATGGCCCCCATGGCCCTGAAAGCTCAGTGTGCTCTGGCCACGGGAGCAGAGCCCTCCGCAGCCGGGGCAGGGCTTGCAGCTCTCGCCCCGGCAGCCCGCGCTGCCAGCCCGCTGCCCTCACTCACCTCTGCAGATCAGCTGCAGCTCTCGCTGCTGCCCCCTCAGGCGCCGCCCGGCCATGCCTGTGAACACAGAGCCTGTCACGGCGGCAGCGGCACAGCTCCCTGCCAGCGGCGCTGCCGGCGCTGTGGCCACACGGGCTGCTGGCCCGGCAGGGCTCAGCCCGGCCCTTGGCGCACGCTGCCGCCCCAGGGCACGGCTGCCAGAGGGCGGCAGCAGCAATGCCCAGCCCAGGCGGAGCTCCACGGCGCCGGGCCCGGCTGGCGCTGCCGGGGCAGCAGGCGGGGCCGGGGCCGAGCTGCGGCGGGCCGGGGAGGGAGCCCGGGCTCGTGGCTCACCCATGAACCTGATGGCCGCCTCTTGCAGGGGCTTCTGTGGGCTCTCCAGGTAGCGCAGGGCCCGGCGCACGTGCTCGGCCGCTCGGCTCCTGTCCTCTGCCAGCTGCAGAGAGCGGCAGGAGGGAAGGGTTGGCGCGGGCTCAGCCCCTGGGCCGGGCGCTGCCTGCGCCCAGCCCCGGCCTCCCCTGCCCGCACAGCCCTGAGGCGCGGCCAGCAGCCGCTGGCGCCGGGCTCCCGAGGGGAGGGGGCAGCGGGCCGGCTGCTGCCCGGGGAGCCGCGGTGCCGGCCCGCAGCCCTGCCGGGCTGGGGCTCCATGGGCACCCGGCTCGGGCCCACGGGAGCCTGGAGCAGAGCCCGCGCGACCCAGGGAAGGCAGCGGCCTGTGGGGCGCAGGCTGGCGCCCCTGGTTGCAGCGCTGGGCAGGAGCACAGCTGCCAGCCGCACTCGCTGAGCAGCGTGGTCAGGGGGCTTCTCCAGCCTGAGGCTGGGGCTTGCAGGCCGTCCTTACCAGGCCCTCGCTGAACTTCCAGGTCTGACCCAGCTGCAGCATGTGTTGGAGATCTTTCCTGTGCAGGAATGTGGCTGAAGAATGCAGTGTTTCCCGGGAGTCCTGGAGAGCAGCAGAGACCTGGAGATGGCACCAGAGCCCGGGGCCCAGGACCTGCACAGGTCCCTGAACCAAGGCCAGGAGGAGGCTGCAGCCCACCAGGCGCCAGAGCAGGAGGCAGCCAAGCCCCCTGCCAGAGGGCCAGCGGCAGCCAGTGAGTCCTCACCTCTGCCACATGCTGGTTCTCATCATGGCAGTGGAAGAGCAGTGGGAGCAGGCTCTGGTGCACGTATGACTTCAGGGCCTTTTTTTCCTCTTCCGGTGAAAAATACAGTATCTCTCGGAAGATGAACATGGAGCACGCCTGCACCTGGCTATCATCCTGTATGAAAGGAAGAAAAAGAGCCCTCAGCATCGGCTGCTTCACACCCATCTGGGCACAGGCCTGAAAATGCACAGGGCACAAAGTTTGCAGGCAGCAGCCGGTGGCCGTGGCTGGAGGCGCAGAGCCTTACGTTGTCAAAGAGCGGCAGGAGCGCCCCAGCCAGCTGCAGGGCGAGGGGGCTGGCTAGCAGGGCACCATTGCACAGGAACAAACGGCTGAGGAGAACCATGGTCATCCTAAGCATCTTGCTGTCATTTTCCTGCAGCAGCTCCACGAGCCTTTCATGCAGGCTCCACATTCTTATTGCAGCCTGTGTGGAACACGAGTGTGTGAAACGCCATCCTGCTGCCGCAGGGCCCAGAGGCCAAAGGCCTGTGCCAAAGCACTGGAGCAGCTGGAGCGGGAGGCAGGAGAGCTGGGAGCAGCTGCCTCAGCGCCCCAAGGCCAGGCAAGGCCAAGCAACTGCCTTCCCCAGCCCCACACTGGCAGCATGGCTTCAGCCGCTGCCTTCTTCTCACCGAGACACTGGTGCCGAGCACCAGGAGGCCTCTGAGGGCCAAGTGACGCATCTCCCTGCACTCGCTCTGCAGGTTCTTGGACATGACCTCCAGGACGCTGTCACGGCATTCAATCAAGTTCAGGCAGTCCAGGATCTGAGAGGCACAAGGCCGGTGACGGGGGAGCCCCACAGGGCCGGGCCCAGGCAGCAGCACAGGGCGCGGGCACCATCCCGGGCAGCTGCGGCCACGAGAAGGCAGAGAGCCGGGAGGCAGCTCAGCCAGGCAGCGCTGGCCTTCAGGCTCACCTCCACAAGGAACGCCATGGCGGCCAAATCCCCGCATGGCATGTCTTTCCTAAGCAGCCTGAGCAGGTGGAATGCAACTGCGGAACACGAGGCTTTGGATGCGTGGTGCATTTCTCTGATAGGAGGAAATCGGAAGCAAAACCCTGAGGCAGCAGGGCTAAAGCTCTGCCAGGACTGACTCACAGTGGTCTGGCCTTTCTCCAGCGCCCAGCAAGGGGGAGCCAGGCCCTCTGGGAGGTGGCTGCTCTTGGGCACGCCCCTCTCCCAGCCTTTTGCAGTCTCCTTGGCTGTCCCTTGGTGACAAGGCCTTGTGGCCCACGACCACGGGGCCCCACTGTGTGGGGCACCCCGGGCACAGGGCACAAATGCCAGGGGCAGTTGGGGAGCAGGGGGTCTCACCTGGCCAGCATGCCCACAGCGCAGTGGTGGGTGTCAGCACAGAGCAGCGTGTCCCAGCCACGCTTGTCTTCCATTGCCACCACAACATCCTCATAGTGCAATCGGCAGAGCAGGGCCTTCAGGGTCTGCTCTGCAAAGCTGTGTGCGGAGCAAAGCCCAGGTCACGCTGGGAGCACTGGCTCCTGCCCTGGGCACGTGGCAGGGACGGGAGGACTTGCATAGAGCACCTGTTGGGGTCGGTGGCAAGGCCGTGTTGCTGCTGGCATCCCTTCCAGAAGGTATCGGCCGCCTCTGGCATATCCAAGGTGCTGAAGAGCACTTGGAAGAGCAGATGCACAAAGAGGCAGGGGAAATGCACGGTCACCACATGTGGGACATAGGGCAACTGGAGGATCTTCAACATCACCACAGTTGCCTACAAAGGACAGAGCAGCCCAAGCTCAGTGCCGAGGTGTCCGTGTGGCATGGCCCAAGCGTGGCAGGGAGAGGCCAGCAGAGATGCAGGGGGAGCACGGGGCCTTGTGGCTCTGAAGCTGCCCCTGGGCCAGGTTTCAGCCCAGCAGGGAGAGGCAGCGAGACACCGTGGTGGAGGGAGGATGGAGACCTGATGGAGAGGTGAGCTTGGGCTGAGCAAAGGCCAGTTGCAGAAACTCACAGCCAGGGCAAGGACAGGCGTGTGGTCCCCATCGGAGGTGCGTGCACATGCTGTACTCTGGCCAGTTGGCCAGCACATCAAGGAGTACGAGCATGGCCGTCTCTGCAGTCCTGCACGAGCACATGATGGTCTTCCACATGGTGGTAGCAGCTCTGTGGGGTCAGAGCTCTGTCTCAGGGGGGTTTGGGACACAGCACTGTGGCCTGGGCCGCAGTGGGGAGCTGAGCTGGCTTCCAGCCCTGCCTCTGCCCACTGTCCCTCAGCACGCAGGTGGCCCAGCCCCGTGGGGACTGGCCCCTGAGGAGCAGGGAGGGAGCATGGCAGCACGCTGGGGACTGGCAAAGGGAGGAGCCAGAGGGCCCTGGAATTCTCTGTCTGTCAGACCACTGGGACAGGCTGTACAGAGTGATGGGCTGCTGAGCCCTGAGCCTTGTGGGCACGTGGGCCCCGTACCTGTCACATGATGGGGCCACACGCAGGAGAGCCATCACCACATCAGCGGGCTGTGCCTCTGTCGGATCCAGAAGGGGCCTGTACAGGTTGTACTCAGGAAACTCATTGGCCATGAGCCACTGGTGGATGTACCTGACCATGGCGGGCACCTGGAGAAGGCAGGTGAGACTTGGAAAGCTGCCAGAGGGAGTCATGTGCCCAGCTGCCCCAGAAACGTACTTCCCTTGCCACCACACTGCCATGGCCTCAAGGCTTACAGTGAGCAGCAGGCGTGGCTTGGGAGGCCAAGCAATTGCTGGGAGGATGGAAGGCAGGCCACAGGCTGCTTACTTGCTTTGGACTGGAAGGTCCCTCCTCCACAAGCAAATCCAGCAGGGCAGCACTGCTCTTGGTTTTGAAGATGGGAGGGTACGCTCTGACCACAGTGCCCATGACGCTGGTCTCTTCCTCTCGAATCCTCTTCATGAATTTGCACACCATCTGTAGCAGAAGGGCAAGAAGCCAGGGATGTTGCAATGAGTGCTCCACACACGGTGCTGGGCTGAGCAGGGACAGCAGGCCCAGCCCAGGTGGGGGTAGCTGCAGGTACCTGCACTGTTCTTTGGAAGCGGCCACGGGTGCGTTCCTGCTCTTGTGTGCGCTCCAGGGCTGCATCTGGCAAAGAGCGAGTGCAGCCAGAGCTGAGGGGCTGCGGGAGAGGCCGGAGAACACAGCCCAGCCCTGCGCTGCCCAGGCAGGGAGAGCCCCGGGATGCTCCAGGGGGATGGAGCACGGCCACTGCGGTGTGTCTGCCCAGCCCCTCTTCCGTCCTGTCCGTGGGCATTTCCCCAGGGAATGGCATGGCATGGCATGGCATGGCATGGCATGGCATGGCATGGCATGGCATGGCTCCAGCCCTGCAGCCCAGCTCTGCCACTCACCCTCCTGCGGTGGATGGAACGGCACCACCTCTTCCGTCTCCTGTGCTGGGGTAGCTCCAGGGCCTTCTTCCTCCTCCTCCTCCACGCAGACCAGCTTGGGCACTCTCGGGGCTCTGTGCTCCATGGCTGTGCCTGGCCCGCGCCCCAGCAGCGAACCCCGCTGGTGCCGCTCCTGCAGGGCCTGGTGCGCCTTCCCTGCGGGCGGGACGCGGCTGTCAGCGCTCGGCCCGGGGCCAGCAACGGTCCCCGAGCGCCCCTCAGCCGCCCCGGGCCGGCCATGCCCAGGCGTTCGCTCTTTGGAACGCGGCACGGGAGGCTCGGGGCCGGCGGCCGCGCTGCCGAGCGGCGGAGCTCGGGCCGGGGAAGCCGCAGCGGAGGCGGCGGGAGCGGCCGCGCCGCCTGTGTCCTCCGCGGGCCCCGGGAGGAGCCGGGGCCGGGGCCGGGGTCGTGATCGGGACTGGACCCTGCCTTGGGTCCGGGGCCGGGCTCGGGCCAGGCGGAGCCGAAAGGTGGCGATGCCGCCCCCGTACCAGGAACTGATGCCCGCCCAGCAGCGCCACCGCCAGTACGGCCAGAGACGGGCGGAAGCGAGAGCGCGGCGGGACGGCCGGGGCCGGGCACGGGGCAGCCCCGCCCGGGGCCGGGGGCGGGCCGGGGGCATGGCCCGGCCCGGCAGGGGGAGAGGGAGGCGGGGAGAGGAGAGGGACGCCGGGCAAGGGACCGCGAGAGAAGGGTGCCCGACAGCGGGAAAGGGAGAGAAAGAGAAAGAAAGAGAAAGAGAGAAAGATTTTTCTAGTCTATCTGCTTTTGCTTCCCCTGCCGCCGCTGCTGCCGCCGCTGCTGCTGTTGCTGCCGCCGCTGCCGCCGCTGCAACTGAAGCACCGGGGCCGTTCGTCCCCGTGTCCGTTCCCCGCTCGCCCCACGAGCCCCACGTTCGAGCCCCATGCGCCCCGGGGACAGCCCCTGAGTCTGTCCAAACACGGGAACTTTGCAGCGGTGAGCCCAGATGCAGAGCCCTGACTCCTGCACACTGGCACAGCAATCCCCTCGCCTGCTGCTCTGCATTGGCCTGGCTGAGGGTCAAACACTGTCGGGCCACCTTCCCTTGGTGTAGGATTCCTACCTGACCCCAGCACTGCACTTACGCCTCCAGTGTTGCTTTCCCGTAAAAACAGGGGAAGGAAAACTGTGTGTGGCTCATGGTATTTTAGAGTGTCTAAAAATCACTAAGTCACCGATCTTAGAGGTGAGGTGCATCTGGAATTACATGGAAAAGGGGAGCATAGAAATAAATAGAGGAAGAGATCTTGGATTGTTTCTTTCGTTTTCATTTCACTTCTGGAAAGCTGTTTCAGTTTTCCAGGAATCTTCTCCTGTCTGCTCTTCTCAAGAACCTCTCTTGGAGAGCAAGGTCGAGCTTCTGTCACAAGATTTGCCACCAGCTGCAGCTTCTCTTGGCTTTCCACACTGCACAATGTGTGCAGCCCGACTTTTGCAGCAAAGCAAGACAAATGTTTGGAGAACTTTATATGTCCTTTCTTTTCCTGGTGGGCTGGGGAGTTGTGCCACTGGTGAAGTTTTCATTGTGACTGTTTGTGCTGGTTTAGGGCAAATTTTGGGAGGAAACCTCCAAAAGGGTCCATCTAGAAAGCAAGTTCAAGTGGCCCCTCCCCCTACTAGTTCAGGAAAAGACTTCCCTCGAGAAAAGTGAAAAAACCCAGTTTTTTTAACAAGTAAAGTATTCACAAGCATGAAAAATGAATAATATTAAATGAAACCTCTGACAGTGCTGAAGAGATGGCAAATTCAGAAAGTCCTTTTTGTGGCTTGTAGTTGGCTCACTCGGTCTCTTCTAAGTCTCTTTGGTGCTGGAATGCAGTGTCCCAGAGCTCGGTGGGCCACAGGTGTGAGCTGCCGGTGTTTTTCTGGGTTTTCAGTCCAGAGCAGGTTTAAACAGTTCCAAGAAAAAGGAAAGTCACAGTCCAAAGGAACTTCTCTGCCCCAGCTAGCTAAAACCAAATTGCTAGACCTGGGCTGTGAAGGCACCAGGATATTTCCATATCTGGGCACTGTCAGTCCCAGTAAACACCAGATCTGGATGGTGCTGGAGCCAGAACCTGCAACTTTCCAAATTTTGGCTTTCTGTGCCAGCAAATCACTGGACTTGGGCTGTGCCAGCACCAGGAAGTTTTCAGATCTGGGCACTGGCGCTGCCAGCAAACACCAGATCTGGGTGGTGTCGTTGCCAGCGACAGAAATCTGCTGGATTTGGTCTCTGCTGGCATCGGGAAATTTCCAAATCTGGGTTCTGGTGCAGGAAACACAAGATGTGGGTGGTGCCAGACCCAGTAGCAGGAAGCTGCCACGGGTTTTGGATTTCTGTGCCAGCAAATTGCTGGACTTGGGCGGTGCCGGAACAGGGAAGTTTCCAGATCTGGGCACTGGCAGTGCCAGCAAACACCAGTGAAACCTTCTGGTCCTCGTCCGGACCGTTGACCAGTGGTTTCCCTGAGAACCAGCTCTGGCCACTTTACAGACAGACTGCTTCCATCTGCTTGTCTGGAAACAGAACTTTAATGAAGGCAAACACAACAAACAGGGCAGCGTGCACAGTACAGAGAGCGAAGCAGAAAAAAGCCTGGGTCCCGGGTCTAGCAGGGATATTTATACATTTATATATGGGGAGGGGTTAAGGTGGGATCTGAGAGAAGGATCCAAGAGGAAGGAACGATTAAGAATATTACAATTTTTGCAGTAAAAAGTAACCAATGGTAGCAAAGGGAACTCAGAACTTTCTAGCAACAATCTGCATAACTGAACAAGAGGATCACAGGCGGGAGCTCCTTCTCACCCCAACTAAAGAGGGTTTTCCCACGGCCTTAAGCCGAGGTGTCCTTCTTTTAAACCAACCCCAACACACCAGATCTGGGCGGTGCCGGGTTTGGGCTTTCTTTGCCAGATAATTGCTGGATTTGGGTTGTGCCAGCACCGGGAAATTGCCAGATGTGGGCACTGGCTGTGCCAGCGCACAGCAGATCTTGGTGAGGAATGTGCTGCCACTGGGAAATTGCCAAATGTGAACTTTCTGTGTCAGCAAATTGCTGGAATTATGCTGTGCAGGCATCTAAAAAATTCCGGATGTGGGCACTGGCGGTGTCAGCAAACACGTGATTGGGTTGCTGTAGGTACCAGGTATTTGCTTGGTTTTGGCTTTCTTTGCCAGCAAATTGCTGCACTTGGGCTGTGCCAGCACCAGGAAATTGCTGGATCTGGGCACTGGCAGTGCTGGCAAACACCAGATCTGGGTGGTGACAGAGCCAGCAAAGAAAAATTGCCAGACTTTTCTCTCTTTGCCAGAAAATTTCTGCATTTGAGCTATGCCAGAATAGGGAAATATCCAGATCTTGGAACTGGCAGTGCCAGCAAACCCCACATTTCAGGAAGGACTGGATCTGGACCCTTCCCTTCCCTTCCCTTCCCTTCCCTTCCCTTCCCTTCCCTTCCCTTCCCTTCCCTTCCCTTCCCTTCCTTTCCCTTCCCTTCCCTTCCTCCACAAGGTGCCAGAGGGGCTGGAGAGCAGCCAGGCAGAAAGGGACCTGCAGGGACAGATGGACAGCAGGCTGGACATGAGCCAGCCGTGTGCCCAGGTGGCCAAGAAGGCCAATGGCTCCTGGCCTGGCTCAGGAATGGTGTGGCCAGCAGGGGCAGGGCAGGGATTGTTCCCCTGTGCTCAGCACTGCTTGGGCAGCACCTCGAGTGCTGTTTGCAGTTCTGGGCCCCCAATTTAGGAAGGACATGGAGGGGCTGGAGCGTGTCCAGAGAAGGGCAACAAGGCTGGGGAGGGGTCTGGAACACAAGAGCTTTGAGGAGCAGCTGAGGGAGCTGGGCTTGTTTATCCTGGAGAAGAGGAGGCCCAGGGGAGACAAGGCAGTGTCAGGGCACAGCTTGGACTTGATGATCTCCATGGCCTGTTCCAGCCTTGCTGATTCTGGGATTCTCTGAAAGAACCCTTGGAGCAGCTGCAGGATGAGCCCTGGGCCTCCTCTTGAGGAGCTCCAGCAGCCCAGGTCCCTCAGCTTCTCCTGGCAGCCCCAAAGCCCATCCTGTCAGTCGTGCAGAGCCTCTGCAGCTCCTCCTCACTGCCCAGAACAGGGAGCCCCAGGGGCAGACACAGCGGCCCAGATGTGCCCCCCTGGCCTGGGCTGCCTCTGGCAAGGGAGCAGCAGCAGGCACTGCAGGAGCCTGCAGACAATTCCTGCAGCACTTGTAGGATGATCCTGCTGCCCAAGGGACGTTCCCATGGGGCCAAGTCAGGAACTGCAATGGGCAGTGGGGCCAGAGAGGAAAGGGCAACCAGGGATGGGCTGTTTGCAGGGGAGGGAACAGGGGTGGGCAATGGGAAGACATTTGTATCAGGAAGAGGAAAGAAAGCAAAGGTGAAGCAAAGGAAACTCTCAGGGCAGTTTGGGGCTGGCTGCCAGGCAGCCCTGGCTCTGAGCAACAGCGTCTGCAGTGGCACAGGAAACTCCCAGCTGATGGGAACAAACTTTCTGGCTGAGTGCAGAGGCCAGGACAAAGCTGAGTGGTTTCCCTGGTGTCCCCCAGCCCTTGCTGGCCCCAGGGCTGATGGCATTTGTGCTCCCTCAGGTTCATGTCCCCACAGCAACAGCATGGGGGTGCTCCCCCTGCTGTGTGCAATGCAAACAGGGGCTGCTGAGCCAGTGCTGCCGTGTCTGTGCCTGCAAGGATGGGGCACCTGTGTGAGCTGGGGGAGAGGCCAGGGCTGTAGAGGGGGGATGTTGTTGGCAGCTGCATGAGGACGCTCTGGGACGCTGCCCTGGGCTGTGCAGCGCACTGGGGATGGATCAGCCCCTGCTCTGCTGCTCCTTCCTGTCTGCCCCAGGGCCCTTGCAGAGCCCCAGCCGTGCTGTTTGTCCCCAGCCTGCCCACGGCCAGCCTGGGGCTGCTCACGGGGGTTTCTGTGCTGAGCATTGGCCTGGCCGTGTTCTTGAGAGAGCCTGGGCAAGGAGCCTGGAGCCCCCAGGGCCTGGCCTGAGGCGTCAGCGCTGCCCCAGCAGTGCCCATGGCCTGTCCCTGCTGCAGCCCCGGCACTGCCACCCCCAGGGCTGTGCCCGGCCCCGAGAGCACTCAGGCCCTGCAGCAACACCAGGGCCACCAGGGCAGCGGGGCAGGGCCACGGCAGCAGCACTGGCAACACCAAGTGCTGCTGCTGCTGCTGCTGGGCACAGCTGCTGGGCCAGCCCTGATCTGCCCCAGCTCTGCACACAGATATTGCTGCTGCAGCTCCAGAGAAGGCAACAAAAGGGCATCTCTGCAGAAAACCCTGCTGGGAGATCCTTTAGTTCCTTTAAAGGCACCAAGAGCTCATTGACACAGTCTGTGGCCACAGGGAAGACAGAGAGAAACAAAATGAGAAACGGCACAAACAATGACATTTCTTTGTGGACAATATGAAAAAAACTAAAACAAAGAACTGCCAAACTGAAACCAACAAGAAGTATTAAAGATGACTTTTATTCCAGATGATTTGCTGAAATTGGCAAGCAGATGAATGTTCCTGAAAGCATCCAGTCATCAGTCTCCACACTGCAGCCTTGAGCTCCTGGTTCCTCAGGCTGTAGATGAGGGGGTTCAGGACTGGAGGCACCACTGAGTACAGAACTGACAGGGCCAGATCCAGGGATGGGGAGGACATGGAGGGGGGCTTCAACGGAGCAAATATGCCAGTGCTGACAAACAGGGAGAGCACGGCCAGGTGAGGGAGGCAGGTGGAAAAGGCTTTGTGCTGTCCCTGCTGAGAGGGGCTCCTCAGCACAGCCCTGAAGATCTGCACATAGGAGAAAACAATGAACACAAAACAACCAAATACCAAAGAGGCACTAACTGTGATGAGTCCAACTTCCCTGAGAGTGTTGGAGTGTGAGCAGGAGAGCCTGAGGATCTGTGGCACCTCCCAGAAGAACTGGCCCAGGGCATTGCCATGGCACAGGGGCGGGGAAAATGTATTGGCTGTGTGCATGAGAGCATGGAGAAAGGCACTGGCCCAGGCAGCTGCTGCCATGTGGGCACAAGCTCTGCTGCCCAGGAGGGTCCCGTAGTGCAGGGGTTTGCAGATGGACACGTAGCGGTCGTAGCACATGATGGTCAGCAGTGAATACCCTGCTGTGATAAAGAACAGAAAGAAAAAGAGCTGAGCAGCACAAGCTGAGTAGGAGATGGTGCTGGTGTCCCAGAGGGAATTGTGCATGGCTTTGGGGACAGTGGTGCAGATGGAGCCCAGGTCGCCTAGGGCCAGGCTGAGCAGGAAGAAGAACATGGGCGTGTGCAGGTGGTGGCCGCAGGCTGCGGCGCTGATGATGAGGCCGTTGGCCAGGAGGGCAGCCAGGGAGATGCCCAGCAAGAGGCAGAAGTGCAGGAGCTGCAGCTGCCGCGTGTCTGCCAATGCCAGCAGGAGGAAGTGCCTGATGCAGCTGCTGTTGGACATTTGCTGGGGCTGGCCATGGGGACCTGTTCATGGAGAAAGGACAGTGAAGTGTTAGAGGAGATCCCTGTAACCAAAACCAAAGCCATTTCCCATACACTCTCCCCAAAACACACACAGAGACATCCTTTTGTGTTCAAGAGTTCTGGGGTTTTTCTTATAAGCTTCCCCACATCTCTTCTGGTGTTTTTGGATATCAGAAGCCCTCAGCATTTCTGCTGCACTCAGGGAGAACAGAGCAAGTTCTGTGAGGCAGAGTGATGAGTGGAGACTGAGGAGAGATGGTCTGTCATTCTGACCTGTTCAGAGTTTCTCTGGGCTTTAACCTGTCTCAGGTGGAGGGTGATCACCTTCCCATGCTTCCCCTAAAATGTCACCAGGTACTGCTGAGAGCAGATGGATCCACCCCAGCCCAGCTGCACATTTGTAGCCAAGGACTCGCATTGCTCATTTCACCAACCCAGCAGCATTTTCAGAGTCAGAACACCTCTGCCTTTCCCCATCAATCTTATGACTCCAAGATGCTCTAGGACAGGTTTGCACCCTGGATTGAAGCTCCCAGCTTGGACTGAAATCTCAGGGAGACTCCCAAGTGTCCTTCTGATGGCATTGGATTGTGGGAGATGCAGCTCCTTCCCTGGCTGTCCTGACAGCATTGCCCAGAGCCGGGCCCTGGGGACAGCGCCACCCTGAGCCAGCTGTGCCCCCTCCAGAGCCCCCAGGGCCAGGCAGCTGCTCCCAGCCCTGTGCTCTGCAGAGGGACCTGGGCCCGGGGCTGCAGAGCTGCCCCACGGCTCTGCTGCAGCTCTCCCTGCACAGGAGGGGCTGAGCGCCTTGGAGCCCCGGCCCTGAGGGCAGAGGCTTGGCTGGGGCACAGGAGGGCGGGGGCTTGTTCAGAGGGAGGGGCTGCACTGCAGGGGATCCTGTGCACATCTCTAATCTTAGCCTGCCACAGCATTGCTGGGTTTTGTTTTCTTTCCTTCCCTGATCTTCTCTCTGTTTCCTGGAGACTTTCCTCCTGCAGGTGTTTCCCTGTGCCCGATCTCTCCACACCAGCACTCACAGACCCCAAATCTCTGTGCACTCCCTGTGCCCCTACAGCCTGTTTGCAGGGCATGGGCTGGGGCAGGTTCTGTTTGCAGCTTGGAGAAAGGACAGCTCAGACTGAATCTCATGGGTCCAGCAAAGGTGATGCTGGTGCTGGCCATGGGCAGAGGAGTGGCTGAAAGCACATTAGGGATCTCCTGTGAACCTATTGATCACTAGAAGTAACAGTTCAGGTGTCTCAGGCACTTGTCAAAATCCATAATCATCCTTTAATATTTATCCCCCCCTCCCTGCCATTCTCCAATAGTAGGAAACTGAATACAAAGTCTTAGGAAATTTCCTCATTTTTATCAAAATCCTTGTCTTGGGAATATTCTGTGACTGATCAGAACCCCTCAGTACATCAGAGCTTCATGAGCATTTCACCTCCCCTGCACCAGAAATACTCGGAGCAGTACTCACAGAGTCTGCAGGCATTGGGATGTTGCAGCTTTAGGAGATCACTGCAGGAGCTGCAGCTGCATTGTCCTGCAGCCAGAGGTTGCTGTGCCAAGGGCTGGCAGTGATTGTGCCCCAGGCACTTCTCAGCCCCTTCCCAGCCCTGAGTGCTTGAAGCTCTCTGTGCCTCTGTGCTGTGCCCGAGCTGGCTGCAGGCAGTGCCCCAGCCCTGCTGGGCTGTGCACAGGAGCTGCTCCTGGCCAGAGCTGTCTCTCTGCAGCTCTGCTGCCCTTGCCAGGAGCTGCCTCTGGGCCAGGAGCCCGGCCCAGCTCAGCAGCACAGACACAGCACCAGGACTTGAATGAGCCTCTGGGGCTTTGTGCTGAGGCCCTGAACATCAGTCCCTGAGAGGGAGCTGAAGAAACCTCTCCAGAACTCTGAGTCAGAATCCAACTCCAAAGTTTCTTGAAGTTTTAATGGGTCCCACTGAGGGACAGGACTGAGAAAGTGTCCCCAGGCCCCAGGCAGAGCAGAGAACTGGAGGCAGTGATGACAGGTGGGGACAGAGAAGCCAAGTCTTGGTGCCCTGGGGCACAGCAGGGTCTGTGCCACCAAGGGCTGTGAGGAGACACCTTGTCCTGAGGCCCTGGGGCCTCCTGGCACAGCCCCAGCCAGGCTGGGCACTGCCAGCCCCTTGTCCTGCCCTCAGCATCCCCCCCTAGCCCACATCCCAGTGGCCTCAAGGATCTGCTGGAAGGAGTCCCAGGGGAGCCTTGCTCAGGAATGGCCCTGGGGGCTCCTGAATGCTCCCTGCAGGGACTGCAGGTTTTTCAAAGGACTTTGGGTTTTGCTTTTGCCTTGGAGTCTCTGAGAGGTCTGTGCAATCATGGCCCCAATTATCTGCTTTAAGGAGTTCCTTGAGGGCTTTGTACTGACACTCAGTGGGGCTCATTAATACTTTGAGATACTCAAGATTTTTAAGGTACTTTGTGTGGAGGCTGGAGAACTGGCCAAGGAAAAGCCTGCTGTACTCCCCTGGAGGACCAACCCCTAAGCCATAACCTCTGGTTAGGGAGAGCAAAAAGATCACCCCCAAAATCCTTTGTTGCTTTATGTTGATCCCTTACAACCCATTGGTCCTTCCCCTTTGCTCTGCCCCTGTGCCATGATCCCATTCACTCTAGTGTTCTGTCCTGCCCTTCGAGACCCCAATATAAACCCCTGCTTTCCCTGCCTGAGTGGCTTTTTGTCCCTGGACCCTTTTGAGGATGAAGCTCAGGAAAGGTTCTCCTTGGAACCCCACACCAAGACCCCGTCTCTCCTTCTGCGTCTCCGGGATCACAGAAGAGCTGAAATCACTCGGCATGAGCAGAAACATTGCCTGTGCCCCCGAGGTGTCTTCTCCAAGAAGTTTCTTCGGGAAGGTTGCAGCGCTCTGAGCACCACCTGCCACAACCTGTGGCGCCCAGCGTGCGGCCTCTGCAAAGAGATCCCTGAAGAAGTGTCTCCTGCAGCCTCCCACTGCAGGACAAAAGTCGCTGTTGGAGCAGCCGCTTTCCCCAGGAGAAGCCCTCACGTTTTAGTGGGGGCTGTCCGAAGGGCGACCGGGACCCTCCGAAGACTGAAGAGGCCAAAGAGCTCCCGGAGTAGCGGAGGCCAGTTGAGGGGCTGAGCACCTGCCCAGCAGATTTTCATTGACCCAATGGGCAATGGCCCAAAGAGCAACTGTAAGTTATATATATATACATATATATGAGGGTCTTCTGCTTTTTCATTTTCCTTTTTCTGCTGGGTGTGGGAATAAAGTCTGAGGATGGGCAACAACCTTAGTCATCCTAAGCTGAGCCCTTCTCAAAGACACGTCTATTCCAAGGTTGTGGGTGCCCTTGCTGATTGGAGAATTTGTTTTTCTAAGGGAAATTGGAAAGCTTTTGTTCATTTTATTTCCAAATACTTGGTGAATGTTTCAAGGGAATCGGTTTTATTGCTTGAGTTTTGGATGTGGTTGCGATCAAGTTATTTGTTTTACAAATGGAGGGAAATTTTAAAGTGGGGAAGTTTATCCTCTTTTCCATTTATCCTCTTTTTCATTCTATTTATGATTCAGTTAAAAAATTGGGGGAAAATTCAGGAAAAGTTTTTGTTCCCCAGTTCAAAACCACTTCCCCTTCTTCCTGTCCCCATGTACCCAAAACCCTTCCTCACCTGAGGGGCAATGGGCTGGCAGTCGTTGTCACTTGGCCCAGGGTTGCTATCGATCCCCTGACGCCTCCCGATCCCCTCCCTCCCTTTGCCTGGACAGCAAAGCGTCTGCTGCCCTGGACCTTCCCCTCATCCTCCCTCCTGTGCCCCTTTACCCACTTCCCCCTCCTTTTGATTCCCCACAAAACAGTGCCAGCAACGTATCCAGCCCCACCATTTTGTTGCCTCCATTTCCAAGTTTTCCTGCTTTTACACTCCAAAGTGGCCACCTCCCCACCTCTCCTCCTCCCTTTTCTGTGCCCTCCATTGCTCTCATCTCCCCCCTTCCCCCATGTTGATGGGTGTAACCTCACTGGGACCCCCCATTGGTCAGGAATCCCCTCCCCATCGTGGACCCCATTGCAGTTGTGTGTAAACAGGGGAGAAGGACAACATCACCCAGCTCCTGGGACCCCATCCCCTGCAGGGACACCTCCTCAGCAGAATGTCCCCAGGTTGTCCAGAGCCGTGCCCCTGCCCCAGGTGGGGATGGCGAGCTGGCGGGTGCCCTGCTGCTGCACAGACCTGCAGGGACAGCCCCTGCCAGTGCCCGTCACCAGCGGAGCACACTGCCCCTGGAGCAGGCAGGTTGGAGCTGGGAGACATCCTGCCCCGTTTGGGATTTCAGGAGGCAGCACCCACTCGGGGTCACAGGCCCATGGACATCAACACTGGTGAAGGAAAGATCTAATGTTAAAAGCATCATCCAGGCAATGCTCTCTTTACAAGTTCTGCCCTGAGTTTTCCTTAAGAAGATCTGAAACGTTCAATGTCACCAGCAAAAGCTCCTGCAATGGCTGCAGGCCAGCAGAGCAGGGCTGTCAGCTGTGAAACAAGTGCTGCCACAAGCAGCAGCTCCCCCAGGGCAGCAAATCAAGAGCTGGGAAGGAGCTGATCTGAAGGCCAAACCTCCTTAGCTCCTTCTGAAAGAGCAGGAACAGTTCCTCATTCCAGTGAGGTGGAATGCTGGGCACCACAGCTCCAGGTGAGGACTGGACACAAGTTTGCTCCCACTGAGTGCTGTGATGGGTTCTGCAGGAGCTCTGGGCTCCTGTGCTTGCCAGGCACAATGAGGAGAGAAGGAGCCAAGTGCACTGATGTGGGAAATGGATTTGTAGAAAGTTTTTAGGGCCTAATAGAAGGCCCACACAGTATGAATCTGTTTATAAACCTTGAGACAAGAAATGCTAACTTAAAAATGCCATGGAATAGGACAGATATTGTTGAGAGAGGAATGGAGCTGGAAGAAAGTTTCAAAAGATGGCCTTGCATATAAGACTTTGGAAAAATAGAGCTATGAAAGATGCATTGTAGAGGGACCCACAAGGGGTAGTTTGAAATAATTGGCTTTAAGGCATCTACAACATGGTGTGGCAAAAAGCTGATAGACCAAGAAACACCTATAATGTATTGTAATTAGGAAATAGTCAGCTTCTGATTGAATTATAACATCTGTATTGTCTCACCCTTCTCATGAGACTGAAAATGGAATACAAGTTTTTAAAACACCTCTCAGTGTCCCCATCTCCAGGTCAAGAAAAGAGTATTATCCAACACACTGACACACCTTTGCCTCGAGCACAACCCAGCCTGGACCAAACACACTGAAAGGTTTCCCCTTTGGGCCATGACTCGAAATGTCAGGTCTGCTGTTTGACAACTCAGGTTGGTTTGGTGTCAAGGAGTTTCCCTCAGAAATACTGGGTTTGTCTTCCTCTGTGCCTTCCCCTCAGCAGCCTTGGGGATGCTCCTGTGTGAAGCCATCTGTCTCACACAGTTTGAGACAACTTAAAACAGGATATTGTGCAATGAGTCATCTCCTCTAAAGTGTTCCCGCAATCCCTTTCCAGCAATAGGAAATTATTACTAATAGATGAAAGTGGAAAAACCCCAGCAGTTCATTAACAAACAGAATCCCCCCATGACACGCGTTCCAAGAAGGCGCCGGGTTCTCTCTCGGGAAGAACAGGAGCTGTCACGGAGCAGTTCCAGCAGCTGATGGAAGCTCGGTGGCTCGTGCGGCGTCGACTTTCTCCCATGGCAGAGCTCCATGGAACGGTCAGGGCAGGGGAAGCAGCTGGGCTGGAGCCCCTCGCTGTCTTTTCTCCCCGGCGCGGCTCAGCTCACAGACTCTCGGGCTGGGAGCGGGGCCGCTCCGCTTCTGCCGGCACCATGTCCCTGGGCTTGGACAAACAGTTTTCTGCCAGGAGAGCCCTGCACACTGCTCCACAGATCTCCCAGAAAGGCCCAAACCAACTCCAAACACTCTGTCTGCAGCAGCTTTTCACAAAGGGCTGCAGAAATCCAGGACAGCTGCAAGGGAGTGTCGCAAGGCTCTTGTCTTGTTCCTGACAGCAGAATTCTTGATGATCTGATGCAATTTTATTCAAATGTAACAAGAGAGCTGAGATATTTTGTTAAAATATTTCATGAGGAGTAACAAGCCTTGGGAGCATGAGGTACAGGACTGACATGCAAAAGCATGAGCATATCCTCCAAAGTAGCCAGTTTAATTGTCTATTTTATTACTCTTGTATTTACTCCACACTAATGAGGAAAACCAAGCTTTTCTTGGAGGCAAAACAGGCATGGGATACACTACAGTCCCTCGCAGGCTCACCAGGGCTGGCAGTGACAAAGCAGGCAGTCTGCTTCATTGTGAACCACTACAGAGCTACATCCCAATCTGGTTTAAGTAGCGTGGTATTATTAAGAGCTCCTTTTCTGCATGAGATACAAAAAGGAGATCCCAAATGATCTTCGTGCAAGCATGCAGTCAAGAACTGGTCCTGCTATGCTAATGAAGCGTTTGCTTTGGCAATTACACTCTTCCCATTCATCTTTGGATGCAGACACTTCAGGTTCTCCCCTACACCCCTGCAAGGCTGGCAGTCGCTGGTTCCCATTTCCTGTTCTTCCCTAGAGATGGTGCAGTGGCTGCTTTGAGACAAAAAGCCCTGAGATCTGGACAGCTTGAAGGAGCATGAAATGCTAATTCAGTGCTCATATTGGTAATACCCAGGTCTGCACTGCTCTGAAGCAGCAGCAGCAGCAGGACCATGCATCATTCCTGCTGGTGGATGTTCATGTTTCTGTGTGCAAGAGCAATGGCTTTGAGGAGGGACAAAAATGCCCCTCTTCAAACAGTGGGTGTGCAAGGAGATGTGATGTTTCACAGCCTTTTCTAGGATATTTCAGAAAGATCTAAGAGAATATTGTGGCATGGAGTAGGTCCCTAATTTTGTCTCCAGAGAAATCCCCAAAGGGCACATTCACTCTGCTGCTGATGGCAACCCCATAAGCTCATGGACCCGTTTTCCCTGCAACATGCCACCCTGCCTGGGCTTTACTAGGCCAGGACTAGACCCAGAGCAAAGCAAACACCTGCAGCCAGGTGACATTGTGTGACATCAGAAGCTGGCAACCATGAGGACTTTGCTGTCAAAAGGTTACAGTTTGCACTGGGCCCAGAAGTGTTTTTCCCTAAGGCAAAGCACATTGAAATGTGAAGTTTAAAAGCTTCAAATGACCATGAAAGGAAACTGCAGAATAATTTCTGGAAGGGCATCATTGTCAATGACCATGCAGCCCACCAAGAGCTGGAGCTGAATCCAGAATTGCTTCTTCCAGCTGTGCAGGAATTCATTACACTGTCAAGCATTGGTCCATGGGAACAAATGATCCCCAGGCTCTGGGCTGAATGGCACCCAGGCTGCAGTAGAGATTGGAGGAACCCTTGGCACTTGTTATTGGCCTCCCAGTGCACTCATCCTTCTACAAACAAGGTGCAAACAACACAGCTGGACTGCTGTCCTGGGTAAATATACATACAGGTGACTCTGCCAAAGCCATGCATCATTTCCCAGGGAAAGACATGACCTCTTCTTACCTATGGAATTGTGATTGAAGACACCTGTGAGCCAGATCTGTGGGAGATTGCAAAGGAGCAAAGCTTTGGCATTTGGGCACACTTCTCTTGGTTTCTTTGCTCAGGCCTTTGGTGAGCCCAGAACACACCTAGGTAGAAAACCTTTGACTAGACAGGATCTTTTGGATCCATTGTCCCCCAAACAGGTCAACAGGTGACCCTGTTGTAATGCCAAGTAACAAAGAGCAGCACAAATGACACAAAGAAAACATGGCCAAAGAGGAAGAGGAGAGGCCCAATGAGGAAAGGATGTGGTGAGACACTGGCACATTGAGCGAGCTGCACTCCCATAATCTCTAGGCTAGCAGGTCCTGGTCTCACATTCTCCTTTTGGTTTATTTAAATTTTATTTATTTATTTATTTACCTTTTTTTCATCATCAAAAGGAAATATATACAATTAAATATATGTCATCAAATTTTAAAGACAGAATCAAAACACATTAATTCAAAACTACATCTAAAGATCAGAACATATGTACAGCTTTAACTATCAAGCCTAACACATCAATCCTATTCTTCAAACAGTCTTCATACAGGTGGCAGCTTCTTCCTGAGCTTGGAGGAAAGAGAGCTCTTCTGGACGGGAGGCGAAGACTTTGTGGGTGAGGGAACATCGGAAGTGTCCCGAGAAAACTTCTCGGTAAGACTGTAACCAGCCAGATCTGCAAAATGGAGACACAAAGTTTAACAGAGGCCATCATGCAAACCTAAAGCAGCTGAAGCTCCATATTTCATGGGACTCATTTCCTGGAAATGTCTAAACAGCTGCACTGGGAAACATGCTCCTGCTGGCAGACACTTGAGGCAGGCCAGGGCAAAACCCTGAGCCACTTGCCCAGAGCTAGCACAGGCACAGCCTGCCTAATGGATGTGTTTGCAAACTCTGCAGTTTCTAAGCTTTCTCTTGTGGAAAAAAGCAATTTCCAGACTAGACAGTTGATAAAAAAGCCTTCCAAATGCACTCTGAGGATAAAATATGCAAATACAGATCCACATTTTTGGCAGATGCACTCTCTTGTTAATCAGTTGACCTGGGTTTGCCTTAATTGAATTTTTTGGTCAGGAAAACAATTTAAAAGGTATGAGAAAAATCTGATGAGAAATGCATTCCTTATGAAACCCATTTGTCATCAAAAGTGCCATCAATCAAAAATTTCATGTCATGCACTCAGAAGCTCATTTTCTAATGCATAGATGAAAACATTTGAGATGTCTAAAATGATGGAGTATAAATATTGCACAGAATCTAGATGAACTGCTCTGGACTCTGTAGGGTTTTTGTGCTACCTTGCATGTTCTCACAAAGTATGGAGGAACCATAACATCAAAAATATTCAGAAGGGAGCTAATCTGGATGTCACTGAGGTACCCCAGCCACTGACACCAGTGATGTAGGCACACACATCTGGATTCCCTGTGAATGGAGAGCCACGCCAGGCTAGTTCTGGTCAATTCTGAACATGGAAGTAGCATCACTAGAAAAGAGCATTCAAGTATCACTCCTAGCTCCCTTCTTCTTATCTCACCCTACTTGGGATCACAGCACAGGCAGGCTGCCCACAAAGGAGAGACCAGAGCCATAGGGACTATCTGCTGGGTATTTGCTGCAGGCAGCAAACAGCCTGGGAGCAGCAGGCAGCCCCTGCTGGCTGCCATCTGCTGCACAGGGGTGCTGTATTTGCTGGGTGACACAGGAGGCACTGCTTGTTCCCTCCTGGCACTGCAGGCTGTGGGATGGTGGCAGCGAGGAGCCATCGGGCACCTCTGGGAGCAGCAGCAGCACGACTGCACCAAGCCACTGAGTGCCCTGCAGAGACAGCCCTTGCTGGATAGCAGGACAGCTGGCTGCAGAACTGGACAGCAGCACAGGCACAGGGCCCAGATGCTGAGTGAACAACTGATCGTGGTGGTTCTCGTAGCAGCACAGTGAGCACAGCCTGGCAGAGTGCCCTGCAGCTCATCCCTGCAGTCCCAGCTGCCTCCTGGCACCAGTGCTGTAGTTTGGACTCTCAGCATGGGCAAAAGCCAGAGCTCAGGCCTTTACCACGACTTTATTCAGCTCAGCTTTCCAATGGATCTCTAAGAACCAACTGCTCCAGTACTTCCAAGCTGGAGTAACTCAAAAGTACATTTGCTGTTCACTGTCAGGACAGACTATGGAGCCAAGATCCCAGCAGTGCTGGCTGAGGTAGGAGGCAGTTTGTGCTCCTTGTGCAAGGACAAACCCGAGTGGGAAAAGCTGCCATGGAGCAGGCTTACCTGAGGAGCTGTGTGGGAAGCTGCCATCCCCATGGGTAATGGGTGTATTGGGCAGTAAGGGAACGTTGTCCTGCTTCCTCACGACCTCCTTCTTCAAGGCACTACCAGGGTGTGTTCTCTGCACTCTAGAAGCTGTGCCATCAACAGGTGGTAGGCTAAAGGCTGCAGGGACCAAAGAGGAGCTTGTAAGGGGAGAGTGCTGGACAGAAAACTTGCTGGAGCTGGGTAACATCTGCTTGTTATCCCAAAGAACTTCAAGTATAACAATGAAATACCACTTTATACCAAGTATAACACTAACATGGGACAATAATCATAGAATCCTAGAAGAGTTTGGGTTGGAAGGCACCTTTAAGCACCATCTAGTCCAACCCCTATGAGCAGGGACATCTTCATCCTGATCAGGTTCCTCAGATCTCCATGTAAGCTGGCCTTGAACACCTTCAAGGATGGACCAACAACAGCTTCTCTGGGAAAACCCTTCCAGCTTTTCATTCCCTTCATTATTAAAAAAAAATTCTCCCTTATGTCTAATCTAAATCTCCCCTATTCTAGCTTAAAGCCAAACTGCAGTGATGCTTCCCCTAAGAAACAAGGAAACCCAGCATTGCTTTGCCTTTGTTCTCCTGTTGCAGAGGCTGGCAGGGGCAGCTGCCAAAGCAAAGTGCAGATAACCTTGGGTGCTGGCCTGGGGCTGAGTGCTGCCTCCTCAGGGCCCCACTGCCGCCCTCGGGCAGCGCTCACAGCCCTGCAGGCAGAGCCCCTCAGCCGGGATTCAGTCGGGAACGCTGCTGCCTCCTGGGGCTACAGCAGAAGCCCTGGCTGGGGCTTCAGCACAGCTCTACAGTGCCAGCTCCTCAGCAGGGAGTGGCAGGAGAAGGATCTCTGGTGTTTTCATCACAAGGAGCTGAATTTTGTTTCTTCCAGGTTGCAGCCTGGTTAAAAAGCATTCTTTTGGACTCCCCTTCCCTGGAGGCTGCTCTCCAGGAGAGAGTCTGAAGCCCCAGTGTACTTTGCAAGACAGAATTTTCTACTCTGAAAGACTTTAGAGGTGAAGGGGGCAAGCTGATATTCTGTTACTGACTCATTGAGGCCATGGGCAAGACACTTCATGCCTCTCTATTTTTCTTTGGGAAACAGAATTCAATCCTAATGCAAGCTTCCACTCAGATGCAAGCAGAACAGTTCCCCAGTCTGATTGCAACACTGTGCAAAGGGCAAGCAAGTGGTCAAAAAGGACCACCACAAGTGTAGCCACCACTTACTTGCTTCAGCTGCATCCCCAGGCTCGACTGTCTCAGGAATAGGTGGCAATGATGTTTTCCTCTGTCTCCTTTTCTTCATCTCTCTCTCCAAAAGCTCTGCGTCCTTCCACCCCAAGTTCTTTTGAGCCAACATGCACAAAGCAGCACGGATCTGGGTGCAATGGAAATACATCATAGACTGTAAGCAGAGACACACAAACCACACACAACATCTCATCAGGAGCACAGAGTCCACACAGTGCCATAGGCTTCAATGCAGCTCCAGCCACATTCCAATAGTTTCAGAGGAACGTCTCCTGCCCTCACCTTGGCAATTACACACAGTGAGGGGGAACACTTCAGTGCCACAACCTTCCACTGCTGCAACTGCAACCTATGTCAGGAAGCCCTGCTTGAAGCATCAAAGTCATAGGAGTGCTCCAAGACAGAGGAAGAGCTGACATGGCCAGTGAGCAGGCAGTTCAGTTCCTACAGGCCATGGCAGGAGAATAAAAACCATGTGCAATACCCAGCAAGGAGGGCTAATGAGCTGTTGCTTAACACTCGTGGCCAGGAATTGCAGCTGTTTCTCACTTCCTGGCTTCTGAACAACTCAGCTCTGAAGGGCTCTGAAGGACTTGGTCTCTGAGACCAGGAGACCAAAAGGAGGAGTCATGTGAAAACAAATTGCAGAAACACTGATGGCAATGAGCAGAAAACTTGAGAATGAGAGGGCTGTGAGATACAGCCACAAAGGTGACCAGGAAAAATCAACCTCTCCCATTTTCTTTTGCAGCCTTGCTTACACCCAACATTAGAATCTTTGCTTCTCTGCTTCCGAGGGTGCACTTTGCCCACGGTCACTGATGTGTAGCTTGCTCTGCCATTCAGAACTTCTCTAAAACAGCCTTTGCACATAAAGAATGCTTCTGGCAAGACCTTAGCACCATCTCCAAACCAGGGACCTAGGCACCACTGGAAATAGCCAAGCAATGGTTCTGTAGCTGTCCAATACATTCCCAAGGGAATCCCCAGCCCCCAAGAGTGGCAGATGATGATTTTCAGTGACATTTTGGGCCAAGCACTAAACAGCCACAGGAAAGGAAGTCTGCTCATCCCTGTCCTTATCCCTTACCTTTCCAAAGCCGTCCCTCAGCTCTTTGTCCCTCGTTAGACCAGGACTGGTGGGATGATCTGTCTCCTTGGCCTGGCTCAGTGGGAGGCCTGGGAATGGAAGCAAAGGTTCCTGTAAACCTCTGGCAAACTTCAAGCCCCCAAAAATGCAATTCTGGGCAACAGGCAGGACAGGTTCCAGAGTGCAGAGCTCTCAAGACACAGAGATTGGGATGGAGAGCAGCAAGGTACAATGCCTAGACCCTCTCCCAAGGGAGGGGCTACTGGCAGCAGACATGACATGGCTCTGTTGGCCAGCAGACTGAAACCTGCCTGCATGGTGAAGGCCTCAGCCCCTGCATGCTGGAGAGCCTCTGTGTCTGATAGAGAAGGGCAGAGATGGAGATTGCTCTGGACAGAGATTCTTATCTGCCCTTATTCATGCTGATTGTAGTAAACATCATCTTTCCTGTTCCTGAAAGGAGCCCCAGGTTCTAATACCTGGATGCATTTAGATCAACATTGTCTTCTCTTTGTCAGAAAATTTTAGAGGACATTCAGAGAAAATCTGAGCATTGCAAGAGTGCAGGAGTGTTACCCAAATGTGAACTGTGTTCTTGACACTAGATATTTCATTTTCCCCAAGGATTTTCATTCTAAACTGTATGAGATTGGGCCACTTTTGGGCCAGGCTGACTAAAGGCTGATTTTCTAGTTGAAATTCTATACAACAGCTTCACAGAGGATAAATTAAGTGGCAACACAGTAGAAAAATAGCAATGTCTTAAATCAGGATTTTTTGCCCTGCAGAATGGTCAGCATAATAATAAAAAAGGAGACAGATAGCAGCTATGTGAAAGGAGGGCCTTGGAAGGGAAAAGCATTTGGGATGTGGGCAGGGAAACTACAGATCCCAAGGTAACCTCCTTGGGACCACTGCTGTCAGTCAGGCCAGCAAAAGGGACACAAAATGTAACAGAGGCCACCATGCAAAACTAAAGCAGCTGAAGCTCCATATTTCATGGGACACATTTCCTGGAAATGTCTAAACAGCTGCACAGGGAAACATGCTCCTGCTGGCAGACACTTGAGGCAGGCCAGGGCAAAACCCTGAGCCACTTGCCCAGAGCTAGCACAGGCACAGCCTGGCCTCTGGGCTGCCCTGGGACAGCAGGGAGCCCAGAGCCCTGTGCTCTCCAGGAATGGCTCAGCTGCACATGCACCCTCCTGCTCCTCTGCCTGCCCCACAGCTCAGCAGCCCTAAAGCTCCAGGGGCACTGGCAGCAGCACAGCTCCTTGCAGGGGCACATGCAGGGCACAGCTGTTCCCTGGCAATGTGCACAGCCTCTCTGCGCTGCCACAAGACCCTTCCTGCTGCCAGCAAGCAGCCCAGCTCCCCCCTCCCCTCTGCCCCTGTCCTCCCTGGCAGTGCCCCTGGGGCCAGCGCGGCTCCGCGGCCTCTGCCGGGGCTCCTGGGCCAAGGCCCCTGAGCCGCCCGGGAGCCCAGACCTCCATTCCCAAGGCCGGGCTGCAGCACAGGAGGCTCCAAGCCCAACAGGTCAGCCAGTTTCCTTGGGAACAGAGCCATCCCAGCTCCTATCTTGCACCAAGAGCTCTTTCCCTTCTTCCTCTGCGTGTTTGCTGTAGGCTCAGAAGAAGCTGACATTCAGGTGCAAGAGAAGAAGTGAGTTAATTGAACTCATGCCTTTACAATTAACCCAGCTAATGGGTGAGGAATTCAAAGCGTATGCTAGTTACTGAAAAGATTGCTTGGTTTTTTATTTTTCATGAAACTAGCATCAGTTTCATTTCTCTGAACAATATGGAGCTGGCAAGCCAAGAGAGAAGGGCTCTACTAGTTCATGTGGTGCCCATTGCCTCCCCATTACTACAGGATCCCTTTCCTTCCAAACAGTTGAGAATTCACAGTGCTCTCTAGAATCTGACACTGGCAAGGAAGTAATTGTTTTCAAAAGTAGTTTACAAGGCCTTTGTTTCTGTAGGTCCCACTCAATTCCAGGTCCGGTTTTGCATTTTTGGGGTTTTTTATATTAGTCTTTGCAACAAAAGAAGTGCTGGGACACAAACAATGGCACCACATTTTAGAAAGCAAAAGAAGCTTTGCTCTCTGCATTAGATGTGCCCAGTATTCTGGGAGCCTGTCTTTGTAGGGAACAAAGTGCTCATCTCAAAGTTCCACTTTTGCTCTACTTACTTGTTCCAGGGGTTTATTCCCTGCTGTCTTTTCAGCAGAGACACCCAAACCCAACATAAACATGACCTGCCTCCAAACATTTCTGATCTTGGCTAATACTGTCAATTCAAAATATTCCTAATGGAAATAGCAGAGGGTAGGTCATTTTGAAATACTCTCCAACAAAGCAGTTAGAATTAAGAGAACAAGTTCTTTACATGGCTGCACAGAAAATAAAATCCTATGGCAGCCAAGCAGGATGAGTGTCTTAAACCTGGATTCCTTCATCCTGTAGAATGCTGGGGTCAGTAATAGTGAGACAGGTAAGGTTTAATGAGATAGGAAATTTCTAGTCCAGAATTGATCCAGCAAAAATGTCACCTTACTTACTGAGCAGGACTCTGGCTGCATTAAGCATTCCAGATGCACATCAGCAAGTAAGGAGTCCTTCCAAAGGGGCCATAGCCAGGATTTGGCAGAACTAACCCTGAGCCCCAAAGGGACCAGGGGATCTGATCCCTTGTTCTGCATCAGCAGAATTATTTCTTCAAGCCTCAACTCTCCTATCATTACACACCCAGAGATGCCTAAGGAACAACAACAGTGTCATTGAGGCTTTCAGCTTGAAAGCATTGCCTGACCCAGATGCAGCAGAGACTGCATTTTGTCTGGCACAATTCCACTTGTCAGGGATCAGGCAAGGCAGGGACAGGGACAAGGCAGAAGGCATCTCCTGCCCCAGCCTCAGCCTGCAACACTGACACAGGCAGAGACAGCTAGGGAAGAGATTTGTCACTGTGAATCTGTCATAGGTGGCTTTGGGCTTGTGCTGTCACAGCATGACAAACTCACACCCTGCCTAGGCTGCATCCATTTGGAAGGCTCCTTCCCCTTCACTGGAAAATTCTAAAGGACTTTCTATCATAGGAGGTTTCTCTATTTCTGCCAGTGCAAAACCAGGCAATGTCCATGAATCTCCTTCAGTTCCCAAAGGTTTCAGCTCAGAAACTGCCCCAAGGAAAGCTTTTCTGCTTCAAAAGCAGGAGGAAGGAGTGGGAACATCTCTCATTTCATGTTAAATGCCTTATTTTTCCCTACTAGTTGTGACACGAAAAAGGCTGCAGGGAGATAAAAAGAATGGGCAGGATGGAGAGGAAGGTATCCTCTTCCAGCACTGCATTTCAGGGGCCCCCAGGTACCACTCAACACTACACACTGGAGGAATTCTCACTGTGCCACCAGAGAACTCTCCGAGTGACTGGGCTCTGGGTGAGTCCACTGAGCCCACAGAAGAATTGAAATGAATTTAAAGAAATTTTGAAAAGAATTGGTTTAAACCAAGCTTTCCAAATGTCACCTCTGAGTCAAGAATACAATGGTCATTCTAGGACAGATATGCCCTGTACCTACCTGCATCTTCATAATTCTCTTTGCTTCTGCTGCTGGGTCTTGGCCTTGAGAAAATGAAGAACAAAAGAATATGTGAGGAGGTAGAAAGAGAAGGGAGGGAAAGGGCTTACCATAAGAGGAGGCAAAACTTTGAAACATGGTCACTGTGATGAAGGGGGAAATGCAACACAGAAACCCACCAAGATGGAAAGCTGATTCATTGTCCTTAAGTTTGCCATTGCTGGAGTCATGCAGACCTGGCCAAGCTCTGGCTGAAACACAGGAGTCATTCTTCAACTTGCATCAGAACTCTCCAGTTCTGCTGCCTCTCCTTTTGGAGCCAAGTGGCTCCCACAGCCTCTCTGAAGCAGCAAGAGCTGCTGAGCTGAGACACGAGTCTGTAAGGAGGGCAGCTACTTTTGTACAGCTGCCAAAGCTTGACTTGGCCTGCCCGTACCTTACCCTGGTGACAGCCTCGTGCTACATGTGGTCAGAGCACTGCTGTCTCCTGAGAATGACATTACACCTGCTGGCTCTTTCAGGAAAACAAAGGCTGTTTCCAACTTAGCTGCTAGGGAAGGATGTTCAGATCACACCATAAAGGCTCCACCAAGGATTCTCAATTGGCATGATACTTCTGTGACTCCCTCTTTATTGTTAGCACTTGGATAAGGGTAATAGCTACATTTTCTCTTGCAGATCCAAGCCAATATTTTTCCATCAGGTACAGTCCTATGCCTCTTCTCTAGCACCTTGCCCTCTTTGATCTTAAGCCCAGATCAAAATATTAAACATCAATCGGACTATATGTCAGATTTTACATCTATACTGCAAAATTCATCTGGCATCTCATTTCACAGTGGAGGCCCAGGCGCAGTGAAGTTACACCTGATGTTGACAGAAGCAGCACCTGAATTTGCAGACACCTCTCCAGTAGCCAATATTTGCCCAAGCATATTCACCTGGTTGTAGAATTTGACAGTCAAGGATCACAGCTTTCAAAGACCTGCAGGACCCCATCCCATGCAGTACAGTTCCCAAATGACACCACAACCATTACAGAGGGATTCAATAGCCAAGTCCAGCAGAGGACCCATCCTGAGGTGCTTTAAAGCCCTGCCTCCTCTTCCCCACCACCACCTCTGTTCTTGGGGTATATATGTGTTGGGTTTGACATTGTGCTGGATGATCATCATGGATGGGTAAATATTGAATACACAGAGGTTTTCCAAAATACAGGAGACAGATGGCTGTGCAAAATAACCACACAAGAAGGGAAGAGTGAGGTGAACAGCACACTGGAGTAACAGACACCTTGGCTTACCTCATCTCCTGGGACTTCTGGAATTCCAGATGGGGAGAGCTTGGCAGGGACCCTGCAGCACTGCCCACAGGGGGACTCACTGCCCTGCGGATGGGGGGGATCAAAGGCAGTCCCAGTGACCCCTTCTTCATATCCCCACCACTGGAGTAGAGCAAGGAAGCCTGGAAAGAGAAGAACACAGTGCTCAGATCAAGCATCCAGCCTTGCCCCCATTCATGCCTCAAGACATTTAGCCATGCATTTAACTGGGACCTGCCAGGAAAAGACAAGGCAAACTGATGGAGCAGTTTGGCCCAGGATGGGGAATGGAAAGGGAAGTGGTGAGGGACAGCCCATGTCCACATTTGCCACCACTCCCCTTGTGCTCAGTTTTCTCCAAGTGTGGCTGCATTCCCAGCTGGCTTCCACGGGTTTGACATCAAGATGTTCTGGGGTGCCACTGCCTCCACTGTCCTTGTGGATGGCGTGGGAATGGCTTTAGATCAATATTCTCTTGCTGTCCCTTAGGCACCAAACAGCCAGTGCTGATCTCCAGCCATGTCCCCACAAAGCCATTCTGCAGGATGTCCAAACCTGCTTTTCTCAAGCCCCTCATTTCTCCTGCTGCTGCCCTTCCCTCCTACACTTCCCCAGCAGCCTTTGAGCCCAGATGCTGCTGAGCTCTCGGGATGCTGGCTGCTCTCCAGCTCCCACACATCCATCATCTCAGCCTCCCTGGCACTGAGGAAGTTCAGCAGAGCTCCCTGCCCTGCTGCTCTCTGCAAGGTCTCTGCCGGCCCCAGTTGCTCCAGGGCCCCCATGCCATGGCCAGGAATGGGGCTGGAGGCAGCAGGGGCAGGTGCACACCCTTCCTTCATATTCCACCATTTCTGGCCCAGCTAAAGAGCCAAACCAGGACCTGTTCAAACTTCACTGAAAGGGTCAGTTCCTGTCAGGGAAAAGGTCTCACAGCTCTGCTGACAGGACAAAAACTGAAAATTTACCACACAGGACTTTGCTTGGTCTCCTTACCTTACGTCCTTTTCCCTCGGAATTCCGCTCCTGTTTTTTTCTACTCTCCTCATCCCAGCCAGTGCCATTTTTCCCATTCTCCTGCTCTCTGCTGCATGTTGGGCTTGGCTTGGTAGAAGGAGAGCTCTTCTGGATGGGAGGCAACGGCTTGGAGGGAAGGAGCATGGAGGGACTTGCCAGGGAAAACCTCTTGGCAAGAGGGTAACCAGTCAGGCCTGCAAAGTGGAGACACAAAATGTAACAGAGGCCACCATGCAAACCTAAAGCAGCTGAAGCTCCATATTTCACAGGACACATTTCCTGCAAACTTCTAAACAGCTGCACAGGGAAACATGCTCCTGCTGGCAGACACTTGAGGCAGGCCAGGGCAAAACCCTGAGCCACTTGCCCAGAGCTAGCACAGGCACAGCCTGGCCTCTGGGCTGCCCTGGGACAGCAGGGAGCCCAGAGCCCTGTGCTCTCCAGGAATGGCTCAGCTGCACATGCACCCTCCTGCTCCTCTGCCTGCCCCACAGCTCAGCAGCCCTAAAGCTCCAGGGGCACTGGCAGCAGCACAGCTCCTTGCAGGGGCACATGCAGGGCACAGCTGTTCCCTGGCAATGTGCACAGCCTCTCTGCACTGCCACAAGACCCTTCCTCCCAACAGAGAATAGCTCACATCCAATCTCACCTCTGTGTGAGGCTGAGCCATGCTCACAAGAAAGGAAGTGGGTTTTGGGAACTCCCACCTTTATCATCAACACATCTATTGGGTGTGGCACTCAAGGGTTTTTTTAATTTTTGACACAATTTCTGTGGGGTTTTTTTATGGAACTAGCTTGTGTTTAATTCTTCTGAACAATATTAAGTTAGCACGTCTGAAGGGAAAGATAGAAAGCTCCAATGGTAAGAGGGGAAAAAGATTCCTTCTTGAGGGTGGCCTTCTGTGAATCCACAGGAAAAACCCACACAGATATGACTGTTATTTCTGAAAACCACAAAGACCTCTCAGCCACCAGGCAGGCCTTATTGGTGTGTCTGTAGCACCGTAATACCATCCTCAATGTTTGATCTGATCAGCAAGCAGAGGAAGAATGGGAAATTTATCTGTAGTGAGACCCAACATTGATGGCAAAGAAAGCAACAGGACTTGCATCTCATGCCCATGTCCTATCTGTGGTCAGCTGTGGCCACAGTCCCTGTCCTGGCTGACAGTATGAGTGACTTGGCTACTGTCAAAAAGGAGAATGCAGAGTAAACTAATGACAGAATGTTGTGATGCCATGGGTGTCCTTGCAGGATCATCTGTAGCTGTCAGCCACCTACTCTGACACAGAGCCAGCACTGACCACCATGGAGCTGTTTTCCCTGAAATCTGGGGGGATTTTTTCCATTTGGCTACGGCCTTTCAGCTCCTTCCTATCCTCACCTTTTCCTTCAGGGGTCTTTCCTTTCCCAGTAAAATCCATGTTTGAACCCGTGCTTCTGCCTGGCAGAAGTGCCTGGGTTGGAATTTGGGGACGCTCTCAGAGCAGTCAGCGCCGGGAGCTTGGTGCCAGCCTTTGAACAAGGTCGGGTGACTCCAATCGCCAGCGCTCGGCACAGAGAGGCAGAGCCAGACGCGTCTGCTGCCACTGGGGCCGTGCCAAGCACAACCTGCACCGCCCCAGTGTGGGGCTGCCCCTTTGTGACACGCTCACCATGGTTCTCTCGTTTCCATGGCTGCAAAACCTCAGCCCAACTCCATCCCCTTCCATTCCCCTCCCAAGGTCAGCCAGCCCTTAGCCCAGCCAGGCCAGGCCTGAGCGTTTCACACTGTCTAGGAAGGAGACCCTTTCCAAAGCTACTTTTCAAGGCCTTTATTTCTGTAATTCCCACTGGGTTCTGGGTTGCAGCTTGTTGGTGGGGGATTTTGTTTATTTCTCTTCATATCAAACCAAGTGCTGGGACACAAACAATGGCCCTGGGCTCTCAGGACTCTAGCTGGTCAGAGTGACCCTGAGATACGTTAGAAAGTCTCTTTTCCCAGCCAGGCGGTCGAAGAAGGAGTCAGAGCTTTCATTTCTTGGTCTCAAGGTTGTTTCTTGTCTCTTATCTATAAACTTCTTTCTCCTGCTTCCAAGATCCACTCAGCAAGAATGTCAGAGGCACTCTGCCTGACTCTGGGGTGGTGTTACCTTTTTTACTAAAAACTACGTGTACAATATTTACAAATACTTTCCAATACCTATCACCTATGTTAGACAGTGAGCTTCTACTCTAAACCAATCTAAAAGTGCCAACATCACAGCTGAAGATGGAGGCTAGGAAGAAGAAGGAAAAAGAACAAGGCACACCCAAATTCCTCCATCTTGGGACCCTGAGCCCCCATTCTAAAAACCTCAAAAATCTATTTCACTCTGTGATAAATTCACTATCATACCACTTAAGCTTGCGTGGCTTGTAATTCTTCATATAAGGTTGGTAATTGTTTTCTCCAAGGGCTAAATCAAAGGCACTGGGGTCTTGGGCTCTGTGCCAGGGTCTCTGAGCCACCTGGGCAGGGGCTCAAGTCCTCCAGGGCACCCAGAGGAATTTCCTGGGCTCTGACACCGGGCGGTGGAAGTAAAAGCAGCTTTGCACTCCCCTGTAGATGACCCCAGAATTCAGTTGGCTGAGAGCTGTAGGGAGCAAACTGACCATCCAAACGTTCCACTTTTGCTCTACTTCATTGTTCCAGGGGTTTATTTCCTGCTTTCTTTATTGCACAGACACCCAAACCAAACATAAACATGATCTACCTCAAAACATTTCTGATCCTGGCACTTCCTGACAATTCCAAATTTTCTTAATGGAAATGGCAAGGGGCAGTCATTCTGAAATACACTCCAACAGAAAAGATAAAACGAATCATGCTTGATTTGGCAGAACTGAGCCAAATCTATGGGACCCCTGGGGCTGATCCCTTTTTCTCATCTTCAAGTCTCATCTCTCCTGTCTATTCAAAGAAGCTTTGCACTCTGCATTAGATGCCCCCAGTATTCAGTGGGCTGATATGATCAGTCTATCTGTAGGGTGTAAATTGGCCATGCCGAGTTCTCCTTTGTTGTTCAAGGAGTTTATTCCCATTTTCTTTCCTGCAGACACACCCAAACCCAACATTACAACGCCTGCCTCAAAGCAATTCTCATTTGGACTGTCCCTGAGAATTCAAACCTACCCTCAGAGCGGTTCCCTGTCCCCAGGGACAGGCTCCAAGGCTGGGCTCTCACCTGCACGGAATGAAGAAGAGCTGCTGCCCTTGCCAGCGGCTCCGGGCTCTCGCCATCAGCGCTTTGAATGCAGCTTTTGTACACACTCTGCCTCTCTGAGCCCCGCAGCATTCCCGGGCATCAGCAGTGCTGCTGCAGGCCAACATCCTCCAGGCACAGCTGCAGCAAGGAGATTGCAACAAGGCCTGGCTGCAGGAGTCTCCAGCCTGCAGCAGCCCTTCCCCTGCGGCGGAATCATCTTGTGCTGCCATGGGGGAGCAAAGGGGGTGAGGGGCTCTTTGCAGATGAGGGTCTCCTCCATGTGCTGCTGCTCGCTGGGCTGATACAGCTGCTGGTGCCCTCCTCCACAGCTGTACCAGGAGCCTGCCTGGGAAAATAACACTGCCTGTGCCAGTGCCAGTGCCAGCCACCCATCCCTGCCATGGCCCTGCCCACAGGGCGTCCTGCCCACCAAACTGCTCCAGTCAGGTGATGTCAGGCACCATCAAAATACATTCAAACAATGCATTTTCCACATTCTGGCAAAATCATGGCCATACAGGCCACGTGCTGGAGGCAGACTGCTGTTGGCAGAATGGGGGAAGCCCCAGCAGCTGCTCTCCCCAGGTTGGATGGCCATGGCAGCAGAGGCAAGTCTCTCACTGTGCCCACTGCTGTGGGACCCAGTGCTTTGGACATGTTCCCACTGAACTCAGGCTGCTGCTACAGCAGCACCATGCCTTCACACACTTGATAACAAAGAGTTGGAATGGCACACAGGACTGCCCCAAATGCTATTAAAAAAAAAAAAAAAAAAGCGGGGGGAGGGGGATGGGGAAGGGGGCAAGTGAGTTAGAATAGTTTGCTCATTTTTAATACAAACATGCCTGGATTTAAGCAGGGACACTGGGCTAATCCTACTGGGGACTGGTTTGTAAGCCTTGTTTCTAGCAATTCCCACCAGTCTGCAGGCATTTTCAGTAGAAAGGGGTAGATAAGATTTTACAGCACATGCATGAGCAAGTCTGAGCTGGAACTCAAAGGACAAGACAAATATTCCCAAATTGGCCACCCATGGGGAAAGGAAGAAAGAAAAGCAGATGAAACAAGTGCCATTGTGGCTGAATTGACTGCATCAATCCCATGGTCAAACCTTTCTGTACAAAAGCACCTCAATTCAAACACACAGCTTAAGATTAAGGAATTCAAGTTTTTCGAGAGCATTTAAAGCCTGATTCCTATTACTTTCAAGGAAAGGTAGATGCTAAATTTCTTAAAAACACAGATGTGGGTCTATTTGGGACTGCATCCTTCAAAAGCAGGAATGGAGGTTTAGAATTGCAGAAATGTTTCCATTGGAAAAGACCATCAAGATCATAGAGTCCTCCCAATAACCTGAGACCACTCACACTGCCAAGGCCACCACCAAAGCATATCCCAGGAAATGTCGTGGGATGGGACATCCTCCTTGTCTCCTTTGTCTCCCCAGGAGCCCCTTGGAAAGAGAAATGCCCACACAGGCTTTATCTGACTCCTTTCCAGCCAGCCTTTCCCTCACTCCTGGGTCTCATTTGCTCCACAGGCTTCACCAGCTCGCTCAGCTCAGAGGAGCTGTCAGAGGAGAAAACGCTGCCTGGTGTGGGGCTGTCTGATCCCTGTCTCATTTTGATTCCATCTGCCCCGCTCCCTCCCCCATCAAAGAGACCGAAGGATCCCCCCAACCCCACGGTGCTGCACCAGATCCCGGGCACGTTCCCTCCTGCGCTCCTTGGCGGCCCCGGGGAGGCTCCAGAGCCCTCCCTGTGTGCGGGACAGCTGCTGCAGCACCGCTGCGCCTGCGTGCGAGCAGCGCCCAAGGAGCAGCTGCGCCAGTTCAGAGTCTGAAACGGAATCCTCAGGGCACACAAATGACAACTGGCATTTCAGGGCTGGCAGGAGAAGCTAAATCCATCTGCTCGCTGCCCTTTCTAGCCATGGCCACGCTGATGCAATTGGAAGAATTGCCCCTGCCCAGGAAGCTCTCAGGTGAAAGAGAGCAGCAAAAGCCAGGTGTTTCTGAGGTGCTAGCTGCCAATGCCTCAGGTTTTCCTTCCAAGTTCTAAGGGGTTTGTGTTGTGGTTTGTTTTATGTCTGTTCAGCTTTCCCCCCAGTTATTATGTTAATGGTTCTGCCCAAAGTTCCAGTTTATGTCAATCTCTGTACCCCTCCCACATAACTATGGTTTCCCTAATGTATCTTGTTTGTTCCCCTCCCCTGGCTACCTGCCTGTCACTCAGCACCCCTGCCTCTTTTTCCAGAAGCTTCTGGCTAGGGTGTTGGGTGATTGGTTCAGGGGCCAGGGCCCCACCCGCAACTGTCTCCTGTTGGCTCCCCGCTAGTGTCAGTCTCAAATGTATGTTCCCTACCCCTCTTTGATTTGTTATCCCGAACCCCTCCCTTTCCCTTTATAACCTGAGGTTTTTCCCTGCCTCGGGGCTCTGGACTTCTGCTCCCTATCCTTCTACATCCTCCTTCCAATAAACCTCCTACCCTAAGAAGCCCAGAGTCGCCCCTTCTTGTATCCTGCAGCCTTGGGGTCTCTAACCGCGGCCACCGGCCCTCAAGCAAAACATCACTTTGGCACAGGGCCTGGACTTAGTGTCTGGGAAGTGCCTGACTGGCTGGAGGCTGGCTGGACTCTCTCTCTAGCCTGGGCATTCAACTATCCACCGGCCACCGCTCCAGGTTTGGACTATTTTTACCATTTCAACATTTTCTGTGTGTCCCTGTGAGTGAGTAAGCACCACAAACCCTCTCCGTCAAGGCCTTGAGGGACTGCCAAAGCAGAACTTGTTCATGCTCTTTTCTCCTGGTGATTTTATAATCCTGTGCAGACTCTGATATCAAACCCGTGCTGTAGAGAAAAGATTGACCTTGGCATCCTGGGGCACTTTCTGGGTGGGTGTTTGAATCTGCTTTTCCGGGCCTTGGGCTGAGCATGATGAGGCCGAGGCCTGGGCCCCTCCAGCCGGCGCCGGGAGCCCCGGGACAGCGGTGAGGGGCGGCCCTGAGGGGCGGCACAGGGGGCATTTCCCCCGAGCGGGCCGGCGGGCGAGCGGCGGGGAAAGGCGCCCTGGCCACAAGGGCCGGCACAAGGGCCCCGGCTCTCTGCAGTGCGGGCGGCCCAGCGCCAATCGCTGCTCCTGGAGCCGCTGTCAGGGCCGGGTCTCCTCCCCGCCGCTGACCCTGCACCTGCAGCGCTGCCTCCGCCTCTGCCGGGCTCCCCGGCACAGACGGCAAGGACGTGGACACGCTGCAGCAGGGGCCCAGCAGGGACACCCAAATGGTGCCAGGGCTGCAGCTCCTCTCCTGCAAGGAAAGGCTGACACAGCTCGGCTTCTTCAGCCTGGAAAAGAGACTGAGCCTTGATCCAGCTGCGGCCTTCCAGTACCTGAGGGCAACCTACAAGAAAGCTGGACAGGGACTTTGTACAAGGGTAGGCAGGGACAGGACCAGGGAGAATGGATCCAAATGGAGAGAGAGTCAGTTTAGGTAAGGGATTCAGGAAAAAGACCCTCCTGGAACAGTTTGCCCAGAGAAGGTGTGGATTTTGAGAAGAGGAAATCAAGAGGAGAGGGAGAGAGAGATCCACAGTCGGCCTTGGATCACACACCTCCCCCAAGAGCAGGTAGCTCCAAGCCCCATCCAGCCTGGCTTGGAACACTTGCAGGGCTGGAACCTCCACAACTTCCCTGGGCAACCTGCTCCAGTGTCTCACCACCCTCACAGTAAAAAATTTCTACCCTAATATCTAACCTAAATTTCCTTCCTTTCAACTTCTACCCATTACTCCTTGGCCATTCACTACACAACACCAGAGATGTTTTAAACTCAGCAAACTGGTGGCTTAAAATGAAAAGCAGCCCAAGGAATGGGTTAGAAATTAGAAGTCAGCCCCAAGGGATATCTCCTGAGGGAAGAGAAGGGTGCATATCTTCTCCTGCAGCATCAGGAGCTGGTTGCATCCAGCTCAGAGTCAGGGACTAGCACTGAGGCAGCCTGGAAAATCCAGTGTGACAGAGGCAATGATTGTACTGCAATGGACATCTCTCCCCAGGCCGTGAGAGCAGGCTGCCCCTGCAGCTCAGAGGGGAAGGCCAAGGACCCTTGGTTGAACTCAGCTCTCAGAATCTGAACCTTGGGAACGTTTTTGCCAACACCCCCCATGTCTATGAGGTGAGCAGCAGGGCTTGGGATGGATCCTGATGGCTCCTGAGGCAGCAGCAAGCTTGGTGGAGCTGTGGGATTGCTGCTGGCCTGGGCACTTGTGAGCAGGGAATATTTGATGGACTGCTCAAATCTGGGGGGGTCAGAAAGGTGTGTCTGTTGTTCCTGAAGCCCCAGTCCCTGCTTTTGGGCAGCCTTCCTTAGGGATCAGCTGGGAGGCTTCCTGCAAAAGAACCCCTTGGGCCATGAACCCAGCACTGGCTCCAAAAGCTGCATGTTCAGAGGCTTTTGTGGCAGTGCCAGACACAAGGCACCTTTGCACTGGGCTCTGCAGAAGCAGCTGCAACAAACTGGCTGCCTTTGAGCTTCAACCCTCTGCAAACAGCTCCCAGTCAAGTGTCCCTGCTTATTCCTGCAAGTGACAGGAAAGCCTTGGGAGTTCTCTCCTTTGCTGATCAGTCCCCTCACCACACTTCAGCCTTGGTGCATCTCTGGCTCTAGAAAGAGAAAAGTGTTCCTGGGAATAAAGCAAAGGATTTTTCTACCTATTTGCCTCCCCTCCAATAGTGCCATGCTTGCAAAAAAATCATGAGAGAGCAACTGAAGAGGTAGAAAATGAGGCACTGCATCATGCCAGACACTTTCAAAAGCTTGGCTGGGGAAGAGAAAAACACCCTGAGTTTTCTTACCAAAAGATGGTACTGTCTGCACATTTTGATGCTGATGCCTCATTCTTAATGTATTGTTTCATGGTATGGGAAAGGTGAATGAGTAGATGGTGCTGTTGGAGCTGTGCTCACTGGGGCAGCAGCAGCTCTGGGGTGATTCACTCTGCAGCTGCAATCAGCCCACGTTGCTCTCAGGGCCAGCTCCCAATGAGCTTGGTGCTGCTGAGCAGAGGTGCACTGCTCTGTGTCCATGGGATAAGCCCAGGGTGACTGCAGTTCTGTGGAGTTGCCACTGCTCTGCATGAAAACCCAAAGGCAGAACTTGTCCTCTTGTATCTTTTGACTTCTGCCATTCAGCAGCACAAAGCAGCTTCTGCCTTTGCTGGGTGTTCATTACATCATTAGACAAGAACTCACAAGAAGGGAAGGTTCCACATGTATTTCCACTTTGCTTTCTTGCTGCTGCAGGTGAAACTGATGAACCAAGGAGCTCTTGATGCCCCCTTCTCCTGTATCTCTTCAGCCACCAATGTGGGCTTGTGCTTCAAGTTTGCACCCGAGGAGGGCATCACTGCAGCAGGTGGGAGCCAGAGTGTTCAGATCTCCTTCAGTGCCACCGTGCTGGGGAGCTTTGAGGAGGAGTTCCAGTCCAGTGTGGCTGGATCTCCTAGGCCTGCCATCCTGACCATCAAGTAAGGACCCTGGCAGCTGGGTGGGCACATCTGTGGCTGTCTCTGGGACATCCCCCACCCACCTCCTTTTGGGGTGGAGCAGAGAAAAAAGGTGTTTCCTGAGGTGTGAATCTCTGCTCTGCTGCTGGTATTGCTTTAGTGTGAGCCTGCCTCCTGCCCTGTGTTGTACCCAGGAGCTGGAATGACTCCTCCCTGCAGGGATCTCCCTGTGCCTTGGGCCATGGCAGGCAGTGGGATGGATCAGCTTTGGGCAGCAGCTGCTCTGGGATGTCCCAGCTGAACACCCAGCAAGGCCCCCAGGGCTTTGCAGATGGGCCAGCCTGGGTGATTCTGCCCCAGCAGCAGTGTTTGGAAAAACTTGTGTGAATAATCCATGCTAGATGGGCAGCAGCAGCCTCAGCTCAGCTCTCATGGCCATGCAGTGGGGCACAAACCGTGCTCCCAGCTCCTGTGCACAGAGTGCTCTGGTGCCTCCTTTGCACAGCCAGCAAAGGGCTGATGTGGGAGTCAGGGAACTGTGCAGCAGGAGCTGTGCCAAGGACTGGGGCACCATCCCATGGGCTGGTGCCATGGCAAGAGACAATCCTGGCCCAGCCAAAGGGAGAAGGGCTGATCATAGGGGAGGCAGAGCTCAGTCCTCAGCACCACAGCAGTGTGAGGCCTTGTCCCTGCCAGCCTGAGCCATGTGCTGCTAGGATAATGCAGTGGAAGCAGGAGAGCTGATGCTGGCTGCTCTGCAGCTTTGCAGCTGGGCTGCTGCTCTTGGGGGGCACTGGCTCAAGGCAGTAAAGAAATGAAAGCAATCTTCACTGGATGATACCAATAAGATAAGGGCGATGGATAAAAAAGAACAAGGAAGTTATTCCTTAGCTAGAGAAAAGTGGTGAGTAGGTGTGCCATAGTGGAGAAACAATGATGCTGGCTTTGTTTTTGGAGGAAAAGTGCTGCTTTTGTCTTTTGGAAATCAAGAGGGAACCTTTCACCATCAAAGAATTGATTCTCCTCTGTCCCTCCCCCAAAGTGGTCATGGGGTGTTTGCATAAGCAGCTTTCTCCTGGAGCAAGGGCAGGTGTCTCTTGTTGAGATGTGCAGAGCAGAGCCAGGGGCAGTCCTGTGAATACAACACAAGGCCCAGGTCACTGCTCCTTGATTTGGAACCAAAAGGCAGAGTGGGCACTGATTGGCATCAACCATGAAATCAACTGGCGAGTGTTGTGCAGCTTCAAGTGCTGATTTCAGTGGATGTTGGTGACTCTTGGAGTGTGTCTGCTGAGTTCAAGGCCAGGTGAGGTGCTGTGCTAGATTCAGGACAGCCTTGGTTGCTTGTTGAAGCTCTTGCTCTTGGCTGTGCCAGCTGGGGCACTGCTGACAAGCTGGTCCTTTCCTCTAGGATTCATCTGTCCCCTGGGTAGAACTGTTGCTGCTCTTTCCAGAGGATGTTTGGGAATGCCCTGGATTCGTGTCTCAGAACTGTGTCTGTAATGATTGTGGGGGTCAAACTCTCCTGAGAAAGCTCCTCCATGGGAACAGCAGTTGCAGCTAAGAAGGAGCAAAGCAGGGAACCTGTGGCTGGAAGGTCTGCTTACAGAAGCTTGTGGGGACACCTTGATGTCCATCCCATTGCAGATGGGGAAACTGAGGCACGGAGCCACTGGGTCTGGGTGTGTGTTCAGGGTCCTTCATGGGACCCCCAGCAACCCGGGGGCTTCTTCTGCCTGCCCTGTGCCCAAAGCCCATCAGGGGCTGTTGGCTGCTGCCACTTGGCTTGAGCTGCCTCCTGTGCACAGGGCCCTGTGCTGAGCACACGGTGCTGTGTTGGTTGGAAACCCAGGGTGCCCTGAGCCCAGGTTTTGTGCCCTGAGCCACGACAGCCGGACCTTTGCAATTCCTTTAACCGAGCCCTTTCCTGCTCTGTCCTCGGCCGCCAGGGGCAGCATCACTGCACCGAGTTTACACTTGGACCTCCCTGAGCTCGACTTTGGGGACATCTCCTTTGGTGAGTGTTGCCTGGGCTGGGACACAGCGTCAGGGATCTGTGCCTTCCAACAGAAAAGCATCCCTCACTCCTGGTCTGCCCCAGCAGCCTCTTCAGGCTGTGAACTGCAGGGCTGCTGCTGCTGCCTCAGGGGACATTTTGCCATTGTGAGATCCAATGGAAGCAAGGAATAGAAAGTCAGTATTTTCTGGTGTCTCTGTGCTGCTTGAAAAGACAGATGTCTGCCAAGGAAGGTGGGAATCTTCCTGCAATGGAAAGATGAGCCCCTCCCTCCAAATTATAATCCCTTTGAAATGACAGGGCTGCCAGGCAAAACTATGGGAAAAGGAATAACAGTTCTTTCCTAGACTATCTCAGGAGAGCACAGACATCAAGGCAAGAACAGAGGGTTCCCAGGCGCCAAGTCCCGTTTTTCCCCTTTGGTGGAGTTCTGGTCCCAGCAGGAGGAGCTGTGGCTCTGGCAGGGCAGGGATCCCCTCGCAGCTGGCACCGGCAGGGAAGGAGGGAGGGCAGGCAGGAAGGAAATGCTCCTTGTGCAAAGCCCCAAAGGGCAGGGGGATGTGGGCAGTGCCCAGCAGCAGCAGGCAGGAGCGGGGCAGGCAGGCAGGGCCGATGCCAGCGCTGAGCTGCAGCCAGGGCAGTCCCGGGGCCAAGCACACAACCTCCCGCAGCAGCAGCGGCCGAGCTGCGATCCCCAGCGGGAGGAAGGGAAGCTCCGCTCCCTGCCCAGCCTCAGCTCCCACTGCACAGCCGCCCACGGCATCACGCCACAACTCCCAAAAACCCCCAACGGAAAAGCCCAGCCCAAAACCCCCCACAACCCCTATCCCCCTTCCCAGACCAAGGGCAACATTCACTGCCAAGCCTAAACCCAGAACAATGAATTCATGAACTTCTGAAGGAAACTCGTTGCCTTTCCTGAGCTGCTTCTGCCCCAGCCTGCATCACCACGGAGGCACTTGTCAAGTTGCCTTTTGAAGAAATGAAACAAGAAAGGCAAGAGATGGAAATATGGTTCTGAAGCAGGAGATTGATCCTACTGAATGCCATTTCATTCCTAAGGTCTCTTCAGCTGAAGGCAGCTGTTGTATCTTTGCGTCTTTGTAACTCTTGACTGTTGTCTGCAGGTGCTGCTGATCTCAGTCTCATTTGAGGTTTTGACATCTGGGTTTGTCCTTTTTGTGCCTCTCTTGCTTCCCTGCTGGAGTCACTGCTGGAGCTGGCAGTGGTCACTTGGGTGGGCACAGAGAAGCTCTGGGCTGCAGCTGCAGTTGTTTATTCTCCCCATCTGTGTTCCAGTGACTCTTGGTGAGCAGGCCTGGGGAGAAGTCTCCTCCCCACAGAGCTGCCAGCCCAGCCAGATGTGCACTGCAGAGCAGGCTGTGGCTGCTCTGCGGGCTCTGCAGGACATCCCCACCATGAGTGGCTGTATCTCTGCCTTTGCAGGATGGCAAGCAAATCTCAGAGCTAAAGTGGGGTAAACCCTTGCAGGCAGCAATCACAGTGAGCAGCATGGCTGTGATGTCCCCGTTTGTTGGCTGAGGTGGGACCTGGTTCCTAATTGCTGATCTCAAACCAAGGCTGGGGTGTACCCCCGGTGGAGTGGGCTCTGAGCTGTCACGTGCTCAGTCTGTTTGGCCCAAACCAAGAGATGCCTTAAGGATCCTGCAGAGAGAAGCTGCATTAGGGTGCTTTGCATCACGTTCTAGTTCCTGATTTCATCCTCACTTTCTTTTTCTGTAGCTTCTTCTCAGTCATGACTCACTGTTTATATATCTTGAAAGTGGTGGGAGTGTTGGCAGGCTGACCAGGGAATTTGACAGCTTGAATTCTCAGAGTAAATGCTCGCTCTGGGTGCACACTCATCACTGAAAGATAACTGGTGCTGGTTTGGGGCAGGTGAAGGAACTCCTCCCCATCCCAAAGAGGGGGTGTTGCAGTGCTTGCAGTGTTCAGCAAGGCTAGGAGTGGGCATTTTCAAGGCTGCAGTCTGGAATCTGTGTCAAAGGGAACTCAGTGACGATTAATTCCTCATGCAGCTTCTCGGTGAGCTGTAGTTCAGATCATAAAGAGCTCAACTCCAATCCCACTTTCATCCTGCCAGGATATTCCCCCAGGATCATGCCATAGTGGGTGCCTGAATGGATATTTGTGTCCTTCCCCAGGCTTTCCCTGCACGCGGCACTGCCGCCTCACCAACAGCTCCCCAATGCCCCTGACGTTCCAGCTCCGCATGTCGGACGATGGCACGCAGCCGGCTGTGGGCAGCGTGGATCAGATCCGCAGGGACACTGACCCGGCCTGGAGGAAGGGAATCCATTTCTATGTGCAGCCCAGGGAGTTCACCGTGAATCCCAGCCAAGGCACCATCCTGCCCCAGGGACACCAGGATATCGAGGTACGGCCAGAGCCCAGCCACAGACGCTGCAGCACCAGGGCTGCAGCTGCACTGCAGTGTGGGAGGGCTTTAGCTCTGGTGCCAGCTTTGAGCATCCTGGCAGTGAGAGATCTGCACTGCTGGGAGGCCTCTGCTAGCTGGCTTACTCAGGATGTTCCTCAAGGAGCACTCCACAAGGAGTTTGGTTTCCAAAATCACATGCTGAGGTCTCATGCCTTATGGTCAAGGCCTGAAGCCATTCTTGTGTTTTTGAGAGCGATTTCTTTGATTGCAAGTGGGCAGAGCAAGGATGAGGCACAAGGTGGCTGTTAGAGAGATGTCATTGTATAAAGCAGTTAGCTTTCCTTCTTGGTCTCATTTCCCCCATTCTGGGGAGCAGAATGGTTTGTGTTCACTGCAGGAAGCTCCAGTGGAGACAAAAAACTCTGCAGCCATGACCTGCCCAGCACCTGCTTGGCCACACTTTGCCCTCAGCTTCCTGCTGTGAAGCTGAACTCATTGTGTTCAAGTCAGATTTCCTCTGCATGGATGTCATGGTAGTTGCATTTCTCATTGTAGATGAGAAATTGGCCCCTTAATTTGAATGCAGTGGTGCATAGAGCTGTAGTCTAATGTTTTAATGTAGCTGACCTGTGCCCTGATAGCAAGGTGTGTTTAACAAATCTGGTACTGTCAGAAGGCTTTTGTTACTCTGAGACTGTGCTCTAGACGTGGAGCAGCAGAAGAATTAAGGCCAAATCCTCCCTCAGGAACTGGAGGATATCACACGTGGGTAAGCAGCTTTTGTAAGGCAGAATTGACTGTTCTTCTCTTCCACCAGGTGACCCTGTGTTCCAACATGCCGATGGAGTTCTGCAGGAGAATGCTGGTGGACCTGGAGGGTGTTGGCAAGGGAGTGGCAACCCTGATCATCACAGCCAGGTACCAGCCCTTGCCTGGCCTCCCCCAGGCACTGCCTTGCCCAGGCTTTGCTGGCTGCAGCTGCCAAGGAGAAGTGCTGCTGAATGGCCTCATGTTGTGCCAGCTGGACATGAGAACAGCAGTGCTTGGGTGAAAAGCATCCCTGCTCACAGCCCAGCACGGTCCTGGGCCCTCTTCTAAAGGCACCAGGAATGATATCATTTCTTGGCCTGGTTTTTGGTGCTTGAGGTGGAACAAATTTCCCGAGGGCCTCCTCTCCTTCTTCCTGCAAGGGGTGGAGTTGTGCTGGTTGTGAGCACCGTGCACTGGTTTGGGCCACACCAAGCAGCTGCTGAGAGTCAGGGTCTGGCTCTGTCCATGAGGGCACATGGCAGGGGGGAAGTGGCTCAGGCAAGAGTGGTGAGGGCAAGGTCTGACGAGGGGAAAGCAGCCCTTGATGTGGCAGGTCAGCTCCAGTTTTTCTCCTTCCCTCTGCTTCCCATTTTGAGCTTTAATGTTGTCAGAGTTGAGACCAAAAGTCGTTGTTGCTGCAGCAGAATTCCATGCTGCTGTGCTGCTGTGGGTGTCAGTGTGATGCCGAGAGGGATGCAGCTCCCTGGTGCTGTTCCCTGTCCCAGGCAGAGCCATCCAGGCAGTGCCTGGGCTGCCATTCTGTAAAGCAGGTGGAGCTGGGGCCAGGCAGGGCCTGGAGCTGTGCAGTGAAGGAGCCAGGGAGCTGCAGGGCCTGGCAGGGGCTGATCAACCCCTCTGTGGGGCAGCTGCTGTCTCCTGCCCTCCAGGGCTGGGGCAAAGAGCTGAGTTCTCAGGCAGGGCAACAGCACCATGGCAGAGAAGGGAGTCATTTGTACTGAGACACTAGAGTTGTGTGTTCCTTGAGCCTTAGGGAGCCCTGATCCTTGTTGGGAAGGCTTCCCCAGAGCTCCTGGCTCACTGGGACTGTTCCAGGAGTCCTTGCAAGCCTTCCTGGGTAAAGGAGAGGCTGAGGCAGCTGTGGGGCAAAGGGCTCTGCCTGGGGCACTTGGCAGCCTCTGGGTGCTGCCTCTCAGGGTTTGGCCCTCCTTGACAAGACATGTTGGAGTGGGAAGAGGTAGAAGACAATTTATCCCTGTAGGGCTGTTCAATGTGCATTTGACAGTGACCAATGTGTTCTGCTCCATTGCACAATCTCTGGGGGGAAACGTTCTCCATTCTCTCAGTATCTCTGATTGCCCTGGGGTCATCTCTCTGTCCAGATGTCTCGTTCCTGAGCTCCAAGTGTCCCCCCAAGTGCTGCTGTACGATGAGTGCCACCTGAAGGTGCCCTATGAGAAGAAGCTCTTCATTAGGAATCCCAGCCACCTTCCTGGCTGCTACGGGCTCATTCCCCAGGTTTGGCATCACATCCACCTCCTCCTGTCAGATATTATTGAGGAGACTTTTAGGGGAAAAAAGGTTTGGATAAGACCTTGCTGGTTTCTATTCAGTCTTAAAGATCTGCTGAGAACAGGATCCTACCTGAATGTAAACTTTAGGAGGCAGTTGAAGCTCCTGAGGAAACAGTTGATGTTCTGGTCTTCAGGGTGTTTTCTTGTGGGAGATCTTAGAGGGTTGTGAAAAGCTGCTGCATCCACAGACACCAGTGCCTGTGCTGGCAGCCTCCTTACAGGATCCCCTGGGAGTGCTGAGCCTACAATTCTTGCATCTTGTTTGTGCCTTTGACCTTTGTCCTGGGGAGTTTTAAATGTGTGTGTAAGTTGCTGTTGCAGTGGATGTTAAGGAGTCTAAAGTTTCTTCAGAGGTCCCTCTGAAGCTGCATTTCATTCTGTCCCTTCCAGAAACACAAGGAGGACTCTGCTGTGCTCTACTCCAGCCCCAAGCCCTGTGGGATTGTGCAGCCCCAGAGCACAGCAGAGATCCCAGTTGTGGTGGAAGTGCAGGCCCTGGGCACTCATGGCACCAGCGCTGTCATCGGCGTGTTGGGGGATGAGAGAAACCCACTGGTGAGGGCAAGGGGAGATGTGAGCCTGTGTGCAACTGCTCCTGGCAGGGTGCACAGGGACAGGGATTCTGCCAGGGAAAACAGGCCCAGGCTGCTGGGGAGAAGGACAGGAGGGATGGGGGGCACAAACAGCTCCTGCCTTAGAGGTGGCAATCTCAGTGTCTGACACAGAATGGAGTTTGGCTAAGCTGGAACCCAGGGTCATTTCAGTTCATTATTCTTTCACATGCTGTTAACTTTGGAAACATCTGGTTGAAAATGTCATCCCTCTGAGCACAAAAGAGGATGTCAGAAGACTTCAGGGAACCTTGAGCTTTCTGTAAAAGAAAGGAAAGCTGGCATTTGAACAGTGGTTGCAAGGATTGAAACTTAGATTAAGAGATATGGAAATGACAAGGCCAAATTCCCTGGATGGCACCAAACATCTGAACCTGGGCCATTGTGGCACTGCCTGTAAATCAGTGAACAGGAAGGACAGGCAATGCAGGCTGTGCCAGGGAGCCTGAAGTTTCACCAAACAGTTGCTTTCAACTCTCAGGCTGCTTCCCTTAAAGAGGAGGGTTTCTCCCCACCAGAAGAACCTGTTGTTTAACTGTCAGCCTGGTCTTGACTAGAGATTTCTTGCAAAGGCAAAAGCTTTGCGCCAATAATTTGTAGTTTGAAAGGTTCTTATACCTTAATCCCTTTCAATTTGGAGGTGAACATGTAATTTTCTTTTTCCCCAAAAGCCCAGCATTTCAGCTGGAGAGTGGTAGGTGTCCCTAAAGAAATAACCTGAGCAGGGTTGAGCAGTTGGAGTTTTTTAGGTTTCCCTGTTGTGGTTTGTTTTGGGGTTTTATTAAACTCTTTCTTGCCTGCTTCCTGGCACAGAGAGCACAATTACAGAGCTCAGGACGGCTGGCAGAAATCTCCCCAAGGCTGGCAGAGCTTGGCACGATCCCAGCACCACAGCCACAGGATGGATGGATGGATGGATGGATGGATGGATGGATGGATGGATGGATGGATGGATGGATGGATGGATGGGGAATGCAACCTGAGTCACCTGGGGGTGTTGGAAAATGTCAACCAACCCCCCAGCAGTGTCAGGGGAGCATTCCTGATTAATCCCTGGTGGAGCTGCAGAGTTTCTGGCCTTGGGCACTGGGGGGGCTGTGCTGGCTGGGCACTGGCTGGGTCTGCCCCTCAGTGCCTCAAATCTCACCTTTTTGCTGCCTTCTCTGTCTTTTCCTCTCCCACTGTGCTTTCTGCATCCCCACCAGGTGTTCATGCCTGTCCTCTGTAGTTGCTCAATGCAAGCAGTTGCAGCTGCTGCAGCACCTCAGTGTCTTCCCTGGGCTGCCTTTGGAACAGACCTGCTCCAGCCTGGATTGGGAAGGGTTGGATCCAACCATTTCTCAGTTCAATGTGCCAGCACCCACCCAGGGGCTGCATCCTGGCCAGGAGCTGCTGGTGCAGGTGTCCCTCCCTCCCACTGCAGCTCCCTGTTCATAGTTATTTATTTTCCAGAGATGAGCTTAACCCACTGAAATTCAAACCCCAACCACTGAAGGAGAAGAGAAGCAGTTTGGATTCCTCGGCATCTCAATGGAGGCACTTCAAGATCAGAAATGTGGAGGAGCCAGTCACAGCCCTCAAAGAAGTGCAGGATTTTCCCCACTCTTTAGGAGCAGAGGTAGATTTTCTTGTCCATGCCGTGCTTGTGTTCCTCCCCAGCCTGCCAGCACCAAGTCCTGCTCATGCTGAGCTCCCTTTTTGCTGCCCTGCTGTGCTGTGCCCTGACAGTGGGCTGGGCAGCAGGGCCAGTGGCTGGACATGGGCTGAGGGGGAGGGAGAAACAGGAGAGTTTTCCTTGGAGAAGCTGACTCAGATCCTACAGGCCTGTGTTGAGTGTGGGATTTTTTGCCTTGTTTCCTTCCCAGTGTAAGATGAGGCTTTTCTCTGCAGCCTCATGGTCAGACCTCCAGCTTCCTTCCCAGAGCAAGCTGGGATGATCCTGATCTCCATGGAGTCTCTTCCCAAGGCAGCCAGACTCCCTGTTTGCAGGGCTTTGCTTTCACCCAGAGCTGCTATTGCCCTGCTGGCCCTGGAGCTGTCTGACAAAGGGAGACTTTGCAAAGTGGCTGTCTCTGCCTCCCAGCACAGAAAATGGCTTGTTTTCCAGGTGCCAGCACCAACTCCTGCAAACCCTCACCTGCCACGAGGCTTGGAGGGATTCAGGTGCTCCCTGGACATGGCACACACTCCCCTGGGAGCGGAGAAGGCAAGAGGGAATCTGTCTCACTGCCCATTGTCAGTGTGGCAAGCAGGGCTGGAGCTGCCAGTGCCACTGGGGGCCCTCAGCATTGGCCACATAGGGGCCTCCCATCCCTGCAGGCCCATCACAAAGGGCTGCTGGAGCAGCTGCTTGTTGGAGAGGCCGTGCAGGACACGTTGCAGGGCTGCCCAAGGATGCTGTGCAGCTCCTCTGGAGGGCACTGCTCCCCCTGGAACTCCTCAGGTGCTCCACAGGAAATTTTGGCAGGAACTTTGCTGTAGCACCTTGAGAAAGCAGCATTTAAATCAGAGAGAGAGGAAGAGCTTCAGGAGTCAGATGAGCTGGGCTGGACTCCTTCCCTCAGCTCCAGGAGCTCTCACTCTAAGTCTCCTCCTTTTCTAAAAGCAGGAAGCTTTGAAACTTTTTAAAGGCAAGTTGTGCATCAGAGAGAATTCCTACTGCCAGGAGACATCCCAGGTCACTTTCATGTAATGCACTAATTAATGCATTGATCCATGAGTATGGGAGAAGATTTTCCCCATGGTCCCTGCACTGGTCAGTGGCATGGATGCAGGATAAGGTGAGGGTGATTCTGGCAGTGTTTGGGGAATAGGCCACTCTGGCTACAGCTGCCCTTTGCTCCAAGATGCTCTTCTGCATCCATTTCCATGCTCAACACCTCAATCTCTCCTGTCTTCCATCCAGGCTTTCAGTATCCTGCCACTGTCAGGTGTGCTGCAGCCAGGAGAGAGCCAGCAGGTCTCCTCCACCTTCTCTGGCCTCCTCAACAGTACCTGCAATGTCAGGGAGCTGAGCCAGTGGAGGGAGGCCCCAGCTACGAGGGGCTGGTGCCCGGGGAGGCCTCACGTGCCAGCTCCTCCCTGAGCCCCCCGAGATCAACTGTGGCTCCCAGGCCCCTCTCAGGGAGAGGTGAGTCAGCCTTCCATGGGCTCCTGCTCTGCCATGGGTTATTGTCCCTGCAGGGCTTCCCTGCTCCAAGGACTCTGAGCTCAGAGGTGCTGCACAGCAAAGGCCAGCAGCAACACAGGGATGGCCACTCTGAGCTCCCTGGCTGCCAAGAGAGGAAGGACCTTCTTCTGCTGAGACACAACATCTTCTCTATTTGAGTGCTGAGCCCTCCTGGCTTAGCTGCTGCCTGCAGGGAGCTGGGCTCTGGGCTTGCCTTGGCACTGCCTCTAGAGGTGTCTTCAAGTCCTTGGTGTTGAGTGGCATCTTTTTCATCATCTCCCTTCTTCACCAAAACAGTGGGATTGTGGTATGGGCAGGTGTGGGGCACAGAGCAAACCTTGCTTTGGGCCCTGCTCCTGCCCCAGATGAAGTCCTTGCACTGCTGATCTGCCAGGGTTCTCCTTATGCTGGGACAGCAGCCAGAAAAGCTCATGTCCTTTAGGCTCCCCTGCAGCTGCAGCCGTGGACAAGCACAGGAGAAGCTCAGCTCCAGCAAGGCAGCCCAGCTCAGGACACACAGGCCAAGGGTGGAGCTGGGAGTGGAGGCTGCTTCAAGCCAGCCTGTGCATCAGGACTTCTTCAGGCCAGGCTGAAGTTGGTTTCATGGGGAGGAGAGGGACGAGGCTGCTTCCAATGGTTTCCATGGCAGCCAGCACTGGTTTGCTTGGTCCCAGCTGGGCTCCAGCAGGAAATCTGCCTGACAAGAGCCTGCCTTGCAGGAGAGGAGTTCCTGCAGCCTCTGCTTTCTGACTAATAGGATTGCTCTCATGAAGGAGCAGGCTAGGAGTCATTAAAACCAAAGATCATGGGCAGAGACTAACTAATTAGAGTTAGACAGTGGTGTGTTTATTAACGCCAGCGGGCGGCACCAGAGCCGTCCCTAAAAGGCGTGACCACGCTGCCCAAGGTTCTTTGCCCTCTCTTTGTTCCCCAAGATCTTACATACAACACATCTGCACAACCCCAGCACCTCCCATCCCCGCTCTGTATTCAAATGAGCTCATTGGTCCTTCACACCTGTGCAATTCTTCCCTTGAATTGGGTCTGTGGACTTAAGGGATGAAGTCAGGAATGTCTTCATCAGGTCTCTGTGACCCTCTGGCACGATCCAAGGTCCCCTGCTTAGTGATTGATTGACATCAAGCCCAGGTGCTAAGCATTGTTCTCCTGGTTTCAAGATGTTCTTATAACAGTTCACTTCCTCCACTTCCTTCTAGAAAGAAGCTCCTAATGGTAAACAACAGAACAATCAGCTCCAGCTTAAGCATCTCATCATCATTAACCTATGGTCTGCCTATCTAACTTACATCCTGATCAATGGGAATTGCTTCTAAGCCTCAGCTGAAATCTGAACTCTTTAAAATCATGCTTCAGCTATGCCCAGGGAGAAGGGGGCTGAAGGAGCTGAGTAAGAATTGTAGGAGAGATGAGCAGATGTCAGCAATCTGTGCTCTGCTCTAAACTGGGAAGCCAAGAGACAAAGGGTGTTTTCAGGCAGCAGCACAGAGAGCTGCTGGATCAGCCTTGGGCAGGGGCCGGAGGGGTCTGGCTGTGCCTTCAGAGGGAGCTGGCACAGTCAACACCTTCTGATGGCAAAGCTGAGGTTTTGCTGGGCCTGGAGGTCCCCTTCCACCAATGCCCTCCCTTGGGATGTTCCCAACCTCTGTGGGTTGAGGAGAATTCACAGAAATGGCCTCAGGGTCAAGGAATGAAGTGCAGGGCCAGCCAGGACTAGGGAGCCCAAGCTTCTGGTGGGACTCTCAGCCATGTTTTTTCTGTTTTGTCTGCAGAAGGGAGCTGAAGCAGCCGGCTCAAAAGCTTGAGGAGGAGGCAAAAGCCATGGAGGAGGAAGAGAGGCTGAAGAAGGAAAAGAAGGGTGTCTCTATGGGGAGGCAACCTCCAAAACCAGAGAAGGGGAAAACCAAACCCCTAGAGAACAAAGAAGCCCATGCCCCAGAGAACAAGGAAACCAAAATCCCAAAAAAGGAAACCAAGGTCCCAGAGAAGAAGGAAAGGAATGCCCCAGAGAAGAAAGAAACCAAGGCCTCAGAGAAGAAGGAAACCAAAATCCCAAAGAAGTAAAACAAACTCCCAGAAAAGAAAAACAAACCTCCGGAAAAGAAGGAAACCAAATTCACAGATAGGAAGGAAAACAAAATCCCAGAGAAGGAAACCAGAGCACCAGAAAAGAAGGAAACCAAAGCCCTAAAGAAGAAGGAAACCAAAGCTCCAGAGAAGAGGGAAGCCAAAGCCCCACAGAAGGGGGGAACTGAAATCCCAGAGGACCCAGGTAAGATGGAGAAGAACTCTTTACTCTTTATTCACACAACTCATTTTACACAGTTTGACAGACCTCATGAGCAACTTTAGTTAGTTCATAGATTTCTTAGCAGTTTTTCTATTTTTGCTTAATAAAATAGATTTTACTTGTGCATCAGATCTCTCTATTGTATTGTTTACCTGTTCTCTTCACTGATGCTCATGGGACAAATCCCTTGTTGTTGCAGGTGCATTTGTTTTTTGCCCTCAGAATAGATTGTTCACAAAGTCTCATTCTCACAATGGCTTCACATGGGAACTTGTAACTGCTTAGCTGCACTCAGAAGAGATGACAGGCCAGCTATTAATATGGCAGAACAAGGCCTGATTTCATAAGGTCTTTCTTTTATCATTATCCTACCTGCCTGTGACATCTCCCCCTTCTCGTTCATTTAAAAATGGCTCCTATGTTCTGATGCTGAAACAGCTCACTCTTGTCAGGGTATTATCTCATCAAGGTTATCACTGGTTATCTATTAGATATGGGATAAAATAGATAAAAGACCAATTACAATCAACAAAACTTACCAAATTCGATCAAGTCATTGACACAGGGCTTTGCAGCATGAGAAGACAAAAGAATAATGTCCAATGTCTCTTAGGGAAATGGAAAGAAATCACCATTGTTTCCAATGAGTTGAGAAGTATGAGAAAGTCCATGAGCTGGAAGTGTTGATCTTTGACATCACTGAATGTCCTCCTGGGAGCTGGAACAGGGAATAACTGCAGAAGGTTCGTAGGAGCTCCGTACCATGAGGATGCCAGGAGGCTTTTGTTGGCAAATTGCCTCTGGCAGTTTCCAGACACAGCCGTGTCTGGGCAGTCCTCCTCCTGCTCCTGCTCTGGCCACAAAGGCTGCAAGGTGATGAGGTTATTCCTCTTTGCACTGGGCCTCATTTCTTCAGAGCTGATCAGTATCTGATGGAATGAACAGGTGACTGCTTTGAGCTGCTGATGATAAAACACAGGCACATCTTCTCCTGAAGTTAAAGAATCAATCAGGCTTCACTGTGGTACATTCAATTGGGATTTAGATGTGATGATCTTTTTTCCAAATTTCTCATGTAAATATTGCATTTTTCAAAATGATTGGTCATCCAAATTTCTCATGTACATATTGCATTATTTGAACGTTCTTAAGGCATTCATTCCTCTTTTTTGGTTTTTAAGAATGAGATGCATGTCTATTGTTATGAGTATGAAGCAACATCACAGTAAAATAATACATGCAGTGGACAAGAAACTTACAGCAATTAGAAATAATTTGGATACAACAATCAGGAATATTTCAAATAGCAGACAAAGCTAACAACATGGGTGGAATTAGGTAAATAGCAATCTCTGCAATAATGCACCATCATCCCAGAGTCTGCAAACAGCTGACAAACCTCGATGCAGTGGGGACTTGGATCATTATTTCCAGATAATAATTCCCAAGCTGCCCTTTAAAAAGAGTTCAACTGTCATGTCTAGAGGGTCAGATTGGCAAGTCAAAGCAACTCAAATCCAGTTTTGATGCAGAAAACATCTGGCTCTGTTGGCAAATTCCCATCCATGCAGAACTAATGCCTGGCCACCACCCAAGCTCTAAGTGGGAGAGAATTCCCTAAAGGTAATTTAAAACAAGGCTCTTGAGAATAGCACTGAGGAGTAAAGGTCTGGGGGCGACAGACTAATGAACCATGCAAGAGCTGTCTCCTCCAAAATTCCCTCAGCACAGAGATGCTTTAAACCCAGCAAACTGTTGGAGTGGTTCTGTAATAATAATTGGGGCTGCATCTGATTACTGAGAGTAGATGTCACAATACCATCAGTTTAGAAGAGGCTTCCCACAAAGCTGAGATATCATTTCTTGGAACTCTGAAAAATACTTAAAAATGATGAGACAGCACTGGGTCAAAGCATGGAGGATTTTGGTGGGATTTTGGGCAGATTGTTTGGTGTGTATCCAGAGTGACTTTGGGCCGATTTTGGGCCTGCTTGGGGCAGATTTGGGGCAGATTTGTCGCTGATGTTGGGGTTTTTCTCCCGTTTCCCCAGCTGTGGGCAGAGCCCCGAAGCACATCCTGTTCCTGCCCCAGCTCCCTGAGGAGCCCAAGGAGCTGCTGCTCCCCATGCTCTGCACCCATTGAGATCTGGGGCAATCCCAGCATCCCAGGGATTCCGGGCATTCCGGGCGGCCTTTGGGCATTGGGGGATTTTGGGGCTTGGGGGGTGAGAGGGGTGAGGGGGGCTTGGGACTGGATTGTTTTGGGGAAGTATCGGGATTTTGGGGGAGAATGTCTGGATTTTTGGAGAAAGACCAGGATTTGCGGGGAGGAAATTCTGGATTTTTTAGGGAGGAAACTTCTGGATTTTTGGTGGGAAATGTCTGGATTTTTGGGGGGCAAATTTCAGGATTTTTTAGCGGGGAATTTCTGAATTTTTTGCGGCGGGACTTCTGGATTTATTGAGGGGAGAAGATTTCTGGATTTTTTTTAAAGGGGAATGTTGGGATTTTTGGAAGAATGTTTCTGGGTTTTTGGGAATGTTTCTGCATGGTGAATGGGGTTGGTTTTGGATTGTTTGGAGAGGAATGTTTCTGGATTTTCTGGGGAAAATTCTTAGTTTTTTTGGGAATGTTTCAGGAGTTTTTGGAGGAACATTTCTGGATTTCTTTGGGAAACATTTCTGAATTTTTTGGGGAATGTTTCAGGATTTTTTTTTTTCTGAATTTGGGGGGGAACATTCCTGGGTTTTTGGGGGAACATTCCCGGGTGCCTGGGGAACGTTCCCAGGTTTCTGGGGCTCTCCTGGCCCCATTCCCAGCCCCGGTTCCCGGGGTTCAGGAGCTGCCCTGGTGCCTGGGTGCAGTTGGACACCGAGGTGCAGGCGGGCGCTGCCTGCGAGGCCCTGCAGGGCTTCAGCATCACCCAGAGCAGCGCCAGGAAGATCTCCTTCACCAAAAAGGGACCCACAACACCCCAAACCCCACCAAAACACCCCCAAACCCAAAGCAACGGGCCTGAAATACTCCAAAATCCCCAAAGCCGCCTCAAATCTGTCCCTAAATAGCCAAAAACTGCCCCAAAACACCCCAAATCCCTCCAAACCACCCCAAAATCCCATAGAAACACCCTGAAATCCCTCCACACATCCCCAAAATCATTCAAAACTGCCCCTGAATACCCTAAATCACCTCAAATGCCTTCAAGCTGCCACAAAATCCCATAGAAGCACCCCAAAATCCCATCAAAACACCCTAAACTCCATGCAGATGTCAGGATCCATCCTAGTGAACGGATGATCTGATGGTTCGTAGGAGTGATCTCAGGGTGCAAAAAACCAACACGGTACAAGGGGGTTTGCAGTGATAATCAAAACAAATGCAGTTTATTGAAATAACCACAGCAAAAATGTGATAGTGGAATTAAGGGAGAGAAAAAGATAGAGAAAGAGAGAGAAGAGAGAGAGGAGGGGATATAGCTACCAACATAGAGACCAAGTCCTTTGGTCCAGTCCAGTAGAGGATCCGCCTGTTACGCTGGGGAGATCTCAAAGGCACAGTTCATTTGCACCCCAATTGAACTCTTTTTTGTTGGGGGAAGGCAGAATAAATTTCACAACTGAAACAAAGGTCTTCAGGGGGGAAGAATAGAAAGGGGGGTACTAGTCCAAGCCAGGCAGCAGGCAAGAACCATTGTCTTCTTGGTCCAGTGGTCACAACCTGCAGGCAAACATCTCGCTCTGGTCAGCTTGCCTCCCCCACACACCTCCCCTGGGCTGGGGGTTTCAGTCCCAGGCCTTGGAAGGAGGAGAGAGGGGCCTTTTCACATGGGGGTTCCATGTCTCAGTCCTTGATGGAGAGGCTTCTCACATCTCAGTCTGTCTGTCATGGTGGTTGTGAAACAGGTGAGGGTCTTCTGTGGGAGACCACCCGAAACTCAGGAGAAGTCCAGCCAGGCCGAGAGGTGGGACAGCTTCCAAAAGCTATTGTTGCAAACGGGGCATGGTGCCCCCTTCTTAGCATACAGCAAACACACCTGTGAAAACAATAACTTAACACTGTGCTTTCAGGTCTCAGGGCCTTTGGTGTGTGACTTTCTCCTTCAGAGCCAGAGATTGCAGACGGGGGGGGGAGTCTTCTCTTCAGTGGTCCCCCAAGGACAATCGTGAGGCAGATAAGGGAAAATTCAGACAGACTCTCACAGTGGAATGAGGAACAGCCATCAGCCCACTCCAACACTGGAAATATTTCAATGCACTGAAGAAGCAGTGCCTGCAGGGGAGAGACTCTTTGGCTCTGGGCTCTTTGTGGCACTTTCTGCTGCAAGGACATTCCCCCCTGGATGTCCCAAGGTGGTGTTTGGAGGCCTTGGACACATGAGAACTGTATAGGCAGAAAGGAGCTCTGTGCTCAGTGAGGTGGAGACTGAGGACAGTGGAGCAGAACGATGAGAGTGTTTAAAGAGCAATTTCAGGGATGGTGGATCCTTTTGACATAGTGGAAAATAGCCTGAGAAAGAAAAAATTAATGCCAAGTGCAGCTGGGGAGGCCCAGACTGGACACCAGGAGAAAGGAATTTCCCTGGCAGGGCAGGGCTGTGGTTCAGCATGTCCCCAGCAGGGGCCTGGAGCAGCCCAAGGCTTTGTGTGGGCAGGCAGGGGCAGGCAGGAGGCAGAGCTGCCAGCAAGGGAAGGGCCCAGCCAGGTGGGGCAGCCGGGGGATGCCGACAGCCTGCAGGGACAGAGGTCAGGGCAGGGACACCGTGGGACAGCCTGGGCTGCACAGGGCACAGGGATGGGCAGCAGCTGCAAGACAGCCCTGCCAGAGCCAACTTGGGCAGCACTTTGGCCATGGCTGCTGGCCCCGGGCCTGAGCCTTGAGGAGGGGACAAGTGACCCTTGCAGGCCTGGGGCCTCATGGCCTCCTTGTCCCTGCTCAGCAGCCTGGCAGGGGCCGCCCCATGCTCCTGCCCTTGGCATTGCCCATCCCCACATGCCAGTGCCCATCCCGGGAAGAGCCCTGAGCAAGGAGAGAGGGACAGGATCTGCCTGGCCAAGGCTGGGGCTCAGGCCTTGGCCCTTTACATTCCTGAAACACATCCAGGTTTGCTCAGCACCAGAGACACCTTTCCCTTGTTTGTCCCCAGCTGTCATTACTATCTCCAGTGTTCTGCTCTACTTGGAACTTAGGGACACTTTCTCAGTCCTGTCCCTCAGTGAGACCCATTAAAAGTTAAAGAAATTTTGGACTTGGAATCTGATTTTGAGTTCTTGAGAAGTCTTTGAGCCCACTCTGAGGGACTGGCTCTGATGCAAAGAGCACCAAAGCCCCAGAGGGTCATTGAAGTCCTGGTGCTGTGTCTGTGCTGCTGAGCTGGGCCGGGCTCCTGGCCCAGAGGCAGCTCCTGGCAAGGGCAGCAGAGCTTCAGAGAGTCAGCTCTGGCCAGGAGCAGCTCCTGTGCACAGCCCAGCAGGGCTGGGGCACTGCCAGGGCCCCTCAGGGACACCAGCAGGGCACAGACAGAGCTCCCAGGGGCTCAGCACTGGCAGGGGCTGTGGGATGTCCCAGAGGGGGCTGTGTCACAGTGGCACCTCTGTGGCTGTGTCGCAGAGGCACAGAGCAGCTGGGATGTCAGCAAGGGGCTGTGTGACAGCACAGAGTGGGTTCTGTGAGATCACAGATTGGGCTATGAGATCACAGAGTTTGTTGTGTGAGGTCATTGAGCAGCTACAGCATCATAGAGGAGCATCAGGGAGCAGAATGGGCCCCCTGTTATCCAGGAGGAGGCAGTCAGAGAACTGCTGAGCTGCTTGGATGTTCATAGATCCCTGGGAGCAGATGGGATCCACCCCAGGGTGATGAGGGAGCTGGCAGCTGAGCTTGCCAAGCCAGTCTCCATCATTTACCAGCAGTCCTGGCTCCCTGGAGAGGTTCCAGATGACTGGAAGCTGCCCAATGTGACACCCATTCACAACAAGGGTGGGAAGGAGGATCCTGGTAATTATAGGCCAGGCAGCCTGACCTCAGTACCCGGTAAGGCAATGGAACAGTTTCTAGTGAGTGTCATCAGCCAGCACTTCCAGGATGGCCAGGGGATCAGAGCCAGCCAGCAGGGGTTTAGGAGGGGTAGGTCGTGTTTGACCAAGCTGGTCTCCTTCTATGACCAGGTGAGCCTCCTGGTGGATGCAGGAAAGGCTGTGGGTGTTGTGTGCCTGGACTCCAGCAAGGCCTTTGGCACTGTCTCCCACAGCACACTCCTGGAAAAGCTGCAGCCCAGGGCTGGGACAGGAGCAGTCTGTGCTGGGTTCAGAACTGGCTGGATGGGCCCAGAGAGTGGTGGTGAGCGGTGCTGCATCCAGCTGGGGCCAGGCACCAGTGGTGTCCCTCAGGTCTCTGTGCTGGGGCCAGCTCTGTTCAATATTTCTATTGACACCATGGATGAGGGGCTTGAGTCTTTCATTAGTAAATCTGCTGATGACACTAAGCTGGGAGCGTGTGTCCATCTCCTGGAAGGTAGGAGGGCTCTGCAGGGAGACCTGGAATGGTTGAAAGGATGGGCAGAGTCCAATGAGATGAAGTTAATTAAGTCCAAGTGGCGAGTCCTGCATTTTGGCCACAATAACCCCTGCAAGGCCAGAGGCTGGGGACGGTGTGGCTGGACAGTGCCCAGGCAGAAAGGGACCTGGGGGTGCTGGTTGGCAGCCGGCTGAACATGAGCCAGCAGAGTGCCCTGGTGGCCAAGAGGGCCAAGGGCTCCTGGTGTGGATCAGGAACAGTGTGGCCAGCAGGAGCAGGGAGATCATTCTCCACCTGTACCTGGCTCTGGTGTACCTGGCATTCTTGCCCTGTACTGGCACCGTACCTTGAGTGCTGTGTCCAGTTCTGGGTGCCCCAACTTAGGAGGGACATGGAGGGGCTGGAGCATGTCCAGAGAAGGGCAACAAGGCTGGGGAGGGGTCTGGAACACAAATTCTGTGAGGAGAGGGAGCTGGGGTTGTTCAGTCTGGAGAAAAGGAGACTCAGAGGTGACCTTACCACTCTCTCCACCTTCCTGAAAGGAGGTTGCAGTCAGGTGTGAGTCAGTCTCTTTCTCCAGGCAGACACTGACAGATGCAGAGCACACAATCTTAAGCTGTGCCAAGGGAAATATAGGTTGGATATTAGGAAGAAGGGTGTCGTGATACGGCGGAGGAATTGCAGCACACAATATGTGTGAATTGCAAATCCCAAAGTTTATTGAAAGCTCACACATATTTATATTGGTGTTAATGAAGCTTATACATATTGCAAAAGCTGAGCTCATTATTGGTTAAAGCACACTTAGATCAACCACACCTACTTCTATGCTCTAATGATTATTTTGTTTCTATGTTTGCATTCTTCTAGCTTCTCTACCTAGGATATCTACATTTTCTGGCAAGCAATTTTCTCCCCCGTCTTCCCGTTTCAGTGAAGGTCACTATGACCTTTGTCAGTGATTGGACACTGGTTACACAATCCCCAGCTTGTTTCCCCTATCCTTATCCATCGGTATCACATCGAAGTGGCTTTTCTCAGCTAGCTAATTATCCAAAAAGCTCTCTACATTTCCCCCATTTTTCTGTTGAACAAGCATGGTTTGGTTAAATGCGGTAGTTATCATCTTTCGCACCATATTCTGCAAGCATATACAAAAACATGGCAAGACTAATATTAACAACAAAGCTACAATAGCTACTACAATGCTAACTTTAACAATAGAACGTAACCATAATCTTAAGCTTAAAGATTTGAGCCATCCATCAATACCAAGGCCTGATTCTACCTGTAAATTCCCAGTTAACTTTCGTAACTCAGAGAGCTGTGAGTGTACAGACTGTGCATGACCAGAAAGATTCATGCAACACATGCCCTCAAATTCATCACAGCCATGGCCTTGTGCAAGTAAAAGAAAATCAATTGCAGCTCTATTTTGAAGTGTCGCATGGCGAATAGAATCTACATCAAGCAAAAGACTAGAAATCGCTAAAGTTGCATTTGTTTGTTTAGCAAGCCAACACCCTAACCTATTTAAAATAGCGTGAGCACGTGCTGGTGATACCCCTGGAGCTAAGAAGGATGCTGCAATTATGGCCGCTGGGGACTAAAACTTTACATCATCCCGGCAATCTGCTGCAAATGCATGAGCCATTCGTTTGCTTCTACGATGGCGGCGGCTCATGTTTAGTATCATGGACATGTTAGGTGTAAGTAGAGACAGCCGTCCAAGTGTACATGGTCCCCCGTGCAGCATTGATGGGATACCGGCCCAAGCACGGTCTCCACATATCAGGAAATATCCTGCTGGCAATTGAATAGGGTAATTTGATGAGACTGACGCTCTCTTTGTTGTATAATTGCACCAGGCCGATGCATTTCGGTAGACAACCATGCTGGAAGTTACAACATTAGAATGGTTCTTAACTGACAGCAGGCTTCTATGGTTAAAATGAGTACATGCATCTGCCATCACTGACCCTAACAACTCTAATTCTTGGGGTTCCTGTGGTGCTATAGGAAAGTGGGAAATCCACTGATCCCAATTATCCACACTCGTCCTAGCATTGCTGACCTTACAAGTTGGTATATGTGAAGGGGCACGGCCAGGGATCTGCTGGTAATCTGTCGCAGACATCTTTCATGAAAAATCCTTTCTTAGGATTTTTCCTTGTGAGAAGCTGCAGTTTTCAGCAACCAAAGTAAACAATGGTTATCTGCTGCTGTGGAATGCAACAGGTGATTGGTCTCCTGTGGGTGTTTGGATTTCTTGACCACTCATGGCAGAGCTGGCTCTTGCTCTGTCTGAGACACAGATCTTTGTTATTCATTCCTTTTCTATTCTTAGCTTAGCTACCTTCTGAAGAAACCTTTTCCTTTCTATTGCTTTTTAGTATAGTCTAATGTAACATATATCATAAAATAATAAATCAAGCCTTCTGATCATGGAGTCAACATTCTCGTCTCTTCTTCATCCTGAAAACCCTTGTGACCACAGTCACAATTGGTGACCCCCGACTGAGGAGGACAATCATCACTTGGTGAGATCACCAGAGGAGCATTGCTGCACTGGGTAAACCCTGACTGTGTGGCATTGATGGTTGCTTCACAAGTGACCACAGAAGTGGATTCTAGCCAGGAGCTGAAGAACTGAAGATCCGAATTTGGACAGAGTTCACAGCAAGGCTGACCACGAAGAGAACCTTCTGAAAAGCCTCCAGAAAGATGTTCAGAAAGCTCAGCAGCACCGTGCAGATAGCCAGAGAGTCCTGGACACTGTCACAAGGTACTGTTGGTTTTTTTGCCCTCCTGAAGATGAGGCCATTCGCAGTTTGTGGCTGCTCATCTGGAGGACTTCTCCCCTAGAGGATGAGGTTCCATTCTCCCCTTCGGAGGAGAAACTTATTGCCCTCTGGCAAAAATGGGGTGAAGAGGACAGAATTCTCCTGTCGGAGACAGATTTCTATGAGTTTTTTCGATGGGCAAAGCTCTTTGGGTTTTTTACGAATGTGCTATATGCCCTTGATGTGTTTGCCTGGGAGTGTATGGACTCCATTTTCCAATTCTTTTTGGGCCGTGGGTTCGGATGCCCCTCAATTTATTCAACCTTTTTGTTGCTCTTTCTAGTCTTGAAACGGAGAGCAGCTGTTTTTCCCTGGATTGCTAACTGCAAGGGCAAGGCCCCGTTCCCCCCGATTCCGGGGGAAGACCCTTTGGAAGGGGACGCTCTGCTGCTTTCCAGCCCCCCTGAACCACAGTGGGGGGGCGAAGTTTCGCCCGCAACCAAAGTTTTTTTTACTGCATCTTCCGAGCATGCTCAGACGGAGCCGGTTTTTCCCCCCTCCCGTTGCTCTCAGGGGGGATGGGAGTGGGCGGCACCGCCCCGGCCGGCGCCACGGGCACCGCCCCAGCCAGCGCTGCCTGCGCCGCCTCACCCCGCCCCGCGGGTGCCGGCGGTTCCCCGCGCGGCCCGTCCCGCAGCCGTCCCTCCGGGGGAGCCTGTGGGTGCTCCGGCCGCGGTTCCACCGGCTTCCCTGCCTGCATCTGAGACCTCAGAGACACCGCTTCCCGCGGCTGCGTTGATGTTGCTGGGCAACAGCGATCCACCGCTCCCCCCGGCCGTCCCGCCGCCTTCTGCGACTGTGGTTCCGCGGCCGATGTCAGAGCCCGGCGCAGAAGATGCTGCCGACCCCGTGCCGCCCCCGCTGCCCCCGCCGCCTCCCCAGGCGGCCCCGCTGCCCTCCCCGGCAGTTCTGCCGCCTGTGGGGACTTCGTCCCCGGTATCTGCGTCAGAGGCTGCCCTGGAGCCGGCGGCAGCTGCAGCGGCGCCTCCTGCATCCAGCGTGACTTCCTCCCCGAGTTTTTCGGGTTGTCCCGGGGCTGCCCCTACGGGGGGAGCTGGGACAGGGGAAGAGGGCGTCAGCCTGTCCTTCCGTGGAGGAGACATGGCCCGACAGCTGGCTGTGGGCGCAGCCCGGCTGCCTGTTTTCAAGATCAGCATTTTTGGCGGGTTGGGGGGTGTTTGGTCCGGGGTTTCCCCCTGGGGGATGCGAATCTCTCTGCCGCCCCTCGTGTGCCCCAGCGGCGAGGGGGAGGTGGGTCCCGAAAGTTCTGCCCCTGGTCCCCAGCCCAGAGAGGGTGGAGGTGGTGCCGTGAGGCAGATGGGAGGAACACCTGGTGCATTTACATCGCAGAGGCAGAGGGAACAGCAGGAAGCGAGCATCGCTTGTCTGCTGTGGGGAAAGGACATCCCCAGACCCGAGACGAGGTTTCTCGGGACAGCTTCTGTCTTCCCGTTGCCGGCATGCCTCGGTGATTTTGGGGAAAGGAAGCGTTTGGTCACCCCTTCTGCCATTGTACTGGCAGCAGGATGCGAGTCTGTGCCAATGCAGAGCCTGCCTCGGGGACTGGGCCTGGGCTGTCTGGCTTGGTTGCTTGGGCCAGGGCCACCTCCCGGCCTCCTGTTGGGTTTGGGGGCTTTGCTTCCCCCTTCTGGTCCTGGGCCACCTTTCTGTGGGCCAGGTCTGGGGTTCCTGATCCTTCCACATGGGCCAGGGCCCCCAAGGGCCTCTCTCTGGCTCCTTTGCTGCTGCTGCTCTTTCCGACAAAAAAAAAAAAAAAAAAAAAAAAAAAAAAAAAAAAAAAAAATTAATTGAATAAAAAAGGGTGAAAGAGCTGGCAGCAGCTCAGAGGCATTGAGCAGAGGCATTGAGGAGCCAGGGATTGGCTTCAGCCCAAGTTGTTCAATAAAGGGCTGTGGCAAGACATTTCAGAAATTTTCGCAAAATTCTTTGAAGACTGTCAATGGACTTTTGATAACTATTGATGGACGTTTCTGTAGCAAGCCTGTTTCAGGACCAAAAGAAACTTTCAGATATGGCAAAGAGGAACATCTTCAAGCCATGGACTTTTCCTGAAACTCAGCTGCTTGGACTTGAATTTTCTTTGCATTGTTTTTGCATTTTCTTACATTATAGAATTGTTTTAGTGATATGATAGAATTTTATGTTCTACAGGTGAAGAAATTCCCAGGGCATTCCACAGGAGCACTTGAGTGGAGTTTGATTGGCAACAGATAACCTGTCAAGTGTTTGTCTTTTTCTTCAGCATGAGTACAGCAGAGAAAATTACAAACGCTTTTTCCTTTTAATTTAATTAAATAAAAAAAGGTGACATGTCGCAGACATCTTTCATGAAAAATCCTCTTAGGATTTTTCCTTGTGAGAAGCTGCAGTTTTCAGCAACCAAAGTAAACAATGGTTATCTGCTGCTGTGGAATGCAACAGGTGATTGGTCTCCTGTGGGTGTTTGGATTTCTTGACCACTCATGGCAGAGCTGGCTCTTGCTCTGTCTGAGACACAGATCTTTGTTATTCATTCCTTTTCTATTCTTAGCTTAGCTACCTTCTGAAGAAACCTTTTCCTTTCTATTGCTTTTTAGTATAGTCTAATGTAACATATATCATAAAATAATAAATCAAGCCTTCTGATCATGGAGTCAACATTCTCGTCTCTTCTTCATCCTGAAAACCCTTGTGACCACAGTCACAGTAATCCAACCAAACAAGTTGTGAATGGATTGCCAGGAGAAGATAATGACAGGCAAATAGTCTCCTGTTTAATCAAGTTTGCCAGGGTGACCCATATGCTAGTCTTGGGCTGCGGTGGGGCCCATGCCTGATGGTCTACACTGTCCCCAAAAGAAGCAAAAACTAATAAAGCAATAACATAAAGTTTCCATCAGACACAGCTGTTCGGGTCCATTTAGCAGGTACCCACAGAGATCTTGTAGGGGTAGAAACACAAAGATATCTGCGGCCCCAATATAACACCTTAGCAGGACCTTGCCATTGTCCTGTTTTAGGATCTCTATATCTCACCCATACATCTTTCTTTACACCATCTGTTTCATGTACATAGTGACGAATCACAGCAGGAACCTTATTTTCTCCAAAAACACACAAGTGGTTCAAAACAAACAAACACTTTAACAATCTTTCTTGTGGCTCTCTGGTATCCATATATTTACTCAGATATCTTTTCAAGGTACCATTTGCTCTCTGCGGCTGCATAAACAGCCCATGTAACCTCCGGTTTTGAACCTTTTTTATAGAGGCATCCTCTATTCGCTCACACACACCTGCAACATACAAAGAATCTGTTACAATGTTAAGAGGTCCAAAGAAATGCATCATGGCCCATACAACTGCCAATAGCTCCATCGTTTGCAAAGTGTCCAACTCAGTAGCTTGGAGTATATGATGATGCCATTGTCCCTTTTCTCGCCAGGTCACTGCAGCAGTTTTGGATTTTCTTCCTGCATCTGTGTAGACAGTTATAGCATCCGATAAGGGCTTTAGTGACCTCTTTGGACACTGAATCCAACCCCACTGTCCTATCCAATTCAATGGTACATTGGGGATATCATCAGTGGCAGTCACACTACCGGCTCCCAATAGGGCCTCTTGTAACTCCATACTGTTTGTCAGATACCAGGTCAATGTGTCTTTTTTCATTGGTATCTGTATCTGATCAGGTTCCTTTCCCATAATCTGTACTGTCCGTTCACGACCCTTTTTGAGCAAATCAGCTAAAATCTCAATTTTCTGAAGAAGGGTTTTATGTTGTTGAAGTGGAGGAGATATCCATTCCAAGGCCCATATCTCCCCCGTTTTTCTGTTATGCTGAGTAAGTGCACCCAGTAAAAATTTTGGTCCACACCAAACTGTCAGCTGTATAGGAAGATCAAGATCACGTCTCCGAACACTGCCTTGTGTGACACAGTCCAATATCTGCTGCAGTGTCTCGAGGATGAAGAGCAATAATAAAGAAGCAGTCCTTCAGATCAATAATCAAAAGTGGCCAGTCCCTCGGCAGCACAGCTGGATTAGGTAATCCTGGTTGAAAGGCTCCCATAGGCTCCATCAATAATGAGTGGTCCCTTTACTCCAGTTGGAACCTTTTCTGGGTGGATAGTCATCAGGGTTACTGTGGCTACGGTGCCAGGTCCCATCCGAGGCTCCCGGTGGTGGCGGGCTGGAGGCAGGTTGAGCTGAAGCGGTGACAGCTGCTACTCGTGTCCGGGCGCAGGGAGCTGGTGACCGGGAAGCAGAACCGCGCCGGGCAGCCGCGGGGTGGGCAGACCTCCTGGAGCCCGCTGCCCCATGGGGGGTGGGAGGCCCGTCCTGCCGCCCCCCCCGGCTCGGGGGTCAGGGCGGCTGTGGAGCGGAGCGGGAGGAGGCGGAGGAGGTGTAGGGTTTAACACCAAGGCAGGTGGCGCGGACAGCACAGCTGGAGTACGCGCGGGGAGGGGCTGCTGGCCGAGGCAGGAGCTGATAGCTGCAGGGAGCTGCTGTTTAGAGCACGAGCTAGCGTCGGCGGGGAGCCAAACCAGTCTCCGTAACTACTGTTTCTTTCACGGGCTGCATTAGTCTGCTGGGCAGCTCTTTCCTCTGTCTGGTATTTCAGCAATTCAGCATGCACGACTCACCATAACTTTCCCAACTTTCTCACGGCTTTATCATCATCTATGACTGCCTGCCACAACTAATCCCCAAATATACGGCACTCTGATAACCTATGCACTGTGCGAGGAGTCCAAAAAAGTCCTTGAGCATACCCATGAGCTAACAACCCATGAAGCTCTTTCTGCAAATCTATACCCTTAACCTTACGCTTTTATAAAAAGCTAGGAAATAAATCATATGCTGCTTGCCTTTCTTTATCCGTGTTGAAGATAACAGCGCGCTTCTTGCAGCCCGTTCAGACTCCGGCAGCACGTCTCGGCCAGGCTCTCTTTTGAGGTCACCCGGGGCACTGCACTTTCCCTTTTTCAGCAGTGCTTTTGCCGTCCTCGGCTGCAATAGGACCTGAACTTCTTACGCCGCTCGACCGTGGTTACCATTGAATCACGTCGGGATCACCATTTGTCATGATACGGCGGAGGAATTGCAGCACACAATATGTGTGAATTGCAAATCCCAAAGTTTATTGAAAGCTCACACATATTTATATTGGTGTTAATGAAGCTTATACATAATGCAAAAGCTGAGCTCATTATTGGTTAAAGCACACTTGGATCAACCACACCTACTTCTATGCTCTAATGATTATTTTGTTTCTATGTTTGCATTCTTCTAGCTTCTCTACCTAGGATATCTACATTTTCTGGCAAGCAATTTTCTCCCCCGTCTTCCCGTTTCAGCGAAGGTCACTATGACCTTTGTCAGTGATTGGACACTGGTTACACAATCCCCAGCTTGTTTCCCCTATCCTTATCCATCGGTATCACATCGAAGTGGCTTTTCTCAGCTAGCTAATTATCCAAAAAGCTCTCTACAGAAGGGTTTTCACAGAATGTGTGATAAAGTCTTGGATTGGTTTGCCCGGGGAGGTAATGGAGTCACCATCTCTGGATGTGTTTAAAAAAGGCTGGATGTGGCACTCAGTGTCATGGTTTAGTTGCAGTGTTAGGGCATGGGTGGGACTTGATGGTCTTGAAGGTCTCTTCCAACCCAGTAATTCTCTGATTCTGTCATTCTGGGATTTGATGATCCCATTGGGTCCCTCCCAGCTCATCCCCTTCTGCAATTCTCATCCTTTGGCTCAACCTTTGTGTTCCCTCAAGGTGCTGGCAGAGCTGTTGGGGACAGGGCAGAAGTGGGGCAGCCCCAGCGTTCCCGTGTGTGTGACACCCCATTGGTGACAGCCTCAGTGTCCCCTGTGTGTGACACCCCAGCAGTGACAGCCCCAGTGTCCCCTGTGTGTGACACCCCAGTGGTGACAGCCCCATTGTCCTCTGTGTATGACACCCCAGCGGTGACAGCCCCAGCGTTCCCTGTGTGTGACACCCCAGCAGTGACAGCCCCAGTGTCCCCTGTGTGTGACACCCCAGCAGTGACAGCCCCAGCGTTCCCTGTGTGTGACACCCCAGCAGTGACAGCCCCAGTGTCCCCTGTGTGTGACACCCCAGCAGTGACAGCCCCAGCGTTCCCTCCCTGCAGTCGCTCCAAGGGAAGTGTCCAGAGCCGCGTCCAGTCCATGGAACTGAGCGGCCACTGCCCACCCCGGCCTGGGCTGATGTGGATTCCTCTGCACACAGCTCGGGGAAGGTCCCCCTGGCCACCTGCACAGTGCCACAGACAAGTGTCAGACACAGTCACAGAGCTCTGCCCAGAGCTTCCAGGAAGAGATAATTTAAAAAAAGCCCCAAAACCATATAAACCAAAAAATAAAAAAAAAAACACCAAAAAATGAAAAACCAATAAAAAACCAAACAAAACCATATCAAAAGAAACCCCAGCACCCTAACCAAACAACCAAACCAAAACAACAACACAAACAAACCAACCAAAACAGAACAAAGGATAAAAAACCAAATCAAGCCAAACCAACCAAATAAACAAAAAAACAAATCAAGAAAAAGAGAACTCCCACCCAGTAGAGCTGTTCCATCCTTCAGTTGTCACACTTGCATTCACACAAGACCTGGGGCTGCAAAAAAAGATAATTGATTGGGCACATTTGCAGGAAAAGCAGGTTTAGGACAGGCTCTCAGCAGAACTGTTCTCAGGTGAGCCAAAAAGGCCCCTTTGGCAGCTGCAGGGCCATTGGAAATGCAGAGCCTCAGCCCACAGGGCAGAAAAGGGCTCTGAGTTCCCCTCCCCTGACACTAAACCCTGTTCCCAGGCTGCTTCACACTCAGGATTCTGTTGGAAGACTGCACAGAGCTGAGAGTGGGCTCTGGCTTTTCCATGTTGTGTGTCCTAAAGCTGCCTGGGAGAAGAAATTTCAGGTCAGCTCCGCTGGCACAATCCCTGCTGGCACAGGGCAGAGCCCCAGGAAGGGCTTTGCGTGCCGAGGCTTTGCTGCAGGCAAGGAAAGCTCCTGGCTCAGGGTCACCTTTGCTGCTCAGCCAGAGCCCCGAGTGCCCCAGCAGCAGCAGAGAATGGCAGCAGTGCCATGGGCAACCATCACCATTGCATGGCAACCATCCCCAGGCCCCTGTTGCTGTGGTCAGTTTCCATGGCAACCATCACCAGCCCCTGTTGCTGTGGTCAGTTTCCATGGCAACAATCACCAGCCCCTGTTGCTATGGTCAGTTTCCATGGCAACCATCCCCAGCTCCCTGTTGCTATGGTCAGTTTCCATGGCAACCATCCCTAGCCCCAGGGTCTATGTTCAGTTTCCATGGAAACAATCACAAGCCCCTGTTGCTATGGTCAGTTTCCATGGCAACTATCACCAGCCCCCTGTTGCTATGTTCAGTGTCCATGGCAACCATCACCAGCTCTCTGTTGCTACTGTCAGTTTCCATGGCAACCATCACCAGCCCCCTGTTGCTATAGTCAGTTTCCATGGCAACCATCACCAGCTCCCTGTTGCTATGCTCAGTCCCTCGGCAGCTCCATGGAGACCCCATGCCAGGGGTGATTGCCATGGAAACCAGCTCAGGCCTGAAGCCAGAGCCCGTTGCCATGGCAACCATTGGCAGTCCCATCCCCAGGCTCATGGGATCCCAGAAGCACAGAATTGGCTGAGCTGGGAGGGACCCATCAGGATCCTCCAGTCCAACTGCTGGCCCTGCACAGGACACCCCAACAATGCCAGCCTGGGCCTGGCAGCGCTGGCCAAACGCTGCTGCAGCTCAGAGAGCCCTGGAGCTGGGACCCTTCCCTGGGGAGCCTGGCCAGGGCCCCAGCAGCCTCTGGGCAAAAACCTTTTCCTGACATCCAACCTGAGCCTGCCCCGACTCAGCTGCAGCCGTTCCCTCCACTCCTGCCCTTGGGCACCAGAGGGAAGAGGTTCCCACAGCCCCAGCCAGGGACCCGCTCCCAAGGCTCTTGCCATGGCCACCAGGGCTGGCACCAGCTGGGATGCTCGGTTTCCACCTGCTGGGGTTTAGGAACGGGATTCCTCAAATTCCTGCTCCTGCTAAAACCGCGCTGCCCTCGCTGCCCTCCCACCTCCCATGGAAAGCACAAAAGGCAAAGATCCCGGGCTGGGATAAGAACAATTTCCTGGGAACAGCAACGAGATAAAGAACAAACAGGAACAGAAATAATATTGGTAACAGAGGGGATAAGAAAAGCTATTTACAGGGAAAACTACATCACCACCCACTGGCTCTTCCCGGCCACGTATTTCCTCCTGCCTGGAAAGGACACCTTTCTTCTCAGGGAGAGAGAGAGTCCCTTTCCTGCCCCTGGCAATGACCTGAGGTGGGAGTGACTGTAATGACACGGCCATGGCCAGACCCTCATGTTCTTCCATCTCACATCATGTCATTGGCAGGGGCAGGAAAAGGGACAGGGGTCTTCCCAGCATGGATCACAGGGAACATGGATCACCAGAGCTCTCCCCAACGTGCGTCCTCCAATAGGGGATGAAGCTGGAGCAGTGCATGAAGCTCCTCCTTCAGTCGAGTCATTCCAGGGCTTCCCTTACCGGTGCCTCTGTTGGTGTTTGTTCAAGTGAGAGCTCTGGCTGAAGCTCTTCCCACACTCAGAGCACTTGTAGGGCCTCTCCCCGGTGTGGATGCGCCGGTGCCTGACGAGGGTGGAGTTGTGCTTGAATCCCTTCCCACAGTCAGGGCAGTGGAAGGGCCTCTCCTCAGTGTGAATCCACTGGTGTAGGAGGAGGTGGGAGCTGCTCTGAAACCTCTTCAGACACTCAGGACACTGGTAGGGCCTCTGCCAAGTGTGGATGCACTGGTGGATGATGAGGGTGAAGCTGCAGCTGAAGCCCTTTCCACACTTGCCACGCTTGCCACACTCCTGAGGCCATTCCCCAGTGTGGATCATCTGGTGGCAGATCAGGCTGTTGCTCTGCCTGAAGCTCTTCCCACACTCCAAGCTGCTCATGGGCCACCAGCTCCGAGCTCTGGCTGAAGCTCTGTCCACCTTCCTGGCACAGGGTGCGCCTTTCCTCCTCAGAGCACCCTGGGCTGGGCTTGCAGCCCCTCCTTGTGTGGGATCTCCAGGGATTTTCCTCCCTCTTGCATTCCTGTGCTGTGGAGTCACTCAAAACAGCCTCTTTCATGAGATTATACCATGGGGATTTGTCCTCCCTGGTGTCCATCCTCAGCTCCTGGTCTGGGGGAGGAAGAACAAGGACAGGATGGGATTTGCCTCCATGCCAGAGGGAAGGAGATCCTCCCAATGTGTCCCTGGCTGCAGGACGGCATCGGCAGCAGGATTGTCCTGCAGCCAGGGCCCGTGCTGGGCTGGGAGATGGAGCAGGAGAGAAGGGGAAAGGGGCACTGACTTCCTCCTCACCTGCCTGTGTGTCCTGGGACATCTTCCTCTTCCTCACAGCCTCCTTCTCTATCCAGCCAAGGTTTGGGAAAGAGAAATCCTGGTTTGGGGAAAAATACAATGGATGAGCACATTGGGTTAGCGGGTTCCTACTGCCCAAGCCCATCCCTAGAAGTCACTGGGAATCTGCCACCCATATAAACCTCCAAAGCACCAAGATTCCGTCCCCCAAAATACACAAATGACCAAGATGCAGCAAAAACACCCAGCCCTCAGTTTCCCCTCTCTGGTCTCTCCACTTTGGGCTCCTGGAGGCCCCCCCTGTCTGGGTTGCTCCAGTTCAAGTTTGTATTGGTGTTCCTCTCTCTGGGCTGCTGGGGCTCCTGGCAATCCCGCAGGTTCCCCTTCTCTTGGCTCACCACTTTGGCATCACAGGCGTCCCAGGGGTCAGCACTGTCTGGGGTCCCTGTTTCAGGCTCCTGGGCTATCCATGGGTCCCCCCTGTCCATGATCCCAACGTGTCCAGGCTTCTGGAGCACCCCCAGCTCTTGTATTGCCCATTTCTGCTCCCCCAGTGCCGGTTTCCCTGCTGCCCTGCCGGTACCGGGCGATCCCCACGTGGCTCTGGGCTGGCAGTGCAGCCCCTGGCCCGGGCAGATCATTCTGCTCTCTGACACTGTCTACCAACCCAAGAGGACAGTTATCCTGTAGGCAAGTCTTCCCACTAAAGACTGAGGCAAAGAAGGTGTTAAGCACCTCTGCCTTCTTCTCATCTGCGGTTACTAAGTCCCCTCCCACATCTAATAAAGAACAAGGGTTGGTCTTACCCTTCCTTTTGCCATTAATATATTTGTAAAAACATTTTTTATTATCCCTTACAAAATGTCCCAAGTTAAGTTCATACTGTCCTTTGGCCTCCCTAATTTCTTTCCTACGTGTCCTAGCAACCCCCTTAAACACTTGCTGAGAGACCTGACCGTCCTTCCAAAGATGATACATCCTCTTTTTATTCCTATGTTCCATCAAAACCTCCTTGCCCATCCAGGCTGGACGTTTGCCTCATCAACTCTTCTTTCAGCACACAGGGACAGTCTGTTCCTGTTCCCACAAGATCTCTGTTTTGAAGCACACCCACCCTTCCCAAACTCCTTTGTTTTTAAGGGCTGCTTCCCAAGGAACTCTCTGAATAAGTCTCCTAATCAGGCCAAAGTCTGCCCTCCAGAAGTCCAATGTAAGAGTCTTATAGATGTTCCTCCTGATTTCACAAATATTGGGAACTCTATAATTTCATGGTCACTATGCCCCAAGCGGCCTCCAACCACCACATCTCCCCCAGCCCATCTCTAATCCCAAACAACAGGTCCAGCATAGTCCCTCCCCTGCTGGGCTCACTCACCAGCTGTGACAAAAAGTTGTCCTCCACACACTCTAAAAACTTGGAGGCTGCTGCTGAATTTTACTTCTCCAGAGGCTTGTTCAGCCTTCAGCTCTTCAGTTCAGGAATTCAGTGCCCCAGAGCTCATTAACATTCAGCACACCTTAACAAGCTGAGCCTCTGGGAATAATCTGATTTACATTTCCAAATCTTTCATGGTTAATGGGACAGATTTCAGAACTGCATTCCAAGTGAATATATTATATTTACAAAGACAGTGAGGAAATAGTTTTTGGTCCTGTTTAGGTTTTCCTGTTAATTCATTGATACGTGCCATCTCCAATTGATACTGAATCCAAGTACCTCCTCATGCATTTGGAATAGATATGAAAATCAAGACCCTTTATGTCTGACAATCAATCAGACTGTGTCCCTACCCCCATCCCACCATTTCCCCCATCCAAGCCCTGGCACTCAGAGCAGCCTTGTGCAAATCTGAGCTCCCTCCAGCCCAGGCTGGACCTGCAGCTTTCAGCTCCTTGGCTCCAGTTCCCCCCTGCTTTCCTTGGAGAAGGAGCTGCCAGAGACCAGAGGGATGTTCATTTATTGTCAGCCAGCAAAGCCAAGGGAAGGCACAGCTCTGTAAAATGCAAAAGTCATTCATTTCCCTGGCTCTGCCCTGCACCTGATCCCCACAGCCTGTCCTGTTTCCTTCATCCCTGCATTGCCAGGCACTTTCTGGGACAAGGGAGCTCTGCTCTGGCTATGGAGCAAGGTCCAAGTTCCACCACTAGAGTGGGAACCACAACTCATCAGGTTTGTGTCCTTGGAGGGACCAGGAACTGGTGAGACTCAGAGGCACAGAAAGGTTTCTCTTCATGGCAAACATAACAAATATAAAATGATAAAATTGAAAAACACCAAAACACTTGCCTCAGCTCCTTGTGACATCCCAGCAACATCTGACATGTCCACCACCCACAAGGGATTGCCATACAGGAAGGATTTTAGACAAAGACATAAAAAAGGTGATAGAAAAGATAAAAATACAACTAAGATGCTGACTAAAGTGTTATTTGAACTTCTGAAAGATTGGGCAACCCCCCGAAGCTCAAAGCATGAAGCCAGCCAAGGGAGATGCACTGGAATGACCAGAGAACAGCTGCAGGAGGAAATCTGGAGCAAGGAAAAGGACAAAGCTGCTCTAAATGAAGAGATGTCCTTAGACATGGCCATTTAACCAGGAGAGCTGGAAACACCTGAAGGAAGAGGGTCATGAAATATTAGACTGAATGTTGGTGGCAAAAGTAGATGGGAAGATCAGTATTTCTTCTCCTGCCATCAGGAGAAGAATCCCGTAGATCCAGGAAATTCCTGTACCTGGTGGGAAAACTTTGCAATTTCTTAAAAGTACTCAAATGACCTAGATAATAAAGATTTGCTTGTATATTATGAAATGTACAAGTATTAAAACCTGTGCCCCTTTCCAGGCAGACATCAGTTGTGTGCCCATGGACAGGTAGTGCCACTTGTGCCCTGAGGTGCCCAGCTGGGATTGGATCTCTCTGAGAGCACCTGAGGGACTGCAGAGCACCTTGCAAGCTGCAGGTCCCTGACAGCCCCACAGGGCCCCTGTCCCATCAACATCTACTCTGCTCCAGTCTGAAATAGGGCCCAGCATGTGCCGGGATCATCAGAGAGCTGAGGTGTGTGCTGGAATTCAATGGCCTCCCCATCCCGCAGCAGCCCTGCATTTCCCTGCTGCAGCCTTGGTCTCCAGCCCAGCCATGGAGGCTCTTTGGGCTCTGGAGTGTTGCTGCAGCCCCCAAGGGCAGCTGAGCTCTGCCTTTGGCACAGTCAGGCCTGGCCAGCGCAGGCCATGCTCAGCAATTGCTTGTGTGTGCCTGGCCTTGCTGTCAGCCCCGGCAGCGGCTGCGTGGCCCCTTTGTGGCCCTGTGCTGGCCCAGCCATGGTGGCCCAGCCCCTGTGCAGGCCCAGCCCAGGCCAGGAGCATTGCGGCTGGGAACGGCCCCTGTGCCGTGGTGCCCACAGCAGCCTTGGGGCTCTGTGCCCCATGGCCTCCCTGCTGGGCAGCCTCTGCCAGCTCCTGCAGAGCCCGTGGCACCTGTGGGGCTGCACAGACAGCCCTGCCCCGGGCTCTGCCGGCCTCTGGGCCAGCAGAGAGGCAGCCAGGGCTGGCCATGGCCAGGAACAGGCCCTGAGCCCCGCAGGAGGATGGAGCTGGGCCACAGCCAAACTCAGCCCAGGGCACACCTGGGCTCAGCAGCCAGGGCTGCCAATGCATGGGCACAGAGGCTGGCGCTGCCAAATGTCCTGGGCCCCCTCCCTGCTCTGTCCGTGCCACCAAGGGCACAGAGCAGCCTCCTCTCTGGGCCACTTGCCTGTTTGCAATGCCTTGCACAGGCGCTGGCCCTGCCCCACAAGGCCTGGCCTGAGTCCTGCCCCTGCACACTCAGCCAGGCTGAGATGGACACTGATGGTTTCTGGGCCAGGCTCTCGGAGCCCAGCCCAGCTCCCTGCAAGCTCTGCCAGCTGCCCTGAGCTCTGGGCAGCACCAAGGGCCTCTCTGAGCCCAGCCCAGCCCAGCCGGCTCTGGCCCCACAGCTCTGCTCAGGCCAGGCTGCTCTGGCCACTGCCCCACGGCCTCAGCCCCTGCCAAGGGCACAGCAGCAGCTGCAGCTGCCACAGGACTCAGCCCCAGCCATGGGGGAAGGTGCCTGGCCAAGGCCAAAGGAGGCTCCCTGGCTGCCCTGCTCCCCTCTGGCTGAGGTGCTGAGAGCTCTGCAGCCCCTGCTGCCATCCCATCTGCCCAGGGCAGCACAAGAGCCCCGGCCTTGGGGCCCTCAAGAGCTGCTCCTGCTCCAGGCCCAGGGCCCATGCCAAAGCTGGGGCAGCCACAAAGCCGTGCCCATTTCTGTTCATTGCTGCTCTCATGGGGATGGATCCTCAGCCACTTGGAGGGTGCTGATGAATTTTCCTACTCCAGGGGCCTCTTCCTTCTTGAGCTCTTCAGTTCAGGAATTAAGTGAGAAATGCTCATAAACATTTGTTCAAAACACCCAAAACAAGAAAAGCCCATGGGAATAATCAAAGTTTTCAATTCTTCTGTGGTTAATTAGACAGATTTCAGAAGTCTATTCATAAGTGAATATACCATATTGAAAACAAAGCAGAGAGAACTGTTTTGTCCTGTTTTATTTTCTTCTTTATAAATTGATATCAGCAATCCCCAGTTGATATTGATCCCCAGCACCTCCTAATGCATTTTGAAAAGATATGAAAATCAAGACCCTTTGTGGCTGACAATCACACTTTGTTCCTACCCCCACCCCACCATTTCCCTCATCCAACCCCTGGCACTCAGAGCAGCTGAGGAATGGGGTCACATCCAGGGGTGTCCCCAGGGCTCAGAATTGGGGCCAGGTCAGTGAAATCTCTTTATTGCTGATCTGGATGAGGCCATCGAGGGCACCCTCAGTCAGTTCCCAGGTGAGCCCAAGCTGGGTGGGAGTGTGGCTGTGCTGGAGGGCAGGAAGCTCTGCAGAGGGATCTGGCCAGGCTGGAGCCATCCATGGGCCCAGGACAATGGGGTGAGGTTCACCAAGGCCAAGGGCTGGGTCCTGCCCTGGGCTCACAACCACCCCAAATCCCTGGCTGAACCCTGCACCTGATCCCCACAGCCTGTCCTGTTTCCTTCATCCCTGCATTGCCAGGCACTTTCTGGGACAAGGGAGCTCCCCTCTGGGGATGGAGGGAGGTCCAAGTGCCACCATTGGAGTGGGAACCACAACTCATCAGGTTTGTGTCCTTTGAACAGGACATAATTTAATAACAATCACGCTCCTCCCTGAGCTATGTGAAATGTCCCAGTAGTGTCTGATGAGTACACCATCCACAGGTGATTTCCATACTAAAATTAATTTTAGACAAATGTGGTAATAGATATAAACACAATTAAGTTCTTGTATCAGGATGCTCATCCTGGTGTCAGGGCACAACAGCTCCAACAATTCCTGATTTGCAAAGCTGCCAGTGGTGGATGGAGAAGGGAGGTCAGGCTGCTCTTGGTGTTGAGGAAATGCTGAAAGCAGCCTGACTCATTTCATCTCCTCATGCCCTGGCTGATCTCCCCTCTTTCCCCTTCCACCCATTGGCTTTTGTCTCCCACCAGCCCCCCTGTGAAGAGCCTGGCTCTGTGTTCTCCCTCCCCTCCTCGCTGGCACTGCCAGGCTGGGATGAGGAGCCCCTCAGCCTTCCCTGCTCCAGGCTGGACAAGCCCAGCTCCCTCAGCCTCTGCTCACAGCCCAAGGGCTCCAGCCCCACCTTGGAGGCCCTTCCCAGGCCCTGCTCCAGCTGCCAGACATCTTTCCTGCCCTGGGCAACCCAACCCAGGCCACAGTGACCTGGAGAATCCCCGTCCTTGATGTCCTGGTCACACAGCCCTGGCCCCTTGTCCCCTGTCAGGCTCTGGGGTGGATCCTGTGGAACATCCTTTGGTGGAGGCTGTGGCTCCAGGGGGGCGGGGGGATCCCAGGGGACAGGGACCCTGCTGGGCATGGAGAGCATTGGACTTGTTGGGAGAAACGGTGAGGGGGAGCTGGGGCAGAGTGAGCAACCCAGCGACCTGACACAGCCCTGCTGGGATGTCACACAGCACCTCTGGGATGTCACAGCCTCCTCTGTGATGTCACAGCCCATTCTCTGATATCACACAGCCCCTCTGTGATGTCACAGACCATTCTCTGATGTCACACAGCTGCTCTCTGATGTCACACCAGAGTCTGTGATGTCATAGTCTGCCCTGTGATGTCAGACCTCTGCCCTGTGATGTCACAGCCTGATCTATGATGTCACAGAGGCAGTCTATGATGCCACAGCTGTTGGATGACCTCACATAACCCACTCTGTGATGTCACAGCCCACTCTGTGACCTCATGTTACCAGATGATAAATTGTCTCCACCAGCTGAGCTGACACCTAGAGATTGTTCTCCACAACCCCAGGCCTGTGGAGAGCACTCAATGCCCATTGTGTGAGAAGGGGAACTGGAAGTTCAGCAGCCTCAGTGTCCTGCCAGCTCAGCCAGGCCCACGGGAACATTGGACTCCATGAGCACCAGGGACCAGCAGAGACACCCCCAGGACAGAAGAACACATGGGTTAAGAGGAGGGGAAAATGATTACCACATGTGTGAAAAAGAATAGAAAATCACCAAATTTGCAGATGACAGCAAGCTGGGTGTGAGTGTGGATCTGCTGGAGGGTAGGAGGGCTCTGCACAGGACCCTGGACAGGCTGGATCCAGGGCCCAAATCCAACAAGGTGAGGTTGAACAAGTCCAAGTGCCGGGTCCTGCACTTTGGCCACAACAACTCCTGCAGCTCTACAGGCTGGGGACAGAGGGGCTGGAGAGCAGCCAGGCAGAAAGGGACCTGCAGGGACAGATGGACAGCAGGCTGGACATGAGCCAGCCGTGTGCCCAGGTGGCCAAGAAGGCCAATGGCTCCTGGCCTGGCTCAGGAATGGTGTGGCCAGCAGGAGCAGGGCAGGGATTGTTCCCCTGTGCTCAGCACTGCTTGGGCAGCACCTCGAGTGCTGTTTGCAGTTCTGGGCCCCCAATTTAGGAAGGACATGGAGGGGCTGGAGCGTGTCCAGAGAAGGGCAACAAGGCTGGGGAGGGGTCTGGAACACAAGAGCTTTGAGGAGCAGCTGAGGGAGCTGGGCTTGTTTATCCTGGAGAAGAGGAGGCCCAGGGGAGACAAGGCAGTGTCAGGGCACAGCTTGGACTTGATGATCTCCATGGCCTGTTCCAGCCTTGCTGATTCTGGGATTCTCTGAAAGAACCCTTGGAGCAGCTGCAGGATGAGCCCTGGGCCTCCTCTTGAGGAGCTCCAGCAGCCCAGGTCCCTCAGCTTCTCCTGGCAGCCCCAAAGCCCATCCTGTCAGTCGTGCAGAGCCTCTGCAGCTCCTCCTCACTGCCCAGAACAGGGAGCCCCAGGGGCAGACACAGCGGCCCAGATGTGCCCCCCTGGCCTGGGCTGCCTCTGGCAAGGGAGCAGCAGCAGGCACTGCAGGAGCCTGCAGACAATTCCTGCAGCACTTGTAGGATGATCCTGCTGCCCAAGGGACGTTCCCATGGGGCCAAGTCAGGAACTGCAATGGGCAGTGGGGCCAGAGAGGAAAGGGCAACCAGGGATGGGCTGTTTGCAGGGGAGGGAACAGGGGTGGGCAATGGGAAGACATTTGTATCAGGAAGAGGAAAGAAAGCAAAGGTGAAGCAAAGGAAACTCTCAGGGCAGTTTGGGGCTGGCTGCCAGGCAGCCCTGGCTCTGAGCAACAGCGTCTGCAGTGGCACAGGAAACTCCCAGCTGATGGGAACAAACTTTCTGGCTGAGTGCAGAGGCCAGGACAAAGCTGAGTGGTTTCCCTGGTGTCCCCCAGCCCTTGCTGGCCCCAGGGCTGATGGCATTTGTGCTCCCTCAGGTTCATGTCCCCACAGCAACAGCATGGGGGTGCTCCCCCTGCTGTGTGCAATGCAAACAGGGGCTGCTGAGCCAGTGCTGCCGTGTCTGTGCCTGCAAGGATGGGGCACCTGTGTGAGCTGGGGGAGAGGCCAGGGCTGTAGAGGGGGGATGTTGTTGGCAGCTGCATGAGGACGCTCTGGGACGCTGCCCTGGGCTGTGCAGCGCACTGGGGATGGATCAGCCCCTGCTCTGCTGCTCCTTCCTGTCTGCCCCAGGGCCCTTGCAGAGCCCCAGCTGTTGCTGCCCTCAGCTGCCATGGCAACCCTCAGGACAAAGCAGTGGCAGGGCTGTTCCAGGTACAATTGCAGTGACACTCGTTGGTGCCACCAGGTGCCATGGCAACCAATGCCCGCACCCGTTGTGATGGTTGGTGGCCATGGAAAGCTGCCCTGGGCCCCTTGCTCAGGGCTGCTGTCAGTGCCCAGAGCCAGAGGGGATCCCTTGCTGGGGGCTGTGCCATGGCCACCTGCCCTGTGCCACGCTGGCCGCTCGGGCACCAGGAACCAGCAGCCAAGGGCACTGCCAGGGCCAAAGGCCAGGTCAGCCAGACAGAAAGGGGCAGGGCTGGGCACTGTTTCCATGGCAACCGTCACTGGGGGGACACCTGGGTCACCTGGCCTGGCAGTTGCCATGGAAAGCCCTGGCAGGCACTGAGGGCACAGCCCCTGGCACTGAGACACTGCTGGGCCGGGTGCTGAGCACAGCGCTGAGCACGCAGAGATGGTTTTGTTCTTGCTGAGCTGCAGCACAGCCAAGGCCTGTCCTGCCCCTCGTCCAGCCACGCTGGGGAGGGGCTGGGGCTGCGGGGGAGCTTGGCAGGGGACACAGCCAGGACAGGTGACCCCAACTGACCCCGGGCATAGCCCAGACCACAGGACATCATGCTCAGGGTATGAAGGGGGGGAACAAGGAGGAAGGGGGGAATTTTGGAGCGAGGGCTTTTGCCTTCCCAGGTAACGCTTAGGCAAGAGGGGGCCCTGTTTCACCAGTGGGCAGGGTCACTACCAAAGACACAGACACCAACTTAAGGAATTGTGTCATTTATATCATGCACAGCTGCAAAGAATTACAAAAGGATAAGCTCAGCAAAGCACATCATCATTAGCAAAGAATTACAAAAGAAGCTCAGCAATCCATCCAGTCATGACTACCAAAGATTGCCTGCAGTGATTAAAGAAAGATCCAGCAGCAGTTCCCCTCAGATTTTACCATCACCCAGACCCACACATCAGCTGGGGAAGCCAAGGACTGCAGAGCCACTCCCAGACACTGGGAATTCCTGCAGGTGCCTCCACCTCTGCAGGCAAGGAGGCTCCCAGCCCGCTGGGAGAGGACACAGCTTTTCCACTGTTAAACAAACAAGCTGACATCACTGCTACTGTGGCAACATCTGGTTTCATTCTCCTCATTGGTTCCTCCCAAAGCCTGGCCAGGGCTCAAGGAGGAACCAAGGGAGTTGACTTTGATCCTTCAGCCCCAAACAAGGCCAGATGGGGCCGGGTCTGGTTTCTCAATACAGAAAGTTAAATCCATGTTTTATCAAGGAACACATGCACTGATCATGTTGTTAATAATGCTTCTTAAGGAGTGGATACAAATATAACATATGGTTGGAAGGTTCATCTAGAGGTGAACTTTGCCTCAGGGCCTGTTCAGGCCTTGGTGCTTTGATCAGTCCTAAGATCTACAATGAGCTACAACCTTCCTAACCATTCTTTCAATAACACAGTTTAGATTGAGATATTAGGCATAAAGGCATCTCCTCTTGTGCTTCAATTAAATGCTGTTTAATTGCATTACTCTGAGCTATTCACCTTCCTTTTAAAACATGCCTAAATAGTTGCTGGTATTCTCTGTTATTTATCAAATGCCTCTCTTTTCTAGAGACTGCCTCTTTTAAGACAAGTCCCAATACTCCACTTCCCAGCACAAAGCATCACAACAACTCTAACATGGAATGTCAGAGTGCACACCAAGTGCACACGCTGCAATGATGACAGGCACTGCCACAAATGCATGTCACAGCAGCCTCCACTTTGGCAGCCATGAAGCCAATCCCAGCAAGAAGAATTTTCTTCTTTCTGCCACTCTTCTACTGCTCTTTGTGTCAAGGTGATTGCTGACTGTTGGCCTTCAAACCCATCCCTGAGAGCAGTGCAACATTCCTGTCCCATGAGAGCCCAGGCTCCTCCTTGGCCAGCAGGCAGATCATCCAAGGCCATGCGGTTCTGTGGAGTCCCGAGTTGTGTTTGTTGGAGCTCACAGGATGTGCTATTGGACATTTTAACAGCATCATTTGCTACTTCTCCTAATCATCCATTCAGCTTATTCCTGTCAACTCCACACGATGGGGCAGCACACATGGGCCACAGGATGAACCAGAATCTTTTGCTTGCTGAAAGCCAAGGCATTCTTTGGGGGGAAAATGTTCTCTGGGCCCCAATTCTTCCTTGTGGTTGTTCCTGAAGGACCCAAAATGGTGGCCCCGCAGCCAAGAGTGGTGTGACACTGACACCGAGCAGCTCCAGCAGCCCAAGTTCTACTGACATTGGCAGTGATGCAAAAGCACAGAAATCCTCTCACACTGTGGCCTCTGGAACTAGAACAGGCTTTGGTTTCTCCTGAAGGCAAATCTTAGGGAGTCCTGTCCAAGTGATCATTGTATTCCTGTGTTCTCTTTAACTGTCCCTTCCCTGACAGTGACGAGTCAGAGCCCATGGACAGAGTTCTGGCCACCCCACAGGGTGGGCCCTCCAAGGGAGCCCCATTTCTGCCAACTCCAGCTGAGAACACACCCAGCAATTGGTGACATGCAGCACTTTGCCTACCCTGATCTTTACATTTTCATAACTCATCATTACATTTTGATGACTAACCCCTTGGTGAAACACTAGAGGTGTTTGTGGCAGACAAAGATTCTGGCTGACTATCAAGGTACACCTTACAGACATCAGTAGTACTTTAGTGACACCGTTCTTCATTCTTTTTTCTCAATCTCATTCACATTAGGAACAAGAATTCTGTTGTCCATGGAGCTGGCACCTTTTTAATTCCAGAATAATGCCCCCAGGCCCTTTGCTGTTCAGCTTTACCATGCTGTCTGTGGCCAACAAGGCTTGGGGGGGCCCTTTCCCCTCTGGCTGGAAGGGGCCAGGTCCCAGTCCCTGAGGGGCACCCGGGCTCCTGGATGCAATTCCTGTGCAAGTCCCTCAGTGTCACAGCAGCCTTCACATGGAGCCCCGTGGATCAGAGCATTTCCCAAAGGGGCCCTTGGGGCAAACAGGCAGATCTGGTCTGGCAGGATGTGTAAAACAATATCCTGTCAGATCTACTTGTTCTCACACACAATCCTTGGCTGCAGGGACACATTCCCATTGTTCCTGCCCAGGTTTCAGGACTCAGAGTTGTCTTTTCCAGGAGCTGCTCCTTCAGCTGCCTCGGGAGGGCCTTTTGGCCTCCAGACCCACACTCTGGCTCCATTATTAGGGCTGCTGGATCCACACCCTTTATCTCCACAAACAGTGGTGACTGGAGCTGGATCTCCTTTTTTCACAGTTGTTCTTAAAATTGCAATATTGATAATTGTGCTACCCTGTCATGGGGTTGAATAATCCAATCTTGTTCACTGTTGTTTAACAGAATTACTGTAATTTCTCCTGGATATTCTGCATCAATTCCTCCTGCCATGACAGGAACACTTTGCAAGGCCAAGCTCCAAGGAAGCAGTTACCAAAGCAAAGTGTTCTGGAGGAATCTGAATTCCTGTTTCAGTATTGATAGCTCTCATTTGCTTTGAATTTATCCTAATTAGTTCCAATGCATGAAGGCCCAGCCCTGCAGCCTCTGGGCTGGCCCTGCCAGGGGCCATCACAGCCAGAACAATTTCCCAGGCAGCCCAACTCTCACTGCCCATGGTAGGATTTGCAAACTGGGGGCAGCCGTGCACAGCCAGGGGGTTTCCATTTCCCCCGTGGGCCATTGTTGAGGGCATGGGGCACATCTGAGAGATGGGTTCTCCATGGGAAAAGGTTCCCATCTCCTCATTTGTTCAACTGCTCTTTTAACAACCCCTTCACCCGTGCAACCAATCCTGCAGCTTGTGGATAGTCTGGTACATGAAAAACCCTGCAGGCTTAATCACTGTATTTTTCACAGGAACAGACAAAGCATTCTGCATCACAGTATCAGCACACCCTGTAAAAATCACCAATTTCCTCCCTTCCTCCTTTCTTCATTGTATACAATCTCGCAAAGTTGACCACTGACATTAGGGTCCTGGCCAATCCTGTTCTGTAGGGTATTTAGTGTTACATCCCTGAGCAGCCAAATCTACCAAATTAGTAATGTCAGCACTATTTCATATTATTCCTATTTTTTATGTAGATATTGATATAGACATATCGAAATATAGATACATATTAAAAAGATATAACTACATATATAAATATATATATTAATGTCTTATACTATAAATACGTATATAATGATACAATATATCAATATTTCACTTGCACAAATGCGTCTGAGCTCAAGAAAAAAACCTTCTTCTGTTGCTCCATGTGGGAGCATTCCAACAATAATTGTTCCTTCTGAAGGTGCTGTTTCCTATGTACTCTCAACAAATTCATCTTCATCTGCCCAAACCTACAAGGTCTTTTACTTTTCCATATGCAACTTTTGGATGCATTTGAAGACATCCAGGGCTGCAGCTTCTTTTACCTGACTGCCCCAGTGCTCCCACGGGGCTCCGACCTCAGCCCACTCCAGAGCCAGGGAACTCCAGGGAAGGGCTTCTCATCTGGGAATTTCTGATGGCACTGATTCCTCACATTTACATTGAACAAGTGACATTTTGTTGGGATCTGGCCAGACTGTGCCAGTTTTGTTTCACCAGTGGGCAAAGTCAGCACCAAAGACACAGACTCCAACTGAAGGAATCAGTGTCATTTCCTGCAGTTCAGAGCAGCAAAGAATCACAAAAGGAGCAGCTCAGCAATGCACCCAATCATCCCCACCAAAGATTGCCTGCAGTGATTAAGAAAGATCCAGCAGCATTTACCCTCAGCCTTTACCATCCCCCAGATGCACACAGCAGCTGGGGAAGCTGTCACAGCCAAGGGCTGCAGAGCCACTCCTGGGCACTGGCAATTCCTGCAGGTGCCTCCAGCTCCAGCTGAGGCTCCAAGCCCGCTGGGAGAGGGCCCAGCTCTGACAGTGCTGAATGAACAAACTGACAGCACTGCTAGTGTGGCAACATCTGGTTTCATCCTCCTCTTGGGCCCCTCCCAAAGCCTGGCCAGGGCTCAAGGAGGAACCAAGGGAGCTGACTTTGACCATACAGCCCAAAACAAGGCCAGATGTCAGATTTCACAGCCTTGTCTGGCTTCTAAATACAGAAAGGTCAATCCATGTTTCACTAAGGAGTGGCTACATCTATCACAGTGCTAATGACCATGCATATTTCATTAGGGAGCAGATACAAAGATAACCTTTGCTTGGAAGGTTCATCCAGAGGCCACCTTTGGCTCAGGGCCTGCTGTTCAGGCCTCACTCAGGGCTGCTGTCCAGGCCTTGGCACTTCAGGGACGTGCTTTAGTGCTGGGCTTGGTACTGCTGGGTGAGCGGCTGCACTGGGTGAGCTCAAAGGGCTTTTCCAACAGAAAGGATTCTGTGATTCCTTGATTATATCCACTGCCTTCAGCTGGGGCTATTTTAGCAGCATTACTTTGCTCCAAAAGTTCCCTCTTGCCCAGCTCCTGTGGCCTGAGGCTTCAGCTCCTTCAGCTCCTGGTGCTGAGCTGCTCATGCTGAACGAGATGACTCGGAGAGAAGAACACAGTCCATCCAATTCCTTCTGGGACACACAGAGGGGAGGCTGTGCAAACAGGAGCATTGTTTGCTGTGGCCTCCTCTCTGCCCTTCACGCCTTTCAGCACTTGGAACCAGCCAAGAGCTTTCTCCAAGAGTGCAATGGAGCAGCTGTTCCTGCTCCCAGGCCTGGCTCTTCCCAGTCTCTGACCTTGCCTGGTTCTGTCCCTCTTGCTGTGCCTTCTGTTCCCCCAGGGCTCGCTGGCTGCTGCCCAGGACTGTGGCACTGGCACAGATCCAGTGCTCCAGACCCTCCTTTCTGTGGCCTTGGAGCTGCCTGGGCACAGCAGCCTTTTCCATCTGGAAGCTCCCCATGGACAGGGAGTGCCAGCTCCGTTCCTTGCACAGCCTCCAGGAGCCCAGGGCTGCCATCTCAAGTCCCTGCTGGCACTGGGGGCTCCCAGGTGCCTCAGGCTGCTGTGACACCGCTGCACACAGGAGGGAACAGGGGCAGGGGCTGTGCTGAAAGTAAGCTCCATCTGCTGCTGCTGTTGCTGCTGCTGCTGCTGCTGCTGCTGCTGTGGGGTCATTTGTGCAGCCCTGGCCCAGAGTCAGGGATCAGATCCTGCCAGTCTCTTCCAGCCCTGGCTGCTCAGAGTTTGGGCCTCAGAGTCTCAGGTGGCCAAAGGCAGCTGCTGCTGGTCCCTCTGTGTGCCCGTGTTCAGCAGTGCTGCTCCATCACTCTGTGCCCAGCAACCGGGAAAAGCCTCAGCCCTGCAGGGCCAGGAGCTGCCGGGCTCTGCCTGAGCAGCTCAGCCAGCAGGAAGGGAGCTGCTCCACACGGGAACCAGGAGCAAAGGACATTCCTTTTGTAGGACATTTTTTCTATTAAAAAAATAAAGAAAGAAAGACAAAGAAATTAATAAATCACAGAAGAGAATGTGAAAGATAAAAACAAAACCCAAGTGTGTAAAGAAAAATAGTGCATAACTTTGGATTAAGAGGTAACTGATCTTTCTTAAAAAGAGAACTCAGGTATTTATTTTGTAAATGTGGTAATGGCATGGATCCATCTTACTGGCCTCAGTAACCTTTTTAAAAAAGATTTTGGGGTTTGTTTCCAATACTGTAATTTTGAATTGTGGTGAAATTGGTGTGAAGGAAGAAGAAATTGCTTTGTGCCCTGCCAGCTCCAAGCAGGATTGGGAATCTAAACTCTGTCAAAGCCCAAATCCTTGAGAAGATGACCTTCCTTCTCAGCCTGGGAATGAGCTGCACGTTCCCTTTGAAACTGTCAGGGATTTCTTAGAGTCACAAAGTCCCACTGAGAGCTTTTTGCTCTGGTTTGGCAGTGCAGAAGGGCAATTGTCCATCCATCAGCTCCAGACTGCACTGCCTCAGGAGCACGGCCCACTCGCCAGCTTTGGCCCACTTGTGGCACTTCTAGAGGAGGAAGAAAGTGCAATTGCACAATTCCAGCCAATCAAGAGGGAAGAATGGGACAGACAAAACACCCTGTGCAGATCCAGGCGTTCAGCTGGGACTGTGGAGAGTTTGGGTCCTTGCCAGTTGGATGTGTGTCCCCAGCTGCAATCTCTGGGCCTGCAGCAGAGTCTCACTCACTGCCAAAGCAGAAAGTTTAGGTGCTGTGCTCACAATGGGCTCGTCTGATGCAAAGCTGTCAGAGCAATGTGAGGGCAGAGCCATCCCAGCTGGGCCCAGAGCTGAACCCAGCAGAGCCCTGGCAGAGCCCAGAGCAGCCTCAGCAGCCGCAGAGCCCGGCTGCAAGGAGAGAAAGCAGAAACCACCCGTCAGCTGAGGGCTCCTGTCCCCTTGTGCCAAGGCCTGCGGTGCCCAGGCCATGCTGGCTGTGCCCAGAGCTGTGCCCAGAGCTGCCCATCCCTGCTGCCTTTGGCAGCAGAGCAGGAGGGCAGGACATGTGCCCAGCCTGCAGCCAGCCACGGCACATCCAGCGCTCAGCAGCTGCCCAGAGCAGGATGCTCCTGTGCTCGCTGCCATCTCCCAAAAGCTCTGATCCCACCCTGCCAAGCACACAGGGACCCACCTCACGCCACCCACGGCTGGAAGAAAAGCTGCTCCCAAACCATGTCCTCAGCCTTCTCCAAGGGGACGGCCCATCCACACCACAGCTGCTCCCAAACACTTCCCCATCCACACTGGACCACCTTGAACGCTGCCTCTGGAAAAACAAACAACACATTCTTGAAAAGAGATTAGAGACAAAAAGGCAAAACAAGAAAAACGGTAAAAACTCTGTCAGGGCCTTGAGGAAGGCCCAACTCCTCCTACATGGCTGAGGGAAGCCCACACTTTCTCTCTTCCCCCCTGCACTGCCCCCCAAAATCACGGTGATCCCAAAGCAAACAAGGGCTGCTTGTGGCCTCTGACAGCCCCATTGCTCAGGGCTCGCCAGCGCCCCAGCCCCTCAGGCTCTGCCCCAACCCGGCCAAGCTGCCCGGCAGCAGCTCCAGAGCAGCCCCATCCAGAGGCACCTGGGAGCCCTCAGCAAGGCAGCCAGCAGCACACGGGCAGGAGGGCATGGATGGCACTTCCTGCCTGGCACAGGGCTTGTGGCCATCTCCAGGCACCGCTCTGGCAGGGATCCCCGCAGCTCCGGCCCCTGCCCAGCCGCTCTGGCGGCACCACAAAGCTTCAGCAGAACCACCACAGGCCAAGGGGCTTCTGGCCATTTCCCCTGGCCCACTGCACGCCTGGGCAGCTGGCTGAGCACAAGCACCGTTTCCCCCTTCAGGGCCCCACCACCCCTCAGCCTGCTGTGCTGCTGAGCACAAGCACCCTTTTCACCCTTTCCTGCCTCTTGCCCTGCACACCCTGGGCAGCAAAGAAAAGCTCCTGGCAGTCTGTCTATCATAACACATTCTAGAATTGAGTTATTTACAGTAATCTATAATATATAATAATATATATAATTATAATATACTCTAGAATTTATTTATTTATAATATAAACAAAAAATGGAGAAGAAGAAAAGAAAAATCTTGAAGAAAAAGAAAATTACCCCTGGCTCAGGTTGCCCCAGCAAAGAAAGCCTCCCAGATCAGCTCTCCTCCTCAGTCATCCGGCAGAGCAGGCAGCCGAGCCCCGACAGGCGAGGCCGAGTCCTCCATGCCCTGCGCAGCTGATCTTGCAGCCTCTGCATGGTGGAATATCGCCCACTCTGTATTGCCAGGAGGACATGCAGTGTTTCAAGTGCCAGCTGTGACACGGCACTGCTCCTGTCCTTCGTCAGGCGTTCCAGGGCTGCAAGAAAGAGGAACAGAGCCAAGGTCAGAGCTGGATCTGCGGGGAGCCCAGGAGAGCCCCCTGCAAGGGCCATCGCAGCCGGCTCTTGCCATGGGCAGGAGGGAGCAGGGAGCAAGGGGATCAGGCCGAAGCTGCTGGCCACCAATGGCCCCCGTGGCCCTGAAAGCTCAGTGTGCTCTGGCCACGGGAGCAGAGCCCTCCGCAGCCGGGGCAGGGCTTGCAGCTCTCGCCCCGGCAGCCCGCGCTGCCAGCCCGCTGCCCTCACTCACCTCTGCAGATCAGCTGCAGCTCTCGCTGCTGCCCCCTCAGGCGCCGCCCGGCCATGCCTGTGAACACAGAGCCTGTCACGGCGGCAGCGGCACAGCTCCCTGCCAGCGGCGCTGCCGGCGCTGTGGCCACACGGGCTGCTGGCCCGGCAGGGCTCAGCCCGGCCCTTGGCGCACGCTGCCGCCCCAGGGCACAGCTGCCAGAGGGCGGCAGCAGCAATGCCCAGCCCAGGCGGAGCTCCATGGAGCCAGGCCCGGCCGGCGCTGCCGGGGCAGCAGGCGGGGCCAGGGCCGAGCTGCGGCGGGCCGGGGAGGGAGCCCGGGCTCGTGGCTCACCCATGAACCTGATGGCCGCCTCTCGCAGGGGCTTCTGTGGGCTCTCCAGGTAGCGCAGGGCCCGGCGCACGTGCTCGGCCGCTCGGCTCCTGTCCTCTGCCAGCTGCAGAGAGCGGCAGGAGGGAAGGGTTGGCGCGGGCTCAGCCCCTGGGCCGGGCGCTGCCTGCGCCCAGCCCCGGCCTCCCCTGCCCGCACAGCCCTGAGGCGCGGCCAGCAGCCGCTGGCGCCGGGCTCCCGAGGGGAGGGGGCAGAGGGCCGGCTGCTGACCGGGGAGCCGCTGTGCCAGCCCGCAGCCCTGCCGGGCCAGGGCTCCATGGGCACCCGGCTCGGGCCCACGGGAGCCTGGAGCAGAGCCCGCGCGGCCTCTGGCTGCAGCAGCGGGCAGGGACACAGCTGCCCGCCCCGCACACTGAGTGCCGCCCTCAGGGGCCTTCTCCAGCCTGAGGCTGGGGCTTGCAGGCCGTCCTTACCAGTAGCTCAGCGAACTTTGAGAGTTTATCTTTCTTCACAGTTTCTTCAAGATCTTTCCTTTTCAGGAACTTGACCGCACAAAGCAGCGTTTCCCGAGAAGTCTGGAGAGCAACAGAGACGTGGAGATGGCCCCGGAGCCCAGGGCACAGGAGCCGCAGCCTGGAGGAGGCTGCAGTCCAGCAGGCGCAGGGCAGGAGGCAGCCGAGCCCCCTGCCAGGGGGACAGCAGCAGCCCACGAGTCCTCACCTGTGCCACACGCAGATTCTCATCATGGCAATGGAAGAAGAGTGGGAGCAGGCTCTGACACACTTGTGTCATCAGGGGCTTTTTTCCTTCTTCTTCTATAGAAGACATCAAGGTGTGAAAGAGAATCATAGAGAGCTGCTGCACCTGGCAATCGCCCTGTAGAACAGGAAGGCAGCAAGAGCTCAGCATCGGCTGATTCTGGCCCACAATTGGCGCAGGCCTGCATCTCCACAGGGCACCGAGTGTCCGGGCAGCAGCCAGTGGCCGTGGCTGGGGGCACAGAGCCTTACGTTGTCAAAGAGTGACAGAAACAGCTTAGCCAGGTCCAGGGCCACGGGGCTGGGTATCCCGGCACCATCATCCAGGAAGAGATAGCCCAGTATCCTGGTGGTCATCCTGAGCAGGAGCCCCATGAGCCTTTCAGTCAGGCTTCGCCTTCTTTCAGCCTGTGTGGAAGGCAAGTTTGTGAAAGGCCACCCTGCTGCCGCAGGGCCCAGAGGCCAAAGGCCTGTCCTGAAGCACTCGGGCAGCTGAAGCGGGAGGGACAAGAGCTGGGAGCAGCTGCCCCAGCGCCCAAAGCCCAGGCAGCGCCAAGCAACTCTGTTGCCCAGCCCCACACTGCCTGCACGGCTTCAGCCACTGCCCCCTTCTCACCAGCGGGGAATGGTCCCTGAGATGCTGGCTGCCAGTGTCTGCGCGCTCCCTCCGCAGGTGCCTTGGCAAGACATCCATGATGCTGTCCCTGCATTCCCTCAAGTCCAGGCACTCGAGGCCCTGAAAGGCACAGGCCAGTGACGGGGGAGCCGGCCGGCAGGAGCCCGGAGCCGCACAGGGCTGGGCCCAGGCAGCAGCACAGGGCGTGGGCACCGTCCCAGGTGGCTGCGGCAACGAGAGGGCAGAGAGCTGGGAGGCAGCTCAGCCAGGTCATACTGGCCTTCAGGCTCACCTCCGCAAGGAACGCCAGAGCAAGGAAATCCCAGTATGGCCTCTTTTTGCTGATCATCTCAAGGAGGCAGTCTAAGATCCTTTTACACAAGGGCCTGGATGCATGGCGCATCTCCCTGGAAGGTGGAAAATGGCACTAAGACCCTGAGCCGGGGGGGGAAGTCTCTCCCAGCACTGACTCAGATGGTTCTTGTCTTTCCCCACCACCCTGCCAGGGGACCTGGGCCCTTTGAGATGTGGCCACTCCTGGGCACCCTCCTTTCCCAGCCTTTTTCCAGCCTGCTTGGCTGTCCCTTGTCCCTTTGGCCCATGGGGACCGTGTGGGACAGCCCGGGCACAGGGCACAAATGCCGGGAGCAATGGGGACAAGGGGGTCTCACCCGGCCAGCAGAGCCACAGCACAGTGGTGGGTATCAATGCAGAGCAGCGTGTCCCAGCCACGCTTGCCTTCCATTGACACCACCACGTGCTCACACTGGAGAAGGCAGAGCAGGGACTTCAGGGTCTGCACTGCAAACCTGTGTGCACAGCAAAGCCCAGGTTACACTGGCAGCACTGGCTCCTTTGCAGGCCACGTGGCAGGGACAGGAGGAGTGGGATGGAGCACCTGTTGGGGCTGGTGGCAAGGCCGTGCTCTTCCTGGCATCCCTTCCAGAAGGTTTCAACCTCCTCTGGCATCTCTTCTGTGCTGAAGAACACTTGGAAGAGCAGATGCACAAATAGGTGGGGGAAATATGGCTCCACTACACGTGGGACAGGGGGCTCCTGGAGGATCTTCCACATGACCATGGTTGCCTGCAAGGGAAAAAGCCCCCCGAGACAGTGCTCAGTGCCGAGGTGTCCCTGGGGCAGGGCCCAAGCAGGGCAGGGAGAGGCCCGGAGAGACCTTGGCAGGGCGAGCATGGGCCCTGGTGGGCCTGAAGCTGCCCCTGGGCCAGGTTTCAGGCCAGCGCCTGAGGCGGGGAGATGCAGTGGAGGAAGGAGGATGGAGAGCTGCTGGAGAGGCGGCCTTGGGGCCAGCAAAGGCCACTTGCAGAAACTCACAGCCAGGCCAAAGACACCCGTTTTGTCCCCATCGGAGGTACACGTGCTGCGCTCTGGCCAGCTCCCCAGCACATCCAGGAGTATCAGCTGCACTGGCTCCGCAGTCCTGGATGAGCACATGATGGTCTTCCACATGGAGATGGCAGCTCTGCGGGGTTAGAGCTCTGTCTCAGGGGGATCTCAGACACAGCACCATGGCCTGGGCATCCCTAGGGGCCCGGGCTGACCGCCGGCTCTGCCTCTGCCCATTGCCACTCGCCAGCAGCAGCCAGGCAGCCCAGCCCTGTGGGGACAGGCCCCTGAGGGGCGGCAAGGGAGCATTGGCAGCAGGCTCGGGGGCTGACGTGCCAGGGCTGGGAAAGGCAGCAGCCAGAAGGCCCTGGAACTCTCTGTTGGTCAGACACCTGGGACAGGCAGTACAGGGTGATGGGCTGGGGAGGCCTGAGCCCTCTGGGCAGGTGGGCCCCATACCTGTCACAGGACGGGGCCACATGCAGGAGCGTCAGGACTGTGTCATCCGGGTGTGTTTTGGTGACATTCAGCAGGGCCTTGTCCAGCCTGTGCTCGGCAGAATCATTGGCCTTGAGCCATCGGTGAATGTACCTCACCATGGTGGGCACCTGGAGAAGGCACGGGGAGACTTGGAAAGCTGCCAGAGGGAGCAATGTCCCCAGGGTCCCCAGAGAATGCTTCCCTTGCCAGGGCACTGCCATGGCCTCAAAGGCTCCCAGGGACCAGCAGGCGTGGCTGGGGAAGCCACGGGACTCATGGGGGAACTGAAGCCTGGCCCCAGGCTGCTTACTTGCTCTGGCCTGGCAGCCCCCTTCTCCAGGAGCAAATCCAGCAGGGCGGCACTGGTCTCATGATTGAGGAGCTCCGAGTGAGTTCTGAGCCCAGTGCCCATGGTGCTGCTCTCTTCCTGATGAATGCTCCTGATAAAGTCGCAAACGAGCTGTAGGATGACAAGAAGCCACGGATGTTGCATGGAGTGCTCCACACACCGTGCTGGGCTGAGCAGGGACAGCAGGCCCAGCCCAGGTGGGGGTAGCTGCAGGTACCTGCGCTGTTCTTCGGAAGCGGCCACGGGTGCGTTCCTGCTCTTGTGTGCGCTCCAGGGCTGCATCTGGCAAAGAGCGAGCGCAGCCAGAGCTGAGGGGCTGCGGGAGAGGCCAGAGAACAGAGCCCAGCCCTGCGCTGCCCAGGCAGGGAGAGCCCCGGGATGCTCCAGGGGAATGGAGCACGGCCACTGCGGTGTGTCTGCCCAGCCCCTCTTCCGTCCTGTCCGTGGGCATTTCCCCAGGGGATGGCATGGCATGGCATGGCATGGCATGGCTCCAGCCCTGCAGCCCAGCTCTGCCACTCACCCTCCTGCGGTGGATGGAATGGCACCACCTCTTCCGTCTCCTGTGCTGGGGTAGCTCCAGGGCCTTCTTCTTCCTCCTCCTCCACACAGGCAAGCTTGGGCACTCTCGGGGCTCTGTGCTCCACGGCTGTTCCTGGCCCGCGCCCCAGCAGCGAACCCCGCCGGTGCCGCTCCTGCAGGGCCTGGTGCGCCTTCCCTGCGGGCGGGACGCGGCTGTCAGCGCTCGGCCCGGGGCCAGCAACGGCCCCCGAGCGCCCCTCAGCCGCCCCGGGCCGGCCATGCCCAGGCGTTCGCTCTTTGGAACGCGGCACGGGAGGCTCGGGGCCGGCGGCCGCGCTGCCGAGCGGCGGAGCTCGGGCCGGGGAAGCCGCAGCGGAGGCGGCGGGAGCGGCCGCGCCGCCTGTGTCCTCCGCGGGCCCCGGGAGGAGCCGGGGCCGGGGCCGGGGTCGGGGCCGGGGTCGTGGTCGGGACTGGACCCTGCCTCGGGTCCGGGGCCAGGCTCGGGCCAGGCGGAGCCGAAGGGCGGCGATGCCGCCCGCGCACCAGGAACTGATGCCCGCCCAGCAGCGCCACCGCCAGTACGGCCAGAGCCGGGCGGAAGCGAGAGCGCGGCGGGACGGCCGGGGCCGGGCACGGGGCAGCCCCGCCCGGGGCCGGGGGCGGGCCGGGGGCATGGCCCGGCCCGGCAGGGGAGAGGGAGGCGGGGAGAGGAGAGGGACGCCGGGCAAGGGACCCCGAGAGAAGGGTGCCCGAAAGCGGGAAAGGGAGAGAAAGAGAAAGAAAGAGAAATAGAGAAACAGAAAGATTTTTCTAGTCTATCTGCTTTTGCTTCCGCTTCCGCTGCTACCGCCGCTGCTGCTGCTGCCACCGCTGCCGCCGCTGCAACTGAAGCACCGGGGCCGTTCGTCCCCGTGTCCGTTCCCCGCTCGCCCCACGAGCCCCACGTTCGAGCCCCGCGCGCCCCGGGGACAGCCCCTGAGTCTGTCCAAACACGGGAACTTTGCAGCGGTGAGCCCAGATGCAGAGCCCTGACTCCTGCACACTGGCACAGCAATCCCCTCGCTTGCTGCTCTGCATTGGCCTGGATGAGGGTCAAACACTGTCGGGCCACCTTCCCTTGGTGTAGGATTCCTACCTGACCCCAGCACTGCACTTACGCCTCCAGTGTTGCTTTCCCGTAAAAACAGGGGAAGGAAAACTGTGTGTGGCTCATGGTATTTTAGAGTGTCTAAAACTTGCTAAGTCGCCGATCTTAGAGGTGAGGTGCATCTGGAATTACATGGAAAAGGAGAGCATAGAAATAAATAGAGGAAGAGATCTTGGATTGTTTCTTTCATTTTCATTTCATTTCTGGAAAGCTCTTTCAGTTTTCCAGGAATCTTCTCCTGTCTGCTCTTCTCAAGAACCTCTCCTGGAGAGCAAGGTCGAGCTTCTGTCACAAGATTTGCCACCAGCTGCAGCTTCTCTTGGCTTTCCACACTGCACAATGTGTGCAGCCCGACTTTTGCAGCAAAGCAGGACAAATGTTTGGAGAACTTTACATGTCCTTTCTTTTCCTGGTGGGCTGGGGAGTTGTGCCACTGGTGAAGTTTTCATTGTGACTGTTTGTGCTGGTTTAGGGCAAATTTTGGGAGGAAACCTCCAAAAGGGTCCATCTAGAAAGCAAGTTCAAGTGGCCCCTCCCCCTACTAGTTCAGGAAAAGACTTCCCTCGAGAAAAGTGAAAAAAACACAGTTTTTTTAACAAGTAAAGTATTCACAAGCATGAAAAATGAATAATATTAAATGAAACCTCTGACAGTGCTGAAGAGATGGCAAATTCAGAAAGTCCTTTTTGTGGCTTGTAGTTGGCTCACTCGGTCTCTTCTAAGTCTCTTTGGTGCTGGAATGCAGCGTCCCAGAGCTCGGTGGGCCACAGGTGTGAGCTGCCGATGTTTTTCTGGGTTTTCAGTCCAGAGCAGGTTTAAACAGTTCCAAGAAAAAGGAAAGTCACAGTCCAAAGGAACTTCTCTGCCCCAGCTAGCTAAAACCAAATTGCTAGACCTGGGCTGTGAAGGCACCAGGATATTTCCATATCTGGGCACTGTCGGTCCCAGCAAACACCAGATCTGGATGGTGCTGGAGTCAGAACCTGCAACTTTCCAAATTTTGGCTTTCTGTGCCAGCAAATCACTGGACCTGGGCTGTGCCAGCACCAGGAAGTTTTCAGATCTGGGCACTGGCGCTGCCAGGAAACACCAGATCTGGGTGGTGTCGTTGCCAGCGACAGAAATCTGCTGGATTTGGTCTCTGCTGGCATCGGGAATTTTCTAAATGTGGGTTCTGGTGCAGGAAACACAAGATGTGGGTGGTGCCAGACCCAGTAGCAGGAAGCTGCCACGGGTTTTGGATTTCTGTGCCAGCAAATTGCTGGACATGGGCGGTGCCGGAACAGGGAAGTTTCCAGATCTGGGCACTGGCAGTGCCAGCAAACACCAGTGAAACCTTCTGGTCCTCGTCCGGACCGTTGACCAGTGGTTTCCCTGAGAACCAGCTCTGGCCACTTTACAGACAGAGACTGCTTCCATCTGCTTGTCTGGAAACAGAACTTTAATGAAGGCAAACACAACAAACAGGGCGGCGTGCACAGTACAGAGAGCGAAGCAGAAAAAAGCCTGGGTCCCGGGTCTAGCAGGGATATTTATACATTTATATATGGGGAGGGGTTAAGGTGGGATCTGAGAGAAGGATCCAAGAGGAAGGAACGATTAAGAATATTACAATTTTTGCAGTAAAAAGTAACCAATGGTAGCAAAGGGAACTCAGAACTTTCTAGCAACAATCTGCATAACTGAACAAGAGGATCACAGGCGGGAGCTCCTTCTCACCCCAACTAAAGAGGGTTTTCCCACGGCCTTAAGCCGAGGTGTCCTTCTTTTAAACCAACCCCAACACACCAGATCTGGGCGGTGCCGGGTTTGGGCTTTCTTTGCCAGATAATTGCTGGATTTGGGTTGTGCCAGCACCAGGAAATTGCCAGATGTGGGCACTGGCTGTGCCAGCACACAGCAGATCTTGGTGAGGAATGTGCTGCCACTGGGAAATTGCCAAATGTGAACTTTCTGTGTCAGCAAATTGCTGGAATTATGCTGTGCAGGCATCTAAAAAATTCCGGATGTGGGCACTGGCGGTGTCAGCAAACACGTGATTGGGTTGCTGTAGGTACCAGGTATTTGCTTGGTTTTGGCTTTCTTTGCCAGCAAATTGCTGCACTTGGGCTGTGCCGGCACCAGGAAATTGCTGGATCTGGGCACTGGCAGTGCTGGCAAACACCAGATCTGGGTGGTGACAGAGCCAGCAAAGAAAAATTGCCAGATTTTTCTCTCTTTGCCAGAAAATTTCTGCATTTGAGCTATGCCAGGATAGGGAAATATCCAGATCTTGGAACTGGCAGTGCCAGCAAACCCCACATTTCAGGAAGGACTGGATCTGGACCCTTCCCTTCCCTTCCCTTCCCTTCCCTTCCCTTCCCTTCCCTTCCCTTCCCTTCCCTTCCCTTCCTCAACAAAGTGCCAGAGGGGCTGGACAGCAGCCAGGCAGAAAGGGACCTGCAGGGACAGATGGACAGCAGGCTGGACATGAGGCAGCCGTGTGCCCAGGTGGCCAAGAAGGCCAATGGCTCCTGGCCTGGCTCAGGAATGGTGTGGCCAGCAGGAGCAGGGGCAGGGATTGTTCCCCTGTGCTCAGCACTGCTTGGGCAGCACCTCGAGTGCTGTTTGCAGTTCTGGGCCCCCAATTTAGGAAGGACATGGAGGGGCTGGAGCGTGTCCAGAGAAGGGCAACAAGGCTGGGGAGGGGTCTGGAACACAAGAGCTTTGAGGAGCAGCTGAGGGAGCTGGGCTTGTTTATCCTGGAGAAGAGGAGGCCCAGGGGAGACAAGGCAGTGTCAGGGCACAGCTTGGACTTGATGATCTCCATGGCCTGTTCCAGCCTTGCTGATTCTGGGATTCTCTGAAAGAACCCTTGGAGCAGTTGCAGGATGAGCCCTGGGCCTCCTCTTGAGGAGCTCCAGCAGCCCAGGTCCCTCAGCTTCTCCTGGCAGCCCCAGAGCCCATCCTGTCAGTCGTGCAGAGCCTCTGCAGCTCCTCCTCACTGCCCAGAACAGGGAGCCCCAGAGGCAGACACAGCAGCCCAGATGTGCCCCCCTGGCCTGGGCTGCCTCTGGCAAGGGAGCAGCAGCAGGCACTGCAGGAGCCTGCAGACAATTCCTGCAGCACTTGTAGGATGATCCTGCTGCCCAAGGGACGTTCCCATGGGGCCAAGTCAGGAACTGCAATGGGCAGTGGGGCTAGAGAGGAAAGGGCAAACAAGGATGGGCTGTTTGCAGGGGAGGGAACAGGGGGTGGGCAATGGGAAGACATTTGTATCAGGAAGAGGAAAGAAAGCAAAGGTGAAGCCAAGGAAATGCTCAGGGCAGTTTGGGGCTGGCTGCCAGGCAGCCCTGGCTCTGAGCAACAGCGTCTGCAGTGGCACAGGAAACTCTCAGCTGATGGGAACAAACTTTCTGGCTGAGTGCAGAGGCCAGGACAAAGCTGAGTGGTTTCCCTGGTGTCCCCCAGCGCTTGCTGGCCCCGGGGGCTGATGGCATTTGTGCTCCCTCAGGTTCATGTCCCCACAGCAACAGCATGGGGGTGCTCCCCTTGCTGTGTCCAATGCAAGCAGGGACTGCTGAGCCAGTGCTGCCGTGTCTGTGCCTGCAAGGATGGGGCACCTGTGTGAGCTGGGGGAGAGGCCAGGGCTGTAGAGGGGGGATGTTGTTGGCAGCTGCATGAGGACGCTCTGGGACGCTGCCCTGGGCTGTGCAGCGCACTGGGGATGGATCAGCCCCTGCTCTGCTGCTCCTTCCCGTCTGCCCCAGGGCCCTTGCAGAGCCCCAGCCGTGCTGTTTGTCCCCAGCCTGCCCACGGCCAGCCTGGGGCTGCTCACGGGGGTTTCTGTGCTGAGCATTGGCCTGGCCGTGTTCTTGAGAGAGCCTGGGCAAGGAGCCTGGAGCCCCCAGGGCCTGGGCTGAGGCGTCAGCGCTGCCCCAGCAGTGCCCATGGCCTGTCCCTACTGCAGCCCCGGCACTGCCACCCCCAGGGCTGTGCCCGGCCCCGAGAGCACTCAGGCCCTGCAGCAACACCAGGGCCACCAGGGCAGCGGGGCAGGGCCACGGCAGCAGCACTGGCAACACCAAGTGCTGCTGCTGCTGCTGCTGGGCACAGCTGCTGGGCCAGCCCTGATCTGCCCCAGCTCTGCACACAGACATTGCTGCTGCAGCTCCTGAGAAGGCAACAAAAGGGCATCTCTGCAGAAAACTCTGCTGGGAGATCCTTTAGTTCCTTTAAAGGCACCAAGAGCTCATTGACACAGTCTGTGGCCACAGGGAAGACGGAGAGAAACAAAATGAGAAACGGCACAAACAATGACATTTCTTTGTGGACAATATGAAAAAAACTAAAACAAAGAAAAAGAACTGCCAAACTGAAACCAACAAGAAGTATTAAAGATGACTTTTATTACAAGTGATTTTCAGAAACTGGCAAGCAGATGAATGTTCCTGAAAGCATCCAGTCATCAGTCTCCACACTGCAGCCTTGAGCTCCTGGTTCCTCAGGCTGTAGATGAGGGGGTTCAGGGCTGGAGGCATCACTGAGTACAGAACTGACAGGGCCAGATCCAGGGATGGGGAGGACATGGAGGGGGGCTTCAACGGAGCAAATATGCCAGTGCTGACAAACAGGGAGAGCACGGCCAGGTGAGGGAGGCAGGTGGAAAAGGCTTTGTGCTGTCCCTGCTGAGAGGGGCTCCTCAGCACAGCCCTGAAGATCTGCACATAGGAGAAAACAATGAACACAAAACAACCAAATACCAAAGAGGCACTAACTGTGATGAGTCCAACTTCCCTGAGAGTGTTGGAGTGTGAGCAGGAGAGCCTGAGGATCTGTGGCACCTCCCAGAAGAACTGGCCCAGGGCATTGCCATGGCACAGGGGCGGGGAAAATGTATTGGCTGTGTGCATGAGAGCATGGAGAAAGGCACTGGCCCAGGCAGCTGCTGCCATGTGGGCACAAGCTCTGCTGCCCAGGAGGGTCCCGTAGTGCAGGGGTTTGCAGATGGACACGTAGCGTTCGTAGCACATGATGGTCAGCAGTGAATACCCTGCTGTGATAAAGAACAGAAAGAAAAAGAGCTGAGCAGCACATGCTGAGTAGGAGATGTTGCTGGTGTCCCGGAGGGAATTGTGCATGGCTTTGGGGACAGTGGTGCAGATGGAGCCCAGGTCGCCTAGGGCCAGGCTGAGCAGGAAGAAGAACATGGGCGTGTGCAGGTGGTGGCCGCAGGCTACGGCGCTGATGATGAGGCCGTTGGCCAGGAGGGCAGCCAGGGAGATGCCCAGCAAGAGGCAGAAGTGCAGGAGCTGCAGCTGCCGCGTGTCTGCCAATGCCAGCAGGAGGAAGTGCCTGATGCAGCTGCTGTTGGACATTTGCTGGGGCTGGCCATGGGGATCTGTTCATGGAGAAAGGACAGTGAAGAGTTAGAGGAGATCCCTGTAACCAAAACCAAAGCCATTTCCCATACACTCTCCCCAAAACACACACAGAGACATCCTTTTGTGTTCAAGAGTTCTGGGGTTTTTCTTATAAGCTTCCCCACATCTCTTCTGGTGTTTTTGGATATCAGAAACCCTCAATATTTCTGCTGCACTCAGGGAGAACAGAGCAAGTTCTATGAGGCAGAGTGATGAGTGGAGACTGAGGAGAGATGGTCTGTCATTCTGACCTGTTCAGAGTTTCTCTGGGCTTTAACCTGTCTCAGGTGGAGGGTGATCACCTTCCCATGCTTCCCCTAAAATGTCACCAGGTACTGCTGAGAGCAGATGGATCCACCCCAGCCCAGCTGCACATTTGTAGCCAAGGACTCACATTGCTCATTTCACCAACCCAGCAGCATTTTCAGAGTCAGAACACCTCTGCCTTTCCCCATCAATCTTATGACTCCAAGATGCTCTAGGACAGGTTTGCACCCTGGATTGAAGCTCCCAGCTTGGACTGAAATCTCAGGGAGACTCCCAAGTGTCCTTCTGATGGCATTGGATTGTGGGAGATGCAGCTCCTTCCCTGGCTGCCCTGACAGCATTGCCCAGAGCTGGGCACTGGGGACAGCGTCACCCTGAGCCAGCTGTGCCCCCTCCAGAGCCCCCAGAGCCGGGCAGCTGCTCCCAGCCCTGTGCTCTGCAGAGGGAAATGGGCCCAGGGCTGCAGAGCATCCCAGTGTGATTATTTTCTCTCATTCTCTGATCTTGTCTCTTCTTTCTGGAGATTTTCCTCCTGCAGGTGTTTCCCTGTGCCTGATCTCTCCCTGCCAGCACTCACAGACCCCAAATCTCTGTGCACTCTCCTTGGCCCTACAGAACCCTGCCTGTTTGCAGGGCATGGGCTGGGGGCAGGTTCTGTTTGCAGCTTGGAGAAAGGACAGCTCAGACTGAATCTCATGGGTCCAGCAAAGGTGATGCTGGTTCAGCCATGGGCAGAGGAGTGGCTGAAAGCACATTAGGGATCTCCTGTGAACCTATTGATCACTAGAAGTAACAGTTCAGGTGTCTCAGGCACTTGTCAAAATCCATAATCATCCTTTAATATTTATCCCCCCCTCCCTGCCATTCTCCAATAGTAGGAAACTGAATACAAAGTCTTAGGAAATTTCCTCATTTTTATCAAAATCCTTGTCTTGGAAATATTCTGTGACTGATCAGAACCCTTCAGTACATCAGAGCTTCATGAACATTTCACCTCCCCTGCACCAGAAATACTCAGAGTGGTACTCCCAGTGTCTGCAGGCATTGGGATGTTGCAGCTTTAGGAGATCACTGCAGGAGCTGCAGCTGCATTGTCCTGCAGCCAGAGGTTGCTGTGCCAAGGGCTTGCAGTGATTGTGCCCCAGGCTCTTCTCAGCCCCTTCCCAGCCCTGAGTGCTTGAAGCTCTCTGTGCCTCTGTGCTGTGCCCGGGCTGGCTGCAGGCAGTGCCCCAGCCCTGCTGGGCTGTGCACAGGAGCTGCTCCTGGCCAGAGCTGTCTCTCTGCAGCTCTGCTGCCCTTGCCAGGAGCTGCCTCTGGGCCAGGAGCCCGGCCCAGCTCAGCAGCACAGACACAGCACCAGGACTTGAATGAGCCCCTGGGGCTTTGTGCTGAGGCCCTGAACATCAGTCCCTGAGAGGGAGCTGAAGAAACCTCTCCAGAACTCTGAGTCAGAATCCAGCTCCAAAGTTTCTTGAAGTTTTAATGGGTCCCACTGAGGGATAGGACTAAGAAAGTGTCCCCAGGCCCCAGGCAGAGCAGAGAACTGGAGGCAGTGATGACAGGTGGGGACAGAGAAGCCAAGTCTTGGTGCCCTGGGGCACAGCAGGGTCTGTGCCACCAAGGGCTGTGAGGAGACACCTTGTCCTGAGGCCCTGGGGCCTCCTGGCACAGCCCCAGCCAGGCTGGGCACTGTCAGCCCCTTGTCCTGCCCTCAGCATCCCCCCCTAGCCCACATCCCAGTGGCCTCAAGGATCTGCTGGAAGGAGTCCCAGGGGAGCCTTGCTCAGGAATGGCCCTGGGGGCTCCTGAATGCTCCCTGCAGGGACTGCAGGTTTTTCAAAGGACTTTGGGTTTTGCTTTTGCCTTGGAGTCTCTGAGAAGTCTGCGCAATCATGGCCTCCAATTATCTGCTGTAATTATGTAATGTAATCTGCTGGGGAGGCTTTGTCAGCAACAACACTTAATGGGGCTCATTCATGCCTCAAGGTACTATTTCAGTTATTTTAAGGTACCTGGTGTTTCCCTTTTGATACAGACTCTGGGAGAGGTTTGTGCAATCATGGCCCCAATTATCTGCTTTAAGGAGTTCCTTGAGGGCTTTGTACTGACACTCAGTGGGGCTCATTAATACTTTGAGATACTCAAGATTTTTAAGGTACTTTGTGTGGAGGCTGGAGAACTGGCCAAGGAAAAGCCTGCTGTACTCCCCTGGAGGACCAACCCCATAACCTCTGGTTAGGGAGAGCAAAAAGATCACCCCCAAAATCCTTTGTTGCTTTATGTTGATCCCTTGCAACCCATTGGTCCTTCCCCTTTGCTCTGCCCTGTGCCCTGATCCCATTCACTCTAGTGTTCTGTCCTGCCCTTTGAGATCCCAATATAAACCCCTGCTTTCCCTGCCTGAGTGGCTTTTTGTCCCTGGACCCTTTTGAGGATGAAGCTCAGGAAAGGTTCTCCTTGGAACCCCACACCAAGACCCCGTCTCTCCTCCTGCGTCTCCGGGATCACAGAAGAGCTGAAATCACTTGTCATGAGCACAGACATTGCCTGTGCCCCGAGGTGTCTTCTTCAAGAAGTTTCTTCGGGAAGGTTGCAGCGCTCTGAGCACCACCTGCCACAACCTGTGGCGCCCAGCGTGCGGCCTCTGCAAAGAGATCCCTGAAGAAGTGTCTCCTGCAGCCTCCCACTGCAGGACAAAAGTCGCTGTTGGAGCAGCCGCTTTCCCCAGGAGAAGCCCTCACGTTTTAGTGGGGGCTGTCCGAAGGGCGACCGGGACCCTCCGAAGACTGAAGAGGCCGAAGAGCTCCCGGAGTAGCGGAGGCCAATTGAGGGGCTGAGCACCTGCCCAGCAGATTTTCATTGACCCAATGGGCAATGGCCCAAAGAGCAACTGTAAGTTATATATATATATATATATATGAGGGTCTTCTGCTTTTTCATTTTCCTTTTTCTGCTGGGTGTGGGAACAAAGTCTGAGGATGGGCAACAACCTTAGTCATCCTAAGCTGAGCCCTCCTCAAAGTCACATCTATTCCAAGGTTGTGGGTGCCCTTGTTGATTGGAGAATTTGTTTTTCTAAGGAAAATTGGAAAGCTTTTGTTCATTTTCTTTCCAAATACTTTGCAAATGTTACAAGGGAATCGGTTTTATTGCTTGAGTTTTGGATGTGGTTGGGATCAAGTTATTTGTTTTACAAATGGAGGGAAATTTTAAAGTGGGGAAGTTTATCCTCTTTTCCATTTATCCTTATTTTCATTCTATTCAGTTAAACAATCGGGGGAAAATTCAGGAAAAGTTTTTGGTCCCCAGTTCAAAACCACTTCCCCTTCTTCCTGTCCCCATGTACCCAAAACCCTTCCTCACCTGAGGGGCAATGGGCTGGCAGTCGTTGTCACTTGGCCCAGGGTTGCTATCGACCCCCTGACGCCTCCCGATCCCCTCCCTCCCTTTGCCTGGACAGCAAAGCGTCTGCTGCCCTGGACCTTCCCCTCATCCTCCCTCCTGTGCCCCTTTACCCACTTCCCCCTCCTTTTGATTCCCCACAAAACAGTGCCAGCAACGTATCCAGCCCCACCATTTTGTTGCCTCCATTTCCAAGTTTTCCCACCCTTACACCCCAAAGTGGCCACCTCCCCACCTCTCCTCCCTTTTCTGTGCCCTCCTTTGCACTCATCTCCCCCCTTCCCCCATGTTGATGGGTGTAACCACACCAGGACCCCCCATTGGTCAGGAATCCCCTCCCCATCGTGGACCCCATTGCAGTTGTGTGTAAACAGGGGAGAAGGACAACATCACCCAGCTCCTGGGACCCCATCCCCTGCAGGGACACCTCCTCAGCAGAATGTCCCCAGGTTGTCCAGAGCCGTGCCCCTGCCCCAGGTGGGGATGGCGAGCTGGCGGGTGCCCTGCTGCTGCACAGACCTGCAGGGACAGCCCCTGCCAGTGCCCGTCACCAGCGGAGCACACTGCCCCTGGAGCAGGCAGGTTGGAGCTGGGAGACATCCTGCCCCGTTTGGGATTTCAGGAGGCAGCACCCACTCAAGGTCACAGGCCCACGGACATGAGCACTGGGTGAAGGAAAGATCTAATGTTAAAAGCATCATCCAGGCAATGCTCTCTTTACAAGTTCTGCCCTGAGTTTTCCTTAAGATCTGAAACGTTCAATGTCACCAGCAAAAGCTCCTGCAATGGCTGCTGGCCAGCAGAGCAGGGCTGTCAGCTGTGAAACAAGTGCTGCCACAAGCAGCAGCTCCCCCAGGGCAGCAAATCACGAGCTGGGAAGGAGCTGATCTGAAGGCCAAACCTCCTTAGCTCCTTCTGAAAGAGCAGGAACAGTTCCTCATTCCAGTGAGGTGGAATGCTGGGCACCACAGCTCCAGGTGAGGACTGGACACAAGTTTGCTCCCACTGAGTGCTGTGATGGGTTCTGCAGGAGCTCTGGGCTCCTGTGCTTGCCAGGCACAATGAGCAGAGAAGGAGCCAAGTGCACTGATGTGGGAAATGGATTTGTAGAAAGTTTTTAGGGCCTAATAGAAGGCCCACACAGTATGAATCTGTTTATAAACCTTGAGACAAGAAATGCTAACTTAAAAATGCCATGGAATAGGACAGATATTGTTGAGAGAGGAATGGAGCTGGAAGAAAGTTTCAAAAGATGGCCTTGCAAATAAGACTTTGGAAAAATAGAGCTATGAAAGATGCATTGTAGAGGGACCCACAAGGGGTAGTTTGAAATAATTGGCATCTACAACATGGTGTGGCAAAAAGCTGATAGACCAAGAAACACCTATAATGTATTGTAATTAGGATATAGTCAGCTTCTGATTGAATTATAACATCTGTATTGTCTCACCCTTCTCATGAGACTGAAAATGGAATACAAGTTTTTAAAACACCTCTCAGTGTCCCCCCCATCTCCAGGTCAAGAAGAGTATTATCCAACACACTGACACACCTTTGCCTCGAGCACAACCCAGCCTGGACCAAACACACTGAAAGGTTTCCCCTTTGGGCCATGACTCGAAATGTCAGGTCTGCTGTTTGACAACTCAGGTTGGTTTGGTGTCAAGGAGTTTCCCTCAGAAATACTGGGTTTGTCTTCCTCTGTGCCTTCCCCTCAGCAGCCTTGGGGATGCTCCTGTGTGAAGCCATCTGTCTCACACAGTTTGAGACAACTTAAAATAGGATATTGTGCAATGAGTCATCTCCTCTAAAGTGTTCCTGCAATCCCTTTCCAGCAATAGGAAATTATTACTAATAGATGAAAGTGGAAAAACCCCAGCAGTTCATTAACAAACAGAATCCCCCCATGACACGCGTTCCAAGAAGGCGCCGGGTTCTCTCTCGGGAAGAACAGGAGCTGTCGCGGAGCAGTTCCAGCAGCTGATGGAAGCTCGGTGGCTCGTGCGGCGTCGACTTTCTCCCATGGCAGAGCTCCATGGAACGGTCAGGGCAGGGGAAGCAGCTGGGCTGGAGCCCCTCGCTGTCTTTTCTCCCTGGCGTGGCTCAGCTCACAGACTCTCGGGCTGGGAGCGGGGCCGCTCCGCTTCTGCCGGCACCATGTCCCTGGGCTTGGACAAACAGTTTTCTGCCAGGAGAGCCCTGCACACTGCTCCACAGATCTCCCAGAAAGGCCCAAACCAACTCCAAACACTCTGTCTGCAGCAGCTTTTCACAAAGGGCTGCAGAAATCCAGGACAGCTGCAAGTGAGTGTCGCAAGGCTCTTGTCTTGTTCCTGACAGCAGAATTCTTGATCTGATGCAATTTTATTCAAATGTAACAAGAGAGCTGAGATATTTTGTTAAAATATTTCATGAGGAGTAAGAAGCCTTGGGAGCATGAGGTACAGGACTGACATGTGAAAGCATGAGCATATCCTCCCAAGTGGCCAGTTTAATTGTCCATTTTATTACTCTTGTATTTACTCCACACTAATATGGAAAACCAAGCTTTTCTTGGAGGCAAAACAGGCATGGGATACACTACAGTCCCTCGCAGGCTCACCAGGGCTGGCAGTGACAAAGCAGGCAGTCTGCTTCATTGTGAACACTACAGAGCTACATCCCAATCTGGTTTAAGTAGCGTGGTATTATTAAGAGCTCCTTTTCTGCATGAGATACAAAAAGGAGATCCCAAATGATCTTCATGCAAGCATGCAGTCAAGAACTGGTCCTGCTATGGTAATGAAGCATTTGCTTTGGCAATTACACTCTTCCCATTCATCTTTGGATGCAGACACTTCAGGTTCTCCCCTACACCCCTGCAAGGCTGGCAGTCGCTGGTTCCCATTTCCTGTTCTTCCCTAGAGATGGTGCAGTGGCTGCTTTGAGACAAAAAGCCCTGAGATCTGGACAGCTCGAAGGAGCATGAAATGCTAATTAAGTGCTCATATTGGTAATACCCAGGTCTGCACTTCCCAGTCCTCTGAAGCAGCAGCAGCAGCAGGACCATGCATCATTCCTGCTGGTGGATGTTCATGTTTCTGGTGTGCAAGAGCAATGGCTTTGAGGAGGGACAAAAATGCCCCTCTTCAAACAGTGGGTGTGCAAGGAGATGTGATGTTTCACAGCCTTTTCTAGGATATTTCAGAAAGATCTAAGAGAATATTGTGGCATGGAGTAGGTCCCTAATTTTGTCTCCAGAGAAATCCCCAAAGGGCACATTCACTCTGCTGCTGATGGCAACCCCATAAGCTCATGGACCCGTTTTCCCTGCAACATGCCACCCTGCCTGGGCTTTACTAGGCCAGGACTAGAGCCAGAGCAAAGCAAACACATGCAGCCAGGTGACACTGTGTGACATCAGAAGCTGGCAACCATGAGGACTTTGCTGTCAAAAGGTTACAGTTTGCACTGGGCCCAGAAGTGTTTTTCCCTAAGGCAAAAGCAAATTGAAATGTGAAGTTTAAAAGCTTCAAATGATTATGAAAGGAAACTGCAGAATAATTTCTGGGAGGGCAGCATTGTCAATGACCATGCAGCCCACCAAGAGCTGGAGCTGAATCCAGAATTGCTTCTTCCAGCTGTGCAGGAATTCATTACACTGGCAAGCACTGGTCCGTGGGAACAAATGATCCCCAGGCTCTGGGCTGAATGGCACCCAGGCTGCAGTACAGATTGGAGGAACCCTTGGCACTTGTTATTGGCCTCCCAGGGCACTCATCCTTCTGCAAACAAGGTGCAAACAACACAGCTGGACTGCTCTCCTGCGTAAATATACACACAGGTGACTCTGCCAAAGCCATGCATCATTTCCCAGGGAAAGACATGACCTCTTCTTACCTATGGAATTGTGATTGAAGACACCTGTGAGCCAGATCTGTGGGAGATTGCAAAGGAGCAAAGCTTTGGCATTTGGGCACACTTCTCTTGGTTTCTTTGCTCAGGCCTTTGGTGAGCCCAGAACACACCTAGGTAGAAAACCTTTGACTAGACAGGATCTTTTGGATCCATTGTCCCCCAAACAGGTCAACAGGTGACCCTGTTGTAATGCCAAGTAACAAAGAGCAGCACAAATGACACAAAGAAAACATGGCCAAAGAGGAAGAGGAGAGGCCCAATGAGGAAAGGATGTGGTGAGACACTGGCACATTGAGTGAGCTGCACTCCCATAATCTCTAGGCTAGCAGGTCCTGGTCTCACATACTCCTTTTAGTTTATTTAAATTTTATTTCTTTATTTATTTACCTTTTTTCATCATCAAAAGAAAATATATACAATTAAAAATATGTCATCAAATTTTAAAGACAGAATCAAAACACATTAATTCAAAACTACATCTAAAGATCAGAACATATGTACAGCTGTAACTACGAAGCCTAACACATCAATCCTGTTCTTCAAACACTCTTCATACAGGTGGCAGCTTCTTCCTGAGCTTGGAGGAAAGAGAGCTCTTCTGGACGGGAGGCGAGGACTTTGTGGGTGAGGGAACATCAGAAGTTTCCAGAGAAAACTTCTCGGTAAGACTGTAACCAGCCAGATCTGCAAAATGGAGACACAAAGTTTAACAGAGGCCACCATGCAAACCTAAAGCAGCTGAAGCTCCATATTTCATGGGACTCATTTCCTGGAAATGTCTAAACAGCTGCACAGGGAAACATGCTCCTGCTGGCAGACACTTGAGGCAGGCCAGGGCAAAACCCTGAGCCACTTGCCCAGAGCTAGCACAGGCACAGCCTGGCCTCTGGGCTGCCCTGGGACAGCAGGGAGCCCAGAGCCCTGTGCTCTCCAGGAATGGCTCAGCTGCACATGCACCCTCCTGCTCCTCTGCCTGCCCCACAGCTCAGCAGCCCTAAAGCTCCAGGGGCACTGGCAGCAGCACAGCTCCTTGCAGGGGCACATGCAGGGCACAGCTGTTCCCTGGCAATGTGCACAGCCTCTCTGCGCTGCCACAAGACCCTTCCTCCCAACAGAGACTGGCCCAGCTCCCCCCTCACCTCTGTGTGAGGCTGAGCCATGGTTCCCTTCACCTTGTCTTCCATCTGGAGCTGCTCCAGGCCCCCCATGCCATGACCAGGAAGGGCAATGGAGAGAGCGGGGGCAGATGCAAACCCTTCCTTTGGATTTGGTCATTTTTGGCACAGCTAAAAAGGCAAATCCAGAGGTGTCCAACTCAGCGCTTCCTCAGCTTTCTGGAGAACATCTCGCCCTCACCAGCCCAGCATTTTGGAGAGGTTTTCCTGCACGTGTGGAGGCTTGCTGGCAGCACATTTCTTCAGCTGGGTGCCCATCACCTTGTAGAGGGCAGAGGCGAGCTTGGTGGCCACGGTGCGGACATTGGCGCTCCGCACGGGCAGCGCCTTGTTCTCCAGGAAGGACCAGAGCACGGGCAGGGCGTCGCGCTGGACGACTGCAGGGCTCCTGGCATGGACCCACTGCACAAGCACTGCCGGCACAGAGACACAGCTCCTTAGCCACAACCTCAATGCAAACAAGGATCTACCTCTGCTTTTGCTTCTGGCAAGCCTCTCTGGCCAAGATCAGCAAAACAGCACACAGAGCCCCTTGATCCAGAAACGGGCAAAGCAGCTGATCATCCTGGAAACAGAACCACCAACCCCTCAGGACTAATTGCTCCAACCAGAGCCTTGTCCCTGTGGCAGACTTTACTAAATTATTTCACCTTTACTAAATTATTTCACAATCTCTTTCTGCATGAACAATGAATGAAATGTCCAACTGCCTTTTATTTCCATTAAGAACTTTTCTAACCCCACCCTGAAGATTTGGAACTGCACCACACAGAGGAAATGGAGAGATTTCTAATGAAAGGGATGATTCCATTTTTGTACCTTTGATGCCAAGTGCCAAATGCCTAATCTGGCTCTTCCCTTGGCTCAGTGGCACACAGCAAAGGGCAGGATTAGAACACACCTCAAAACTCCAGCCCACCAGAGATGGCTGCTGCCTGACAGCTGGATGAGAAACATCAGGGACCAGCTGGTGTCTTTGGCAGAATGCTTTTGGGGCTTCCTACAAAGAGCTGTTTCAAACCTCAGGGTGTCTTAGAGAATTACCCAGACCCCATTGCCCTGGCATTTGGGCATCTCCACATTTTAATGCCACTTCCCCTCCCAATGGTAATGGCATTTTTTCTTATAATATCCACTGAAATAGGGGCATAGAGAAAGAAAAATGCTACACAGGGGACTGAAATGTAGCCAAAACACGAGTGTTTTCTCATATTGTCTCTGAAATCTCTCTGCCCATTTTCTGAACTGAACTGTATCAAACACAGACAAAAAGTTACTACCAACAGGCTTCTTGCAAGGCAGATTTGGCTGAGAGATCAAAACCTGAAATGCTCTGGAGACCATTCTTATTTTCTGATCAGACAAAATGTTATCTGGCAGCCATTTAATATTCTGTGAAGGAAGAGACTTCATTTTCTCAATGCTGTTAATCCACCAGCAGTCATCAACATTGAAAGAGCTCCTGCAAGTACCCAAAATCAATTCTGCTAAGCAGGAAAGAGTTATGGTACCCATTTTAAAATGGGAATTCATTTGAGTTTAAATGCAATTAAAGACATTGGTGACTACTGAACGTGAGGAACAGCTGTCTGTTCCTACTAAATCTCAGAGAGAACATCTGCTCTTTCTAAAGTACTCCTAATTTATGGTTAATTCCTTTATTTGAAAAAGAGATCAAAAGAACTGCTAAACTAAATTCCCTATTGCTTGAGATCTACTTTATTCAAATGCTCTTTAAAGGGCCTTTGACATTCCCAATTGCTGAACATGCCCTTTTGAGATTCCTAATGAAGACACAAAGTGTATTAAGCCTTGCATTCAAAGATGCTGGCATCATTAGCAGTGGATTTAGCCCCAGGTAAAGCAAGGCTATCAATCATCTTTTCTACTATATATTGAGATTATCCTTTTTCCATTCCTTGGCTATTGCTGACATAGCAAGCTCCTCTGAGGAATCAATTATCAGCTGCATTTGTAGCATTTTGGACAGCGCTGGCACAGGCAGACACTGTTTGCACACCCTGAAAGGCTCAGTCCAAGGCCACTTGGACAGCACAGGCAGGGAGCCTCAGCCCTCTGCTTCTGTCCCTGTGCCCCAGAGGCTGCCTTGCACTAAACCCGTGCCTCTGATGCCTCTGTTGAGTTTTGACCTAAGCTGTGACCCCCAGGCTCTGCACGGTTCAGCCTCAAAACTTTCCAAGAGAAAAACAAGAATTCCGTGAGGACAAAACAAACTGATGCCCTGAAAGAGCATTTGCTACCATTTCCCCTCAAAGATCACAGATGTCCCTGAGCTTCCCAGAGAGGAGCCAGCTGGGGTATTTGTAGCCCCTCCCTTTGCTGGAGGTGGTTCTGAGATGCCCCAGTGAGAGCTCAGCCCCGAGGCTGAGCGCTGCCCCCATCTCAGATGCTGCCCAGCTCTGCAGCAGCCAGGGCAAACCTGCCAAATCCACCTGCCTGGGCTATTGGGCAGCAGGGACAAGCTCAGCACCTCCTGATGTGGAGGAGCTGCTCTGCTGTCTGTTCACAGGCATTCCCTGTCAATACTCCCTGGGCAGAGCTCTTGGCTTAGAAGGGGAGGCCATACCTGTGATACACTCGGTGACATCCAGCAGAGCTTGGCCACTCAGGTGATTCCATTGGTAGCCGAACTCTTTCAGCAGTGACACTTGATCTACAAGGGAAACACATGGTTCTGCTCACTTTTCTCAGGTCATAGGAGAAAGCACAGTGGGGAGGCAAAGGGCAGGGCCAACCCCATTTTATAAAATCAAGTACATTTCTGTGGATTTTTGAATCCTTTTCTTCATTCCTTCCAGCCTCCTTGGCAGGGTTTTAAATTCCAAAAGAAAAGCTCTCCTTTCACATTTGTAAATGCAAACTTGTCTGCAGTAGCAGGAGCTGTGTTAAAACATTTCACATCAGGGACTTCAAGAGTTCAGTCACATGGAAGCAGTGAAAAGGTTTTGCATCCCAGAGCAAAAAGGAAGAAGCCCATACTTGGGTCACAGAAAGGCACTGAGTCAGGCAGTTCCTGAGTTCACAGAGCAACTGGGGAGGAGAAAGTGGAAACTCCCCTTGAAGACCTGCCTCTTCAACACTCCTTTTTCCAGGCATATTTCCCCAGTGCAGCATTCTCAGAGCTGACATAAATCTGTGAGGCAGAGGAATTCAGAGCAGCCCTTGCCTATGTAGTTAATTGCCGTGGCCATCTTGCCCCATGCAAAACAACCTGTGGAACAAGGCATCATTGACAGCTGGGTTTATACCCATTTGTTCTAAAGAAATGAACTTGGTAAATCATAAGTTCCCCTTTGAAAATAGAAGACAAAGAAGAAAAGTGGAAAATAGGCAGCTGATGCCTCTAATGTAGAGCCTTGCAGGTGGCTGCTCTGCAGAAGCTGAGATGGGCCAGTGTCCCTTCATGCCAACAGCAAAGCTGTTCATTTGGGAAGTCAGACGGGGCCCAAGCAAACTCCAAACCCCCTTTGCCTCTGAGCTGCAGCAAAGCTGTAGCCCAGGACTTGCTCTTCAGACAAGCAGCACAGAGCCAAGGGCTCCTGGGACTGTTGGGAAATGCTGATCACACTCCAGCCTGTTGGGGATGGTGCATAAGGACTGCATCTGCACAGCTTCTGGTGGGTGTCAGCTGGAGTGTTCCACAGACAAGAGCAGCTGTCAAGGCACTCAGCACTCTCTTGTGCAGGAGAGACAGAGACGAAGTTGAGGAGAGTCCCTGCCAGGGCTCAGCCTTACCCAAATGAGCAATGGATTCTTCCAGTGCTTTCACAGCTGCCCCACGAACCCTGGCATCCTTTGAATTCAGGTTCTTTGTTATTCCTTCCACCAAACCAATGATCACCGGGTTCAGGGCATCTTTCAGGGCTCCTGTGATTTCAGCCAGCACGTCCAGCGCCCTCTGCTTCACTTTCTTGTGGCTGTCAGATATTCTCAGGACAAAATAATCAAAAATCTGTGAAGAGAACAAGCAACGTGAAAGCTGGATTCAAATGTCCTTGTTTGAAGAGTGGCTGTAGCAGTCAGCAATGTCAAAGATGAAAGTGATCCTTTCTCTCAGGTCAGCACTCCCTTGCACAATTTCACTGTTTTCCTGTGGGCCACTCACTGGAATGGTGGCACAACCTCATGCTGGTTGAAAGATTTTCTTCTGTTTTTAGGAGGTTTGGCTGGGGACACAATAGTTCCTATGGCATTTCTCTCCATCTCTAAATCATTAAATCAATTCCATTTATTAATGCTAAAGAGTACCTTTGCTCTGAATGGAAGCAGATGTTTACAATGCCCGGTTTTCTATACAGTTGCCTCAAGTACTGAGGGCAGTTATGATTTTGCCAAAACTATGGCTGGAGGAGATAGAAGTTTTCTTTTGTTTGTCTCAGAGCCTGTGTCTGGAGAAGTGCAGGGCTCTGATCAGCTCTTCCACGATCCAGACCATTTCTCTAAGTAACAGGTGGACTTCTGAAATGTCATGTGCTGTACAGCTCTCATTAGAGCAGGCTCAGTCCCTTGACAGCCTCATTGTCAGGCACCTTTTCCTGGAAAAAGGGAAAAAGCAGCTACTGGGAGGAGAAGGCAGAGATGAGTCCTTCGCTGTTTTCCTCCTTTTCCAAAGAGTAAAAAAAACCCCCAAGAAGGGTGAGCACTGTCTTTACCAAGAGGAATAGGAACAAGGATGGAAATAAGTAGCCAGAGCTGTGCCTGTGTAAGACAAGATGGAGTTCATAGAAGCGTTGTTTTTGAAAAAACAACTGGGTCTAAACCAACCCAGCCTGATACTTCTCTTCCCTATGCAAACCCATTTTTGGTCTAGAGAACAATTGCCATGCTTTCAGGGGCTGGATTCCCTTCACTTCACCCAACTGGGAGTAGGAGAGAGCAGCAGTTACACCAGCAGAAAATTCTGCCATCATCTGATGAACAGCATCAATAGGCACCTGCCAGCTGGACTGAAATAACTTGTCCTGAAGCCTGGACCTGAATTAAATTTGTCTGGGTAAGAGGGACCAGCATGTCCCAAACAGCCAGGACAGAGTGCCAAGACACACTGAATTAACTTTGCTGCTACAGGCTTAGGAAAGGAACTAAAGGAAAGGAGCAGTGAAGATACCCTACATACTTGGACAATGTTAGTGGAGATGAGCTGGGGGTTTGTTCTGCACAGGTCTTGGAGGAGTTCCACTCCTTCCATCCTTGTCTGAAACCCCTTGGCTTCCAGGAGATGGTAAAGCTTCTGGAGCAGCTCCGTTTCTTCCACAGCTGGAGGTGACGTGACCTGGGCTTTTGCACGGTGTAGGAGGTGGCCATCAGAGGGAGATTTCACCCTGGAAAATAAAACCAAATGTGGACCTGGTGGTGATCATTATCATAGCATGGCATCCCTGTCGAGGAAATAATTAGCATTGCCTCCATGATTCCAGAAGGCTGAGGCTGATCAATCACTTTATTATACTGTACTATACTATACTATACTGTACTATACTATACTATACTATACTATACTATACTGAAACTCATCGCCCTTACAGACAGTCTGACACAGACAGACCAGATTGGTCAATTGAATCCAAAACACCATCACCAGTGGCCAATTAAGAAACTACCCTTTGGTAAACAAATCTCCATAACACATTCCACACGTTCACAACAAGAGGTGCAGCAAGTGCAGATAAGAATTGTTTCTCATTCTTTTCTCTGATCTTCTCACAGCTTTCCCCAGGACAATGCCTGGGAAAGTTGTGCCTGCTGCTCTCTATGGAGAGAGCTGCAGCCACAGACAATACCTTCAGTTAATTGTGAGCAAAACATCTTGAGCAGCTTTCCTAATTATGCGATTTCAAGCTGGAAAATCATGAGGCTCTGAAGAACAACGTGGGCCTCATGACAATCATTATGGCAGACAATCTGCAAGTGACATTCTCAGCACTGCTCACTCAGGAAAACCAAGGATGAGATGCATCTGATCTATCTTCAGATGGCTGCCAGGGCACACAGGTCACATTGCTTTGTGGAGAAAGAGAGACACTACTTCCAAGTTTAAATGCCTCCTCATATGGGACGTGTGTGTCTTACAATAAGGAAACTCATCACTCTGGAGAAGTGTCTCTACAACCAGGCATGACAATCTGGAAAAGTAGCTCAGATGCATCTGAACAGATAAACAGGGCCATATTTGAAGGATTCAGAAAATCAGTAACAGAGATAAAAACAGAAGCCTGACATGCCAGAACTACACTCACATTTCATTTGCTTCCCTAGAGACTAGATGCACAGCTTAACAACCCCACTGGGAACAATTCTCCTGATCAACCTGTCTCTTCCATGAGCACAGGAAGATGCTAGCTGTGCTACTGAGGCATGTGGTCACTTTCCTGCCTCTGCTGAGCAGGACAGAGCTAAAGAAATCCCCTCTGCTATCAGAGGAGAACAGGTACAAGTAGCTCTGCCAGTGGCATGAAGAGACAGCAAGGAGCAAATTCCTGTCTTAAATGCTGATTGCAGCACAGGGAGAAATAAACCAAACATGCTGTCCATCAAGCAAGTTACGTGAAGGACAGGAATATCAAGACAAAAAGTCCACATTCAGACACCTGTTGACTGAAGTTGTTCAGAAATTGCCTTGCTCCTTACTACTCAAACTTGGTACTGTTTGAGGGGAAGAAAACCATGATTCAGCCAGGCCAAAGCCCATGGATGAGAACTGCATCTTTGTGGAATGGCATCTTGCATCCAGACTGAGATTTCTCATCAAAACACCCATCTGAAAAAGACTCCACTCAGATGGAAAAAAAGCCCTGGTTGAATTTACTTGTCCCAAGTCAGGCAGCAGAAACTTGGCCCTCTCCCAGCCTCCACAACACTGCCCTTGCCACTGCACTGCATCGTCTGAGCTGCAACCAATGGGTGTCTTTTTGTCTCTCCATTTTTGTGGAAACCCCTCCAGAGAAGTTGTGTTCAGCACAATGCAGAAGTCGACATTTTTTATCCTAGAGCATTTGTAGGGAAAGGAAACAATCTGTGGCACTGGTCATGTCTTCCAGGAAGATTTTCCTGAGGAAGAGACATGTAAAGCTTGTCATGTGCTTTGTCTCATCTGACAAAAGTGCTCAGTACCGTTTGCTAGAAGACAATGTGGCCTGGGGCTTCTTTGAGCCACCGTTCCTCTCCTTCACCGGCTCCTTGACAGATGGGCCTTCAGCCTTCTGGTTTGCCATGCCCTACAAAGACATAGAGAAACCCCATCCATCTTTAGAATATAAAACAGGAAATTCCCTGTTGAAAACACAAGTTAGAACCAGGATCACTGCTACCAAGGCCTAGGGAAACATTTCCTAACTTACAGATGGAAGCAGAGCAGAGACTGAGTGATGCCAACTCTTTGTTTTCAACAGCCCAAGGCTGGTTACGGGTGCTACCAGACTGAGCAGCAGTCTAAAATCCCAAATTCCTTAGTCTTGAGCATAAATGGGAATAATTCAAACTGGCAGGCAACGAGTGTTTGTGAAGGAAGCAGCAGAACAAACTGGACTCTTTGGGGGTTGACCCATTGTGTTGGAAGTTGATTTGGTTCAACACTCACTCTCCCTGTCCCTGCTCAAAGGCAGGCTCCCTTCTTAAAGGTCGATAAAAAAAATAAAATCCCCCCCATCAAACAAACAAAGGATTTTCCACTGGATGCTGCTGAATTCACCAAGCTTCTTCCAGCTCCACAGGGCTTGACAGCAGGGCAGCATTCCCAAAAGACAGACAGTCATTGTAATAACTAGGATTGACTTGGACATCTTTTGTAAATTTGGAAATTTTCTTGGTGCTACTACTTCCAGTGTCCTTTGCAAAGACTCTGTTATCTTCAGAAGCACAATTCTCACTTAATTGCTTTACAGGGGGCAGAGTAGGGAGAGCATGGTGGGGGTTACTCTTAAATGTAAACCCATTTTCTCCTCTTTCCCTTCCCTCTTTGTGACCGATATTGAAAATATTCAGAACCCCACTTTTTCCCTAATAATATCAGTTCCTTTGTGGCCTGCTGATGAACAGGCTGAGGATCAACAGCTCATTCCCAGGAGCAAAATCATTCAGCAGAAGAGGAAGGAGCTCAAGACAGATTGGGTATGTTTGATCTCATATTAGCAGTGGCAATACTTGCACAAAGGAGACATTTCTCCTGCCAAGCACTTACTTTCTTCTTAATTCTTGTCAGAATATCTTCCAGGTCACGGGGGGAAAGAGATTGTTCCAGAAGCATTTTAAATTGTTGATGAGTGAGCAACATCTTCACCATCTCCTGTCCATAATGCCTAAGGAAGGAAGGAAGGAAGGAAATGAAAAAAAAGGGAACAAACACAGGAAGAGTGTTAACAGAAGAGGCTGATAGCTTAAACTCATCAGGTGCAATCCCTGCATGAGAAGGCATTACCTACTCATCAAAGAGGGAGATTTACCTCACTTGACACTGCACAGTGCTGTCAGCTGAACACAAGAGGCAGGAGGAGAATGTGGGGCAACAGAAAAATACCATTTCACTCTGAAACTGGGGGTGTGCTTCTGTGGCATCAAAGGATCCCAGGGAACAAGCAAAACACATCTGCTTTGTTGTCAGAGCCTATTAGCAGTGTCTTGCTGCCATTGCACAATAATTTGCCTTTCTTTAACTGGCAGGGAAGCCAGGACAAAACACCTCACGCATCCAATTGATTATTCTATACTATGTGTATGCACAGGGGCAGCTAGTTGCTCTGGTGTTCTTGGCAGCTATTCATGGGAATTTCATCACCAAAGGAAGAGGATTTTGCTGGTTTGGGTTGATTTTGCCACTAGGAAACCACAGTTTTCTTCAAGAAGAAACGTGGAGCTCACTGAGCCACAGATAACAGCATTCTAGAAATCTGCAGAACAAGTTTAGAAAGACTGAATATGTTGGCTAAAGACCCCTGAAATATTTCTAGGAAAGTCTGAAGTTAATGAGAAATGGATGTTTGGGATCCTTCAGTGATGAACATTAGCCAACTCTTTGGCTTTGTGTTGTGCACCTAAGGCCAAACAAGACTGTTGGACTGGCTGATCTGAGCTCTTTTGATCTCAGTAAAGAATCCTTCAAGCCACAGGAAAAAGTTGGCAATGCTCCTTTTTGCTGGCCAACCTCAGGTTTCCCAGTACAGCCATTTGCCCAGGCAGCCCAGAGCAGTGGTCACAGCACCAAGGCTGACGGAGCTCAAGAAGTGTTTGGACAATGCTCTCAAGCACATGGAGTGACTCTTGGGGTCACTGCACATGGCCAGGGGATGGACTCCATGACCCTGATGGGTCCCTTCCAACTCAGCATATTCCATGATTCTACGACCCTTATTCACACCGTGAGGTAACTTCATATTCCCTTTAGTTTCCACTCTTGTGTGGTTTCACCTTTATAGCCAGACACAAAAGGGTTTTCCTGTTTTAGGAGGTGAAATGAAGATCATTACCTTGTGTCCTTGTGACAGTCCTGAGCAAGCTTCCCTGCCACGTGTGCCAGCCTCTCAGCCCAGGCTGTGCCTGCGAGCTTGGTGACTCCAATTGTCTGCATCAGGGACAGGAGGAGTTGGGCCGCACACTGCCGCACCGGGGCGGGGCGGCTGCTGGGGAGGAGAGAGCAAACCCTGGGCCACAGGGACCAGGAGCAGCAGCAGCACAGGCCTTGGCCAGAGCCTGCTCCCTGCCCTTGCTGGGGGAAGGAGCCTGGGCTCTCCCTGCACCTTCAGACACCTGCAGAAGGTTCTGTCCTCAGGTAAACACAAAGTTAGCATTGTACACAAGGCCTGCCTGCATGGAAGAGGGAGGAATTCAGTCTCCCTGCACTGTCTGATACTCAATTTCTTTCACAGTATTTACTCGGAGAAAGATTCAAGAAATAGATGACATATGAATAATTTAGAGATTAAGGACAATTCATGCTGACCCATCAGAGGGCACCCAGTACACAGAGCTGCAGCAGGATTGAGGCTCTTTCCACCCCAGGATGCTGTGGCTGTCAAAAGCATTCACAAACCCAAGAGGCAAAGAGAGGGGTTTCAGAGTGGCCATTTAAGAAGACAGCCTTTCTGAAATCTCTGGCCCATGAGGCCCCTCTGTCACTGCTTCCTAGAAGCTGTGAGACCGGGCCATGCTGCTGTTTCTTGTCACCTCCCTGTACCTGTCCCTGAGACACAGTGCCACCGGGCTGTTATTGGGGCATTTCCCTTCTTTGTCAGCCCCAGCAAGCATTCAGCAGGCAGAATCTGCACTGCCACTCTGGAGCTGAGTTTCCACTCTACAATCTCGGCCTCTCTGTCACCCCCTCCACTCCACCTCACACATTCCCCAAAAAAGCAGCAGGATGTCCCAGGAGATTCCACCCCTGGGCAAGAACTGTTGAAACTCTGGCTTCTCCCAAAACCCCCTACCTAAAACAACCCCCACAACAGCAACAGGTTATTTAAAATGTGCAAACAACTCTGTCTTCTGAGCACTTGCTTTGTGCAGGCCCTCAGCTACAGGAAGGTCTGTGAGGCATCAGGGCTGCAGCCCAGGGCTGGTGACCGATCCCACGGGCACCCCTGAGGGTCATCCGGACCCCCCACACCTGCAGAAGCTCTCTGCACCTCAGAGGGCACCAAAGAGAAATGGGGAAGAGAAAGCAGAAGAGAAAGGGCAAAGCAAAGGTGACTGCACAAGGAGATGCATCGTGGCAGATTTTTCATGCTTATCCCAGTGGGAATGGAGTCCTTAACCCAGTGTGAATGAAGCATCCACCAGGGAGTGATCAACTGCTTCTGGGACTCCCATTCAGTCGGTCACAGGGAGACCCTGTCACCTGCCATTGCTGTCAGCAGTGGGAGCAGAGAGGAATCTTACTCAGTCCCACTGGGCCAGTGGCCCGAGGCACCCAAATCTCTACACTCAAAACTTCTGCCATCCTGCTTCTGCCTTCAGCCAGCAAATCATCTCCTTCCAGAGCTTTCTCTCTTCCCTCAAGGTTTCCTTTGCAGCTCCATGGAGCAGCAGGCAAAGCAAGGAAACAGCACAGACCTGCTGCAGCTGCAGCACTGCTGCAGAGCAAGGCCAAGAAAAGGCTGCTCCCCAATCTTCATCCTCTCCCTGCTCTGCAGTGGTTTCACCAGTGCCCTTTGGCCCTCTGGGCTCTCGGGGCTCCGAGGCACGAGCAAGACACGCTTCTGACCGACCGTAACGCCGAGAGGGACACAGAGGGAACGGGGCCTTTCTTACCAGTCATCTCTGCCCAGCAAGGAGACTGCCTCCTGCAAGGACTGCTGTGGGTCTGAAGAGGCTCTGTCCTTCTGCCCATGCCCAGGGAGCGGCTCCTCTCGGCACTTGGCACCAGGGGCCGTCTGCGAGGTCACTGTGAGGAGAGGGTCGGCCATGGGCGCTGCAGCCCTGGGCAAGGCCCCGCCATGGAGCGGCCTCAGCCCCATCTCCCAGCCAGGGCTCCGTGCACTACAAACTGGCGCTGGCTCAGAGGCTTCCCTGCTGTCTGGCTCCTGGGGCTCCTTGCTTGCTCCCAGCCTCCCCCAGCTGGGCCCAGCTCCGGGCTGAAGCTGACAATTGCCCCCGCAGTGCCAGCTCCCAAGTGCCACAGGTGCCACAGCCAGCAGCAGTTCCTGCGGCCGCAGAGCTCCCGCTCCCTGCGAGGCAGCGCTGACCAGCAGCACTGGCTGCCCAGGAGGGAACCCCTCAGGGGCCCCTCTTGTCTCAGTGCCCTGATTGCCCCCAGCCCTGAGGACAGGGGCCCTCTGCAACTCCCTGAGGAGAGACCTGCAGCTGCCTGGAGACAGCACCAAGCCCAGCCTGAACAACCCAGCCCTGCTGGGCCCGGCTCAATCCCCACGGAACAGCTGCCAGGGAACAGCCACACCTGACCCTTCCCACCTGACAGCACCTCTGTTCCCATTGACTGCAAATATTCCAGACAGAGGCAGCTGAGTGCACATACATTTTAGCCTGCTATTGGGAAGGGAGTACTTTATGGATTTTCTTCTTTCCAAGCATCATGAACCTTTCCTCTTTCAGAGGTACACACTGCCTGTATTTCAAGGATGCTGAGGTGAAATTGATTTCCCATCTAATGGACGTCTTTGCAAACGCAGCAGTTTCTAAGCTTTCTCTTGTGGAAAAATGCAATTTCCAGACTAGACAGTTGATAAAAAAGCCTTCCAAACGCACTCGGAGGATAAAAATATGCAAATACAGATCCACACTGTTGACAGATGCACTCTCTTGTTAATCAGTTGACCTGGGTTTGCCTTAATTGAATTTTTTGGTACGGAAAACAATTTACGAGGTAAGAGAAAAATCTGATGAGAAATGCATTCCTTATGAAACCCATTTGTCATCAAAAGCACCGTCAATCAAAAATTTCATGTCATGCACTCAGAAGCTCATTTTCTAATGCATAGATGAAAACATTTGAGATGTCTAAAATGATGGAGTATGAATATTGCACAGAATCTAGATGAATTGCTCTGGACTCTGTAGGGTTTTTGTGCTATCTTGCATGTTCTCACAAAGTGTGGAGGAACCATAACACCAAAAATATTCAGAAGGGAGCTAATCTGGATGTCACTGAGGTACCCCAGCCACTGACACCAGTGATGTAGACACACACATCTGGATTCCCTGTGAATGGAGAGCCATACCAGGCTAGTTCTGGTCAATTCTGAACATGAAAGTAGCATCACTAGAAAAGAGCATTCAAGTATCACTCCTAGCTCCCTTCTTCTTATCTCACCCTACTTGGGATCACAGCACAGGCAGGCTGCCCACAAAGGAGAGACAAGAGCCATAGGGACTATCTGCTGGGTATTTGCTGCAGGCAGCAAACAGCCTGGGAGCAGCAGGCAGCCCCTGCTGGCTGCCATCTGCTGCACAGGGGTGCTGTATTTGCTGGGTGACACAGGAGGCACTGCTTGTTCCCTCCTGGCCCTGCAGGCTGTGGGATGGCGGCAGCGAGGAGCCATCGGGCACCTCTGGCAGCAGCAGCAGCACGACTGCACCGAGCCGCTGAGTGCCCTGCAGAGACAGCCCTTGCTGGATAGCAGGACAGCTGGCTGCAGAACTGGACAGCAGCACAGGCACAGGGCCCAGATGCTGAGTGAACAACTGATCGTGGTGGTTCTCGTAGCAGCACAGTGAGCACAGCCTGGCAGAGTGCCCTGCAGCTCATCCCTGCAGTCCCAGCTGCCTCCTGGCACCAGTGCTGTAGTTTGGACTCTCAGCATGGGCAAAAGCCAGAGCTCAGGCCTTTACCACGACTTTATTCAGCTCAGCTTTCCAATGGATCTCTAAGAACCAAATGCTCCAGTACTTCCAAGCTGGAGTAACTCAAAAGTACATTTGCTATTCACTCTCAGGACAGACTATGGAGCCAAGATCCCAGCAGTGCTGGCTGAGGCAGGAGGCAGTTTGTGCTCCTTGTGCAAGGACAAACCCGGTGGGAAAAGCTGCCATGGAGCAGGCTTACCTGAGGAGCTGTGTGGGAAGCTGCCATCCCCATGGGTAATGGGTGTATTGGGCAGTAAAGGAACATTGTCCTGCTTCCTCACAACCTCCTTCTTCAAGGCACCACCAGGGTGTGTTCTCTGCACTCTAGAAGCTGTGCCATCAACAGGTGGTAGGCTAAAGGCTGCAGGGACCAAAGAGGAGCTTGTAAGGGGAGAGTGCTGGACAGGGTGACAATGGAAAGGGCCAGAAAACTTGCTGGAGCTGGGTAACATCTGCTTGTTATCCCAAAGAACTTCAAGTATAACAATGAAATACCACTTTATACCAAGTATAACACTAACATGGGACAATGATCACAGAATCCTAAAAGAGTTTGGATTGGAAAGCACCATTAAGCACCATCTAGTCCAACCCCTGTGAGCAGGGACATCTTCATCCTGATCAGGTTCCTCAGATCTCCATGTAAGCTGGCCTTGAACACCTTCAAGGATGGACCAGCAACAGCTTCTCTGGGCAAACCTTCCAGCTTTTCATTCCCTTCATTATTAAAAAAAAATTCTCCCTTATGTCTAATCTAAATCTACCCTATTCTAGCTTAAAGCCAAACTGCAGTGATGCTTCTCCTAAGAAACAAGGAAACCCAGCATTGCTTTGCCTTGTTCTCCTGTTGCAGAGGCTGGCAGGGGCAGTTGCCAAAGCAAAGTGCAGATAACCTTGGGTGCTGGCCTGGGGCTGAGTGCTGCCTCCTCAGGGCCCCGCTGCCGCCCTCGGGCAGCGCTCACAGCCCTGCAGGCAGAGCCCCTCAGCCGGGATTCAGTCGGGAACGCTGCTGCCTCCTGGGGCTACAGCAGAAGCCCTGGCTGGGGCTTCAGCACAGCTCTACAGCGCCAGCTCCTCAGCAGGGAGTGGCAGGAGAAGGATCTCTGGTGTTTTCATCACAAGGAGCTAAATTTTGTTTCTTCCAGGTTGCAGCCTGGTTGAAAAGCATTCTTTTGGACTCCCCTTCCCTGGAGGCTGCTCTCCAGGAGAGAGTCTGAAGCCCCAGTGTACTTTGCAAGACAGAATTTTCTACTCTGAAAGACTTTAGAGGTGAAGGGGGCAAGCTGATATTCTGTTACTGACTCAGTGAGGCCATGGGCAAGACACTTCATGCCTCTCTATTTTTCTTTGGGAAACAGAATTCAATCCCAAGCAAGCTTCCACTCAGATGCAAGCAGAACAGCTCCCCAGTCTGATTGCAACGCTGTGCAAAGGGCAAGCAAGTGGTCAAAAAGGACCACCACAAGTGTAGCCACCACTTACTTGCTTCAGCTGCATCCCCAGGCTTGACTGTCTCAGGAATAGGTGGCAATGATGTTTTCCTTTGTCTCCTTTTCTTCATCTCTCTCTCCAAAAGCTCTGCGTCCTTCCGCCCCAAGTTCTTTTGAGCCAACATGCACAAAGCAGCACGGATCTGGGTGCAATGGAAATACATCATAGACTGTAAGCAGAGACACACAAACCACACACAACATCTCATCAGGAGCACAGAGTCCACACAGTGCCATAGGCTTCAATGCAGCTCCAGCCACATTCCAATAGTTTCAGAGGAATGTCTCCTGTCCTCACCTTGGCAATTACACACAGTGAGGGGGAACACTTCAGTGCCACAACCTTCCACTGCTGCAACTGCAACCTATGTCAGGAAGCCCTGCTTGAAGCATCAAAGTCATAGGAGTGCTCCAAGACAGAGGAAGAGCTGACATGGCCAGTGAGCAGGCAGTTCAGTTCCTACAGGCCATGGCAGGAGAATAAAAACCATGTGCAATACCCAGCAAGGAGGGCTAATGAGCTGTTGCTTAACACTCGTGGCCAGGAATTGCAGCTGTTTCTCACTTCCTGGCTTCTGAACAACTCAGCTCTGAAGGGCTCTGAAGGACTTGGTCTCTGAGACCAGGAGACCAAAAGGAGGAGTCATGTGAAAACAAATTGCAGAAACACTGATGGCAATGAGCAGAAAACTTGAGAATGAGAGGGCTGTGAGATACAGCCACAAAGGTGACCAGGAAAAATCAACCTCTCCCATTTTCTTTTGCAGCCTTGCTTACACCCAACATTAGAATCTTTGCTTCTCTGCTTCCGAGGGTGCACTTTGCCCACGGTCACTGATGTGTAGCTTGCTCTGCCATTCAGAACTTCTCTAAAACAGCCTTTGCACATAAAGAATGCTTCTGGCAAGACCTTAGCACCATCTCCAAACCAGGGACCTAGGCACCACTGGAAATAGCCAAGCAATGGTTCTGTAGCTGTCCAATACATTCCCAAGGGAATCCCCAGCCCCCAAGAGTGGCAGATGATGATTTTCAGTGACATTTTGGGCCAAGCACTAAACAGCCACAGGAAAGGAAGTCTGCTCATCCCTGTCCTTATCCCTTACCTTTCCAAAGCCGTCCCTCAGCTCTTTGTCCCTCGTTAGACCAGGACTGGTGGGATGATCTGTCTCCTTGGCCTGGCTCAGTGGGAGGCCTGGGAATGGAAGCAAAGGTTCCTGGAAACCTCTGGCAGACTTCAAGCCCCCAAAAACACAATGCTGGGCAACAGGCAGGACAGGTTCCAGAGTGCAGAGCTCTCAAGACACAGAGATTGGGATGGAGAGCAGCAAGGTACAATGCCTAGACCCTCTCCCAAGGGAGGGGCTACTGGCAGCAGACATGCCATGGCTGTTGGCCAGCAGGCTGAAACCTGCTGCATGGTGAAGGCCTCAGCCCCTGCATGCTGGAGAGCCTCTGTGTCTGATAGAGAAGGGCAGAGATGGAGATTGCTCTGGACAGAGATTCTTATCTGCCCTTATTCATGCTGATTGTAGTAAACATCATCTTTCCTGTTCCTGAAAGGAGCCCCAGGTTCTAATACCTGGATGCATTTAGATCAACATTGTCTTCTCTTTGTTGGAAGATTTTAGAGGACATTCAAAGAAAATCTGAGCATTGCAGGAGTGCAGGAGTGTTACCCAAATGTGAACTGTGTTCTTAACACTAGATATTTCATTTTCCCCAAGGATTTTCATTCTAAACTGTATGAGATTGGGCCACTTTCAGGCCAAGCTGACTAAAGGCTGATTTTCTAATTGCAATTCTATACAACAGCTGCACAGAGGATAAATTAAGTGGCAACACAGTAGAAAAAAAGCAATGTCTTAAATCAGGATTTTTTGCCCCTGCAGAATGGTCAGCATAATAATAAAAGAGGAGACAGATAGCAGCTATGTGAAAGGAGGGCCTTGGAAGGGAAAAGCATTTGGGATGTGGGCAGGGAAACTACAGATCCCAAGGTAACCTCCTTGGGACCACTGCTGTCAGTCAGGCCAGCAAAAGGGACACACAAAATGTAACAGAGGCGGCGATGCAATCTAAAGCATCTGAAGCTCCGTATTTCATGGGACACATTTCCTGCAAACTTCTAAACAGCTGCACAGGGAAACATGCTCCTGCTGGCAGACACTTGAGGCAGGCCAGGGCAAAACCCTGAGCCACTTGCCCAGAGCTAGCACAGGCACAGCCTGGCCTCTGGGCTGCCCTGGGACAGCAGGGAGCCCAGAGCCCTGTGCTCTCCAGGAATGGATCAGCTGCACATGCACCCTCCTGCTCCTCTGCCTGCCCCACAGCTCAGCAGCCCTACAGCTCCAGGGGCACTGGCAGCAGCACAGCTCCTTGCAGGGGCACATGCAGGGCACAGCTGTTCCCTGGCAATGTGCACAGCCTCTCTGCGCTGCCACAAGACCCTTCCTGCTGCCAGCAAGCAGCCCAGCTCCCCCCTCCCCTCTGCCCTTGTCCTCCCTGGCAGTGCCCCTGGGGCCAGCGCGGCTCCGCGGCCTCTGCCGGGGCTCCTGGGCCAAGGCCCCTGAGCCGCCCGGGAGCCCAGACCTCCATTCCCAAGGCCGGGCTGCGGCACAGGAGGCTCCAAGCCCAACAGGTCAGCCAGTTCCCTTGGGAACAGAGCCATCCCAGCTCCTATCTTGCACCAAGAGCTCTTTCCCTTCTTCCTCTGCGTGTTTGCTGTAGGCTCAGAAGAAGCTGACATTCAGGTGCAAGAGAAGAAGTGAGTTAATTGAACTCATGCCTTTACAATTAACCCAGCTAATGGGTGAGGAATTCAAAGCGTATGCTAGTTACTGAAAAGATTGCTTGGTTTTTTATTTTTCATGAAACTAGCATCAGTTTCATTTCTCTGAACAATATGGAGCTGGCAAGCCAAGAGAGACGGGCTCTACTAGTTCATGTGGTGCCCATTGCCTCCCCACTACTACAGGATCCCTTTCCTTCCAAACAGTTGAGAATTCACAGTGCTCTCTAGAATCTGACACTGGCAAGGAAGTAATTGTTTTCAAAAGTAATTTCCAAGGCCTTTGTTTCTGTAGGTCCCACTCAATTCCAGGTTGGGTTTTGCATTTTTGGGGTTTTTGTATTAGTCTTTGCAACAAAAGAAGTGCTGGGACACAAACAATGGCACCACATTTTAGAAAGCAAAAGAAGCTTTGCTTTCTCCATTAGATGTGCCCAGTATTCTGGGAGCCTGTCTTTGTAGGGAAAAAAATGCTCATCTCAAAGTTCCACTTTTGCTCTACTTACTTGTTCCAGGGGTTTATTCCCTGCTGTCTTTTCAGCAGAGACACCCAAACCCAACATAAACATGACCTGCCTCCAAACATTTCTGATCTTGGCTAATACTGTCAATTCAAAATATTCCTAATGTAAATAGCAGAGGGTAGGTCATTTTGAAATACTCTCCAACAGAGCAGTTAGAATTAAGAGAACAAGTTCTTTACATGGCTGCACAGAGAATAAAATCCTATGGCAGCCAAGCAGGATGAGTGTCTTAAACCTGGATTCCTTCATCCTGTAGAATGCTGGGGTCAGTAATAGTGAGACAGGTAAGGTTTAATGAGATAGGAAATTTCTAGTCCAGAATTGATCCAGCAAAAATGTCACCTTACTTACTGAGCAGGACTATTCTCTGGCTGCATTAAGCATTCCAGATGCACATCAGCAAGTAAGGAGTCATTCCAAAGGGTCCATAGCCAGGATTTGGCAGAACTAACCCTGAGCCCCAAAGGGACCAGGGGATCTGATCCCTTGTTCTGCATCAGCAGAATTATTTCTCCAAGTCTCATCTCTCCTATCATTACACACCCAGAGATGCCTAAGGAACAACAACAGTGTCATTGAGGCTTTCAACTTGAAAGCACTGCCTGACCCAGATGCAGCAGAGACTGCATTTTGTCTGGCACAATTCCACTTGTCAGGGATCAGGCAAGGCAGGGACAGGGACAAGGCAGAAGGCATCTCCTGCCCCAGCCTCAGCCTGCAACACTGACACAGGCAGAGACAGCCAGGGAAGAGATTTGTCACTATGAACCTGCCATAGGTGGCTTTGGGCTTGTGCTGTCACAGCATGACAAACTCACACCCTGCCTAGGCTGCATCCATTTGGAAGCCCTCTTCTCCTTCTCCTTCACTGGAAAATTCTAAAGGACTTTCTATCATAGGAGGTTTCCCTATTTCTGCCAGCGCAAAACCAGGCAATGTCCATGAATCCCCTTCAGATGTCAAAGGGTTCAGCTCAGAAACTGCCCCAAGGAAAGCTTTTCTGCTTCAAAAGCAGCAAGAAGGAGTGGAAACATCTCTCATTTCATGTTAAATGCCTTCTTTTTTCCTACTAGTTGTGACACTAAAAAGGCTGCAGGGAGATAAAAAGAATGTGCAGGATGGAGAGGAAGGTATCCTCTTCCAGCACTGCATTTCAGGGGCCCCCAGGTACCACTCAACACTTCACACTGGAGGAATTTTCACTGTGCCACGAGAGAACACTCCCAGTGACTGGGCTCTGGGAGAGTCCACTGAGCCCACAAAAGAATTGAAACTAATTTAAAGAAATTTTGAAAAGAATTGGTTTTAACCAAGCTTTCCAAATGTCACCTCTGAGTCAAGACTACAATGGTCATTCTAGGACAGACATGCCCTGTACCTACCTGCATCTTCAGAATTCTCTTTGCTTCTGCTGCTGGGTCTTGGCCTTGAGAAAATGAAGGACAAAAGAACATGTGAGGAGGTAGAAAGAGAAGGGAGGGAAAGGGCTTACCATAAGAGGAGGCAAAACTTTTAAACATGGTCACTGTGATGAAGGGGGAAAGGCAACACATAAACCCAACAGGATGCAAAGCTGATTCATTGTCCTTAAGTTTGCCATTGCTGGAGTCACACAGAGCTGGCCAAACTCTGGCTGAAACACAGCAGTCATTCTTCAACTTACATCAGAACTCCCCAGTTCTGGTGCCTCTCCTTTTGGAGCCAAGTGGCTCCTACAGCCTCTCTGAAGCAGCAAGAGCTGCTGAGCTGAGACACGAGTCTGTAAGGAGGGCAGCTACTTTTGTACAGCTGCCGAAGCTTGACTTGGCCTGCCCGTGCCTTACCCTGGTGACAGCCTCGTGCTACATGTGGTCAGAGCACTGCTGTCTCCTGAGAATGACATTACACCTGCTGGCTCTTTCAGGAAAACAAAGGCTGTTTCCAACTCAGCTGCTAGGGAAGGATGTTCAGTTCACACCTTAAAAGCTCCACCAAAGATTTTCAATTGGAATGATACTTCTGTGACTCCCTCTTTATTGTTAGCACTTGGATAAGGGTAATAGCTACATTTTCTCTTGCAGATCCAAGCCAATATTTTTCCATCAGGTACAGTCCTATGCCTCTTCTCTAGCACCTTGCCCTCTTTGAACTTAAACCCAGATCAAAATATTAAACATCAATTGGATTATACATCAGATTTTACATCTATACTGCAAAATTCATCTGGCATCTCATTTCACAGTGGAGGCCCAGGCACAGTGAAGTTACACCTGATGTTTACAGAAGCAGCACCTGAATTTGCTGACCCCTCTCCAGTAGCCAATATTTGCCCAAGCATATTCACCTGGTTGTAGAATTTGACAGTCAAGGATCACAGCTTTCAAAGACCTGCAGGACCCCATCCCATGCAGTACAGTTCCCAAATGTCACCACAACCATTACAGAGGGAATCAAGTGCCAAGTCCAGCAGAGGACCCATCTTGAGGTGCTTTGAAGCCCTGCCTCCTCTTCCCCACCACCACCTCTGCTCTTGGGGTATATATGGTGTTGGGTTTCACATTGTGCTGGATGATCATGGATGGGTAAAATATAGAATACACAGAAGTTTGCCAAAATACAGGAGACAGATGGCTGTGCAAAATAACCTTCCCACAAGAAGGGAAGAGTGAGGTGAACAGCACGCTGGAGTAACAGACACCTTGGCTTACCTCATCTCCTGGGGCTCCTGGAATTCCAGCTGGGGAGAGCTTGGCAGGGACCCTGCAGCACTGCCCACAGGGGGACTCACTGCCCTGCGGATGGGGGGGATCAAAGGCAGTCCCAGTGACCCCTTCTTCATATCCCCACCACTGGAATAGAGCAAGGAAGCCTGGAAAGAGAAGAACACAGTGCTCAGATCAAGTATCCAGACTTGCCCCCATTCATGCCTCAAGACATTTAGCCATGCATTTAACTGGGACCTGCCAGGAAAAGCCAAACTGATGGAGCAGCTTGGCCCAGGACAGGGAAAGGTGACCTAGGAAAGGGAAGTGGTGAGGGAGAGACCATGTCCACATTTTCCACCACTCCCCTTGTGCTCAGTTTTCTCCAAGTGTGGCTGCATTCCCAGCTGGCTTCCACGTGTTTGACATCAAGATGTTCTGGGGTGCCACTGCCTCCACTGGCCTTGTGGATGGCATGGGAATGGCTTTAGATCAATATTCTCTTGCTGTCCCTTAGGCACCAAACAGCCAGTGCTGATCTCCAGCCATGTCCCCACAAAGCCATTCTGCAGGATGTCCAAACCTGCTTTTCTCAAGCCCCTCATTTCTTCTGCTGCTGCCCTTCCCTCCTACACTTCCCCAGCAGCCTTTGAGCCCAGATGCTGCTGAGCTCTCGGGATGCTGGCTGCTCTCCAGCTCCCACACATCCATCATCTCAGCCTCCCTGGCACTGAGGAAGTTCAGCAGAGCTCCCTGCCCTGCTGCTCTCTGCAAGGTCTCTGCCGGCCCCAGTTGCTCCAGGGCCCCCATGCCATGGCCAGGCATGGGGCTGGAGGCAGCAGGGGCAGGTGCACACCCTTCCTTCATATTCCACCATTTCTGGCCCAGCTAAAGAGCCAAACTAGGACCTGTTCAAACTTCACTGAAAGGGTCAGTTCCTGTCAGGGATACACTGGGCCCTTTCTCAGCAAGGCTGAAATCAACTACCAGAGTCCTTGATTGCACATTCTGTCTACCAAAACTGTTGTTCATCTGCCTCCTCCTGCACCCCATGGCAAACCCAAAACAACTGCAGGTCCTGGCCCTGCTGCCAAAGGCAGTTGTGGGGCTGGGCTCTGGGCTGCTCTCCCCATGGCCACCTCCCATCCCTTCCCTCTGCACAAAGCCATGCCAGAGCACACAGCTGCCCAGAAGCTGATGAACTCTAGAAATAGCAGCAGACACAACTGTGCAGAGGGTGTGGCTGTGCAACTCAAAAGCTGAGACAACCTGGAACTGACTTTGCAGGACTGCCTGTTCCAGCAAACACCTTTTTCCATCCTAACCAGACACAGCTGACAGAAAACACCACCAAGACACAGAGATGGTTCACAGATACCCATAGTTTACTCAGTCTAGAAGGACAGCTTCTCCAGATTGGACAACTTTAGCTGCTCTGACTGCTTGTTGCTGTTTTCTCAACCATAAGACACACAAGGAACCACGGCAGAGCCCAGAAGCCATTCAAAGCCCTCCCCTGCTATTGATCCATGCTGAGGATGTGAACTCTCCACTACACACCCATTGCAGAGACAGCCTGAAGCACAGTGTCCAGCTGAGCTCTTCTTTGGCTCAGCTGCTTCCCTGGGCTCACAGCACAGGAAAAGGTCTCCAAAATCTGCCTACAGCAAATAAACTGAAAATCTACCACACAGGACTTAGCTTGGTCTCCTTACCTTAGAACTTTTTCCTTCTGAACTCTGGTCCTGATTTCTTCCTCTCTCCTCATCATAGGCAGTGCCATTTTTCTTGTTCTCCTTCTCCATGCTGTCCATTTCACTTGTGTTAGCGGAAGGAGAGCTCGCCCGGATGGGAGGCAATGGCTTGGAGGGAAGCAGCGAAGAGGGACACGGCCGGAAAGACTTGGAAGAAATGAACCTATCCCAGCCTGCAAAGTGGAGGAATTCTCACTGTGCCACCAGAGAACGCTCCCAGTGACTGGGCTCTCAGAAAGTCCACCGAGCCCATTAAGGAATTGAAGCGAATTTAAAGAAATTTTGAAAAGAATGGGTTTTCACCAAGCTTTCCAAATGTCTCCTCTGAGTCAAGACTACAGTGGTCATTCTAGGACAGACATGCCCTGTACCTACCTGCATGTTCAGAGTTCTTCTCTTTGTTTAGGCTGCTGGATCCTGGCCTGGAGAAAATGGAGGACAAAAGAACATGTGAGGAGGTAGAAAGAGAAGGGGGGGAATGGGTGCACCATGAAAGGAGGAAAACCTACTTAGCATGGTCACTGTAATGAAGGGGGAAATGCAACCCATAAACCCAACAGGATGCAAAGCTGATTCATTGTCCTTAAGCTTTCAGTTGCTGGAATCACACAGAGCTGCCAGGCCCTGGATGAAATAATGGCCAAGTGCAGCAGAGGACCCATCTTGAGGTGCTTTGAAGCCCTGCCTCCTCTTCCCCACCACCAGCAGTCATTCTTCAACCTGCATCAGAACTCCCCAGTTCTGCTGCCTCTCCTTTTGGAGCCAAGTGGCTCCTACAGCCTCTCTGAAGCAGCAAGAGCAGCTGAGCTGAGACACGAGTCTGTAAGGAGGGCAGCTACTTTTGTACAGCTGCCAAAGCTTGACTTGGCCTGCCCGTGCCTTACCCTGGTGACAGCCTCGTGCTACATGTGGTCAGAGCACTGCTGTCTCCTGAGAATGATATTACACCTGCTGGCTCTTTCAGCAACAAAAAGGATGTTCCCAACTCAGCTGCTGGAGGAGGATATTCAGATTGCACCTTAAAAGCCCTACCAAGGATTTTCAATTGGCATGATACTTCTCTGTCTCCCTCCTTATTGTTATCACTCAAATAAGCTTGACAGCTACATTTTCTCACACACATCCAAGCCAATATCTTTCCATCAGCTACAGTCCCGTAACTTTTCTCCACCACCTTGCCCTCTTTGATCTTAAGCCCAGATCAAAATATTAAACATTGATCAAATTATATATCTATACCCCAAAACAAATCACGGATCTCATTTCACAGTGGAGGCCCAAGCACAGTGAAGTTACATCTGATGTTGACAGAAGCAGCACCTGAATTTGCAGACACCACTCCAGTAGCCAATATTTGTCCATACATAATCTCATGGGTGCAGAATTTGACAGTCAAGGATCACAGCATTCAAAGATCTGCAGGATCCAGACCCATGCAATTCAGTTCCCAAATGTGACCACAACCATTACAGAGGGATTCAATAGCCAAGTGCAGCAGAGGACCCATCCTGAGGTGCTTTAAAGCCCTGCCTCCTCTTCCCCACCACCACTTCTGCTCTTGGGACATTGCTGTTGCCTTTGCCATTGTGCTGGATGATCATAGATGGCCAAAATGGTGAATACACAGAGCTTTGCCTAAATACAAGGGACACCTGACTGGGAAAAATAACCACACAAGAAGGGAAGAGTGAGGTGAACAGCACACTGGAGTAACAGACACCTTGGCTTACCTCATCTCCTGGGGCTCCTGGAATTCCAGCTGGGGAGAGCTTGGCAGGGACCCTGCAGCACTGCCCACAGGGGGACTCACTGCCCTGCGGATGGGGGGGATCAAAGGCAGTCCCAGTGACCCCTTCTTCATATCCCCACCACTGGAATAGAGCAAGGAAGCCTGGAAAGAGAAGAACACAGTGCTCAGATCAAGTATCCAGCCTTGCCCCCATTCATGCCTCAAGACATTTAGCCATGCATTTAACTGGGACCTGCCAGGAAAAGACAAGGCAAACTGATGGAGCAGCTTGGCCCAGGATGGGGAATGGAAAGGGAGGTGGTTAGGGACAGCCCATGTCCACATTTGCCACCTCTGCCCTTGTGCTCAGTTTTCTCCAAGTGTGGCTGCATTCCCAGCTGGCTTCCACGTGTTTGACATCAAGATGTTCTGGGGTGCCACTGCCTCCACTGGCCTTGTGGATGGCATGGGAATGGCTTTAGATCAATATTCTCTTGCTGTCCCTTAGGCACCAAACAGCCAGTGCTGATCTCCAGCCATGTCCCCACAAAGCCATTCTGCAGGATGTCCAAACCTGCTTTTCTCAAGCCCCTCATTTCTTCTGCTGCTGCCCTTCCCTCCTACACTTCCCCAGCAGCCTTTGAGCCCAGATGCTGCTGAGCTCTCGGGATGCTGGCTGCTCTCCAGCTCCCACACATCCATCATCTCAGCCTCCCTGGCACTGAGGAAGTTCAGCAGAGCTCCCTGCCCTGCTGCTCTCTGCAAGGTCTCTGCCGGCCCCAGTTGCTCCAGGGCCCCCATGCCATGGCCAGGCATGGGGCTGGAGGCAGCAGGGGCAGGTGCACACCCTTCCTTCATATTCCACCATTTCTGGCCCAGCTAAAGAGCCAAACTAGGACCTGTTCAAACTTCACTGAAAGGGTCAGTTCCTGTCAGGGAAAAGGTCTCACAGCTCTGCTGACAGGACAAAAACTGAAAATTTACCACACAGGACTTTGCTTGGTCTCCTACCTTACATCCTTTTCCCTCTGAATTCAGCTCCTGTTTTTTTCTACTCTCCTCATCCCAGCCAGTGCCATTTTTCCCATTCTCCTGCTCTCCGTTGCATGTTGGGCTTGGCTTGGTAGAAGGAGAGCTCTTCTGGATTGGAGGCAACGGCTTGGAGGGAAGGAGCATGGAGGGATTTGCCAGGGAAACCCTCTTGGCAAGAGGGTAAGCAGTCAGGCCTGCAAAGTGGAGACACAAAATGTAACAGAGGCCACCATGCAAACCTAAAGCAGCTGAAGCTCCATATTTCATGGGACTCATTTCCTGGAAATGTCTAAACAGCTGCACTGGGAAACATGCTCCTGCTGGCAGACACTTGAGGCAGGCCAGGGCAAAACCCTGAGCCACTTGCCCAGAGCTAGCACAGGCACAGCCTGGCCTCTGGGCTGCCCTGGGACAGCAGGGAGCCCAGAGCCCTGTGCTCTCCAGGAATGGCTCAGCTGCACATGCACCCTCCTGCTCCTCTGCCTGCCCCACAGCTCAGCAGCCCTAAAGCTCCAGGGGCACTGGCAGCAGCACAGCTCCTTGCAGGGGCACATGCAGGGCACAGCTGTTCCCTGGCAATGTGCACAGCCTCTCTGCGCTGCCACAAGACCCTTCCTCCCAACAGAGAATAGCTCACATCCAATCTCACCTCTGTGTGAGGCTGAGCCATGCTCACAAGAAAGGAAGTGGGTTTTGGGAACTCCCACCTTTATCATCAACACATCTATCGGGTGTGACACTCAAGGGTTTTTTTAATTTTTGACACAATTTCTGTGGGTTTTTTTTATGGAACTATCTTGTGTTTAATTCTTCTGAACAATATTAAGTTAGCACGTCTGAAGGGAAAGATAGAAAGCTCCAATGGTAAGAGGGGAAAAAGATTCCCTCTTGAGGGTGGCCTTCTGTGAATCCACAGGAAAAATCCACACAGATATGACTGTTATTTCTGAAAACCACAAAGACCTCTCAGCCACCAGGCAGGCCTTATTGGTGTGTCTGTAGCACCGTAATACCATCCTCAATGTTTGACCTGATCAGCAAGCAGAGGAAGAATGGGAAATTTATCTGTAGTGAGACCCAACATTGATGGCAAAGAAAGCAACAGGACTTGCATCTCATGCCCATGTCCTATCTGTGGTCAGCTGTGGCCACAGTCCCTGTCCTGGCTGACAGTATGAGTGATTTGGCTACTGTCAAAAAGGAGAATGCAGAGTAAACTAATGACAGAATGTTGTGATGCCATGGGTGTCCTTGCAGGATCATCTGTAGCTGTCAGCCACCTACTCTGACACAGAGCCAGCACTGACCACCATGGAGCTGTTTTCCCTGAAATCTGGGGGGATTATTTTTCCATTTTGTTCTGGCCTTTCAGCTCCTTCCTATCCTCACCTTTTCCTTCAGGGGTCTTTCCTTTTCCAGTAAAATCCATGTTTGAACCAATGCTTCTGCCTGGCAGAAGTGGCTGGGTTGGAATTTGGGAACGCTCTCAGAGCAGTCAGCGCCGGGAGCTCGGTGCCAGCCTTTGAACAAGGCCGGGTGACTCCAATCGCCAGCGCTCGGCACAGAGAGGCAGAGCCAGACGCGTCTGCTGCCACTGGGGCCGTGCCAAGCACAACCTGCACCTCCCCAGCGTGGGGCTGCCCCTTTGTGACACGCTCACCATGGTTCTCTCGTTTCCATGGCTGCAAAACCCCAGCCCAACTCCATCCCCTTCCATTCCCCTCCCAAGGGCAGCCAGCCCTTAGCCCAGCCAGGCCAGGCCTGAGCGTTTCTCACTGTCTAGGAAGGAGACCCTTTCCAAAGCTACTTTTCAAGGCCTTTATTTCTGTAATTCCCACTGGGTTCTGGGTTGCAGCTTGTTGGTGGGGGATTTTGTTTATTTCTCTTCACATCAAACCAAGTGCTGGGACACAAACAATGGCCCCGGGCTCTCAGGACTCTAGCTGGTCAGAGTGACCCTGAGATACGTTAGAAAGTCTCTTTTCCCAGCCAGGTGGTCGAAGAAGGAGTCAGAGCTTTCATTTCTTGGTCTCAAGGTTGTTTCTTGGCTCTTATCTATAAACTTCTTTCTCCTGCCTGCCGAGGTCCACTCAGCAAGAATGTCAGAGGCACTCTGCCTGCCTCCGGGGTGGTGTTACCATTTTTACTAAATGGTATGTGTACAATATTTACAATTACTTTCCAATACCTATCACCTATGTTAGACAGTGAGCTTCTACTCTAAACCAATCTAAAAGTGCCAACATCACAGCTGAAGATGGAGGCTAGGAAGAAGAAGGAAAAAGGACAAGGCACACCCAAATTCCTCCATCTTGGGACCCCGAGCCCCCATTCTAAAAACCTCAAAAATCTATTTCACTCTGTGATAAATTCACTATCATACCACTTAAGCTTGCGTGGCTTGTAATTCTTCATATAAGGTTGGTAATTGTTTTCTCCAAGGGCTAAATCAAAGGCACTGGGGTCTTGGGCTCTGTGCCAGGGTCTCTGAGCCACCTGGGCAGGGGCTCAAGTCCTCCAGGGCACCCAGAGGAATTTCCTGGGCTCTGACACCGGGCGGTGGAAGTAAAAGCAGCTTTGCACTCCCCTGTAGATGACCCCAGAATTCAGTTGGCTGAGAGCTGTAGGGAGCAAACTGACCATCCAAACGTTCCACTTTTGCTCTACTTCATTGTTCCAGGGGTTTATTTCCTGCTTTCTTTATTGCACAGACACCCAAACCAAACATAAACATGATCTACCTCAAAACATTTCTGATCCTGGCACTTCCTGACAATTCCAAATTTTCTTAATAGAAATGGCAAGGGGCGGTCATTCTGAAATACACTCCAACAGAAAAGATAAAACGAATCATGCTTGATTTGGCAGAACTAAGCCAAATCTATGGGACCCCTGGGGCTGATCCCTTTTTCTCATCTTCAAGTCTCATCTCTCCTGTCTATTCAAAGAAGCTTTGCACTCTGCATTAGATGCCCCCAGTATTCAGTGGGCTGATATGATCAGTGTATCTGTAGGGTGTAAATTGGCCATGCAGAGTTCTCCTTTGTTGTTCAAGGGGTTTATTCCCATTTTCTTTCCTGCAGACACACCCAAACCCAACATTACAACATGCCTCAAAGCAATTCTCATTTGGACTGTCCCTGAAAATTCAAACCTACCCTCAGAGCGTTTCCCTGTCCCCAGGGACAGGCTCCAAGGCTGGGCTCTCACCGGCATGGAATGAAGAAGAGCTGCTGCCCTTGCCAGCGGCTCCGGGCTCTCGCCATCAGCGCTTTGAATGCAGCTTTTGTACACATTCTGCCTCTCTGAGCCCAGCAGCATTCCCGGGCATCAGCAGTGCTGCTGCAGGCCAACATCCTCCAGGCACAGCTGCAGCAAGGAGATTGCAACAGGGCCTGGCTGCAGGAGTCTCCAGCCTGCAGCAGCCCTTCCCCTGCGGCGGAATCATCTTGCGCTGCCATGGGGGAGCAAAGGGGGTGAGGGGCTCTTTGCAGATTGAGATGAAGGACTACATTTTGTTCGTCACGAAAAAAAGACCAGTGTGTTACAAGAGTTGTCTGCTGACTATTTCTGTACTACTTCATGAGATATGAGCTACAAGGATACCAGGGAAGGGGTTGCAGGAGCCCACACATAGTCCCACCCAGCAAATGGTACAAACAGATAACTAACAGAAATAACGACCAGAGAAAGGCTGGGGAAAGGTCAGGGGCAGATTAACACCCAGCAGGGAAACCTTTCCCGCTGACAAATGGTACAAGCAGATAACTCACAGAGATAACGACCAGGGAAAAGCTGGGGAAGGGGCAGGGGCAGATAAACAGTCTGCAAGGCAGGATATTTGCTTGTTTAAGCTTGATAGGGCACAGTTTGCAAGGCAGGACATTTGCTTGCTTGATAGGGCACATATTGCGTTAATCATAAGATTTTGGTAATTTTCCACGGAGAAGTCACCAAATAAAGACATAGGGTGAAGAAGACACAGCTGAGGAAGACTCCGCAGCCTTTTATCACCAACCACCAGGAGACAGAAGGATGACCCTCTAGCAACAACCAGCGCAGGCACAGAGAACTCCGAGATAACATGGACTCCTGAAGGATGGAGAGGATAAAAGGACTGAATCAGAAACTAGTTGGTGCGGCAGTAGGTGGAGCGGAGACTCCCCTGTCGCCCAGCGCTGAGCCTTTGCTTACGTAGTATAACTGCTTCAATAATTAATAAATTCTTTGATTGGAAATTACTCGTTTTGAGTCAATTTTATAACACAGATGAGGGTCTCCTCCATGTGCTGCTGCTCGCTGGGCTGATACAGCTGCTGGTGCCCTCCCCCACAGCTGTACCAGGAGCCTGCCTGGGAAAATAACACTGCCAGTGCCAGTGCCAGCCACCCATTTTATAAAACCGTGCAGACTCTGATATCAAACCCGTGCTGTAGAGATTGACCTTGGCATCCTGGGGCACTTTCTGGGTGGGTGTTTGAATCTGCTTTTCCAGGCCTTGGGCTGAGCACGGTGAGGCCGAGGCCTGGGCCCCGCCAGGCGGCGCCGGGAGCCCCCGGGGCAGCGGCGAGGGGCGGCCCTGAGGGGCGGCACACGGGGCATTTCCCCCGAGCGGGCGGGCGGGCGAGCGGCGGGGAAAGGCGCCCTGGCCACAAGGGCCGGCACAAGGGCCCCGGCTCTCTGCAGTGCGGGCGGCCCAGCGCCAATCGCTGCTCCTGGAGCCGCTGCCAGGGCCGGGTCTCCTCCCCGCCGCTGACCCTGCACCTGCAGCGCTGCCTCCGCCTCTGCCGGGCTCCCCGGCACGGACGGCAAGGACGTGGACACGCTGCAGCAGGGGCCCAGCAGGGACACCCAGATGGTGCCGGGGCTGCAGCTCCTCTCCTGCAAGGAAAGGCTGACACAGCTTGGCTTCTTCAGCCTGGAAAAGAGACCGAGCCTTGATCCAGCTGCGGCCTTCCAGTACCCGAGGGCAACCTACAAGAAAGCTGGACAGGGACTTTGTACGAGGGCAGGCAGGGACAGGACCAGGGAGAATGGATCCAAATGGAGAGAGAGTCGGTTTAGGTAAGGGATTCAGAAAAAAGACTCTCCTGGAACAGTTTGCCCAGAGAAGGTATGGGTTTTGAGAAGAGGAAATCAGGAGAAGAGGGAGAGAGAGATCCACAGTCAGCCTTGGATTCAGGATGGGTCCATTTGCCATGGATCCATCATCAGGTGGGAGGAGCTGTGTTGGAAATGGGCTCCATGAGCCTGGATCAGCTCCCAGTGCCCAGACAGCAGCAGAGCAGAGGTGGCTGAGCCCCACTGAGCCCAGGCTGTTTGTAGAGGGAGCAGCCTTGGCCAGCAGCTGCTTCTCTTCCTGTGTGGGAGCTGTCACCTTGTAGCTCTCAGTCTGTGGAAACAGAACACAGGGCTGAGTGTCAGAAGGGGAGCACTTGGGCAACAAAGTCCTGTGCTCCTGGGCCAGGGAGTTCGGAGGGCCCTCTTCTTAAGGGCTCATCATTTTGGCTTATGGCATGGGATGCTGCGCTTGAAAGAAATAAAGGCCTTCTGGGAAAGGCCACCTGATGAAAGGTTTAGAAGATGGCCCTCCCACTTGCTGGTCTCAGCAGCTGGAAGCCAGGGGACCGCAAAGGGCCCAGAGCTGCCGGCAGCGGGGCTGCCTTTGGGAGGGTGTGGGGAGCGGCGTCTCTGTGTGCGAGTGAGCGCCCTGCGCTGCTTTTGTCTTTCAGGGAGCATTGTGAGTCCGGGCCAGCCAATGAGCAAATACACGGCATTTGAAGAACTGGGATGAGAGTAAGCGTGGCGTCGGCTCCTTTTACAAAAGTGTGGGCCAGGTCTTTGGCTGGTGCAATATCAAGCGTGAAGTCAGGCAAGCTCCAATCACGGTCAGGCTCTGGCTTTACCTCCTGTCGCCTGCCTGGACTGCTGGGGCAGAGCAATCCGAAGGCCTCATCAAAGACAAGTTGATGCTGGCATTGTCTTGCTTGCAGCAAGGAGGAGCAGGAGCTGGGAAACCCTCTGCCCCTGCAGCTTTCTGGCCTGAAAGAGCACCTTGCCATTCAAGAAATGTCAGATTCTCAAGGACAGTCTTCTGACTCTAATTGTTCTCACTCTTTTGACACACACATGCATGCACACCTGCACAAGGAGGACTGTTCCCCTTAGGTTTGGAAATGACCTGCCTGAGCGTGCGCCTTGGAGATTTCCAGCAGCCCTTGGTCTTCATGCTGCACCTTAGTGTTCCCTTGGACAGGCTGCCCCGCACGGCAGAGGGCTCACGGGCCGACGTGCTGTTGGCCGAAGAGACGCCGCAGCCAGGCCTTTTCTAAGGAAGGCGTGCAGGCAGCCTGGGGAGATTGCTGCCTCGGCTTGATTTCAGTGCCAAGGGATAAAGGGCTCCTTCTGCTGCTTTTGTCTTTCCAGGGGGTTTGGAGCTGTTTATAAAGCCCTTGACACCAGCAGCGGACAACAGGTAAAGTGCCAACAGCCCCATGCCATTTTGCAGCTCCGGAGCGCTTTCCCCGCTGCTGTGAGCTCTGCCTGGAGGTTTGGGTGGCAGCTCCATGTCTGCAGCAGAGGCTGTTCCTCTGAAGTACACTCTAGGCTCAGGGGGCAGAATGCATTTGGGATGGCCTTTGGTGCTTCTGCTAAGCTCTGCTGTCTAGTGACAAGGCACTTTGGCTCAGCCCGCTGCCTCATCGCAGCAGCACTCGCTCCGTGCTGCTTGTCATCTCGAGCAGGGGGCGTCTTCTCAAGGTAAACGGTGGCCAATGTCATTTCAGGTGGCAATCAAGATCATGTCGCTTGAGGAGGAGATGTCCGAGGAGCTGGCTGCCAATGAAATCCTGGCCATGAGGGACAACAGGAGTCCCAATATCGTTACCTACTTAGACAGGTTGGCGTATTCTCCTGTCAATGTAGCTTTAGCTAGTGCAAGCCCGAAGAGACGATGCCCTTTGATCACTGGCAGAGAAGGGAGCTGGTGGTGATTTCTCTGCTGGTCTCCAGAGAGTGGCAGGAGGTGGAGCTGGTGATCATGAATCTCGTGTGGCACACATAGCTTGGAGAGCAGTTGCTAAAACCTGGCTCGGGCCCGCGAGTGACTGAGGCTGTGCCCATTGCTGTCTCTCCATGCCGTGGTTTTCTTCTTTCAGCTACCTGGTGGATGCGGAGCTCTGGCTGGCCATGGAGTTCATGGACGGCGGCACCTTGTTTGATGTGCTCAGCGCAGTGTACCCGGAGGAAGGACAGATAGGCGCTGTCTGTCGGGAGGTGAGGGATCCCGCTTGTGCTTCCCCAAGCCTGCCCAGGATGCTGCTTGCCAGCTGGAGGTTAAGGACAGCTGGGATTTCTTGGTCTCACCTTTCTTTTGCTGCTGCTGCTGCTGCTGTCACCACACACAGGAGAAGAGCGAGCATGGGAAGTGAACTGCCTGCCGCTGTCCCCGCACTCCTCAGGCTCTGTTCTTGCACTCTTCCATCCTGTGTGTCCTCTGGCGCTGGTGCTGGCTCACTCGCTTGGTTTCACTTGCTTCCTCTTCTTAGCTTTGCCTGGGAATGTTAGCCTGGAGCCTGTCTGTCTGTCCTACATTCCTTGCCACAGGAAGGCAGCATGCAGGCGGCAGAATTTCCAGCTAAGGCCAAAGAGCCGTCCTCAGCTGCAAAGGATAGCATTGCAGCCCGCATGGCGACGGATTCTGGAACAGCTCTAAGGTGCTGCTTCCTCCTCTGCTGCCACTAGGCTTCCCCAAAAATCTTTGCCGTGCCGCCTCCCAGCCAAAGGTGACACGCTTCCTACCCAAGGCCGGCGGAACTTTTGGGAGCCCGGATGCCTTCGCTTGGAAATCGAGAAAAAAACTTCCAAGAGTGTTGAAGCAGCAAGCTCTTCTTCATGACAGCACCATGATGCTGTGCCCTCGCTCACAATTCCCTGAGAAAGCCGTCAATCCCGTTGAGCTCTTTCCTTTCTGGTGGGATGAAATCCGATCCTGTATGTTAACTTTCCCTCCCTCCTTTTTCTCTCTCAGTGCCTGCAAGGACTGCATTTCCTTCATTCCCGCCAAGTCATCCACAGAGATATCAAAAGCAACAACGTCCTTGTGGGCATGGATGGATCTGTCAAGTTGGGTGGGTATCCCTGCTGGGCTGCAGCATTTCCAGCACCTGCCGTGCGCTTGCATTTCGGTGACTGCCACTTGGGCAGAAGCGCCGCTTGGCCAGTGCGTGAATGGTGAGGGTGTTGTGGAAGTGGCCGATGCCTTCTTTGCCTGGCTCCAGGCACGTGGAAGGAGAGCTCAGCTGCTTTTTCAGCTCGATTCAGCATGGCCTGGTCAGGCTTGGAGTGGGCAATGGTTTTGGCCGCTTTGCCAGTGGGAGCTGGCTTTGACAGGCTTTGTTTTTGGCCTCAGGTGACTTTGGCCTCTGTGCTCAGCTCAGCCCTGAGCGCAGCAAGCGCAGCTCCAGCGTCGGCACTCCCAGCTGGATGGCACCGGAGGTGGTGAGAGGAGAAGCCTACGGCCCCAAAGTGGACATCTGGTCCCTGGGCATCATGGGGCTGGAAATGGGGGAAGGGGAAGCTCCTTACGAGCGGGAAGCCCGTCTCAGGGTAAGGTGCAGCTTAACAAGAGGGCTCTGTGTGGAGAGAGCTGATGTGGCTAGCAAAGGAGCAGGTGCAGTGTCCTCTTGCATCCATGTGCTGTAGGTTTTTGAACTGATAGAAAGGAACGGGCCCCCAAAACTGCAGAACCCCAGGCACCACTCGGCTCTCCTGCGCGACTTCCTCCGCTGCTGCCTGCAGGCAGACGAGGACAGGCGCTGGTCTGCCCAGGAGCTCCTGCAGGTAAGAAAAGCAAAGGGGCAAAAAGCCCTGTCAGCTGAGGACACCTGCATGAAGGCATGAGGAGGAGTGTGGGCCACGTGGCGCAGGCAGTTCCCAGCACAGGAAGGCGCAGGGGGACATGCTGCCCTCGGTGCTCTTTGTGTGTCTTCCTGGTAGCCAGGGAATCCTGCTTGAGCCCGTGAGGATGGGACCCTGGAAAGTAAGAGTTCCTTTCTTTGTTCTTTTTCCTCTGGGCAGCATCCCTTTGTGACCTCCGGTGATCCTGCCTCCAGCCAGGCTGCTCTGATCATCTCAGCCAAGCAAGTGCAGGAAGACTGGAGAGGAGACACCTGCGCCTGAGGAGGCCCTTATGCCCCGCCAGCCGAGAGGAGGGAAAAGGGGATGTGTCATCTTTGGGCAGAGCTCCAGCCATCCCCCGAGTATTAAGAGGAGCTGTGCCATAGATAGGAAATATGATTTTTTTTTTCGTATTTGCTCAGTTTAGGTGTTTGGTTAGGTTAGGTAAGGTAAGGTGAGGTAAGGTAAGGTAAGGTAAGGTAAGGTTAGGTTAGGTTAGGTTTGGTTAGGTTAGGTTTGGTTAGGTGTGTGCTAGGTTCAATTTAAAGCTCTGTTGTTTTTTCTTTCTCAAAGAGATGAAAGTTTAAAAGAATTAGGAGATATAGGGATCAACATTTAAGGGCTATGGAACGTAGATAGCTTAGATAATAGAGGATTGTTTAGCTTAGAGTGTTGTTAATTTAAGGAAGCTCTGAGGTATCTTTGAAGTAGAAATGAAAGAATTGTCATAAGAAGAATTAAGCTGTGAGAGGAAAAGCTGGGCTGCAGCCAAACTGGAGCCTGCAGGCGCTCCAAGCTGTCAGACTGAACAGGCCACCTGCAGGACAGAAGGATGAAGATGGAGAAGTAGCGAGGGGATACTTTGTTTCAGCCCGAGTGAGAATAAAAGTCTAAAATATCCAGAGTGTTGTAAGACTCCCTTCCTTGCCAGGCTGTAGCTAAGTGGACGGTCCCCTTCAGAGGCCCAAAGAACATAGTGAGGTAAGCAGCTTTGCTTGCCTGAAGCGTGGAATGCCCGCAGGAAGCTGCCAGACTTGCGGGTAATGAACGCCAGGTAATGAGCTCCCATTCAGGACAACACCAGGAGGCAGATGTGCACTCCTTTCTGGGCCTCTTGTCGTGGAGATGTCAGGGTGATCAGCAGGAATGACCATTTTGTTCCCAGCCTCCTCTCGCTATGTCACCTATGGGATGGAATGGCATTCTCATAGCGGCATCTGGCCCTTCCTCCCTGCTTCTCTTTTCCCCCCTTTTCAGCCCAGAGCCCCAGGGACCATCTGGGCCAGCCTGATCCCCCACGGCTGTGTGCAACCACCAGGGCCTCCTGCACAGCCCCATTGCCACTCTGCTGCCTCCTTGGCCTTTTCCCACATCTGGGCCAGCCTGCTTTTGCCAGCTGTTGGGCACACACACACACAGAGCATACCGCACCTGTCAGGGAGCAATTTGATGCAGGAGCCCCCGCTAAGCACGGCTCACCAGCCCGGCACTTTTCCCACCGAGCTGTGGCTCCATTTGGACTCCATCTGCAGGGATACCCACTGTGAGGGACCGCTCAGGGACTGGATGCTCCTTGACTGGTGCCCACAGGCCTGATTTCCACGCCTCCCCATTCCTCCTAGCCCTAAGGCTGCCTCAGCCTTCTAAACACAATTTTTCTTACTCTAATGCCTTGCTGTGCTTTACTTCATACTCTAAGCAGGAGTACACAGTTTTGATGGTCTTTATTCTAGAATTAAGAACAATAAGTTGGAAGTGCTGCTAGAGTTTGTCATTTTGAACTTGAAGCAACTGCAAAAAGTAGAGAAGCTTTCGGTGCAGCTTTTCAGTTAATTTGAAGTCTCCTTCCTCTTCACTCAGTTTCAGCATATCTGTTGATTTTCCTTTGCTGTCATCTTTTAAGCTTCATCACTTGTCTATGGATCTGTAAAAAACCCCTGTCAACCCAGCGCAAATTTACTAGCCTTTGTAGTTTTCCTCCTCTGGAAAAGCTGAGGCTCCTGTGATCTTCTCCTGTGATCTAGACTTTGATTCCCCTCTTGGCTCTGGCTAAGAGCAGAACAAATGGAATTTATTACCTGCTAGTAAGATCTGCTTGCAAAGGCCGCAGTTAGAGCTAAGCATAAGGCTTCTCCTCCTCCGCCGAATACACATCTTTGTGTCTAGGCCTGGCGATTTCCAGGAGCACCTGGAAGCTACTGCCAAGGACAAAAGTCTCACTCTTGCTGGTTTTGACATGGAGTTTTTGGTAGGATTTTGATCTACATCTACAGTCATCTACAGGAACTGGATTTTTAGATACAAAGTGCCTTCAAGCAACATTTCTAAGCATAGTGGGCAAGGAAGTCTGGATACTAATGAGTTGTGGTTGGTTTTAACTCTGTGTAACATCTGGTACAATATCCCACACCGTGTTATTTTTGACTCTTTCAGGCATTCAAAACTTAGGCTTATTCTTGTCAACACTTTTCTTTCCTCCCTTCAGAAATCTGCATGCCCAGGACTTGTGTTTCCTACTTCATCCTGGGTCATTTAATTTGAAAAGTTTTAGACTTGGATTTTCAACAGTGAATTGTCATTGGCCCAGACTTCAAATTCTCTCAGCACATTCATGTTTTCAACATGACAATTTTTACACTCCAAAATAGTATCTTTCACAGAATTTTAGTAAAAAAAGAAATGGGTGAAGAGCCCTTCACTTAATGCTTTTGCTTCATGAAAATTCCATATTGATCCAGAATAAAGTGGATTTATCTGGATACTCCTGGAAACTCCATGCCTTCTTTCTCCCCTTCTGTAGGAGCACTGGCGGGTGGGACGGCCGGGACGGACGGAGACGAGAGATCTCTGCAGCCAGGCCGTGGAACCTGCGGCTCATTGCAAAGGGCCTGGGTGCAGGGCCCTGCTTGGAGCTGCCAGGCACAGCTCGGAGCAGGCCCGAGAGAAGAGAGGGGCAGAGAGGATGAGAGGGGGAGAGAGTAAGAGGGGAAGAGCGTAAGAGAGCGAGGTTCCCGCTACAATACAATAAATCTTCTTCTCTGTTGAATAGTCTAATTCTCACTAACCAATCTAGTCCAAGATACAAATCCTATAGCATTTACATCCAGCCTGTAAGAATCATTACATTACCATACTGTGTTACATTTTAAACCCTAAAAACTCCTCTTTGGACCCCTCTGCTGAGCTAGTAGGGTCTGCTCTGAACCTTGGACCTGCCTGCAAGCAGAGGGAATTGTTTCCTCAAAAGGGGATTACCTTCAGTTGGGCCACACCATTGTTTTCCAGTTGTTCACTAACTAAGGTATCTCAAAGCTTGCTTTCATTTCAATCTTGCTTATAGTTTCTATATTCTCAAAATCTTTTGCCAGACAATCATATTTATAAGGCTTTCCTGTTTCATCTTCCTCAATACCCTTCCTTTCCTCAATACAAGGAATACCAACATTTCTTATGCCATGATATTTGTTGCCAATATGTTTGTTTGAAGATCATGCATTTAGTAATGCAAGTTATTAAAATCATCTGATCTGGAATCCCTTCCCCACTTCAAAACCCACACACTTCATTTTTGACTCCAGCTGCAGCAGACCTAGACATCTCTTTCACCTGCTTTCTCTCTTGTAATTGACCAGTCCTTTCTCTCTTTGACTACTGATTTGGTCAAATAAAACTAAAATGCAATGATCCCTTGAAACATGATGCTCTAGTCAGCATATTTCCTATTTTCCCATTTATTAGGCAACAAGACTTCATTCTGACAGGTAATAAATACAGACCTTCAGCTTTAAGAGGCAGAGCACATGAATTCCATTCAAATGGGCTCCTTCATATTTAGTTTCTCTTCAGAATGACTCATGAACCGTTTCAAGTTTGGATAAGCAATTAATGCATCAGTGACTAACACACAAGGAAGAGATGATTGTGAGCAAGCAAATAATGGCTTGCTTAGCCACACAGCAGGCTCTGCACTTTTGAAAGAGAATTTCATTACATTTTGTGAGTTTTAAAGAAGCAAACGGAGAACAAAAGTCTCTATATGTTTGGAAGTATCATATATAATTCTGCAAGTGTTCATGTGAGAATCTACAGAGTATCCTGCTTAATGATACATGTAGTTGTGCAGTTTTTTAATTTGTTCATGGGTATGTTTGTGTCAATAACCACATGGAAAGGAATTTTTCTTACATCTTGCAGGAATATTTAAATGGGATGAATATTCATGCTCTAAGCTCTGTGGGCTGTGGCAAGAACACTAATGCCTATATAGCAAGGTTTCCTTTTACAAAACCCTTTTTTCCTACTCCTTTCCAACTTGTTCCCTGCTCTCCTTGGGTCAGCAGAGCAGAGCCACTCTGCCTCCACCTGGAATTTGTCTGTCCCTTTCTTCTTCCTGTTCCAAAATCACCCTTAATCCCTGCCTCCCACAGCTCTGCTCACTGACAAATAAGTGCAGCACCAACCAGTTCATGGTCTCCACACCTGTGCATTATTTGCTGCCGTTCTGCAGAACCCAGTGGAGATGTGTGGGCTTTGCTACCACTGGTGGATTTCTGTATTTTCACATCTCCACAATTGTCATGGATTTAATGCTGCTTCTGCTCCTGAAGTCTCTCTATGTCCATTTATCTGCTGCTATTGCTCAGGGTCCCCAGTGCTTTTCAGCTGGAGCAGAATTGTTTTAGCAAACACCTGTGTGAATGCTCGTGCAGATACAGTGTAATAGGGACTTAGGAGAGCTGCATCATACAAAACAACATCAGTGGGCATTTTTAGGAGAATCTGAAGAAAAGGGGATGTAGTTCTTACACTCTGGACAACAGCTCCAAGTGCCTATTGTCACAGAGCACCCTGCAGATCATCCTGTGCTCCTTTGTGCTCGGCCTGAGGTGCCCGTGCTGCTCTCTGGGCTTGTGCAGAGCCAAGGAGATCCCCGTGGAGGCCACTCTACAGCCTCATGCATGCACAAGAACTTTAGGACACATTTAAGCCTCACACACATGCAAAAAACCCAAACCAAACTGAAACACCACAACAAACTCTGAAAAACGCCAATCACTTGTTTTTAAAATTTTAAAAGTTTAATAGTAATAAAATGGTTATAAAAATAGTAATACAGTTAGAGTAGTAATAATTTGGACAATTTGAATTAGGACAATATGAGACAACAAATACAAAGAGTTACGGACGTCCAGGTACCTTTTTCTGGGCAGCAAAAGCTCAAAAAAGGACACCCGTTAACACAGGATTAACCCGTAAAAGCAACAGCCTGTTGCATATTCATACACTTCATACATGATGCATAAATTCCAAACACAGGATTCTGTCTGGTCATTGTCAACTTCTTCCTCCGAATCCTAACAGCGCCTTCGAGGCGGGAAGAAGTTCATTTCTTCTGATAAGAGGGCCATAAATTCTTTTTCTCTGAAAGATTTAGGTGTCCTGTGGCTGCTACCTCGCTGCAAGCCCTTCCTTTAAAAAAAGTATCCTACATAGCATCGTTTCTATTTTAACAATTTTTATAACCTAAAACTATATTTAACACGGTACTTAAGAGAATTAATACAGCATTACTTTCTAACACAAGACATATAACATTCATTTTAATATTTGCAAAAAGCCAATCATAAAATACATGCATTTTTCACAAAACCAAAAAACCCATGGAAATTTGTTTCCAAGTTATAATCGATTGTCTCGTGTCACCTCCATTCTGTTTTCCAAAGCAGTGTCAGTGTTCAGACAGAAGGACAAAGAGAGGTTTTAGCAGGACTGACCAAGTTTTGGAGGGATGGAGCTGCTCTCCCCCATCAGAGCCTGCTGGCTCTGCCTTTCTGTCTGGATGGGCGGCACAGCCGCGGCCATGGCAGAGCAGCCTCCTGTGCCCCCGCAGTGGGGCTCAGCAGCACTTTAAGCCACTCTCACCCTGCACTGCCCAAGGGCTGCTCTGGCAGCGTCCTCAGCTCTCTCTTGCCCCTTTCCCTCCGTGCTGCCCTGGCAGCTGAAAGCCCGGCTGGCCCAGGGGGGTCTGGGCTCTCAGCCACAGTTGGGTTCTGCTGCTCCAAGCCTGGAGCTGCCACGCTGGGGAAGCCACAGCTGAGAGCTTCCCTGGAGTGCAGCAAACAGAGGGCCTGACACGAGGGGAAAGGGCCCTGAGGTCAGGCCAGAGATGAAGGAAAAGGAAATGGGAAAGGAGAGAAGAGAAAATTCACAGGGCTTGAGAGCTGAATCTTCCCTGCAAACTTTGCATACAAGTCTGGGTTCCCAAAAGATCACTGGTGTCTGAGTTTATTATGAAATAAAAGAGATTAAAAAGAATATTGATTAGTTGCTTATCGGCTATTCTGAGCACTGATGATTTTGGGATCGGAAGGAAAATGGAGTATGTGACCCTGCTATTAAAAAAAGATACATATGCATATAAAAATGTAGGAATCAGAAACACAACATAAAAAACCAAAGATCAAACTAATTCTGGCATTTCCTCATTTTGAAAGTAAGGAATCTGAGCTACAGGTTTCTAAAATCCTTGCAGGTACTTTTATATGTAATACAAGCATACAAGACTTCAGAATGGCAATTTCAAAAGCACTGTGTCTTCACCATGTTCTAACAGTTTTCCAAACAGTTGGAGACAAGAAAATATCAAAGTTCTGGAACCTCTCAAGTCCTTTCATCTCAGTCTAATCCTGAAAGAAAAATCTAAGTTATTGTCTTCTGAATAATAGGTATATTATATTCTATTAAGGAGACATTTGCCTTGTTGGTTTTTTTTTTAATCAGCTGTCCAGTACTGGGAAGAAAACAAGGAAGAAAACAAGATCTTTCTGGAGGCCTAGAATGGTAGCAGAAAGAAGAATTTAAGAGACTCCATTTAGAGCTTCATTTTTCTTACTGGTTATTTTTTCTGGAATTGCCTAGCTAAAACCTGCCAGAATTGCTCTAATAGACTGATTTCTTCCAAGAGAGTAAGAAGGAGAGGAAAATACAGGTCAGTCAGCCTTGCCTCCATCCCCTGACAGGTGATGGAGTAGCTAATCCTGGAAACCGATCCAAACAAATGGAGAAGAAGTTGATTGGGAGTGATGGTTAAGCTACCTGATGCCCGTGACAGGACAGCCAAACGGATGGATATGGGTGGAGCAATGGATGATGTTTACCCCAGCTTTCCCCAAGCCTTTGAGACAGTCTCCTACAGCATCCTTAAACACAAACTGCCAAAATGCCCAGCGAGGAAGGCTGAAAAATGGATGAGGACTGTCATCAGTGGCACAAAGTAGAGCTGGAGGCAAGTCACGGGTGCTCTGAGCCCCAGGGGCTGATGCTGGGGCAGATGCTCTTTAATGTCTTCATTCAAGGCCGGGCTGGAGGAGCAGCTCACCCTCAGCAAGTCTGCAGACAAAACAAAGCTGGCAGGAGCAGCTGAGAGCCCAAATGATTGCACCATTCAGAGGGACCTCGGCAGGCTAAAGAACTGGCCTGAGGGGAATCTGATGGAGTTCAAGGATGGGAAATGAGAAGTCTGGGACCTGGGCAGGAATAACCACAGGCATCAAGAGCTGCAGGAGGCTGACTGCGAGAGAAGCGGCTGTTTTCTCTTCCTTGTCTTGCTGGTTGGGGGTTGTAGCGCAAGGCCAAGGCAGAAGGATGCCTGCAGGCAGAGAAAGAGGGGGTTGGCAGCTGGCCCTGCCGAGCCGAGCGCGGCCAGCCCCGGAGCCGCCCCGCCCGCGCTGTGCCCGCAGCCCCGGCTCTGCCGCGCTCGTCCCCGCCAAGTCCGGCCCGCGCCGGGGCCGCGCTGGGCGCGCGCGGGCCCGAGCGCAGCGCCCCCCTCAGGCCGCGCGCCGCCGGCGCAGCCGCGGCCGTTGCGCTGCGGACGTTGTGGCCACAGTCGGCGATGGACGCCATGGCGGAGCTGCCGCTGCCCGCCGGACTCAGCGCCGGCACCTTCCCCGCCAAGCTCTGGCGCCTGGTGAACAGCCCCCGCGTCCGCTCCGTGCGCTGGGACAGCCGCGCCCAGGGGCTGCTCATCGACCGCTGCCTCTTGGAGCGAGAGCTGCTCAGCTCGGGCCACGCCCACAGGGGCCGTGGCCATGGGCCGGCCCCGGTGCCGCACACCTTCAGGGCCACGCAGTTCCGCAGCTTCGTGCGGCAGCTCTACCGCTACGGCTTCCGCAAGGTGCCGGGCTGGGTGGGCTCGGCTGCGCCGGGCGATGCCGGGGCCTGGCTCCACTACTGCAACCCCTGCTTTCGCCGCGACCGCCCCGACCTCCTGCTCCGCATCAAGCGCCGCAGCGCGGCCAACAGGCAGCGGCCGGCGGCGGGCCGGGAGGGCCGCAGGCGCCCGCCCTGCGGCTCCCGGCAGCTCCCCGGGCCGCGGCCGCTGCCGGCCGGGCGGCGCGGGCGCGGTCGCTTCCAGCCGCTGCCCAGGGAGCGGCCGCCGCTGCCGGCCGGGCGCCCGCCCAGCGGCTTCCTCCTGCTGCACAGGGAGCGGACGCTGCCGGACGGGCGGGAGCTGCGCAGCCCCCGGCCCGGCCGCCTCCAGCAGCCCCCCGGCGAGCGGCCGCTGCTCGTCCGGCGCCCGCCCTGCGGCTTCCACCTGCTGCACAGGGAGCGGCCGCTGCCGGCCCGGCGGGAGGGGCCGAGCCGCTTCCAGGAGCTCTACGGGGAGCGGCCGCCGCCCGCCGAGCGGGAGGTGCTCGGCATCCCGCCCTGCCACTTCCTCGGGCTCCACGGGGAGCGGCCGCTGCCGCTCGGGCGGGAGGGGCCCGGCAGCCGCTCGCAGGAGCTCTACGGGGAGCAGCTGCCTCCGGCCGAGCGGGAGGTGCTCGGGCTCCAGCCCTGCAGCTTCCAGCAGCTCCACAGGGAGCAGCAGCCCCCAGCCTACGACGCCCGAGGTAGGAAAAGAGCTGTAGCCTTGTTTTTCCGAAAGGTCGTGAAAAGTGACCGTTTCAAGTCTTTTTCCACAAGGCTCTGTCATTCTCGGCCAGAAGTTGTCAAGCCTACTAGCAAGGGGCACCTAGGAGGCCGAAAGATTCTCTGCCTTGTTTGCCTGTGTGCTTCCCGTGATGTTTGATCCACAGCAGCACTAGAGCTCTGTGTCCCACAGCCACGTTGTGGAGCCTGACCAATGTGTTTGGATTCTTGCAGCCAGCCCGGGCGCTTCAGGGCCCAGCGCTCCCGCTGGCAGTGCAGCTTGTGCAGCATGGACGGCCTCCAGCTCAGCACAGAACGCGCCTGGGGAGGAGGAATGGCCACCAGCAGATCTAGGCCTTGCTGTAGAGAAAATGATTCGGGAGATCAGGAGGTCCCTGTCTGAAAGATCTCCCTCTGCTCAGGTAATTCCATTGGATGGGGATCAAAGGGGCTGGACTGAGAGCTTTTGAACCTTGTGACACGGTTGAGAAGCAAAGGCTTCTTTAATTGAACTTATTTCATTATTATTTAGTTATTGAATTATTCTCGGTTAAGAAAGATTTCTAAAAGAGAGGATGAAGAAGAAACAAAGAAGAGGTTTTACTTGCTGGGAAAGAGGAGAAGAGTGTTTGGGGAATTGGCCCTGAAGGCCAAGTGTCCCGTGCAGGGAGGGGCATGCCAGAGGTGCCTCTGTCCCAGCTGCAGCAGATGTGGGCTGTGCCTCTTTTGGGTGGGAAGGCCAAGGCAAAGCAAGGGCTGGGCTGCAGCTGCTGCTGCTGTTGTTAGCGTTCAAAAACACACAATCACATAAGCGATTATATGCGGTGCTTTTTATTTAAGAGCTCTGGGAATCGGGGTAGTTTCCACCCAAATCTGATTCCGACCATACATTCAAGGCGAACGTGTTTTATACTCTATCGTTTTGTAACTTTCATGTTAATTATTAAACTTATATTGTTCTATTGTAGGCACAGATTTCAGCTAAACATAGCTTCTCATGGTTCCCCCTTAAATTTCTAACATAGTTTCTCATGATTCTTCTTATGATTATACAATAATTATATTTAGTTACTAAACAATCATCACATCTAACAATTATATCATTTATCATACTGCTTATGCAGGTGCAGTGATCTGAGAAAACACAAAGCCCAACATTTTCAAAGTCTATGTTTAACATTTTCCAGGGCTCCACTATCACTGTGTGAGCCCTGCCGTGCGTGTAGGCGCTCCCAGAGCCATGGCTGGGGCTGGGCTGCAGCTGCAGCTCTCTGTCCTTTTGCAGATTATGACACGTGTTGGCCAAAGAATGTTTCTCTTTTTGTTGATGTGCTGACCCATTGCCTGCAGTACATTTGTGATTATGACTCAAGGGGGGAGTGGGATTTTTTGGATTTACCAATACCTTATTCTCAAGTGGCATGACTTTTGTCTTCTGTAAAGTCACACATAGCAGTTTAGAGAAGCATTTTATTCCATACTAAAAGGAAACATTGCAGGCTCTGAACCATCTTTAGAATCTTTAGGGTTCTGATGGATGAGCTATGGCAGAAGAGATGAATGTTCTGAAACTGGTCATAGTGAGAATATCTTTGTGTCCAAAGGTAATTTGCTTCATTGTGGACACTTACTTCCTCAGTGGAATAGAAACACTACTTGGTTGTCTGGCTTTTCCTGTCTTTTGGGTTGTTTTTTTTCCCTACCCTAACGATGTACAGATTTTTGCCACTGATCCCAAATGTGATCCTGGCAATACCCAGGGTGCATAAATGTTTGCCTGGATGACACCCGTGGGGCAGCAGCAGAGGGCTCCGAGAAGCAGCACCTTGTGATGGGTTGTGTGAGCGGTTGGCTGCGGGTGCTGAGACTCCCAGGCAGAAATGTGTGCTTTGCCTGTGGGTTTGCAGCACACAGCCCTGGGCAGGGCTGGGAGCGAGCTCTGCCCTTGCTGGCAGCCGTGCTGGCAGCAAGGAGAGCCCCTGGCTTTGTGCTGGCTGATTTCTCACAGCTCTGGGATAAGGCAGGCTCAGAGCGTGGGGGCACGTCCCCTCACTTGGTGTCTTCTGGTTTGCTGTGTTCATGTTTTGTCTCAAAGGTCATTTTGGAAGAGCTTCAGTTTCACCTTGGCCCCCTGAATCCTGAGTTTAAAAGGCTTGTCAACCGTGGGGGCAGTGTTCCCTCCTCTGTGCTCCATGTCCTTTGGGAGTGGAGAAGGAGAGTTATTGTATCCCTGATATGATTCCAGCAAAATAGCGAGTGATCTTTGGGTTCCTTTCTTTCTGTTTTTCTGCTCAGGACAATGTTGGTGCTGCCCCTGATTCTTCAGGAGGGGAGCCTGTGAACAGAGCTGCAGCAGAGGAGGCTTCATCTGGCACCGAGAGCTGCAGGAACAGTTCCCAGGAGCCCCAGGAGCCTGGTAAGGACAGAGCCCACACTGATTTAGAGAGCTGTGAGATGGCTGCTCTGAGCAGGGTTGGTGCTTCCTGGTGCCTTTAGTTCAAATCCTGCACTGGCACAACCTCCCTGAGCCCTGCCCTCAACGCTTCTCCAGAGGCTCTGACACTGAGTCCTCTGCTGTGGCAAGAGAGCAGGGAATAAACCTGACCTTGTGGGAGTTGTGTCACCAAGCTGGGTGTCCCAGTTTTGTGCTGAAGTGGGTGGATAAATTTGCTGCAGGGTGCCAGGGGAGGCCAGGCTGAGCGACTCTTGAAGGAACAGGGGAAAAAAGAGCAAAAAGTCAGGGTAGAAGTCCAAATCACTGACTAAATGTAATACCAGTCTGCTGGTATTGGGCCTGACCCACAAGAAAAACAAGGAGCACAACATCAGAGGCCAGCCAATAGAAAAATCACAGTAACTCCAGTATCAGAAGGAAAAGCTGGAATGACCCCTGATTAGGGAGGCCTAAGAGGAGAGAGGGAGCACTGTGGATCCATTCCTTAGCCAAGCTGGTGCAGCCTGCAGGCCTCGTAGGGAGCTCTGTCCCTCCCAGCCCTTCCTGCCAGAGCTGATGGTTGAGTTGGAGCAGCTGCTGCTGACTGCAGAGGGCAGTTTGTAGATGCCAGGTCATGGAGTTGGTTCATGACTCAGCTCCCAGCACCTTCAGCTTCAGCCATTTCAGTGAGGGCTGAGATCTCTCTGTCAGCACAGAGAAAGAACAAGGCTGGGCTTCCTTGTGGCAGCTGGGACTGTCTGTGTTTCAAGCTCTCCTGGGTGCCCTTTGCTTTGCAGGAACTGAGACTTTATCAAGATACTTCAGTGTTTTGAAACACATTTTTGAACACTTGGAATGGTCCCTGTTCTTTTAAGGGCAGATTGCTTCAAATTGCCAAGTGAGAGTCTGCCTTTCAGGCCATCTTTGACAGCCCCTGGTCGAAGGACAATTGCTGCCCAAGGGAAAGGTGCAGAAGGGCCAATATTGACTGAGCGTTGCCTTTGCTTCCCAGATGCCATCTGACCAACATCTCCAGGAGGGCTGCCCTGCATGGCAGGAAGAGACAGGGGAGAGCCTGTGACCATCGGGCAGGTAGAACTCCTCTGTTTGTAGATATGTTTATAGATTTCTATGGTTCTATTTATTAGTGGGTATAGTTCCATTTATAGATGATAGTGTTCTTTTTATATGGACATATATTGATAGATCTGTAGAGTTAAATGTGGATATGTATATAGTTATAGATGTGATATAATTATATTTTATTATATATTTACATTTATAGATTTTCAGAATTAGATTTTTTATATGTGTATAGTAAAATATTTATATATATATATACACATATGTATGCAGTTACATTTATGAATGTGTATAGTTATCTAGTAAGAGGAATAGGAATGTTTAGATGGAGAGATGGATGGATAGATTGCTGTTTGTGTAGGCCTAGGCTGCATTTTTAGCTCTTTTCCCCCTCGGCTGCCTTTTTCACCTCTTGCTTTTGCCCCGGTGCCCCCTGTGTCCCCTGTCCCTGTGCTGGGTCCGAGCTGGCGGCCGGGCCGGGCGGAGCAGCACTTCCAGCCCCGGCTGTCCCTGGAGTGGTGGGAGCTGCCGCTGGCCCCAGGCACTGTCCCCTGAGGAGCTGCTGAAGGACGGTGAGACAGAGGGGGCTGAGGGGCTCAGGGGGCGCTGAAGGGACGGTGACCCTGAGCTGCTGCTGGGGCTGAGGGCTGTGGGGCAGCCGAGGGCCATGGTGGCACTGAGGTGACAGGCAAGTGGCACAGGCTGGCAGGGTGGTGGGTCTGAGGGGACGGGATGGGTCAGAAGGGACTGAGGGGGGTGAGAGGACTGTGAGGGGCTGAAGAAACTGAAGGGGGCTGGGGGTTCACCGAGAGCATGGCGGGGCTGAGGGGATGGAGGGGGCCAGCAGGGAGCACAGAGGGCTCCGGGACTGCAGCTCTGCCAGGCCTTGGAAGCAATTCCAGAGCCTCCACTTTTGCCACAGCTGCCATGAAGACCTTGAGGACAGCCGGAGACTGACGGGAGCCAGCAGGGAGGAGCTGAAGGCCAGCAGCAAGAGCAGTGAACGGGGACCTGCTGCTGCCAGCCTGGAGAGAGCCCGGGTGAGGCCGCAGGCCCGGGGAGGCAGGTGGGGCTGAGGGTGCCGTGGGCTGTGGCCGTGGGCACTGCCCGGCGGGGCAGGAGCGGGCCCTGCCCGTGCTGGGGCTGCTCAGCGCAGCTGCCCCGGCCGGCACAGGGGCTGTCCTTGGGCAAGGCAGCTGTGCCGGCAGGGCCGGGAGCTGTGCCGGCTCTGCTGGGCTGCCGGGGCTGCGGGACAGTCCCGCCGCGGCTGCGCTCACCACAGCCTGGCCCGCTCGGCTGCTTTCTCTTTCTGACCCCCCTGGGAGGCTCTGACATTTCCTCTTCCCTGATGGAAGTGCAGCTGCTGCCAAGGGAAACGTCCCCATACTCACTCAGTGTTCCCTTTGCTTGCCAGATGTTCCATTTGCTGTCGCTGTCCAGGAGAGCTGCTCTGCACGGGAGGAGGAGACCGAGCGAGAGGCTTTGAAGATGGGGCAGCTGGGATCCCTCTGCTTCGAGTGCTGTTTAAAGATACACAGAGTTGAACGTAGCCACAGTTATTATATGTGTATTTCCATATGTGGGTTGCTATTTGTATGTTTTTATTTCCATGTGTATATTCTTATATTTATGTATATTTATTTTGTTATGAATGTATGCTATGTGTATATATATATTTTTGAAATTACATATATGTGTATAAATTTATCTATGTAGACATGGATATTGTTATATCTGTGTTAATTTCTATTTCCTCTGGGTAAAGTTGTGTAGATATCTCTTTTGATACAATTTTTGTTATATGGTTTTTAAAATAGGAATATTGGTAATTGTATAGGTATATAAGTCTATTTTTAAATGCATACTTATCTGTTTCTGGATGTAATTCTATTTACATATCTATGGAGATATTTTTGTATTCCTAGATGAGCTTAATCTTTGTAGTAATATGTAATAAATTAAGTTGTTAAACACCTAATTGATCTTTGTGTATAGTGCGTTGTTGTGGAGGTTGGCAATAAATTAACTGAAGTTGGTATTTGTATATTATTACTTAGAAAGGTTGTAATAATAGAATAAATTCCTGTTTTTAACCTAAATTGAGATTTGTATAGTTCTGTATTGTCGGCGTGGGTGTAGCACTTTGTAATAAATGACATTTTTCAGCTGAAATTGATTCTCGTGTATTTGTGGATCAGCAGTGCGGCTGTAGCAATCTGCAAGAAATGCCATTTGTCAGCTGCGATGGGTGTTGTGTGATTTGTGCTACCCAAAGCCATGAGCAGATGGAAATGCTGGAGGATTTTGGCCATGCAAGTCTCCGGCCATGCCCAGCACATGCCCCACCTGCACTCAGGCTGGGCAGGGGAAGCGCAGATTTGGGCTGGCAGCAGAGCCCCACCTTGGCTCAGAACTCGCTGCAGAGGCCTGCTGAGAAAATTCCGGGGCTCCACTGAGAGCAGAACTCCAAGCAGGAGCAACCCTGGCAGGAGAAATCATTCACAATGAAAAAAGAGAGAAAATGTGGCCAAGCAGATGTGGGGACACTCTGTGAGGCTGATAAAATGCTCTGAATCACCCCTGCCTGGCCACGTCTTCTGCAGAAATGTTTTGTTAAAAACTGAACACCTGCCATGAAATACAGATTGCACTTTCCCCTTCACTTACCTTGCTGTGTGAGTGGAGACATTCTCTCCTTAGCACTGAGAATTTTTGCCCTTCAGCACCTCACATTTAATCAAAGATGGTGTACTACCACTTGGCACCATCAATGAAAACAGCCCTGCCCTCGTGGCAGCGTTTGCAAAGTCTTCCCTCCTCCTGTCCCCACATCTGACAGATGGAACCATCCCCTCCTGTCCCAACTGTGCCTGAGCTGAGTGAGGGCTCCAGGAGCTCAGGAGGCTGCAAGAGCACCGCACGTGGGAAGGTTTTGCAAAGCTTCCTAAGCACCAGTAACCTCTGGGTTTGCCAGTCTTCCCCTGCAATATTGTCCTACTCAAGAATGATCCTGGAGGACACTGTGCCTGCAGCTTACTCAAGTGAAGTTTGTTTTCTTCAAGGCTTGAATAGAGGAAAATGAAAATTGTGGTTTTTAGAGTGAAATTTGGGGTTGGTGCGGCTGGGTTTGCTCCACTATTTGCTGTGGAAAGTAGGGTAAAAGCTTTAAATTCCCAGCAGAAGCTGCCTACCAGCCCACACAGAGCTGAATGAGGCCCAGGTGGGCTTGCTGCATGCTGGTCCAAGGGAAAAGCTGGAACAAAGTCCCCTTTTATTGCAGATGGAGTCTGTACTGGTGTCTCCAGGGCTGTCTGTGGTAAGACACGGCAATCCAGCCAGAGAATGTGGATAGGAGAGTTCCAACAGCAACCTGCTTCTCCAGGGTGAGAGACGAGGCCAGCCCAAAAGCCTGGAAGGTGCTCTGGGCACTGGAGAAGGCCAGGCTGTCCTTGTGCAGGGATGGCCTTCAAAGGGCACCTCACACCTTGTGCTGCTGACCAAGGGCAGCTGGTGGCCTTCCACAAAATGCTTCTTTTGTCCAGCTCTTGGAAAAGTTCCAGCCAGCAACAATTCCTGCTGCTCACACCAGCCCTTTCCAAGCAGGAGGAATTTCAGCAGCAGCCTGACAGCTTAGTGGCAGGAGAATAAAATACTCAGCTGAGCATTATCAACTCTCTGTCAGAAGCCACATCCTCAGCCCCTCATCTCCTCCAGTTGTCTCAGACGTGGAGGAAGCAGCAGGAAATCTCTGATCCTGGAAGGGAAAGCAGAAGGAGGAGAGGCAGTGGCTGGTCCCTGGGGCCTTGGGAGCAGTGAGAGCCATCCAAAACAGGATCTCTGCCGGGCTGTGGAGATAAGAGTGACCAACCAGCAATGCTCTGTGCGAGACTGGAGCCAGATTACCAGAAGCAGTTACACTGATTATTGACCTCCACAATTAGAAATGCACAACAACCACTTAGGTGACTTAATCTGGCCATGATCTTTAGCTGCTTGTTGTGGTTCGTTTTGAGTTTGTTCTGTTCCCCCTTTCTTTTGTCATGATGAAAGGTCCTGTCCGGACTCAGTTAACTGTCAATAGCCAAACCCCTCCCCAACTTCCATGGTTACGACATGAACCCTTTAATTCTCCACCCCCAGTTGCTTGCCTGTCACTCGGCACCCCTGCCTCTTTTTCCAGAAGCTTCTGGCCAGGGTGTCGGTGATTGGCTCAGGGACCGGGACCCCTCCCTTAGTTGTGTATGATTGGTTTTGTCGTTATGTCAATCCTCAATGTATCCTTCCCTTCTTACTCCAGATTTGTTACCCCCCCCCTCCCCTCCCACCTTCTTTATAAACCGAGGTTTTCCCAACCTTGCGGCTCTCAGCCTCTGGATTCATTGGGAGTGTTTGGTCCCTCTGGGGCCCAATAAACCCAATTATACCGAGACACTGAGAGACGCCTCTTCTTTCCTGCGGGTTGGAGTTCAGCGGCCAACGTCCTCAAGGCAGGTTCATTGCCTTAGGCGCGGTACCTGGCTTCGAGTTGGGGAAGCGCCCCACTGGCTGGAGACGGGCTGGTCATCTAGCCAGGGCGTACTCTACCGGCCACACCGCTCCAAGCTGCAATGCCAAAATCTCATCAAATATGTTGCTATCCTTTAAACAAGGAAGGAGAGCACAAATACCGACAATTCTCATCAGCCTTCTGGGTTGGAAAGACCATTTAATTTATGCTCCCTTAGCTGTCACCCTAAACTGCTGTGCAAACCTTAGGTCTCTGTTGGACCTCATAAACTTCTTGAGCATCAACTTAGGTGCAAACCTGCTACAAAACCCTTCAGGCACCACACTGATTTAGAGTGGCAGGACTTCACTGTTCCAGCAGAGAATTTCAGTGCCTTGCTATCTGGATGTGATAGGATTTTCCTCCTGTCCCAACAGACAACAGGGGAAAAGATTTGTTTCTATTATACCATTACATCTAAATCTTTGGTTTGAGAGCAAAAGGAAAATGTTCCTTTAAGAAGTAAGTTCTGCCTGGGCTTTTTGGCATGAGGACAAACTGTGGGGTGCTGGCAGGAGCAGCACTGTCCCTGTGGTTGCAAACCCCCTGAAGGATGAACAGGCTGCTGTCACAGGGGCCACACCTGCAGCATGAAAAGCCAGCGTGCCAATAACTCGATGCAAACTAAACACAAGTGACACAGCTCTGCATCCTCAGCAAGAACTTGTCTCTGCAGAGATGTTGCTGACAGACTCAGCTCTTGTTTGCAAGTGCTGTTAAATTGTCACACAAATCAACCACCCCTCCCTCTCTTGTCCTTCTTGGCGTCGTCCGGCTGCTGAGCTGCTGCAGAGAAAGAAGAGGCAGAGTCCTTCAGGGCAAACGGGGACTTTGCAATGGGCAGAAACTTCCTCCTTTCTTTTGTTTTCAGTGACAACAGAGGGGTTTGTCTTCAGTCCCTGTGTCAGCAGGGAAATTGTGCCTGCCCGTCACACCTAGGATCTGAACAACCTGGATTTTTATTGGTGGAAAACCCACAGTGACCTGACCTTCTGCAGGAATATGGAGAGAAGAGTCAAAAGGGATTCCTGGAATGTTGCAATAAGCAGATAGTGGTCTTAAACATATATAGATAAAAAGGCATAAAAGCTCATAAAAGCGTATGGAACTGATGTAAACCTAATAAAAACAAGCATTTTATTGTAGTAAAGAGTGAGGGTTGCAGACCACAGTGTGAGAAATAGCTACTCACTTTTCATAGTTTAGGAAGGTTTATTAAACCTTATCAAAAATACAACAGAAGACTGAATAAAGAAAAAAGGTTACAGCACCAGCAGCAAAAGATTTTCCTCGCCATGTGCTCAACCCCCTCCCGCTGGAGGCTTTCCCTTTTGAACCCTTTAAGCCCTCCCAAAGTTCTGTCCATCAACCCCTTCTTCGCTGTCCAGTGGTGGAGATCTCTTCCTCAAATTCTGATTGGGGGCTCAGGTGTCGCCATAGTGACAAAGCCAGCCCTCCCAGATGTCCCAGCCCCAGTTTTCCCTTGATAACCAGGGCATGGGGTGCAGCATAACTATAAATCTATAAAACTTTCCTTAAGTTATATACATGATATTTGTCTATTAATTGTGAGAGTCAATCATCACATTACTCAGATATCTATCACAACAGGAAAGGAAGTTTCTGGTGGGAGGAACACTGGTTTTCAAGGTAGGACCAGCTGTTGAGGTTTGATTTGTTCCCTCTTTAGATTACAAGGAAGTCATGGTGTTCCAGAGTAGAAGCTGGTGCCAAAAGTTTGAGAACAGGGTGTGATATGATCACCAGAGTATTTTATCTGTATCCAGGAAGAAGCCCTGCAGAGCTTCTCTTTGGCTTTGACTGAAAGTAGAAGTCTTGTTTTTACCAAGAATTTTGATCTCTTGGTGTTTTGGAGAAAGAAAAAGAAAACCCCAAACCACCTGAAGTCTGCACTGAGGTGAGGTGTATCACAGAGGGCTGAGGGCTCAGCAAGGCAAGAGACCCTCCTGTAATTTAAACTGTTTGTTCAATAATAACAAGAATTTCTCAGGACATGTTGATTTCAGCAGGCACCAGATTCCTTCTTCTTGTTCTGGCCTTTCACATATCACTAAGGAAAGGTGAGGCTGTGTCATTCCCATTTGGATTTTTAATTCTTCAGAAGTCAAAACTGAATTCAAGTCAGGTTCAATAACACTGTAATTTACATACTTCTAAAATCTTGTAGCCTTTTATATTTGCCTGGAGATTTGAGCTTGTTCCTTGACAAGAAGAAAAGACTACATATGGTACTAATCCTTCTTTGATATGAAACAGTTTTCAACAGAAAACAGGGAAAAATGGCATTGAACACATCATGACTTGGAAGAAAGGTGGCTGCTGCAGCAAATACTTACCAGGACAAAAAGGCATGAGCTGTCATTCTTTATGTTATTGTGTGTGCATGAAATACTGTTACTAAGCCTCTGTTTTCAAGAGTATAAAACACACAGGGCAATGAGAATCTCTGTTTAATCTCCTCACCAGTACAACTTGTGCTGGATACTGAGAGCCCTGTTTAATTACTTTAATGCTTTGATCGTTCCTGTCAATATTCAAAAGCCATTAACCATAGCATTCAGTCTCTGGCAGATATTTGGTCTTTTGACCAACTTTTGACTAATTCTTTTCCTCTCTCTTTTAAAACTCACTGGGCTCAGTTAATATCAAGAGCTAGAAAGCCAAAGCCTGTGGGAAAGCACTATTTATTGTAGCAAACATCTATGTTGTCAGAAAATGTCCTTTAGATCAAATCAGAATTTCCAAGGCCTCTATCCTCTCCCTTTCTCCCTTTCTCTTTCCTTTTCCTCTTTTTTGACCTTTCCCTTCCCCTTTCTCATTCTCTCTTCACTCCTATTGTCTCTTCTTTTCACAGAGAGAGGTTTTTATGACCCGTCCCCTTCAGAGGGATTTACCAGCCCTTCATTAACTCTGCCAGATGCTGTTTGAAGGTGTTCTCTGCATTCTCTGAGAGGCATCTCTGCACCATCCTGCCCCTGCAGATGCTCTTGCTTGGTGGCAGAGGCTGCCACAGCAGTGCCAACAGCAACTGTGCAGCCAGAGCTGCAGAATTTGTCACTGCTGGCCTGAAAGTGCCAGCCCTGGATGGAAATATCAGTAGGAGCTCACGCTCTGCCTCCCCGTGCTGACAAATCCCTGGAATCCCTCCTGCTGGGCTCTGTGGCAGCACTGCCAGGGGAGGCAGAGGATGTGACAAATCCTCAGGGACCCCTCGGGCTGGCTCTGGGCAGCAGCACCTTCCCTTGGCCCATGGTCAGTTCTGCAGGCAGGTGCGGCCCCGCTCCTCAAAACACTCCTTGCTTTTTGGGGGAAATCCCTTCAGCTTTAGTCATTCAAGGCTCTGAAAGGGCCCAAAGACTCAACCCTCTTTTTCTGAAAAAGCAGATGATGGGCAGTTCTTCAGCCCATGGAATTAAAAAGAAATTCTTTTGACCCAAGTAGCCTCCAAGCACATATTTTGTGAGGGAATTACTTTGCCACACATGGTGCACTTTCCCTCTTTCACTGCTAACAAGATCCCAGTGTTTGATGCAAACAGCCCCAGAGTATTTTCATGAATAGCTCACAAAATTGCTCACAATCAACCTCTGGAGAAAAGCAAAGTGTGTTTTCTAATGTAACCAATTAGTTTGAATTTTGAATGTTTTGCATTTGCAGCTGAGGCCCTGTAAGCAATTCTAATTGTTGTCAGTAGGTGAGGTACTTCTCAACAAAGAAATAAGGTTTACATGGCATTTCCTAATGGATAATGGTCATAAAAAAGAATGGATGTTTGGAGAGTCTGTTAGTATAATGTGGTATGTTCAAGGTGTCACACACACACTACAACATCTCTTCTTTATACTTCTGTTTTATAAATACATAGGCCTAAGAATTTATAACTTTTATTTGGCTTAAAAGGTCAAAGACTCAGTAGTAAACACCTGTCTCGCCTCCTGGACCTCCGTTCTGGCCATCCAGGGCCATAGGGTGCCACTTCAAAAGGTATTTTCCAGTCAACAGTAGCAGACATAGGCCCCAAGGCACCAACCTGCCCTCTTTGTGTATCATCAGCAATAGAAATTAGTTCCTTCCAGTTCCCAAATGTCAAAATGTATGTATTTTTGCATGGAAACTATGATAACTTTTGCTGATGTTTGTAACATTTCCCAGGGCCAAAGATGATTAAGATTTCTGAAGTTTTACAAAAGAGAGATGCAAATGTCACAGCAAGCATAGCAAGGATGAAGGTTTAATCAGCCTGAAAAAACCCTCTCTTGCTGAAGTCTCCGTAGAATCACAGCTTGATGCAGAGTGCAGGGGTACCACCTCACCCTGTCCATGGGCCATCCTGGAAATGCAGAGATGCCAGCCCCAAGTCTGGTCCTGTGCCTGTTCCTATGCACAATTGTCTCCAAAATCTGCAGCAGCATGTTAGGAAAATTAATCCACAAACACCAGAGGTTTATGTCTAAAAAAGGAGACAGAGGAGTCCTTTTACTTTATTTGAATAAAGGGAGAGGCCATGGGGCATTCCCCTGGGATCTCTCGAATTTTTGGAGGACACAGCCTCCTTTTTATCCCAATTTCCCGGCCCCATTTCCCTTCTCTCTTTCCCCATTGGCTGAGGTACTTGAGAGGGACAGACTCCCCAATATGCCTGATACTGAAGATTTCCCTCTGATGTATAACCCACCCTTTTCATTTTTAATTCTTATGGAATGGAGGGGTTTTTCTTCCCCATTGTTTCTTTCATCTTTCAATGTCCAATTTCAATTATCAGCAAACCTAAAGTTTATTTGTAAAAGCAAATCTCTTTTTCCATTCACCAATCAGTGGAACCCTTCCCATTGTTAGTTTTATCTCCCAGCAGACCCACAGCTTGTCTGTAAAGACAAATGCACTATTCCTCTCACTAGCTATCCCATAACTTGCCTTTCTGTGCAAACACAGAGGTTTCAGTTGCCCACCTTTCAGAGACTGGAGCCTGCCAGACCAGGATGAGCATTCAGCAATGTCTACTTGAATTATCTGAAGTTTTCAATCCAGAAGCCCAAGCTTATGAAGTGTGATTCCTCATTTAATTTCCTATATTCAAAACTGATTTTCCAGATCTACTCATGAGATTGTTCTCAAGGTCTGCTGAGGATATGGAATGGTTTGGAAAGCAAACTAAGGAACAAGGCACCAAAAAAAATGTTACAGGGCCAGGGAGAAAATGCTAAGGGGGGAAAAGGGCAATTGTGTTTTTATTGCACTGTTATTAGCTTGCAATTATATATATATATATATATATATATATATATATATGAGTATATAACTTGCAATTGCTGTGGGGTACTCAACAGTTTATTCAGGTTGAGAACTTGAGTCAAAAGTTTATTACTTCATTCCTGAAGCTGCACACTTGAAATTCTTCAAGTTTGTACATCCCCCGTGAATCCTGTATGCAAAATACTTGAAAACACATTCTTTATCTGAAAGGAAAAATAGATTTAGGCATCATTGCAAGCATTTTGAAAATTCATAGATTCTCAAAGTACTAGGTTAATTCCTGAGACTATTTTTATCTTTTGCTCTTGTGCTTTTTGTTGTCTTATTTCATATTCTGTTACTACCGGTAACCTACATTAATCCTATCTCACTTCAGTGCAATAATAAAGCAAATAATTACCCAAGGGATGAAAAGAGTCTATTCCTCACTTTCCTGCATAAGGATGAAAATGGAACATTTCAGGGACATCAACAACTCATTTCTCTTAATAGTACCCAAAAAAACCCGCCCCCCCCAAAAAAAGCAGCAAGCTTTAAACACTCCACAAATTCTGGCTGAAGTAAGAAGCTCACAAAGGGCACTAAGCCAGGGAGACGTGCACACCATCACCTCATCTGACAAAAATGAACCTGTTTCTCACCACCAGCCAGTTCATAGACCCAAACTCCATCCCCAGCCCCATGTGGAAGCAGTGCCAAGGCACAGGAACCGGGAAGTGTCCCAGGATGCAGAGATAATGCTGCCAGCAGCACTGGCTCAAGCACATTGAAGTTAAGCTGCTGCTGTACAGCAGTTTCTTCAGACTGCTCGGTTCCATGGTCCTGGCTGCATTGTTCACAACAGCCACTTCAGTACAGGACCTGGTGTAGTGAAAAGTTCTGGAGTTCTCTTTCCTGTCTCGTAAATTCCTATTTCTCTTCTTCTTTAAGACACTCACAACTTGAGACACCTCAGGAGGCAACACTTAATTGCAACCAGTTCCCAAAGTGAGCTTGTAAATTATGCTCTATGTTTACATTATCTACTATGGGGATTTCAAAACTCGAAACTGTTATTTTTTCAGTTAAAAATGCCTGCCAATAAAAAGCTGAAACTTGCCAGTTTTAACTCCAGAGGAGAATACTCTCTGTCCCAGACCACCATCCAAACACACCCTTGCTTGGGTACATACAGCTCTGGTACCTTTTGGGTATCTTGAGTGCAGAATTAAAAGATCCAAGAACAGGGGTACAAATACAAGCACTTGTGTAAACAACTAGAAGCAACTAGGAAATTGTTGGGTTGTTTAAATTTTATAGGAAGAATTAACACAGCAGTAGTAGAAATCACCTTTCTACAGAAGCAGCTCTCACAACTAGCACGCTTAAGACTGCACCACTAGTAGTTACTAGGGGTGAAATCCAGTTGTTACATGCCACCAATAGCATGTGGAACTGCTGTAGGAAAATACCACAGACACATTTTCTTCTCTTTTTCTTTCAGTTCCAAAGGGAGTCATAAAACCTGCCTGGCTCCCTGGGTAGCTGTGTTAACACTAAAAATACTGACCAGCAGAAATGATTGCAATCACACTCTATTAAATGATCCATCGGAATCCAAATTATCAAAAATGAGAAAAGATTTATTTATCTTTTTCTGTGACCAAAATACGGTCCTCAAAACCACCACAGCCAAAGAGACAGCGTCGAGCCCGGGGTGGGCGCTGGGTGAACCTGGATCCCACCTCTATCTCATCGGACCCTGCCCCGTTCATTGCTCATGAGAGCCACTTCTTGCAGGGATGCTTTGTACAGTTTATTATGCCCGAGGCGAAGGAGTCCCAGTTTCTTTTGTAACTCTGCATATTCATAGTTGGTTCTTTCCCTGTGCAGAGCTGGACCATCGCCATTTCCTTGTTGATAGCCAGCGCTGATGGATCGGGGAAGTCGGGTATTCACATGGACCTTTCTGGCGACTTTGGCCATCTTGATCGATGTTATCAACAGGGCAATGATCGCTCTGAGGTGTCTTCCCATGACTGGGATAATGGTGATCATTGTGCTGGGTGCTCTGTTCATAAGCTAAGTGCTGATTGTTCTCTTGCTGCCTTCAGGAATTTCGGAATTTGAATAGACGTCTGCCTCTGGGCTGCTTGTGGTAAGAGACTTGTTTGGATTTCACAATCTTGATGAAATACATGCTTTTAGAGCATGAATTATTTCCCCACATACATTACAACACCACTACAATCTTTCACAGAAGAAGGCAATCATACAGATCAGTGTATGGTCAAATTGCCCCCTAATTCTCATAAAGTCCATCTACTCTGGATACCCTTACTTTGTATTTTTGTTTCTCGGTCATCACAGAACTGAGAGCTGCAAGAAAAAGAGAAAGAAATATGAACAGTCCTTGGGTAAGGGAAATACTGGACTGTCAAGAAACTAAAAATAGTTGATAGCATCTGTACCAGGCAATTTCTTTTACTCTCCACCAGTGTCCATTTCAGGCATCCTGTTAGCATAACTAAGAATTTTGCAGCTAAATGCAATGGGCTGCAATTTGAGAGGCCTACAAGAAAAAAACCTTATCAGACTTTTCTTCCCCTCAAGTGACAGGTGCAAATTACAAAAAGGAAAGGGCCTACAGAAATTTAAAATTTTCTAATTTTAGAAAAATATAGTATTAGCATCAGATTCCAAGGGGATAGAGATATAGGAGCAGCAAGGAAATGCTCCCAGAAATGGTTCCTAGCCTGAAGAGACAAGCTAGCCACAGGAACAGGAGAGAGCCACTTCTTTTAAAATGTGTGAATTACTGAATGCAAGAGCCATTGGCCCTTTCAGCTTCTGTTTTTAACAACAAGTAAGCTATTAACTTGTGTTTATGAAGACTTCATTTGGACTTTAATGTTTTTGAGACAGCTTCTGAGCAAAATACAAAGAAACTACATTACATATTAGTAAATGCAGCATTTAGAATAGCAACTAAATAGTCCTATCTCATAGTTAAACGTTCAGTTCTTCATAAATTGTGATCAAGTCCATGAAATGCAGTACCTAATCCAGTTAAATGCCACCTACACCTCAGATTTGCTTGTGTAACTAATATTTTCCACTCCACTCCCTATCCCTTCTCTCCCCACAGTCCTCAAGCCCTCAGCCAGGCACAAGCCAACTTCTCACCTCAACTGCTGTTAGCAATTACCAAGCACCTGTTGGTAATTACCTGAGCACCTGCCCCACCCACAGCAGCTGTAGGTCCCTGGCTGCTGGGAGAACAGGTCTGAAGTGCAGACCCGAACACCACCAACCCCCCACCACAAAAAAAAAAAAAAAAAAATTACGACTTTTCTAAATAATTTGAGACTAGTAAAAGATCAGGACATGAAGGGACTTGTTTATCCCCTTTAGGCCAGTCAAGAAAAAGTTTATATCCTTCTCTGGAAAGGGAAGACAGGGGTTTTTCTTGAAGCAGAAGCATGTTTTATCAGCCCCCTTCCTCATTTGTCCCTGCTCCCCAGGAGGCCATTCACTAGGCATATATATAAATGTCTATGTCTGAAAACACATCTACATGAGTGCATGACTTGCACTGGTGCAATTTAAAGCATAGATTTTATTGCACCAAGATGCAGAAATCTGTTCCAGAAGAGGCACATCTTGTGGAGCTGTAAGGACCCTGCCAGCACATCTGCTACCAAAGCAACAATTCCTGCTCTGCAGTGGCTTAAGTGGGTTGAGATGGAAGTGTTTCTTCATCAATGCATAAACCACAACAAAGCAGTGGTGACAAGCCTTTTTTCCAAGTCTGACTGATGGTTTGGGAAGCAGGTTTGCCTGCAGAGGGCACACAGAAGCATGACACGTTTGCCTACTGTGCACCTCCAATTTCCACACCATCATATCACTCACTGCTCGGTCACTGAGCAAGCTGACAGTGTATGACAGGTTATCCATCCTGCACAGAAAGTCACAGAAAGAAGAAGAGAGGAAGAAAACACGGAAGATGACAATGCAAAAGAAGTTGAAGAAGTGTGGCAAGGATTGAGCATTAAGGGACAGAAATAAGAAGAGACCATACCCTTGAACTGTAAAATCCTGACAGGAAACTGCAAGTGCTTGCATCTATGAGTTCACCACCCGGACTTGCATGCTTCTCCACATTACCATTCTTTCAAAAATTTTGCTTCCTGGACAAGCTGCCAGGTCTCCAGTACCAGTCCTACCTCCCTTCCAGCAGTCTGCATCTGAGCAGAGAGTTGAAAATAGATCAGGGATTACCTGTTACGCTGTAAGCATTCAAGACAGCCAAAGAACTTTGAGGAAAAAGGCCATACTGAGTGCCCAGGACAAAGAGATCTTAAGAAATTGGAAGAAGGAAGTATTGATTGAGGGTCACAGTGATGTTGAGGTTTAGCCTTTCAAAGGTTTGTTGCTTTTCTACTGAAAACTGCAGGTGAGAAAGCCTAGGCAGAGAAGGGAAGGAGAAGCTGTGTAAACAAACCCATATCTGTATACAAGGACAGAAGCAGATTTCTTCTTCACCAGGCTGAAGAGAGTGGTTTTATTATTCGAAAAACAAAAGCCAAACTCCCCCAAGTCAAATATATATTCTCCCACTACATTTAGACATTACAACAATAAAACTGCACTATAAAACTACTGCAGTAAATTAGTCAGTTAGGAACAATAAACAGGGCACAGTTTAATAGTATCCATATCTATCTTTGGAAAGATGAGCAATTACGATCTACATCCCAGCTCGTGCTCAGTATTTACTACAATCTCAAATAACAATAAAGTCAAACACAACAGATGACTGCTGTTCCTACCTTCTGCTTTCCAAACAGAGTTTTAAAAGATAGTTTATTGCAAAATCAGTCTCAAGTATGTTCAAGGCCTTGGGAGCTCTCTAAGCTTAATTAACAACAGAAATAAAAACTATATCTTTATAACAAAGTTATAAAGATCACAACTTTAACATCACACATATAGAATCCATTTTAATATTTGTGGAGAGCCAAGATTATAATATGTAATTTGTATATAACAATCTATTTGTAATATTGCTGAAAGAAGGCACACTTTTCTAAATACCTACTGGCTTTGGTAACTGCTCAAGGTAATGTAGATTGGGCTGTACTACTGTTTACTCATCTTTCTGTTGCACAGAAATCTTGGATACTTTAGTGTGTACATCTGTAATTCTGACATTTTCTGAAATGAAAGCGAGAGGAGAAATGGGCTAAATTCAGATACCTGAAGTTACGTATCAACATTTGCAGACGTAAATCAAATACCCAAGGAAAGCTTTTCTATGGGAAGAATGCCAGAGCAAGTTAAAATATGTATTGATAAGAATAATCAACACAGTAGAAATGAAGAGCATCTGCACCATAGGAGAGAGGGTATAAAATCACACTCTGCATCAAGAGAACATAATTCGTATTTCTTCACAGCCTTCTCCCTTTGCATGCCCCTCTGCAAAGTGCAAGGGGCCCCAAGGACTGAAGGAGACACAGGGAGTCAAATGGAGACACTTGCACCGATCTCACTGGGGGCTCCCAGGGAAGCAGTTTCCTTGGGAATCAAGCCCCTCTCTTCCAAGGGCACCTCCCCAAATGTGTACATTTCCTGGGGAACACCATCACACCCTTAAGTGCATGGTGCAGAGGTTCATGGACATCACAACATAACCAATATGATCCAGTGAAGCTAAATTTAATATTCCTAAAAAGACTTTTTATAATAAATCTCTACTGTCCACGTGTCTCTAGCTAATACATGATTGGTTTATCCTAGCTGTTCACACGTCTAAAACAGAATGCTGATTGGATCATCTAATTTTTCACGCATCTTGCTTTGGTTGTCTGGCCCACCCATGGCTCACTTTCCCAAGCTCGCTGACAAACTTGCTGAGTCCTGATGACTCTTCTTCTTGTATCTTTTTCAAGGATATACCGACCCCATTTCTGAGTATGTCCATAATTCATTCTTTGTGAACGTGTCCATTGTCCATTATTACAAGCAGGCTGGATTGTGCATCGGCTGAATATGGCCCTTGTCTTGCAAAAACTCCTCTGTTCTGTCTCTGAGCCAGCATTCGAGCCGGTTAAACAAAATCCTGCATCTCACGCTGTAAAGAATGTGGAATTAGAGTTGGAATGTGACCCTGAAATAGAAGCAGCTCAGAAACTAAGGTAGAAAAAAGTTATTCCAGAAGCTATTGTAGAAGGGACTTTTCTCTCAAATGATGGAGAGGCTTTTCCTGTAGTAACTAATGCTGCAAGTAGAGTTTGAGAACCTTTCACTTGAAAGATTTTAGAAAAGTTGAGAGCTGCAATTTCACAATTTGGTTGAAAATCCTGACTTGCACAGTCACTTCTGCAGTATATTTTTACATCTAACACATTAATTCCAGCTGATGTGTATACCCTAATAAGACTTATAATGCCACCCCATCAGCAGGTGATGTGTCCTAAAAGCTGGGAGGAAAAGTGTGCTCAGGAAGCACCTAGAGTGCAGGGTGATCCTCTGTATGGTTTAACAGCACAACAGTTACTTGGCAAGGGGCCCTGGGCTACTGGACTGCCCAGGCTAGGAGCATTGATCAAGTCTTGCAGATGAGCCAACAACTAACATATAATGCTATCCTTGCACTTCCAGATAAGTTACACACCATGTCTTTTACACAAATTCACCAAAGAAGAATGAAGACTTTGATAAAGTTTTAGACAAATTGCATGAAGCTATCTCTAATAATTCTGATTTAAATTCAGACACAAAGATACAATTGTATGGACTTTGGGATTATTACTCCATTCCAAATAGCTTTCCCTTCAGTCACAAGAACCTTCCATCTCTTCCAAAATTTGCCTGCTGAAGCTCTTCTGCTCCCTTCCAAATCAGTTCACTACTCCAGCATAACCCTTGAAGCACAGACAGATGACTCTTCGACTAATTATAGTAGAAAAGAAGGGTATTTATTGCAGTGCTGGATACATGTGAACATGTTTCCAAAGACACGTGCAAGGAGTTGCAGACTCCTGCTCTCTATTTCTACAGAAAAGGTTTTACATTAGGTTTCTAAGGACCCATAATACATAATTATTACCTGCCTGCTTCGTATTTTTATCAGCTGAATATCTATTTCAGCTGCGCAATTGTACTCCCTTAACTGGGTTGGTGGGATTTTGAAATGAGGGAGTGGTTGTATGGGAGGAAGAAAGCTGTCTTCCTCATGGTGAACTCTTCTCCCATAGCCAGTTGGCAAGACCTTTTGACCTGCTGGTCATGGTCCAAGCCTCTCCTAACTGTTCAATTATTCTCAAGGCAAGGTATTTCTATGGTCTCTGCTCCTTCACAATTGCTTCCTCTATCCCTGTCACTCCTAGCTTTATGTTCCTAATATATTTGGTACTCTTTAACTAAGGTGTGTGATTTCTGCTAGCTGTATTACTAACTTAGCTTCTTACCTCATTTTAAAATCTTAACTAAAATATGCAATTTTCTACTATCCCAATTCTATTCCCAGCTGGCGCCTCGACTCATCTGCACTTTTCAATTACCCTAATTACATTTTCAGCTAACCCCTTGACTCACCTCAGGCACATCCCTGACTGCCTCTCTCCCAGCAGCTCAGAGCTGCATTGCACAGCGCTTGCTGTGCACCAGAGAGCACAAAGCAGGCTGGCCTGGGGGGCCTGAATATTTCTGCCAAACACTCTGCATCTCAGCCCTTTGCTCTGGCTCAGTGCAGAACTGCAGGTTTGCAGGCGCTTCCTGCCAGAGCTGCGTGAGGCGCTGGCTCCTGCAGATGTGCCCTGCCAAGCTGTCCCTGCCTCACGCTGGCCTCGCTTCCCCTGGCACAAGTGCCGGGCCTGAAGGAGGCTGCCCTGTGCTCCAGCCTGCCGAGCAGCCCGGCTCCCTGCCCCGGTGCCCAGAGTGCTGCACACACTGCTGACCTTTGCCAGGAGTTGCAGGGCAGCCGGCAGGAGAGGAGGAATCCTCAGCCAGCCCAGCGGCCCTCGGCTGCCCTTGGCCTTTCCCTGCTCCTGGGCACACTCCGGACGGCCAATGCCTCCAGGCTGGGCTGTGCCCAGCACGGCTGCGCTTCCCCTCGGGAGCAGCCAGCTGCCACCTGGGCTCTGAGAGCGGAGGATTCGCCCGCTCCCAGGAACAGGCACCCAGGGCCCGGCTCTGCCTCTTGCAGCTCCAAGGGCCTCCTTCCAGCCGGCCTCTGCCGGGGCTCAGGCTGCTCCGGCCTCTGCCGGGGCTCTGCTGGGGCTCCACCCCGGGCAAGGCCGGGCCCGCTCTCACCTCACAGGCGCTGACAGCTCCGCACCACAGGAGACCTTCCCGAGCACCCTCTCTGATCTTTCTGCTTTCTCACTTGAGCAAGGCTCTCCTCCCGCCAAAGACATTGCACCTAGGGATACAAATCCAAGTGGCAGGAACCCCAATGCTCTCCAGTCACAGCTGAAGGCCTGCATTTGCACAAGATGTTTTGGCTGCCTCATTCTTCCTTTGGTTTTGTCTTCAAATGCCATTGTCCTTTCTGCCTCAACTAGAAGTGTCACACATGAACCAAAATGGGCCAGTGTGCTGGCCAAGGGCAGTGTGCTCTGGAGATGATGAATGAAGAGTCTTCCCAACTTTCAAAGCACACTGCAAAAAACACCAATCACTTGTTTTAAAATTTTAAAAGTTTAATAGCAATAAAATGGTTATTAAGATAGTAATAAAAGTTAGAGTAATAAGAATTCGGACAATCAAAGTTAGAACAGTAAAGGACAATAAAAACAAAGACATACAGACAGTCCTGGTGCCTCCTGGGCAATTATGCCCGGAAAGCACGCAGGCTAACAAAGGATTAGCTCTTAAAAGCAATAGCCTGTTGCATATTCATATATCTCATCCATGATGCATAAATTCTTTTCAAACAAAGGGTGTTCTCTGGTTATTGTCAAGTTCTCTCCCTTAATCCAGTTGGCTCCTCAAAGTCGGGAAGGAGGTGGAAGAAAGTTGGTCTTTTCCAATAAGGACGCAAGAATTCTTCTCTTGGGGCTTTAGGTCTCCTGTTGCTGTTATCTCTGGGCAAAGAATTTCTTGATTATTCCATCCCTTTCTTGAGCTAGTTAAAAAAGTATCTTACATCGCATAGCTTCTATTTTACATAATGTTATAACCTAAAACTATATTTACCACTGAAATAATTACCAATATTTTTTTATTTGGAGGTACTTAGGAATAAAAAGAGGATGTATCAGCATTGGAAGGAGGGTCAGGTCTCTAAGGAAGTATTCAAGAAGGCTGCTGGAGCATGCAGAAAAAAAAAATAGGGAGGCCAAACCTCATTTTGAACTTAGAATGGCGACTTCTGTAAAGGATAATAAAAACTGTTTTTACAAATACCTTAATGCTAGAAGGAAGGGTAAGACCAGCCTTTGTTCTTTATTGGACAAGGGAGGGAACTTAGCATCTGCAGATGAGGAGAAGGCAGAAGTGCTTAATGCCTACTTTGCCTCAGTTTTTAGTGGGAAGATGACTTGCCCTCAAGACACCAGCCCGCCTGGAATGGTTGATGGTGTCAGGGAGCAGAATGGTCCCCCCATTATCCAAGAAGAGGCAGTCAAAGAACCACTGAAATGCTTGGATGTTCATAAATTTATGGGACCAGACGGGATCCAGCCCAGGGTAATGAGAGAGCTGGCAAATGAGCTTGCCAAGCCAGTCTCCATCATTTACCAGCAGTCCTGGCTCACTGGTGAGGTTCTGGATGACTGGAAGCTGCCCAATGTGACACCCATTCACAACAAGGGTGCAAAGGAGGATCCTGGTAATTATAGACCAGTCAGCCTGACCTCAGTACCTGGCAAGATAATGGAACAGTTTCTATTAAGTGCCATCACACAGAATTTACAGCATGGCCAGGGTATCAGACCCAGTCAGCATGGCTTTAGGAGGGGTAGGTGATGTTTGACCAACCTGGTCATCTTTTATGACCAGGTAACCCGCCTAGTGGATGCAGGGAAGGCAGTAGATGTTGTTTATTTGGATTTCAGCAAGGCCTTTGGCACTGTCTCCCACAGCACACTCCTAGACAAGCTGGCAGCCCGTGGCTTGGACAGGAGCACTCTTTGCTGGGTTAGGAACTGGCTGGATGGCCGGGCCCAGAGAGTGGTGGTGAATGGTGCTGCATCCAGCTGGCGGCCAGTCACCAGTGGTGTCCCTCAGGGCTCTGTGCTGGGGCCAGTTCTGTTTAATATTTTTATTGATGACATGGATGAGGGCTTAGAGTCTTTCATTAGCAAATTTGCAGATGACACTAAGCTGGGAGCGTGTGTCAATCTGTCAGAGGGACGGAGGGCTTTGCAGAGGGACTTGGAATGGTTGGATGGATGGGCAGAATCCAATGGGATGAAGTTCAAAAAGTCCGAGTCCTGCACTTTGGCCACAATAACCCCCTGCAACGTTATAGGCTGGGGATGGTGTGGCTGGACAGTGCTCAGGAGGAAAGGGACCTGGGCGTGCTGGTTGACAGTTGGCTGAACATGAGCCAGCAGTGTGCCCAGGTGGCCAAGAAGGCCAATGGCATCCTGGCTAGTATCAGGAATAGTGTGGCCAGCAGGAGCAGGGAGGTCATTCTTCCCCTGTACTTGGCACTGGTGAGGCCACACCTTGAGTATTGCATCCAGTTCTGGGCCCCTCAGTTTAGGAGGGACGTTGAGATGCTTGAGCGTGTCCAAAGAAGAGCAACGAGGCTGCTGAGGGGCTTGGAACACAAGCCGTATGAAGAACGACTGAGGGAGCTGGGGTTGTTCAGCCTGGAGAAAAGGAGACTCAGAGGTGACCTCATCACTCTCTTCAGCGTCCTGAAGGGTGACTGTGGTGAGCTGGGGCTCGGTCTCTTTCTCCGGGCAGCAACAGACAGAACAAGAGGACACAGTCTCAAGCTCCGCCAAGGGAGATACAGGCTAGAATTAAGGAGGAAGTTTTTCACAGAAAGAGTGATCAAATACTGGAATCATCTACCCAGGGAGGTGGTGGTGTCACCATCCCTCGATGTGTTTAAAAAAAGACTGGATGTGGACTTGGTGCCATGATCTAGTTGAGGTGTTAGAACATGGGTTGAACTCGATGATCTTGAAGGTCTCTTCCAACCTAGAAATTCTGTGATTCTGTGAATATAGCCGGACGGGACGTACATGAGCTTGTCTGGCCTTTGCTGCTTGACCAAATAGCAGCAACTGTGGAATTTTACCCCAGAGACACTTTTGGCTGGCTGGATGCTGCAGCTGGGCGCTTGGAGGCAAGTCCAGGCATGCAGGAGTTCAGGTTTACCTTTGGTGGAGAAGCTTTAAGGCGAGGTGAAGGAAAGGAGTTGGTTCTGATGGAGGGTTTCGATCCAGAGCTTTATTCCTGGCCCACAGGCCTCTGAATCCATCAACGGCTCCAGGAGAACTCCCAACTGCATGGTTTGCTCGCCCTTTTACCCAGGGGAGAGGGCGAGGGAAGGAACACGGGGGACCACCAGGCAGGTACGGGGCGGGGAAGTCTCAAGGGACTGAGGACACCTGGATGGCCCAATGTCCTTCCAGGAGGGGAGGGCATCTTTTGAATTCTGCCAATCACTCGCCGCCCTTCTGGAATGCCAGGATTGACAGACAGCGCTCAGCAGGGGTCAGGGTGTGGAAAGGAGGGATGATTGACACACCTGGCAGGGAATTATCAGGGAGGAACCTGGGGTATCTGAGGCAAACCATGACATCACACCTCAACATACCACACTACTGAAAAAAATACAGTACTACTGACTAAGATAACATAACACATATAGTATATTAATTTTTATATATATATATATATATATGTTCATTTTAATATCTGTGAAGAGCCTATCCTGTAATATGTACTTTTCATAACACCAAAGAAGCCATTTGCACCTTTAATAGACAGCTGAACACTCAGAAGGAAATGCTCAGCTTGTTCACAGGGTGAGAAAGAAAGGATTCTTCCAGATGAGTTAAAGTTTCAGAAACTTTATTTCTTTACAATCCTACTCTATAATCCTGTAGGGTGGTATTTGCAGAAAAATGGACAGGCACGAAATGAACCAGCCTAACCTCTGGAGCTAACTAAACTAACTAACCTTCTAGAACTAGGTCAGGTTTTTAATAAAGCTGCATTCAACTTTGTGGGTAAAAAGGTGAAGCAGAAGAGTTGCTGACAGACAAAGCGGTAGCAACCCAAATAAAATGACCCTTACAGCATCTACCAATTAGATTAAGGAAAAGATGCGTGCTTGCCTCAGGACAAAATAGAGCTACCAGTCAAGAGATGCTGGACAAAGTGCAGCAACCAACCAAACAATGCATGTCTATAGAAACCTATAGGATAGGAACTAATTATAAACTATGTTTAGAAGCACAATAAATGGCTTCTCCTTGATTCACGTTGAATTGTGCAGAGTCTTTTGTCTTTTCTCCATATACTCCTACTCTAAATCCTACTCTACAGTCCTACTCTAAATCCTACTCTAAGATGGCTATGGAGAAAATGGTCCTGATATGATTATAGCACTGTTTGCTTCTCCATCCTCCTCTTCATTGAGATGATGAGTGGTCTCAGGGTGGATGCAGCCTCAGCTGATGTTACAAATGGATGCTGTTCACAAAAAAACCCCAAAAACAAATACAAAAACAAAAACAAAAAAAGAAAACAAACAAATTAAAAAACAAACCAAAACAAACAAACAAACAAACAAAAACAACAAAAAGACAAAGAACAGTGAAGAGTGAACCATTACTTTCCAAGCTCAGTGCTTCACAGGCTCAATCGGGATTGCTCTGGGTCCTAAAAAGACCCAGAAAGAGGAGCAATGGCACCATCTGCTACCCAGCAGTCATGTGCAGGACCCTGCCATCACAGGCAAACCTGGCCCAGAATCCCACTCATCCATTTATTCAGGTTTCTTTATCTTGTTGGGATCTTTGCCCTGCCAGTGCTCTAGAAATGGTGCTTTCTGTCCCTGGGTTATCTTCCTTTCAGGAAACTCCAATGACTCACATAGGTCCCTGTCTTTGAAAGACAGGCACTGTGCTAATTCCCACAGGGACAGAAAGCAATGTCTACCTTTCCATGCCCTGCCCCTCGTGTGCTGGATGGCACCTTCCTTCCCAGCAGGGCCAGCCCAGTGGCACTGGGTCCTGCAGTTCCCTCTCTGCCACACAACCTGGCAGTAACCCTGGCGCAGTTCCCGTCTGCTTGAGCGTGCCAGGCAGCAGATGGGGCTGGGACAAGTCCCTCCCAGCTGTCCCTGTTTGCGTGCCAGAAACCTCCAAGGGTGGGCTGGGGGGCACAAACCAGGGCCCCTCAGAGGCTCACAGTGAGCCCCCACAGCCCCTCCTGCCACAGCCAAATCTCTGACTGCTCAGCTGGGACTGGCTTCCTTGGGTTCCTCCACCACCATTTCATGTCTCTGTACCCTGCATTGCTCTGCTTCAATTCTTTTGCCATTAGATAAAACTGAACACTCCACCAAATTAGAAAAGAGGGCAACAGAAACAGTCAGAGGACAGAGCACCTCTCCGCTCAGGAAATGCGGAGAAGAGGTGGAGTTATTCAGTTTTGTGAAGAATAGGCCCCAGGGAGACTTTATTGCCACTTTCCAAGACTTCAGAGTAGCTTTGAAGAAAGTGGGGGACATCTTTAACAGGGCCGGTTACAATAGGATATGGACAAATATTTTTAAACACAAAGGGCATCTAATCAGAGTAGGTCTAAGGAAGAACTTGTTTACTCGGAGCATGGTGCCACCCTGGCACAGCTTGCCCCAAGAGCTTGTAGGTGCCCCATCCCTGCAACCATTCCAGCTCCGATGGCAAAGGGCTCTGAGCAACCTGATCTCTTTAAAGATGTCCCTGCTCATTGCAGGACACTTGCACCACAGGACCTTTACAGGGCCCTGCCAGCCCAGCCCAGTCTAGGATTCCTCACTGTTTTCATTTGAAGAGCACCAAGAGTGGAGGTGAGGAGGAAGGGGGCTCATCTGATGCCTTGGACTTGAGTGGAGGAGGAGCCCGGCCCTCAGACCCTGTTTCACCTGCAGCCCCTTCACATTTTACCTGCAGGAGCTCCTTGGCAGACCAGCGCCGCGCCTCGTCTCTCTGCAGGCAGCAGCTCAGGAAGTCACGCAGGCAAGATGAGAATAGGTTGGGCTGCTGCAGCTTTTGTCTTCCTCCTGTGGTTATCAGGAGTTGAGGCTGGGGAAAAAGGAGACACCAGGCTACACCTGCTTCTTTCCTATCTGTAACTGCTCTCCTGGGTCCCATTGATTAAGCTCCACTCTGCAGTGGCAGTTTCTGCCCTGGCAGAGACCCAGAGATGACTTTCCTTTACCAACCAAAAACCCAAACTCCGATGCAGCCACAGCTTTTCCAACATCCCACAGATCTTGCCTTGGCAGCTGATTTCATTGACTGACCTAGTTAGTGGGAACTACATTACCACAAGCACATTTCCTTCCCTGAAGATTCATACCAGCTTGAGAGGCTTTTTTGGAAGAAGGACTTTGCTATACTAACTCTACTATATCCAAGGGTTAGTACATGGAAAAGTATCTCTGCAGTGCTTCTTGGTCCCTTAAGAGCAGCTGCCATAAAACAAAACTAATCAAGCTTTTTGCTTTGTTCTTGAAAACAATGGGAATTGGAAGGAAAGAAAGGAAATCCACCAGGTGTTCCTCAGGTAAGGAAACAAACATTTGGAATCTCATCTTCAACACAGACACATTAAGATGCATGCACAAATGTACTGGGATGAAGATGCCTCCTTGGACACACAGGAGCCACCTGCAGCTCTGTCTCTCAGCAGCCTGAAAATTTCTGCTTTCCTTACATGGAAAAGAAAAACTTTTCATGGTCAAATCAGAAGGAGAGGTTCCATCCCTACGGTCACCCTCTACTCATTTGGCTACTCAAGTCAATGCATTAATGGTAGGCCCATCCCAGAAAGTGCCAGGAAACAAATGGGAGGTTTTGGCAGGCTCTCCACATCACCAGGCTCTGGCTTGGTGACGTGCAGAATGTGGCTTGGGCTAGGAGAGAAACACGATCACTGAGTGTTTCAGCAGCACTGCACAAGAAGCAGAAGAGACTCTGTGGCCTTTACACCCTCATGCCCCAGTTTGAAGCATGTTTCCCAGTGAGAAGAAACTGCACAGTGGGGTAAGTTCCTCTCTAAAAACCAGGCCTTAGCAACTTTCTTGTGTTTGGGCTTCTTTTCTTCATTTCTGGAAATGTAACACCAGTTCTGAGAGGCTTGCCTTGTGGTTTTAGGGGCATCTTCACAGACAGACAAGTGGGAACAACTTGAAACCCAAAGCAAATGTTGCCTGAGAAGAGCTGGGGAGTGTTTGCCTGTGGTGAGGCTTGAGCTGTCTGGCAATCCCTTTCCATGATGTGCAGAAACATCCAGCTGCTCCCCAGAGCTCAGTCCCTCTGGGCACGCCGGCCTCTGGAAACACCTGACGATCCCAGCCTTTCTCCTGCTCAAGAGCATCTAACCTAAGCTGAGCTCCAGTTTCTTCAGCAAGGCCAAGGATGCTCACTTCCATGCAGCTGACAGTGTCCATGGAGCTCAGCAGGTCTTTCTGATACTCCTCAGGCCAAGGAATTACAGTGTAGATTGGCAAGACATTGGCTGATCGTTATCCAGTGTGGTTCGTGTGGAACCAAGCTCTAACATGCTGACAAGTCAGAGGGAGAGAGCTCATTCTGCTTTTGCAAGATGGTATTTAGAAACATAGGACACCAACTTGGAACTATTCAAACCTCAACTTGCAGAATCCATCTCAAATAGACAAAAATATGAATGGCAAGAGGCCTTGGAGTCTCCATAAAAATGCCCACCACTGTAATGATAACTCTGTGCTTGTGGCACTGAAATAGATGGTGACCAAAGAGACTTTGCTATTATCCTCTTTAACCCTCTTTAAGGGTTAACCCTCTTTAATTCTCTTTAAGGAGAATTTCAAATCCAGAAATGGCAATGCACTCCCCTTGTGTACAAATAATTTATGCAGCTTTCTTTCCTTTTCCCACATCACCAGAGGTGACAAAGAGGGTTTTATCCTGACTCTCAGCTGAGCTCAGCCACTGGCCATGGTGGGGAGCTGGAGTCCTCCCTGTCATTAGAACTGTGGAGGCCAGGGATGGCCCTGCTCCTGTGGTAAAGAAACACAGCACCGGTGTCAACTGCCCACGTTGGATCCCAGCCCAGGCACCTGCCTGCAAGCTCATCAACTTGTTAAAGTACCAAGAAACAGCCAAGGGTTTGGCAAACAATTCTAACTGCAGTCGGAGAAAAACACATCCTAAACTTATCCAGGCCACCCACACACATGACTGAACCATGTACAGATGACTTGAAAGCCTGAAAGTTTCGAAGACCCACAGCATTTGGAAAAGATGCTAGAGAATGGAAGAGAAGAGCTGTGTTTAAAAAATGAGAAAGCAAGCAGAACTGCTTGGGCATTGCTTTGGTAGTAGGTTTTTTCTCTTTTTCTTTTTTGTTTACTTTTCTTTTTCCTTTTTTTCTTATGATTTCTATAAAATTGAAACTGGGAAGGTCTGACCTCCATTTCTCAGGATATTTATCACATGTCTACCCTCTCCACTGAAAAATTCTTGTCCTTCAGAAACAGAGTTCCAACATTGTTCAAAAAACAAGTGAGAAATGTCAGGCATGGCTGGAGGCCAAAATGGCAGGTTTCTGAACTGGTTAGGTTTCTGAACTGCCACTTCCCTTTCTGATACAACCAAAGCTACAGCAGATGCTGATGTGTTGCAGGGGCATTTTTAGAAGGAGACCTTGGTGGAAGTGGTGCCAGCAGATGGCAATGGGATTTTGTCCAATGGCACACAGAACATGGGACAGGTGAGAAAGACAGTGGGATCGGTGAGTATTTGCACCTTACCAAGACAGGAGTTGCATTCCAGTGAGGAACTTCTCGTTCCACCATTTCGATGCCCACGATTCCCAAAGACCATATGTCCACTTTGGGGCCATATGGTTGACCTGTCACCACTTCAGGCGCCAGCCACCCAGGAGTGCCGGCCACGCAGCTCCGTCTGCCCTGCTCAGGGGTGAGCTGAGCAAAGAGGCCAAAGTCAGCTGTGGAGAAAACAACAAACCATGAAAGCCAGCTCCAATTAGGAAACCAAGCAAAAGAATTCCCCACTCTCAGGCTAAGAATGTGCTGTTGAATCTCCTGGAGAACTGCGCACGCTCGATTTCCTTGGGGCTTTAGCCAAGGGAGTATGGAATTGGCCGCTTCCAAAAAAACCCAGGTTTCTTAACGCTGCTCACAGCAGTGGACTTTATGCCCCTGAAGCTTTAGATTGTAGCTCCCTCTGTCTGGAAGGGACACACACAGAGCAACGCCACTCTTGACTGCTTGTGGTTCCTTATACCTCTGTGCACGTTGCAACGGTGCCTTCAGCTCGCAGCAGGGGTCCCTGCACTGCCACCAGCACCATTTCTGGGGAGCTGGCAGTCACTCCAAGCAGCCCCACACCCACATCCCTGGAACGCTGCACCTGACCAAGAATATACTGACCCAGCTTGACAGAGCCGTCGGTTTTGAGAAGGATGTTGCAGCTCTTCACATCTTGGTGGATGATGCGGTTTGAGTGCAGAAAATGCAGTCCTTGCAGGCACTGGGCGAGAAAACAGAAACAGGAGGGCAAAAATGAGTGATGTGATTTCATCACACAAGAAAGGAAACAAAGAATCTAAAAGATTCCCTCTCCAGGGGAATGGGGAGTAATGGCAGAACAGTAATGGCCACTGAGAGGAAGAGCTTGCTGCTCCAACACTTGCAGAGCAGGACCTTTCTAAGGAAAGGCACGTCAGCTTTTGAAAGAGCAACAGCACCTGCTGTTGTAGGCTGTGCCCTGCAAACCAGCCAGGATGACTCCTGCTGCAGTGGATGTGCTTTTTCCATGCAGAGGACAAAGGAGGGGTTTTGAAAGGAAAAGTCCCTCCCCTTTGGTGTGAAGCGGATCACTTTTGGGTGGGAGGCTGCATGACAAAGATTTTCTTGCTGGCCTCAGCACAGGCTTGGAAGTATCCCACCAGTCACTTTCCGGGAGCAAAGAGCATTTTGGCTGCACTACTATCCTTTTCAGCTGAGGACTGTGAGACATGAGTCTTTTTTCTTTGCTGATCATTTCAAATCCTGCCACCAGCACCTTTGCTTTTACAGGCAAGGAATGCAGTGAAGACAGACTCCAGGCAAACATTTAGAGAGGCAAGGTGGAGAACAGCAAATACAAATACAAGAGACAGAGCGAGAATACAACAGCAGGAGATAAGAGTACTGGCACTGAGTACAGGGAGTGCAGGGGCACTGGCAGGCCTTTCACTTGAGATGCTTTTACTTGCCCATAGAATAGCAGCAACACAGAAACAAAGCTTGGCACAGGAAATCACTCCAGCTCTGAGCCCCTGTTTCCCAGACAATCCTGCCCAAGCCCTTGGAAACACGGATGGGATTGCTGACCTCCCGACTGATGGCTGCCATCTCATCTTCAGACAGGTAGGTCTTGCTGATGACATTGCTCAGAGTGCCTCCATCCATGTACTCCATAACCAGCCAGAGTTCCTCACCCACAAGGTAGCTGAAAGAAGGAAACAAGGGCGTGGAGATGAATGTACATGGCTAGGTTGCTGTGTGGAAAAGACGGGTTGATTCTTCTTTTCAGGTCCCTTTGAGACAAAGACAAAATAAAGGAATAGACATTCCCTCTTGGCTGTGCATTGTTTGCCATCTGTGCAGTCTCAAGGAGAAAGGCACAGCTGTGAAAAAGGAGATGTCTTAGATGGGCAGCAAGCAAAATGTGCAGTTTAGTAACAGCCCAGATAAAAAACCTGTCATGCATGGTGTTTCTGGAAAAAAGCACCTAGTCTTCCTGGCATGCATAGCAATGGAAAACAGTCAGGCAACAATCCAAGGGAAATCCTTGTTAGTTTACCTGGACGTAAGAAGACACTTGAAAAAAATCAAGCTCCAAAACAAAGTGGTGGCTGTGAATATAGAGATCATTGATTTAGTAAGACACGACTCATCCGGGTTTTTGAACAATTTTCAAATACCATGTGCCAGCGAAGACTCATGCAGACAAAATGCAATCTCTTCCCATCCACTGGAGATGAAAAGAGCAATAATAATTAGCCAATAATTACAGCTCTATTTTCTGCCAGTGACCAAAGTGGGATATTACCTTGCATGTTTGCAATATGTGAACAAACATTCATGGGACAAAAGCACAACTCACCTGTCTAAACAATTGACCAGGTTGGGATTCTTATTCACCTTCATGACCATGAGTTCATTGACTTTTAGTTCCTTCTTCCTCAGTCCTTGAAGATGTATTTTCTTTATGGCCACCTAAAATGACATTGAAAATCAGTAACTTGAGAGGTTGGTGGCACGAGACCACAAGGCACATGGAGCGAGTGATTTTGCAATGACACAGCTGAGCTGTGCCAAACTGCCTTGTGATTAGGCACTGCAGTAATTAGGAACTGACGTTCCAACAGCCCATTTCTCTGCTCCCTTGGGAGCCACTTACAGGACACGTGGGGCCACTGACATTTTGCCTTGACCACTTGGTAACAGCAGTGTCTCAGTTATCACCCACAAAGCTCTGACCACACTCTCTGCTGCTTTGTTTGCGACTCAGAAGAAGCAATCCATGCCTTAAAACTCTGTGGATACATCTTGGGCTATGGGCAGGGCTTAGGGCTTTCAGGGACGCCTTGCAGATCTCTCCCTGTGTGCAGTTCCCAAGTGCAGCAGGTGGCTAAGGAACTACCAGTAACTTTCAGATGTATTGCTGGCAGCCAGAAATGAGACTTCAGGACTCTGAAGCTGTAGCCCCAAAGAGCAGTGAGGTGCTCGAAGGCACCACCTTTGTTTCAGCAATGGAGAGCGAGTGAGCGCGTCCTTCTCTGAAAGGAGCCGCTGCCCTCCGTGCCTTCCTTCTGGCAGCTGAGGAGGACAAAGTCCCAAATGCATTTTGCGGGCTGGCACCAGTCTGTGCTTCTTGTGCCTTTTCAGCACAGCTCTGCCCAAAGCTCCAGCCACAGCTCACACCAGAGGGGAAAGCCCTCGAGTGCAGCAGAATCTGCAGGTGCTGTTGACATTTACCTCTCCTCCTGTGGCAGTGTCGAGTGCTTTACAAACATCTCCAAAAGTTCTAGAAACAAAAGAGAAGCAGAGAAAGGAGAAGCCATTTAGATCTTGCAGTGAAAGCCAGCCCACGCAGGAGATCTGTGCTGTAAATGCCTAAGACCTGCAGGACACTGGAAGCATGGAGATGTCTTTGACAATGCCTTCTGAGCACACTTAGAAATTCTGATCAGCACTGACAATCTAAGCCCAGTGCCTGAACACATTTGCAGCTTGTCTGACTTCACACTTGATACCTATTCCACCAGCAAAACACCTGATGCATAGTTTGGTAAAATTAACATTGCTTGGACTCACCCACTGCCAATATTTTCCAGTTCAATGTATTTTATAATAGGATTTTCCATCTTTGCCATTCTCCCTGAGGGAAACAAAATGCAAGATGTTCACTTTAAAGCAGAGATCCCAGCTTCTAGGAGATACAAAAGGCAGCCCCACTGTCTGGGGCTCTGAGCCCTCCCTTTGTGGACAGCTGGCTAACAACAACAGGAACAGGAACTGGAACAACAAGAAAAGAACAGCAGGTCCACAGCACAAGTGGCTGGCACAGAGACTGATTTCTAGCATCCTTTGAAGTGAGAGACCTCTTGACAGCAGACACACAGGGAGATACATTCAGAGACTGAGACCAGAAGAGAATACCTACCAAGGCAAGTAAGTTTGTCATCTAGAAACATTAAGGAGAGCTGGAACTAACAGTGCCTTTGTTTTCTTGGGAATAAACACTGTGAGATTTAGAAAAGGTTTCCTACTTGCTAAGATTAAATGCACCTGGACATCTAGAATCAATTCCTCTGAACAGATGTCAAGTTCAGAACAGGAGGAATTATTGCCAAGTGTTCCCATCTTTTCCAGCTTGCAGCAGTTTGCCAGAAGAATGCCTCTGCGTTTGTAAACCAGAGCAGCTCATGCTAGAAGCAATCCCGACGGGGCTTTCAGCGTCAGGACCCTCACCCTTTATGAGCAGGCTGAGCTCAAAGACGCCCTTGCCCGTGCCCCGCGTGAAGAACCACGCCGCTTCTCTCCACCCCGACAGCGCGGATCAGTCGCTCCCATTGCACTCGCCCTCTCGGCACCGCACACGTCCCCATCCTCCCAACTCGGCACGGCAGGCATGGGCACAGAGGACAGCAGTGCTCCTCAGGCGCCCTGTGACACAGAGAGCTGCCCAGAGGAGATGCTGACCCTCTTGTGAGTCCGGGCCGTGCGACGCAGCAGCCGGCCCAGAGAAGGGGCTGCTGCCTCAGGCAGCTCCGCGCTGCAGCAGCCGGGCAGCAGCGGGACCCTCCCAGCTAAGGAAGGCTCCAGCCTCTGCACTCCCACCAGCCCTCAGGGGCAGGGCAGCGACCACAACAAGGCTGGCAAAGCCCAAGCATGAGCACTGACAGGCACTGACTGGAAGAAGCCAGAGTGAGCCTGATCCCCGTACAAGCTGTTGCCCCCATTCAGGACACAACAGGATGGGCTTTGAGATCAGCCACACCGAGGCGCAGATCAGTGCCCTTTTTGTCCCAACAGGTGATGGTAGACACAGAATCCACTGGGCTCTCTTCTCAACCCTACCAGATCTTCTCTGAGAGCACAGCACTGGCAGCTGTTAAGGGCAAGAAGCAGATTCATTGGGTTGTGCTGCAGAATCACAAAGGGCTTGATGTGTTCTCCTAGAGACTGATCTCAGCAGAGCTTCTGCCAGTGGCTAGGACTCAAGCAGTCACAGCCTTCTGCTGATCCAGGAACAATCCCTGCTTCTGCCTTCGGCAGAGAGGGAAGCCCAGGCAAACTCCAGCCAGTCTAAGCTGCCCTCAGAGGCAGCAGGAACACCCAGAGCTCTCTCTTGCTGCCTCGGAGCAACGCCAGCACTTCTGTGACACTAAACTGAGGAGAACTCTTTGGCACAGCTATGCTGACACATGCACACAATACACTGTCCCTCAGATAAGAAAGATACCAGACGCACTCAGTTGCTCCAGGGAGTCACCCGCCATCTCCTGTTGCTGAGCAGCAGCTGGGTCAGCACGGGAGGTGAACCAAGTGCTCAGGCCCCACTTCTTCAGCTGGAGAGCAAAGGCTCCTTGGGACAGCACTGCTGCTTCTGCAGCAGCTTCAGTGTCAGAGTCGGTGTAGGTCTGAGACAAGAAATGAGTTTATGTCAGGAAGGTGTGGCAGAGATTGCCCTGAAATGCAAGAGAGATTGCCATTTGAAATGCAGGCCCTTAGGAAGCTGCTGTCAGCCACATGCAGAGCTCTTCAACTGGATTGCTTTGGATGTCCACTTGTGAAACCAAATGGTCAAAACCAAAGGCTGGTTTTACTCGAGGTCATAGCCAGTTTCTTGTTCTAAAGGATGACTGCAGCAACGACCCCTCCACTTCCTCCCAAAGACTCCTTTCCCCCTCCTAGGTCTGCAGATACATTTGCAGCTCCTCATTCTAATGTTCTACCTCCTGCCATGAAATTCTCTTTTTCTGCACCTTCCTCGGGACGTGCTCATCCTGCAGCATCTCTGGATGGTTCAGTTCCTGGGCCTCATGCCAGCCTCGGGGCTCTTGGTTGCCCATCATTTGCTGGAACTCTCTGCAGGCTGCCAGGTAGGATGGCAACACTTCCACCTCAAGTCAAACAGAACAAAGCAGTCAGAGACTACAGCTTGTCCCCGTCAGCCAGGAGTCATCGACTGGGAAGAAAGTAAAGAAAAGGACAGGAGCAGATTCACAAGGGATACAGACAGCTTGTAGCTCGTATTCCAATCTACGTGAGTGACCATGTTCACCTGCAAAAACACCTCAAGAAACAAGGTCACCTGGAAGAAGCCAGCAGGAGTTCATTCGGATGAGTGCTGGCTAAATGGCCAAGGGAGTAATGCTACTGTCTAGAGCATCAGCTGAGATTCAGCAGACCAGGAAGTGCCCTTCAGAGCAGCTCTGACAGAGGCCTCATCAGGATGGCACTCAGAGGCATCACCCACCCCCTGCTGCTCTGCACTGGAAAGGCAAGGAGGCCAGAAACCACCCCTTGGGTGACTGCAGTGGCTATTGCTGTTTCACTCACTTGCTTTTCTAGAGCCTTTTGTTCCTGAAGGAGGCGATTAATTTTCTCTTTGATGATTTTAATTTTTTCGTCTAGCCTCTTCTTCCTTGCCTTGATCCTAGCCTCAGTTTCCTGCAGCTGTGCCTGCACCTGTTCATCAATTTTCTGTAAACAACAACGGAAAGGACTCTCATGAGTGGAGTGGCTGCCATTCCTTCCTTCACCTGTTTTTGTTGATTGCCCCTCTGCATAGGGAGATTCTTCTCCTCTTGGATGTCTTCATTCCTCCTCTTTGCTGCCATGATGTCACTCTGAGCTTCAGGCAGCTCTGCTTGTGGCTCTGCCTTGATGTTCTGTACACACAAAAGCAGAGCAAGTGACTGAGAGCTGCCATCAAGATCAGCTTTTCCCTCTTTTAGCCTCAAAATCACATTTATTCAGCCCCTTCTTTCTGCTTCCCTCCCCAGCTCTGCTTCCACTGTAACCATCCTGTCCCGGTGCTGGTCTCTGCAGATTCCAAGGCTCTGTCCTTTCAGTGCCTGTGGGACTTCCTGGCCTCCTCAGTCCCGGGAGCTCTGGTTTATGCCCCTCTTCCTGCCCTTCCCTCTGTCCCCTGGCCCGTCAGGCTTACCTGGCCATTCTCCTGTGGCTCTTCCACCTGCTGCCTGAGCTGCTCTTCCTGCTCTCGGGCAGGGAACAGCTCTCCCTGAATCTGGCATGGCATCTCAGATAAGGCAGTCTGCTCCTGCTCTTTCTCTAGAAGCACCTGCACAGAAAGCAAGAGAAGATGGGTTTCACCTTCCCGTACGACCTTTGTGGGCCAAGACTCAAAGACTGCTGGGCTCACACGCTCCCAAAGCACTGTGCTGCTGCTCTGCTGGGTCCTTCTCTGCCCGTGGGGAGGCACAGATTCCAAAGTGACCCTGGCCCTACAATCAGGGGCCATCTGGGGCTGAAGCTCCAACAGCCTCTCAGGCAGCTGACAGGGAAGGTGTGGCATTTCTCAAGGGTCTGGTGAGGGCCTCCCTCTGCTTCTGCCATGTCCTCTTTGTCTTTCAGTGGTGACTGACACCTCGCCCTGTCCCACAGCTCCATCCTGGCCCTGCAGGTGGCTTCCTGGGTGAGCTCACTCCTTGTGAGAGACACTTCTGGAGTTCACATTCCCTTCAGGCCTGCACCAGCATTCCTCCTTCCTGACATCTACACTCTTGTTAGAAAATGGGGTCATTCAGGAGATAAGCATGCATGCAAAGATCTCTGATGGAAGTCAGAGAACCTCTATGGCCATCTCAGTATATGGAGGAGGACCAAGGTGTTTCTTCTCCCTCTTTTGTCAACTGAGAATTCTGACCAGCAGTAACAGAGTTTCTCATAAGGCCCCATTAACAAATGCACTTACACAGCCCTGGGGATGCCTGCGAAGGAAACCATGTGTCATGTAATGCATGTATGGGCAAAGTCACCAGACCCCAACTACAGCATGGGATAGTTCCACTCCCTTAGGACATGCAAAAATTTAAAGGATAAAAAGAAGGCTTCAGGTCAGAAAAGGCTGGAGTAGGAAAACATGAGGGGGAAAAAACAACCATCTCTGGAGGGGGAAACATCTCTGCCTGCTCAGGATCAGTCAATGGAACTTGTCTCTACTCCTCTCCTGAAGGGATGCCTTTAGGTGAGCTTTGCATCTTCCACTGCTTTGGAGCAGAGCCAGGAAGATTCAAATAGATAGATAGACAGACAGATCTCACTTTTATAATCTCTCTTTACTGTACTGTGGTATTTACATTCTTTGAACACAGAGAGATATAATTCTCTCTCCTAGGTTTTTTTTAAGGGGAGGTAGTGAGAAACTTAGAGAAGAAGAGAAAACAATTATTATCTCTACTTGCTGTTCTTGTTGTTTAGTACATGTAGAATGTGTTCTAGTGATTGTTTACTGAAAGTGATTTGTTAATTGGATTTTAGTGATAGTTGTTTAGCTTGATTAGCCAATTAGATAAAAGCTGTGTCATGACTGTCTGGAGACAGTCACAAGTTTTTCTTTAGTAGCTTTTTAGTATAGTATCTCTTTAGTATAGTTTTAATATAGTACTAGTGTGATATAACGTAGCTTAAGAAAGCATTTGTTAACCTTCTAAATCATAGAGTTGAAGCACATTATTCACCACCTGGGGGTCACCCTGAATCAGTACTGTCCTTTCTGTCGCTACACACATCAACACTCGGTAGCAGTGCCCCGATCTGCAGCCATCCTGAACTTGCTCTCCTGTTGCTTCAGTAACCCACACTCTTGGGGAATCTGGAGCGTGTGGGTCCTTATGGAATGCAATCAGACCCAGAGAGTTGCACTGGGAACTGCATTCTTTGTGCATCTGTGCTCGGGCAAGTTCTTCTCTTGGACTCGAGCACACTGATGGTGCTAAAGTGGCTGGAATCAGAAATGCAGCCCAGCCCCTCCCAGCTCCTCTAATCTCTGAGCACCAGCTGGAATGCAAGGGCATTGATTTCCTGCTCAATTCCCAAATACAACACACACTGATTCCCTGGGCTGCCAAAAGACACGGGAGCTGTTAACCTGAAAGTGATGTGTTTCTGCCAGTGCTGGAAAAGGGCAGGAAAGATTGAGAAAAAGCTCCCTTGCTCCCTGGAGAAGGAGAAATTACACAAGGCTTCTCCTCCTAGCAAACAAACAAACAAATAAACAAACAAAATATGAAAGTGTTACCTACTCCAGTGTCTAAAGCACTTGGATGCAGTGAAGGGATGTTTGGCAGGGAAACAGCCCTTGTGCTGAGCATTGGATCTATGGATCTAAGGCAGGGATCTATGGAAGTCTGCCTGAAGGTCCCTCATGAGCCCCCCATTGTCCAGGCTAAAGCTCCCTCAGCACCTCCTCGCTGGCCTTGTGCTGCACCCCCTTGCCCAGCTCCCCTGTCCTTCTGTGCACGCGCTGCAGCCCCTCAAGGACTTTCTGCTTCCCAGGGCCCACAGCTGCACCCAGCACTGCAGCGGTGGCCGCAGCGCTGCCCAGCACAGGCCACGCTCGCTGCCCTGCTCCTGCTGCCCCCCTGCTGCTGACACGGCCACCGTGCCCTGGCCCTTCTTGGCCCCCTGGCCACACGCTGCCTCATCTTCAGCGGCTCAAGGCCGCCAGCCCTGCGTCCTTTTGGCCCACGCAGCTCCCCAGCCACAAAGGTGCCCATTTCACTTCAGATACAGCAGGCATCATTGCAAGGTGTACATCCTGGATTTAGCATTACAAGACAGCAGTCAAGGACTTGCAGCTTTGCTCCCACTCTAGGCTCCAATGCAGTTTTCAAAGCAAACTACACAATAGAAGGTATCAACAGACACATGCAGCATCTGGTTTTTGCCTCAGAAGAAGGGTTCAGAACTACTCACTTTGTTTCTTTTGCCACACTAGACAAGAATGGCCCCCCCAGCTTCATGGACAACACAGTCATCTCCTTGCAGCTTATCAAAGACCAAGAAACAGGCAGACTCAGAGCACCTATCTGCTCTGCTACTGGCTGCTCTGCCTGAAGAGGCAGAAGAGCAACCTGACAACAAAGGCACCAAAATCCCTGACTTCAAGCAGCAGCTCTACATCCCCAGCGTGTCTCTGAAATAGTCCCAAGTAAGCACACCCAAGAAGTTTGTGGGGACAAAGCACCACAAAGAGCTTGTGTGGTCAGATCAGCATTTTTTTGTGCCTGCAGCTACTTGGCCAGTCCGTGCAGGGGGACAGGTCCCTCCACGCCACAGTGTCCCCTGTGTATCTGACAAGGCTGAGCACAGTGTCTTTGACATGCTCCCTGCTCTGGGATCAGGGAGCATTCATGCTCCAGGCTGGCCCCTATCAAAATGCCAGGAAGCTGCTGCCTAAGCATGACAGATCAAAGCCCATTGTCCAGCTGTCACAGGCTGGGGGCAATCACCAGGTCCTGGCAGGACTCCAGCACTCAGCATCCTCAGCCAGCAACAGCAAGTGCCGGCTGGTCAGAAACTTGCAGCTCTGCCTTGCACCAAAGACAGCAGCACACACAACTGGCACTTACTGGCTCAGAATGGTCAGGCTGTGGTGTGACCACAGCTGGAGGCTGGCGCTCATCCACCTCATTTGCCTCCTCTTTGGCCTCCTCTCCATGAGCAGAGGGAGCCAGAGGAGAGACTGCTGTTGGTTCTGTGATCTGTGGACAAACAGCAGTGTGAAGGACAGAAAGTTACCTATAATTTATAACCTTATTTCTATTCAGCACTTTATTCTATTCAGCTCTATTTCTACAACCAGCTGTACTAAGGACAAATCAGAAACTTTGAGAACAATGGGATTCTAAGTCACTGTGACTGAATTTAAATGGGCTAATTCAACAGAATTGCTAATAGTTCTGAATTAGACATTATGCCCTGGCTACTATCAAGAAGCAACGTTCTCTCTGCAAAATGAGCTTTTCATTCCTTGAAAGTTCTGAAATGGAAAATCAGGAAAAAGCCAGCAATGGCTTTGTTATTGCTGCTGCAGACATGGAAATGGATTTTCTTTCAGCCTACCCAGCTGGCCCTCTACACTCTGCGGCCACAGGCCAAGCTCACAGCTTGCTCTACAATTCTTAAGCACCAGGAACATGAAATGTTCCTTTCTCACTCACCTCAGGATCAGCACCTCTGAATACACGGATCATGTGATCTGGAGTGGGCAAGGGAAAATGAACAAGGGCTGTGAGAAAACTGCCTGGGCTGCTGAATCCCACAGAAGAGAAGAAGTCAACCCAAACAGAGAGTATTTATCAACATCCCTTCACGTGACATACTTCTTTCACACAGCCAGCAAGAGATCAGGACAATAATCTTGGTTGTGCCTACACTTCGGCGTGTTTAGCCAGTAAATGAATACAAACGTGATCAAGAAAATGCAAATTGTTCTTCAACACTCAATGCTTCTGTTCTGTTCAACAGATAAAGCAGCTCTTGTTCTCTTGTCTTTCAGGTACTTTTTTAAAAAACAGAAGTTGCATGCACTAATTCCCATTAAGTTGCTGAAAACAGTCACCCAGAAAAGCTTCCCCAAAATCCCCCTGAGCTGTGGCAGTTCTACTGTGAAACAGCACAGCAGCAGCTCCAGGGCTCAGGAGCAGACACTCACGGCTTTAGAGTTTGCACTTCACTGCAAAGGGAATCACTATTTTAGCACTCAGCCAAGGGTCAAAATAGACAGTCAAATCCTTTCATTACAAAATTTAGAATAAAAGAAGCTGTCCCTCAGTTCTGGGGAGAACTACAAAGTCTTTAGAAGGCCTTCTGAGAAGGCCTCCCAGTCTGCATTTTGGAATTTGTCCTGCTTGATCCAGCAAACTGAGGAAATGACAGACTCTGCTGCCACAGACTCTCCCGTGGAGGGAACGGAAGCCCTGCAGGTTCCCTTGCAAATGCTGCCCCTGTGGCTACAGGCACCCCCTTTTTAGCTGAACGCCCTGACAGGAGCTTTACCAAACCACTGGCATCCTAATGCTCTTTCTCTTTCAAAATCAACCCAGTCACTAAGAAAGAGCAGGAAGACATGCAAAAGCCAGGTTAGCTTACACCCTAACCTAAATAGAGTTGAAACCTCTACTTACTTGCCAGGCTAGTCATGAAATAGGCGGAATAAACAGTGCCATACATGGTGCAAACTGCAGCAGCGAGTTGCTCAATCATTGTAGCACTGTTGTTCAAGTTTACCCCAGCACTACAAAAGCCAAGACTCCTGTCAGTGTGCAGCTACACACTGACAAAGGCCACAATCAGGAGGATGCTCCTGATCTCAGCAAGCCCTAGGGCTGCTCTGGCACTGAGGCCTTCCGTGCAACAAGGCAACCTTCTGATGTCACCACGACGATGTGGCAACCATGCCCTGATATCACAAAGCAAAGTATGACAAAGCAAAGCATCACAAAGCATGTTAGTCTGTGAATTTATGCAAAGCAGTAACCAACCTTCCCTACAGCAAACACAAAATGGCCTCGGAAGTTCTCCTCTGACACAAAGCAGCACAAACTCCCCCCATGGGCCAAACCCTGTTGTTCAAGGGATCCAAGAGGAACTCCAAGAGTGCCCCAAGCACCTACAGCCTGTACCCCAAGTGAGCATTCAGATGGGACCCAAGCAAAGGAAACCAGACCAAGAAAATGGCCCAAAGCATTGTACAGAACCAGGAGAGAAAGCACTATTGGCATAGCAGCTGAAGTAATTCCTAACCAATCACCCCATATATCTGCATGTTTATTGGATGTTCCCAGGGCTGCTGTGTATGTACATCTCTTCCCCTGCTCCGCCGTTCTTCCCCTTTGGCAGCAGTGGAACTGGCAGCATCTGCCCGCCAGCAGCAGCTGCTCCAAGCTGGGAACGCGGCTGGCGGTGCTGATTTCCAGAGGCTCCTGTGTCCCAGGGAAGCCAAGGCAGGAGCAGCTGAACGGCGCTGGCGCTGCTGCTGCTCTGTGCCAGCGAGCCCCGGCTGGGCAGGGCACGGTGCCCACTGCACTGCGGGCTCCTTCTCCTGCCAGAGCTGGGCACACCTGGGAGCAAGGCATGGCAACCTTTGGGCAAACCAAGGGGTTTCTGGGGCTGCACTGCTCTGCACACACCCAGCTCACCTGCAGCACAGAACCTTGGTCCCCCAAAAGGTAAACAAGATGGAAACAGCTGGAAAAGATCTCATTTCAACCATTCTTTATGCTTCAATAGAAATGACCAAAATGAAAGTTACCGAGCAGGGCCCGATCCACACTGCCAGCTCAGTGTGAGAAAAGAGGCATTACTTTATTTCAGTGCTGGGTGCGTGGGGAATCACTTCCCTGAAACATGCACACCCACGTGTGTGTATCCATGGAACTAAGACATTCCTTTCATTACTTTTATTCATTACTTTGCTCAAACTCACAGGCTAAACATTCTCACAAAGTATTTGACATGTTTAAATCACTTCCCCAAAATTACTGACATTTAGAGTAGGGGTCTCTTGAAGGTCTCTGCTGGTCATGTGGTGAACATCCCATTCCTCAAATTCTCCTTCCATGGTTAAGAGCCTTCTTCTCCTTGAATGCATTGCAGCTACCTCCTCAGTAGGCCCACTGTCTTTATTCTCAAGGCTAAGATATCCACTTGCACACATTAACCACTGGTGTGAGGGAAGGTATGACTCAGCACCGCCTGTTAAAGCTTAACAAATTCACAATTTGTTGCGGGTAAACACTTCCCCAACGTCTCTCCTTCCTTCTCTGGGAATCAAACACAAGCATTTTGTGAGCACTGAGCCCAAGGCCGCCTCCAACCCTCCTGTCACCCACCAGCCCTTCTCTCTTCACAACAGCAGGTCCAGCAGTGCCTTCCCTCACTGGCTCAGTCACCAGCTGTGTCACAAGTTCTCTGTCACACACTCCAGGAACATCCTGGGCTGTTTGCTCTCCGCTGCACTCTGTTGCCAGCAGACATCCCCACCCTGTTCCATAGCCCTTGCAGAACCCTGCACCTGCTATCCCCGGGCACCTGGGAAGGGGAGGCAGTCACGGAAGAGATGCACCAGCTGCACCGGGCAGGAACCAAAACCCTCTCGCGGCACAGCTGCTGGCCTGTCTCTGGCACAGCTCCGGCTGCCCCACTCCTCATGGGCTTTTGGCTGGAAATGCAATTGCACTTTCTGCCTCATGTAGAAATACCAGGGCTGCACAAACAACAGCCAGCAGGCCACATCCCAAAGGCACTGCAGCATGGAGTTGAGAAGGAAGAAGACCCTTCCCCAATTCCTAACCATACCAAAAAATACCACCATAATTGGGACTTTTAATCTTCTGAATGCAGAGTTGATTCACAGGGTGACAAGGGAATCTTCCAATGGAGTTGAAGTTTGGTAGAGTTTTTATTCTGAGTCCTACTCAGACTGTTGATTTGAAAATTTATTTTAAAATATTCTTTAAAAGGCTGTGCAGTCATATGGTTTTGGTCTAATACCAAAATGGCTAGATTTAATTACATCCAAACTGATTAGTCTGTAAAAGCTTTCCTGCAGAATAGCCACTAAACAAGAAATGAAAATCTGTGGACTGTTGACTTTGCAAAATTCTACTAATTTATCAGACAATGAGGCATTTTTAGTTAGATCATAGAGCAAATTAATTCCTATGGATAACTTGATTTGGGTAAACCTGTTGATTTCAAATTAAAATTGCCAGCATGTACTAAGTGGAAATCTGAATACTCACTTCTATGAGGTCTGAATTATTAGATAGTCATTGTTCACCATAATAACAAAAATTAACATTCTGGCTATTTTTTTTTACTTATCGTCAGCTCTTCAACACTCTTTGTAACATAAGAAAGAGAGTTTGTAGCAAGGTGAACCATGGGTTGGTGGAGCATTGCAGAAGGCTCCTGTGTCAGCACTAAATGTTCACATTTACCATGGCATCACTTCTTGCCTTTAATTCCAAGCTACAGCTCAGTTCCTGCAGTATAGATTCACACTTGTAGTCTGTACTTGCAGCTGGTTCTTACTTCCCTGTCCAGAAAAAAATCATGCTTGGATCTCAAATCAAAATGAAACAAGGAGAGAGTCAGGTTCTGGATAGGTATAGCAAGAACTAAGAGATTCTTTTTGCAAATATGTTGAAAAGTTGTTTGTAGATACTGCAAAAATGGCAGATTAAAGACTTGCACTCTAACTTGCAAGCTGAGGTTTGCCTGTTATTTCTGGACTGATTTCTTGAGGCCAGACACTGAACCTAATCAGTAAGAAAATCAAAACCACAGGAGTAGTTTGGAGAATATTGTAAATTATTCTGTCATGATGCTTTTTGCCTAAAAGTTCTGGCCATCATCCGATTGGAGTAATTAGAGGAGATCGAAGCCATCATTCTGTGCCTGTGCACACAGTTCCTTCCCAGGAGCAATCCATGAAGCAACGCTGACGAATCCACACCAGCAGCTGTTGCCACACAGTCATGAAGCAGAGAATATGTATTTCTGCTACACTTGGACAGCTGAAGATGCCTCTGCTGAGCTAATTTTAGTGACTGCTCACCACAGATGAGACCTTGTGGTCAGTCTCCAACAAGTCAGGGCAGTTAATATTCTGCCTAAATGAAGTAAGTCTAGCAATACATAGGCCATGGAGCCTGAGGAAAGCCAGCAGCTGTGGGAGATTTAATTTGTTTCCGTATCTTTCCTTTTACTAATTTATTGCAGTCAATTATTTAAAGAATGGAAACTTTTGGCATACCATTGGCTGGAAGGTTGGTCAATCTTCCATTCATGACTCCTCTGAAAGCATCACCCCAGTGTTTTTATCAGTAACTCTTCCATTATTATGGCTCACACAGCATTTCCTGCAGCTCTTCCTGGAGTCAGGGAAAGGCACCAGGAGAAGGGGGAGAAAGCTGTGTGCAGAGACTGTGTCAGATAAAGAGACATTTGTTTCCTCTTATTTGACTGAATGGCTGCAGGAACCTCGCTAGCACTGCTAGCACTGCTGGCAAGGTGGCCTTTTGCAGGGCTGGGCAGAGTTTGGGGCCCAGGGTCCCTCCTCTCCGTGGGACACCAGGGTAAGCAGCCCCTGTGCCAGCCAGGAGCAGAGGTTCTGTGACTCTGCCCTGGGCACAGGGACCTGCCACTGTCCTGAGCTCCTGCCGCGGGTCCTCTGGGGCAGGTCCTGCTCTGCAGGGATGATGGGCGCAGCTGGGGGGTGGCTGCAATGGGGGGTGGCTTCCAGTGTGCTCTGTTGGTCTGCCACACTGCAGCCAACAGAGCTTCTGGAAGGAGCCTCCTCTTGTGAGCTGCTGGAGCTGGAGCTGGCGCTGGCCACAGAGCCGCTGCTCTCATCCCTGACAGGACCAGAGCACAGCAGCCTCTGGGCCTCCTTGCTGCACAATGACAGTGAGGAGGCCATGGACCAGAGGGTCAGTATGTATGACTCAGTTTCCTGATAAACTGTGCTAAGAAAACCCTGCATCCCTCCTGCCAGATCTAAGACACTCCAAGAAATCTGTTGGCACATTGGGAACTCAGAATTGTTTGCATTTTGAACAATTGTCTTATGAGTGCTTTTGATTGTTTTTGTCATTTTGTGTTGATTCAGTTGATCCTTCAGAGAAGCTTTCCTAATAATATAAAACACGGGGAATTGTGGAGACCCTGGGGGGGCATTCCCTGGTCTAGGGAGACACGAGAAGCTTCCCTCAAAAAGCTGTTAGAGCCCATTGGCTCCTTCCCCTGTTCCTGTGTCTGCTCCTGTGTTCCTGAGCCACACCTTCCCTATTCCCTGACTGGCCCCCTTATCTTTGTACTGCCCCGAGATCAGGGTCAGCCCCCAGGCCCCTGTGGAGACAAAGTGAGACCCTCTGTGCGTGGGTGCTGGGACCTGAACATCTCCCTGCACAGCTGAATAAAACATCTGTGGAGATGATGCAAAGGTCCTTTTTGCTTCTTTACCCTGGACTATGCTAGCAGCAATTCAGATTGCTACAGAGGACAAGCTGCAGTACTGGCACCAAGATTTTGGCAACTTGACCATAGGCACAGAGGGCGTGCAGGATGCTGCTCTATGAATTCTTTAACCAGCCATCTCTGGTGCTGGCATATTCCCTCCAGCTTCTGGTGCAGCCAGGGCCACCTTTGGTCCAGTAGATGACATTGTTATTTGAAAAATTCGGCCCACACCTTGGGCAGGAGGCCATCCACAGGCTCTGGTCCTGCAGGCCCCTGCTCAGCTGGGGACAGTGTTCCCCGTGGGGAAGATGGAGCAGCCATCTCAGGGTCTTGGGGGCTGTTTTCAGCAAGGTGGCCAGGCTCTCTCCCTGCTGGACTCTAGCAATTGTTTGGGGGAGCTGATGGCAAATTGTATGTAGTCCTGTTCATCCTACTCAGAAAACCTGACAGCTTCTATCATTCTTCTGCAGAGTGGGCACGCTGGATTTCTCTTTGCCCACTGCAGGATGCAGCCCAGGCAGAACTGGTGGTGACAGGGCAGAGAAAAATTCACATCCTTCTTAGTGACCTGGCAGATGGGGCAGCTCCATTCTGTCCCCATGGCCATGTCTGTCTGTCACAGCAGGAGGGAGGAGCTGAGGACCATGAGCTGCTCTCATTTGCAATCTTGCTTGGCGAGAGCCCAAGCTCAGCCAGAGGGCTCCAGGCTCTGTCAGTGCCCAAACATAAGCAGAAAGGGATGTTGTATCACAATCCATTCCTTGGTGAAGGAGGTCCATAGCAGCCTCAAGAGGCACCTCAGACACTCAACAGTCAAGGCAGTGACATATGGACAGGACACAGATGGCAGTTCATGGCTGGGAGAGCATTCGTAGACATATCCAAGGACAAATTTCCCAGGAACGCTCCACAGCTCTGGGATCTGCCCATCAGCTCTGTCAGAGGCTTCAGCAGAACAACCAAAGTCCTAAAAAGCAGCTTCCAGACACTTTTCCTACCATCCTGCCTGAGTAGCCGGGTTGCTTGCTGCAAAACACTCTTTTTCTCCTCTTCCCCAATGCCTGTGGACACTTGCAGCCAAAATAAAAAGCTCCTGGCCCTCTGTGTGATGTGATAATACAGTTTTTATATTTCCATGCTGGGATGAAAGAAAGCTGTGCTGTGGGTCAGGAGAGGCCAGGACCCACTTGGCCTTCCTGCAGGCTGAGGCGGTCCCAGCAGACATCCTGCTGCTTTTTTGGGGAATGTGTGAGGTGGAGTGGAGGGGGTGACAGAGAGGCCGAGATTGTAGAGTGGAAACTCAGCTCCAGAGTGGCAGTGCAGACTCTCCCTGCTGAATGCCTGCTGGGGCTGACAAAGAAGGAAAATGCCCCAATAACAGCCCGGTGGCACTGTGTCTCAGGGACAGGTACAGGGAGGTGACAAGAAACAGCAGCATGGCCCGGTCTCACAGCTTCTAGGAAGCAGTGACAGAGGGGCCTCATGTGCCAGAGATTTCAGAAAGGCTGTCTTCTTAAATGGCCACTCTGAAACCCCTCTCTTTGCCTCTTGGGTTTGTGAATGCTTTTGACAGCCACAGCATCCTGGGGCAACGCATTCCACGATTTCATTAAATACTCCTTGAAAAGCTCCTCCCATTGTTCAACTGAGCTGCCAGCCTGGTCATTTCAGAGGCTGCTGCCTTGGTGGAGAGAAAAATCAATCTTCTGCCTTTCAGGGAGCTGAAGGAGAAGGGACTCTTCAGCATCCAACACCTGGCTGGGTCCCATTCAGAGGTCCTGCTTTGTAGACTTCGTGAGGTTTGCTTGGCACTTACCAGTGAGGTGAGAACATTGCTCTGAATTGTCCCCCATACTTGATACACAGTGAGTAGAGTAGGGATGAGCTTGTTCATCTCCATGTGTGCTCAGGGTCTGCCTTCATTTCTGGTTTTAGACCTGAGATTTCCAATGTCTCTCAGCTATCTGCAGGATCTGTGGGCACATGCAGCTGTATTTACTGGCAGGTCGGGTATCTGACACTCATCTTTGAGTGTGGTGCCTTTATAATGCAATGTGCAAATGCAGAAACTGAGACACTAATGCTGTTATTTGCCAGAGTCCCAATCTCTGCCCAAGTTGTAATTCAACAGTGCAAATGAGTCTGTAGAGCTGAGCCTGTGTTTTCTGTTTCCTGGCTGAGTGCTTCAACTGCTGGTGTTGCTTTTTTGAACAGGAGCACCTGACTCTTTTATCTTTATCACTTGTGCCTTTATGATTTGAAAGCAGCTCTTGCTTTAATTTTCCAGTAAAAGGGCCTAAAATCAAAGCTGTGGACCTTTTAGAAGGGTCAAGTAGAACACTTAATGAAATTTTTATTTTAGGCCTGCAGTGAGCAGGTCTGAGGCCAGAAATTGGTGCCAGAGTAAGTGCCTTTCTGTGCTTGTGCTCTCCTGCTCTCCCTGTACTTGTATGTTCCTCTGGACACAGTGGGATGTGTTGTCATTTCCTGGGACTTCTGTTGAAGGCAACTGGTTTTCTTTCCAAGGTGATTCTTCTGTTTCCCCTCATGATTTCCCCAGGTGACCAACCTCCGTTCCAAGGTGTCCTACTCTGCCATTGTCACTCTGGGAGAGCTCTTTGTGACCTTGAAGAAGGACATGGACTCTGAGGTGGATGAGGTTGCTCGGGTCCTTCTCCAGATGGTGTCCAACTCCCCAGAATTTGTTCGGAAAGCAGCCAGTCAGACCCTGGGGATCATGGTGGAGAATGTGACTCCTGCACGAGCAATGACTGCTCTCATGGACATGGGAGTCAAGTAGGTTCTTCTTCTTTTAGTGATGTTCTTCACCTTCGTATGCGTGGGAGGGAGAAGGGATGAGACAGAGAATGGGAATGGTGGGAGGGAAGGGTCCTGCATCCTGCATCTTCTGTGGACTCAGTGACTTGATTCTCTGACCAACCTCACTTCTTTCCTCTTGTCACCTATTTCTGCCCTCCTGCAGCCTATCAGTTCTCAGAATCACAGAACTGTAGAATATGGGGAGTTGGAAGGGGCCCATCAGGACCATTGAGTCCAGCTCCTGGCCTTGCCCAGAACAGCCCAAGGGTCACACCAAGTGCCTGAGATTGTTGTCCAAATGCTTCTTCAACCCTGTCAGGCTTGGTGCTGTGACCACTGCCCTGGGGAGCCTGTTCCAGTGCCCAACCACCCTCTGGGTGAAAAACCCTTTTTCCTGATATCCAAACTAAAGCTCCTCTGACCCAGCTTCCTGCTGCTTCCTGGAGTTCTCCCAGCCTGTCAGATTTTCCTAGATGTGGTGATCAGTGGGGAAGTGAAAGTGCCTGCAAAGGCCAAGGATAGAGCCTTGTGCTTTTGTGGGAAGAGGGACAATTGCAATTGCAGCTGTGAGCAGTGTTTGGTATTTCACAACTCTAACCACAGAGGCCCTGGGAAAACCATGGCTCCTCATGATGCCATTAACTTGAGAAATGAGGAGGGTCCTTGCTGGGGCGTGGAGCACATGGGGGACAATCTGCTGGGTGTGGCCCAGCCTGCACAGCAGGGGCAGCTCCTGCCAAAGGAGCCTTGTATGACTGTCCGGGCCTTGGAGCTCTACTTTCTATTCAAACTGATGTTTCATGTTAGCCTTGAGATGATGAATCACTTTACAGGCACCTTCACAGGCTGACTGCCATGGGACAGCTGAAGCAAATGCTGCCTTAAATGTTGGTGCTGGGCCTGATAGTTCCCAAGAGACACTCTCTAGAACAGGACAACCTGGCTAAACTGCCTGCCACCCTTTCCTCAGCTTTGGAATAGGGTAAAACATTCAGATGGATCCGTTGCCAAGCCCCACAGAAAAAACAGGCTGCATTGCTGGATATTCTGCAACTTCATGGCCCACAATGTGTTTTCCCTGCATTTGTTGTTTTCCAAAGTTCTGCAGATTTGGGGATAAAGGGGTGGAAAGAGCCTCAATCCTGCTGCAGCTCTGTGTACTGGGTGCCCTCTGATGGTCAGCATCAATTGTCCTTAATCTCTAAATTATTCACATGTCATCTATTTCTTGAATCTTTCTCCAAGTAAATACTGTGAAAGAAATTGAGTATCAGACAGTGCAGGGAGACTGAATTCTTCCCTCTTCCATGCAGGCAGGCCTTGTGTACAATGCTAACTTTGTGTTTACCTGAGGACAGAACCTTCTGCAGGTGTCTGAAGGTGCAGGGAGAGCCCAGGCTCCTTCCCCCAGCAAGGGCAGGGAGCAGGCTCTGGCCAAGGCCTGTGCTGCTGCTGCTCCTGGTCCCTGTGGCCCAGGGTTTGCTCTCTCCTCCCCAGCAGCTGCCCCGCCCCGGTGCGGCAGTGTGCGGCCCAACTCCTCCTGTCCCTGATGCAGACAATTGGAGTCACCAAGCTCGCAGGCACAGCCTGGGCTGAGAGGCTGGCACACGTGGCAGGGAAGCTTGCTCAGGACTGTCACAAGGACACAAGGTAATGATCTTCATTTCACCTCCTAAAACAGGAAAACCCTTTTGTGTCTGGCTATAAAGGTGAAACCACACAAGAGTGGAAACTAAAGGGAATATGAAGTTACCTCACGGTGTGAATAAGGGTCGTAGAATCATGGAATATGCTGAGTTGGAAGGGACCCATCAGGGTCATGGAGTCCATCCCCTGGCCATGTGCAGTGACCCCAAGAGTCACTCCATGTGCTTGAGAGCATTGTCCAAACACTTCTTGAGCTCCGTCAGCCTTGGTGCTGTGACCACTGCTCTGGGCTGCCTGGGCAAATGGCTGTACTGGGAAACCTGAGGTTGGCCAGCAAAAAGGAGCATTGCCAACTTTTTCCTGTGGCTTGAAGGATTCTTTACTGAGATCAAAAGAGCTCAGATCAGCCAGTCCAACAGTCTTGTTTGGCCTTAGGTGCACAACACAAAGCCAAAGAGTTGGCTAATGTTCATCACTGAAGGATCCCAAACATCCATTTCTCATTAACTTCAGACTTTCCTAGAAATATTTCAGGGGTCTTTAGCCAACATATTCAGTCTTTCTAAAGTTGTTCTGCAGATTTCTAGAATCTGTTATCTGTGGCTCAGTGAGCTCCACATTTCTTCTTGAAGAAAACTGTGGTTTCCTAGTGGCAAAATCAACCCAAACGACCAAAATCTCCTTCCTTTGGTGATGAAATTCCCATGAATAGCTGCCAAGAACACCAGAGCAACTAGCTGCCCCTGTGCATACACATAGTATAGAATAATCAAGAGGATGCATGAGGTGTTTTGTCCTGGCTTCCCTGCCAGTTAAAGAAAGGCAAAGTATTGTGCAATGGCAGCAAGACACTGCTAATAGGCTCTGACAACAAAGCAGATGTGTTTTGCTTGTTCCCTGGGATCCTTTGATGCACAGAAGCACACCCCCAGTTTCAGAGTGAAATGGTATTTTTCTGTTGCCCCACATTCTCCTCCTGCCTCTTGTGTTCAGCTGACAGCACTGTGCAGTGTCAAGTGAGGTAAATCTCCCTCTTTGCTGAGTAGGTAATGCCTTCTCATGCAGGGATTACACCTGATGAGTTTAAGGTATCAGCCTCTTCTGTTAACACTCTTCCTGTGTTTGTTCACTTTTCTTTCACTTCCTTCCTTCCTTCCTTCCTTGAGGCATTATGGACAGAAGATGGTGAAGATGTTGCTCACTCATCAACAATTTAAATTGCTTCTGGAACAATCTCTTTCCCCCCGTGACCTGGAAGATATTCTGACAAGAATTAAGAAGGAAGTAAGTGCTTGGCAGGAGAAATGTCTCCTTTGTGCAAGTATTGCCACTGCTAATATGAGATCAAACATACCCAATCTGTCTTTAGCTCCTTCCTCTTCTGCTGAATCATTTTGCTCCTGGGAATGAGCTGTTGATCCTCAGCCTGTTCATCAGCAGGCCACAAAGGAACTGATATTATTAGGGACAAAGTGGGGTTTTGAATATTTTCAATATCGGTCACAAAGAGGGAAGGGAAAGAGGAGAAAATGGGTTTACATTTAAGAGTAACCCCCACCATGCTCTCCCTACTCTGCCCCCTGTAAAGCAATTAAGTGAGAATTGTGCTTCTGAAGATAACAGAGTCTTTGCAAAGGACACTGGAAGTAGTAGCACCAAGAAAATTTCCAAATTTACAAAAGATGTCCAAGTCAATCCTAGTTACTACAATGACTGTCTGTCTTTGGGAATGCTGCCCTGCTGTCAAGCCCTGTGGAGCTGGAAGAAGCTTGGTGAATTCAGCAGCATCCAGTGGAAAATCCTTTGTTTGTGTGATGGGGGGGATTTTATTTTTTTTATCGACATTACAGAAGGGAGCCAGCCTTTGAGCAGGCACAGGGAGAGTGAGTGTTGAACCAAATCAACTTCCAACACAATGGGCCAACCCCCAAAGAGTCCAGTTTGTTCTGCTGCTTCCTTCACAAACACTCGTTGCCTGCCAGTTTGCATTATTCCCATTTATGCTCAAGACTAAGGAATTTGGGATTTTAGACTGCTGCTCAGTCTGGTAGCACCCATAACCTGCCTTGGGCTGTTGAAAACAAAGAGTTGGCATCACTGAATCTCTGCTCTGTTTCCATCTGTAAGTTAGGAAATGTTTCCCTAGGCCTTGGTAGCAGTGATCCTGGTTCTAACTTGTGTTTTCAACAGGGAATTTCCTGTTTTATATTCTAAAGATGGATGGGGTTTCTCTATGTCTTTGTAGGGCATGGCAAACCAGAAGGCTGAAGGCCCATCTGTCAAGGAGCCGGTGAAGGAGAGGAACGGTGGCTCAAAGAAGCCCCAGGCCACATTGTCTTCTAGCAAACGGTACTGAGCACTTTTGTCAGATGAGACAAAGCACATGACAAGCTTTACATGTCTCTTCCTCAGGAAAATCTTCCTGGAAGACATGACCAGTGCCACAGATTGTTTCCTTTCCCTACAAATGCTCTAGGATAAAAAATGTCGACTTCTGCATTGTGCTGAACACAACTTCTCTGGAGGGGTTTCCACAAAAATGGAGAGACAAAAAGACACCCATTGGTTGCAGCTCAGACGATGCAGTGCAGTGGCAAGGGCAGTGTTGTGGAGGCTGGGAGAGGGCCAAGTTTCTGCTGCCTGACTTGGGACAAGTAAATTCAACCAGGGCTTTTTTTCCATCTGAGTGGAGTCTTTTTCAGATGGGTGTTTTGATGAGAAATCTCAGTCTGGATGCAAGATGCCATTCCACAAAGATGCAGTTCTCATCCATGGGCTTTGGCCTGGCTGAATCATGGTTTTCTTCCCCTCAAACAGTACCAAGTTTGAGTAGTAAGGAGCAAGGCAATTTCTGAACAACTTCAGTCAACAGGTGTCTGAATGTGGACTTTTTGTCTTGATATTCCTGTCCTTCATGTAACTTGCTTGATGGACAGCATGTTTGGTTTATTTCTCCCTGTGCTGCAATCAGCATTTAAGACAGGAATTTGCTCCTTGCTGTCTCTTCATGCCACTGGCAGAGCTACTTGTACCTGTTCTCCTCTGATAGCAGAGGGGATTTATTTAGCCCTGTCCTGCTCAGCAGTGGCAGGAAAGTGACCACATGCCTCAGTAGCACAGCTAGCATCTTCCTGTGCTCATGGAAGAGACAGGTTGATCAGGAGAATTGTTCCCAGTGGGAACAAGTTAAGCTGTGCATCTAGTCTCTAGGGAAGCAAATGAAATGTGAGTGTAGTTCTGGCATGTCAGGCTTCTGTTTTTATCTCTGTTACTGATTTTCTGAATCCTTCAAATATGGCCCTGTTTATTTGTTCAGATGCATCTGAGCTACTTTTCCAGATTGTCATGCCTGGTTGTAGAGACACTTCTCCAGAGTGATGAGTTTCCTTATTGTAAGACACACACGTCCCATATGAGGAGGCATTTAAACTTGGAAGTAGTGTCTCTCTTTCTCCACAAAGCAATGTGACCTGTGTGCCCTGGCAGCCATCTGAAGATAGATCAGATGCATCTCATCCTTGGTTTTCCTGAGTGAGCAGTGCTGAGAATGTCACTTGCAGATTGTCTGCCATAATGATTGTCATGAGGCCCACGTTGTTCTTCAGAGCCTCATGATTTTCCAGCTTGAAATCACATAATTGGGAAAGCTGCTCAAGATGTTTTGCTCACAATTAATTGAAGGTATTGTCTGTGGCTGCAGCTCTCTCCACAGAGAGGAGCAGGCACAACTTTCCCAGGCATTGTCCTGGGGAAGGCTGTGAGAAGATCAGAGAAAAGAATGAGAAACAATTCTTATCTGCACTTGCTGCACCTCTTGTGGTGAACATGTGGAATGTGTTATGGATATTTGTTTACCAAAGGGTAGTTTCTTAATTGGCCACTTAATTAGTCAATTGGATTCAATTGACTAATCTGGTCTGTCTGTATCTGACTGTCTGTAAGGGTGATGAGTTTCAGTACAGTATAGTATAGTATAGTATAGTATAGTATAGTATAGTATAGTATAGTATAGTATAGTATAGTATAGTATAGTATAGTATAGTACAGTATAATAAAGTGATTGATCAGCCTCAGCCTTCTGGAATCATGGAGGCAATGCTAATTATTTCCTCGACAGGGATGCCATGCTATGATAATGATCACCACCAGGTCCTCATTTGGTTTTATTTTCCAGGGTGAAATCTCTCTCTGATGGGCACCTCCTACACCGTGCAAAAGCCCAGGTCATGTCACCTCCAGCTGTGGAAGAAACGGAGCTGCTCCAGAAGCTTTACCATCTCCTGGAAGCCAAGGGGTTTCAGACAAGGATGGAAGGAGTGGAACTCCTCCAAGACCTGTGCAGAACAAACCCCCAGCTCATCTCCACTAACATTGTCCAAGTATGTAGGGTATCTTCACTGCTCCTTTCCTTTAGCTCCTTTCCTAAGCCTGTAGCAGCAAAGTTAATTCAGTGTGTCTTGGCACTCTGTCCTGGCTGTTTGGGACATGCTGGTCCCTCTTACCCAGACAAATGTAATTCAGGTCCAGGCTTCAGGACAAGTTATTTCAGTCCAGCTGTATTTGTCTGGCAGGTGCCTATTGATGCTGTTCATCAGATGATGGCAGAATTTTCTGCTGGTGTAACTGCTGCTCTCTCCTACTCCCAGTTGGGTGAAGTGAAGGGAATCCAGCCCCTGAAGGCATGGCAATTGCTCTCTAGACCAAAAATGGATTTGCATAGGGAAGAGAAGTATCAGGCTTGGTTGATTTAAACCCAGTTGTTTTTTTTTTAAAGAATACTTCTATATACTCCATCTTGTCTTACACAGGACCAGCTCTGGCTTCTCATTTCCATCCTTGTTCCTATTCCTCTTGGTAAAGACAGTGCTCACCCATCTTGGGAGTCTTTTTTACTCTTTGGAAAAGGAGGAAAACAGCGAAGGACTCATCTCTGCCGTCTCCTCCCAGTAGCTGCTTTTTCCCTTTTTCCAGGAAAAGGTGCCTGACAATGAGGCTGTCAAGGGACTGAGCCTGCTCTAATGAGAGCTGTACAGCACATGACATTTCAGAAGTCCACGTGTTACTTAGAGAAATGGTCTGGATGCTGGAAGAGTTGATCAGAGCCCTGCTCTTCTCCAGACACAGGCTCTGAGACAAACAAAAGAAAACTTCTATCTCCTCCAGCCATAGTTTTGGCAAAATCATAACTGCCCTCAGTACTTGAGGCAACTGTATAGAAAACCGGGCATTGTAAACATCTGCTTCCATTCAGAGCAAAGGTACTCTTTAGCATTAATAAATGGAATTGATTTAATGATTTAGAGATGGAGAGAAATGCCATAGGAACTATTGTGTCCCCAGCCAAACCTCCTAAAAACAGAAGAAAAATCTTTCAACCAGCATGAGGTTGTGCCACCATTCCAGTGAGTGGCCCACAGGAAAACAGTGCAATTGTGCAAGCGAGTGTTGGCCTGAGAGAAAGGATCACTTTCATCTTTGACATTGCTGACTGCTACAGCCACTCTTCAAACAAGGACATTTGAATCCAGCTTTCACGTTGCTTGTTCTCTTCACAGATTTTTGATTATTTTGTCCTGAGAATATCTGACAGCCACAAGAAAGTGAAGCAGAGGGCGCTGGACGTGCTGGCTGAAATCACAGGAGCCCTGAAAGATGCCCTGAACCCGGTGATCATTGGTTTGGTGGAAGGAATAACAAAGAACCTGAATTCAAAGGATGCCAGGGTTCGTGGGGCAGCTGTGAAAGCACTGGAAGAATCCATTGCTCCTTTGGGTAAGGCTGAGCCCTGGCAGGGACTCTCCTCAACTTCGTCTCTGTCTCTCCTGCACACGAGAGCGCTGAGTGCCTTGACAGCTGCTCTTGTCTGTGGAACACTGCAGCTGACACCCACCAGAAGCTGTGCAGCTGCAGTCCTTATGCACCATCCCCAACAGGCTGGAATGTGATCAGCATTTCCCAACAGTCCCAGGAGCCCTTGGCTCTGTGCTGCTTGTCTGAAGAGCAAGTCCTGGGCTACAGCTTTGCTGCAGCTCAGAGGCAAAGGGGGTTTGGAGTTTTCTTGGGCCCCGTCTGACTTCCCAAATGAACAGCTTTGCTGTTGGCATGAAGGGACACTGACCCATCAGAGCTTCTGCAGAGCAGCCACCTGCAAGGCTCTACATTAGAGGCATCAGCTGCCTATTTTCCACTTTTCTTCTTTGTCTTCTATTTTCAAAGGGGAACTGATGATTCACCAAGTTCATTTCTTTGGAACAAATGGGTATAAACCCAGCTGTCAATGATGCCTTGTTCCACATGTTGTTTTGCATGGAGCAAGATGGCCACAGCAATTAACTACATAGGCAAGGGCTGCTCTAAATTCCTCTGCCACACAGATTTATGTCAGCTCTGAGAATGCTGCACTGGGGAAATATGCCTGGAAAAAGGAGTGTTGAAGAGGCAGGTCTTCAAGGGGAGTTTCCACTTTCTCCTCCCCAGTTGCTCTGTGAACTCAGGAACTGCCTGACTCAGTGCCTTTCTGTGACCCAAGTATGGGCTTCTTCCTTTTTGCTCTGGGATGCAAAACCTTTTCACTGCTTCCATGTGACTGAAGTCTTGAGGTCCCTGACGTGAAATGTTTTAACACAGCTCCTGCTACTGCAGACAAGTTTGCATTTACAAATGTGAAAGGAGAGCTTTTCTTTTGGAATTTAAAACCCTGCCAAGGAGGCTGGAAGGAATGAAGAAAAGGATTCAAAACCCAGCAGAAATGTACTTGATTTTATAAAATGGGGTTGGCCCTGCCCTTTGCCTCCCCACTGTGCTTTCTCCTATGACCTGAGAAAAGTGAGCAGAACCATGTGTTTCCCTTGTAGATCAAGTGTCACTGCTGAAAGAGTTCAGCTACCAATGGAATCACCTGAGTGGCCAAGCTCTGCTGGATGTCACCGAGCGTATCACAGGTATGGCCTCCCCTTCTAAGCCAAGAGCTCTGCCCAGGGAGTATTGACAGGGAATGCCTGTGAACAGACAGCAGAGCAGCTCCTCCACATCAGGAGGTGCTGAGCTTGTCCCTGCTGCCCAATAGCCCAGGCAGGTGGATTTGGCAGTTTTGCCCTGGCTGCTGCAGAGCTGGGCAGCATCTGAGATGGGGGCAGCGCTCGGCCTTGGGGCTGAGCTCTCACTGGGGCATCTCAGAACCACCTCCAGCAAAGGGAGGGGCTACAAATACCCCAGCTGGCTCCTCTCTGGGAAGCTCAGGGACATCTGTGATCTTTGAGGGGAAATGGTAGCAAATGCTCTTTCAGGGCATCAGTTTGTTTTGTCCTCACGGAATTCTTGTTTTTCTCTTGGAAAGTTTTGAGGCTGAACCGTGCAGAGCCTGGGGGTCACAGCTTAGGTCAAAACTCAACAGAGGCATCAGAGGCACGGGTTTAGTGCAAGGCAGCCTCTGGGGCACAGGGACAGAAGCAGAGGGCTGAGGCTCCCTGCCTGTGCTGTCCAAGTGGCCTTGGACTGAGCCTTTCAGGGTGTGCAAACAGTGTCTGCCTGTGCCAGCGCTGTCCAAAATGCTACAAATGCATCTGATAATTGATTCCTCAGAGGAGCTTGCTATGTCAGCAACAGCCAAGGAATGGAAAAAGGATAATCTCAATATATAGTAGAAAAGATGATTGATAGCCTTGCTTTACCTGGGGCTAAATCCACTGCTAATGATGCCAGCATCTTTGAATGCAAGGCTTAATACACTTTGTGTCTTCATTAGGAATCTCAAAAGGGCATGTTCAGCAATTGGGAATGTCAAAGGCCCTTTAAAGAGCATTTGAATAAAGTAGATCTCCAGCAATAGGGAATTTAGTTTAGCAGTTCTTTTGTTCTCTTTTTCAAATAAAGGAATTAACCATAAATTAGGAGTACTTTAGAAAGAGCAGATGTTCTCTCTGAGATTTAGTAGGAACAGACAGCTGTTCCTCACGTTTAGTAGTCACCAATGTCTTTAATTGCATTTAAACTCAAATGAACTCCCACTTTAAAATGGGTACCATAACCCTTTCCTGCTTAGCAGAATTGGTTTTGGGTACTTGCAGGAGCTCTTTCAATGTTGATGACTGCTGGTGGATTAACAGCATTGAGAAAATGAAGTCTCTTCCACCACAGAATATTAAATGGCTGCCAGATAACATTTTGTCTGATCAGAAAATAAGAATGGTCTCCAGAGCATTTCAGGTTTTGATCTCTCAGCCAAATCTGCCTTGCAAGAAGCCTGTTGGTAGTAACTTTTTGTCTGTGTTTGATACAGTTCAGTTCAGAAAACGGGCAGAGAGATTTCAGAGACAATATGAGAAAACACTCGTGTTTTGGCTACATTTCAGTCCCCTGTGTAGCATTTTTCTCTCTCTATGCCCCTATTCCAGTGGACATCATAAGAAAAAATGCCATTAACATTGGGAGGGGAAGTGGCATTAAAATGTGGAGATGCCCAAATGCCAGGGCAATGGGGTCTGGGTAATTCTCTAAGACACCCTGAGGTTTGAAACAGCTCTTTGTAGGAAGCCCCAAAAGCATTCTGCCAAAGACACCAGCTGGTCCCTGATGTTTCTCATCCAGCTGTCAGGCAGCAGCCATCTCTGGTGGGCTGGAGTTTTGAGGTGTGTTCTAATCCTGCCCTTTGCTGTGTGCCACTGAGCCAAGGGAAGAGCCAGATTAGACATTTGGCACTTGACATCAAAGGTACAAAAGTGGAATCATCCCTTTTATTAGAAATCTCTCCATTTCCTCTCTGTGGTGCAGTTCCAAATCTTCAGGGTGGGGTTAGAAAAGTTCTTAATGGAAATAAAAGGCAGTTGGACATTTCATTCATTGTTCATGCAGAAAGAGATTGTGAAATAATTTAGTAAAGGTGAAATAATTTAGTAAAGTCTGCCACAGGGACAAGGCTCTGGTTGGAGCAATTAGTCCTGAGGGGTTGGTGGTTCTGTTTCCAGGATGATCAGCTGCTTTGCCCGTTTCTGGATCAAGGGGCTCTGTGTGCTGTTTTGCTGACCTTGGCCAGAGAGGCTTGCCAGAAGCAAAAGCAGAGGTAGATCCTTGTTTGCATTGAGGTTGTGGCTAAGGAGCTGTGTCTCTGTCCCGGCAGTGCTTGTGCAGTGGGTCCATGCCAGGAGCCCTGCAGTCGTCCAGCGCGACGCCCTGCCCGTGCTCTGGTCCTTCCTGGAGAACAAGGCGCTGCCCGTGCGGAGCGCCAATGTCCGCACCGTGGCCACCAAGCTCGCCTCTGCCCTCTACAAGGTGATGGGCACCCAGCTGAAGAAATGTGCTGCCAGCAAGCCTACACACGTGCAGGAAAACCTCTCCAAAATGCTGGGCTGGTGAGGGCGAGATGTTCTCCAGAAAGCTGAGGAAGCGCTGAGTTGGACACCTCTGGATTTGCCTTTTTAGCTGTGCCAAAAATGACAAATTCCAAAGGAAGGGTTTGCATCTGCCCCCGCTCTCTCCATTGCCCTTCCTGGTCATGGCATGGGGGACCTGAAGCAGCTCCAGATGGAGGACAAGGTGAAGGGAACCATGGCTCAGCCTCACACAGAGGTGAGGGGGGAGCTGGGCCAGTCTCTGTTGGGAGGAAGGGTCTTGTGGCAGCGCAGAGAGGCTGTGCACATTGCCAGGGAACAGCTGTGCCCTGCATGTGCCCCTGCAAGGAGCTGTGCTGCTGCCAGTGCCCCTGGAGCTTTAGGGCTGCTGAGCTGTGGGGCAGGCAGAGGAGCAGGAGGGTGCATGTGCAGCTGAGCCATTCCTGGAGAGCACAGGGCTCTGGGCTCCCTGCTGTCCCAGGGCAGCCCAGAGGCCAGGCTGTGCCTGTGCTAGCTCTGGGCAAGTGGCTCAGGGTTTTGCCCTGGCCTGCCTCAAGTGTCTGCCAGCAGGAGCATGTTTCCCTGTGCAGCTGTTTAGAAGTTTGCAGGAAATGTGTCCCATGAAATATGGAGCTTCAGCTGCTTTAGGTTTGCATGGTGGCCTCTGTTAAACATTGTGTCTCCATTTTGCAGATCTGGCTGGTTACAGTCTTACCGAGAAGTTTTCTCAGGACACTTCTAATGTTCCCTCACCCACAAAGTCCTCGCCTCCCATCCAGAAGAGCTCTCTTTCCTCCAAGCTCAGGAAGAAGCTGCCACCTGTATGAAGAGTGTTTGTAGAACAGGATGGATGCCTTAGGCTTCGTAGTTAAAGCTGTACATATGTTCTGATCTTTAGATGTAGTTTTGAATTAATGTGGTTTGATTCTGTCTTTAAAATTTGATGACATATTTTTAATTGTATATATTTTATTTTGATGATGAAAAAAAAGTAAATAAATAAATAAATTAAATTTAAATAAACCAAAAGGAGAATGTGAGACCAGGACCTGCTAGCCTAGAGATTATGGGAGTGCAGCTCACTCAATGTGCCAGTGTCTCACCACATCCTTTCCTCTTTGGGCCTCTCCTCTTCCTCTTTGGCCATGTTTTCTTTGTGTCATTTGTGCTGCTCTTTGTTACTTGGCATTACAACAGGGTCTCCTGTTGACCTGTTTGGGGGACAATGGATCCAAAAGATCCTGTCTAGTCAAAGGTTTTCTACCTAGGTGTGTTCTGGGCTCACCAAAGGCCTGAGCAAAGAAACCAAGAGAAGTGTGCCCAAATGCCAAAGCTTTGCTCCTTTGCAATCTCCCACAGATCTGGCTCACAGGTGTCTTCAATCACAATTCCATAGGTAAGAAGAGGTCATGTCTTTCCCTGGGAAATGATGCATGGCTTTGGCAGAGTCACCTGTGTGTATATTTACCCAGGACAGCAGTCCAGCTGTGTTGTTTGCATCTTGTTTGCAGAAGGATGAGTGCCCTGGGAGGCCAATAACAAGTGCCAAGGGTTCCTCCAATCTGTACTGCAGCCTGGGTGCCATTCAGCCCAGAGCCTGGGGATCATTTGTTCCCACGGACCAGTGCTTGCCAGTGTAATGAATTCCTGCACAGCTGGAAGAAGCAATTCTGGATTCAGCTCCAGCTCTTGGTGGGCTGCATGGTCATTGACAATGCTGCCCTCCCAGAAATTATTCTGCAGTTTCCTTTCATAATCATTGGAAGCTTTTAAACTTCACATTTCAATTTGCTTTTGCCTTAGGGAAAAACACTTCTGGGCCCAGTGCAAACTGTAACCTTTTGACAGCAAAGTCCTCATGGTTGCCAGCTTCTGATGTCACACAGTGTCACCTGGCTGCATGTGTTTTCTGAGCTCTGGGTCTAGTCCTGGCCTAGTAAAGCCCAGGCAGGGTGGCATGTTGCAGGGAAAACGGGTCCATGAGCTTATGGGGTTGCCATCAGCAGCAGAGTGAATGTGCCCTTTGGGGATTACTCTGGAGAGAAAATTAGGGACCTACTCCATGACACAATATTCTCTTAGATCTTTCTGAAATATCCTAGAAAAGGCTGTGAAACTTCACATCTCCTTGCACACCCACTGTTTGAAGAGGGGCATTTTTGTCCCTCCTCAAAGCCATTGCTCTTGCACACAGAAACATGAACATCCACCAGCAGGAATGATGCATGGTCCTGCTGCTGCTGCTGCTTCAGAGCACTGGGCAGTGCAGACCTGGGTATTACCAATATGAGCACTGAATTAGCATTTCATGCTCCTTCAAGCTGTCCAGATCTCAGGGCTTTTTGTTTCAAAGCAGCCACTCCACCATCTCTAGGGAAGAACAGGAAATGGGAACCAGCGACTGCCAGCCTTGCAGGGGTGTAGGGGAGAACCTGAAGTGTCTGCATCCAAAGATGAATGGGAAGAGTAATTGCCAAAGCAAACGCTTCATTAGCATAGCAGGACCAGTTCTTGACTGCATGCTTGCATGAAGATCATTTGGGATCTCCTTTTTGTATCTCATGCAGAAAAGGAGCTCTTAATAATACCACGCTACTTAAACCAGATTGGGATGTAGCTCTGTAGTGGTTCACAATGAAGCAGACTGCCTGCTTTGTCACTGCCAGCCCTGGTGAGCCTGCGAGGGACTGTAGTGTATCCCATGCCTGTTTTGCCTCCAAGAAAAGCTTGGTTTTCCATATTAGTGTGGAGTAAATACAAGAGTAATAAAATGGACAATTAAACTGGCTACTTTGGAGGATATGCTCATGCTTTCGCACGTCAGTCCTGTACCTCATGCTCCCAAGGCTTGTTACTCCTCATGAAATATTTTAACAAAATATCTCAGCTCTCTTGTTACATTTGAATAAAATTGCATCAGATCATCAAGAATTCTGCTGTCAGGAACAAGACAAGAGCCTTGCGACACTCACTTGCAGCTGTCCTGGATTTCTGCAGCCCTTTGTGAAAAGCTGCTGCAGACAGAGTGTTTGGAGTTGGTTTGGGCCTTTCTGGGAGATCTGTGGAGCAGTGTGCAGGGCTCTCCTGGCAGAAAACTGTTTGTCCAAGCCCAGGGACATGGTGCCGGCAGAAGCGGAGCGGCCCCGCTCCCAACCCAAGAGTCTGTGAGCTGAGCCACGCCGGGGAGAAAAGACAGCGAGGGGCTCCAGCCCAGCTGCTTCCCCTGCCCTGACCGTTCCATGGAGCTCTGCCATGGGAGAAAGTCGACGCCGCACGAGCCACCGAGCTTCCATCAGCTGCTGGAACTGCTCCGTGACAGCTCCTGTTCTTCCCGAGAGAGAACCCGGCGCCTTCTTGGAACGCGTGTCATGGGGAGATTCTGTTTGTTAATAAACTGCTGGGGTTTTTCCACTTTCATCTATTAGTACCAATTTCCTATTGCTGGAAAGGGATTGTTGGAACACTTTAGAGGAGATGACTTATTGCACAATATCCTGTTTTAAGTTGTCTCAAACTGTGTGTGAGACAGATGGCTTCACACAGGAGCATCCCCAAGGCTGCTGAGGGGAAGGCACAGAGGAAGACAAACCCAGTATTTCTGAGGGAAACTCCTTGACACCAAACTAACCTGAGTTGTCAAACAGCAGACCTGACGTTTCGAGTCATGGCCCAAAGGGGAAACCTTTCAGTGTGTTTGGTCCAGGCTGGGTTGTGCTCGAGGCAAAGGTGTGTCAGTGTGTTGGATAATACTCTTTCCTTGACCTAGAGATGGGGACACTGAGAGGTGTTTTAAAAACTTTTATTTCATTTTCAGTCTCATGAGAAGGGTGAGACAATACAGATGTTATAATTCAATCAGAAGCTGACTATTTCCTAATTACAGTACATTATAAGTGTTTCTTGGTCTATCAGCTTTTTGCCACACCATGTTGTAGATGCCTTAAAGCCAATTATTTCAAACTACCCCTTGTGGGTCCCTCTACAATGCATCTTTCCTAGCTCTATTTTTCCAAAGTCTTATTTGCAAGGCCATCTTTTGAAACTTTCTTCCAGCTCCATTCCTCTCTCAACAATATCTGTCCTAGTCCATGGCATTTTTAAGTTAGCATTTCTTGTCTCAAGGTTTATAAACAGATTCATACTGTGTGGGCCTTCTATTAGGCCCTAAAAACTTTCTACAAATCCATTTCCCACATCAGTGCACTTGGCTCCTTCTCTGCTCATTGTGCCTGGCAAGCACAGGAGCCCAGAGCTCCTGCAGAACCCATCACAGCACTCAGTGGGAGCAAACTTGTGTCCAGTCCTCACCTGGAGCTGTGGTGCCCAGCATTCCACCTCACTGGAATGAGGAACTGTTCCTGCTCTTTCAGAAGGAGCTAAGGAGGTTTGGCCTTCAGATCAGCTCCTTCCCAGCTCTTGATTTGCTGCCCTGGGGGAGCTGCTGCTTGTGGCAGCACTTGTTTCACAGCTGACAGCCCTGCTCTGCTGGCCTGCAGCCATTGCAGGAGCTTTTGCTGGTGACATTGAACGTTTCAGATCTTCTTAAGGAAAACTCAGGGCGGAACTTGTCAAAAGAGCATTGCCTGGATGATGTTTTTAACATTAGATCTTTCCTTCACCATTGTTCATGTCCATGGGCCTGTGACCCCGAGTGGGTGCTGCCTCCTGAAATCCCAAACGGGGCAGGATGTCTCCCAGCTCCAACCTGCCTGCTCCAGGGGCAGTGTGCTCCGCTGGTGACGGGCACTGGCAGGGGCTGTCCCTGCAGGTCTGTGCAGCAGCAGGGCACCCGCCAGCTCGCCATCCCCACCTGGGGCAGGGGCACGGCTCTGGACAACCCGGCGACATTCTGCTGAGGAGGTGTCCCTGCAGGGGATGGGGTCCCAGGAGCTGGGTGATGTTGTCCTTCTCCCCTGTTTACACACAACTGCAATGGGGTCCACGATGGGGAGGGGATTCCTGACCAATGGGGGGTCCCAGTGAGGTTACACCCATCAACATGGGGGAAGGGGGGAGACGAGTGCAATGGAGGGCACAGAAAAGGGAGGAGGAGAGGTGGGGGGGTGGCCACTTTGGGGTGTAAGGGCAGGAAAACTTGGAAATGGAGGCAAGAAAATGGTGGGGCTGGATACGTTGCTGGCACTGTTTTGTGGGGAATCAACAGGAGGGGGAAGTGGGTAAAGGGGCACAGGAGGGAGGATGAGGGGAAGGTCCAGGGCAGCAGATGCTTTGCTGTCCAGGCAAAGGGAGAGAGGGGATCGGGAGGCGTCAGGGGATCGATAGCAACCCTGGGCCAAGTGACAACGACTGCCAGCCCACTGCCCCTCAGGTGAGGAAGGGTTTTGGGTACATGGGGACAGGAAGAAGGGGAAGTGGTTTTGAACTGGGGATCAAAACCTTTTCCTGAATTTTCCCCTGATTGTTTAACTGAATCACAAAATAAAATGAAAATAAGGATAAATGGAAAAGAGGATAAAACTTCCCCACTTTAAAATTTCCCTCCATTTGTAAAACAAATAACTTGATCCCAACCACATCCAAAACTCAAGCAATAAAACCAATTCCCTCATAACATTCACAAAGTATTTGGAAAGAAAATGAACAAAAGCTTTCCAATTTTCCTTAGAAAAACAAATTCTCCAATCAACAAGGGCACCCACAACCTTGGAATAGACGTGTCTTTGAGGAGGACTCAGCTTAGGGTGACTAAGGTTGTTGCCCATCCTCAGACTTTGTTCCCACACCCAGCAGAAAAAGGAAAATGAAAAAGCAGAAGACCCTCATATATATATATATATATATAACTTACAGTTGCTCTTTGGGCCATTGCCCATCGGGTCAATGAAAATCTGCTGGGCAGGTGCTCAGCCCCTCAATTGGCCTCCGCTACTCCGGGAGCTCTTCGGCCTCTTCAGTCTTCGGAGGGTCCCGGTCGCCCTTCGGACAGCCCCCACTAAAAGGTGAGGGCTTCTCCTGGGGAAAGCGGCTGCGCCAACAGCGACTTTTGTCCTGCAGTGGGAGGCTACAGGAGACACTTCTTCAGGGATCTCTTTGCAGAGGCCGCACGCTGGGCGCCACAGGTTGTGGCAGGTGGTGCTCAGAGCGCTGCAACCTTCCCGAAGAAACTTCTTGAAGAAGACACCTCGGGGCACAGGCAATGTCTGTGCTCATGCCGAGGGATTTCAGCTCTTCTGTGATCCCAGTGACGCAGGAGGAGAGATGGGGTCTTGGTGTGGGGTTCCAAGGAGAACCTTTCCTGAGCTTCATCCTCAAAAGGGTCCAGGGACAAAAAGCCACTCAGGCAGGGAAAGCAGGGGTTTTTATTGGGATCTGGAAGGGCAGGACAGAACACTAGAGTGAATGGGATCAGGGCACAGGGCAGAGCAAAGGGGAAGGACCAATGGATTGCAAGGGATCAACATAAAGCAACAAAGGATTTTGGGGGTGATCTTTTTCCTCTCCCTAACCAGAGGTTATGGCTTAGGGGTTGGTCCTCCAGGGGAGTACAGCAGGCTTTTCCTTGGCCAGTTCTCCGGCCTCCACACAAAGTACCTTAAAAATCTTGAGTATCTCAAAGTATTAATGAGCCCCACTGAGTGTCAGTACAAAGCCCTCAAGGGACTCCTTAAAGCAGATAATTGGGGCCATGATTGCACAAACCTCTCAGAGACTCCAAGGCAAAAGCAAAACCCAAAGTCCTTTGAAAAACCTGCAGTCCCTGCAGGGAGCATTCAGGAGCCCCCAGGGCCAATCCTGAGCAAGGCTCCCCTGGGACTCCTTCCAGCAGATCCTTGAGGCCACTGGGATGTGGGCTAGGGGGGGATGCTGAGGGCAGGACAAGGGGCTGGCAGTGCCCAGCCTGGCTGGGGCTGTGCCAGGAGGCCCCAGGGGCTCAGGACAAGGTGTCTCCTCACAGCCCTTGGTGGCACAGACCCTGCTGTGCCCCAGGGCTCCAAGACTTGGCTTCTCTTTGTCCCCACCTGCCATCAGTGCCTCCAGTTCTCTGCTCTGCCTGGGGCCTGGGGACACTTTCTCAGTCCTGTCCCTCAGTGGGACCCATTAAAACTTCAAGAAACTTTTGAGTTGGATTCTGACTCAGAGTTCTGGAGAGATTTCTTCAGCTCCCTCTCAGGGACTGATGTTCAGGGCCTCAGCACAAAGCCCCAGGGGCTCATTCAAGTCCTGGTGCTGTGTCTGTGCTGCTGAGCTGGGCCGGGCTCCTGGCCCAGAGGCAGCTCCTGGCAAGGGCAGCAGAGCTGCAGAGAGACAGCTCTGGCCAGGAGCAGCTCCTGTGCACAGCCCAGCAGGGCTGGGGCACTGCCTGCAGCCAGCCCGGGCACAGCACAGAGGCACAGAGAGCTTCAGTCACTCAGGGCTGGGAAGGGGCTGAGAAGTGCCTGGGGCACAATCACTGCCAGCCCTTGGCACAGCAACCTCTGGCTGCAGGACAATGCAGCTGCAGCTCCTGCAGTGATCTCCTGAAGCTGCAACATCCCAATGCCTGCAGACCCTGTGAGTACAACTCTGGGTATTTCTGGTGCAGGGGAGGTGAAATGCTCACGAAGCTCTGATGTACTGAGGGGTTCTGATCAGTCACAGAATATTCCCAAGACAAGGATTTTGATAAAAATGAGGAAATTTCCTAAGACTTGGTATTCAGTTTCCTACTATTGGAGAATAGCAGGGAGGAGGGATAAATATTAAAGGATTATTATGGATTTTGACAAGTGCCTGAGACACCTGAACTGTTACTTTTAGTGATCAATAGGTTCACAGGAGATCCCTAATGTGCTTTCAGCCACTCCTCTGCCCATGGCCAGCACCAGCATCACCTTTGCTGGACCCATGAGATTCAGTCTGAGCTGTCCTTTCTCCAAGCTGCAAACAGAACCTGCCCCCAGCCCATGCCCTGCAAACAGGCTGTAGGGGCACAGGGAGTGCATAGAGATTTGGGGTCTGTGAGTGCTGGTGTGGAGAGATTGGGCACAGGGAAACACCTGCAGGAGGAAAGTCTCCAGGAAACAGAGAGAAGATCAGGGAAGGAGAGAAAACAAAACCCAGCAATGCTGTGGCAGGCTGAGATTAGAGATGTGCACAGGATCCCCTGCAGTGCAGCCCCTCCCTCTGAACAAGCCCCCGCCCTCCTGTGCCCCAGCCAAGCCTCTGCCCTCAGGGCCGGGGCTCCAAGGCGCTCAGCCCCTCCTGTGCAGGCAGAGCTGCTGCAGAGCCGTGGGGCAGCTCTGCAGCCCCGGGCCCAGGTCCCTCTGCAGAGCACAGGGCTGGGAGCAGCTGCCCGGCCCTGGGGGCTCTGGAGGGGGCACAGCTGGCTCAGGGTGACGCTGTCCCCAGGGCCCGGCTCTGGGCAATGCTGTCAGGGCAGCCAGGGAAGGAGCTGCATCTCCCACAATCCAATGCCATCAGAAGGACACTTGGGAGTCTCCCTGAGATTTCAGTCCGAGCTGGGAGCTTCAATCCAGGGTGCAAACCTGTCCTAGAGCATCTCTGAGTCATGAGATTGATGGGGAAAGGCAGAGGTGTTCTGACTCTGAAAATGCTGCTGGGTTGGTGAAATGAGCAATGTGAGTCCTTGGCTACAAATGTGCAGCTGGGCTGGGGTGGATCCATCTGCTCTCAGCAGTACCTGGTGACATTTTAGGGGAAGCATGGGAAGGTGATCACCCTCCACCTGAGACAGGTTAAAGCCCAGAGAAACTCTGAACCGGTCACAATGACAGACCATCTCTCCTCTCAGACCATCTCCAGGCTTGGCTGAGGGCACAGGAGGGAGGGGGCTTGATCAGAGGGAGGGGCTCCATCTGCACCACTGTGCCCAAAGACATGCACAATTCCCTCCGGGACACCAGCACCATTTCCTACTCAGCTTGTGCTGCTCAGCTCTTTTTCTTTCTGTTCTTTATCACAGCAGGGTATTCACTGCTGACCATCATGTGCTACGACCGCTACGTGTCCATCTGCAAACCCCTGCACTACGGGACCCTCCTGGGCAGCAGAGCTTGTGCCCACATGGCAGCAGCTGCCTGGGCCTGTGCCTTTCTCCATGCTCTCATGCACACAGCCAATACATTTTCCCTGCCCCTGTGCCATGGCAATGCCCTGGGCCAGTTCTTCTGGGAGGTGCCACAGATCCTCAGGCTCTCCTGCTCACACTCCAACACTCTCAGGGAAGTTGGACTCATCACAGTTAGTGCCTCTTTGGTATTTGGTTGTTTTGTGTTCATTGTTTTCTCCTATGTGCAGACCTTCAGGGCTGTGCTGAGGAGCCCCTCTGAGCAGGGACAGCACAAAGCCTTTTCCACCTGCCTCCCTCACCTGGCCGTGCTCTCCCTGTTTGTCAGCACTGGCATATTTGCTCAGTTGAAGCCCCCCTCCATGTCCTCCCCATCCCTGGATCTGGCCCTGTCAGTTCTGTATTCAGTGGTGCCTCCAGCCCTGAACCCCCTCATCTACAGCCTGAGGAACCAGGAGCTCAAGGCTGCAGTGTGGAGACTGATGACTGGATGCTTTCAGGAACATTCATCTGCTTGCCAGTTTCTGAAAATCACTTGTAATAAAAGTCATCTTTAATACTTCTTGTTGGTTTCAGTTTGGCAGTTCTTTTTCTTTGTTTTAGTTTTTTTCATATTGTCCACAAAGAAATGTCATTGTTTGTGATGTTTCTAATTTTTTTTCTCTCCGTCTTCCCTGTGGCCACAGACTGTGTCAATGAGTTCTTGGTGCCTTTAAAGGAACTAAAGGATCTCCCAGCAGAGTTTTCTGCAGAGATGCCCTTTTGTTGCCTTCTCGGGAGCTGCAGCAGCAATGTCTGTGTGCAGAGCTGGGGCAGATCAGGGCTGGCCCAGCAGCTGTGCCCAGCAGCAGCAGCAGCAGCACTTGGTGTTGCCAGTGCTGCTGCCGTGGCCCTGCCCCGCTGCCCTGGTGGCCCTGGTGTTGCTGCAGGGCCTGAGTGCTCTCGGGGCCGGGCACAGCCCTGGGGGTGGCAGTGCCGGGGCTGCAGCAGGGACAGGCCATGGGCACTGCTGGGGCAGCGCTGACGCCTCAGGCCAGGCCCTGGGGGCTCCAGGCTCCTTGCCCAGGCTCTCTCAAGAACACGGCCAGGCCAATGCTCAGCACAGAAACCCCCGTGAGCAGCCCCAGGCTGGCCATGGGCAGGCTGGGGGCAAACAGCACGGCTGGGGCTCTGCAAGGGCCCTGGGGCAGACGGGAAGGAGCAGCAGAGCAGGGGCTGATCCATCCCCAGTGCGCTGCACAGCCCAGGGCAGCGTCCCAGAGCGTCCTCATGCAGCTGCCAACAACATCCCCCCTCTGCAGCCCTGGCCTCTCCCCCAGCTCTCACAGGTGCCCCATCCTTGCAGGCACAGACACGGCAGCACTGGCTCAGCAGCCCCTGTTTGCATTGCACACAGCAGGGGGAGCACCCCCATGCTGTTGCTGTGGGGACATGAACCTGAGGGAGCACAAATGCCATCAGCCCTGGGGCCAGCAAGGGCTGGGGGACACCAGGGAAACCACTCAGCTTTGTCCTGGCCTCTGCACTCAGCCAGAAAGTTTGTTCCCATCAGCTGGGAGTTTCCTGTGCCACTGCAGACGCTGTTGCTCAGAGCCAGGGCTGCCTGGCAGCCAGCCCCAAACTGCCCTGAGCATTTCCTTTGCTTCACCTTTGCTTTCTTTCCTCTTCCTGATACAAATGTCTTCCCATTGCCCACCCCCGTTCCCTCCCCTGCAAACAGCCCATCCCTGGTTGCCCTTTCCTCTCTGGCCCCACTGCCCATTGCAGTTCCTGACTTGGCCCCATGGGAACGTCCCTTGGGCAGCAGGATCATCCTACAAGTGCTGCAGGAATTGTCTGCAGGCTCCTGCAGTGCCTGCTGCTGCTCCCTTGCCAGAGGCAGCCCAGGCCAGGGGGGCACATCTGGGCTGCTGTGTCTGCCTCTGGGGCTCCCTGTTCTGGGCAGTGAGGAGGAGCTGCACAGGCTCTGCACGACTGACAGGATGGGCTCTGGGGCTGCCAGGAGAAGCTGAGGGACCTGGGCTGCTGGAGCTCCTCAAGAGGAGGCCCAGGGCTCATCCTGCAGCTGCTCCAAGGGTTCTTTCAGAGAATCCCAGAATCAGCAAGGCTGGAACAGGCCATGGAGATCATCAAGTCCAACCTGTGCCCTGACACGGCCTTGTCTCCCCTGGGCCTCCTCTTCTCCAGGATAAACAAGCCCAGCTCCCTCAGCTGCTCCTCAAAGCTCTTGTGTTCCAGACCCCTCCCCAGCCTTGTTGCCCTTCTCTGGACACGCTCCAGCCCCTCCATGTCCTTCCTAAATTGGGGGCCCAGAACTGCAAACAGCACTCAGGTGCTGCCCAAGCAGTGCTGAGCACAGGGGAACAATCCCTGCCCTGCTCCTGCTGCCCACACCATTCCTGAGCCAGGCCAGGAGCCATTGGCCTTCTTGGCCACCTGGGCACACGGCTGGCTCATGTCCAGCCTGCTGTCCATCTGTCCCTGCAGGTCCCTTTCTGCCTGGCTGCTCTCCAGCCCCTCTGTCCCCAGCCTGTAGAGCTGCAGGGGTTGTTGTGGCCAAAGTGCAGGACCCGGCACTTGCACTTGTTCAACCTCACCTTGTTGGATTTGGGCCCTGGATCCAGCCTGTCCAGGGCCCTGTGCAGAGCCCTCCTACCCTCCAGCAGATCCACACTCACACCCAGCTTGCTGTCATCTGCAAATTTGGTGATTTTCTATTCTTTTTCACACATGTGGTAATCATTTCCTCAAAATCATTAACATATTTCCCCTCCTCTTAACCCATGTGTTCTTCTGTCCTGGGGGTGTCTCTGCTGGTCCCTGGTGCTCGTGGAGCCCAATGTTCCCGTGGGCCTGGCTGAGCTGGCAGGACACTGAGGTTGCTGAACTTCCAGTTCCCCTTCTCACACAATGGGCATTGAGTGGTCTCCACAGGCCTGGGGTTGTGGAGAACAAGCTCCAGGGGTCAGCTCAGCTGGTGGAGACAATTTATCCTCTGGTAACATGAGGTCACAGAGTGGGCTGTGACATCACAGAGTGGATCATGTGAGGTCATCGAGCAGCTGTGGCATCATAGACTGCATCTGTGACATCACAGAGCAGGCTGTGACATCACAGGGCAGAGGTCTGACATCACAGAGCAGACTATGACATCACCGACTCTGGTGTGACATCCCAGAGGGGCTGTGTGACATTAGAGAATGGGCTGTGACATCACAGAGGAGGCTGTGACATCACAGAGGGGCTGTGTGACATCCCAGCAGGGCTGTGTCAGGTCACTGGGTTGCTCACTCTGCCCCAGCTCCCCCTCATGTTTCTCCCAACAAGTCCAATGCTGTCCATGCCCAGCAGGGTCCCTGTCCCCTGAGATCCCCCTGGCCCACCTGGAGCCACAGCCTCCACCAAAGGATGTTCCACAGGATCCACCCCAGAGCCTGACAGGGGACAAGGGGCCAGGGCTGTGTGCCCAGGACATCAAGGACAGGGATTCTCCAGGTCACTGTGGCCTGGGTTGGGTTGCCCAGGGCAGGAAAGATGTCTGGCAGCTGGAGCAGGGCCTGGGAAGGGCCTCCAAGGTGGGGCTGGAGCCCTTGGGCTGTGAGCAGAGGCTGAGGGAGCTGGGCTTGTCCAGCCCAGAGCAGGGAAGGCTGAGGGGCTCCTCATCCCTGCCTGGCAGTGCCAGCGAGGAGGGGATGGAGAACACAGAGCCAGGCTCTTCACAGGGGGGCTGGTGGGAGACAAAAGCCAATGGGTGGGAGGGGAAAGAGGGGAGATCAGCCAGGGCATGAGGAGATGAAATGAGTCAGGCTGCTTTCAGCATTTCCTCAACACCAAGAGCAGCCTGACCTCCCTTCTCCATCCACCACTGGCAGCTTTGCAAATCAGGAATTGTTGGAGCTGTTGTGCCCCGACACCAGGATGAGCATCCTGATACAAGAACTTAATTGTGTTTATGTCTATTACCACATTTGTCTAAAATTAATTTTAGTATGGAAATCACCTGTGGATGGTGTACTCATCAGACACTACTGGGACATTTCACATAGCTCAGGGAGGAGCGTGATTGTTATTAAATTGTGTCCTGTTCAACTATGGTCTGCTGGCCATGAAGAGAAACTTTCTGTGCCTCTGAGTCCCACCAGTTCCTGGTCCCTCCAAGGACACAAACCTGATGAGTTGTGGTTCCCACTCCAATGGTGGCACTTGGACCTTGCTCCATAGCCAGAGCAGAGCTCCCTTGTCCCAGAAAGTGCCTGGCAATGCAGGGATGAAGGAAACAGGACAGGCTGTGGGGATCAGGTGCAGGGCAGAGCCAGGGAAATGAATGACTTTTGCATTTTACAGAGCTGTGCCTTCCCTTGGCTTTGCTGGCTGACAATAAATGAACATCCCTCTGGTCTCTGGCAGCTCCTTCTCCAAGGAAAGCAGGGGGGAACTGGAGCCAAGGAGCTGAAAGCTGCAGGTCCAGCCTGGGCTGGAGGGAGCTCAGATTTGCACAAGGCTGCTCTGAGTGCCAGGGCTTGGATGGGGGAAATGGTGGGATGGGGGTAGGGACAGAGTCTGATTGATTGTCAGACATAAAGGGTCTTGATTTTCATATCTATTCCAACTGCATGAGGAGGTACTTGGATTCAGGATCAATTGGAGATTGCACACATCAATGAATTAACAGGAAAAGAAACCTAAACAGAACCAAAAACTATTTCCTCACTGTCTTTGTAAATATAATATATTCACTTTGAATGCAGTTCTGAAATCTGTCCCATTAACCGTGAAAGATTTGGAAATGTAAATCAGATTATTCCCAGAGGATCAGCTTGTTAAGGTGTGCTGAATGTTAATGCGCTCTGGGGCACTGAATTCCTGAACTGAAGAGCTGAAGGCTGAACAAGCCTCTGGAGAAGTAAAATTCAGAGGCAGCCTCCAAGTTTTTAGAGTGTGTGGAGGACAACTTTTTGTCACAGCTGGTGAGTGAGCCCAGCAAGGGAGGGACTATGCTGGACCTGTTGTTTGGGATTAGAGATGGGCTGGGGGGAGATGTGGTGGTTGGAGGCCGCTTGGGGCACAGTGAGCATGAAATTATAGAGTTCCCAATATTTGTGAAATCAGGAGGAACATCTATAAGACTCTTACATTGGACTTCTGGAGGGCAGACTTTGGCCTGATTAGGAGACTTATTCAGAGAGTTCCTTGGGAAGCAGCCCTTAAAAACAAAGGAGTTTGGGAAGGGTGGGTGTGCTTCAAAACAGAGATCTTGTGGGAACAGGAACAGACTGTCCCTGTGTGCTGAAAGAAGAGTTGATGAGGCAAACGTCCAGCCTGGATGGGCAAGGAGGTTTTGATGGAACATAGGAATAAAAAGAGGATGTATCATCTTTGGAAGGACGGTCAGGTCTCTCAGCAAGTATTTAAGGGGGTTGCTAGGGCACGTAGGAAAGAAATTAGGGAGGCCAAAGGACAGTATGAACTTAACTTGGGACATTTTTTAGGGGATAATAAAAAATGTTTTTACAAATATATTAATGGCAAAAGGAAGGGCAAGACCAACCCTTGTTCTTTATTAGATGTGGGAGGGGACTTAGTAACCGCAGATGAGGAGAAGGCAGAGGTGCTTAACACCTTCTTTGCCTCAGTCTTTAGTGGGAAGACTTGCCTACAGGATAACTGTCCTCTTGGGTTGGTAGACAGTGTCAGAGAGCAGAATGATCTGCCCGGGCCAGGGGCTGCACTGCCAGCCCAGAGCCACGTGGGGATCGCCCGGTACCGGCAGGGCAGCAGGGAAACCGGCACTGGGGCAGCAGAAATGGGCAATACAAGAGCTGGGGGTGCTCCAGAAGCCTGGACACGTTGGGATCATGGACAGGGGGGACCCATGGATAGCCCAGGAACCTGAAACAGGGACCCCAGACAGTGCTGACCCCTGGGACGCCTGTGATGCCAAAGTGGTGAGCCAAGAGAAGGGGAACCTGCGGGATTGCCAGGAGCCCCAGAAGCCCAGAGAGAGGAACACCAATACAAACTTGAACTGGAGCAACCCAGACAGGGGGGGCCTCCAGGAGCCCAAAGTGGAGAGACCAGAGAGGGGAAACTGAGGGCTGGGTGTTTTTGCTGCATCTTGGTCATTTGTGTATTTTGGGGGACTGAATCTTGGTGCTTTGGAGGTTTATATGGGTGGCAGATTCCCGGTGACTTCTAGGGATGGGCTTGGGCAGTAGGAACCCGCTAACCCAATGTGCTCATCCATTGTATTTTTCCCCAAACCAGGATTTCTCTTTCCCAAACCTTGGCTGGATGGAGAAGGAGGCTGTGAGGAAGAGGAAGATGTCCCAGGACACGCAGGCAGGTGAGGAGGAAGTCAGTGCCCCTTTCCCCCTCTCTCCTGCTCCATCTCCCAGCCCAGCACGGGCCCTGGCTGCAGGACAATCCTGCTGCCAATGCCATCCTGCAGCCAGGGACACATTGGGAGGATCTCCTTCCCTCTGGCATGGAGGCAAATCCCATCCTCTCCTTGTTCTTCCTCCCCCAGACCAGGAGCTGAGGATGGACACCAGGGAGGACAAATCCTCATGGTATAATCTCATGGAAGAGGCTGTTTTGAGTGACTCCACAGCACAGGAATGCAAGAGGGAGGAAAATCCCTGGAGATCCCACACAAGGAGGGGCTGCAAGCCCAGCCCAGGGTGCTCTGAGGAGGAAAGAGCCACCCTGTGCCAGGAAGGTGGACAGAGCTTCAGCCAGAGCTCGGAGCTGGTGGCCCATGAGCAGCTTGGAGTGTGGGAAGAGCTTCAGGCAGAGCAACAGCCTGATCTGCCACCAGATGATCCACACTGGGGAATGGCCTTAGGAGTGTGGCAAGCGTGGCAAGTGTGGAAAGGGCTTCAGCTGCAGCTCCACCCTCATCATCCACCAGTGCATCCACACTTGGCAGAGGCCCTACCAGTGTCCTGAGTGTCTGAAGAGGTTTCAGAGCAGCTCCCACCTCCTCCTGCACCAGCGGATTCACACTGAGGAGAGGCCCTTCCGCTGCCCTGACTGTGGGAAGGGATTCAAGCACAACTCCACCCTCGTCAGGCACCGGCGCATCCACACCGGGGAGAGGCCCTACAAGTGCTCTGAGTGTGGGAAGAGCTTCAGCCAGAGCTCTCACTTGAACAAACACCAACAGAGGCACCGGTAAGGGAAGCCCTGGAATGACTCGACTGAAGGAGGAGCTTCATGCACTGCTCCAGCTTCATCCCCTATTGGAGGACGCACGTTGGGAAGAGCTCTGGTGATCCATGTTCCCTGTGATCCATGCTGGGAAGACAGCTGTCCCTTTTCCTGCCCCTGCCAGTGTCATGATGGGAGATGGAAGAACATGAGGGTCTGGCCATGGCCGTGTCATTACAGTCACTCCCACCTCAGGTCATTGCCAGGGGCAGGAAAGGGACTCTCTCCCTCCCTGAGAAGAAAGGTGTCCTTTCCAGGCAGCAGGGAAATGTGGCCGGGAAGACCCAGTCGCTGGGGATGTAGTTTTCCCTGTAAATAGCTTTTCTTATCCCTTCTGTTACCAATATTATTTCTGTTCCTGTTTGTTCTTTATCTCGTTGCTGTTCCCAGGAAATTGTTCTTATCCCAGCCCGGGATCTTTGTCTTTTGTGCTTTCCATGGGAGGTGGGAGGGCAGCGAGCGCAGCGCGGTTTTAGCAGGAGCAGGAATTTGAGGAATCCCGTTCCTGAACCCCAGCAGGTGGAAACCGAGCATCCCAGCTGGTGCCAGCCCTGGTGGCCATGGCAACAGCCTTGGGAGCGGGTCCCTGGCTGGGGCTGTGGGAACCTCTTCCCTCTGGTGCCCAAGGGCAGGAGTGGAGGGAACGGCTGCAGCTGAGTTGGGGCAGGCTCAGGTTGGACGTCAGGAAAAGGTTTTTGCCCAGAGGCTGCTGGGGCCCTGGCCAGGCTCCCCAGGGAAGGGTCCCAGCTCCAGGGCTCTCTGAGCTGCAGCAGCGTTTGGCCAGCGCTGCCAGGCCCAGGCTGGCATTGTTGGGGTGTCCTGTGCAGGGCCAGCAGTTGGACTGGAGGATCCTGATGGGTCCCTCCCAGCTCAGCCAATTCTGTGCTTCTGGGATCCCATGAGCCTGGGATGGGACTGCCAATGGTTGCCATGGCAACGGGCTCTGGGTGCAGGCCTGAGCTGGTGTCCATGGCAACCACCCCTGGCATGGGTTCTCCATGGAGCTGCTGAGGGACGGAGCATAGCAACAGGGAGCTGGTGATGGTTGCCATGGAAACTGACCATGGCAACTGGGGGCTGGGGATGGTTGCCATGGAAACCGACCATAGCAACAGGGGGCTGGTGACTGTTGCCATAGAAACTGACCATAGCAACAGGGGGCTGGTGATAGTTGCCATGGAAACTGGCCATAGCAACAGGGGGCTGGTGATAGTCGCCATGGAAACTGACATGGCAACAGGGAGATGGGGATGGTTACCATGGCAACTGACCATAGCAACAAGGGGCTGGGGATTGTTGCCATGGAAACTGACAATAGCAACAGGGAGAAAGGGATGGTTGCCATGGAAACTGACCACAGCAATAGGGAGCTGGTGATGGTTGCCATGGAAACTGAGAATAGCAATAGGGAGCTGGTGATGGTTGCCATGGAAACTGACCATAGCAACAGGGACCTGGGATGGTTGCCATGGAAACTGACCATAGCAACAGGGATATGGGGATGGTTGCCATGGAAACTGACCATAGCAACAGGGACCTGGGGATGGTTGCCATGGAAACTGACCATAGCAACAGGGGCTGGGGATGGTTGCCATGCAATGGTGATGGTTGCCCGTGGCACTGCTGCCATTCTCTGCTGCTGCTGGGGCACTCGGGGCTCTGGCTGAGCAGCAAAGGTGACCCTGAGCCAGGAGCTTTCCTTGCCTGCAGCAAAGCCTCGGCACGCAAAGCCCTTCCTGGGGCTGTGTCCTGTGCCAGCAGGGATTGTGCCAGCGGAGCTGACCCGAAATTTCTTCTCCCAGGCAGCTTTAGGACACACAACATGGAAAAGCCAGAGGCCACTCTCAGCTCTGTGCAGGCCTCCAGCAGAATCCGGAGTGTGAAGCAGCCTGGGAACAGGGTTTAGTGTCAGGGGAGGGGAACGCAGAGCCCTTTTCTGCCCTGTGGGCTGAGGCTCTGCATTTCCAATGGCCCTGCAGCTTCCAAAGGGGCCTTTTTGGCTCACCTGAGAACAGTTCTGCTGAGAGCCTGTCCTAAACCTGCTTTTCCTGCAAATGTGCCCAATCAATTATCTTTTTTTGCAGCCCCAGGTCTTGTGTGAGTGCAAGTGTGACAACTGAAGGATGGAACAGCTCTACTGCGGGGGAGTTCTCTTTTTCTTGATTTGTTTTTTTGTTTATTTGGTTGGTTTGGCTTGATTTGGTTTTTTATCCTTTGTTCTGTTTTGGTTGGTTTGTTTGTGTTGTTGTTTTGGTTTGGTTGTTTGGTTAGGGTGCTGGGGTTTCTTTTGTTTTCATATGGTTTTGTTTGGTTTTTTGTTGGTTTTTCGTTTTTTGTGGTTTCTTTTTTTTATTTTTTGGTTTATATGGTTTTGGGGTTTTTTTTAATTCTCTCTTCCTAGAAGCTCTGGGCAGAGCTCTGTGACTGTGTCTGACACTTGTCTGTGGCACTGTGCAGGTGGCCAGGGGGACCTTCCCCGAGCTGTGTGCAGAGGAATCCACATCAGCCCAGGCCGGGGTGGGCAGTGGCCGCTCAGTTCCATGGACTGGACGCGGCTCTGGACGCTTCCCTTGGAGCGACTGCAGGGAGGGAACGCTGGGGCTGTCACTGCTGGGGTGTCACACACAGGGGACACTGGGGCTGTCACTGCTGGGGTGTCACACACAGGGGACACTGGGGCTGTCACCAATGGGGTGTCACACACAGGGGACGCTGGGGCTGTCACCAATGGGGTGTCACACACAGGGGACACTGGGGCTGTCACCAATGGGGTGTCACACACAGGGAACACTGGGGCTGTCACCAATGGGGTGTCACACACAGGGACACTGGGGCTGTCACTGCTGGGGTGTCACACACAGGGGACACTGGGGCTGTCACCAATGGGGTGTCACACACAGGGGACACTGGGGCTGTCACCAATGGGGTGTCACACACAGGGGACACTGGGGCTGCCCCACTTCTGCCCTGTCCCCAACAGCTCTGCCAGCACCTTGAGGGAACACAAAGGTTGAGCCAAAGGATGAGAATTGCAGAAGGGGCTGAGCTGGGAGGGACCCAATGGGATCATCAAATCCCAGAATCACAGAATCAGAGAATTACTGGGTGGGAAGAGACCTTCAAGAGCATCAAGTCCCACCCATGCCCGAGCACTTCAACTCAACCATGACACTGAGTGCCACATCCAGCCTTTTTTAAACACATCCAGAAATGGTGACTCCATTACCTCCCCAGGCAAACCAATCCAGGACTTTATCACACATTCTGTGAAAACCCTTCTTCCTAATATCCAACCTGTATTTCCCTTGGTGCAGCTTAAGATTGTGTGCTCTGCATCTGTCAGTTGCTGCCTGGAGAAAGAGACTGACCCCCACCTGACTACAACCTCCTTTCAGGAAGGTGGAGAGAGTGGTAAGGTCACCTCTGAGTCTCCTTTTCTCCAGACTGAACAACCCCAGCTCCCTCTCCTCACAGGATTTGTGTTCCAGACCCCGCCCCAGCCTTGTTGCCCTTCTCTGGACACGCTCCAGCCCCTCCATGTCCCTCCTAAGTTGGGGCACCCACAACTGGACACAGCACTCAAGGTACGGTGCCAGTACAGGGCAAGAATGCCAGGTACACCAGAGCCAGGTACAGGTGGAGAATGATCTCCCTGCTCCTGCTGGCCACACTGTTCCTGATCCACACCAGGAGCCCTTGGCCCTCTTGGCCACCAGGGCACTCTGCTGGCTCATGTTCAGCCGGCTGCCAACCAGCACCCCCAGGTCCCTTTCTGCCTGGGCACTGTCCAGCCACACCGTCCCCAGCCTCTGGCCTTGCAGGGGTTATTGTGGCCAAAATGCAGGACTCGCCACTTGGACTTAATTAACTTCATCTCATTGGACTCTGCCCATCCCTCCAACCATTCCAGGTCTCCCTGCAGAGCCCTCCTACCTTCCAGGAGATGGACACACGCTCCCAGCTTAGTGTCATCAGCAGATTTACTAATGAAAGACTCAAGCCCCTCATCCATGGTGTCAAGAGAAATATTGAACAGAGCTGGCCCCAGCACAGAGCTCTGAGGGACACCACTGGTGCCTGGCCCCAGCTGGATGCAGCACCGCTCACCACCACTCTCTGGGCCCAGCCAGCCAGTTCTGAACCCAGCACAGAGTGCTCCTGTCCCAGCCCTGGGCTGCAGCTTTTCCAGGAGTGTGCTGTGGGAGACAGTGCCAAAGGCCCTGCTGGAGTCCAGGCACACAACACCCGCAGCCTTTCCTGCATCCACCAGGAGGCTCACCTGGTCATAGAAGGAGACCAGCTTGGTCAAACATGACCTACCCCTCCTAAACCCCTGCTGGCTGGCTCTGATCCCCTGGCCATCCTGGAAGTGCTGGCTGATGACACTCACTAGAAACTGTTCCATTGCCTTACCGGGTACTGCGGTCAGGCTGCCTGGCCTATAATTACCAGGATCCTCCTTCCCACCCTTGTTGTGAATGGGTGTCACATTGGGCAGCTTCCAGTCATCTGGAACCTCACCAGGGAGCCAGGACTGCTGGTAAATGATGGAGACTGGCTTGGCAAGCTCAGCTGCCAGCTCCCTCATCACCCTGGGGTGGATCCCATCTGCTCCCAGGGAGCTATGAACATCCAAGCAGCTCAGCAGTTCTCTGACTGCATCCTCCTGGATAACAGGGGCCCATTCTGCTCCCTGATGCTCCTCTATGATGCTGTAGCTGCTCAATGACCTCACACAACAAACTCTGTGATGTCATAGCCCAATCTGTGATCTCACAGAACCCACTCTGTGCTGTCACACAGCCCCTTTCTGACATCCCAGCTGCTCTGTGCCTCTGTGACACAGCCACAGAGGTGCCACTGTGACACAGCCCCCTCTGGGACATGCCACAGCCCCTGCCAGTGCTGAGCCCCTGGGAGCTCTGTCTGTGCCCTGCTGGTGTCCCTGAGGGGCCCTGGCAGTGCCCCAGCCCTGCTGGGCTGTGCACAGGAGCTGCTCCTGGCCAGAGCTGTCTCTCTGCAGCTCTGCTGCCCTTGCCAGGAGCTGCCTCTGGGCCAGGAGCCCGGCCCAGCTCAGCAGCACAGACACAGCACCAGGACTTCAATGACCCTCTGGGGCTTTGGTGCTCTTTGCATCAGAGCCAGTCCCTCAGAGTGGGCTCAAAGACTTCTCAAGAACTCAAAGGGAGATTGAAATACTGAAGTTTCTTGTACTTTAAATAGAACCCTGTGAGGGACAGGACTGAGAAAGTGTCCCCAGGTTCCAGGGAGAGCAGAACACCGGAGGCAGTGATGACAGCTGGGGACAAGCAAGGCAAAGGTGTCTCTGGTGCTGAGCAAACCTGGATGTGTTTCAGGAATGCAAAGGGCCAAGGCCTGAGCCCCAGCCCTGGCCAGGCAGATCCTGTCCCTCCCTCCTTGCTCAGGCTCTTCCCGGGATGGGCACTGGCATGTGGGGATGGGCAATGCCAAGGGCAGGAGCATGGGGCGGCCCCTGCCAGGCTGCTGAGCAGGGACAAGGAGGCCATGAGGCCCCAGGCCTGCAAGGGTCACTTGTCCCCTCCTCACGGCTCAGGCCCAGGGCCAGCAGCCATGGCCAAGGTGCTGCCCAAGTTGGCTCTGGCAGGGCTGTCTTGCAGCTGCTGCCCATCCCTGTGCCCTGTGCAGCCCAGGCTGTCCTACGGTGTCCCTGCCCTGGCCTCTGTCCCTGCAGGCTCTCGGCATCCCCCCGCTGCCCCACCTGGCTGGGCCCTTCCTTTGCTGGCAGCTCTGCCTCCTGCCTGCCCCTGCCTGCCCACACAAAGCCTTGGGCTGCTCCAGGCTCCTGCTGGGGACGTGCTGCACCACAGCCCTGCCCTGACAGGGAAATTCCTTTCTCCTGGTGCCACTCTGGGCCTCCCCAGCTGCCCTTGTGCTGCATTCTGCCCCAGCGAGGGGCACAACAACTCCCCCGGCCCCGGAGTCTCAGACCTCAGGCAGCCACCGGTGACCAACAGGGACAGGAATGCAACAGGACGGGTGCAGCTTTAGCAAAATCCAGGACCCTTTATTGTGCCAGGGAACAAGACAAGAAATGAGGGGCAGGGGTCGGGTCATAGGTGTTACATGACAGGGTAGGGGTGGAGTTTAGGGTCAGGGTCCAATAGCAGGAGGAGCAGGGGACTGCAATGGGGTGGATCAAGGAGCAAACCAATGGAAAAAAATAAGGTGGAGACACTGCAGTAGAATTTAAAGCAATGAGGGCACAGGAAAGGAAGAACATTCTGGGGCCATTCCTATTTTGACCAGATGGGGTGGAGTGTCTTTTCCCAGGCTTGCAGGGCCACGCCCCACAGGGTGGAGGGGTGGAATCTTCATTAAATCACGCCCCTCGCCTGATGCTCTCTGTCTGGGTAGAATCCCCACCGCCTGGGGCGGGGGCACTCCACACCTTTGGTGCCATTCTTTCTTTCTCTGCCTGTTTCATACAATGAAGAAAAACTCCAGCATCTGTGGAACCACCCTCCAATTCCTTTCAGGCTACTCCTGTCCTCAGTCTGCACACAACTGAGCCCAGAGCCATCAGCCTCTACATCCTGGTTATGTGATGAGGCCTCCCAACCCCATCTTGGGAGATTTTTGGGTCCTCAATGTGGTCTTTGTAAATGGAAACAGTGGTCAAAGTTATTTTCTCACAGATCTTGCAGTGACAGAACAAGGGTCAATATCTTTGTTACAGATCAGTAATGCCATGGTTGACTCTCCCAAGTAAGGGGCAAATATTAAGTATATGTTAAGAGAAGTTTTGCAGCTGTAGAGTTATGTTTTCCCTCTCCCTTGCATTGTTATCACAGGGTGGCCTCAGTAGTTGGGGCACTTGGGAGGGTCGGCTTGTTACTATGGCAGCACCTGACCTCCAATCCAGCTGTGAGAAAGTGATCTGAGCACCACTGTGAAATAAACACAGGCAGGAGACTTTTCTCCTTTTTAATGCCTTTATTGCAAGTGATGAGCTCTGGGGGGAGAGCTGACGGGTTCACACTCACGCTGCCACTGCTCCCAGTGGTGACTTGGAGGAGGAGGAAGAGTGCAGCTTTGTCCACTGGTCTGTGGCCAGAGCTGGGGATTCTGTCCTCATGGGAGCATCAGGAATAAACCCTTGTTCACTTTTTCAGTTTCACTCCCAGGGTCCTGCCTGTAGCTCAGGTCCTCCCTTGGCTAGGGCAAGGGGCAAAGAAAGGGTCTCAGCATCTTTGCAGGCTCTGGGCTTTGTTCCTCACATCCAGACATCACTTTGATCTCTTAATTCTGTGTTGGTTCGTTGGTTTTGGGGTCTTTTGGTAAGTTTGGAGGGGTGGCTTTCCCGTGGCAGGCTGGCTCCAAGGTCATTTGCATGCCCTCCCATGTCCCCCTGCCATGTCATCCACCTGGCAGCAGTCAGGGTGGTACTGACAAAAGGAGTAGGTAACTAAAAGGACTGGTGATTACAATAACAAACAGTTAGAACTCCACCCTGGCAGCAACTGGTCCAACCTGTTCACTCTGCAACCTTTTAAAAAAAAATTGGCAGCTTTTTCTACTTGTAACAGTCCCCCCTCTTTTTCTTTGATCGGGCTTAAACTTAAGCTTGCATCAACTTGCAATTTCTGACTCATGAGCACAGAATTTCCTTAATTTTTTGTATTGATTATAAATTTCTTGAACACTCTGATAATCATGGCTACTTAACTTTGTTCCCTTTCCTGGTTTCTTCAGGTTAACTTTTTTAGAGATCTTTAGGTTGGTCTGCCTGGCAGATACTACCATTTTAATGAAGCAGGGAAGTAAGCATAGTAAAAAGAGCAAACCAGCAAGTGTACCCACAGTGAAGAAAGCTACTTTTTCCACCAATCTCCTTTGAAAGTCCATAGGTTATTCCAGCAACTGGAATCAAGTGTAGGAGTCCGTACTTGGTTACTTACACATGCTAGTTTTTTATCTTGTTGGAGAGGTTTCTAATGATTGCTCTCTTCATCTCTAATACTGCCTGAAGCCTGATGATTCTGTTTAACATGGATATCGGGGCCCGATAACCCCAGGACCCATCTTGAGCCCAGGTGGCTGGGCCATAAGTCTTGATAATTTTTCTTGGGGTCCAAACCTGGCTCTTAGAATCTTGGATTCTCCCAATTTCTATTGCATTTTGCCTCTTCTGTTTGGTTTCTCTTAAATCATTGTGTATAGGAACTCCTAAACTTGATCCAGTTTCTTTGGGTAATAAGAAGAAAGCTGGTTTTATCATTCTAGCGGTGCAGCTGCCAGACCAGCTTCTCGGCAATTTAGTGCATTCTATAGTACTATAGATCAAAAACAGGACTTTAGGGGCTCCCCAAAAATGTGTTTTTAGCTTCTGTTGGACATTCCAAATATTTAGAAATGTCTTTCATTCTCCAAAAGGGGTTTATCCCTTCTTCAATACATTCATAAAATGCATATGCTTCATGGTAGATACACTTGTTCTTTTCTTTCCTTTCAACAGACCAAAATCTATTTGGATCTCCTGAGATCCACCAGGTAGCAGAGTTCTTTACTGCTAGATACCTTTTACAGACCATTCTTTTGACTGGCCTGTTGTACCCTTTAATACTAAATTCTGAGTTATTCCGTATCCAATTTAAGATTTCTAATAGCCTTAGATTAATTTTTTCCATTGGCCAAATTTCAGTCATCTGGGTACAAACTCGACAATCGGTTAAATTTAGTTTGTGGCTGCCTCTTTCTACTGAATCTATGAAAAGGTTCTTACCTCGGGGTATCTCTAAATGATCTTGTTTTCTTATTGCTTTTACTAACTCTTTCTCTTTGACCAGATCTACCAGGCTTGCTTCAGCAGCATCACATTCAAAGCGCAACCAGGCTTCTCCTACAGGGCACTGTCCCAGGAGTTGCTGCCTAAAAGTGGCGGTATTCTGGGCTATCCAATACATTCTCTTATCTTCTTGACAAAGGACCAATTGGGAGAGGTTAACACAATTAGGGTTAGAATTGATGGACTCTAGACAAGGAGCTCACTTCTTCCTCCTCATAGAGGGGTTGGTAGCACTCACTGCATGGCTCTCCTGGGCTCCCCAGAGCTCCACCAGCAATTAGAGCCATCATTACTACCCTTCCCAAGGGTCCGGTATGGGTCATCTTGCATAGCCTGCCCACCCGGCCTTTCCTCTTGGGGACTTTGCTGAGAAGAAGCTTCCAAGCTCTTTAGAGTCCCTTCTGTGATAAACGAGTCCACTGGATTTCAGGATCATATAATTATTTTTATTATTATGCAAGTGAGAATAAGCAAAGTTCAGCGCTGGGCGGCCGGGAGTCTCCTCTAGGCTCGCACCATTCCTATCCCCAAAGTTCGCCTTTTATCGCCTTCTTCTCCCGGGTCCAGGGATGACGTGGTCTGTCTTTTGAGCTTGCTCGTTCAGTTGCTAGGGGGTCTTTTTCTGCCTTCTGGTGGTCATGGGATGAAGGCTCCAAGTCTTCCTCTTTAACCGCTGAGTGAACTTTCCCTTATAAGGCATATCTAGACAGTGGAATTTTCAGAACACTGTACGATTCCTGCAAGCCTAAGCAATTCTTGCGAGTTTAAGGATTGTTGTTACAGCCTTCCTCTGTGACCTCTGGGTGAACTTTTCCTTATAAGGTATATCTTTACCATGGAATTCCCAAAGCACTATACGATTCCTGCAAGCCAAGCAACCATATGTGGCTGCACATTTAAGAATCAAGCGGTTTTAGCTATTTAGTTCTTGCTTTTATATTGTATAATTATTTAGCTATTGATTTAATTAATGAACAAACGTATTGCTACTTATTACAGTCAGCATGATCCTCTGTGCTCACACAGATGCTCCAGGAGGAAGACCTCAAGATACCCAGCGCCACTGCCCTGAAGCGGGCTGAGCCACTCCTGCCACGCTTGGAGAATGTAAGGCTCTGTGCCCCCAGCCATGGGCACTGGACGCTGCCCAGAAATGTTGTGCCTTGTGCACTTTTGGGCCTCTGCCCTGATGGGCCTGGAATAGTTGGTGCTGAGGTCTTTCCCTTTCCTCCAGGACAACAGCCACGTGCAGCTGCTCTCCATTCAGCTCTTCTGCAAAGTGATGGAGCTGGTAGTGGAAGAGGGGGAAAAGCCTCTCACGAGAATTGTGAGCCAGAGCCTCCTCCCTCTCTTCTTGTGTTGGCACGATGAGAACCGGCGTGTGGCAAAAGTCAGGAGGAGAGACCCTTTGTCATCATGGAAGAAGAGAAGAAAGCTGAGTCGATGACAAGTGGGGAGATGTTGGGGCCCGAGAGCTTGGCCTGAGGGAAGAGGCCACAAGCTGTGAATTCTCCCAGTCGGTGCCAGCAATGGCAGCGAAGGAAGCGTCCCCACGCAGAGCAAGGAGTGCCCACAAGCTGCACCAGTGGAAGGCGGCTGTGAGGGTGCTGTGGGGAGATGGGGCACAGCAACAGCCCTGCCAGTGGCAACAAAGGGCAACAGTCCAGGAGCTGCCCCCAATGGAAAAGGAGGTGACTGAGCCAGAGCTGAGCCAGCGAGGGGAAGGAAGTGTGAACAGCCGGGAGAAGCAGGCACATTCTCCTGCCCCCAGGGAGGAGGTGCCATCAGCAGGGACACAGAGCCCAGTCCCTGCTCCAGACAGCCCCTGCTGCCCCCCAGCCCCTCACCCAGCCCACTGGGAGCCCAAAGCCCCAGTGAGCAGCTGGAAGAGGCAGAGCAGGGCTCAGTGCTGGCAGAGAAGGAGAGTGAGGAGGGCACCTCAGCTGGCAGTGATGAAGACTGGGAATCCTACAGCCAGACTGAGCTGTCCCAAGAGTGCCAAGGTGAGGCAGAGCCAGAGCTGTCCCAAGGAGAGTTCAGCAGCTCCCAAGACCTTTCCAGCTGGGAAGACTGCAGCGAACCAGAGCTCAGAGACCTCCGAGACGATTCCACGGAGGAAGAGAGCAGCAGCACAGACCTGCCACAGGACTGCTGTGAAGGTAACAGCCTCTTCAGCTTCGGGCCCATTCCCTTGCTGTGGGAGGAAGAGGAGGACGACAGCTGGCATGAAGTCTACGCCCAGGAGCTGTATAAAGGCGAAGGCAGGGCCCAAAGGCTGGCAGATCTGGCGGCAGATGGGCTGCCACTGCCCGTCCCTCAGCAGGTCTGGGTTGAGGGGCAGGCAGCGGAGTCCCTGTGTGCCTCGCTTCCCTCGCTGTGCAGCGAAGGCTCCGTGGGCCAGCAGGGGCCCGAGGCAGGGCCACAGAGCCCGGGGCCTGCCCCGCAGAGCCCTGGCGGCGCCTCAGCTGGCCAGCCGGGAGCGCAGGCCCGCAGGCAGCAGCGGCTGCCCCAGGCAAACGGCCCGGCCGCCTCAGGCAGGCACTGCGGGCGCTGCGGGCGCTGCTCTGCTGGCCCTGCCTGGCGCGGCAGCTGCAGGAGCAGCGCCCGTGGCCCTGCCCAGCCCGGGCCGGCCGATGGCGGCTGCTCCCTGCGCGGGGCCCCAGGGAGCCACACGGGCGGCCTCGGCCTGGACATGGCCCCGCAGCCTCAGCTGCCCCGGCCAACCTGGAGCATCTCCCCAGCACCCACAGTCACTGCTGGGGCCAGCCCTAAACAGCACGCGTGGCACACGATTGGTGCCAGAGCGCTCAGCAGGGAATCCCAGAGTCATCGAGGTGGGAGGAGACCCTGATGCTCACCCAGTGCCACTGGCACCCTGGCAGCACCATCACCACCGCAAAACCACATCCCCAAGGGCCACATCTGCACAACTCCTCAACGCCTCAGAGACAGCGACTCCACCGCCTCCTTGGGCAGCTTCTTCCAATGCCTCACCCCTCTGTCAGAGAAAAATTCCTTCTGATATTGAATCCAAACCTCCCCTGGTGCCATCAAAGGCCATTTCCTCTCATCTTGAAAGGATTCCACGCTGGTCCTTTGGGATTATATCCCTGAAGAATGGGCATAGATGGGAGCTGTTGCTCCATGGATGTGACTGCAGGACTTTGATTCACACCATTCCTCCAAAACAAATTAAAGTTGAGTTTAAGAAATAGTAGTAGTAAAAAAAAAAACAAAAAAACCCCCAAACAAACAAAAAAAAAACTTAGATGAAAAGTATTTTAAAAATTAAAAAAAGAATAGGAATAAGAAGATGAAGAAGAAGAAATAGTAGTAGTAAATTTAGTAAGAATAATAAGAATGAAAATAGGAATAAGATGAAGAGGATGATGAACAACTAGTAATTAATATCAGAATATTAAAAAAATAAGAATGACATAGTAAGTAAGCATAACAAGTGAATAAGATTACTTAGAAGGAGAAGAAGAAGAATATTTTAAAGAAGAAGAAAGAATACTAGCAGCAATTAAGAAGAAGAAGAAGGGGAAGAAGAAGACGAGAAAGAAGAAGAGAAAGAAGAAGAAATAATAATAAGATGAAGAATATTAAATCAAAATGCACATCTACAGGTCTTCTAGAATCCCAGAATGCAGGAAAGGACCTTAAAAAGTATCTACTTCCAACTGATCATCCTCTGAGCTCTCTCTCTCTTTTGTACTTCGATCTCCCTAGCTCCCATTTCTTGTTCAATAAAATCCATGTCCAAAACAATCTGGTTTTGTTCTCCTATGGTCTCATTTGTGCCTTCACTGGGGCAGAGGCGCCTCTCCCTCATGGCACCTTAAGCCTGGATGGAAGCATGGGCAGGTTCCTTCCAGCCACAAGCATTCCAGCATTCTGTCAGGGACTCCCTTCCCTTCTTCCCTCTGCTTCCAGCTGCAGAATGGGCAGCAAAGCCGCCTTTGCTGTCTGCTCAGGGAGCCCAGCCAGCTGCTGGAGCTTGACCCTGCCCCTGCACAGCTCCCTTGGGAGGCACGGCAGGAGCAGCACCCTGGCAGCCTCAGCAATTGCCCTCTGACAGCTCTGGCACACACTGCAATGGGCTGCAATTCCAGCTGCCAGTGAGGAAAAGATGGTCCTGCCCTTCAAGGCAAAATTCTGAAGGGGCCAAGACACAGCGAGATCTTACAAAGACATTTCACTGCCAGCCTCCATAACTTCATCCAGGGCTGTTTGAGCACCTGGATTGGGAAGGAAAAAAAAGAAAAATCAGGGGAGGGTCTTTGGCTGGGAGCTGCCACAGGTAAAGAGAGACACTGGAAGGGAAAAGGAGCAGACAAAGGAAGGCAGGAGAGAAAGCAGGACACAAATGGCAACCAGCTGAGAAGGTGGCACTCTGGAAACCAAACCTGGACTTAGGGAATAGGAATGGGACAGAAAGGAAGAATTCTGAAACTTTATTTACTATGCTTGTCTGAGGAACCTGTGCCAGGACTTCACCACCCTGACAGGGAAGAAGTATTTTCTGTACCAAACCTGAATTTCATCCCTGTCACAAGGACATTTTATGAAAAATCCTTTCCTTAGGATTTTTTTCTCCTGAGAAGCTGAGAGGCCTCAGGAACAAAATGTAAACAATGGTTATCTGCTGCTGTGGAATGCAACAGGTGCATCTGTGATTGGTCTCATGTGGTTGTTTCTAATTAATGGCCATTACAGTCAGCTGGCTCAGACTCTCTGTCTGAGACACAAGCCTTTGTTATTCAATCCATTTCTTTTCTATTCTCAGCTAGCCTTCTGATGAAATCCTTTCTTCTATTCTTTTAGTATAGTTTTAATATCATATATATCATAAAATAATAAATCAAGCCTTCTGAAACATGGAGTCAGATCTTCGTCTCTTCCCTCATCCTAAGACCCCTGCGAACACCGTCACAATTTGTGATTTGTGACCTCGAGTGACTGAAGAATTCCTCATTTGGTGAGACCCCAGAGGAGCACTGCTACACTGGGTAAACCCCAAGTGTGTGGCATTGATGGTCACCACACAAGTGACTACAGAATTGGATTCTAGCCAGGAGCTGAAGAGCTGAAGATCCTGAATTTGGACAGAGTTCACAGCAAGGCTGACCACAAAGAGAACCTTTTGAAAAGTGTCCCAGATGTAATGAGTTAATGTCTTGGTTAGTTCATCAAGTTGCTAAAAAGACTAAAAAAAGGGGAAAAGCCAATAATAGAAAAACTGCAAGGATAGATGTAACCAGCTAATATGTTGCAAGATGAATATAACGGGCTAATATATTGCAAAATAACTGTCATAAGGCTTAAACCGCAAAATGTCAGAAGCTAATATGTTGAAAGGCTAAATAAGCAATGTGTAACTAGATGTAGCTATATGCCTATATATGGTAAAGGCTATTGTAAGACCTTGAGGAAGAGGATGGGAGCCTTCGTCCAGACGACCATCAGAAGGCAGAATAAGACCCCCTAGCAACTATCGGCACAGACACAGAGAACACTGGAAGGACACCCAACAACAACAGATAAAAAGGAGGACTGAACTGCTGGGCGGTGTGGGCCAATGGTGGAGAGGTGACTCCCCGGCTACACCCAGTGCTCCCGGTGGGTGCAAGCCTTTTGTTGGCTTCACCCAGTGCTGTAATTTGCCTGTTATCGCTTGCTTTATCAATTAATAAATTACACTTTATTTGGACTCACTTGTCAGTGATTGGTTCCTCACCACAACTTATAACACTAGATACAGATAAAATACTCTGGTGATCTTATCACACCCTGTTCTCAAACTTTTGGCACCAGCTTCTACTCTGGAACACCATGACTTCCTTGTAATCTGAAAGAGGGAACAAATCAAACCTCAACAGCTGGTCCTACCTTGAAAACCAGTGTTCCTCCCACCAGAAACTTCCTTTCCTGTTGTGACAGATGAGTAATGTGATGATTGACTCTCACAATTAATAGACAAATATCATGTATATAACTTAAGGAAAGTTTTATAGATTTATAGTTATGCTGCACCCCATGCCCTGGTTATCAAGGGAAAACTGAGGTTGGGACATCTGGGAGGGCTGGCTTGTCACTATGGCGACACCTGAGCCCCAGTCAGAATTTGAGGAAGAGATCTCCGCCACTGGAGAGCGAAGAAGGGGTTGATGGACAGAACTTTGGGAGGGCTTAAAGGGTTCAAAAGGGAAAGCCTCCAGCGGGAGGGGGCTGAGCACATGGCGAGGAAAATCTTTTGCTTCTGGTGCTGTAACCTTTTTTCTTTATTCAGTTTTCTGTTGTATTTTTGATAAGGTTTAATAAACCTTCCTAAACTATGAAAAGTGAGTAGCTATTTCTCACACTGTGGTCTGCAACCCTCACTCTTTATTACAATAAAATGCTTCTTTTTATTAGGTTTACATCAGTTCCACATGCTTTTATGAGCTTTTACGCCTTTTTATCTATATATGTTTAAGACCACTATCTGCTTATTGCAACATTCCAGGAATCCCTTTTGACTCTTCTCTCCATATTCCTGCAGAAGGTCAAGTCACTGTGGGTTTTCCACCAATAAAAATCCAGGTTGTTCAGATCCTAGGTGTGACGGGCAGGCACAATTTCCCTGCTGACACAGGGACTGAAGACAAACCCCTCTGTTGTCACTGAAAACAAAAGAAAGGAGGAAGTTTCTGCCCATTGCAAAGTCCCCGTTTGCCCTGAAGGACTCTGCCTCTTCTTTCTCTGCAGCAGCTCAGCAGCCGGACGCCAAGAAGGACAAGAGAGGGAGGGTGGTTGATTTGTGTGACAATTTAACAGCACTTGCAAACAAGAGCTGAGTCTGTCAGTAACATCTCTGCAGAGGCAAGTCCTTGCTGAGGATGCAGAGCTGTGTCACTTGTGTTTAGTTTGCATCGAGTTAATGGCACGGTGGCTTTTCATGCTGCAGGTGTGGCCGCTGTGACAGCAGCCTGTTCATCCTTCAGGGGGTTTGCACCCACAGGGACAGTGCTGCTCCTGCCAGCACACCCCAGTTTGTCCTCATGCCAAAAAGCCCAGGCAGAACTTACTTCTTAAAGGAACATTTTCCTTTTGCTCTCAAACCAAAGATTTAGATGTAATGGTATAATAGAAACAAATCTTTTCCCCTGTTGTCTCTTGGGACAGGAGGAAAATCCTATCACATCCAGATAGCAAGGCACTGAAATTCTCTGCTGGAACAGTGAAGTCCTGCCACTCTAAATCAGTGTGGTGCCTGAAGGGTTTTGTAGCAGGTTTGCACCTAAGTTGATGCTCAAGAAGTTTATGAGGTCCAACATAGACCTAAGATTTGCACAGCAGAGTTTAGGCTGACAGCTAAGGGAGCATAAATTAAATGGTCTTTCCAAGCCAGAAGGCTGATGAGAATTGTTGGTATTTGTGCTCTCCTTCCTTGTTTAAAGGATAGCAACATATTTGATGAGATTTTGGCATTGCAGCTAAAGATCATGGCCAGATGAAGTCACCTAAGTGGGTGTTGTGCATTTCTAATTGTGGAGCTCAATAATCAGTGTAACTGCTTCTGGTAATCCGGCTCCAGTCTCGCACAGAGCATTGCTGGTTGGTCACTCTTATCTCCACAGCCCAGCAGAGATCCTGTTTTGGATGGCTCTCACTGCTCCCAAGGCCCCAGGGACCAGCCACTGCCTCTCCTTCTGCTTTCCCTTCCAGGATCAGAGATTTCCTGCTGCTTCCTCCACGTCTGAGACAACTGGAGGAGATGAGGGGCTGAGGATGTGGCTTCTGACAGAGAGTTGATAACGCTCAGCTGAGTATTTTATTCTCCTGCCACTAAGCTGTCAGGCTGCTGCTGAAATTCCTCCTGCTTGGAAAGGGCTGGTGTGAGCAGCAGGAATTGTTGCTGGCTGGAACTTTTCCAAGAGCTGGACAAAAGAAGCATTTTGTGGAAGGCCACCAGCTGCCCTTGGTCAGCAGCACAAGGTGTGAGGTGCCCTTTGAAGGCCATCCCTGCACAAGGACAGCCTGGCCTTCTCCAGTGCCCAGAGCACCTTCCAGGCTTTTGGGCTGGCCTCGTCCCTCACCCTGGAGAAGCAGGTTGCTGTTGGAACTCTCCTATCCACAGTTTCTGGCTGGATTGCCGTGTCTTACCACAGACAGCCCTGGAGACACCAGTACAGACTCCATCTGCAATAAAAGGGGACTTTGTTCCAGCTTTTCCCTTGGACCAGCATGCAGCAAGCCCACCTGGGCCTCATTCAGCTCTGTGTGGGCTGGTAGGCAGCTTCTGCTGGGAATTTAAAGCTTTTACCCTACTTTCCACAGCAAATAGTGGAGCAAACCCAGCTGCACCAACCCCCAAATTTCACTCTAAAAACCACAATTTTCATTTTCCTTTATTCAAGCCTTGAAGAAAACAAACTTCACTTGAGTGAGCTGGAGGCACAGTGTCCTCCAGGATCATTCTTGAGTAGGACAATATTGCAGGGGAAGACTGGCAAACCCAGAGGTTACTGGTGCTTAGGAAGCTTTGCAAAACCTTCCCACGTGCGGTGCTCTTGCAGCCTCCTGAGCTCCTGGAGCCCTCACTCAGCTCAGGCACAGTTGGGACAGGAGGGGATGGTTCTGTCTGTCAGATGTGGGGACAGGAGGAGGGAAGACTTTGCAAACGCTGCCACGAGGGCAGGGCTGTTTTCATTGATGGTGCCAAGTGGTAGTACACCATCTTTGATTAAATGTGAGGTGCTGAAGGGCAAAAATTCTCAGTGCTAAGGAGAGAGTGTCTCCACTCACACAGCAAGGTAAGTGAAGGGGAAAGTGCAATCTGTATTTCATGGCAGGTGTTCAGTTTTTAACAAAACATTTCTGCAGAAGACGTGCCCAGGCAGGGGTGATTCAGAGCATTTTATCAGCCTCACAGAGTATCCCCACATCTGCTTGGCCACATTTTTTCTCTTTTTTCATTGTGAATGATTTCTCCTGCCAGGGTTGCTCCTGCTTGGAGTTCTGCTCTCAGTGGAGCCCCGGAATTTTCTCAGCAGGCCTCTGCAGCGAGTTCTGAGCCAAGGTGGGGCTCTGCTGCCAGCCCAAATCTGCGCTTCCCCTGCCCAGCCTGAGTGCAGGTGGGGCATGTGCTGGACATGGCCGGAGACTTGCATGGCCAAAATCCTCCAGCATTTCCATCTGCTCATGGCTTTGGGTAGCACAAATCACACAACACCCATCGCAGCTGACAAATGGCATTTCTTGCAGATTGCTACAGCCGCACTGCTGATCCACAAATACACGAGAATCAATTTCAGCTGAAAAATGTCATTTATTACAAAGTGCTACACCCACACCGACAATACAGAACTATACAAATCTCATATTAGGGGTTAAAAACAGGAATTTATTCTATTATTACAACCTTTCTATGTAATAATATACAAATACCAACTTCAGTTAATTTATTGCCAACCTCCACAACAACGCACTATACACAAAGATCAATTAGGTGTTTAACAACTTAATTTATTACATATTACTACAAGGATTAAGCCCATCTAGGAATACAAAAGTGTCTCCATTGATATGTAAATAGAATTACATCCAGAAACAGATAAGTATGCATTTAAAAATAGACTTATATACCTATACAATTACCAATATTCCTATTTTAAAAGCCATATAACAAAACTTGTATCAAAAGCGATACCTACACAACTTTACCCACAGGAAATAGAAATTAACACAGATATAACAATATCCATGTCTACATAGATAAATTTATACACATATATGTAATTTCAAATATATATATATATATACACATAGCATACATTCATAACAAAATAAATATACATAAACATAAGAATATACACATGGAAATAAACACATACAAATAGCAACCCACATATGGAAATACACATATAATAACTGTGGCTACGTTCAACTCTGTGTATCTTTAAACAGCACTCGAAGCAGAAGGATCCCAGCTGCCCCATCTTCAAAGCCTCTCGCTTGGTCTCCTCCTCCCGTGCAGAGCAGCTCTCCTGGACAGCGACAGCAGATGGAACACCTGGCAAGCAAAGGGAACACGGAGTGAGTATGGGGACGTTTCCCTTGGCAGCAGCTGCACTTCCATCAGGGAAGAGGAAATGTCAGAGCCTCCCAGGGGGGTCAGAAAGAGAAAGCAGCCGAGCGGGCCAGGCTGTGGTGAGCGCAGCCGCGGCGGGACTGTCCCGCAGCCCCGGCAGCCCAGCAGAGCCGGCACAGCTCCCGGCCCTGCCGGCACAGCTGCCTTGCCCAAGGACAGCCCCTGTGCCGGCCGGGGCAGCTGCGCTGAGCAGCCCCAGCACGGGCAGGGCCCGCTCCTGCCCCGCCGGGCAGTGCCCACGGCCACAGCCCACGGCACCCTCAGCCCCACCTGCCTCCCCGGGCCTGCGGCCTCACCCGGGCTCTCTCCAGGCTGGCTGCAGCAGGTCCCCGTTCACTGCTCTTGCTGCTGGCCTTCAGCTCCTCCCTGCTGGCTCCCGTCAGTCTCCGGCTGTCCTCAAGGTCTTCATGGCAGCTGTGGCAAAAGTGGAGGCTCTGGAATTGCTTCCAAGGCCTGGCAGAGCTGCAGTCCCGGAGCCCTCTGTGCTCCCTGCTGGCCCCCTCCATCCCCTCAGCCCCGCCATGCTCTCGGTGAAGCCCCAGCCCCCTTCAGTTTCTTCAGCCCCTCACAGTCCTCTCACCCCCCTCAGTCCCTTCTGACCCATCCCGTCCGCTGAGACCCACCACCCTGCCAGCCTGTGCCACTTGCCTGTCACCTCAGTGCCACCATGGCCCTCGGCTGCCCCACAGCCCTCAGCCCCAGCAGCAGCTCAGGGTCACCGTCCCTTCAGTGCCCCCTCAGCCCCCTCTGTCTCACCGTCCTTCAGCAGCTCCTCAGGGGACAGTGCCTGGGGCCAGCGGCAGCTCCCACCGCTCCAGGGACAGCCAGGGCTGGAAGTGCTGCTCCGCCCGGCCCGGCCGCCAGCTCGGACCCAGCACAGGGACAGGGGACACAGGGGGCACCGGGGCAAAAGCAAGAGGTGAAAAAGGCAGCCGAGGGGGAAAAGAGCTAAAAATGCAGCCTAGGCCTACACAAACAGCAATCTATCCATCCATCTCTCCATCTAAACATTCCTATTCCTCTTACTAGAGAACTATACACATTCATAAATGTAACTTCATACATATGCATATATATATATATATATATAAATATTTTACACATATAAAAATCTAACTCTGAAAATCTATACATGTAAATATATAATAAAATATAATTATATCACATCTATAACTATATACATATCCACATTTAACTCTACAGATCTATCAATATATGTCCATATAAAAAGAACACTATCATCTATAAATGGAACTATACCCACTAATAAATAGAACCATAGAAATCTATAAACATATCTACAAACAGAGGAGTTCTACCTGCCCGATGGTCACAGGCTCTCCCCTGTCTCTTCCTGCCATGCAGGGCAGCCCTCCTGGAGATGTTGGTCAGATGGCATCTGGGAAGCAAAGGAAACGCTTTTAATCAATATTGGCCCTTCTGCCCCTTTCCCTTGGGCAGCAATTGTCCTTTGACCAGGGGCTGTCCAAGATGGCCTGAAAGGCAGACTCTCACTTGGCAATTTGAAGCAATCTGCCCTTAAAAGAACAGGGACCATTCCAAGTGTTCAAATGTGTGTTTCAAAACACTGAAGTATCTTGATAAAGTCTCAGCCCCCGCAATGCAAAGGGCACCCAGGAGAGCTTGAAACACAGACAGTCCCAGCTGCCACAATAAAGCCCAGCCTTGTTCTTTCTCTGAGCTGACAGAAAGACCTCAGCCCTCACTGAAATGGCTGAAGCTGAAGGTGCTGGGAGCTGAGTCATGAACCAGCTCCATGACCTGGCATCTACAAACTGCCCTCTGCAGTGAGCAGCAGCTGCTCCAACTCGACCATCAGCTCTGGCAGGAAGGGCTGGGAGGGACAGAGCTCCCTACGAGGCCTGCAGGCTGCACCAGCTTGGCTAAGGAATGGATCCACAGTGCTCCCTCTCCCCTCTTAGGCCTCCCTAATCAGGGGGCATTCCAGCTTTTCCTTCTGATACTGGAGTTACTGTGATTTTTCTATTGGTTGGCCTCTGATGTTGTGCTCCTTGTTTTCTTGTGGGTCAGGCCCAATACCAGCAGACTGGTATTACATTTAGTCAGTGATTTGGACTTCTACCCTGACTTTTTGCTCTTTTTTCCCCCTGTTCCTTCAAGAGTCGCTCAGCCTGGCCTCCCCTGGCACCCTGCAGCAAATTTATCCACCCACTTCAGCACAAAACTGGGACACCCGGCTTGGTGACACAACTCCCACAAGGTCAGGTTTATTTCCTGCTCTCTTGCCACAGCAGAGGACTCAGTGTCAGAGCCTCTGGAGAAGCGTTGAGGGCAGGGCTCAGGGAGGTTGTGCCAGTGCAGGATTTGAACTAAGGGCACCAGGAAGCACCAACCCTGCTCAGAGCAGCCATCTCACAGCTCTCTAAATCAGTGTGGGCTCTGTCCTTACCAGGCTCCTGGGGCTCCTGGGAACTGTTCCTGCAGCTCTCGGTGCCAGATGAAGCCTCCTCAGCTGCAGCTCTGTTCACAGGCTCCCCTCCTGAAGAATCAGGGGCAGCACCAACATTGTCCTGAGCAGAAAAACAGAAAGAAAGGAACCCAAAGATCACTCGCTATTTTGCTGGAATCATATCAGGGATACAGTAACTCTCCTTCTCCACTCCCAAAGGACATGGAGCACAGAGGAGGGAACACTGCCCCCACGGTTCACATGACAAGCCTTTTAAACTCAGGATTCAGGGGGCCAAGGTGAAACTGAAGCTCTTCCAAAATGACCTTTGAGACAAAACATGAACACAGCAAACCAGAAGACACCAAGTGAGGGGACGTGCCCCCACGCTCTGAGCCTGCCTTATCCCAGAGCTGTGAGAAATCAGCCAGCACAAAGCCAGGGGCTCTCCTTGCTGCCAGCACGGCTGCCAGCAAGGGCAGAGCTCGCTCCCAGCCCTGCCCAGGGCTGTGTGCTGCAAACCCACAGGCAAAGCACACATTTCTGCCTGGGAGTCTCAGCACCCCCAGCCAACCGCTCACACAACCCATCACAAGGTGCTGCTTCTCGGAGCCCTCTGCTGCTGCCCCACGGGTGTCATCCAGGCAAACATTTATGCACCCTGGGTATTGCCAGGATCACATTTGGGATCAGTGGCAAAAATCTGTACATCGTTAGGGTAGGGAAAAAAAACAACCCAAAAGACAGGAAAAGCCAGACAACCAAGTAGTGTTTCTATTCCACTGAGGAAGTAAATGTCCACAATGAAGCAAATTACCTTTGGTCACAAAGATATTCTCACTATGACCAGTTTCAGAATATTCATCTCTTCTGCCATAGCTCATCCATCAGAACCCTAAAGATTCTAAAGATGGTTCAGAGCCTGCAATGTTTCCTTTTAGTATGGAATAAAATGCTTCTCTAAACTATTTGTGACTTTACAGAAGACAAAAGTCATGCCACTTGAGAATAAGGTATTGGTAAATCCAAAAAATCCCACTCTCCCCCTTGAGTCATAATCACAAATGTACTGCAGGCAATGGGTCAGCACATCAACAGAAAGAGAGACATTCTTTGGCCAACACGTGTCATAATCTGCAAAAGGACAGAGAGCTGCAGCTGCAGCCCAGCCCCAGCCACGGCTCTGGGAGCGCCTACACGCACGGCAGGGCTCACACAGTGATAGTGGAGCCCTGGAAAATGTTAAAGATAGACTTTGAAAATGTTGGACTTTGTGTTTTCTCAGATCACTGCACCTGCATAAGCAGTATGATAAATGATATAATTGTTAGATGTGATGATTGTTTAGGAAGTAAATATAATTATTGTATAATCATAAGAAGAATCATGAGAAACTATGTTAGAAATTTAAGGGGGAACCATGAGAAGCTAAGTTTAGCTGAAATCTGTGCATACAATAGAACAATATAAGTTTAATAATTAACATGAAAGTTATATAAAGATAGAGTATAAAACACGTTCACCTCGAATGTATGGTCGCAATCATATTTGGGTGGAAACTACCCCGATTCCCAGAGCTCTTAAATAAAAAGTACCGCATATAATCGCTTATGTGATTGTGTGTTTTTGAACGCTAACAACAGCAGCAGCAGCTGCAGCCCAGCCCTTGCTTTGCCTTGGCCTTCCCACCCAAAAGAGGCACAGCCCACATCTGCTGCAGCTGGGACAGAGGCACCTCTGGCATGCCCCTCCCTGCACGGGACACTTGGCCTTCAGGGCCAATTCTCCAAACACTCTTCTCCTCTTTCCCAGCAAGTAAAACCTCTTCTTCATTTCTTCTTCATCCCCTCTTTTAGAAATCTTTCTTAACCGAGAATAATTCAATAACTAAATAATAATGAAGTAAGTTCAATTAAAGAAGCCTTTGCTTCTCAACCGTGTCACAAGGTTCAAAAGCTCTCAGTCCAGCCCCTTTGATCCCCATCCAATGGAATTACCTGAGCAGAGGGAGATCTTTCAGACAGGGACCTCCTGATCTCCCGAATCATTTTCTCTACAGCAAGGCCTAGATCTGCTGGTGGCCATTCCTCCTCCCCAGGCGCGTTCTGTGCTGAGCTGGAGGCCGTCCATGCTGCACAAGCTGCACTGCCAGCGGGAGCGCTGGGCCCTGAAGTGCCCGGGCTGGCTGCAAGAATCCAAACACATTGGTCAGGCTCCACAACGTGGCTGTGGGACACAGAGCTCTGGTGCTGCTGTGGATCAAACATCACAGGAAGCACACAGGCAAAGCAGGCAGAGAATCTTTCGGCCTCCTGCTTGCCCCTTGCTAGGAGGCTTGACAACTTCTGGCCGAGAATGACAGAGCCTTGTGGAAAACGACTTGAAACGGTCACTTTTCACGACCTTTCGGAAAAACAAGGCTACAGCTCTTTTCCTACCTCGGGCGTCGTAGGCTGCGCGCTGCTGCTCCCTGTGGAGCTGCTGGAAGCTGCAGGGCTGGAGCCCGAGCACCTCCCGCTCGGCCGGAGGCAGCTGCTCCCCGTAGAGCTCCTGCGAGCGGCTGCGGGGCCCCTCCCGCCCGAGCGGCAGCGGCCGCTCCCCGTGGAGCCCGAGGAAGTGGCAGGGCGGGATGCCGAGCACCTCCCGCTCGGCGGGCGGCGGCCGCTCCCCGTAGAGCTCCTGGAAGCGGCTCGGCCCCTCCCGCCGGGCCGGCAGCGGCCGCTCCCTGTGCAGCAGGTGGAAGCCGCAGGGCGGGCGCCGGGCGAGCAGCGGCCGCTCGCCGGGGGGCTGCTGGAGGCGGCCGGGCCGGGGGCTGCGCAGCTCCCGCCCGTCCGGCAGCGTCCGCTCCCTGTGCAGCAGGAGGAAGCCGCTGGGCGGGCGCCCGGCCGGCAGCGGCGGCCGCTCCCTGGGCAGCGGCTGGAAGCGACCGCGCCCGCGCCGCCCGGCCGGCAGCGGCCGCGGCCCGGGCAGCTGCCGGGAGCCGCAGGGCGGGCGCCTGCGGCCCTCCCGGCCCGCCGCCGGCCGCTGCCTGTTGGCCGCGCTCCGGCGCTTGATGCGGAGCAGGAGGTCGGGGCGGTCGCGGCGAAAGCAGGGGTTGCAGTAGTGGAGCCAGGCCCCGGCATCGCCCGGCGCAGCCGAGCCCACCCAGCCCGGCACCTTGCGGAAGCCGTAGCGGTAGAGCTGCCGCACGAAGCTGCGGAACTGCGTGGCCCTGAAGGTGTGCGGCACCGGGGCCGGCCCATGGCCACAGCCCCTGTGGGCGTGGCCCGAGCTGAGCAGCTCTCGCTCCAAGAGGCAGCGGTCGATGAGCAGCCCCTGGGCGCGGCTGTCCCAGCGCACGGAGCGGACGCGGGGGCTGTTCACCAGGCGCCAGAGCTTGGCGGGGAAGGTGCCGGCGCTGAGCCCGGCGGGCAGCGGCAGCTCCGCCATGGCGTCCATCGCCGACTGTGGCCACAACGCCCGCAGCGCAACGGCCGCGGCTGCGCCGGCGGCGCGCGGCCTGAGGGGGGCGCTGCGCTCGGGCCCGCGCGCGCCCAGCGCGGCCCCGGCGCGGGCCGGACTTGGCGGGGACGAGCGCGGCAGAGCCGGGGCTGCGGGCACAGCGCGGGTGGGGCGGCTCCGGGGCTGGCCGCGCTCGGCTCGGCAGGGCCAGCTGCCAACCCCCTCTTTCTCTGCCTGCAGGCATCCTTCTGCCTTGGCCTTGCGCTACAACCCCCAACCAGCAAGACAAGGAAGAGAAAACAGCCGCTTCTCTCGCAGTCAGCCTCCTGCAGCTCTTGATGCCTGTGGTTATTCCTGCCCAGGTCCCAGACTTCTCATTTCCCATCCTTGAACTCCATCAGATTCCCCTCAGGCCGGTTCTTTAGCCTGCCGAGGTCCCTCTGAATGGCGCAATCATTTGGGCTCTCAGCTGCTCCTGCCAGCTTTGTTTTGTCTGTAGACTTGCTGAGGGTGAGCTGCTCCTCCAGCCCGGCCATGAATGAAGACATTAAAGAGCATCTGCCCCAGCATCAGCCCCTGGGGCTCAGAGCACCCGTCACTTGCCTCCAGCTCTACTTTGTGCCACTGATGACAGTCCTCATCCATTTTTCAGCCTTCCTCGCTGGGCATTTTGGCAGTTTGTGTTTAAGGATGCTGTAGGAGACTGTCTCAAAGGCTTGGGGAAAGCTGGGGTAAACATCATCCATTGCTCCACCCATATCCATCCGTTTGGCTGTCCTGTCACGGGCATCAGGTAGCTTAACCATCACTCCCAATCAACTTCTTCTCCGTTTGTTTGGATCGGTTTCCAGGATTAGCTACTCCATCACCTGTCAGGGGATGGAGGCAATGCTGACTGACCTGTATTTTCCTCTCCTTCTTACTCTCTTGGAAGAAATCAGTCTATTAGAGCAATTCTGGCAGGTTTTAGCTAGGCAATTCCAGAAAAAATAACCAGTAAGAAAAATGAAGCTCTAAATGGAGTCTCTTAAATTCTTCTTTCTGCTACCATTCTAGGCCTCCAGAAAGATCTTGTTTTCTTCCTTATTTTCTTCCCAGTACTGGACAGCTGATTAAAAAAAAAACCAACAAGGCAAATGTCTCCCTAATAGAATATAATATACCTATTATTCAGAAGACAATAGCTTAGATTTTTCTTTTAGGGTTAGACTGAGATGAAAGGACTTGAGAGGTTCCAGAACTTTGATATTTTCTTGTCTCCAACTGTTTGGAAAACTGCTAGAACATGGTGAAGACACAGTGCTTTTGAAAATGCCATTCTGAAGTTTTGTATGCTTGTATTACATATAAAAGTACCTGCAAGAATTTTAGAAACCTGTAGCTCAGATTCCTTACCTTCAAAATGAGGAAATGCCAGAATTAGTTTGATCTTTGGTTTTTTATGTTATGTTTCTGATTGCTACATTTTTATACGCATATGCGTCTTTTTTTAAAAGCATGGTCACATACTCCATTTTCCTTCCGATCCCAAAATCATCAGTGCTCAGAATAGCCGATAAGCAACTAATCAATATTCTTTTTAATCTCTTTTATTTCATAATAAACTCAGACACCAGTGATCTTTTGGGAACCCAGACTTGTATGCAAAGTTTGCAGGGAAGATTCAGCTCTCAAGCCCTGTGAATTTTCTCTTCTCTCCTTTCCCATTTCCCTTTTCCTTCATCTCTGGCCTGACCTCAGGGCCCTTTCCCCTCGTGTCAGGCCCTCTGTTTGCTGCACTCCAGGGAAGCTCTCAGCTGTGGCTTCCCCAGCGTGGCAGCTCCAGGCTTGGAGCAGCAGAACCCAACTGTGGCTGAGAGCCCAGACCTCCCTGGGCCAGCCGGGCTTTCAGCTGCCAGGGCAGCACGGAGGAAAAGGGGCAAGAGAGAGCTGAGGACGCTGCCAGAGCAGCCCTTGGGCAGTGCAGGGTGAGAGTGGCTTAAAGTGCTGCTGAGCCCCACTGCGGGGGCACAGGAGGCTGCTCTGCCATGGCCGCGGCTGTGCCGCCCATCCAGACAGAAAGGCAGAGCCAGCAGGCTCTGATGGGGGAGAGCAGCTCCATCCCTCCAAAACTTGGTCAGTCCTGCTAAAACCTCTCTTTGTCCTTCTGTCTGAACACTGACACTGCTTTGGAAAACAGAATGGAGGTGACACGAGACAATCGATTATAACTTGGAAACAAGTTTCCATGGGTTTTTTGGTTTTGTGAAAAATGCATGTATTTTATGATTGGCTTTTCGCAAATATTAAAATGAATATTATATGTCTTGTGTTAGAAAGTAATGCTGTATTAATTCTCTTAAGTACTGTGTTAAATATAGTTTTAGGTTATAAAAATTGTTAAAATAGAAATGATGCTATGTAGGATACTTTTTTTAAAGGAAGGGCTTGCAGCGAGATAGCAGCCACAGGACACCTGAATCTTCCAGAGAAAAAGAATTTATGGCCCTCTTATCAGAAGAAACGAACTTCTTCCCGCCTCGAAGGCGCTGTTAGGATTCGGAGGAAGAAGTTGAGGATGACCAGACAGAATCCTGTGTTTGAATGGAATTTATGCATCATGTATGAAGTGTATGAATATGCAACAGGCTGTTGCTTTTAAGGGTTAATCCTGTGTTAACGGGTGTCTTTTTTTGGCTTTTGCTGCCCAGAAAAAGGTACCCGGACGTCCGTAACTCTTTGTATTTGTTGTCTCATATTGTCCTAATTCAAATTGTCCAAATTATTACTACTCTAACTGTATTACTATTTTTATAACCATTTTATTACTATTAAACTTTTAAAATTTTAAAAAGAAGTGATTGGCGTTTTTCAGAGTTTGTTGTGGTGTTTCCGTTTGGTTTGGGTTTTTTGCATGTGTGTGAGGCTTAAATGTGTCCTAAAGTTCTTGTGCATGCATGAGGCTGTAGAGTGGCCTCCACGGGGATCTCCTTGGCTCTGCACAAGCCCAGAGAGCAGCACGGGCACCTCAGGCCGAGCACAAAGGAGCACAGGATGATCTGCAGGGTGCTCTGTGACAATAGGCACTTGGAGCTGTTGTCCAGAGTGTAAGAACTACATCCCCTTTTCTTCAGATTCTCCTAAAAATGCCCACTGATGTTGTTTTGTATGATGCAGCTCTCCTAAGCCCCTATTACACTGTATCTGCACGAGCATTCACACAGGTGTTTGCTAAAACAATTCTGCTCCAGCTGAAAAGCACTGGGTACCCTGAGCAATAGCAGCAGATAAATGGACATAGAGAGACTTCAGGAGCAGAAGCAGCATTAAATCCATGACAATTGTGGAGATGTGAAAATACAGAAATCCACCAGTGGTAGCAAAGCCCACACATCTCCACTGGGTTCTGCAGAATGGCAGCAAATAATGCACGGGTGTGGAGACCATGAACTGGTTGGTGCTGCACTTATTTGTCAGTGAGCAGAGCTTTGGGAGGCAGGGATTAAGGGTGATTTTGGAACAGGAAGAAGAAAGGGACAGACAAATTCCAGGTGGAGTCAGAGTGGCTCTGCTCTGCTGACCCAAGCAGAGCAGGGAACAAGTTGGAAAGGAGTAGGAAAAAGAGTTTTGTAAAAGGAAACCTTGCTATATAGGCATTAGTGTTCTTGCCACAGCCCACAGAGCTTAGAGCATGAATATTCATCCCATTTAAATATTCCTGCAAGATGTAAGAAAAATTCCTTTCCATGTGGTTATTGACACAAACATACCCATGAACAAATTAAAAAACTGCACAACTACATGTATCATTAAGCAGGATACTCTGTAGATTCTCACATGAACACTTGCAGAATTATATATGATACTTCCAAACATATAGAGACTCTTGTTCTCCGTTTGCTTCTTTAAAACTCACAAAATGTAATGAAATTCTCTTTCAAAAGTGCAGAGCCTGCTGTGTGGCTAAGCAAGCCATTATTTGCTTGCTCACAATCATCTCTTCCTTGTCTGTTAGTCACTGATGCATTAATTGCTTATCCAAACTTGAAACGGTTCATGAGTCATTCTGAAGAGAAACTAAATATGAAGGAGCCCATTTGAATGGAATTCATGTGCTCTGCCTCTTAAAGCTGAAGGTCTGTATTTATTACCTGTCAGAATTTGTGACTGCGGTCACAAGGGTTTTCAGGATGAAGAAGAGATTAGAATGTTGACTCCATGATCAGAAGGCTTGATTTATTATTTTACGATATATGTTACATTAGACTATACTAAAAAGCAATAGAAAGGAAAAGGTTTCTTGAGAAGCTAGCTAAGCTAAGAATAGAAAAGGAATGAATAACAAAGATCTGTGTCTCAGAGCAAGAGCCAGCTCTGCCATGAGTGGTCAAGAAATCCAAACACCCACAGGAGACCAATCACGGGGTCTACCTGTTGCATTCCACAGCAGCAGATAACCATTGTTTACTTCAGAGCTGAAACTGCAGCTTCTCACAAGGAAAAATCCTAAGAAAGGATTTTTCATGAAAGATGTCTGCGACATGTCACCTTTTTTTATTTAGTTAAATTAAAAGGAAAAAGTGTTTGCAATTTTCTCTGCTGTACTCATGCTGAAGAAAAAGACAAACACTTGACAGGCTATCTGTTGCCAATCAAACTCCACTCAAGTGCTCCTGTGGAATGCACTGGGAATTTCTTCACCCGTAGAACATAAATTCTATCATATCACTAAAACAATTCTATAATATAAGAAAATGCAAAAACAATGCAAAGAAAATTCAAGTCCAAGCAGCTGAGTTTCAGGAAAAGTCCATGGCTTGAAGATGTTCCTCTTTGCCATATCTGAAAGTTTCTTTTGGTCCTGAAGCAGGCTTGCTACAGAAAGTCCATCAATAGTTATCAAATGTCCATTGACAGTCTTCAAAAAGAATTTCGAGAGAATTTCTGAAATGTCTTGCCACAGCCCTTTATTGAACAACTTGGGCTGAAGCCAATCCCTGGCTCCTCAATGCCTCTGAGCTGCTGCCAGCTCTTTCACCCTTTTTTATTCAATTCAATTTAATTTTTTTTTTTTTTTTTTTTTTTTTTTTTTTTTTTTTTTTTTTTTTTTTTTTTTTTTGTCTTGTCGGAAAGAGCAGCAGCAGCAAAGGAGCCAGAGAGAGGCCCTTGGGGGCCCTGGCCCATGTGGAAGGATCAGGAACCCCAGACCTGGCCCACAGAAAGGTGGCCCAGGACCAGAAGGGGGAAGCAAAGCCCCCAAACCCAACAGGAGGCCGGGAGGTGGCCCTGGCCCAAGCAACCAAGCCAGACAGCCCAGGCCCAGCCCCCGAGGCAGGTTCTGCATTGGCACAGACTCGCAGTACAATGGCAGAAGGGGTGACCAAACGCTTCCTTTCCCCAAAATCACCGAGGCATGCTGGCAATGGGAAGACAGAAGCTGTCCCGAGAAACTTGTCTCGGGTCTGGGGATGTCCTTTCCCCCCAGCAGACAAGCGATGCTCGCTTCCTGCTGTTCCCTCTGCCTCTGTGATGCAAATGCACCAGGTGTTCCTCCCATCTTCGTCACGGCACCACCTCCACCCTCTCTGGGCTGGGGACCAGGGGCAGAACTTTCGGGACCCACCTCCCCCTCGCCGCTGGGGCGTGCGAGGGGCGGCAGAGAGATTCGCATCCCCCAGGGGGAAACCCTGGACCAAACACCCCCCAACCCGCCAAAAATGCTGATCTTGAAAACAGGCAGCCGGGCTGCGCCCACAGCCAGCTGTCGGGCCATGCCTCCTCCACGGAAGGACAGGCTGACGCCCTCTTCCCCTGTCCCAGCTCCCCCCGTAGGGGCAGCCCCGGGACAACCCGAAAAACTCGGGGAGGAAGTCACGCTGGATGCAGGAGGCGCCGCTGCAGCTGCCGCCGGCTCCAGGTCAGCCTCTGACGCAGGCACGGAGGACGGAGTCCCCGCAGGGGCGGGCAGCGCGGCCGCCTGGGGAGGCGGCGGGGTCGGCAGCTTCTTCTGCACCGGCCTCTGACATGGGCCGCGGAAGCGCAGTCGCAGAAGGCAGCGGGACGGCCGGGGGGAGCGGTGGATCGCTGTTGCCCAGCAACATCGGCGCAGCCGCGGGAAGCGGTGTCTCTGAGGCCTCAGATGCAGGCAGGGAAGCCGGCGGAAGCGCGGCCGGAGCGCCCACAGGCTCCCCAGCAGGGGCAGCCGCGGGAGGGGCCGCGCGGGGAAGCGCCCGCACGTGCGGGGCGGGTTGAGGCGGCGCTGGCGGCACTGGCCGGGGCGGTGCCTGTGGCACTGGCCGGGGCGGTGCTGCCCACTCCCATCCCCCCTGAGAGCAACGGGAGGGGGGAACAAACGGCTGCGTCTGAGCATGCTCCGAAGACGCAGTAAAAAAAACTTCGGCTGCAGGCAAAACTTCACCCCCCCACTGTGGTTCAGGGGGGCTGGAAAGCAGCAGAGCGTCCCCTTCCAAAGGGTCTTCCCCCGGAATCGGGGGGAACGGGGCTTTGCCCTTGCAGTTAGCAATCCAGGGAAAAACAGCTGCTCTCCGTTTCAAGACTAGAAAGAGCAACAAAAAGGTTGGATAAATCGAGGGGCATCCGAACCCACGGCCCAAAAAGAATTGGAAAATGGAGTCCATACACTCCCAGACAAACACATCAAGGGCATATAGCACATTCGTAAAAAACCCAAAGAGCTTTGCCCATCGAAAAAACTCATATAAATCTGTCTCCAACAGGAGAATTCCGTCCTCTTCACCCCATTTTTGCCAGAGGGCAATAAGTTTCTCCTCTGAAGGGGAGAATGGAACCTCATCCTCTATGGGAGAAGTCCTCCAGATGAGCAGCCACAAACTGCGAATGGCCTCATCTTTAGGAGGGGAAAAACCAACAGTACCTTGTGACAGTGTCCAGGACTCTCTGGCTATCTGCATGGTGCTGCTGAGCATTCTGAACATCTTCCTGCAAGCTTTTCAGAAGGTTCTCTTTGTGGTCAGCCTTGCTGTGAACTCTGTCCAAATTCAGATCTTCAGTTCTTCAGCTCCTGGCTAGAATCCACTTCTGTGGTCACTTGTGAAGCAACCATCAATGCCACACATTCGGGGTTTACCCAGTGCAGCAATGCTCCTCTGGTGGTCTCACCAAGTGATGATTGTCCTCCTCAGTCGGGGGTCACCAATTGTGACTGCGGTCACAAGGGTTTTCAGGATGAAGAAGAGACGAGAATGTTGACTCCATGATCAGAAGGCTTGATTTATTATTTTATGATATATGTTAAATTAGACTATACTGAAAAGCAATAGAAAGGAAAAGGTTTCTTGAGAAGCTAGCTCAGCTAAGAATAGAAAAGAATGAATAACAAAGATCTGTGTCTCAGACAGAGCAAGAGCCAGCTCTGCCATGAGTGGTCAGGAAATCCAAACACCCACAGGAGACCAATCACGGGGTCTACCTGTTGCATTCCACAGCAGCAGATAACCATTGTTTACTTTGGTTACTGAAACTGCAGCTTCTCACAAGGAAAAATCCTAAGAAAGGATTTTTCATGAAAGATGTCTGTGACAAGAATTAAGTCTTGTTGCCTAATAAATGGGAAAATAGGAAATATGCTGACTAGAGCACCATGTTTCAAGGGATCATTGCATTTTAGTTTTATTTGACCAAATCAGTAGTCAAAGAGAGAAAGGACTGGTCAAATACAGCAGACAAAGCAGGTGAAAGAGATGTCTAGGTCTGCTGCAGCTGGAGTCAAAAATGAAGTGTTTGGGTTTTGAAGTGGGGAAGGGATTCCAGATCAGATGATTTTAACTAACTTGCATTACTAAATGCATGATCTTCAAACAAACATGTTGGTATTCCTTGTATTGAGGAAAGGAAGGGTATTGGGGAAGATGAAACAGGAAAGCCTTATAAATATGATTGTCTGGCAAAAGATTTTGAGAATATAGAAACTATAAGCAAGATTGAAATGAAAGCAAGCTTTGAGATACCTTAGTTAGTGAACAACTGGAAAACAATGGTGTGGCCCAACTGAAGGTAATCCCCTTTTGAGGAAACAATTCCCTCTGCTTGCAGACAGGTCCAAGGTTCAGAGCAGACCCTACTAGCTCAGCAGAAGGGGTCCAAAGAGGAGTTTTTAGGGTTGAAAATGTAACACAGTATGGTAATGTAATGATTCTTACAGGCTGGATGTAAATGCTATAGGATTTGTATCTTGGACTAGATTGGTTAGTGAGAATTAGACTATTCAACAGAGAAGAAGATTTATTGTATTGTAGCGGGAACCTCGCTCTCTTACGCTCTTCCCCTCTTACTCTCTCCCCCTCTCATCCTCTCTGCCCCTCCCTTCTCTCGGGCCTGCTCCGAGCTGTGCCTGGCAGCTCCAAGCAGGGCCCTGCACCCAGGCCCTTTGCAATGAGCCGCAGGTTCCACGGCCTGGCTGCAGAGATCTCTCGTCTCCGTCCGTCCCGACCGTCCCACCCGCCAGTGCTCCTGCAGAAGGGGAGAAAGAAGGCATGGAGTTTCCAGGAGTATCCAGATAAATCCACTTTATTCTGGATCAATATGGAATTTTCATGAAGCAAAAGCATTAAGTGGAGGGCTCTTCACCCATTTCCTTTTTTACTAAAATTCTGTGAAAGATACTATTTTGGAGTGTAAAAATTGTCATGTTGAAAACATGAATGTGCTGAGAGAATTTGAAGTCTGGGCCGACGACAATTCACTGTTGAAAATCCAAGTCTAAAACTTTTCAAATTAAATGACCAGGATGAAGTAGGAAACACACCCTTGAACCTTGATTTGCCTCTTCTAGCTCATTCCTGAAAGTGGTAGGCAAAGAGGATCCCACAGAAATCAGAGGAGCATCAGGGTCTATCCCTAAAAGGCAACTGTAGATGGGAAACAACTTGGGAATTAGAGGGACATCAATGAGCCACTTGTGAGTCCAGCTGTTAGTGAAGAGCCCTTTTCCAAAGAAATGCCAGCTTCTCTCAAGGAAGCTGAGCAGCAGGACATTATGGCTGACGTAGCTGGCAGGTACAAAGCAGAGAGAGCGGGAAATTTCTGGAAATGAACCCTGTCTTCACTGATGACAGCAGGATGAAGAACCCATTTTATCAGACTCTGGCTCTTAGTAAGAAAGGAAGAAAGCTCTATTTATGAGATCAGGCCCAGCTGTTCATGGTCAGAGGTGGTATCAGCTGCTCAGCAGAAGGCATAGCTTTAACTCCAGCTCATCATGCCTGGAGGCAGCCCTGGAAGTGCTCCTGCACTTCAGCTGGTGCCAGGGCACAGGGACACCCGCACACCCTCCCTAGACCCCTGTATGCCATAAAACTAAAGGCATCTCCCCAGCCAACCATCCAATCCAGCACTTAGCACAGAGCACACATCTGCATGAAAAAATACAGAGAAAAGTGCAATTACAAAACATACTGGGGGCTCAATATAATACAGGAAAAATTCAGATTTTGGTACTTACCTTCATAAATGAGCATACCTACTAGCTCTTTTCCCTAAATTAATTCATGGTTAAACGTCTGCACTTTCCATAGCAGTGTCCTAAAATTCTTCCATTCATGCATTCCCAGCTAGCAGAGCTCTCACACAACCTGTTTTTTCTCTGAAGTGTAAGGAAGGACTTAGTTCAGATGAACTGTGCTGCTTCCTCTGAAAGATATAAAATTATGGAAATAATATCTGCAAAGCCATAGGTTCTTTAAGGCAGGCCTCTGGTATGTAAAATAGGGAGTGTTTACATTTAGCATCATGTGCACATAAGATAACGATCAAACCAGGTTCTTACCTTCATGAAAATTAGTTTTTGTGCTCCCAGATATGGCACAGCCAAATAAGGCCGAGCTCAGACACAAATGCGTTCCTCACCACACAAATGGCCAAACAAATGACAGCTGCCAGTGACACTTTTCCTGCGGTCCCGAGTGCCCCAAGCGCGGATCCAAGCGGCGTCTCACCTGCTCAGCTCTTTCCGGCCCGCGGATCCAAGCCCGTCCCGGAGCGTCAGGAGCAGGGATGGGAGCTCAGCAGCTCGGGCTCGATGCCGTGTGCTCCGCTCGGGGCTCCGAGAGCTCCTGCGGGGCCGGAGCAGCCCCGGGCAGCGGGAGCAGCTCCTGCTGCGGCAGCCGGGCAGCCTCTCCCCAGACACACAGGTGGCTGCACACCTGTGCATTCAGGGCCAGCTCCATTCTGCTGCCCTGGGGCTGGCGCTCTCCACTGTGTTGCTGTTAGTGCACATTGGTGTGTTGGTCCTGGAAACACCCAGGAACAGGCAACTCTCAGGCACACATTCTGCTCCCCGGGATGTGCTGCACAGTCCCTGCCTGTTCCAAACACCAATTTGGTTTTCTTCTGAGAGCTGTGTTTTCCATCTCCATGTTTGACCAGCTGATTGCCCCCGTTGATTATTTTCATTCAGCATTTGTGGATTTCACACATTTGCAGTTGTGCTGACTGCTCCTTCCAGCTGCGCAAGGACAGCCAGTGTGGACCTTTTCCTATGTAAAATGCATTGTGTGAGGACTGTTGGGCTGGAGGGCCCTTCTGTAATGTTATTGCCCCAATTCCTTCTGCTGAGAAAGAGAATTGGATTCAGGCAGTTAATCCATTTTGTAGATGCTGCAAAATCTAATCTGTAACAAACACACGATCAAGTATATGGGAATTGGTGTCAGTTCCTTTCTTCCTTCCCAAACTAGGAAAGCCATTTTTTCTAAAATCCTCTAGCAAATGGCTGTTCCATACTGGAACTTCTCAGCATTAAAAAATTGCATTGACATCTCTATAAAATATTTCTCTGGATTTTCTTTCTCTCTTTTAAACTCTCATTGCAATCTAGATGGAAACCAATGTTCAAATGGCAGAATTTCTCTGCCAGTCCAAATACAGCAATTTGCCTAAACGTAATTAAACTGAAGTTTGGTGCAAACCTACACAGGCCTATGTAGATAAGAAAAAGATGAATACTGATTATTCCTATGCAGTATAGGGAAAAAATAATCTATGGTTAAATCATGTAATGTGATATATCATATTTATTTATATATTAAATAATGAAATCTGTTTATTATTTTTATATATCATGTAGTGCTAAATCCTGGTTTATTGTTTTCCTATTAAAATGTCATTGGTGGATGACATAAAGCAGTGAGTCAAATTAAGAAAAAAAAATTTTGAATATTTTTCTGACAAGATTTTTTTAAGATTCAGAGGTAAATAACAATCATCTGATACAAGAAGTTGGTGAAACTGCATTTTGCCTGTTAGTCAGAATCTTTGATTAGCTCTATCCAGTGATTTCTAGATCTGGCTGAAATGAAGTAGCTTTTTACAGACAGTATATGGAAACTTTGAGGGAGAGATTAAAAAAAGGCATTGACAGATCCTGATATCTGATTTATTGGGGTATTTAGCCATGTGCATAAGCACATGAACTGCAGTGATCTGTGACAGGCTTCATTTGCCTAAAGGATCTGGCTTAACTTGGAATGCACAATTCGGAAAGAAGATTCCATGGACATAGACAATGAAGTAAGCTTTAAAAACTTGACAACAGCAGAGGAGAACTAGTGAAAGCTTTACTCAGAAATGAATAGAGAATTTTCTTTTTTCTAAAATTATAAGAGCATATTTGTTTGTGCCTCACCAGTGCCTAATGCTTTCTGTGGTTCAGCACGGGGAGCCATCCTAGACCAAATCCAGACCCAGACGAATCTCTCAGATAATCACAGCTCACCCCCTCTGCTCCTCTGACTCGGTGAGCTGCGGGAAGGCGTTGCTCCAACCCAACTTGTTTTCCTTTGGAGGCCATTCCAGATTGTGAATCCAATGGCTATGTTTGGCAAAGGACATGTGCTCTGTGTCATGCCATGGTTTCTGTGACGTGGGTCAGCCACAGGATCCATCTCCTTTTGCCTCTCTGTTTTGATTTACTCAGTGAAAAAGTAGCCATGTACATATGTTTGGATGTACAGGCATGTGAGCAAATGGTTCATCTTGCTCACTGTGAAGGCAGGTGGGAAAAATTGGAAGAACAAGACTGCTTTTATACAAAATTCAATACTAATTTCATAGAAAATCACTAAGGAGCTGATTAATGAAGAAGATCACTTAATGCCTCCTAATTAGATTGATGGCATTTACCCAGCGCCCTTAATTCATTGTGCATTAAGGAGAAATGGCTAAGGTTTTCAATTGAAGGCTTTGTTTACTCCCAGTCCTTAATTTCAAGGTTGTCATCCATGCAGTGGAATTTCCTTTTGTTTTTTTGCATTAAGAGTTCAGTGGAAATAACTTGGCTGGTTAAAACCAAAGTACAAAGAAGGCTCCAATGGTATTATGGTAAAGATCTATGGGCAGAAACATCATTAAGGAAAAGAGGAAAACACCATTATATAAGGGTTGCAGTGTTGATCCAAAAACAAGGGAACGAGGATGATGGCATCCAAAAGTGACCAGTATGATTTGATGATTATGTAATTGCTGGAACCAGATATTACAAGAGGTGAAAAAAATCTGAAAAACCTAGAGGAAATGCTCCTGGATCTGAATCCTGATTTCCCCACTATACAGCTGCTTATGGCCTCTGTTCTAATATCCATCCATCTACAAAAAAAGATGAAATTACCACAGAAGCTTTCTTTCCAGACTGATTAAAGGGAGCAGGATAATAGACAACAGAACTGGTAATACATTATAAGTAGAGACTTGTTGCAATGTAATGGTCTAAGGCATAATTTGTGGCATAAATCCTATTTCAGGAAAGAATTTAAGCATATATTTAAGTCTATCTTTATTGACACAATGCCTTTAAAATATGCTTCAGATGAAATGTGGGCTTAAAGTCAAATTAAATATAATATTGAAATATATGTGCAAACTTACAATGATTTTTTTTAGGATTCCCAAGTGAGGATAACTTCAAAACCATTTTATTTTGTCTTAAATTAACATTGATTTTGTGCACAAGAAAGTTATCCAAGATATTGCTGGCTGGGGGTCTATGTACAAGTCATGAACGGGACGGGACTGCTGAGGAATGTGCCTCGAGCTGTTTGTTTTCCAGCATCAGTCTGTTATAAATGATAATCGAATGAGCCAAATTATCAAAAATGCGAAAAGATTTATCTTTTTGCGCATCCAAAATATGGTCCTCAAAACCACCACAGCCAAAGAGACAGCGCCGAGCCCGGGATCGGCACTGGGTGAACCTGGATCCAGCCTCTATCTCATCGAATCCTCCCCCGTTCATGAGAGCCGCTTCTAGCACGAGGTTTTGTACAGTTTATTGTGCCCGAGGCAGAGGAGTCCCAATTTCTTTTGTAACTCCTCACATTCATAGTTGGTTCTTTCACTGTGCAGAGCTGGACAAAGGCCGTCTCCTGGTTGATGGCCAGCGTTGATTGAGGCCGGGGAAGCCATGTATTCACATGTATGTTCCTGGCATCCCTGGCTATTTGATCGCTGTTATCGCAGGACGGTGATCGCTCTTAGGCGGTTTCTGATGACTCGAGATACCGGTGATCATCCTGCTGGGAGCGTCCATTCTTACGCTAAAGTGTCGAACTTTATCTAGCCGTCTCTGGGAATCTTAGAGTTTGAATGGACATCCGTCCCTTAGGCCATGTGTGGTCAGAGACACGTTTGGATTTCACAATCTTTATAAAAGACATTCTTTGGTAGCATGAATTATTTCTAACATATATTACAAGTCTCATTACATGGTTATGACAATGGGAAGATGCCAGCAGCTCACATCCCCAGCAGCAGACAAAGAATGTCTGTTATCAGCAGATGTCCTCTCCCGAGGGAGGTGTGAATGTGGTCACTCAAAGAGAGAGATAAAGCAAACTGCCCACTTGACAAAAGATAATCTGCCATACAGATGGTAATTGAAAACATCTTGCATTGCAATCTTCAACGTTATCCACCCCTTTTTCTATTTCCATTTGCATCACAAAGAAACCTTACACACAGTTCTCACTTAAGACTAGGTTTCCCCGTGGTACACAATGGCTTTCTCCATCTTTCTGCTTTACCCACCAAGTGCAACCAGGTCCTTGAGCAAAAACAATTCCACAGATGGGTTTGTCTTTGCCTGAGGTGGGAGTAACCCAAACAGTCTTTCCTAAAATACCTTTGACGTGTACAACGGGGACTTTATCTCCATCCACTGTGTGCAGGGGTTCAGACTGGGCAGGACCAGCTCGATTTATGGACCCTCTGGTGTTGACCATCCAGGTGGCTTTTGCTAAGTTCATTTCCCAATTTCTAAAAGTCCCCCCCCCGAGTGCTTAAGGGTAGTTTTAAGTAGTCCATTGCACCGTTCAACTTTCCCAGCAGCTGGTGCATGATAGGGGATATGATATATTCATTCAATACCATGTTCCCTGGCCCAGGTGCTGATAAGGCCATTCTTAAAATGGGTCCTGTTGTCTGACTCAATTCTCTCAGGGGTGCCATGTCTCCACAGGATTTGCTTTTCCAGGCCCAGGATGGTGTTCCGGGCAGTGGCATGAGGCACAGGGTCGGTCTCCAACCATCCAGTGGTGGCTTCCACCATGGTCAGCACGTAGCGCTTGCCCTGGCGTGTCTGGGGCAGTGGGATGGAGTCAATCTGCCAGGCCTCCCCATACTTGTACTTGGGTCACCACCCACCATACCACAGGGGCTTCACTCGCTTGGCCTGCTTGATGGCAGCACACGTCTCACAGTCATGGATAACCTGAGAAATACTGTCCATGGTTAGATCCACCCCTCAGTCTCGTGCCCACTTATAGGTGGCATCTCTACCCTGATGACCTGAGGCATCATGGGCACATTGAGCTAGGAACAACTCCCCCTTATGTTGCCAATCTAAGTCTATCTTTGACACCTCTATTTTTGCTGCCTGATCTACCTGCTCGTTGTTTCGGTGTTCCTCATTAGCCCAACTCTTGGGGACATGGGCATCTACATGGCAGACTTTCACAGGTAGCTTCTCTAACCGAGCAGCAATATCTTTCCATTCATCAGCAGCCCAGATCGGTTTTCCCCTACGCTGCCAGTTGGCCTTTTTCCACCTTTCCAGCCAGCCCCAAAGAGCATTGGCTACCATCCATGAATCAGTGTAGACGTAGAGCTTTGACCATTTCTCTCTCTCAGCAATGTCCAGGGCCAGCTGAACAGCTTTGAGTTCAGCAAGTTGATTTGATCCACCTTCTCCTTCGGTAGCTTGTGCAACCTGTCGTGTGGGGCTCCATACGGCTGCTTTCCACTTCTGGTTCATCCCTACAATGCAGCAAGCACCATCAGTAAAAAGAGTGTATCGTGTATCTTCTGCTGGCAGTTCGTTGTATGGTGGAGCTTCTTCAGAACGTGTCACTGGTTCTTGTTCCTCTTCATCAGTCAGACCAAAGTTCTCACCTTCCGGCCAGTTTGTAATTATCTCCAGAATCCCAGGGTGATTCAGGTTTCCAATATGGGCGCGCTGTGTGATAAGAGCAATCCAGTTACTCCATGTAGCGTCGGTGGCGTGGTGGGTGGTGGGAACCTTTCCTTTAAACATCCACCCCAGCACTGGTAGTCGGGGTGCCATGGGGAGTTGTGCTTCCGTGCCAGTCACCTCTGAGGAGGTGAGCCTGGACTCCTTCATAGGCAGCCAAGATTTCCTTCTCTGTGGGAGTGGAGTTGGCTTTGGACCCTCTGTAGCTTCGACTCCAAAATCCCAGTGGTCGGCCTTGAGTCTCCCCAGGCACCTTCTGCCAAAGGCTCCAGGACAAGCCATGGTTCCCGGCTGCAGAGTAGAGCATGTTCTTCACATCTGGTCCCGTCCTGACCGGGCCACGGGCTACTGCATGAGCCATCTCCTGCTGGATCTGGGCAAAGGCTTGTTGCTGCTCAGGGCCCCAGTGGAACTCGTTCTTCTTGTGGATTAACCAGGTAGAGAGGATGCACGATCTGACTGTATTTGGGAATGTGCATCCTCCAAAAACCTATGGCACCCAGGAAAGCTTGTGTTTCCTTCTTACTGGATGGTGGAGACATTGTAGTGATTTTGTTGATGACCTCAGTGGGAATCTGACCACTTCACTCCCAGGAACTGGATCTCCCGGGCAGGTCCCTTGACTTTACTCTTCTTGATAGCGAAGCCGGCTTCGAGCAAAATCCTGATGATCCTCTCTCCTTTCTCAAATACTTCCATTGCCGTGTTCCCCCACACAGTGATGTCATCGATGTACTGCAAGTGCTCTGGAGCCTCACCCTTTTCCAGTGCAGTCTGGATCAGTCTATGGCAGATGGTGGGGCTGTGCTTCCACCCCTGGGACAGTCGGTTCCAGGTGTACTGCATGCCCCTCCAGGTGAAAGCAAACTGAGACCTGCATTCTGCTGCCAAAGGAATGGAGAAAAATGCATTAGCAATGTCTATAGTGGCATACCACTTTGCTGCCTTGGACTCCAGCTCGTACCTGAGTTCCAACATGTCTGGCACAGCAGTGCTCAGCGGTGGAATCACTTCATTCAAGCCACGATAGTCCACAGTCAATCTCCATTCTCTGTCAGACTTGCGCACAGGCCAGATGGGGCTGTTGAAGGGTGAGTGAGTCTTGCTGACCACCCCTTGGCTCTCCAGCTCACGGATCATTTTGTGGATGGGGATCATGGCGTCTCGATTCGTCCGATACTGCCGGCGGTGCACTGTCGAGGTGGCAATTGGCACTCGTTGCTCTTCCACCTTCAGGAGACCTACTGCAGATGGGCTTTCTGATAGTCCAGGCAAAGTGTTCAACTGCTTGATGTTTTCTGCCTCCACAGCAGCTATGCCAAAAGCCCATCTCAGTCCCTTTGGGTCCTTGTAATGGCCGCTCCAGAGGAAATCTATGCCCGGAATACACGGGGCCTCTGGGCCAGTCACAATAGGATGCTTTTTCCACTCTTTCCCAGTCAGGCTCACCTCGGCTTACAACAGGGTCAATTGCTGGGATCCCCCTGTCACCCCGGCAATGGAAATAGGTTCCGCCCCCACATGTCCCAATGGTATCAGGGTACACTGCGCACCAGTATCAACTAAGGCATCATACTTTTGTGGTTCTGATGTGCCAGGCCATCGGATCCACACCATCCAGAAAATCCAGTTTTCCCATGCCTCTCCCTGGCTAGAGGCAGGGCCCCTCTAACCCTGGGTATACATGGTAGAGGTACCTTCCAGGGGATCTGACAGATCATACTCAGCAGCTCGGTCATGGGAGGCTGAGGCTACCTTCACTTTACTGGAGTTCCCTCGATTAGTGTTTCCCTCCTTGAGTTGATGCCCCCGTGCTGCCAGGACAGAAGTGGGTTTTCCATCCCACCTTCCCATGTCTTCCCCATGGTCACGCAGAAAAAAACCACAGGTCAGCCCGTGGGCTGTACCCTCTCTCTGTAGCTGGGGAACGTTGGGCTCTGACTCTGGGGCCTGTGACTCGCACTGGTGCCATATGGGAACTGTTCCTCCTCATCATCTCCCTCATCTCCTCTCTGAGTCCTTGGACCACGGCAGAGACAGGAACCTGCATCGGGCCATTGATCATACTTTCATAATTCCTAAGCTTGTTGGCCACAGAACCCACAGTCTCTCAGTTGGTATCGGCATTAATTGTTGCAATAAAGGTGGTGTATTGGGATGGCCCTAGATTTGCCAGGCTCCACAACATTTGCCCTGTGCACCTGACTTGCCCGGGGTCATTATCATGCTGTCCATCCTTCCCAAAGGGTATCTCCAATACTGCCACTTCTCTCAGCTGTTGAATCCCTTCCTCAAGAGTCTTCCAGTGCATTCTGTGGTGCTGCTCCTGCATTCTTTCCCTGTGAACAAACCTCTCTCTGACACTTATTAAAAGCCGCTCCCAGAGGGAAAGGGACCCTGGCTCCCTTACAAAAATCTGATTGATACCTGAATCCTGGGTCAAGGGTCCCAAATTCCTTGCCTCACCACCATCCAGCTGGACGCCTGTACCCATAAGATCCCAGACCATGAGTAGCCAGGTTGTATAAGCCTCACGTCCCCGTCGTACAAAGTCTTTGTGCAGATTACGGAGACTTTCGTACATCAGGGACTCGGTGATGATCGCAACCTCTGGCTCCCCTGTGGGTTGTGAGAGCCCTCCCCTATCTGGGTGCTCTGCTTTCATCTTAGATCTCCTTGTTTCTACAGGGGCAACTGCTGCTGGCTGTGATTGCCTTTGCAGTTCAGCTGGAACCTGGACAGTTGTAACATCTGTGGGTTCTGCTGCTGCACTATTAGACTCTCCCTCTTGAAGGCAGGGGAGGGCTTCTCACCAGCTGGGGAAGTGTATTCCTTCAGCACCTGGCCCATCTCACGTATCTCCTTCACCAGACCCCCCATCCAATCTGGGTAGTTCACATCTGGGCTGGGCTGTGGGGCAGGGTCAGACTCTGGGGCAGCAGCATCCCTAGACTCTGGTGGCGTATTAGGTGCTGGGGTAGGTGTCATGGTAGTTATCCAGGTTAGTCTCCCCTTCTCTCTAAATCCTAAATAGAGCAGGCCTACCAGCAACACCAGACACTGTATGATATCATTAAGATTTAGAGTGGATCTGAGCCCTTGAAAAACTGGTGGGGTGGACCCAAAGAAATGGCTAAAGTGTTGGGAGAAGATTTTGCCTGGTGTCATTTCTTTACAGCAGGTGCCATTATTAAAGTAACCCCAAAAACATACAGTTAGTGTGTGATAGCTGTGAATCCATTTGCCTGCTTTCCAGAGGAAGTTAAAAATCCATTAATTCCTCACCTTATTCACCCATAAAACAAAGCAGATAACAGACATGGTAGCCTTGGTTATAGGACCCACGTTTAGATAAGGGCCTATAAATGGGAGAAATACAGCCATGATCATGTGCCACCCAAACCAGGGCAAGTTGGACCACATGGTGTTGCTTAATGAGGTTTCTATAGCTACACACAAAAATTAGATTACTCAAGAACTGTTATTCCCTTTTTGTTTCTGTGCCCTTGAGCCCTACGTTGGGCACCAAAATCTATCTCGGGTTTGGAAAGACGGGAGTCTGCTAAGGAAGGCAGGAGCCTCCTGTGAAATGGAGAATGTAAACCCTCCCCACCCCTCTGAATTGCTATAAATTTTACATTAAGGGGCTCTCAGGTAAAAATATGGGAGCAGGAAATAACAGTTCTATATTGGGGAAAAGAAAAAAAAAAATGATAAAATAAACAATGCAGTACACTAGAACAACACTGACAGAGTAAGAACCTGACCTGAAACCCTGTGGGCCAGGGTGCTGGTGGCAGTCCAATTGGAAATGTGGCTGCTGTCCTCCTAAAGTATCAGGTGTGGTACTGTTGGAGCGAGGGGGATCTGTAGAGATGGATGTATTCTTCCTCTGAAGATCCAGTGGAAGAAGAGGGAGCTGCTGTTTCTCCAGGGAAACCCGTGGAGAAAGCCGTATGGCGTCTCAAAAACTTCTGGATTATATCTGGGTAGCAATGCTTGGCTCCTCCCTCTGGGCAGAGCATCTCACAATGGGATGTTTTAGTCCTTATCAGCCATGCAGTGACATTCAATGGTCTGTTATCAGCAGATGTCCCACACCAAGGAAAGTAAGAATGTGGTCACTCAAAAGAGAGAGATAAGGCAAACTGCCCACTTGAAAAATGTAATCTGCCATAGAGATGGCAATGGAAAACAACTTGCATTGCAATCTTCAGGAGGGGGGAAAAGAGAAGCAGGGAGGAAGGGCCAGATGCCGCTATGAGAATGCCATTCCATCTCATAGGGGACATAGTGAGAGGAGGCTGGGAACAAAATGGTCATTCCTGCTGATCACCCTGACATCTTCACGACAAGAGGCCCAGAAAGGAGTGCACATCTGCCTCCTGGTGTTGTCCCGAATGGGAGCTCATTACCTGGCGTTCATTACCCACAAGGTAATGGGTAATTGGCAGCTTCCCGCGGGCATTCCACGCTTCAGGCAAGCAAAGCTGCTTACCTCACTATGTTCTTTGGGCCTCTGAAGGGGACCGTCCACTTAGCTACAGCCTGGCAAGGAAGGGAGTCTTACAACACTCTGGATATTTTAGACTTTTATTCTCACTCGGGCTGAAACAAAGTATCCCCTCGCTACTTCTCCATCTTCATCCTTCTGTCCTGCAGGTGGCCTGTTCAGGCTGACAGCTTGGAGCGCCTGCAGGCTCCAGTTTGGCTGCAGCCCAGCTTTTCCTCTCACAGCTTAATTCTTCTTATGACAATTCTTTCATTTCTACTTCAAAGATACCTCAGAGCTTCCTTAAATTAACAACACTCTATTCTAAGCTAAACAATCCTCTATTATCTAAGCTATCTACGTTCCATAGCCCTTAAATGTTGATCCCTATATCTCCTAATTCTTTTAAACTTTCATCTCTTTGAGAAAGAAAAAACAACAGAGCTTTAAATTGAACCTAGCACACACCTAACCAAACCTAACCTAACCTACCCTAACCTTACCTTACACCTTACCTTACCTTACCTTACCTTACCTAACCTAACCAAACACCTAAACTGAGCAAATACGGAAAAAAAATCATATTTCCTATCTATGGCACAGCTCCTCTTAATACGCGGGGGATGGCTGGAGCTCTGCCCAAAGATGACACATCCCCTTTTCCCTCCTCTCGGCTGGCGGGGCATAAGGGCCTCCTCAGGCGCAGGTGTCTCCTCTCCAGTCTTCCTGCACTTGCTTGGCTGAGATGATCAGAGCAGCCAGGCTGGAGGCAGGATCGCCGGAGGTAACAAAGGGATGCTGCCCAGAGGAAAAAGAACAAAGAGAGGAACTCTTACTTTCCAGGGTCCCATCCTCACAGGCTCAGGCAGGATTCCCTGGCTACCAGGAAGACACACAAAGAGCACCGAGGGCAGCATGTCCCCCTGCGCCTTCCTGTGCTGGCAGCTGCCTGCGCCACGTGGCCCACACTCCTCCTCATGCCTTCATGCAGGTGTCCTCAGCTGACAGGGCTTTTTGCCCCTTTGCTTTTCTTACCTGCAGGAGCTCCTGGGCAGACCAGCGCCTGTCCTCGTCTGCCTGCAGGCAGCAGCGGAGGAAGTCGCGCAGGAGAGCCGAGTGGTGCCTGGGGTTCTGCAGTTTTGGGGGCCCGTTCCTTTCTATCAGTTCAAAAACCTACAGCACATGGATGCAAGAGGACACTGCACCTGCTCCTTTGCTAGCCACATCAGCTCTCTCCACACAGAGCCCTCTTGCTAAGCTGCACCTTACCCTGAGACGGGCTTCCCGCTCGTAAGGAGCTTCCCCTTGCACCATTTCCAGCCCCATGATGCCCAGGGACCAGATGTCCACTTTGGGGTCGTAGGCTTCTCCTCTCACCACCTCCGGTGCCATCCAGCTGGGAGTGCCGACGCTGGAGCTGCGCTTGCTGCGCTCAGGGCTGAGCTGAGCACAGAGGCCAAAGTCACCTGAGGCCAAAAACAAAGCCTGTCAAAGCCAGCTCCCACTGGCAAAGCGGCCAAAACCATTGCCCACTCCAAGCCTGACCAGGCCATGCTGAATCGAGCTGAAAAAGCAGCTGAGCTCTCCTTCCACGTGCCTGGAGCCAGGCAAAGAAGGCATCGGCCACTTCCATAACACCCTCACCATTCACGCACTGGCCAAGCGGCGCTTCTGCCCAAGTGGCAGTCACCGAAATGCAAGCGCACGGCAGGTGCTGCAAATGCTGCAGCCCAGCAGGGATACCCACCCAACTTGACAGATCCATCCATGCCCACAAGGACGTTGTTGCTTTTGATGTCTCTGTGGATGACTTGGCGGGAATGAAGGAAATGCAGTCCTTGCAGGCACTGAGAGAGAAAAAGGAGGGAGGGAAAGTTAACGTACAGGATCGGATTTCATCCCAGCAGAAAGGAAAGAGCTCAACGGGATTGACGGCTTTCTCAGGGAATTGTGAGCGAGGGCACAGCATCATGGTGCTGTCAAGAAGAAGAGCTTGCTGCTTAAACACTCTTGGAAGTTTTTTTCTCGATTCCAAGCGAAGGCATCCGGGCTCCCAAAAGTTCCGCCGGCCTTGGGTAGGAAGCGTGTCACCTTTGGCTGGGAGGCAGCACGGCAAAGATTTTTGGGGAAGCCTAGTGGCAGCAGAGGAGGAAGCAGCACCTTAGAGCTGTTCCAGAATCCATCGCCATGTGGGCTGCAACGCTATCCTTTGCAGCTGAGGACGGCTCTTTGCCCTTAGCTTGAAATTCTGCCGCCTGCATGCTGCCTTCCCGTGGCAAGGAATGTAGGACAGACAGACAGGCTCCGGGCAAACATTCCCAGGCAAAGCTGAGAAGAGGAAGCCAATGAAACCAAGCGAGTGAGCCAGCACCAGCGCCAGAGGACAGACAGGATGGAAGAGTGCAAGAACAGAGCCTGAGGAGTGCGGGGACAGCGGCAGGCAGTTCACTTCCCATGCTCGCTCTTCTCCTGTGTGTGGTGACAGCAGCAGCAGCAGCAGCAAAAGAAAGGTGAGAGCAAGAAATCTCGGCTGTCCTTAACCTCCAGCTGGCAAGCAGCATCCTGGGCAGGCTTGGGGAAGCACAAGCGGGATCCCTCACCTCCCGACAGACAGCGCCTATCTGTCCTTCCTCCGGGTACACTGCGCTGAGCACATCAAACAAGGTGCCGCCGTCCATGAACTCCATGGCCAGCCAGAGCTCTGCATCCACCAGGTAGCTGAAAGAAGAAAACCACGGCATGGAGAGACAGCAATGGGCACAGCCTCAGTCACTCGCGGGCCCGAGCCAGGTTTTTGCAACTACTCTCCAAGCTACGTGTGCCACACGAGATTCATGATCACCAGCTCCACCTCCTGCCACTCTCTGGAGACCAGCAGAGAAATCACCACCAGCTCCCTTCTCTGCCAGTGATCAAAGGGCATCGTCTCTTCGGGCTTGCACTAGCTAAAGCTACATTGACAGGAGAATACGCCAACCTGTCTAAGTAGGTAACGATATTGGGACTCCTGTTGTCCCTCATGGCCAGGATTTCATTGGCAGCCAGCTCCTCGGACATCTCCTCCTCAAGCGACATGATCTTGATTGCCACCTGAAATGACATTGGCCACCGTTTACCTTGAGAAGACGCCCCCTGCTCGAGATGACAAGCAGCACGGAGCGAGTGCTGCTGCGATGAGGCAGCGGGCTGGGCCAAAGTGCCTTGTCACTAGACAGCAGAGCTTAGCAGAAGCACCAAAGGCCATCCCAAATGCATTCTGCCCCCTGAGCCTAGAGTGTACTTCAGAGGAACAGCCTCTGCTGCAGACATGAAGCTGCCACCCAAACCTCCAGGCAGGGCTCACAGCAGTGGGGAAAGCGCTCCAGAGCTGCAAAATGGCACGGGGCTGTTGGCACTTTACCTGTTGTCCGCTGCTGGTGTCAAGGGCTTTATAAACAGCTCCAAAGCCCCTGGAAAGACAAAAGCAGCAGAAAGAGCCCCTTTATCCCTTGGCACTGAAATCAAGCCTAGGCAGCAGATCTCCCCAGGCTGCCTGCATGCCTTCCTTAGAAAATGCCTGGCTGCGGCGTCTCTTCAGCCAACAGCACGTCGGCCCGTGAGCCCTCTGCCGTGCAGGGCAGCCTGTCCAAGGGAACACTAAGGTGCAGCATGAAGACCAAGGGCCGCTGGAAATCTCCAAGGCGCACACCCAGCCAGGTTATCTCCAAACCTAAGGGGAACAGTCCTCCTTGTGCGGGTGTGCATGCATGTGTGTGTCAAAAGAGTGAGAACAATGAGAGTCAGAAGACTGTCCTTGAGAATCTGACATTTCTTGAATGGCAAGGTGCTCTTTCAGGCCAGAAAGCTGCAGGGGCAGAGGGCTTCCCCGCTCCTGCTCCTCCTTGCTGCAAGCAAGACAATGCCAGCATCAACTTGTCTTTGATGAGGCCTTCGGATTGCTCTGACCCAGCAGTCCAGGCAGGCGACAGGAGGTAAAGCCAGAGCCTGACTGTGATTGGAGCTTGCCTGACTTCACGCTTGATATTGCACCAGCCAAAGACCTGGCCCACACTTTTGTAAAAGGAGCCGAGGCCACGCTTACCCTCGTCCCAGTTCTTCAAATGCCGTGTATTTGCTCATTGGCTGGCCCGGACTCACAATGCTCCCTGAAAGCCAAAAGCAGCGCAGGGCGCTGACTCGCACACAGAGACGCCGCTCCCCACACCCTCCCAAAGGCAGCCCCGCAGCCGGCAGCTCTGGGCCCTTTGCGGTCCCCTGGCTTCCAGCTGCTGAGACCAGCAAGTGGGAGGGCCATCTTCTCCACCTTTCATCAGGTGGCCTTTCCCAGAAGGCCTTTATTTCTTTCAAGCGCAGCATCCCATGCCATAAGCCAAAATGATGAGACCTTAAGAAGAGGGCCCTAAGAGGTCACCAAGGGCCTTTGCAGCCTCTGCAGTCACAGCCACCATCACTGGCAGGTCCACTGCCAGCGGCACAAAGTGTCTGAGCCAGAGGACGTGTAAGAACGGGAGCCCAAAAACAGCTGGGGCCAGAGAGCTCCCTGGGGCCTAGTCACTTGCTAGGTGCCAGCCTTCTGCTCAAGCAGAAACAATCTCTGCTTTTGTCTTTGGCACACAAGGCAGCCCAGGCAGAGCCAAGCCAGGCCCAGCAGCCCTCACAGGCAGCAGGAAGTCCCTGAGCGCTGCCGCGCTGCCTCAAAGCACAACAACAGCTTCTGCCGAGAGGCCTAAGCGCCTCTGAGAGCGAGGGGCAACTTCTGGCACAGCCTACACCCAGACACACACACAACACACTGCTCTGGCAGACAAGAAATGCACCCGACTTACTCAGTGTCTGCCGGCCCTGCTCCTGCCTCATCTCGGGCTGCTGGGCTGCGCTGCTGCAGGAAGTGCCAGCAGCGGGGGGCGAGCTGGCTGCTGCAGGCCACGCTGGTCCAGTGGCACCAGGTTGAATTGCAGAGCCTGTGTTGAGCTGGGACCAGAAAGGATTGCCCGTCAGAAGGGTGCCTGGCACACATCATGCTCCGCCGAGTGCACGGCCAAAGCAAGGCCTTGGGAAGGTGCTGTCAGCCACCGCCAGGCCTCTCCAGCTGGGGCCTTTCCCATGTCCCCTTCTCAAAGGCAACTTTGGCAAAAGCCCAAAGGCTACTTGGATCCAGCCCCTCAGGGCCACCTCCATGCTCCATGTTTTCAGCTTTTCTGCAAGACACTGGCAACAAGGGATCCATGGGGCTGCCAAGATCCAGAAAGACATCAGAGCAGTTTCCCAGAGCCTTGTTGCTTTCCTCCTCCTGTCTTTCCCTGGGCAATGAAATCAGCCCGCAGCTGGCATGCAGTGGTCTGCTCAGAAGCCCGCAGCATGGCCCTTCTCTGATCCTTTTCACGCATTGCCCCTGTCCATGGCAGCCTTTAGGGAGCGGCCCTTCGGAGACGCCTTCCTGCCCTGCCCAGACCCACGCGCCCTTCACAATGTAGGGCTGCCAAGGATTCTCCTCTGCAAAGGCTGCTCTGACCGGCTGGAAGTGAAGCACAGCCTGAAGCTAATTAGTCCATGGAGAGGGCAGGTCCCTTCCAGGGGCCAGTGTCTGCCAGGTCCCCTGCAAGGCCGGCAACTGCGTCTTTGGGCCGCTCCGTCCGCTGACCACAGGCCATTTTGTTCCCAAATAAACTCGGTCACTGCTGTGGCATAAAGAGCAGAGTCAAGCAAAAGCCGGGTGATGCCAGCCCCAGGAGAAACCTTTACTTACGAGTCAGCTGGGTCAGGTAGTAGCCAGAATAGACAACAGAAAAGACCGTGCAAACCGCGGCACAGACCTGCCCGATCATTTTGGCAGCGCTGTGCGGGTTTGCACACTGGATGCCACCCAAGGCAAAGCCCAGACTCCTCTCGGGGTGCAGGCCGTCTGCTGAGAACTCCTTGAGCACAAGGATCCTCCTGCAGGGAGCCAGCAGAAGAGCCGCTCTGGACAAGCAGGCCTTGTGTGCACCGGGGCAACGCTGTGCTGACAGCACTGTGACGTGGCACCGCTCCCCTGACCTCACAATAGCAGCTGTTCTATGGCTTTCTTGTGCCCAGCAAGCCAACCTTCTGTACAGCTGATGCGAAAGAAAAGCCTGGGAAGTTCTCCTCACTCATAAAGCAGCAGAAAATGTCCTCCCAGTCCATAAGGCAGTGCTCAAGGCATCCCAGGGGAACTCAGAAAATGGGCCAACCCAAGCGGCATCCAAGGAATCCAAGCAAACGCGCCTTTTGGTCCCAAAAGTGCAAAAGTCTGGTTCTTCTAGGTGGCATGCTAGCTGGTTCTGAAAAGTCTCACTTCTTCAATGCCATTTAGGGGGGAAAAGAAGCAAAGATAATAAATTTCCAGGAGTATTTTAGGCTGCAGTCACTTCTTGAGCACGTGGGTGCGTGCTGACCTATGGAGGGGCTTGACAGCTGGCCTGCAAGCAAAGCTGAGTTCATAGAAGACATCCCAATTGATGGGTTTTCAGTGTATCCATAGCAAGGAAGAAGACAAGGCCGTCAGCATGGAAACCGATTAGAAAAGAGAGATGAAATTTTCGTTAGCGAGACTAGTGCCTAAGTAGATGTGTATACTTGCCTTATAAATTTCTGTAAAACTTTTGCCAATTCTATTGATGTTAATTGCTTTGCACCAATGGATATAAGGAGTTATTGTGGTGTAGTCAGTGACTTAAGATCACGCTTTGTTAAGAGTGTATAAGCTGGAGAACACGCAGAATAAAGAAAACTTTTTTCTTCTTGGACCCTGATCACGTGTGTATGTCACGTCCGGCCTAATGGTGACAGTTGCCAATCTCTGGGTCAAGAGACAAGTATTGTCTGACAGATAGCTTGTCAACAAACTGAGAAAGAATTGAGTACCTGGGCATGCAGATTTCTGAAGGGAGGAAAGAAAAGTGTTGACAAGAATAAGCCTAAGTTTTAAACACCTGAAACAGTAAAAAATAACACGTTGTGGGATATTGTACCAGATATTCCATAGAGTTAAAACCAACCACAACTCATTAGTATCTGGACTTCCTTGCCCACTATGCTTAGAAATGTTGCTTGAAGGCACTTTGTATCTAAAAAATCCAGTTCCTGTAGATGACTGTAGATGTAGATCAAAATCCTACCAAAAACTCCGTGTCAAAACCAGCAAGAGTGAGACTTTTGTCCTTGGCAGTAGCTTCCAGGTGCTCCTGTGTCGCAGACATCTTTCATGAAAAATCCTTTCTTAGGATTTTTCCTTGTGAGAAGCTGCAGTTTCAGCAACCAAAAGTAAACAATGGTTATCTGCTGCTGTGGAATGCAACAGGCAGTCCTGTGATTGGTCTCCTGTGGATGTTTGGATTTCCTGACCACTCATGGCAGAGCTGGCTCTTGCTCTGTCTGAGACACAGATCTTTGTTATTCATTCTTTTCTATTCTTAGCTTAGCTAGCTTCTGAAGAAACCTTTTCCTTTGTATTGTTTTTTAGTATAGTCTTGATGTAACATATATCATAAAATAATAAATCAAGCCTTCTGATCATGGAGTCAACATTCTCGTCTCTTCTTCATCCTGAAAACCCTTGTGACCACGGTCACAGTCTTTGTCCATGGAATCTTCTTTCCAAATTGTGCATTCCAAGTTAAGCCAGATCCTTTAGGCAAATGAATCCTCTCACATGCAGTGACATGCAGTGACATGTCACATGCACATGAACTCCATGCAGTTCATGTGCTTATGCACATGGCTAAATACCCCAATAAATCAGATATCAGCATCTGTCAATGCCTTTTTTTAATCTCTCCCTCAAAGTTTCCATATACTGTCTGTAAAAAGCTACTTCATTTCAGCCAGATCTAGAAATCACTGGATAGAGCTAATCAAAGATTCTGACTAAAGGGCAAAATGCAGTTTCACCAACTTCTTGTATCAGATGATTGTTATTTACCTCTGAATCCTAAAAAAATCTTGTCAGAAAAATATTCAAAATTTTTTTCTTAATTTGATTCATTGCTTTATGTCATCCACCAATGACATTTTAATAGGAAAACAATAAACCAGGATTTAGCGCTACATGATATATAAAAATAATAAACAGATTTCATTATTTAATATATAAATAAATATGATATATCACATTACATGATTTAACCATAGGTTATTTTTTCTCTATACTGCATAGGAATAATCAGTATTCATCTTTTTCTTATCTACATAGGCCTGTGTAGGTTTGCACCAAACTTCAGTTTAATTACGTTTAGGCAAATTGCTGTATTTGGACTGGCAGAGAAATTCTGCCATTTGAACATTGGTTTCCATCTAGATTGCAATGAGAGTTTAAAAGAGAGAAAGAAAATCCAGAGAAATATTTTATAGAGATGTCAATGCAATTTTTTAATGCTGAGAAGTTCCAGTATGGAACAGCCATTTGCTAGAGGATTTTAGAAAAAATGGCTTTCCTAGTTTGGGAAGGAAGAAAGGAACTGACACCAATTCCCATATACTTGATCGTGTGTTTGTTACAGATTAGATTTTGCAGCATCTACAAAATGGATTAACTGCCTGAATCCAATTATCTTTCTCAGCAGAAGGAATTGGGGCAATAACATTACAGAAGGGCCCTCCAGCCCAACAGTCCTCACCCAATGCATTTTACATAGGAAAAGGTCCACACTGGCTGTCCTTGCGCAGCTGGAAGGAGCAGTCAGCACAACTGCAAATGTGTGAAATCCACAAATGCTGAATGAAAATAATCAACGGGGGCAATCAGCTGGTCAAACATGGAGATGGAAAACACAGCTCTCAGAAGAAAACCAAATTGGTGTTTGGAACAGGCAGGGACTGTGCAGCACATCCCGGGGAGCAGAATGTGTGCCTGAGAGTTGCCTGTTCCTGGGTGTTTCCAGGACCAACACACCAATGTGCACTAACAGCAACACAGTGGAGAGCGCCAGCCCCAGGGCAGCAGAATGGAGCTGGCCCTGAATGCACAGGTGTGCAGCCACCTGTGTGTCTGGGGAGAGGCTGCCCGGCTGCCGCAGCAGGAGCTGCTCCCGCTGCCCGGGGCTGCTCCGGCCCCGCAGGAGCTCTCGGAGCCCCGAGCGGAGCACACGGCATCGAGCCCGAGCTGCTGAGCTCCCATCCCTGCTCCTGACGCTCCGGGACGGGCTCGGATCCGCGGGCCGGAAAGAGCTGAGCAGGTGAGACGCCGCTTGGATCCGCGCTTGGGGCACTCGGGACCGCAGGAAAAGTGTCACTGGCAGCTGTCATTTGTTTGGCCATTTGTGTGGTGAGGAACGCATTTGTGTCTGAGCTCGGCCTTATTTGGCTGTGCCATATCTGGGAGCACAAAAACTAATTTTCATGAAGGTAAGAACCTGGTTTGATCGTTATCTTATGTGCACATGATGCTAAATGTAAACACTCCCTATTTTACATACCAGAGGCCTGCCTTAAAGAACCTATGGCTTTGCAGATATTATTTCCATAATTTTATATCTTTCAGAGGAAGCAGCACAGTTCATCTGAACTAAGTCCTTCCTTACACTTCAGAGAAAAAACAGGTTGTGTGAGAGCTCTGCTAGCTGGGAATGCATGAATGGAAGAATTTCAGGACACTGCTATGGAAAGTGCAGACGTTTAACCATGAATTAATTTAGGGAAAAGAGCTAGTAGGTATGCTCATTTATGAAGGTAAGTACCAAAATCTGAATTTTTCCTGTATTATATTGAGCCCCCAGTATGTTTTGTAATTGCACTTTTCTCTGTATTTTTTCATGCAGATGTGTGCTCTGTGCTAAGTGCTGGATTGGATGGTTGGCTGGGGAGATGCCTTTAGTTTTATGGCATACAGGGGTCTAGGGAGGGTGTGCGGGTGTCCCTGTGCCCTGGCACCAGCTGAAGTGCAGGAGCACTTCCAGGGCTGCCTCCAGGCATGATGAGCTGGAGTTAAAGCTGTGCCTTCTGCTGAGCAGCTGATACCACCTCTGACCATGAACAGCTGGGCCTGATCTCATAAATAGAGCTTTCTTCCTTTCTTACTAAGAGCCAGAGTCTGATAAAATGGGTTCTTCATCCTGCTGTGATCAGTGAATACAGGGTTCATTTCCAGAAATTTCCCGCTCTCTCTGCTTTGTACCTGCCAGCTACATCAGCCATAATGTCCTGCTGCTCAGCTTCCTTGAGAGAAGCTGGCATTTCTTTGGAAAAGGGCTCTTCACTAACAGCTGGACTCACAAGTGGCTCATTGATGTCCCTCTAATTCCCAAGTTGTTTCCCATCTACAGTTGCCTTTTAGGGATAGACCCTGATGCTCCTCTGATTTCTGTGGGATCCTCTTTGCCTACCACTTTCAGGAATGAGCTAGAAGAGGCAAATCAAGGTTCAAGGGAAGGACTTGTGTTTCCTACTTCATCCTGGGTCACTTAATTTGAAAAGTTTTAGACTTGGATTTTCAACAGTGAATTGTCATTGGCCCAGACTTCAAATTCTCTCAGCACATTCATGTTTTCAACATGACAATTTTTACACTCCAAAATAGTATCTTTCACAGAATTTTAGTAAAAAAGGAAATGGGTGAAGAGCCCTCCACTTAATGCTTTTGCTTCATGAAAATTCCATATTGATCCAGAATAAAGTGGATTTATCTGGATACTCCTGGAAACTCCATGCCTTCTTTCTCCCCTTCTGCAGGAGCACTGGCGGGTGGGACGGTCGGGACGGACGGAGACGAGAGATCTCTGCAGCCAGGCCGTGGAACCTGCGGCTCATTGCAAAGGGCCTGGGTGCAGGGCCCTGCTTGGAGCTGCCAGGCACAGCTCGGAGCAGGCCCGAGAGAAGGGAGGGGCAGAGAGGATGAGAGGGGGAGAGAGTAAGAGGGGAAGAGCGTAAGAGAGCGAGGTTCCCGCTACAATACAATAAATCTTCTTCTCTGTTGAATAGTCTAATTCTCACTAACCAATCTAGTCCAAGATACAAATCCTATAGCATTTACATCCAGCCTGTAAGAATCATTACATTACCATACTGTGTTACATTTTCAACCCTAAAAACTCCTCTTTGGACCCCTTCTGCTGAGCTAGTAGGGTCTGCTCTGAACCTTGGACCTGCCTGCAAGCAGAGGGAATTGTTTCCTCAAAAGGGGATTACCTTCAGTTGGGCCACACCATTGTTTTCCAGTTGTTCACTAACTAAGGTATCTCAAAGCTTGCTTTCATTTCAATCTTGCTTATAGTTTCTATATTCTCAAAATCTTTTGCCAGACAATCATATTTATAAGGCTTTCCTGTTTCATCTTCCCCAATACCTTTCCTTTCCTCAATACAAGGAATACCAACATTTCTTATGCCATGATATTTGTTGCCAATGTGTTTGTTTGAAGTTCATGCATTTAGTAATGCAAGTTATTAAAATCATCTGATCTGGAATCCCTTCCCCACTTCAAAACCCACACACTTCATTTTTGACTCCAGCTGCAGCAGACCTAGACATCTCTTTCACCTGCTTTCTCTGTTGTAATTGACCAGCCCTTTCTCTCTTTGACTACTGATTTGGTCAAATAAAACTAAAATGCAATGATCCCTTGAAACATGGTGCTCTAGTCAGCATAGTTCCTATTTTCCCATTTATTAGGCAACAAGACTTCATTCTGACAGGTAATAAATACAGACCTTCAGCTTTAAGAGGCAGAGGATATGAATTCCATTCAAATGGGCTCCTTCATATTTAGTTTCTCTTCAGAATGACTCATGAACCGTTTCAAGTTTGGATAAGCAATTAATGCATCAGTGACTAACAGACAAGGAAGAGATGATTGTGAGCAAGCAAATAATGGCTTGCTTAGCCACACAGCAGGCTCTGCACTTTTGAAAGAGAATTTCATTACATTTTGTGAGTTTTAAAGAAGCAAACGGAGAACAAGAGTCTCTATATGTTTGGAAGTATCATATATAATTCTGCAAGTGTTCATGTGAGAATCTACAGAGTATCCTGGTTAATTGTACATGTAGTTGTGCAGTTTTTTTATTTGTTCATGGGTATGTTTGTGTAAATAACCACATGGAAAGGAATTTTTCTTACATCTTGCAGCAATATTTAAATGGGATGAATATTCATGCTCTAAGCTCTGTGGGCTGTGGCAAGAACACTAATGCCTATATAGCAAGGTTTCCTTTTACAAAACTCTTTTTTCCTACTCCTTTCCAACTTGTTCCCTGCTCTCCTTGGGTCAGCAGAGCAGAGCCACTCTGCCTCCACCTGGAATTTGTCTGTCCCTTTCTTCTTCCTGTTCCAAAATCACCCTTAATCCCTGCCTCCCAAAGCTCTGCTCACTGACAAATAAGTGCAGCACCAACCAGTTCATGGTCTCCACACCCGTGCATTATTTGCTGCCATTCTGCAGAACCCAGTGGAGATGTGTGGGCTTTGCTACCACTGGTGGATTTCTGTATTTTCACATCTCCACAATTGTCATGGATTTAATGCTGCTTCTGCTCCTGAAGTCTCTCTATGTCCATTTATCTGCTGCTATTGCTCAGGGTACCCGGTGCTTTTCAGCTGGAGCAGAATTGTTTTAGCAAACACCTGTGTGAATGCTCGTGCAGATACAGTGTAATAGGGGCTTAGGAGAGCTGCATCATACAAAACAACATCAGTGGGCATTTTTAGGAGAATCTGAAGAAAATGGGATGTAGTTCTTACACACTGGACAACAGCTCCAAGTGCCTGCTGTCACAGAGCACCCTGCAGATCATCCTGTGCTCCTTTGTGCTCGGCCTGAGGTGCCCGTGCTGCTCTCTGGGCTTGTGCAGAGCCAAGGAGATCCCCGTGGAGGCCACTCTACAGCCTCATGCATGCACAAGAACTTTAGGACACATTTAAGCCTCACACACATGCAAAAAACCCAAACCAAACTGAAACACCACAACAAACTCTGAAAAACGCCAATCACTTGCTTTTAAAATTTTAAAAGTTTTATAGTAATAAAATGGTTATAAAAATTGTAATACAATTAGAGTAGTAATAATTTGGACAATTTGAATTAGGACAATATGAGACAACAAATACAAAGAGTTACGGACGTCTGGGTACCTTTTTCTGGGCAGCAAAAGCCGAAAAAAGGACACCCGTTAACACAGGATTAACCCTTAAAAGCAACAGCCTGTTGCATATTCATACACTTCATACATGATGCATAAATTCCATTCAAACACAGGATTCTGTCTGGTCATTGTCAACTTCTTCCTCTGAATCCTAACAGCGCCTTCGAGGCAGGAAGAAGTTCATTTCTTCTGATAAGAGTGCCATAAATTCTTTTTCTCTGAAAGATTTAGGTGTCCTGTGGCTGCTATCTCGCTGCAAGCCCTTCCTTTAAAAAAAGTATCCTACATAGCATCGTTTCTATTTTAACAATTTTTATAACCTAAAACTATATTTAACACAGTACTTAAGAGAATTAATACAGCATTACTTTCTAACACAAGACATATAATATTCATTTTAATATTTGCGAAAAGCCAATCATAAAATACATGCATTTTTCACAAAACCAAAAAACCCATGGAAACTTGTTTCCAAGTTATAATCGATTGTCTCGTGTCACCTCCATTCTGTTTTCCAAAGCAGTGTCAGTGTTCAGACAGAAGGACAAAGAGAGGTTTTAGCAGGACTGACCAAGTTTTGGAGGGATGGAGCTGCTCTCCCCCATCAGAGCCTGCTGGCTCTGCCTTTCTGTCTGGATGGGCGGCACAGCCGCGGCCATGGCAGAGCAGCCTCCTGTGCCCCCGCAGTGGGGCTCAGCAGCACTTTAAGCCACTCTCACCCTGCACTGCCCAAGGGCTGCTCTGGCAGCGTCCTCAGCTCTCTCTTGCCCCTTTCCCTCCGTGCTGCCCTGGCAGCTGAAAGCCCGGCTGGCCCAGGGGGGTCTGGGCTCTCAGCCACAGTTGGGTTCTGCTGCTCCAAGCCTGGAGCTGCCACGCTGGGGAAGCCACAGCTGAGAGCTTCCCTGGAGTGCAGCAAACAGAGGGCCTGACACGAGGGGAAAGGGCCCTGAGGTCAGGCCAGAGATGAAGGAAAAGGGAAATGGGAAAGGAGAGAAGAGAAAATTCACAGGGCTTGAGAGCTGAATCTTCCCTGCAAACTTTGCATACAAGTCTGGGTTCCCAAAAGATCACTGGTGTCTGAGTTTATTATGAAATAAAAGAGATTAAAAAGAATATTGATTAGTTGCTTATCGGCTATTCTGAGCACTGATGATTTTGGGATCGGAAGGAAAATGGAGTATGTGACCATGCTTTTAAAAAAAGATACATATGCGTATAAAAATGTAGGAATCAGAAACACAACATAAAAAACCAAAGATCAAACTAATTCTGGCATTTCCTCATTTTGAAGGTAAGGAATCTGAGCTACAGGTTTCTAAAATTCTTGCAGGTCCTTTTATATGTAATACAAGCATACAAGACTTCAGAATGGCATTTTCAAAAGCACTGTGTCTTCACCATGTTCTAGCAGTTTTCCAAACAGTTGGAGACAAGAAAATATCAAAGTTCTGGAACCTCTCAAGTCCTTTCATCTCAGTCTAATCCTGAAAGAAAAATCTAAGTTATTGTCTTCTGAATAATAGGTATATTATATTCTATTAGGGAGACATTTGCCTTGTTGGTTTTTTTTTTAATCAGCTGTCCAGTACTGGGAAGAAAATAAGGAAGAAAACAAGATCTTTCTGGAGGCCTAGAATGGTAGCAGAAAGAAGAATTTAAGAGACTCCATTTAGAGCTTCATTTTTCTTACTGGTTATTTTTTCTGGAATTGCCTAGCTAAAACCTGCCAGAATTGCTCTAATAGATTGATTTCTTCCAAGAGAGTAAGAAGGAGAGGAAAATACAGGTCAGTCAGCCTTGCCTCCATCCCCTGACAGGTAATCCTGGAAACCGATCCAAACAAACGGAGAAGAAGTTGATTGGGAGTGATGGTTAAGCTACCTGATGCCCGTGACAGGACAGCCAAACGGATGGATATGGGTGGAGCAATGGATGATGTTTACCCCAGCTTTCCCCAAGCCTTTGAGACAGTCTCCTACAGCATCTTTAAACACAAACTGCCAAAATGCCCAGCGAGGAAGGCTGAAAAATGGATGAGGACTGTCATCAGTGGCACAAAGTAGAGCTGGAGGCAAGTGACGGGTGCTCTGAGCCCCAGGGGCTGATGCTGGGGCAGATGCTCTTTAATGTCTTCATTCAAGGCCGGGCTGGAGGAGCAGCTCACCCTCAGCAAGTCTGCAGACAAAACAAAGCTGGCAGGAGCAGCTGAGAGCCCAAATGATTGCGCCATTCAGAGGGACCTCGGCAGGCTAAAGAACCGGCCTGAGGGGAATCTGATGGAGTTCAAGGATGGGAAATGAGAAGTCTGGGACCTGGGCAGGAATAACCACAGGCATCAAGAGCTGCAGGAGGCTGACTGCGAGAGAAGCGGCTGTTTTCTCTTCCTTGTCTTGCTGGTTGGGGGTTGTAGCGCAAGGCCAAGGCAGAAGGATGCCTGCAGGCAGAGAAAGAGGGGGTTCGCAGCTGGCCCTGCCGAGCCGAGCGCGGCCAGCCCCGGAGCCGCCCCGCCCGCGCTGTGCCCGCAGCCCCGGCTCTGCCGCGCTCGTCCCCGCCAAGTCCGGCCCGCGCCGGGGCCGCGCTGGGCGCGCGCGGGCCCGAGCGCAGCGCCCCCCTCAGGCCGCGCGCCGCCGGCGCAGCCGCGGCCGTTGCGCTGCGGGCGTTGTGGCCACAGTCGGCGATGGACGCCATGGCGGAGCTGCCGCTGCCCGCCGGGCTCAGCGCCGGCACCTTCCCCGCCAAGCTCTGGCGCCTGGTGAACAGTCCCCGCGTCCGCTCCGTGCGCTGGGACAGCCGCGCCCAGGGGCTGCTCATCGACCGCTGCCTCTTGGAGCGAGAGCTGCTCAGCTCGGGCCACGCCCACAGGGGCCGTGGCCATGGGCCGGCCCCGGTGCCGCACACCTTCAGGGCCACGCAGTTCCGCAGCTTCGTGCGGCAGCTCTACCGCTACGGCTTCCGCAAGGTGCCGGGCTGGGTGGGCTCGGCTGCGCCGGGCGATGCCGGGGCCTGGCTCCACTACTGCAACCCCTGCTTTCGCCGCGACCGCCCCGACCTCCTGCTCCGCATCAAGCGCCGGAGCGCGGCCAACAGGCAGCGGCCGGCGGCGGGCCGGGAGGGCCGCAGGCGCCCGCCCTGCGGCTCCCGGCAGCTGCCCGGGCCGCGGCCGCTGCCGGCCGGGCGGCGCGGGCGCGGTCGCTTCCAGCCGCTGCCCAGGGAGCGGCCGCCGCTGCCGGCCGGGCGCCCGCCCAGCGGCTTCCTCCTGCTGCACAGGGAGCGGACGCTGCCGGACGGGCGGGAGCTGCGCAGCCCCCGGCCCGGCCGCCTCCAGCAGCCCCCCGGCGAGCGGCCGCTGCTCGCCCGGCGCCCGCCCTGCGGCTTCCACCTGCTGCACAGGGAGCGGACGCTGCCGGACGGGCGGGAGCTGCGCAGCCCCCGGCCCGGCCGCCTCCAGCAGCCCCCCGGCGAGCGGCCGCTGCTCGCCCGGCGCCCGCCCTGCGGCTTCCACCTGCTGCACAGGGAGCGGCCGCTGCCGGCCCGGCGGGAGGGGCCGAGCCGCTTCCAGGAGCTCTACGGGGAGCGGCCGCCGCCCGCCGAGCGGGAGGTGCTCGGCATCCCGCCCTGCCACTTCCTCGGGCTCCACGGGGAGCGGCCGCTGCCGCTCGGGCGGGAGGGGCCCCGCAGCCGCTCGCAGGAGCTCTACGGGGAGCAGCTGCCTCCGGCCGAGCGGGAGGTGCTCGGGCTCCAGCCCTGCAGCTTCCAGCAGCTCCACAGGGAGCAGCAGCCCCCAGCCTACGACGCACGAGGTAGGAAAAGAGCTGTAGCCTTGTTTTTCCGAAAGGTCGTGAAAAGTGACCGTTTCAAGTCGTTTTCCACAAGGCTCTGTCATTCTCGGCCAGAAGTTGTCAAGCCTACTAGCAAGGGGCACCTAGGAGGCCGAAAGATTCTCTGCCTGCTTTGCCTGTGTGCTTCCCGTGATGTTTGATGCACAGCAGCACCAGAGCTCTGTGTCCCACAGCCACGTTGTGGAGCCTGACCAATGTGTTTGGATTCTTGCAGCCAGCCCGGGCGCTTCAGGGCCCAGCGCTCCCGCTGGCAGTGCAGCTTGTGCAGCATGGACGGCCTCCAGCTCAGCACAGAACGCGCCTGGGGAGGAGGAATGGCCACCAGCAGATCTAGGCCTTGCCGTAGAGAAAATGATTCGGGAGATCAGGAGGTCCCTGTCTGAAAGATCTCCCTCTGCTCGGGTAATTCCATTGGATGTGGATCAAAGGGGCTGGACTGAGAGCTTTTGAGCCTTGTGACACGGTTGAGAAGCAAAGGCTTCTTTAATTGAACTTATTTCATTATTATTTACTTACTGAATTATTCTCGGTTAAGAAAGATTTTTAAAAGAGGGGATGAAGAAGAAATGAAGAAGAGGTTTTACTTGCTGGGAAAGAGGAGAAGAGTGTTTGGAGAATTGGCACTGAAGGCCAAGTGTCCCGTGCAGGGAGGGGCATGCCAGAGGTGCCTCTGTCCCAGCTGCAGCAGATGTGGGCTGTGCCTCTTTTGGGTGGGAAGGCCAAGGCAAAGCAAGGGCTGGGCTGCAGCTGCTGCTACTGTTGTTAGCGTTCAAAAACACACAATCACATAAGCGATTATATGCGGTACTTTTTATTTAAGAGCTCTGGGAATCGGGGTAGTTTCCACCCAAATCTGATTCCGACCATACATTCGAGGCGAACGTGTTTTATACTCTATCGTTGTATAACTTTCATGTTAATTATTAAACTTATATTGTTCTATTGTATGCACAGATTTCAGCTAAACATAGCTTCTCATGGTTCCCCCTTAAATTTCTAACATAGTTTCTCCTGATTCTTCTTATGATTATACAATAATTATATTTACTTCCTAAACAATCATCACATCTAACAATTATTTATCCTACTGCTTACGCAGGTGCAGTGATCTGAGAAAACACAAAGTCCAATATTTTCAAAGTCTATCTTTAACATTTTCCAGGGCTCCACTATCACCGTGTGAGCCCTGCTGTGCGTGTAGGCGTTCCCAGAGCCGTGGCTGGGGCTGGGCTGCAGCTGCAGCTCTCTGTCCTTTTGCAGATTATGACACGTGTTGGCCAAAGAATGTCTCTCTTTCTGTTGATGTGCTGACCCATTGCCTGCAGTACATTTGTGATTATGACTCAAGGGGGGGAGTGGGATTTTTTGCATTTACCAATACCTTATTCTCAAGTGGCATGACTTTTGTCTTCTGTAAAGTCACACATAGCAGTTTAGAGAAGCATTTTATTCCATAATAAAAGGAAACATTGCAGGCTCTGAACCATCTTTAGAATCTTTAGGGTTCTGATGGATGAGCAATGGCAGAAGAGATGAATATTCTGAAACTGGTCATAGTGAGAATATCTTTGTGACCAAAGGTAATTTGCTTCATTGTGGACACTTACTTCCTCAGTGGAATAGAAACACTACTTGGTTGTCTGGCTTTTCCTGTCTTTTGGATTGTTTTTTTTCCCTACCCTAACGATGTACAGATTTTTGCCACTGATCTCAAATGTGATCCTGGCAATACCCAGGGTGCATAAATGTTTGCCTGGATGACACCCGTGGGGCAGCAGCAGAGGGCTCCGAGAAGCAGCACCTTGTGATGGGTTGTGTGAGCGGTTGGCTGCGGGTACTGAGACTCCCAGGCAGAAATGTGTGCTTTGCCTGTGGGTTTGCAGCACACAGCCCTGGGCAGGGCTGGGAGCGAGCTCTGCCCTTGCTGGCAGCCGTGCTGGCAGCAAGGAGAGCCCCTGGCTTTGTGCTGGCTGATTTCTCACAGCTCTGGGATAAGGCAGGCTCAGAGCGTGGGGGCACGTCCCCTCACTTGGTGTCTTCTGGTTTGCTGTGTTCATGTTTTGTCTCAAAGGTCATTTTGGAAGAGCTTCAGTTTCACCTTGGCCCCCTGAATCCTGAGTTTAAAAGGCTTGTCATGTGAACCGTGGGGGCAGTGTTCCCTCCTCTGTGCTCCATGTCCTTTGGGAGTGGAGAAGGAGAGTTACTGTATCCCTGATATGATTCCAGCAAAATAGCGAGTGATCTTTGGGTTCCTTTCTTTCTGTTTTTCTGCTCAGGACAATGTTGGTGCTGCCCCTGATTCTTCAGGAGGGGAGCCTGTGAACAGAGCTGCAGCAGAGGAGGCTTCATCTGGCACCGAGAGCTGCAGGAACAGTTCCCAGGAGCCCCAGGAGCCTGGTAAGGACAGAGCCCACACTGATTTAGAGAGCTGTGAGATGGCTGCTCTGAGCAGGGTTGGTGCTTCCTGGTGCCTTTAGTTCAAATCCTGCACTGGCACAACCTGCCTGAGCCCTGCCCTCCACGCTTCTCCAGAGGCTCTGACACTGAGTCCTCTGCTGTGGCAAGAGAGCAGGGAATAAACCTGACCTTGTGGGAGTTGTGTCACCAAGCTGGGTGTCCCAGTTTTGTGCTGAAGTGGGTGGATAAATTTGCTGCAGGGTGCCAGGGGAGGCCAGGCTGAGCGACTCTTGAAGGAACAGGGGGAAAAAAGAGCAAAACGTCAGGGTAGAAGTCCAAATCACTGACTAAATGTAATACCAGTCTGCTGGTATTGGGCCTGACCCACAAGAAAAACAAGGAGCACAACATCAGAGGCCAACCAATAGAAAAATCACAGTAACTCCAGTATCAGAAGGAAAAGCTTGAATGCCCCCTGATTAGGGAGGCCTAAGAGGGGAGAGGGAGCACTGTGGATCCATTCCTTAGCCAAGCTGGTGCAGCCTGCAGGCCTCGTAGGGAGCTCTGTCCCTCCCAGCCCTTCCTGCCAGAGCTGATGGTTGAGTTGGAGCAGCTGCTGCTCACTGCAGAGGGCAGTTTGTAGATGCCAGGTCATGGAGCTTGTTCATGACTCAGCTCCCAGCACCTTCAGCTTCAGCCATTTCAGTGAGGGCTGAGGTCTCTCTGTCAGCACAGAGAAAGAACAAGGCTGGGCTTCCTTGTGGCAGCTGGGACTGTCTGTGTTTCAAGCTCTCCTGGGTGCCCTTTGCACTGCGGGAGCTGAGACTTTATCAAGATACTTCAGTGTTTTGAAACACACATTTGAACACTTGGAATGGTCCCTGTTCTTTTAAGGGCAGATTGCTTCAAATTGCCAAGTGAGAGTCTGCCTTTCAGGCCATCTTGGACAGCCCCTGGTCAAAGGACAATTGCTGCCCAAGGGAAAGGGGCAGAAGGGCCAATATTGACTGAGCGTTGCCTTTGCTTCCCAGATGCCATCTGACCAACATCTCCAGGAGGGCTGCCCTGCATGGCAGGAAGAGACAGGGGAGAGCCTGTGACCATCGGGCAGGTAGAACTCCTCTGTTTGTAGATATGTTTATAGATTTCTATGGTTCTATTTATTAGTGGGTATAGTTCCATTTATAGATGATAGTGTTCTATTTATATGGACATAGCTTGATAGATCTGTATAGTTAAATGTGGATATGTATATAGTTATAGATGTGATATAATTATATTTTATTATATATTTACATTTCTAGATTTTTAGAGTTAGTTTTTTATATGTGTAGAGTAAAATATTTTTATATATATATACATATGTATGAAGTTACATTTATGAATGTGTGTAGTTACATAGTAAGAGGAATAGGAATGTTTAGATGGAGAGATGGATGGATAGATTGCTGTTTGTGTAGGCCTAGGCTGCATTTTTAGCTCTTTCCCCCCTCGGCTGCCTTTTTCACCTCTTGCTTTTGCCCCGGTGCCCCCTGTGTCCCCTGTCCCTGTGCTGGGTCCGAGCTGGCGGCCGGGCCGGGAGAAGCAGCACTTCCAGCCCCGGCTGTCCCTGGAGCGGTGGGAGCTGCCGCTGGCCCCAGGCACTGTCCCCTGAGGAGCTGCTGAAGGACGGTGAGACAGAGGGGGCTCAGGGGGCGCTGAAGGGACGGTGACCCTGAGCTGCTGCTGGGGCTGAGGGCTGTGGGGCAGCCGAGGGCCATGGTGGCACTGAGGTGACAGGCAAGTGGCACAGGCTGGCAGGGTGGTGGGTCTCAGCGGACGGGATGGGTCAGAAGGGACTGAGGGGGGTGAGAGGACTGTGAGGGGCTGAAGAAACTGAAGGGGGCTGGGGGTTCACCGAGAGCATGGCAGGGCTGAGGGGATGGAGGGGGCCAGCAGGGAGCACAGAGGGCTCCGGGACTGCAGCTCTGCCAGGCCTTGGAAGCAATTCCAGAGCCTCCACTTTTGCCACAGCTGCCATGAAGACCTTGAGGACAGCCGGAGACTGACGGGAGCCAGCAGGGAGGAGCTGAAGGCCAGCAGCAAGAGCAGTGAACGGGGACCTGCTGCTGCCAGCCTGGAGAGAGCCCGGGTGAGGCCGCAGGCCCGGGGAGGCAGGTGGGGCTGAGGGTGCCGTGGGCTGTGGCCGTGGGCACTGCCCGGCGGGGCAGGAGCGGGCCCTGCCCGTGCTGGGGCTGCTCAGTGCAGCTGCCCCGGCCGGCACAGGGGCTGTCCTTGGGCAAGGCAGCTGTGCCGGCAGGGCCGGGAGCTGTGCCGGCTCTGCCGGGCTGCCGGGGCTGCGGGACAGTCCCGCCGCGGCTGCGCTCACCACAGCCTGGCCCGCTCGGCTGCTTTCTCTTTCTGACCCCCCTGGGAGGCTCTGACATTTCCTCTTCCCTGATGGAAGTGCAGCTGTTGCCAAGGGAAACGTCCCCATACTCACTCCGTGTTCCCTTTGCTTGCCAGATGTTCCATCTACTGTCGCTGTCCAGGAGAGCTGCTCTGCACGGGAGGAGGAGACCGAGCGAGAGGCTTTGAAGATGGGGCAGCTGGGGTCCCTCTGCTTCGAGTGCTGTTTAAAGATACACAGACTTGAACGTAGCCACAGTTATTATATGTGTATTTCCACATGTGGGTTGCTATTTGTATGTGTTTATTTCCATGTGTATATTCTTATATTTATGTATATTTATTTTGTTATGAATGTATGCTATGTATATATATATATATTTGAAATTACGTATATGTGTATAAATTTATCTATGTAGACATGGATATTGTTATATCTGTGTTAATTTCTATTTCCTGTGGGTAAAGTTGTGTAGGTATCTCTTTTGATACAAGTTTTGTTATACGGCTTAAAATAGGAATATTGGTATTTGTATAGGTATATAAGTCTATTTTTATATGCATACTTATCTGTTTCTGGATGTAATTCTATTTACATATCTATGGAGATATTTTTGTATTCCTAGATGAGCTTAATCCTTGTAGTAATATGTAATAAATTAAGTTGTTAAATATTAAATGTTAAACACCTAATTGATCTTTGTGTATAGTGCGTTGTTGTGGAGGTTGGCAATAAATTAACTGAAGTTGGTATTTGTATATTATTACATAGAAAGGTTGTAATAATAGAATAAATTCCTGTTTTTAACCTAAATTGAGATTTGTATAGTTCTGTATTGTCGGTGTGGGTGTAGCACTTTGTAATAAATGACATTTTTCAGCTGAAATTGATTCTCGTGTATTTGTGGATCAGCAGTGCGGCTGTAGCAATCTGCAAGAAATGCCATTTGTCAGCTGCGATGGGTGTTGTGTGATTTGTGCTACCCAAAGCCATGAGCAGATGGAAATGCTGGAGGATTTTGGCCATGCAAGTCTCCGGCCATGCCCAGCACATGCCCCACCTGCACTCAGGCTGGGCAGGGGAAGCGCAGATTTGGGCTGGCAGCAGAGCCCCACCTTGGCTCAGAACTCGCTGCAGAGGCCTGCTGAGAAAATTCCGGGGCTCCACTGAGAGCAGAACTCCAAGCAGGAGCAACCCTGGCAGGAGAAATCATTCACAATGAAAAGAGAGAAAATGTGGCCAAGCAGATGTGGGGATACTCTGTGAGGCTGATAAAATGCTCTGAATCACCCCTGCCTGGCCACGTCTTCTGCAGAAATGTTTTGTTAAAAACTGAACACCTGCCATGAAATACAGATTGCACTTTCCCCTTCACTTACCTTGCTGTGTGAGTGGAGACACTCTCTCCTTAGCACTGAGAATTTTTGCCCTTCAGCACCTCACATTTAATCAAAGATGGTGTACTACCACTTGGCACCATCAATGAAAACAGCCCTGCCCTCGTGGCAGCGTTTGCAAAGTCTTCCCTCCTCCTGTCCCCACATCTGACAGACGGAACCATCCCCTCCCAACTGTTCCACAGTCCCAACTGTGCCTGAGCTGAGTGAGGGCTCCAGGAGCTCAGGAGGCTGCAAGAGCACCGCACGTGGGAAGGTTTTGCAAAGCTTCTTAAGCACCAGTAACCTCTGGGTTTGCCAGTCTTCCCCTGCAATATTGTCCTACTCAAGAATGATCTTGGAGGACACTGTGCCTCCAGCTCACTCAAGTGAAGTTTGTTTTCTTCAAGGCTTGAATAGAAGAAAATGAAAATTGTGGTTTTTAGAGTTCAATTTGGGGGTTGGTGCGGCTGGGTTTGCTCCACCGTTTGCTGAGGAAAGTAGGGTAAAAGCTTTAAATTCCCAGCAGAAGCTGACTACCAGCCCACACAGAGCTGAATGAGGCCCAGGTGGGCTTGCTGCATGCTGGTCCAAGGGAAAAGCTGGAACAAAGTCCCCTTTTATTGCAGATGGAGTCTGTACTGGTGTCTCCAGGGCTGTCTGTGGTAAGACACGACAATCCAGCCAGAAACTGTGGATAGGAGAGTTCCAACAGCAACCTGCTTCTCCAGGGTGAGGGACGAGGCCAGCCCAAAAGCCTGGAAGGTGCTCTGGGCACTGGAGAAGGCCAGGCTGTCCTTGTGCAGGGATGGCCTTCAAAGGGCACCTCACACCTTGTGCTGCTGACCAAGGGCAGCTGGTGGCCTTCCACAAAATGCTTCTTTTGTCCAGCTCTTGGAAAAGTTCCAGCCAGCAACAATTCCTGCTGCTCACACCAGCCCTTTCCAAGCAGGAGGAATTTCAGCAGCAGCCTGACAGCTTAGTGGCAGGAGAATAAAATCCTCAGCTGAGCGTTATCAACTCTCTGTCAGAAGCCACATCCTCAGCCCCTCATCTCCTCCAGTTGTCTCAGACGTGGAGGAAGCAGCAGGAAATCTCTGATCCTGGAAGGGAAAGCAGAAGGAGGAGAGCCAGTGGCTGGTCCCTGAGGCCTTGGGAGCAGTGAGAGCCATCCAAAACAGGATCTCTGCCGGGCTGTGGAGATAAGAGTGACCAACCAGCAATGCTCTGTGCGAGACTGGAGCCAGATTACCAGAAGCAGTTACACTGATTATTGAGCTCCACAATTAGAAATGCACAACAACCACTTAGGTGACTTCATCTGGCCATGATCTTTAGCTGCAATGCCAAAATCTCATCAAATATGTTGCTATCCTTTAAACCAGGAAGGAGAGAACAAATACCAACAATTCTCATCAGCCTTCTGGCTTGGAAAGACCATTTAATTTATGCTCCCTTAGCTGTCAGCCTAAACTCTGCTGTGCAAACCTTAGGTCGCTGTTGGACCTCATAAACTTCTTGAGCATCAACTTAGGTGCAAACCTGCTACAAAACCCTTCAGGCACCACACTGATTTAGAGTGGCAGGACTTCACTGTTCCAGCAGAGAATTTTATTTACTTGCTCCTGCAAGTCATTTCCAGAGTGGAAGTGAAATCAGTGCCTTGCTATCTGGATGTGATAGGATTTTCCTCCTGTCCCAAGAGACAACAGGGGAAAAGATTTGTTTCTATTATACCATTACATCGAAATCTTTGGTTTGAGAGCAAAAGGAAAATATTCCTTTAAGAAGTAAGTTCTGCCTGGGCTTTTTGGCATGAGGACAAACTGGGGTGTGCTGGCAGGAGCAGCACTGTCCCTGTGGGTGCAAACCCCCTGAAGGATGAACAGGCTGCTGTCACAGGGGCCACACCTGCAGCATGAAAAGCCACCGTGCCATTAACTCGATGCAAACTAAACACAAGTGACACAGCTCTGCATCCTCAGCAAGGACTTGCCTCTGCAGAGATGTTACTGACAGACTCAGCTCTTGTGTGCAAGTGCTGTTAAATTGTCACACAAATCAACCACCCCTCCCTCTCTTGTCCTTCTTGGCGTCCGGCTGCTGAGCTGCTGCTGAGAAAGAAGAGGCAGAGTCCTTCAGGGCAAACGGGGACTTTGCAATGGGCAGAAACTTCCTCCTTTCTTTTGTTTTCAGTGACAACAGAGGGGTTTGTCTTCAGTCCCTGTGTCAGCAGGGAAACTGTGCCTGCCCGTCACACCTAGGATCTGAACAACCTGGATTTTTATTGGTGGAAAACCCACAGTGACCTGACCTTCTGCAGGAATATGGAGAGAAGAGTCAAAAGGGATTCCTGGAATGTTGCAATAAGCAGATAGTGGTCTTAAACATATATAGATAAAAAGGCATAAAAGCTCATAAAAGCATATGGAACTGATGTAAACCTAATAAAAAGAAGCATTTTATTGTAATAGTGAGGGTTGCAGACCACAGTGTGAGAAATAGCTACTCACTTTTCATAGTTTAGGAAGGTTTATTAAACCTTATCAAAAATACAACAGAAAACTGAATAAAGAAAAAAGGTTACAGCACCAGAAGCAAAAGATTTTCCTCGCCATGTGCTCAGCCCCCTCCCGCTGGAGGCTTTCCCTTTTGAACCCTTTAAGCCCTCCCAAAGTTCTGTCCATCAACCCCTTCTTCGCTGTCCAGTGGCGGAGCTCTCTTCCTCAAATTCTGATTGGGGGCTCAGGTGTCGCCATAGTGACAAAGCCAGCCCTCCCAGATGTCCCAGCCCCAGTTTTCCCTTGATAACCAGGGCATGGGGTGCAGCATAACTATAAATCTATAAAACTTTCCTTAAGTTATATACATGATATTTGTCTATTAATTGTGAGAGTCAATCATCACGTTACTCATCTGTCACCACAGGAAAGGAAGTTTCTGGTGGGAGGAACACTGGTTTTCAAGGTAGGACCAGCTGTTGAGGTTTGATTTGTTCCCTCTTTCAGATTACAAGGAAGTCATGGTGTTCCAGAGTAGAAGCTGGTGCCAAAAGTTTGAGAAACAGGGTGTGATAAGATCACCAGAGTATTTTATCTGTATCTAGGAAGAAGCCCTGCAGAGCTTCTCTTTGGCTTGGACTGAAAGTAGAAGTCCTGTTTTTACCAAGAATTTTGATCTCTTGGTGTTTTGGAGAAAGAAAAAGAAAACCCCAAACCACCTGAAGTCTGCATTGAGGTGAGGTGTATCACAGAGGGCTGAGGGCTCAGCAAGGCAAGAGACCCTCCTGTAATTTAAACTGTTCGTTCAATAATAACAAGAATTTCTCAGGACAGGTTGATTTCAGCAGGCACCAGATTCCCTCTTCTTGTTCTGGCCTTTCACATATCACTAAGGAAAGGTGAGGCTGTGTCATTCCCATTTGGAGTTTTAATTCTTCAGAAGTCAAAACTGAATTCAAGTCAGGTTCATTAACACTGTAATTTACATACTTCTAAAATCTTGTAGCCTTTTATATTTGCCTGGAGATTTGAGCTTGTTCCTTGACAAGAAGAAAAGACTACATATGGGACTAATCCTTTTTTGATATGAAACAGTTTTCAACAGAAAACAGGGAAAAATGGCATTGAACACATCATGACTTGGAAGAAAGGTGGCTGCTGCAGCAAATACTTACCAGGACAAAAAGGCATGAGCTGTCATTCTTTATGTTATTGTGTGTGCATGAAATACTGTTACTAAGCCTCTGTTTTCAAGAGTATAAAACACACAGTGCAATGAGAATCTCTGTTTAATCTCCTCACCAGTACAACTTGTGCTGGATACTGAGAGCCCTGTTTAATTACTTTAATGCTTTGATCATTCCTGTCAATGTTCAAAAGCCATTAACCATAGCATTCAGTCTCTGGCAGATATTTGGTCTTGAAGGAAAACTTTTGACTAATTCTTTTCCTCTCTCTTTTAAAACTCACTGGGCTCAGTTAATATCAAGAGCTAGAAAGCCAAAGCCTGTGGGAAAGCACTATTTATTGTAGCAAACATCTATGTTGTCAGAAAATGTCCTTTAGATCAAATCAGAATTTCCAAGGCCTCTATCCTCTCCCTCTCTCCCTCTCTCCCTTTCTCTTTCCTTTTCCTCTTTTTTGACCTTCCCCTTCCCCTTTCTCATTCCCTCTTCACTCCTATTGTCTCTTCTTTTCACAGAGAGAGGTTTTTATGACCTGTCCTGTTGTAGTGCGTTCTTATATTTTGTAATACCTTGAAGTAGTTGGTTTTGTATTCCCATGTTTTTCCCAAATGGTTTATCCCAGACTGCACCCCCCTCCTCCTTTTGTGTTATCCCTTTCCTGGGATAAGATCTCCAAAACCCCCACCCTGGCTCTCTGCCAGTCACCTCGACATCCCAGCCCCCTACCTAGAAGTTTCGGTCCAAGTTGTCGAGTGATTAGCCAGGGGCCAAGGGTCAACCCCCCAAGTCCTGCCCCATACGCTGTTTTGTATGTCTGTCCCCCCAGCACCCATCCCCCAGAGATACCTATTGGTCAGTAGGATTTTATCTATGTTAGTTTCCTCCCCCCTTTAAATGTAAGCTTCGAACATCCCCCAGGGCTCTCGGCAGGAACCCCCTGAGGTATAGGAGCTCGCTCGGGACTCCTTAATAAAACCTTGGAATACCCCCTGCTGGGAGACGGCCCCTTTCCTCTTCCACCGACGTCTCGGTCGTCTCTGCTGCAACGAAGGCAACCAGCCTGAGTGCCCTCAGCACCCTCGGGGCACAGAGAGTGTCTCCCTGCAGTCGGCCGTGGTGGGGCTACCCCCCCACTCTCTGCTGACCCGGGTAAGGCCCAGGGACTTGAGAGGCTTGCAGAGAGACTGGGACAGCTTGGCGCCCAGCCGTGGGGCTCTGGGACCATTCCAGGAGCCCACGGAAAGGGGCTCGGACATACTTTCAGTCTGTTCGATAAGCCTTCGGCCGGCAAGCTACCTCAGGAAAGAAAAAACTCCGTTCTAGTGAGTTGCTCTCCTGTGGACGAAGCTGGGAGCTTCTTATGTACCCTAAGAAGTCAGCTTTAGGTGGAAATCAACATCCCAGGCTTTTTCGTTCCCCTCTCCTGCAGTTGGATTGGTAAGTTTTACCCTTCTCTTGTTTTTCCCCTCTTTGGGAGGGGGTGTTTCCCTGCCCTTTGTTCTCAGCCCCGCCGCGGAGGGCTGAAGTTTTTTTTCTCTCTATTGTGGGCAGACTGCCAGCTGTAGGCTTTTCTCCTCCCCCCCCCCCACCTGGGTTGCTGAAATTTGAGATACAAATTTAAAATCAGAGCCAAAATGGGTGCTAGGCTTTCTGTATCTCACAAGGGTGTCTATTATCATCTCTTAAACATTCTTAAGAGTGAAAAAATCCGATTTTCAAAAACAGATGTTAAACAGTTCGTCAGATGGCTTTTCCTTCACTTCCCTGACGTGTCCACTGAAAATCTCAGTGATTTGGCTTTTTGGGACAAAATTGGTAGTGAATTATTGAAGGCAGGGAAAGCAGGAGACATATCTCCGTCAAAATTTGCTTTCTTAGCCCTGCAGATAAGAAATGTTGTAAAATTTAATTTAAAGATGCAAGAACAGCCATCCGGCAACAGTTTCAATATCTCTGTTTCCCAAAAACCCGATCTACCCCCCTCCGAGTTCGGTTCTCCCTCCCCCACCCCCCTTTCCCCACTCCCAGCCCCTGCACAAACCCCTGCCTCCCCCCAGAGGCCCCCTGTCTCCAACCTGGACACTTCTGCCCTGAATTCCCGAAATCCCACCCTCCCCCCTGCTTCCACAAGTTATAATACCGTGTCTCACAACCTTAGTGCCCGCCTTGGTACCCCTGAGCCGCGCCCGGTAACTTCCCCGGACCATAATGGCGGACACCACGTGGCAATGGTGGTTTCCTTGCCTTCCCATAATCCCTTTCGCTCTCCCAACAACCCATTCTGCTCGGAGCACCCCGCCCCCGAAACCCGCCCTCCCGCCCTTCCCCCGTCTCCTCCCCCGGCCCCGGCCGCCCCTCCCGCCCCGGCCCCGGCCGCCCCTCCTGCTCTGGCCCTGGCCGCCCCCGCCCCCTCAGAGCTCTGCCCGCCCGCCGCGGGCTCCCTCCGCCCCCCCCACGGCCCGCCCCCCGGCGCTCAGAGCAGTGTAACAAGAGACGCTGTTGCTGGGAGACCGAACCCGGAAACAGGACAGTCCTTTTCTGCTGCCCCTGTCTCATATATCCCTGATTTAAACGGGGCATTCCAGCCAAATTATAGCCCCCTTTCTGTTGATTCTGTTAAAGAACTAGCCAAAGCCCAGAAAGATTTTGGGAGATCAAGTGAATATTTTAGAGGGCTCCTTAAAGCTACATTATTCGCTCACATTTTAACCCCTGCTGATATAAAACACCTTTTTTCCTGCCTGTTATCCTCTTCTGAATATCTCTTGTGGGAAGTTGCATGGCAAAAAGGATTGAGAGCAATTTTACCAGCTCTGTGGGCTGATGAAGCTACTGCTCGTGATGTTTATGGTAATATGTTATCCCTCGATCATCTCTGTGGACAGGGAGGTTGGGAAGATAGCGTGATCCAGGCAGAAAGCATTCCCACAAGGGCTTTCAGAGAAGGTGCTAGAGCAGCTGAGAAAGCTTTCTTTGGGCTCCGTCCTAGTATTCCAATTGAAAATTATTTGAAAATAACACAATCTCCATCTGAGTCCTTTTTGAGTTTTGTGGAAAGGTTGAGAAAAGCTGTTGAATTGCAAGTTCAGAATGAAGGAGCCAGGATGGAAATCCTCACCGAGATTGCTAAAGAAAATGCCAATGAGAAGTGCAAAGCTGCTATCCTCAGCCTGCCTCTTGACCCAACGCCTACGCTGCAGGCCATGCTTGAAGTGTGTGAGAGGAAAGTTACCATTACCCTCGCTGACCACGACGAGAGACCAAAACCACAGAGGAGGATTGCTGCAGTGGAAACCCCTGAGCCATCATTCACCAGCCAGCTCCAGCATGTCACGATGCCACAAGAGAGAATCTCCAGCTCTAATAGACCTTGCCATCTTTGTGGGAAGTTGGGGCATTGGATGCCGGACTGCCCTCTGAAAAAGCAGTTTTTAGATTTTAAATACAATATGCTTAAAAACCAGAATTCCCCAAAGGACCACCTCTCAAAAAACTGAGTAAAGAGCGCTCCTTTCCCCAGCGCTATGACAAAAATAGGGTGGGCTCAATTCAAGTACGGGGGAGGGAAAAGAAATCTAGTGTAAAAGATGTATCGGTGCCAAGCGAGGCACTGGCTTTGAACAAAACAGAACACTCATTTCATTGGAATAATCCCAGACCAATTTTAACCACTGACTCTTCACATAACCCTTACAGGCTGGCGTTGACCGAACCTCTCCATCTCAGAGACACTAACTGGCATTTCATATCTGTTAACCCTGAACAACCAGGTACTTGGACACAGCTTTGCCAGAAGCGTCACAGTAAGTATGTCGTCCTTGGGGACACAAAGCACACACCCCAAGAAATTATTATTCCTCCAGGTCTCATATCATCAGACCCGAAACAATTTGTCATATGGCTTCACTGTACTCATCCACCCGTGTATTTGCCCAAAGGCCAAATCATAGCCCAAGCCATCCCAGTGCCTGAGCCTCCATGGGAGCAGGAGCAAGCAGACACCCTCAGAGGTAAACTCCTTCCCAATGTCTGCTGGACTCAGGTATTGGGAAGAGAAAAACCCAAGCTATCATGTGGGTTACACCGTGGTGGTGAGTACAAGTCCATACAAGGACTTCTAGATACTGGAGCAGATGTCACGATTATTCCATCTAAAGAGTGGCCATCACACTGGGAATTGCAAAACGTAGCAGGACACGTGCAAGGTGTAGGGGGAATTCAATTGGCAAGACAGTCAAAAAACGTTGTTCAAATTGAGGGACCCAATGGCAAAATAGCTTCCATTCGCCCGTTTGTTTTAGACTACACAGAGCCCCTCTGGGGCAGAGATTTAATGGTTCAATGGGGAACCACAACTGACATCCCAGAAAACCCGCAGGTTTTTCGGGGAGCGGTCGCTGAGGTGCGCCATGCCCAAAAATTGACTTGGAAAACTGATACTCCAATAAGGGTAGTTCAGTGGCCGCTCAATAAAACCAAATTAAAGGCGCTTGAAGAACTTGTACAAGAGCAGTTAGAAAAAGGTCACATTGTGGAGACCACGTCGCCGTGGAATTCGCCTGTCTTTGTCATTAAAAAACCAAACAAAGACAAGTGGAGACTACTCCATGACCTCCGTCAAATCAACAACGTTATTGAGGACATGGGCTCCCTACAACCAGGGATGCCCTCCCCAAGCATGCTTCCACAAAATTGGTCTTTAGCTGTAATTGACATCAAAGATTGTTTTTTTCACATTCCCCTACATCCTGACGATGCTCCGCGTTTTGCCTTTTCGGTTCCCACCATTAACCTGGAGGCCCCAATGAAGAGATACCATTGGACCGTCCTCCCTCAGGGACTAAAAGTCAGTCCTGTGATTTGCCAGAGGTATGTTTCTTCCCTGTTGTCTCCAGTCCGTGAAGCTGCAGGAGATTCCATCATCCTGCACTACATGGATGACATCCTGGTGTGTGCCCCAAGTGATGACATGCTTACTCACACACTTGACCTGACAATCAATGCATTGGTTGCTGCAGGGTTCGAGCTCCAAGAAGAAAAGATTCAAAAGATGCCACCTTGGAAGTACCTGGGCCTTGAAATTGGAAAGCGGACCATTGTGCCGCAAAAATTGACTATCAAACATGATATCAAAACCTTAGCGGATCTCCATCAACTTTGTGGATCCTTAAATTGGGTGAGACCTTGGCTAGGCATTTCCACCGAAGACCTAGCCCCCCTTTTCAATTTGTTAAAAGGGGGAGATGACCTTAGTGCTCCCAGGACCCTCACCCAGGAAGCGAAAACCGCACTGGAGAAAGTTCAGGAAATCATGTCTACTAGGCAGGCCCACAGGTGCCAGCAGGGTCTCCCCTTCAAATTTATCATCTTAGGCAAACTGCCACATCTCCATGGTATGATTTTTCAGTGGGAAACTGTCCAGGCAAAGAAAAAGGACCAGGTCAAGAAAGATCCCCTCTTAATTATAGAGTGGGTTTTTCTCAGTCACAACAGGTCAAAAAGGATGACAATGCCACAGGAGCTGATGGCAGAATTGATCCGGAAAGCAAGGATACGGATCAGAGAATTGGCAGGGTGTGACTTTGACTGCATTTACATTTCCTTAAACCTGAAATCAGGCCATTTGTCTCAAGCAATGCTAGAGCAATTTTATCAAGAGAATGAAGCCTTGCAATTAGCCCTAGATAGCTACACAGGCCAAATTTCAATTCACAGACCAGCCCACAAAATTTTCAACTCAGATGTTCAGTTTTCATTATCACTGACAAGTATTCAGAGCAGGACACCTCTAAAAGCACTGACAGTTTTTACTGACGCGTCTGGTGAGTCTCACAAGTCAGTGGTAACTTGGAAAGATCCCCAAACTCAACAGTGGGAGGCAGATATTGCCAAGGTGGAAGGATCACCCCAAATTGCTGAGTTGGCCGCTGTAGTCAGAGCTTTTGAGAAGTTTCCTGAGCCTTTAAATGTAGTTACTGATTCAGCTTATGTTGCAGGTGTAGTGTCTAGGGCAGAGAATGCTGTGTTGCAAGAAGTTTCCAACATTCCTTTATATGAATTACTTTCTAAGTTAGTAAGAATTATTTCTGGCCGAGAACACCCATTTTATGTAATGCATGTTAGGTCACACACAGACCTGCCGGGGTTCATTGCAGAAGGTAACCGGAAAGCTGATGCCCTTGCGGCTACAGCCAAGATGGCCCCGCTCCCAGAGGTATTCCAACAAGCAAAGATCAGTCATCAATTTTTCCATCAGAATGCACCTGCCTTGGTCCGACAATTCCATCTGAAGCACAAACAAGCCCAAGCCATCGTAGCCACCTGCCCTTCTTGTCAAAATCAGTCACTACCTACCTTAAGTGCAGGTGCAAACCCTAGGGGCTTGCAGAGCTGCGAAGCGTGGCAGACAGATGTAACCCACATCCCGTCATTTGGCAGATTTAAATATGTCCACGTCTCCGTGGATACCTTTTCTGGTGCCATCTATGCTTCTGCCCACACAGGGGAGAAAGCCAGTGAGGTAAAGAAGCATTTCATGCAAGCCTTTTCCACATTAGGAATCCCTAAGGTCATCAAAACAGACAATGGCCCAGCGTACAAGTCCAAAGACCTTCAGAGCTTCCTGCAGCAATGGGGAATAGAACACAAAACAGGCATCCCCTATTCCCCGACAGGCCAAGCTGTGGTGGAGAGAGCCCATCAGAATCTAAAAAAGGTTCTTCACCGACAACGTGAAGTGATGAAAACAGAGACCCCTCAAATCCAGCTGTCCAAAGCACTGTTCACACTGAACTTTTTGAACTGTACCTTTGAAAACCTTAACCCACCTATTGTAAGACATTTTAACGAGAACAGTCAGCACAAATTAAAAGTCCGTCCGCCAGTCCTCATAAAGGACCCTGAAACTTGGAAAATAGAGGGGCCCCATGAGCTCGTAGTCTGGGGTAGGGGATATGCGTGCGTATCCACTCCCTCAGGCTTGAGATGGATCCCCTCCAGGTGGGTGAGACCGTACATTCCTAAGGTGTCAAAGGACAAAGCTGCAACACAGGTAGCCAGTGCCTGCTGGAGGAGGAAGCGCCGTCAGACTCTTTAAAGTTAAATTGTTGTTACCTGGACCTCATCCCTAACATTTTTTATTTTCAGTTTTAGTGTTTTCCTTTGATCTGAACTCAGCCCTGGTGTCATCAGAATGAGCCCCATCCTTCCGTTGCTTCTGTTGACAGCCGTCCATCCAGGTCAGATGTGGATTGTTCCACAACCCCAAGCAAATGTGTGGACCACCCTCGCCAGAGTCCTCAACCAAGACCACATTTGCCTGTCAACCTCTTCTGTGTCTGACCCGATGTCCACTTGCCTTGTGGGGATCCCATCTAAATATGATGAATTTCCGCCAACATTAGCTGCTCCCCTTCCCCCAGTATATAATCCGTTATCCCCTTGGTCAAAATTAATTGATAGACAAGCAGTAGCAGAAAAAGAACCCCAAGAATTTGAACTCCTTGGTTCTGCCAAGGCATTCTATTGTGTTCAGTTTACGTTTACACCAAAAGATCAAGTAGATTTGTACCATGAAGTCAAACAGTTTAAAGTGAATTATACAGCAAAAATTTGGTGTAAGAAAATTTCCCAAGTAGGAATACCTTCTACCCCTGATAATAAGCCCCGTGCCCTTCCTAAGGGGTTTTTCCTCATTTGCGGGGACAGGGCATGGGCAGGCATCCCCTCTCGTCTAATCGGAGGTCCATGCACCATTGGAAAGCTGAGCCTGTTTACACCCAACAAAACCCAAATCATGGATTGGCAAACCAAAACCAGCACCCGCAATTCGGCCCGCAAAAAGAGAGATTTAAGGAATCTGGACCCAAATTGCGATTCTGAAATTGTACATTGGTCCAAACCAAAAGGAGTTGCGATCACCGTGTTTTTGCCATGGGTGTCTGCAGCTAAAGCTCTAGGCGAGTTATCACATCTAGAGTGTTGGGTTGCTAAACAGGCCAATATTACATCAGCTGCACTTTCAGACCTCCTGGCAGACGATGAAACAACAAGGCAAGCCACCCTACAAAATCGGGCTGCAATTGATTTTCTCCTCTTGCTACATAATCAGCGTTGTGAGGAGTTTGAAGGTCTCTGTTGCCTGAATCTGTCATCCAAAGCTGAAAATGTCCACAAAATCATCGGGAAGATGCAACAAATGGTCCAAGACATCAAGCAAGAAACAGCGGACTGGATGGATGGACTCTTTCAGGGATGGGGACTCTCGGGCTGGGTCAAATCCATTTTGAAATCTGTATTTTTAGTTTTGCTTGTTCTTCTTGTTATTTTGATCAGTTTTGGGATCATCAAGAGCATTGTGACCAAACTGATCTCGAAAGCTATTTCCCCTTTAGAGGTCAATCAGGTGACTGTTCCCACCTCTTCTGAGGAAGGGACAGAAACCTCTGCAGAATTTACAAAACAGCCTTGGTTTGCTGATGATTGATAGCACTCCGAGCTGAAATTTAATGTTTAGGTGCCTCTTCCTTTTTTATTTAAACGAAAAGAGGGAGATGTTGTAGTGCGTTCTTATATTTTGTAATACCTTGAAGTAGTTGGTTTTGTATTCCCATGTTTTTCCCAAATGGTTTATCCCAGACTGCACCCCCCTCCTCCTTTTGTGTTATCCCTTTCCTGGGATAAGATCTCCAAAACCCCCACCCTGGCTCTCTGCCAGTCACCTCGACATCCCAGCCCCCTACCTAGAAGTTTCGGTCCAAGTTGTCGAGTGATTAGCCAGGGGCCAAGGGTCAACCCCCCAAGTCCTGCCCCATACGCTGTTTTGTATGTCTGTCCCCCCAGCACCCATCCCCCAGAGATACCTATTGGTCAGTAGGATTTTATCTATGTTAGTTTCCTCCCCCCTTTAAATGTAAGCTTCGAACATCCCCCAGGGCTCTCGGCAGGAACCCCCTGAGGTATAGGAGCTCGCTCGGGACTCCTTAATAAAACCTTGGAATACCCCCTGCTGGGAGACGGCCCCTTTCCTCTTCCACCGACATCTCGGTCGTCTCTGCTGCAACGAAGGCAACCAGCCTGAGTGCCCTCAGCACCCTCGGGGCACAGAGAGTGTCTCCCTGCAGTCGGCCGTGGTGGGGCTACCCCCCCACTCTCTGCCGACCCGGGTAAGGCCCAGGGACTTGAGAGGCTTGCAGAGAGACTGGGACACCGTCCCCTTCAAAGGGATTTACCAGCCCTTCATTAACTCTGCCAGATGCTGTTTGAAGGTGTTCTCTGCGTTCTCTGAGAGGCATCTCTGCACCATCCTGCCCCTGCAGATGCTCTTGCTTGGTGGCAGAGGCTGCCACAGCAGTGCCAACAGCAACTGTGCAGCCAGAGCTGCAGAATTTGTCACTGCTGGCCTGAAAGTGCCAGCCCTGGATGGAAATATCAGTAGGAGCTCACGCTCTGCCTCCCCGTGCTGACAAATCCCTGGAATCCCTCCTGCTGGGCTCTGTGGCAGCACTGCCAGGGGAGGCAGAGGATGTGACAAATCCTCAGGGACCCCTCGGGCTGGCTCTGGGCAGCAGCACCTTCCCTTGGCCCATGGTCAGTTCTGCAGGCAGGTGCAGCCCCGCTCCTCAAAACACTCCTTGCTTTTTGGGGGAAATCCCTTCAGCTTTAGTCATTCAAGGCTCTGAAAGGGCCCAAAGACTCAACCCTCTTTTTCTGAAAAAGCAGATGATGGGCAGTTCTTCTGCCCATGGAATTAAAAAGAAATTCTTTTGACCCAAGTAGCCTCCAAGCACATATTTTGTGAGGGAATTACTTTGCCACACATGGTGCACTTTCCCTCTTTCACTGCTAACAAGATCCCAGTGTTTGATGCAAACAGCCCCAGAGTATTTTCATGAATAGCTCACAAAATTGCTCACAATCAACCTCTGGAGAAAAGCAAAGTGTGTTTTCTAATGTAACCAATTAGTTTGAGTTTTGAATGTTTTGCATTTGCAGCTGAGGCCCTGTAAGCAATTCTAATTGTTGTCAGTAGGTGAGGTACTTCTCAACAAAGAAATAAGGTTTACATGGCATTTCCTAATGGATAATGGTCATAAAAAAGAATGGATGTTTGGAGAGTCTGTTAGTATAATGTGGTATGTTCAAGGTGTCACACACACACTACAACATCTCTTCTTTATACTTCTGTTTTATAAATACATGATCCTAAGAATTTATAACTTTTATTTGGCTTAAAAGGTCAAAGACTCAGTAGTAAACACCTGTCTCGCCTCCTGGACCTCTGTTCTGGCCATCCAGGGCCATAGGGTGCCACTTCAAAGGTATTTTCCAGTCAACAGTAGCAGACATAGGCCCCAAGGCACCAACCTGCCCTCTTTGTGTATCATCAGCAATAGAAATTAGTGCCTTCCAGTTCCCAAATGTCAAAATGTATGTATTTCTGCATGGAAACTATGATGACTTTTGCTGATGTTTGTAACATTTCCCAGGGCCAAAGATGATTAAGATTTCTGAAGTTTTACAAAAGAGAGATGCAAATGTCACAGCAAGCATAGCAAGGATGAAGGTTTAATCAGCCTGAAAAAACCCTCTCTTGCTGAAGTCTCCGTAGAATCACAGCTTGGTGCAGAGTGCACGGGTACCACCTCACCCTGTCCATGGGCCATCCTGGAAATGCAGAGATGCCAGCCCCAAGTCTGGTCCTGTGCCCGTTCCTATGCACAATTGTCTCCAAAATCTGCAGCAGCATGTTAGGAAAATTAATCCACAAACACCAGAGGTTTATGTCTAAAAAAGGAGACAGAGGAGTCCTTTTACTTTATTTGAATAAAGGGAGAGGCCATGGGGCATTCCCCTGGGATCTCTCGAATTTTTGGAGGACACAGCCTCCTTTTTATCCCAATTTCCCGGCCCCATTTCCCTTCTCTCTTTCCCCATTGGCTGAGGTACTTGAGAGGGACAGACTCCCCAATATGCCTGATACTGAAGATTTCCCTCTGATGTATAACCCACCCTTTTCATTTTTAATTCTTATGGAATGGAGGGGTTTTTCTTCCCCATTGTTTCTTTCATCTTTCAATGTCCAATTTCAATTATCAGCAAACCTAAAGTTTATTTGTAAAAGCAAATCTCTTTTTCCATTCACCAATCAGTGGAACCCTTCCCATTGTTAGTTTTATCTCCCAGCAGACCCACAGCTTGTCTGTAAAGACAAATGCACTATTCCTCTCACTAGCTATCCCATAACTTGCCTTTCTGTGCAAACACAGAGGTTTCAGTTGCCCACCTTTCAGAGACTGGAGCCTGCCAGACCAGGATGAGCATTCAGCAATGTCTACTTGAATTATCTGAAGTTTTCAATCCAGAAGCCCAAGCTTATGAAGTGTGATTCCTCATTTAATTTCCTATATTCAAAACTGATTTTCCAGATCTACTCATGAGATTGTTCTCAAGGTCTGCTGAGGAAATGGAATGGTTTGGAAAGCAAACTAAGGAACAAGGCACAAAAAAAATGTTACAGGGCCAGGGAGAAAATGCTAAGGGGGGAAAAGGGCAATTGTGTTTTTATTGCACTGTTATTAGCTTGCAATTATATATATATATATATGAATATATAACTTGCAATTACTGTGGGGTACTCAACAGTTTATTCAGGTTGAGAACTTGAGTCAAAAGTTTATTACTTCATTCCTGAAGCTGCACACTTGAAATTCTTCAGGTTTGCACATCCCCGGTGAATCCTGTATGCAAAATACTTGAAAACACATTCTTTATCTGAAAGGAAAAATAGATTTAGGCATCATTGCAAGCATTTTGAAAATTCATAAATTCTCAAAGTACTAGGTTAATTCCTGAGACTATTTTTATCTTTTGCTCTTGTGCTTTTTGTTGTCTTATTTCATATTCTGTTACTACCTGTAACCTACATTAATCCTATCTCACTTCAGTGCAATAATAAAGCAAATAATTACCCAAGGGATGAAAAGAGTCTATTCTTCACTTTCTTGCATAAGGATGAAAATGGAACATTTCAGGGACATCAACAACTCATTTCTCTTAATAGTACCCAAAAAAACCCGCCCCCCCAAAAAAGCAGCAAGCTTTAAACACTCCACAGATTCTGGCTGAAGTAAGAAGCTCACAAAGGGCACTAAGCCAGGGAGACGTGCACACCATCACCTCATCTGACAAAAATGAACCTGTTTCTCACCACCAGCCAGTTCATAGACCCAAACTCCATCCCCAGCCCATGTGGAAGCAGTGCCAAGGCACAGGAACCGGGAAGTGTCCCAGGATGCAGAGATAATGCTGCCAGCAGCACTGGCTCAAGCACATTGAAGTTAAGCTGTTGCTGTACAGCAGTTTCTTCAGACTGCTCGGTTCCATGGTCCTGGCTGCATTGTTCACAACAGCCACTTCAGTACAGGACCTGGTGTAGTGAAAAGTTCTGGAGTTCTCTTTCCTGTCTCGTAAATTCCTATTTCTCTTCCTCTTTAAGACACTCACAACTTGAGACACCTCAGGAGGCAACACTTAATTGCAACCAGTTCCCAAAGTGAGCTTGTAAATTATGCTCTATGTTTACATTATCTACTATGGGGATTTCAAAACTCGAAACTGTTATTTTTTCAGTTAAAAATGCCTGCCAATAAAAAGCTGAAACTTGCCAGTTTTAACTCCAGAGGAGAATACTCTCTGTCCCAGACCACCATCCAAACACACCCTTGCTTGGGTACATACAGCTCTGGTACCTTTTGGGTATCTTGAGTGCAGAATTAAAAGATCCAAGAACAGGGGTACAAATACAAGCACTTGTGTAAACAACTAGAAGCAACTAGGAAATTGTTGGGTTGTTTAAATTTTATAGGAAGAATTAACACAGCAGTAGTAGAAATCACCTTTCTACAGAAGCAGCTCTCACAACTAGCACACTTAAGACTGCACCACAAGTAGTTACTAGGGGTGAAATCCAGTTGTTACATGCCACCAATAGCATGTGGAACTGCTGTAGGAAAATACCACAGACACATTTTCTTCTCTTTTTCTTTCAGTTCCAAAGGGAGTCATAAAACCTGCCTGGCTCCCTGGGTAGCTGTGTTAACACTAAAAATACTGACCAGCAGAAATGATTGCAATCACACTCTATTAAATGATCCATCGAAATCCAAATTATCAAAAATGAGAAAAGATTTATTTATCTTTTTCTGTGACCAAAATACGGTCCTCAAAACCACCACAGCCAAAGAGACAGCGTCGAGCCCGGGGTGGGCGCTGGGTGAACCTGGATCCCACCTCTATCGCATCGGACCCTGCCCCGTTCATTGCTCATGAGAGCCACTTCTTGCAGGGATGCTTTGTACAGTTTATTATGCCCGAGGCGAAGGAGTCCCAGTTTCTTTTGTAACTCTGCATATTCACAGTTGGTTCTTTCCCTGTGCAGAGCTGGACCATCGCCATTTCCTTGTTGATAGCCAGCGCTGATGGATCAGGGAAGTCGGGTATTCACATGGACCTTTCTGGCGACTTTGGCCATCTTGATCGATGTTATCAACAGGGCAATGATCGCTCTGAGGTGTCTTCCCATGACTGGGATAATGGTGATCATTGTGCTGGGTGCTCTATTCATAAGCTAAGTGCTGATTGTTCTCCTGCTGCCTTCAGGAATTTCGGAATTTGAATAGACGTCTGCCTCTGGGCTGCTTGTGGTAAGAGACTTGTTTGGATTTCACAATCTTGATGAAATACATGCTTTTAGAGCATGAATTATTTCCCAACATATATTACAACACCACTACAATCTTTCACAGAAGAAGGCAATCATACAGATCAGTGTATGGTCAAATTGCCCCCTAATTCTCATAAAGTCCATCTACTCTGGATACCCTTACTTTGTATTTTTGTTTCTCGGTCATCACAGAACTGAGATCTGCAAGAAAAAGAGAAAGAAATATGAACACTCCTTGGGTAAGGGAAATACTGGACTGTCAGGAACTAAAAATAGTTGATAGCATCTGTACCAGGCAATTTCTTTTACTCTCTACCAGTTTCCATTTCAGGCATCCTGTTAGCATGACTAAGAATTTTGCAGCTAAATGCAATGGGCTGCAATTTGAGAGGCCTACAAGAAAAAAACCTTATCAGACTTTTTTTCCCCTCAAGTGACAGGTCCAAATGACAAAATGAAAGGGCCTACAGAAACTTAAAATTTTCTAATTTTAGAAAAATATAGTATTAGCATCAGATTCCACAGGGATAGAGATATAGGAGCAGCAAGGAAATGCTCCCAGAAATGGTTCCTAGCCTGAAGAGACAAGCTAGCCACAGGAACAGGAGAGAGCCACTTCTTTTAAAATGTGTGAATTACTGAATGCAAGAGCCATTGGCCCTTTCAGCTTCTATTTTTAACAAAAAGTAAGCTATTAACTTGTGTTTATGAAGATTTTATTTGGACTTTAATGTTTTTGAGACAGCTTCTGAGCAAAATACAAAGAAACTACATTACATATTAGTAAATGCAACATTTAGAATAGCAACTAAATAGTCCTATCTCATAGTTCAATGTTCAGTTCTTCATAAATTGTGATCAATTCCATGAAATGCAGTACCTAATCCAGTTAAATGCCACCTACACCTCAGATTTGCTTGTGTAACTAATATTTTCCACTCCACTCCCTATCCCTTCTCTCCCCACAGTCCTCAAGCCCTCAGCCAGGCACAAGCCAACTTCTCACCTCAACTGCTGTTAGCAATTACCAAGCACCTGTTGGTAATTACCTGAGCACCTGCCCCACCCACAGCAGCTGTAGGTCCCTGGCTGCTGGGAGAACAGGTCTGAAGTGCAGACCCGAACACCATCAACCCCCCACAAAAAAAAAAAAAAAAATACAACTTTTCTAAATAATTTGAGACTAGTAAAAGATCAGGACATGGAGGGACTTGTTTATCCCCTTTAGGCCAATCAAGAAAAAGTTTATATCCTTCTCTGGAAAGGGAAGACGGGGGTTTTTCTTGAAGCAGAAGCATGTTTTATCAGCCCCCTTCCTCATTTGTCCCTGCTCCCCAGGAGGCCATTCACTAGGCATATATATAAATATCTATGTCTGAAAACACATCTACATGAGTGCATGACTTGCCCTGGTGCAATTTAAAGCATAGATTTTATTGCACAAAGGTGCAGAAATCTGTTCCAGAAGAGGCACATCTTGTGGAGCTGTAAGGACCCTGCCAGCACATCTGCTCCCAAAGCAACAATTCCTGCTCTGCAGTGGCTTAAGCGGGCTGAGATGGAAGTGTTTCTTCATCAATGCATAAACCACAACAAAGCAGTGGTGACAAGCCTTTTTTCCAAGTCTGACTGAAGGTTTGGGAAGCAGGTTTGCCTGCAGAGGGCCCACAGAAGCATGACACGTTTGCCTACTGTGCACCTCCAATTTCCACACCATCATATCACTCACTACTCGGTCACTGAGCAAGCTGACAGTGTATGACAGGTTATCCATCCTGCACAGAAAGTCACAGAAAGAAGAAGAGAGGAAGAAAACACGGAAGATGACAATGCAAAAGAAGTTGAAGAAGTGTGGCAAGGATTGAGCATTAAGGGACAGAAATAAGAAGAGACCATACCCTTGAACTGTAAAATCCTGACAGGAAACTGCAAGTGCTTGCATCTATGAGTTCACCACCTGGACTTGCATGCTTCTCCACATTACCATTCTTTCAAAAATTTTGCTTCCTGGACAAGCTGCCAGGTCTCCAGTACCAGTCCTACCTCCCTTCCAGCAGTCTGCATCTGAGCAGAGAGTTGAAAATAGATCAGGGATTACCTGTTACGCTGTAAGCATTCAAGACAGCCAAAGAACTTTGAGGAAAAAGGCCATACTGAGTGCCCAGGACAAAGAGATCTTAAGAAATTGGAAGAAGGAAGTATTGGTTGAGGGTCACAATTATATTGAGGTTTAGCCTTTCAAAGGTTTGTTGCTTTTCTACTGAAAACTGCAGGTGAGAAAGCCTAGGCAGAGAAGGGAAGGAGAAGCTGTGTAAACAAACCCATAGCTGTATACAAGGACAGAAGCAGATTTCTTCTTCACCTGGCTGAAGAGAGTGGTTTTATTATTCGAAAAACAAAAGCCAAACTCCCCCAAGTCAAATATATATTCTCCCACTACATTTAGACATTACAACAATAAAAATGCACTATAAAACTACTGCAGTAAATTAGTCAGTTAGGAACAATAAACAGGGCACAGTTTAATAGTATCCATATCTATCTTTGGAAAGATGAGCAATTACAATCTGCATCCCAGCTCGTGCTCAGGATTTACTACAATCTCAAATAACAATAAAGTCAAACACAACAGATGACTGCTGTTCCTACCTTCTGCTTTCCAAACAGAGTTTTAAAAGATAGTTTATTGCAAAATCAGTCTCAAGTATGTTCAAGGCCTTGGGAGCTCTCTAAGCTTAATTAACAACAGAAATAAAAACTATATCTTTATAACAAAGTTATAAAGATCACAACTTTAACATCACACATATAGAATCCATTTTAATATTTGTGGAGAGCCAAGATTATAATATTTTAATTTGTATATAACAATCTATTTGTAATATTGCTGAAAGAAGGCACACTTTTCTAAATACCTACTGGCTTTGGTAACTGCTCAAGGTAATGTAGATTGGGCTGTACTACTGTTTACTCATCTTTCTGTTGCACAGAAATCTTGGATACTTTAGTGTGTACATCTGTAATTCTGACATTTTCTGAAATGAAAGCGAGAGGAGAAATGGGCTAAATTCAGATACCTGAAGTTACGTATCAACATTTGCAGACGTAAATCAAATACCCAAGGAAAGCTTTTCTATAGGAAGAATGCCAGAGCAAGTTAAAATATGTATTGATAAGAATAATCAACACAGTAGAAATGAAGAGCATCTGCACCATAGGAGAGAGGGTATAAAATCACACTCTGCATCAAGAGAACATAATTCGTATTTCTTCACAGCCTTCTCCCTTTGCATGCCCCTCTGCAAAGGGCAAGGGGCCCCAAGGACTGAAGGGGACACAGGGAGTCAAATGGAGACACTTGCACCGATCTCACTGGGGGCTCCTGGGGAAGCAGTTTCCTTGGGAATCAAGCCCCTCTCTTCCAAGGGCACCTCCCCAAATGTGTACATTTCCCGGGGAACACCATCATACACTTAAGAAACCATGGCAAGGCCGAATTGCTTGTGCTTCTTGCAGCACAGGCGCTCCAGCTGGAGCTCATCTTCCTTGCCCCGAGTCTGTTTCCACACGTCACTTTGGGCACACAGCCCCGGGCCCCTCCAAACACGACCTGCCTGCTGCCTCTGCACGTGCCTGAGCTCCTGCCCGCACTCAGGGCAGCAAAACCAGGCTGTTCCCAGCCTGGGAGCGGAGCCCTGTTCCCGCAGGAGGCCCTGGTGAGCCCCTTGCAGGATGCTCCACCGTGCACGCAGCCCTTCTCCTGCCCGCCCAGAACGCTCCTGGCACAGCAGGACACAAGCTGGCCGGCTCTGGGCTCAGCACAGCCCAAACAGAGGCACAGGAAGACGCAGCAGCGGTTTTGCAGCCCTGCCCAAGAGAGGTGCGAAGGGTCTCCTCCCTCTGGTCTCACTTGGTTGGGTTTCTGACTGGGCCTGAGGCAGGGGCTGCCATTCCTCACTTGTGGGGAGAGCAGAGCTGCCAGAACCACACCGAGCTTGCAGGCACTGCCTGACAGCGCTGTGGCCGCTGGGACGGTCGCGCCTCTGAGGCTCAGCCACTCCCTGCTGCTGCTGCTTTTAGGCACACCCAAAGCTCACTGTTAGGCCACGACAGTCTCTGCTTCCGCCCTCTTCCTGTCCGTGTGTAGGCATGGAGCATTGCTGTGCTTTCAGGAAGCTCTCTGTGAAAAACTTCCAGCATTGCAAGCTCCTCTGCCCTCCATAGATGCATGCTGTGGAATCCCTCACAGCTGCCTTCAGAGCATCCTCAAGCTGGCTCTTCTAAAACCCAGGGTCCTTGTTCCCTTCAGCATGCTCAGCATGACCTTCAACTCCATGGTGCTGTGCAGTTGCACAGGACAGGGACCTTTACAGCCTGAGCTGCCCTTGTTCCTCTCTGCCTGTGCACAGAACACAGCGTGGAAGAGAACGGCAGCAGGGCCCTGCGTGTCCCCGGCCTCAGGATTTGTGCCGCTTCAGCTCCACGGACACGGGGGTAAAGTGACAAAGCCAAACTGTTTATTAAGGGAAGGCAAAGCGAAGGGGTCAATTGGGAGGCAGAAAAGGGGACAGGCAGGGCCTGGGGGCTGGAGAGAGGGAGGGAACTGCCAACAGGGAGGGAGATGACAGGAGCTCCTGGAGCTTCCCACAGGCTCAGCTGTGACCAACAAGAGCTGTGCCTGGAGTTCCAGCTGGAACCCTGTGCTCTGCAGGTGGTCTCATCTGCATTGGGAACTGGGGGTTGCCGAAGGACACGGGTTCTTCTGATCCTGCAGACAAAGTTCGGCAGATCTTGCCTCGAACTTCAGCTGGATTGAATTGGTTGATGGAGGAGGGGCACTCGTATTCCCTCAGGGCTTGAAGGGCTGGAAAAAAGAAGCCCAGAGGCACGGTTAGAGGCCGGATTGCGGGAATCCAGGGAAACACTCCTGCCAGGCAATCCCAGCCAGCTCCTGCTATGGCCAGAAGGGAGCCGGAGACAAGGGCTTGGGCCGGAAGGTGCTGGCCTCGGCTCCCCCACGTGTCCCTGGCAGCTCTCCGGGCTGTGCCCCCGCCGCCCCTGGTCCGCACGGGGAGCAGAGCCCTCGGCAGCCCGGGCAGCGATTGTAGCTCCGGAGCCGGGATGTGCAGCTGCCCCCGGCGGCCCCCGCTGGCACCCCCGCGGCTGCCCCCACTCACCCTGACTGGGGACCTGGAGCTCCTCCTTCTGCCCCATCATGAGCACTCTGGCGAGCCCTGGCAAGCCGGAGCCCGTGGCGGCGCCAGGTGGCACAGCTGCCCGACACGGGCGCTGCCAGCCCTGCGGCCGCACGCCCTCCTGCCCGGGCAGGGCTCCTGCCGGCCCCTGCCGCACGCTGCCGCCCGAGGGCTCGGCTGCGGGAGGGCGGCGGCAGCGCCGAGGGCGGGCGGGGCTGCAGCGGCCCGGGCGCGGCTCCCGCTGTAGCCGGGGCAGCAGCCGGGCCGGGGCAGGGAGGGGCGCCGGGTTCGTGGCTCAGCGATGAACCTGAGGGCCGCCTCTCGCAGGGGCCTCTGTGGGCTCTGCAGGTGCAGGGCCCAGCGCAGGTGCTCGGCCGCTCGGCTCTCGTCCTCCAGCAGCTGCGGGGAGCACCGACAGGGAAGGCTCGGCGCGGGCTCTGCCCCTCGGCCGGGCGCTCCCTGCGCCCAGCAGCGGCCGAGCCGGCCCGCACGGCCCAGGGCAGGGAGCGGCGTGTGGGGCGCAGGCTGGCGGGCCCGGCTGCGGCGCTGGGCAGGGCCACAGCTGCCAGCCCCGGCACGGGGGGCAGGGGGCTTCTCCAGCCTGCGGCTGGGGCTCCCGCGCTGTCCTTACCAGGTGCTCGGCAAACTTCATGCGCTGCTCCTTCATCAGCAGCTCCTCCAGGTCCCTTCTCCTCAGGAAGCGTGCCGCACAAAGCAGGGCTTGGCCGGAGGCCTGGAGAGCGGCAGAGAGCCGCAGGTGGCACCAGAGCCCAGGGCACAGGACCCGGGTCCCTGTGCCACGGCCAGGGGAGGCTGGAGCCCGCCAAGTGCCAGGGCAGGAAGCAGCCAAGCCCCCTGCCAGGGATGCGGCAGCGTCACACAAAACCTCACCTTGGCCACGTGCAGGTTCTTATCCTGCCAGCGCAAGAATAGAGGGAGCAGGCTCTGGTTCACGATTGTCGTGAGAAGCTCTTCCCCCTCTTCCGCTACCAGCTCCATCAGCTTGCAGAAGAGCTGAATGGAGAGCAGCTGCACGTGGCTGTTGTCCTGGAAGGAAAGGAAAAGTCCTAAGCACCAACTACTCCTGGCCCACTGGGGCAAAAGCTCAGAACTGCACAGAACACAAAGTTTCCAGGTAGCATCCAGTGCCCTTTTCTGGGGGCACAGAGCCTTACGTTCTCAAAGTGTGGCAGGAGGGGCTCAGCCAGCTTCAGGGCGGTGACGCTGGGTAGCAGGAGGTCTTTGTCCTGGAGCATATGTGTGAGCACACAGAGGCTCATCCAGACCACCTCTGCATCTGGATCAGCCAGCTGCTGCACCAGGTGTTGATAGAGGCCGCGTATTCCTCCGGCCTGTGTGCAAGACCAGGCTGTGCTGTGAAGCCGTGAACGGCTGCAGCACCAACAGCAGCAGCTGAAGCGGGAGGCAGGAGAGCTGGGAGCAGCTGCCTCTGCTGCCAAAGGCCAGCCAAGCCAAGAGGTCTGCGTTGCCCAGCCCCACGCTGCTGCCAGCGGGGCTTCAGCCACTGCCCCCTTCTCACTAGCGAGGGCTCCTGGCTGAGCACCACGAGGCCTCTGAGCGCCAGGCGCAGCCTGTCCCTGCACTGGCTGGGCAGGTGCCTGGATACCAGCAGCAGGGCACTGGGACCGTGTTTGCTCAAGTCCAGGCACTCCAGGAGCTGAAAGGCACAGGAGGGCAGTGCCAGGGGATCCGGCCGGCAGGAGCCCGGAGCCGCACAGGGCCGGGCCAGGCAGCAGCAGCGGGTGCAGGCGGCGTCCCAGGCGGCTGCAGCTACGAGAGGCCCGAGAGCTGGGAGGCAGCTCAGCCAGGCAGCGCTGGCCATCAGGCTCACCTCCACAAAGAAGGCCAGGGCAGGCAGATGCCAGTGGGGCTGCTTCCCCATGAGCAGGCTGAGCAGGTGCGAGGCCATGAAGGGACACAAGGGGCTCAAGGCACGGCGCATCTCCCTGCCAGGGGAAAAAGGCACCAAGGCCCTGAGCCGGCGGGCAGGCAAACCTCTCCCAGGAGTGACTCACAGAGGTCTGATCTTTCCCCAGCACTCTGCAAGGGCACATGGGCCCCTTGGGAGGTGGCTGCTCCTGGGCATCCTCCTCTCCCAGCCTTTTCCAGTCTGCTCGGCCCTCTCTCGCTGACAAGGCCCTCTCGCTTACAACCCCGGGGACTGTGTGGGGCACTCTGGGCAGGGCGCACAAATGCTGGCGGTGGTGGCAGGAGTAAGGGATCTCACCTGGCCAGCAGACCTGCTGCATAGTGCTGGGTGTCAGCACAGAGCAGTTTCTCCCAGACCCGCTTGTGCTTCAGAGCCACCAGCTTCTTGTCAAAGCCCAGGCGGGACAGCAGAGCCCTCATGGTCTGTGCTGCAAACCTGCGTGCCGAGCAAAGGCCAGGTCACTCTGGGAGTGCTGGTCCTGGCCACAAGGGCGTGGGAAGGAAGGGGTGACTGGCACCTGTGGGGATGGCAGGGAAGGCCGTGTTCCTCCCGGCATGCTCTCCAGAAGCTCCAGGTCTCAAAGTCCCCTGGCATCTGCTCTGTGGTGGTGACAATTTGCAAGAACAGAGCCACGAACAGTTGGGGAGAATAAAGGAGAATGGCATAGTGCCACTCGGACATGGGGGCAATCCTCCACAGCACCAGAGTTGCCTGCAAGAGACAAAGCAGCCCGAGGCAGGGCTCAGTGCCAGGGTGTCCATGAGGCAGAGGCTGAGGGGAGATGCAGGGGGAGCACCGGGCCTGCTGCCCCTGAGCCTGCCCCTAGGCCAGCTTTCAGCCCAGGCAGGGAGCTGCAGGCTGGGAAGAGCAGGGAGAGCTGCTAGAGAGGTGACCGGGAGGGCGAGCAAAGGCCAGCTCCAGAAACTCACAGCCAGGGCAAAGACGGCCTTGTCCCCACAGGAGAAGCTGCCGTAGGGCGGCTGCTCCTCCACGGCAGAGAGCAGCGCTGGAAGCACCTCCTGGGCGGCCACTCCCAACGTGCCCATGGCTCTCCACGTCAGTGCGGCGGCTCTGTGGGACGAGAGCTGCGCGTCAGCACTGTGCCCCGTGCGGCTGCGTGGGGCTGGGTGACAGAGCCCCAGTGCCCTGAGGGGCAGGGAGGGAGCATGGCAGAGGCTCAGGAAACAGAGGGGCCTGAGGCTCCCGCAGCTCTCTGCCTGTCTGGCAGAGCCCGCTGGACAGGCTGTACAGGGCCAGGGGCCCTACGAGCCGGTGAGCACCAAGCTCTTGAGGCAGTTGTGCCCCGTACCTGTCACACGTCGGGGCACAGCACAGGAGGCTCATCACCACTTGAGCAGGGTGTTCCTCCGTCAGGCTCAGAATCTCCATTTGCAGCCCAGCGTCCATGGTGACACGGGACGCCAGTCTCTGGAGAATGTCCCTGACCCTGGCTAGCACCTGGAGGAGGCGCCATGGGGAAGACTTGGAGTGCTGCCCAAGGGAGCAACTTGCCCAGCTTCCCCCAAGAAGTGCTTGCCTTCCCACCCCGCTGTGATGGCCTCAAAGGCTGAGGGGGTCCAGCGGATGTAGCTTGAGGGGCCAGGTGATCCTGGGAGGCCTTCAGCCCTGGCCCCAGGCTGCTTACCTGCTGTGGAGAAGCAGCACCCTTCTGGAAAACCTCCAGAGTGGGTGCAGGAGTCCCGGTCAGTGTGGGCATGGCCTGAGTCTCTGGCATGCCCTGAGCCTGGGTGTGGGTGGTGGCCATGCCCTCAGTCAGGGCCATGTCAGCCTCCGCCCTGCCCTGGGCCGTGTCCTGCTCAGAGGCTGCTGCGAGCTGCGAGGACGCTGAGCTGGCAGCAGGCTCTGCCCACAGCCGGCCAGGCCTGGAGTCGGGCTGGGCCGTGCCCCCGGTGCCGGTGCCGCCGGTCTTTGTGCGGCCAAGGCGCAGGAGCCTCCGCAGTGTCTGCAGCAGAAGGAAGGGCGGGAAGAGAGGGACGTTCCACGGCCTGCTCCAAGCGCAGGGCTCGGCCGGGCAGTGCCAGCAGGCCCGGCCCAGGTGGGGACGGCCGCAGGTACCTGCGCTGCTCTGCGGAAGCGGCCATGGGTGGGCTCCTGCTCTTGAGCCTGGTCCTTGGCTGCATCTGGCAAAGAGCGAGCACAGCCAGAGCTGAGGGGCTGCAGGAGAGGCCGGAGAACACGGCCCAGCCCTGCGCTCCCCAGGCAGGGACAACCCCCTGCATGCCCAGGGGACAGAGCACGACCATTGGAGGGGCAGCCCCGGCCCCTGTGCCATCCTGTCTGTGGGCACATCCTGGGATGGGATGGGATGGGATGGGATGGGATGGGATAGGATGGGATGGGGCCAGGCTTGCTGCAGGCACCTGCCCTGGGGCCCAGCTCTGCCACTCACCGTCCTGCAGCGGCTGCACGTGCTCCGGCTCTGCAGGCTGCTGCGCTGGGGCAGCTGCAGGGCCATTCTTTTTCTTCCCTCGAAGCCCCTTGAACAGGCTGAGCACTCTGCCCGCCATCCCGCTGTCTGACCTCTAGGGCACTTTCAAATGCCTCAGCCAAGGCCCGAGTCAGCGAGTGCTGCAGTCGTGCCTTGCGGGCACCTGCAACAGAGGAGCCTTGGGAAGGCTACAGGACAGCAAGTCCTGCACTCAAGGCCTCCTGTCACAATGACAGGAGACTCCTGGTGAATGATGGAGGTCACCAAGTCCAACGGCCTGGCCACGAGGGCAGCGGCCGCAGGGATGGGAAATGCCTCGGAAAAGCTCCGAGTCACCGAGTGCCGAGGTCTGGCCGTGAGGCCAGCCGCAGCAGGAACGCCTCGGAAAAGCTCAGGGTCAGCAAGGAACAAGCCGGCTGTGCAGGGGCTCCTCACAGCACCGCTCTGTCCCGTCCTGTCCCCTCGCGTGCACCGAGCACTGTGGCGTGGTCGCAGCGCCGCCAGCCCCTATGTCAGCGCGTGTCACAAAGGGCTGCTCAGACACGCTGTCCCTTTCGGTTCCACGGTCACCCTGCTGCACCGTGTCACAAAGGGCCCTTGGACACGCTGCCACGTGCCCCGGGGCTGCCCCCTCCCCACCCAAGGTGCCCCCGGTTGGAAGGAATCTCTTGCCCCGAGTGTCTGACGCAGCCCTGGACACACCAAGCTCGGCCAAGTGCTCAGGGAAGGACTCTCCACAGTGCCCGGCCTGCACAGCCCAGCTCAGTGCCGGCCCTGGAGCTGAGCAGCTTCCAGCAAGCAAGAGGCAAACGTGTCTTGCCGAGAGTCTAAACACACCAGAGAGGCAAGATGGCATTAATGTGTGCATAAAGGCCTTTGAAATCACAGCTCTCTGAGAGGCATTTGGGGCTCTCAGCTGGACAGAGATGATCCCGCTCTGTCCTGTGCTCAGAGGTGGGGAACACACCCTGCCGCTGGTGCTTGGCTTGGTCTCTGCAGGCCCAGGCAGATGCCAAAGCTGCTCTTCACAGCCTTCACCCCTCTGCCAAGTGCAAGGGGCCTCAAGGTTGGAAAGGAGCACAGGGAGCCAAATGGAGACAGCTGCACTTACCTCACTGGGGGCTCCTGGGGAAGCACTTTGCTTGAGAAGCAAGCCCCTCTCTTCCAAAGGCATTTCCCCAAATGCCTACATTGCCCAGGGAACACCAAAGCACACTTAAGAAACCATGGCAAGGCTGAATTACTTCTGCTTCTTGCAGCACAGGCACTCCAGCTGGAGCTCATCTTCCTTGCCCCCAAGTCTGTTTCCACGTGTCCCTTGTGGCGCACAGCCCCGGGCCCCTCCAAACACGACCTGCCTGCTGCCTCTGCACGTGCCTGAGCTCCTGCCCGCACTCAGGGCAGCAAAACCAGGCTGTTCCCAGCCAGGGAGCGGAGCCCTGTTCCCGCAGGAGGCCCTGGTGAGCCCCTTCCCCACTGTACACGCAGCCCTTCTCCTGCCCGCCCAGAACGCTCCTGGCACAGCAGGACACAAGCTGGCCGGCTCTGGGCTCAGCACAGCCCAAACAGAGGGGCAGGAAGACGCAGCGGCTGTTTTGCAGCCATGCCCCAGAGAGATGGGAAGGGTCCCCTGCCTCTGGTCTCGCTTGGTTGGGTTTCTGACTGGATCTGAGGCAGGGGCTGCGATTCCTCACTTGTGGGGAGAGCAGAGCTGCCGGAACCGCACCCAGTGTGCAGGCACTGCCTGACAGCGCTGCAGCCACTGGGACGGTCGCGCCTCCGAGTCTCAGCCACTCCCTGCTGCTGCTGCTGCTGCTCCATTTGCTTTCAGGCACACCCAAAGCTCACTGCTAGGCCATGGTGGTCTCTGGTTCTGCCCTGTTCCTGTCCGTGTGTAGGCATGGAGCATTGCTGTGCTTTGAGGAAGCTCTTTGTGAAACCTTCCAGCATTGCAAGCTCCTTTGCCCTCAGTGGATGCTTGCCATGGAATCCCACATGGCTGGGTTCACAGCATACTCAAGCTGGCTCTTTTAAAACCCAGGGTCCTTGTCCCCTTCAGCATGCTCAGCACAACCTTTAACTCCATGGTGCTGTGCAGCTGGAGCAGCAGGACAGGGACCTTTGCAGCCTGAGCTGCCCTTGCTCCTCTCTGTCCGGGCCCAGAACGCAGCACGGAGGAGAACGGCAGCAGGACCCTGTGTGTCCCCTCTGACCGTGTTCACAGGGGTCTCAGGTTGAGGGAAGAGATGAGGATTTGACTCCATGTTTCAGAAGGCTTGATTTATTATTTTATGATATATATTACATAAAAACTATATTAAAAGAAGAAAGGATTTCATCAGAAGGCTAGCTAAGAATAGAATAGGAAAGAATGATAATAAAGGCCTGTGGCTCAGACTCTCTGTCCGAGCCAGCTGGGCTGTGATTGACCATTAATTAGAAACATCCAACATGCACCAATCAAAGATCTGCCTGTTGCATTCCACAGCATAAGATAATTATTGTTTACATTTCATTCCTGATGCCTCTCAGCTTCTCAAGAGGAAAACTCCTACCTAAGGAAAGGATTTTTCATAAAAGATGTCTGTGACATATCACCCTTTTTTAATTTTAGTTAAATTAAAAAGAAAAGTGTTTGTAATTTTTTCTGCTGGGCTCATGCAGAGGAAAGAACAAACACTTGACAGGTTATCTGTTGCCAAGCAAAACCTCAATCAAGTGCTGATGTGAAGTGATCAGGGAAATTCTTCACCTGGAGAACATATAATTCTATCATATCACTAAAACAATCTTACAATATAAGAAAATGCAAAAAACAATGCAAAGAAAGTTCATTGCTCCAAGTCCAAACAGCTGAGTTTCAGGAGAAAGTCTGTGAAGATGTTCCACTTTGGCATCTCTGAAAGTCCCTTTTGGTCCTGAAACAGGCTTGCAGAATCCTGAAACAACAAATTGCTAAAAAAAAAATCCATCAATAGTTATCAAAAATACATTGATAGTCATCAAACAATTCTGAGAAAATTTCTAGAATGTCTTGGCAACAGCCCTTTATTGAACCACTTGGGCTGAGGCTAATTTTTGCCTCTTCAATGCTTTTGAGCTGCTGCTAGCTCTTTCAACTTTTTATTTAATTTTTTTAAAATTTTTTTTTCATTTTCGGAAAGAGCAGCAGCAGCAGAGAGGAGTCTCTGAGGCCCTGAGGGGGCCCTGGCCCTCTTGGAAGGATCAGGAACCCCAGACCTTGCCCACAGAACGCTGGCCCAGGTCCTGATGGGGGAAGCAAAGCCCCCAAACCCAACAGCCGGCCGGGCAGCGGCCCTGGCCCGGGGAACCGAGCCAAACGGCCCAGACCCGACCCACGAGGTGGGCTCTGCGTTGTCACAGACCAGCACCCTGCTGCCAATGCAATGGCAGATGAGCGACCAAACGCTTCCTTCCCCCCGAACCACCGGCCCATACCGGCAGTTGGGGAATAGAAGCTGTCCCGAGAATCTTCATCTCGGATCCGGGGATGTTTTTTCCCCACAGCAAGCGAGCGATGGTCGCTTTCCGCTGTTTCCCTCGCCTCTGCAATGCAAATGCAAAAGGTGTTCCCACTTTCTGCCCCTCGGTACCACCCCCAGCCCCTCCGGGCTGGAGACCAGAGGCAGAACTTTCAGAAGCCACCCCCCCCACGCCACTGGGGCGCACGAGGGATGGCAGGGAGCTTTGCAACCCCCAAGGGGGAACTCCCAACCAAACGCAAACTGGCTCGTGAAAAATGCTGAGTTTGAAAGCAGGCAGCCGGGCTGCACCTGCACTTAGCTGTCGGGCCATGCCTCCTCCATGGAAAGAGAGGCCGACGCCCCCTTCCTCTGTCCCAGCTTCCCCGCAGGGGCAGCCCCAGGACAGCCTGAAAAACATGGGGGGGAGTCACGCTGGTTGCAGGTGCCGCAGCAGCTGCTGCTGGGGGCGGCAGGACCGCGGGCGGCTCTGATGATGGTTCCGCAGGCTCGGCGTCATTTTCAGCATCATCTTGAACTGGGACCGGGCCGGCAGCAGGTGGCGAGGCCGGAGGGAGTGCATCCCCCGCTGGGCCGGAGGCAGCAGCCGCGTCTCCTCCGGGTTCCGGAAGCTGCAGCGCAGGCAAAACAGCAAAACCGGCGGAGCCAACACAGGAGACAGCGGGACAGCCGGGGGGGAGGCAGGGCCGGGGGATCGGCCCCTGGCTCCGGGATCGGCCGCGCAGGCGCAGTCGCTGAAACAGCCGGAGCCGCGGGTGGGGCTGCCCAGGGAGGCGGCCACGCCCGCGGGGCTGGTCAGGGAGGCCCCGCAGGCCCGGGAGGCGGCACCACGGGGACTGGTGCTGCCTGCGGAGCCAGCTGGGGCGGGGTCTGTGGGGCTGGCCAGGGCGGGGTCCGCGGGGGTGGCCGGGACAGGACCCGGAGGCCCAGCTCAGATCTCCCCTGAGGGCAACGAGGCGGGGGGGAAAAGCGGCTCCGTCTGAGCATGCTCCAAAGGCGCAGAAAAAAACCTCTCCTTCAGCTGCAGGCAAAGCCTCAACCCCCCGCTGCGATTCAGGGGGGCCAGGAAGCAGCAGGTCGTGTTCCTGGACCGGGTCCACTCCTGCCGGGGCCGGCGGGAAGGGAGCTTGACCCCTGCAGTCGGCAATCCACTGAAAAGAAGCTGCTTTCCGTTTAAAAACTGGGAAGAGAGTTCTGAATGACAGATAAATCTGAGCATATCCAAAACCCTGATAACGAGTGTCATCGAAAATCGATTCCATACATTCCTATATATATATATCAAAAGAATACAGAACATCAACAAAAAACCCAAGGTGTTTTGTCCAACTAAAAAACTCATAGAAATGTCTCGTCACCAGAGGAACTCTGTCCTCATGACCCCATTCTCGCCAGAGGGTAATAATTTTCTCCGCTGATGGGGAGAATGGAACCTGCATCTCCGTAGGAACCCTATCCCAAATGTCCTCCCACATTCTGCGAATGGCAGCATTGTCAGGAAGGGAAGAGTTAACAGTACCTTGTGACAGTGTCCTCTGGGCTTCAGCAGGCTGCTCTGTGCTGCAAAGGTTTCCGGACATCTTGCCTGGTGTTATAGGTTGCGGTGAGGAATCAATCGCCGACAAGTGAGTCCAAATGAAATGTAATTTATTAATTGATAGAGCAAGCGATAACAGGCAAATTACAGCACTGGGTGAAGCCAACAAAAGGCTTGCACCCACCGGGAGCACTGGGTGTAGCCGGGGAGTCACCGCTCCACCATCGGCCCACACCGCCCGGCAGTTCAGTCCTCCTTTTTATCTGTTGTTGTTGGGTGTCCTTCCAGTGTTCTCTGCGTCTGTGCCGATAGTTGCTAGGGGGTCTTATTCTGCCTTCTGGTGGTCGTCTGGACGAAGGCTCCCATCCTCTTCCTCGAGGTCTTACAATAGCCTTTACCATATATAGGCACATAGCTACATCTAGTTACACATTGCTTATTTAGCCTTTCAACATATTAGCTTCTGACATTTTGCGGTTTAAGCCTTATGACAGTTATTTTGCAATATATTAGCCCGTTATATTCATCTTGCAACATATTAGCTGGTTACATCTATCCTTGCAGTTTTTCTATTATTGGCTTTTCCCCTTTTTTTAGTCTTTTTAGCAACTTGATGAACTAACCAAGACATTAACTCATTACATCTGGGACACTTTTCAAAAGGTTCTCTTTGTGGTCAGCCTTGCTGTGAACTCTGTCCAAATTCAGGATCTTCAGCTCTTCAGCTCCTGGCTAGAATCCAATTCTGTAGTCACTTGTGTGGTGACCATCAATGCCACACACTCGGGGTTTAGCCAGTGTAGCAGTGCTCCTCTGGGGTCTCACCAAATGAGGAATTCTTCAGTCACTCGAGGTCACAAATCACAAATTGTGACGGTGGTCGCAGGGGTCTTAGGATGAGGGAAGAGACGAAGATCTGACTCCATGTTTCAGAAGGCTTGATTTATTATTTTATGATATATATGATATTAAAACTATACTAAAAGAATAGAAGAAAGGATTTCATCAGAAGGCTAGCTGAGAATAGAAAAGAAATGGATTGAATAACAAAGGCTTGTGTCTCAGACAGAGAGTCTGAGCCAGCTGACTGTAATGGCCATTAATTAGAAACAACCACATGAGACCAATCACAGATGCACCTGTTGCATTCCACAGCAGCAGATAACCATTGTTTACATTTTGTTCCTGAGGCCTCTCAGCTTCTCAGGAGAAAAAAATCCTAAGGAAAGGATTTTTCATAAAATGTCCCTGTGACAGGGATGAAATTCAGGTTTGGTACAGAAAATACTTCTTCCCTGTCAGGGTAGTGAAGTCCTGGCACAGGTTGCTCAGACAAGCATAGTAAATAAAGTTTCAGAATTCTTCCTTTCTGTCCCATTCCTATTCCCTAAGTCCAGGTTTGGTTTCCAGAGTGCCACCTTCTCGGCTGGTTGCCATTTGTGTCCTGCTTTCTCTCCTGCCTTCCTTTGTCTGCTCCTTTTCCCTTCCAGTGTCTCTCTTTACCTGTGGCAGCTCCCAGCCAAAGACCCTCCCCTGATTTTTCTTTTTTTTCCTTCCCAATCCAGGTGCTCAAACAGCCCTGGATGAAGTTATGGAGGCTGGCAGTGAAATGTCTTTGTAAGATCTCGCTCCATTTGTGTCTTGGCCCCTTCAGAATTTTGCCTTGAAGGGCAGGACCATCTTTTCCTCACTGGCAGCTGGAATTGCAGCCCATTGCAGTGTGTGCCAGAGCTGTCAGAGGGCAATTGCTGAGGCTGCCAGGGTGCTGCTCCTGCCGTGCCTCCCAAGGGAGCTGTGCAGGGGCAGGGTCAAGCTCCAGCAGCTGGCTGGGCTCCCTGAGCAGACAGCAAAGGCGGCTTTGCTGCACTTTCTGCAGCTGGAAGCAGAGGGAAGAAGGGAAGGGAGTCCCTGACAGAATGCTGGAATGCTTGTGGCTGGAAGGAACCTGCCCATGCTTCCATCCAGGCTTAAGGTGCCATGAGGGAGAGGTGCCTCTGCCCCAGTGAAGGCACAAATGAGACCATAGGAGAACAAAACCAGATTGTTTTGGACATGGATTTTATTGAACAAGAAATGGGAGCTAGGGAGATCGAAGTACGAAAGCGGTCTTGGATAGAGAGAGCTCAGAGGCTGATCAGTTGGAAGTAGATACTTTTTAAGGTCCTTTCCTGCATTCTGGGATTCTAGAAGACCTGTAGATGTGCATTTTGATTTAATATTCTTCATCTTATTATTATTTTTTCTTCTTTCTCTTCTTTCTTGTCTTCTTCTTCCCCTTCTTCTTCTTAATTGCTGCTAGTATTCTTTCTTCTTCTTTAAAATATTCTTCTTCTTCTCCTTCTAAGTAATCTTATTCACTTGTTATGCTTACTTACTATGTCATTCTTATTTTTTTAATATTCTGATATTAATTACTAGTTGTTCATCTTCCTCTTCATCTTATTCCTATTCTCATTCTTATTATTCTTACTAAATTTACTACTACTATTTCTTCTTCTTCATCTTCTTATTCCTATTCTTTTTTTTAATTTTTAAAATACTTTTCATCTAAGTTTTTTTGGTTTTTTTTGTTTTTTTTTTTTTTTACTACTACTATTTCTTAAACTCAACTTTAATTTGTTTTGGAGGAATGGTGTGAATCAAAGTCCTGCAGTCACATCCATGGAGCAACAGCTCCCATCTATGCCCATTCTTCAGGGATATAATCCCAAAGGACCAGCGTGGAATCCTTTCAAGATGAGAGGAAATGGCCTTTGATGGCACCAGGGGAGGTTCGGATTCAATATCAGAAGGAATTTTTCTCTGACAGAGGGGTGAGGCATTGGAAGAAGCTGCCGAGGGAGGCGGTGGAGTCGCTGTCTCGGAGGCATTGAGGAGTTGTGAGGATGTGGCCCTTGGGGATGTGGTTTTGCAGTGGTGATGGTGCTGCCAGGGTGCCAGTGGCACTGGGTGAGCATCAGGGTCTCCTCCCACCTCGATGACTCTGGGATTCCCTGCTGAGCGCTCTGGCACCAATCGTGTGCCACACGTGCTGTTTAGGGCTGGCCCCAGCAGTGACTGTGGGTGCTGGGGAGATGCTCCAGGTTGGCTGGGGCACCTGAGGCTGCGGGGCCATGTCCAGGCCGAGGCCACCCGTGTGGCTCCCTGGGGCCCCGCGCAGGGAGCAGCTGCCATCGGCCGGCCCGGGCTGGGCAGGGCCACGGGCGCTGCTCCTGCAGCTGCCGCGCCAGGCAGGGCCAGCAGAGCAGCGCCCGCAGCGCCCGCAGCGCCCGCCTGAGGCGGCCGGGCCGTTTGCCTGGGGCAGCCGCTGCTGCCTGCGGGCCTGCGCTCCCGGCTGGCCAGCTGAGGCGCCGCCAGGGCTCTGCGGGGCAGGCCCCGGGCTCTGTGGCCCTGCCTCGGGCCCCTGCTGGCCCACGGAGCCTTCGCTGCACAGCCAGGGAAGCGAGGCACACAGGGACTCCGCTGCCTGCCCCTCAACCCAGACCTGCTGAGGGACGGGCAGTGGCAGCCCATCTGCCGCCAGACCTGCCTTTGGGCCCTGCCTTCGCCTTCGTACAGCTCCTGGGCGTAGACTTCATGCCAGCTGTTGTCCTCCTCTTCCTCCCACAGCAAGGGAATGGGCCCAAAGCTGAAGAGGCTGTTACCTTCACAGCAGTCCTGTGGCAGGTCTGTGCTGCTGCTGTCTTCCTCCGTGGAATCGTCTCGGAGTTCTCTGAGCTCTGGTTTGTTGCAGTCTTCCCAGCTGGAGAGGTCTTGGGAGCTGCTGAACTCTCCTTGGGACAGCTCTGGCTCTGCCTCACCTTGGCACTCTTGGGACAGCTCAGTCTGGCTGTAGGATTCTCAGTCTTCATCATTGCCAGCTGAGGTGCCCTCCTCACTCTCCTTCTCTGCCAGCACTGAGCCCTGCTCTGCCTCTTCCAGCTGCTCACTGGGGCTTTGGGCTCCCAGTGGGCTGGGTGAGGGGCTGGGGGGCAGCAGGGGCTGTCTGGAGCAGGGACTGGGCTCTGTGTCCCTGCTGATGGCACCTCCTCCCTGGGGGCAGGAGAATGTGCCTGCTTCTCCGGGCTGTTCACACTTCCTTCCCCTCGCTGGCTCAGCTCTGGCTCAGTCACCTCCTTTTCCATTGGGGGCAGCTCCTGGACTGTTGCCCTTTGTTGCCACTGGCAGGGCTGTTGCTGTGCCCCATCTCCCCACAGCACCCTCACAGCCGCCTTCCACTGGTGCAGCTTGTGGGCACTCCTTGCTCTGCGTGGGGACGCTTCCTTCACTGCCATTGCTGGCACCGACTGGGAGAATTCACAGCTTGTGGCCTCTTCCCTCAGTCCAAGCTCTCGGGCCCCAACATCTCCCCACTTGTCATCGACTCAGCTTTCTTCTCTTCTTCCATGATGACAAAGGGTCTCTCCTCCTGACTTTTGCCACACGCCGGTTCTCATCGTGCCAACACAAGAAGAGAGGGAGGAGGCTCCGGCTCACAATTCTCGTGAGAGGCTTTTCCCCCTCTTCCACTACCAGCTCCATCACTTTGCAGAAGAGCTGAATGGAGAGCAGCTGCACGTGGCTGTTGTCCTGGAGGAAAGGGAAAGACCTCAGCACCAACTATTCCAGGCCCATCAGGGCAGAGGCCCAAAAGTGCACAAGGCACAACATTTCTGGGCAGCGTCCAGTGCCCATGGCTGGGGGCACAGAGCCTTACATTCTCCAAGCGTGGCAGGAGTGGCTCAGCCAGCTTCAGGGCGGTGGCGCTGCATATCTTGAGGTCTTCCTCCTGGAGCATCTGTGTGAGCACAGAGGATCATGCTGACTGTAATAAGTAGCAATACGTTTGTTCATTAATTAAATCAATAGCTAAATAATTATACAATATAAAAGCAAGAACTAAATAGCTAAAACCGCTTGATTCTTAAATGTGCAGCCACATATGGTTGCTTGGCTTGCAGGAATCGTATAGTGCTTTGGGAATTCCATGGTAAAGATATACCTTATAAGGAAAAGTTCACCCAGAGGTCACAGAGGAAGGCTGTAACAACAATCCTTAAACTCGCAAGAATTGCTTAGGCTTGCAGGAATTGTACAGTGTTCTGAAAATTCCACTGTCTAGATATGCCTTATAAGGGAAAGTTCACTCAGCGGTTAAAGAGGAAGACTTGGAGCCTTCATCCCATGACCACCAGAAGGCAGAAAAAGACCCCCTAGCAACTGAACGAGCAAACTCAAAAGACAGACCACGTCATCCCTGGACCTGGGAGAAGAAGGCGATAAAAGGCGAACTTTGGGGATAGGAATGGTGCGAGCCTAGAGGAGACTCCCGGCCGCTCAGCGCTGAAGTTTGTTTATTCTTGCTTGCATAATAATAAAAATAATTATATGATCCTGAAATCCAGTGGACTCATTTATCACAGAAGGGACTCTAAAGAGCTTGGAAGCTTCTTCTCAGCAAAGTCCCCAAGAGGCAAGGCTGGGTGGGCCGGCTGTGCAAGATGACCCATACCGGACCCTTGGGAAGGGTAGTAATGATGGCTCTAATTGCTGGTGGAGCTCTGGGGAGCCCAGGAGAGCCGTGCAGTGAGTGCTACCAACCCCTCTATGAGGAGGAAGAAGTGAGCTCCTTGTCTAGAGTCCATCAATTCTAACCCTAATTGTGTTAACCTCTCCCAGTTGGTCTTTTGTCAAGAAGATAAGGGAATGTATTGGATAGCCCAGAATACCGCCACTTTTAGGCAGCAACTCCTGGGACAGTGCCCTGTAGGAGAAGCCTGGTTGCGCTTTGAATGTGATGCTGCTGAAGCAAGCCTGGTAGATCTGGTCAAAGAGAAAGAGTTAGTAAAAGCAATAAGAAAACAAGATCATTTAGAGATACCCCGAGGTAAGAACGTATTCATGGATTCAGTAGAAAGAGGCAGCCACAAACTAAATTTAACCGATTGTCGAGTTTGTACCCAGATGACTGAAATTTGGCCATGGGTAAAGATTAATCTAAGGCTATTAGAAATCTTAAACTGGATACGGAATAACTCAGAATTTAGTATTAAAGGGTACAACAGGCCAGTCAAAAGAATGGTCTGTAAAAGGTATCTAGCAGTAAAGAACTCTGCTACCTGGTGGATCTCAGGAGATCCAAATAGATTTTGGTCTGTTGAAAGGAAAGAAAAGAACAAGTGTATCTACCATGAAGCATATGAATTTTATGAATGTATTGAAGAAGGGATAAACCCCTTTTGGAGAATGAAAGACATTTCTAAATATTGGGAATGTCCAACAGAAGCTAAAAACACATTTTTGGGGAGCCCCTAAACACCTGTTTTTGATCTATAGTACTATAGAATGCACTAAATTGCCGAGAAGCTGGTCTGGCAGCTGCACCGCTAGAATGATAAAACCAGCTTTCTTCTTATTACCCAAAGAAACTGGATCAAGTTTAGGAGTTCCTATACACAATGATTTAAGAGAAACCAAACAGAAGAGGCAAAATGCAATAGAAATTGGGAGAATCCAAGATTCTAAGAGCCAGGTTTGGACCCCAAGAAAAATTATCAAGACTTATGGCCCAGCCACCGGGGCTCAAGATGGGTCCTGGGGTTATTGGGCCCCGATATCCATGTTAAACAGAATCATCAGGCTTCAGGCAGTATTAGAGATGAAGAGAGCAATCATTAGAAACCTCTCAAACAAAATAAAAAACTAGCATGTGTAAGTAACCAAGAATGGACTCCTACACTTGATTCCAGTTGCTGGAATAACCTATGGACTTTCAAAGGAGATTGGTGGAAAAAAGTAGCTTTCTTCACTGTGGGTACACTTGCTGGTTTGCTCTTTTTACTATGCTTACTTCCCTGCTTCATTAAAATGGTAGTATCTGCCAGGCAGACCAACCTAAAGATCTCTAAAAAAGTTAACCTGAAGAAACCAGGAAAGGGAACAAAGTTAAGTAACCACGATTATCAGAGTGTTCAAGAAATTTATAATCAATACAAAAAATTAAGGAAATTCTGTGCTTATGAGTCAGAAATTGCAAGTTGATGCGAGCTTAAATTTAAGCCCGATCAAAGAAAAAGAGGGGGGACTGTTACAAGTAGAAAAAGCTGCCAATTTTTTTTTAAAGGTGGCAGAGTGAACAATTTGGACCAGTTGCTGCCAGGGTGGAGTTCTAACTGTTTGTTATTATAATCACCAGTCCTTTTAGTTACCTACTCCTTTTGTCAGTACCACCCTGCCTGCTGCCAGGTGGATGACATGGCGGGGGGACATGGGAGGGCATGCAAATGACCTTGGAGCCAGCCTGCCATGGGAAAGCCACCCCTCCAAACTTACCCAAAGACCCCAAAAACAACAAACCAACACAGAATTAAGAGATCAAAGTGATGTCTGGATGTGAGGAACAAAGCCCAGAGCCTGCAGAGATGCTGAGACCCTTTCTTTGCCCCTTGCCCTAGCCAAGGAAGGACCTCAGCTAGAGGCAGGACCCTGGGAGTCAAACTGAAAAAGTGAACAAGGGATTATTCCTGATGCTGCCATGAGGACAGAATCCCCAGCTCTGGTCACAGACCAGTGGACAAAGCTGCACTCTTCCTCCTCCTCCAAGTCACCACTGGGAGCAGTGGCAGCGTGAGTGTGAACCTGTCAGCTCTCCCCCCAGAGCTCATCACTTGCAATAAAGGCATTAAAAAGGAGAAAAGTCTCCTGCCTGTGTTTATTTCACAGTGGTGCTCAGATCACTTTCTCACAGCTGGATTGGAGGTCAGGTGCTGCCATAGGAACAAGCTGACCCTCCCAAGGGCCCCAGCTACTGAGGCCACCCTGTGATAACAATGCAAGGGAGAGGGAAAACATAACTTGTCCCAGTCTCTCTGCAAGCCTCTCAAGTCCCTGGGCCTTACCCGGGTCGGCAGAGAGTGGGGGGGGTGACCCCACCACGGCCGACTGCGGGGAGACACTCTCTGTGCCCCGAGGGTGCTGAGGGCACTCAGGCTGGTTGCCTTCGCTGCAGCAGAGACGACCGAGACGTCGGTGGAAGAGGAAAGGGGCCGACTCCCAGCAGGGGATATTCCAAGGTTTTATTAAGGAGTCCCGAGGGAGCTCCTATACCTCAGGGGGTCCTCCTGCCGAGAGCGCTGGGGGACGTTCGGAGCTTACATTTAAAGGGGGGAGGAAACTAACATAGATAAAATCCTACTGACCAATAGGTATCTCTGGGGGATGGGTGCTGGGGGGACAGACATACAAAGCAGAGTATGGGGCAGGACTTGGGGGGTTGACCCTTGGCCCCTGGCTAATCACTCGACAACTTGGACCGAAACTTCTCGGTAGGGGGCTGGGATGCCGAGGTGACTGGCAGAGAGCCAGGGTGGGGGTTTTGGAGATCTTATCCCAGGAAAGGGATAACACAAAAGGAGGGGGGGGGGTGCAGTCTGGGATAAACCATTTGGGAAAAACATGGGAATACAAAACCAACTACTTCAAGGTATTACAAAATATAAGAACGCACTACAACATCTCCCTCTTTTCGTTTAAATAAAAAAGGAAGAGGCACCTAAACATTAAATTTCAGCTCGGAGTGCTATCAATCATCAGCAAACCAAGGCTGTTTTGTAAATTCTGCAGAGGTTTCTGTCCCTTCCTCAGAAGAGGTGGGAACAGTCACCTGATTGACCTCTAAAGGGGAAATAGCTTTCGAGATCAGTTTGGTCACGATGCTCTTGATGATTCCAAAACTGATCAAAATAACAAGAAGAACAAGCAAAACTAAAAATACAGATTTCAAAATGGATTTGACCCAGCCCGAGAGTCCCCATCCCTGAAAGAGTCCATCCATCCAGTCCGCTGTCTCTTGCTTGATGTCTTGGACCATTTGTTGCATCTTCCCGATGATTTTGTGGACATTTTCAGCTTTGGATGACAGATTCAGGCAACAGAGACCTTCAAACTCCTCACAACGATGATTATGTAGCAGGAGGAGAAAATCAATTGCAGCCCGATTTTGTAGGGTGGCTTGCCTTGTTGTTTCATCGTCTGCCAGGAGGTCTGAAAGTGCAGCTGATGTAATATTGGCCTGTTTAGCAACCCAACACTCTAGATGTGATAATTCGCCTAGAGCCTTAGCTGCAGACACCCATGGCAAAAACACGGTGATCGCAACTCCTTTTGGTTTGGACCAATGTACAATTTCAGAATCGCAATTTGGGTCCAGATTCTTTAAATCTCTCTTTTTGCGGGCCGAATTGCGGGTGTTGGTTTTGGTTCGCCAATCCATAATTTGGGTTTTGTTGGGTGTAAACAGGCTCAGCTTTCCAATGGTGCATGGACCTCCGATTAGACGAGAGGGGATGCCTGCCCATGCCCTGTCCCCGCAAATGAGGAAAAACCCCTTAGGAAGGGCACGGGGCTTATTATCAGGGGTAGAAGGTATTCCTACTTGGGAAATTTTCTTACACCAAATTTTTGCTGTATAATTCACTTTAAACTGTTTGACTTCATGGTACAAATCTACTTGATCTTTTGGTGTAAACGTAAACTGAACACAATAGAATGCCTTGGCAGAACCAAGGAGTTCAAATTCTTGGGGTTCTTTTTCTGCTACTGCTTGTCTATCAATTAATTTTGACCAAGGGGATAACGGATTATATACTGGGGGAAGGGGAGCAGCTAATGTTGGCGGAAATTCATCATATTTAGATGGGATCCCCACAAGGCAAGTGGACATCGGGTCAGACACAGAAGAGGCTGACAGGCAAATGTGGTCTTGGTTGAGGACTCTGGCGAGGGTGGTCCACACATTTGCTTGGGGCTGTGGAACAATCCACATCTGACCTGGATGGACGGCTGTCAACAGAAGCAACGGAAGGATGGGGCTCATTCTGATGACACCAGGGCTGAGTTCAGACCAAAGGAAAACACTAAAACTGAAAATAAAAAATGTTAGGGATGAGGTCCAGGTAACAACAATTTAACTTTAAAGAGTCTGACGGCGCTTCCTCCTCCAGCAGGCACTGGCTACCTGTGTTGCAGCTTTGTCCTTTGACACCTTAGGAATGTACGGTCTCACCCACCTGGAGGGGATCCATCTCAAGCCTGAGGGAGTGGATACGCACGCATACCCCCTACCCCAGACTACGAGCTCATGGGGCCCCTCTATTTTCCAAGTTTCAGGGTCCTTTATGAGGACTGGCGGACGCACTTTTAATTTGTGCTGACTGTTCTCGTTAAAATGTCTTACAATAGGTGGGTTAAGGTTTTCAAAGGTACAGTTCAAAAAGTTCAGTGTGAACAGCGCTTTGGACAGCTGGATTTGAGGGGTCTCTGTTTTCATCACTTCACGTTGCCGGTGAAGAACCTTTTTTAGGTTCTGATGGGCTCTCTCCACCACAGCTTGGCCTGTCGGGGAATAGGGGATGCCTGTTTTGTGTTCTATTCCCCATTGCTGCAGGAAGCTCTGAAGGTCTTTGGACTTGTACGCTGGGCCATTGTCTGTTTTGATGACCTTAGGGATTCCTAATGTGGAAAAGGCTTGCATGAAATGCTTCTTTACCTCACTGGCCTTCTCCCCTGTGTGGGCAGAAGCATAGATGGCACCAGAAAAGGTATCCACGGAGACGTGGACATATTTAAATCTGCCAAATGATGGGATGTGGGTTACATCTGTCTGCCACACTTCGCAGCTCTGCAAGCCCCTAGGGTTTGCACCTGCACTTAAGGCAGGTAGTGACTGATTTTGACAAGAAGGGCAGGTGGCTACGATGGCTTGGGCTTGTTTGTGCTTCAGATGGAATTGTCGGACCAAGGCAGGTGCATTCTGATGAAAAAATTGATGACTGATCTTTGCTTGTTGGAATACCTCTGGGAGCGGGGCCATCTTGGCTGTAGCCGCAAGGGCATCAGCTTTCCGGTTACCTTCTGCAATGAACCCCGGCAGGTCTGTGTGTGACCTAACATGCATCACATAGAATGGGTGTTCTCGGCAAGAAATTATTCTTACTAACTTAGAAAGTAGTTCATATAAAGGAATGTTGGAAACTTCTTGCAACACAGCATTCTCTGCCCTAGACACTACACCTGCAACATAAGCTGAATCAGTGACTACATTTAAAGGCTCAGGAAACTTCTCAAAAGCTCTGACTACAGCGGCCAACTCAGCAATTTGGGGTGATCCTTCCACCTTGGCAATATCTGCCTCCCACTGTTGAGTTTGGGGATCTTTCCAAGTTACCACTGACTTGTGAGACGCACCAGACGCATCAGTAAAAACTGTCAGTGCTTTTAGAGGTGTCCTGCTCTGAATACTTGTCAGTGATAATGAAAACTGAACATCTGAGTTGAAAATTTTGTGGGCCGGTCTGTGAATTGAAATTTGGCCTGTGTAGCTATCTAGGGCTAATTGCAAGGCTTCATTCTCTTGATAAAATTGCTCTAGCATTGCTTGAGACAAATGGCCTGATTTCAGGTTTAAGGGAATGTAAATGCAGTCAAAGTCACACCCTGCCAATTCTCTGATCCGTATCCTTGCTTTCCGGATCAATTCTGCCATCAGCTCTTGTGGCATTGTCATCCTTTTTGACCTGTTGTGACTGAGAAAGACCCACTCTATAATTAAGAGGGGATCTTTCTTGACCTGGTCCTTTTTCTTTGCCTGGACAGTTTCCCACTGAAAAATCATACCATGGAGATGTGGCAGTTTGCCTAAGATGATAAATTTGAAGGGGAGACCCTGCTGGCACCTGTGGGCCTGTCTAGTAGACATGATTTCCTGAACTTTCTCCAGTGCGGTTTTCGCTTCCTGGGTGAGGGTCCTAGGAGCACTAAGGTCATCTCCCCCTTTTAACAAATTGAAAAGGGGGGCTAGGTCTTCGGTGGAAATGCCTAGCCAAGGTCTCACCCAATTTAAGGATCCACAAAGTTGATGGAGATCCGCTAAGGTTTTGATATCATGTTTGATAGTCAATTTTTGCGGCACAATGGTCCGCTTTCCAATTTCAAGGCCCAGGTACTTCCAAGGTGGCATCTTTTGAATCTTTTCTTCTTGGAGCTCGAACCCTGCAGCAACCAATGCATTGATTGTCAGGTCAAGTGTGTGAGTAAGCATGTCATCACTTGGGGCACACACCAGGATGTCATCCATGTAGTGCAGGATGATGGAATCTCCTGCAGCTTCACGGACTGGAGACAACAAGGAAGAGACATACCTCTGGCAAATCACAGGGCTCACTTTCAGTCCCTGAGGGAGGACGGTCCAATGGTATCTCTTCATTGGGGCCTCCAGGTTAATGGTGGGAACCGAGAAGGCAAAACGCGGAGCATCGTCAGGATGTAGGGGAATGTGAAAAAAACAATCTTTGATGTCAATTACAGCTAAAGACCAATTTTGTGGAAGCATGCTTGGTGAGGGCATTCCTGGTTGTAGGGACCCCATGTCCTCAATAACATTGTTGATTTGACGGAGGTCATGGAGTAGTCTCCACTTGTCTTTGTTTGGTTTTTTAATGACAAAGACAGGCGAATTCCACGGCGACGTGGTCTCCACAATGTGACCTTTTTCTAACTGCTCTTGTACAAGTTCTTCAAGCGCCTTTAATTTGGTTTTGTTGAGCGGCCACTGAACTACCCTTATTGGAGTATCAGTTTTCCAAATCAATTTTTGGGCGTGGCGCACCTCAGCGACCGCTCCCCGAAAAACCTGCGGGTTTTCTGGGATGTCAATTGTGGTTCCCCATTGAACCATTAAATCTCTGCCCCAGAGGGGCTCTGTGTAGTCTAAAACAAATGGGCGAATGGAAGCTATTTTGCCATTGGGTCCCTCAATTTGAACAACGTTTTTTGACTGTCTTGCCAATTGAATTCCCCCTACACCTTGCACGTGTCCTGCTACGTTTTGCAATTCCCAGTGTGATGGCCACTCTTTAGATGGAATAATCGTGACATCTGCTCCAGTATCTAAAAGTCCTTGTATGGACTTGTACTCACCACCACGGTGCAACCCACATGATAGCTTGGGTTTTTCTTTTCCCAATACCCGAGTCCAGCAGACATTGGGAAGGAGTTTACCTCTGAGGGTGTCTGCTTGCTCCTGGTCCCATGGAGGCTCAGGTACTGGGATGGCTTGGGCTATGATTTGGCCTTTGGGCAAGTACACGGGTGGATGAGTACAGTGAAGCCATATGACAAATTGTTTCGGGTCTGATGATATGAGACCCGGAGGAATAATAATTTCTTGGGGTGTGTGTTTTGTGTCCCCAAGGACGACATACTTACTGTGACGCTTCTGGCAAAGCTGTGTCCAAGTACCTGGTTGTTCAGGGTTAACAGATATGAAATGCCAGTTAGTGTCTCTGAGATGAAGAGGTTCAGTCAACGCCAGCCTGTAAGGATTATGTGAAGAGTCAGTGGTTAAAATTGGTCTGGGATTATTCCAAGGAAATGAATGTTCTGTTTTGTTCAAAGCCAGTGCCTCGCTTGGCACCGATACATCTTTTACACTAGATTTCTTTTCCCTCCCCCGTACTTGAATTGAGCCCACCCTATTTTTGTCATAGCGCTGGGGAAAGGAGCGCTCTTTACTCAGTTTTTTGAGAGGTGGTCCTTTGGGGAATTCTGGTTCTTAAGCATATTGTATTTAAAGTCTAAAAACTGCTTTTTCAGAGGGCAGCCAGGCATCCAATGCCCTAACTTCCCACAAAGATGGCAAGGTCTATTAGAGCTGGAGATTCTCTCTTGTGGCATCGTGACATGCTGGAGCTGGCTGGTGAATGATGGCTCAGGGGTTTCCACTGCAGCAATCCTTCTCTGTGGTTTTGGTCTCTCATCGTGGTCAGCGAGGGTAATGGTAACTTTCCTCTCACACACTTCAAGCATGGCCTGCAGCGTAGGCGTTGGGTCAAGAGGCAGGCTGAGGATAGCAGCTTTGCACTTCTCATTGGCATTTTCTTTAGCAATCTCGGTGAGGATTTCCATCCTGGCTCCTTCATTCTGAACTTGCAATTCAACAGCTTTTCTCAACCTTTCCACAAAACTCAAAAAGGACTCAGATGGAGATTGTGTTATTTTCAAATAATTTTCAATTGGAATACTAGGACGGAGCCCAAAGAAAGCTTTCTCAGCTGCTCTAGCACCTTCTCTGAAAGCCCTTGTGGGAATGCTTTCTGCCTGGATCACACTGTCTTCCCAACCTCCCTGTCCACAGAGGTGATCGAGGGATAACATATTACCATAAACATCACGAGCAGTAGCTTCATCAGCCCACAGAGCTGGTAAAATTGCTCTCAATCCTTTTTGCCATGCAACTTCCCACAAGAGATATTCAGAAGAGGATAACAGGCAGGAAAAAAGGTGTTTTATATCAGCAGGGGTTAAAATGTGAGCAAATAATGTAGCTTTAAGGAGCCCTCTAAAATATTCACTTGATCTCCCAAAATCTTTTTGGGCTTTGGCTAGTTCTTTAACAGAATCAACAGAAAGGGGGCTATAATTTGGCTGGAATGCCCCGTTTAAATCAGGGATATATGAGACAGGGGCAGCAGAAAAGGACTGTCCTGTTTCCGGGTTCTGACTCCCAGCGACAGCGTCTCTTGTTACACTGGTCTGAGCGCCGGAGGGCGGGCCGTGGGGGGGGCGGAGGGAGCCCGCGGCGGGCGGGCAGAGCTCTGAGGGGGCGGGGGCGGCCGGGGCCAGAGCGGGAGGGGCGGCCGGGGCCGGGGTGGGAGGAGCCGGAGGAGGGGCCGGGGGAGGAGACGGGGGAAGGGCGGGAGGGCGGGTTTCGGGGGCGGGGTGCTCCGAGCAGAATGGGTTGTTGGGAGAGCGAAAGGGATTATGGGAAGGCGAGGAAACCACCATTGCCACGTGGTGTCCGCCATTATGGTCCGGGGAAGTTACCGGGCGCGTCTCAGGGGTACCAAGTCGGGCACAAAGGTTGTGAGACACGGTATTATAACTTGTGGAAGCAGGGGGGAGGGTAGGATTTCGGGAATTCAGGGCAGAAGTGTCCGGGTTGGAGACAGGGAACCTCGGGGGGGGAGCAGGGATTTGTGCAGGGGCTGGGGGTGGGGGGAGGTGAGTGGAGGAGGGAGAACCGAACTCGGAGGGGGGTAGATCGGGTTTTTGGGAAACAGAGATATTGAAACTGTTGCCGGATGGCTGTTCTTGCATCTTTAAATTAAATTTTACAACATTTCTTATCTGCAGGGCTAAAAAAGCAAATTTTGACGGAGATATGTCTCCTGCTTTCCCTGCCTTCAATAATTCACTACCAATTTTGTCCCAAAAAGCCAAATCACTGAGATTTTCAGTGGACACGTCAGGGAAGTGAAGGAAAAGCCATCTGACGAACTGTTTAACATCTGTTTTTGAAAATCGGATTTTTTCACTCTTAAGAATGTTTAAGAGATGATAATAGACACCCTTGTGAGATACAGAAAGCCTAGCACCCATTTTGGCTCTGATTTTAAATTTGTATCTCAAATTTCAGCAACCCAGGTGGGGGGGGGGAGGAGAAAAGCCTACAGCTGGCAGTCTGCCCACAATAGAGAGAAAAAAAAATTCAGCCCTCCGCGGCGGGGCTGGGAACAAAGGGCAGGGAAACACCCCCTCCCAAAGAGGGGAGAAACAAGAGAAGGGTAAAACTTACCAATCCAACTGCAGGAGAGGGGAACGAAAAAGCCTGGGATGTTGATTTCCACCTGAAGCTGACTTCTTGGGGTACATAAGAAGCTCCCAGCTTCGTCCACAGGAGAGCAACTCACTAAAACGGAGTGTGTTCTTCCGAGGTAGCTTGCCGGCCAAAGGCTTATCGAACAGACTGAAAGTATGTCCGAGCCCCTTTCCGTGGGCTCCTGGAATGGTTCCAGAGCCCCACGGCTGGGCGCCAAGCTGTCCCAGTCTCTCTGCAAGCCTCTCAAGTCCCTGGGCCTTACCCGGGTCGGCAGAGAGTGGGGGGGGTGACCCCACCACGGCCGACTGCGGGGAGACACTCTCTGTGCCCCGAGGGTGCTGAGGGCACTCAGGCTGGTTGCCTTCGCTGCAGCAGAGACGACCGAGACGTCGGTGGAAGAGGAAAGGGGCCGACTCCCAGCAGGGGATATTCCAAGGTTTTATTAAGGAGTCCCGAGGGAGCTCCTATACCTCAGGGGGTCCTCCTGCCGAGAGCGCTGGGGGACGTTCGGAGCTTACATTTAAAGGGGGGAGGAAACTAACATAGATAAAATCCTACTGACCAATAGGTATCTCTGGGGGATGGGTGCTGGGGGGACAGACATACAAAGCAGAGTATGGGGCAGGACTTCGGGGGTTGACCCTTGGCCCCTGGCTAATCACTCGACAACTTGGACCGAAACTTCTCGGTAGGGGGCTGGGATGCCGAGGTGACTGGCAGAGAGCCAGGGTGGGGGTTTTGGAGATCTTATCCCAGGAAAGGGATAACACAAAAGGAGGGGGGGGGGTGCAGTCTGGGATAAACCATTTGGGAAAAACATGGGAATACAAAACCAACTACTTCAAGGTATTACAAAATATAAGAACGCACTACAACAATAACTCTACAGCTGCAAAACTTCTCTTAACATATACTTAATATTTGCCCCTTACTTGGGAGAGTCCACCATGGCATAACTGATCTGTAACAAAGATATTGACCCTTGTTCTGTCACTGCAAGATCTGTGAGAAAATAACTTTGACCACTGTTTCCATTTACAAAAACCACGTTGAGGACCCAAAAATCTCCCAAGATGGGGTTGGGAGGCCTCACCACATAACCAGGATGTAGAGGCTGATGGCTCTGGGCTCAGTTGTGTGCAGACTGAGGACAGGAGTAGCCTGAAAGGAATTGGAGGGTGGTTCCACAGATGCTGGAGTTTTTCTTCATTGTATGAAACAGGCAGAGAAAGAAAGAATGGCACCAAGGGTGTGGAGTGCCCCCGCCCCAGGCGGCGGGGATTCTACCCAGACAGAGAGCATCGGGCGAGGGGCGTGATTTAACAAAGATTCCACCCCTCCACCTGTGGGGCGTGGCCCTGCTAGCCCGGGAAAAGACACTCCACCCCATCTGGTCAAAATAGGAATGGCCCCAGAATGTTCTTCCTTTCCTGTGCCCTCATTGCTTTAAATTCTACTGCAGTGTCCCCGCCTTATTTTTTCCCATTGGTTTGCTCCTTGATCCACCCCATTGCAGTCCCCTGCTCCTCCTGCTATTGGACCCTGACCCTAAACTCCACCCCTACCCTGTCATGTAAAACCCATGACCCGACCCCCGCCCCTCATTTCTTGTCTTGTTCCCTGGCACAATAAAGGGTCCTGGATTTTGCTAAAGCCGGACCCATCCTGTTGCATTCCTGTCCCTGTTGGTCACCGGTGGCTGCCTGAGGTCTGGGACTCCGGGGCCGGGGGAGTTGTTGTGCCCCTCGCTGGGGCAGAATGCAGCACAAGGGCAGCTGGGGAGGCCCAGAGTGGCACAAGGAGAAAGGAATTTCCCTGTCAGGGCAGGGCTGTGGTGCAGCACGTCCCCAGCAGGAGCCTGGAGCAGCCCAAGGCTTTGTGTGGGCAGGCAGGGGCAGGCAGGAGGCAGAGCTGCCAGCAAAGGAAGGGCCCAGCCAGGTGGGGCAGCCGGGGGATGCCGAGAGCCTGCAGGGACAGAGGCCAGGGCAGGGACACCGTAGGACAGCCTGGGCTGCACAGGGCACAGGGATGGGCAGCAGCTGCAAGACAGCCCTGCCAGAGACAACTTGGGCAGCACCTTGGCCATGGCTGCTGGCCCTGGGCCTGAGCCGTGAGGAGGGGACAAGTGACCCTTGCAGGCCTGGGGCCTCATGGCCTCCTTGTCCCTGCTCAGCAGCCTGGCAGGGGCCGCCCCATGCTCCTGCCCTTGGCATTGCCCATCCCCACATGCCAGTGCCCATCCCGGGAAGAGCCTGAGCAAGGAGGGAGGGACAGGATCTGCCTGGCCAGGGCTGGGGCTCAGGCCTTGGCCCTTTGCATTCCTGAAACACATCCAGGTTTGCTCAGCACCAGAGACACCTTTGCCTTGCTTGTCCCCAGCTGTCATCACTGCCTCCGGTGTTCTGCTCTCCCTGGAACCTGGGGACACTTTCTCAGTCCTGTCCCTCACAGGGTTCTATTTAAAGTACAAGAAACTTCAGTATTTCAATCTCCCTTTGAGTTCTTGAGAAGTCTTTGAGCCCACTCTGAGGGACTGGCTCTGATGCAAAGAGCACCAAAGCCCCAGAGGGTCATTGAAGTCCTGGTGCTGTGTCTGTGCTGCTGAGCTGGGCCGGGCTCCTGGCCCAGAGGCAGCTCCTGGCAAGGGCAGCAGAGCTGCAGAGAGACAGCTCTGGCCAGGAGCAGCTCCTGTGCACAGCCCAGCAGGGCTGGGGCACTGCCAAGGCCCCTCAGGGACACCAGCAGGGAACAGACAGAGCTCCCAGGGGCTCAGCACTGGCAGGGGCTGTGGCATGTCCCAGAGGGGGCTGTGTCACAGTGGCACCTCTGTGGCTGTGTCACAGAGGCACAGAGCAGCTGGGATGTCAGCAAGGGGCTGTGTGACAGCACAGAGTGGGTTCTGTGAGATCACAGATTGGGCTATGACATCACAGAGTTTGTTGTGTGAGGTCATTGAGCAGCTACAGCATCATAGAGGAGCATCAGGGAGCAGAATGGGCCCTCTGTTATCCAGGAGGAGGCAGTCAGAGAACTGCTGAGCTGCTTGGATGTTCATAGATCCCTGGGAGCAGATGGGATCCAACCCAGGGTGATGAGGGAGCTGGCAGCTGAGCTTGCCAAGCCAGTCTCCATCATTTACCAGCAGTCCTGGCTCCCTGGTGAGGTTCCAGATGACTGGAAGCTGCCCAATGTGACACCCATTCACAACAAGGGTGGGAAGGAGGATCCTGGTAATTATAGGCCAGGCAGCCTGACCTCAGTACCCGGTAAGGCAATGGAACAGTTTCTAGTGAGTGTCATCAGCCAGCACTTCCAGGATGGCCAGGGGATCAGAGCCAGCCAGCAGGGGTTTAGGAGGGGTAGGTCGTGTTTGAGCAAGCTGGTCTCCTTCTATGACCAGGTGAGCCTCCTGGTGGATGCAGGAAAGGCTGTGGGTGTTGTGTGCCTGGACTCCAGCAAGGCCTTTGGCACTGTGTCCCCCAGCACACTCCTGGAAAAGCTGCAGCCCAGGGCTGGGACAGGAGCACTCTGTGCTGGGTTCAGAACTGGCTGGCTGGGCCCAGAGAGTGGTGGTGAGCGGTGCTGCATCCAGCTGGGGCCAGGCACCAGTGGTGTCCCTCAGGGCTCTGTGCTGGGGCCAGCTCTGTTCAATATTTCTATTGGCACCATGGATGAGGGGCTTGAGTCTTTCATTAGTAAATCTGCAGATGACACTAAGCTGGGAGCGTGTGTCCATCTCCTGGAAGGTAGGAGGGCTCTGCAGGGAGACCTGGAATGGTTGGAGGGATGGGCAGAGTCCAATGAGATGAAGTTAATTAAGTCCAAGTGGCGAGTCCTGCATTTTGGCCACAATAACCCCTGCAAGGCCAGAGGCTGGGGACGGTGTGGCTGGACAGTGCCCAGGCAGAAAGGGACCTGGGGGTGCTGGTTGGCAGCCAGCTGAACATGAGCCAGCAGAGTGCCCTGGTGGCCAAGAGGGCCAAGGGCTCCTGGTGTGGATCAGGAACAGTGTGGCCAGCAGGAGCAGGGAGATCATTCTCCACCTGTACCCGGCTCTGGTGTACCTGGCATTCTTGCCTCGTACTGGCACCGTACCTTGAGTGCTGTGTCCAGTTCTGGGTGCCCCAACTTAGGAGGGACATGGAGGGGCTGGAGCGTGTCCAGAGAAGGGCAACAAGGCTGGGGAGGGGTCTGGAACACAAATCCTGTGAGGAGAGGGAGCTGGGGTTGTTCAGTCTGGAGAAAAGGAGACTCAGAGGTGACCTTACCACTCTCTCCACCTTCCTGAAAGGAGGTTGTGGTCAGGTGGGGGTCAGTTTCTTTCTCCAGGCAGACACTGACAGATGCAGAGCACACAATCTTAAGCTGCACCAAGGGAAATATAGGTTGAATATTAGGAAGAAGGGTTTTCACAGAATGTGTGATAAAGTCCTGGATTGGTTTGCCCGGGGAGGTAATGGAGTCACCATTTCTGGATGTGTTTATAAAAGGCTGGATGTGGCACTCAGTGTCATGGTTCAGTTGAAGTGCTCGGGCATGGGTGGGACTTGATGCTCTTGAAGGTCTCTTCCAACCCAGTAATTCTCTGATTCTGTGATTCTGGAATTTGATGATCCCATTGGGTCCCTCCCAGCTCAGCCCCTTCTGCAATTGTCATCCTTTGGCTCAACCTTTGTGTTCCCTCAAGGTGCTGGCAGAGCTGTTGGGGACAGGGCAGAAGTGGGGCAGCCCCAGCGTTGCCCTGTGTGTGACACCCCATTGGTGACAGCCCCAGTGTCCCCTGTGTGTGACACCCAAGCGGTGACAGCCCCAGTGTCCTCTGTGTGTGACACCCCATTGGTGACAGCCCCAGTGTCCCCTGTGTGTGACACCCCATTGGTGACAGCCCCAGTGTTCCCTGTGTGTGACACCCCATTGGTGACAGCCCCAGTGTCCCCTGTGTGTGACACCCCATTGGTGACAGCCCCAGTGTTCCCTGTGTGTGACACCCCAGCGGTGACAGCCCCAGTGTCCCCTGTGTGTGACACCCCAGCAGTGACAGCCCCAGCGTTCCCTCCCTGCAGTCGCTCCAAGGGAAGCGTCCAGAGCCGCGTCCAGTCCATGGAACTGAGCGGCCACTGCCCACCCCGGCCTGGGCTGATGTGGATTCCTCTGCACACAGCTCGGGGAAGGTCCCCCTGGCCACCTGCACAGTTCCACAGACAAGTGTCAGACACAGTCACAGAGCTCTGCCCAGAGCTTCTAGGAAGAGATAATTAGAAAAAACTCCAAAACCATATAAACCAAAAAATTAAAAAAAAAAAAAACACAAGAAATGAAAAACCAACAAAAAACCAAACAAAACCATATGAAAACAAAAGAAACCCCAGCACCCTAACCAAACAACCAAACCAAAAACACAACACAAACAAACCAACCAAAACAGAACAAAGGATAAAAAACCAAATCAAGCCAAACCAACCAAATAAACAAAAAAACAAATCAAGAAAAAGAGAACTCCCCCCCAGTAGAGCTGTTCCATCCTTCAGTTGTCACACTTGCACTCACACAAGACCTGGGGCTGCAAAAAAAGAGAATTGATTCGGCACGTTTGCAGAAAAAGCAGGTTTAGGACAGGCTCTCAGCAGAACTGTTCTCAGCTGAGCCAAAAAGGCCCCTTTGGCAGCTGCAGGGCCATTGGAAACGCAGACTCTCAGCCCACAGGGCAGGAAAGGGCTCTGAGTTCCCCTCCCCTGACACTAAACCCTGTTCCCAGGCTGCTTCACACTCCGGATTCTGCTGGAGGACTGCACAGAGCTGAGAGTGGCCTCTGGCTTTTCCATGTTGTGTGTCCTAAAGCTGCCTGGGAGAAGAAATTTCGGGTCAGCTCCGCTGGCACAATCCCTGCTGGCACAGGACACAGCCCCAGGAAGGGCTTTGCGTGCCGAGGCTTTGCTGCAGGCAAGAAAAGCTCCTGGCTCAGGGTCACCTTTGCTGCTCAGCCAGAGCCCCGAGTGCCCCAGCAGCAGCAGAGAATGGCAGCAGTGCCACGGGCAACCATCACCATTGCATGGCAACCATCCCCAGCCCCTGTTGCTGTGGTCAGTTTCCATGGCAACCATCACCAGCCCCCTGTTGCTATGGTCAGTTTCCATGGCAACCATCCCCATCTCCCTGTTACTATGGTCAGTTTCCATGGAACCATGCCCACCCCCTGTTGCTATGGTCAGTTTCCATGGCAACAATCCCCATCTCCTTGTTATCACAGTCAGTTTCCATGGCAACCATCACCAGCCCCTGTTGCTATGGTCAGTTTCCATGGCAACCATCAGCAGCCCCTTGTTGCTCTTGTCAGTTTCCATGGCAACCATCCCCATCTCCCTGTTGCTATGGTCAGTTTCCATGGCAACCATCACCAGCTCCCTGTTGCTATGCTCAGTCCCTCAGCAGCTCCATGGAGACCCCATGCCAGGGGTGGTTGCCATGGAGACCAGCTCAGGCCTGCACCCAGAGCCCGTTGCCATGGCAACCATTGGCAGTCCCATCCCCAGGCTCATGGGATCCCAGAAGCACAGAATTGGCTGAGCTGGGAGGGACCCATCAGGATCCTCCAGTCCAACTGCTGGCCCTGCACAGGACACTCCAACAATGCCAGCCTGGGCCTGGCAGCGCTGGCCAAACGCTGCTGCAGCTCAGAGAGCCCTGGAGCTGGGACCCTTCCCTGGGGAGCCTGGCCAGGGCCCCAGCAGCCTCTGGGCAAAAACCTTTTCCTGACATCCAACCTGAGCCTGCCCCGACTCAGCTGCAGCCGCTCCCTCCACTCCTGCCCCTGGGCACCAGAGGGAAGAGGTTCCCACAGCCCCAGCCAGGGACCCGCTCCCAAGGCTGTTGCCATGGCCACCAGGGCTGGCACCAGCTGGGATGCTCGGTTTCCACCTGCTGGGGTTCAGGAACGGGATTCCTCAAATTCCTGCTCCTGCTAAAACCGCGCTGCGCTCGCTGCCCTCCCACCTCCCATGGAAAGCACAAAAGACAAAGATCCCAGGCTGGGATAAGAACAATTTCCTGGGAACAGCAACGAGATAAAGAACAAACAGGAACAGAAATAATATTGGTAACAGATGGGATAAGAAAAGCTATTTGCAGGGAAAACTACATCACCACCCACTGGGTCTTCCCGGCCACGTATTCCCTCCTGTCTGGAAAGGACACCTTTCTTCTCAGGGAGAGAGAGAGTCCCTTTCCTGCCCCTGGCAATGACCTGAGGTGGGAGTGACTGTAATGACACGGCCATGGCCAGACCCTCATGTTCTTCCATCTCCCATCATGACACTGGCAGGGGCAGGAAAAGGGACAGGGGTCTTCCCAGCATGGATCACAGGGAACATGGATCACCAGAGCTCTTCCCAACGTGCGTCCTCCAATAGGGGATGAAGCTGGAGCAGTGCATGAAGCTCCTCCTTCAGTCGAGTCATTCCAGGGCTTCCCTTACCGGTGCCTCTGTTGGTGTTTGTTCAAGTGAGAGCTCTGGCTGAAGCTCTTCCCACACTCAGAGCACTTGTAGGGCCTCTCCCCGGTGTGGATGCGCCGGTGCCTGACGAGGGTGGAGTTGTGCTTGAATCCCTTCCCACAGTCAGGGCAGCGGAAGGGCCTCTCCTCAGTGTGAATCCGCTGGTGCAGGAGGAGGTGGGAGCTGCTCTGAAACCTCTTCAGACACTCAGGACACTGGTAGGGCCTCTGCCAAGTGTGGATGCACTGGTGGATGATGAGGGTGGAGCTGCAGCTGAAGCCCTTTCCACACTTGCCACGCTTGCCACACTCCTAAGGCCATTCCCCAGTGTGGATCATCTGGTGGCAGATCAGGCTGTTGCTCTGCCTGAAGCTCTTCCACACTCCAAGCTGCTCATGGGCCACCAGCTCCGAGCTCTGGCTGAAGCTCTGTCCACCTTCCTGGCACAGGGTGGGCCTTTTCTCCTCAGAGCACCCTGGGCTGGGCTTGCAGCCCCTCCTTGTGTGGGATCTGCAGGGATTTTCTGCCCTCTTGCATTCCTGTGCTGAGGAGTCATTCAAAACAGCCTCTTTCATGAGTGGGGATTTGTCCTCCCTGGTGTCCATCCTCAGCTCCTGCCCTGGGGGAGGCAGGACAAGGAGAGGATGGGATTTGCCTCCATGCCAGAGGGAAGGAGATCCTCCCAATGTGTCCCTGGCTGCAGGACGGCATCGGCAGCAGGATTGTCCTGCAGCCAGGGCCCGTGCTGGGCTGGGAGATGGAGCAGGAGAGAGGGGGAAAGGGGCACTGACTTCCTCCTCACCTGCCTGCATGTCCTGGGACATCTTCCTCTTCCTCACAGCCTCCTTCTCCATCCAGCCAAGGTTTGGGAAAGAGAAATCCTGGTTTGGGGAAAAATACAATGGATGAGCACATTGGGTTAGGGGGTTCCTACTGCCCAAGCCCATCCCTAGAAGTCACTGGGAATCTGTCACCCATATAAACCTCCAAAGCACCAAGATTCAGTCCCCCAAAATACACAAATGACCAAGATGCAGCAAAAACACCCAGCCCTCAGTTTCCCCTCTCTGGTCTCTCCACTTTGGGCTCCTGGAGGCCCCCCCTGTCTGGGTTGCTCCAGTTCAAGTTTGTATTGGTGTTCCCCTCTCTGGGCTGCTGGGGCTCCTGGCAATCCCGCAGGTTCCCCTTCTCTGGGCTCACCACTTTGGCATCACAGGCGTCCCAGGGGTCAGCACTGTCCGGGGTCCCTGTTTCAGGCTCCTGGGCTATCCATGGGTCCCCCCTGTCCATGCTCCCAACGTGTCCAGGCTTCTGGAGCACCCCCAGCTCTCGTATTGCCCATTTCTGCTCCCCCAGTGCCGGTTTCCCTGCTGCCCTGCCGGTACCGGGCGATCCCCACGTGGCTCTGGGCTGGCAGTGCAGCCCCTGGCCCGGGCAGATCATTCTGCTCTCTGACACTGTCTACCAACCCAAGAGGACAGTTATCCTGTAGGCAAGCCTTCCCACTAAAGACTGAGGCAAAGAAGGTGTTAAGCACCTCTGCCTTCTTCTCATCTGCGGTTACTAAGTCCCCTCCCACATCTAATAAAGAACAAGGGTTGGTCCTACCCTTCCTTTTGCCATTAATATATTTGTAAAAACATTTTTTATTATCCCTTACAAAATTTCCCAATTTAATTTCATACTGAGCTTTGGCCTCCCTAATTTCTTTCCTACGTGCCCTAGCAACCCCCTTAAATACTTGCTGAGAGACCTGACCCTCCTTCCAAAGATGATACATCCTCTTTTTATTCCTATGTTCCATCAAAACCTCCTTGCCCATCCAGGCTGGACGTTTGCCTCATCAACTCTTCTTTCAGCACACAGGGACAGTCTGTTCCTGTTCCCACAAGATCTCTGTTTTGAAGCACACCCACCCTTCCCAAACTCCTTTGTTTTTAAGGGCTGCTTCCCAAGGAACTCTCTGAATAAGTCTCCTAATCAGGCCAAAGTCTGCCCTCCAGAAGTCCAATGTAAGAGTCTTATAGATGTTCCTCCTGATTTCACAAATATTGGGAACTCTATAATTTCATGCTCACTATGCCCCAAGCGGCCTCCAACCACCACATCTCCCCCCAGCCCATCTCTAATCCCAAACAACAGGTCCAGCATAGCCCCTCCCCTGCTGGGCTCACTCACCAGCTGTGACAAAAAGTTGTCCTCCACACACTCTAAAAACTTGGAGGCTGCCTCTGAATTTTACTTCTCCAGAGGCTTGTTCAGCCTTCAGCTCTTCAGTTCAGGAATTCAGTGCCCCAGAGCTCATTAACATTCAGCACACCTTAACAAGCTGAGCCTCTGGGAATAATCTGATTTACATTTCCAAATCTTTCATGGTTAATGGGACAGATTTCAGAACTGCATTCCAAGTGAATATATTATATTTACAAAGACAGTGAGGAAATATTTTTTGGTCCTGTTTAGGTTTTCCTGTTAATTCATTGATATGTGCAATCTCCAATTGATCCTGAATCCAAGTACCTCCTCATGCATTTGGAATAGATATGAAAATCAAGACCCTTTATGTCTGACAATCAATCAGACTCTGTCCCTACCCCCATCCCACCATTTCCCCCATCCAAGCCCTGGCACTCAGAGCAGCCTTGTGCAAATCTGAGCTCCCTCCAGCCCAGGCTGGACCTGCAGGTTTCAGCTCCTTGGCTCCAGTTCCCCCCTGCTTTCCTTGGAGAAGGAGCTGCCAGAGACCAGAGGGATGTTCATTTATTGTCAGCCAGCAAAGCCAAGGGAAGGCACAGCTCTGTAAAATGCAAAAGTCATTCATTTCCCTGGCTGTGCCCTGCACCTGATCCCCACAGCCTGTCCTGTTTCCTTCATCCCTGCATTGCCAGGCACTTTCTGGGGCAAGGGAGCTCTGCTCTGGCTATGGAGCAAGGTCCAAGTGCCACCATTGGAGTGGGAACCACAACTCATCAGGTTTGTGTCCATTGGGGGTCAGGAACTGGTGGGACTCAGAGGCACAGAAAGTTTCTCTTCAAGGCCAGCAGACCATAGTTGAACAGGACACAATTTAATAACAATCACGCCCCTCCCTGAGCTATGTGCAATGTCCCAGCAGTGTCTGATGAGTGCACCGTCCACAGGTGATTTCCATACTAAAATTAATTTTAGACAAACCTGGTAATAGATATAAACACAATTAAGGTCTTGTATCAGGATGCTCATCCTGGTGTGGGGGCACAACAGCTCAAACAATTCCTGATTTGCAAAGCTGCCAGTGGTGGTTGGAGAAGGGAGGTCAGGCTGCTCTTGGTGTTGAGGAAATGCTGAAAGCAGCCTGACTCATTTCATCTCCTCATGCCCTGGCTGATCTCCCCTCTTTCCCCTCCCACCCATTGGCTTTTGTCTCCCACCAGCCCCCCTGTGAAGAGCCTGGCTCTGTGTTCTCCATCCCCTCCTCGCTGGCACTGCCAGGCAGGGATGAGGAGCCCCTCAGCCTTCCCTGCTCCAGGCTGGACAAGCCCAGCTCCCTCAGCCTCTGCTCACAGCCCAAGGGCTCCAGCCCCACCTTGGAGGCCCTTCCCAGGCCCTGCTCCAGCTGCCAGACATCTTTCCTGCCCTGGGCAACCCAACCCAGGCCACAGTGACCTGGAGAATCCCTGTCCTTGATGTCCTGGTCACACAGCCCTGGCCCCTTGTCCCCTGTCAGGCTCTGGGGTGGATCCTGTGGAACATCCTTTGGTGGAGGCTGTGGCTCCAGGTGGGCAGGGGGATCCCGGGGGACAGGGACCCTGCTGGGCATGGACAGCATTGGACTTGTTGGGAGAAACGGTGAGGGGGAGCTGGGGCAGAGTGAGCAACCCAGTGACCTGACACAGCCCTGCTGGGATGTCACACAGCCCCTCTGGGATGTCACAGCCTCCTCTGGGATGTCACAGCCCATTCTCTAATGTCACACAGCCCCTCTGGGATGTCACAGACCATTCTCTGATGTCACAGAGCTGCTCTCTGATGTCACACCAGAGTCGGTGATGTCATAGTCTGCTCTGTGATGTCAGACCTCTGCCCTGTGATGTCACAGCCTGCTCTGTGATGTCACAGATGCAGTCTATGATGCCACAGCTGCTCGATGACCTCACATGATCCACTCTGTGATGTCACAGCCCACTCTGTGACCTCATGTTACCAGATGATAAATTGTCTCTACCAGCTGAGCTGACCCCTAGAGCTTGTTCTCCACAACCCCAGGCCTGTGGAGACCACACAATGCCCATTGTGTGAGAAGGGGAACTGGAAGTTCAGCAGCCTCAGTGTCCTGCCAGCTCAGCCAGGCCCACGGGAACATTGGGCTCCACGAGCACCAGGGACCAGCAGAGACACCCCCAGGACAGAAGAACACATGGGTTAAGAGGAGGGGAAATATGTTAATGATTTTGGGGAAATGATTACCACATGTGTGAAAAAGAAGAGAAAATCACCAAATTTGCAGATGACACCAAGCTGGGTGTGAGTGTGGATCTGCTGGAGGGTAGGAGGGCTCTGCACAGGGCCCTGGACAGGCTGGAAGCAGGGCCCAAATCCAACAAGGTGAGGTTGAACAAGTCCAGGTGCTGGGTCCTGCACTTTGGCCACAACAACCCCTGCAGCTCTACAGGCTGGGGACAGAGGGGCTGGAGAGAAGCCAGGCAGAAAGGGACCTGCAGGGACAGATGGACAGCAGGCTGGATATGAGGCAGCCGTGTGCCCAGGTGGCCAAGAAGGCCAATGGCTCCTGGCCTGGCTCAGGAATGGTGTGGGCAGCAGGAGCAGGGCAGGGATTGTTCCCCTGTGCTCAGCACTGCTTGGGCAGCACCTCGAGTGCTGTTTGCAGTTCTGGGCCCCCAATTTAGGAAGGACATGGAGGGGCTGGAGCGTGTCCAGAGAAGGGCAACAAGGCTGGGGAGGGGTCTGGAACACAAGAGCTTTGAGGAGCAGCTGAGGGAGCTGGGCTTGTTTATCCTGGGGAAGAGGAGGCCCAGGGGAGACAAGGTGGTGTCAGGGCACAGGTTGGACTTGATGATCTCCTCCATGGCCTGTTCCAGCCTTGCTGATTCTGGGATTCTCTGAAAGAACCCTTGGAGCAGCTGCAGGATGAGCCCTGGGCCTCCTCTTGAGGAGCTCCAGCAGCCCAGGTCCCTCAGCTTCTCCTGGCAGCCCCAAAGCCCAGCCTGTCAGTCGTGCAGAGCCTGTGCAGCTCCTCCTCACTGCCCAGAACAGGGAGCCCCAGAGGCAGACACAGCAGCCCAGATGTGCCCCCCTGGCCTGGGCTGCCTCTGGCAAGGGAGCAGCAGCAGGCACTGCAGGAGCCTGCAGACAATTCCTGCAGCACTTGTAGGATGATCCTGCTGCCCAAGGGACGTTCCCATGGGGCCAAGCCAGGAACTGCAATGGGCAGTGGGGCCAGAGAGGAAAGGGCAACCAGGGATGGGCTGTTTGCAGGGGAGGGAACGGGGGTGGGCAATGGGAAGACATTTGTATCAGGAAGAGGAAAGAAAGCAAAGGTGAAGCAAAGGAAATGCTCAGGGCAGTTTGGGGCTGGCTGCCAGGCAGCCCTGGCTCTGAGCAACAGCGTCTGCAGTGGCACAGGAAACTCCCAGCTGATGGGAACAAACTTTCTGGCTGAGTGCAGAGGCCAGGACAAAGCTGAGTGGTTTCCCTGGTGTCCCCCAGCCCTTGCTGGCCCCAGGGCTGATGGCATTTGTGCTCCCTCAGGTTCATGTCCCCACAGCAACAGCATGGGGGTGCTCCCCCTGCTGTGTGCAATGCAAACAGGGGCTGCTGAGCCAGTGCTGCCGTGTCTGTGCCTGCAAGGATGGGGCACGGGTGTGAGCTGGGGGAGAGGCCAGGGCTGCAGAGGGGGGATGTTGTTGGCAGCTGCATGAGGACGCTCTGGGACGCTGCCCTGGGCTGTGCAGCGCACTGGGCATGGATCAGCCCCTGCTCTGCTGCTCCTTCCCGTCTGCCCCAGGGCTCTTGCAGAGCCCCAGCCGTGCTGTTTGCCCCCAGCCTGCCCACGGCCAGCCTGGGGCTGCTCACGGGGGTTTCTGTGCTGAGCATTGGCCTGGCCGTGTTCTTGAGAGAGCCTGGGCAAGGAGCCTGGAGCCCCCAGGGCCTGGCCTGAGGCGTCAGCGCTGCCCCAGCAGTGCCCATGGCCTGTTCCTGCTGCAGCCCCGGCACTGCCACCCCCAGGGCTGTGCCCGGCCCCGAGAGCACTCAGGCCCTGCAGCAACACCAGGGCCACCAGGGCAGCGGGGCAGGGCCATGGCAGCAGCACTGGCAACACCAAGTGCTGCTGCTGCTGCTGCTGGGCACAGCTGCTGGGCCAGCCCTGATCTGCCCCAGCTCTGCACACAGACATTGCTGCTGCAGCTCCAGAGAAGGCAACAAAAGGGCATCTCTGCAGAAAACTCTGCTGGGAGATCCTTTAGTTCCTTTAAAGGCACCAAGAACTCATTGACACAGTCTGTGGCCACAGGGAAGATGGAGAGAAACAAAATGAGAAATGGCACAAACAATGACATCTCTTTGTGGAAAATATGAAAAAAACTAAAACAAAGAAAAAGAACTGCCAAACTGAAACCAACAAGAAGTATTAAAGATGACTTTAATTACAAGTGATTTGCTGAAATTGGCAAGCAGATGAATGTTCCTGAAAGCATCCAGTCATCAGTCTCCACACTGCAGCCTTGAGCTCCTGGTTCCTCAGGCTGTAGATGAGGGGGTTCAGGGCTGGAGGCACCACTGAGTACAGAACTGACAGGGCCAGATCCAGGGATGGGGAGGACATGGAGGGGGCCTTCAACTGAGCAAATATGCCAGTGCTGACAAACAGGGAGAGCACGGCCAGGTGAGGGAGGCAGGTGGAAAAGGCTTTGTGCTGTCCCTGCTCAGAGGGGCTCCTCAGCACAGCCCTGAAGATCTGCACATAGGAGAAAACAATGAACACAAAACAACCAAATACCAAAGAGGCACTAACTGTGATGAGTCCAACTTCCCTGAGAGTGTTGGAGTGTGAGCAGGAGAGCCTGAGGATCTGTGGCACCTCACAGAAGAACTGGCCCAGGGCATTGCCATGGCACAGGGGCAGGGAAAATGTATTGGCTGTGTGCATGAGAGCATGGAGAAAGGCACAGGCCCAGGCAGCTGCTGCCATGTGGGCACAAGCTCTGCTGCCCAGGAGGGTCCCGTAGTGCAGGGGTTTGCAGATGGACACGTAGCGGTCGTAGCACATGATGGTCAGCAGTGAATACCCTGCTGTGATAAAGAACAGAAAGAAAAAGAGCTGAGCAGCACATGCTGAGTAGGAGATGGTGCTGGTGTCCCGGAGGGAATTGTGCATGGCTTTGTGGACAGTGGTGCAGATGGAGCCCAGGTCGCTGAGGGCCAGGCTGAGCAGGAAGAAGAACATGGGCGTGTGCAGGTGGTGGCCGCAGGCTACGGCGCTGATGATGAGGCCGTTGGCCAGGAGGGCAGCCAGGGAGATGCCCAGCAAGAGGCAGAAGTGCAGGAGCTGCAGCTGCCGCATGTCTGCCAATGCCAGCAGGAGGAAGTGCCTGATGGAGCTGCTGTTGGACATTTGCTGGAGCTGGCCATGGGGACCTGTTCATGGAGAAAGGACAGTGAAGAGTTAGAGGAGATCCCTGTAACCAAAATCAAAGCCATTTCCCATACACTCTCCCCAAAACACACACAGAGACATCCTTTTGTGTTCAAGAGTTCTGTTTTTTTTTTTTTATAAGCTTCCCCACATCTCTTCTGGTGTTTTTGGATATCAGAAACCCTCAGCATTTCTGCTGCACTCAGGGAGAACAGAGCAAGTTCTGTGAGGCAGAGTGATGAGTGGAGACTGAGGAGAGATGGTCTGTCATTGTGACCTGTTCAGAGTTTCTCTGGGCTTTAACCTGTCTCAGGTGGAGGGTGATCACCTTCCCATGCTTCCCCTAAAATGTCACCAGGTAGTGCTGAGAGCAGATGGATCCACCCCAGCCCAGCTGCACATTTGTAGCCAAGGACTCACATTGCTCATTTCACCAACCCAGCAGCATTTTCAGAGTCAGAACACCTCTGCCTTTCCCCATCAATCTCATGACTCAGAGATGCTCTAGGACAGGTTTGCACCCTGGTTTGGAGCTCCCAGCTTGGACTGAAATCTCAGGGAGACTCCCAAGTGTCCTTCTGATGGCATTGGATTGTGGGAGATGCAGCTCCTTCCCTGGCTGCCCTGACAGCATTGCCCAGAGCCGGGCACTGGGGACAGCGTCACCCTGAGCCAGCTGTGCCCCCTCCAGAGCCCCCAGGGCCGGGCAGCTGCTCCCAGCCCTGTGCTCTGCAGAGGGAACTGGGCCCGGGGCTGCAGAGCTGCCCCACGGCTCTGCTGCAGCTCTGCCTGCACAGGAGGGGCTCCACGCCTTGGAGCCCCGGCCCTGAGGGCAGAGGCTTGGCTGGGGCACAGGAGGGAGGGGGCTTGTTCAGAGGGAGGGGCTGCACTGCAGGGGATCCTGTGCACATCTCTAATCTTAGCCTGCCACAGCATTGCTGGGTTTTGTTTTCTCTCCTTCCCTGACCTTCTCTCTGTTTCCTGGAGACTTTCCTCCTGCAGGTGTTTCCCTGTGCCCAATCTCTCCACACCAGCACTCACAGACCCCAAATCTCTGTGCACTCCCTGTACCCCTACAGCCTGTTTGCAGGGCATGGGCTGGGGGCAGGTTCTGTTTGCAGCTTGGAGAAAGGACAGCTCAGACTGAATCCCATGGGTCCAGCAAAGGTGATGCTGGTCCGGCCATGGGCAGAGGAGTGGCTGAAAGCACATTAGGGATCTCCTGTGAACCTATTGATCACTAAAAGTAACAGTTCAGGTGTCTCAGGCACTTGTCAAAATCCATAATCATCCTTTAATATTTATCACCCCTCCCTGCCATTCTCCAATAGTAGGAAACTGAATACAAAGTCTTAGGAAATTTCCTCATTTTTATCAAAATCCTTGTCTTGGGAATATTCTGTGACTGATCAGAACCCCTCAGTACATCAGAGCTTCATGAGCATTTCACCTCCCCTGCACCAGAAATACTTAGAGTTGTACTCACAGAGTCTGCAGGCATTGGGATGTTGCAGCTTCAGGAGATCACTGCAGGAGCTGCAGCTGCATTGTCCTGCAGCCAGAGGTTGCTGTGCCAAGGGCTGGCAGTGATTGTGCCCCAGGCACTTCTCAGCCCCTTCCCAGCCCTGAGTGACTGAAGCTCTCTGTGCCTCTGGGCTGTGCCCGGGCTGGCTGCAGGCAGTGCCCCAGCCCTGCTGGGCTGTGCACAGGAGCTGCTCCTGGCCAGAGCTGTCTCTCTGCAGCTCTGCTGCCCTTGCCAGGAGCTGCCTCTGGGCCAGGAGCCCGGCCCAGCTCAGCAGCACAGACACAGCACCAGGACTTGAATGAGCCCCTGGGGCTTTGTGCTGAGGCCCTGAACATCAGTCCCTGAGAGGGAGCTGAAGAAACCTCTCCAGAACTCCGAGTCAGAATCCAACTCTAAAGTTTCTTTGACTTTTAATGGGTCTCACTGAGGGACAAAATGGAGAAAGTGTCCCCAGGCCCCAGGCAGAGCAGAGAACTGGAGGCAGTGATGACAGGTGGGGACAAAGAGAAGCCAAGTCTGGGTGCCCTGGGGCACAGCAGGGTCTGTGCCACCAAGGGCTGTGAGGAGACACCTTGTCCTGAGGCCCTGGGGCCTCCTGGCACAGCCCCAGCCAGGCTGGGCACTGCCAGCCCCTTGTCCTGCCCTCAGCATCCCCCCCTAGCCCACATCCCAGTGGCCTCAAGGATCTGCTGGAAGGAGTCCCTGGGGAGCCTTGCTCAGGAATGGCCCTGGGGGCTCCTGAATGCTCCCTGCAGGGACTGCAGGTTTTTCAAAGGACTTTGGGTTTTGCTTTTGCCTTGGAGTCTCTGAGAGGTCTGTGCAATCATGGCCCCAATTATCTGCTTTAAGGAGTCCCTTGAGGGCTTTGTACTGACACTCAGTGGGGCTCATTAATACTTTGAGATACTCAAGATTTTTAAGGTAATTTGTGTGGAGGCTGGAGAACTGGCCAAGGAAAAGCCTGCTCTACTCCCCTGGAGGACCAACCCCTAAGCTATAACCTCTGGTTAGGGAGAGCAAAAAGTTCACCCCCAAAATCCTTTGTTGCTTTATGTTGATCCCTTACAACCCATTGGTCCTTCCCCTTTGCTCTGCCCCTGTGCCCTGATCCCATTCACTCTAGTGTTCTATCCTGCCCTTCGAGACCCCAATATAAAGCCCTGCTTTCCCTGCCTGAGTGGCTTTTTGTCCCTGGACCCTTTTGAGGATGAAGCTCAGGAAAGGTTCTCCTTGGAACCCCACACCAAGACCCCGTCTCTCCTCCTGCGTCGCCGGGATCACAGAAGAGCTGAAATCCCTCGGCATGAGCACAGACATTGCCTGTGCCCCGAGGTGTCTTCTTCAAGAAGTTTCTTCGGGAAGGTTGCAGCGCTCTGAGCACCACCTGCCACAACCTGTGGCGCCCAGCGTGCGGCCTCTGCAAAGAGATCCCTGAAGAAGTGTCTCCTGCAGCCTCCCACTGCAGGACAAAAGTCGCTGTTGGCGCAGCCGCTTTCCCCAGGAGAAGCCCTCACCTTTTAGTGGGGGCTGCCCGAAGGGCGACCGGGACCCTCCGAAGACTGAAGAGGCCAAAGAGCTCCCGGAGTAGCGGAGGCCAATTGAGGGGCTGAGCACCTGCCCAGCAGATTTTCATTGACCCAATGGGCAATGGCCCAAAGAGCAACTGTAAGTTATATATATATATGTGTATATATATATATATATATATATATATATTAGGGTCTTCTGTTTTTTCATTTTCCTTTTTCTGCTGGGTGTGGGAACAAAGTCTGAGGATGGGCAACAACCTTAGTCACCCTAAGCTGAGTCCTCCTCAAAGACACGTCTATTCCAAGGTTGTGGGTGCCCTTGTTGATTGGAGAATTTGTTTTTCTAAGGGAAATTGGAAAGCTTTTGTTCATTTTCTTTCCAAATACTTTGTGAATGTTATGAGGGAATTGGTTTTATTGCTTGAGTTTTGGATGTGGTTGGGATCAAGTTATTTGTTTTACAAATGGAGGGAAATTTTAAAGTGGGGAAGTTTTATCCTCTTTTCCATTTCTCCTCTTTTTCATTCTATTTATGATTCAGTTAAACAATCGGGGGAAAATTCAGGAAAAGTTTTTAGTCCCCAGTTCAAAACCACTTCCCCTTCTTCCTGTCCCCATGTACCCAAAACCCTTCCTCACCTGAGGGGCAATGGGCTGGCAGTCGTTGTCACTTGGCCCAGGGTTGCTATCGATCCCCTGACGCCTCCCGATCCCCTCTCTCCCTTTGCCTGGACAGCAAAGCGTCTGCTGCCCTGGACCTTCCCCTCATCCTCCCTCCTGTGCCCCTTTACCCACTTCCCCCTCCTGTTGATTCCCCACTAAACAGTGCCAGCAGCGTATCCAGCCCCACCATTTTCTTGCCTCCATTTCCAAGTTTTCCTGCCCTTACACCCCAAAGCGGCCACCTCCCCACCTCTCCTCCTCCCTTTTCTGTGCCCTCCATTGCACTCGTCTCCCCCCTTCCCCCCATGTTGATGGGTGTAACCACACTGGGACCCCCCATTGGTCAGGAATCCCCTCCCCATCGTGGACCCCATTGCAGTTGTGTATAAACAGGGGAGAAGGACAACATCACCCAGCTCCTGGGACCCCATCCCCTGCAGGGACACCTCCTCAGCAGAATGTGCCCGGGTTGTCCAGAGCCGTGCCCCTGCCCCAGGTGGGGATGGCGAGCTGGCGGGTGCCCTGCTGCTGCACAGACCTGCAGGGACAGCCCCTGCCAGTGCCCATCACCAGCGGAGCACACTGCCCCTGGAGCAGGCAGGTTGGAGCTGGGAGACATCCTGCCCCGTTTGGGATTTCAGGAGGCAGCACCCACTCGGGGTCACAGGCCCATGGACATGAGCACTGGGTGGAGGGAAGATCTAATGTTAAAAGCATCATCCAGGCAATGCTCTTTTGACAAGTTCTGCCCTGAGTTTTCCTTAAGAAGATCTGAAACGTTCAATGTCACCAGCAAAAGCTCCTGCAATGGCTGCAGGCCAGCAGAGCAGGGCTGTCAGCTGTGAAACAAGTGCTGCCACAAGCAGCAGCTCCCCCAGGGCAGCAAATCAAGAGCTGGGAAGGAGCTGATCTGAAGGCCAAACCTCCTTAGCTCCTTCTGAAAGAGCAGGAACAGTTCCTCATTCCAGTGAGGTGGAATGCTGGGCACCACAGCTCCAGGTGAGGACTGGACACAAGTTTGCTCCCACTGAGTGCTGTGATGGGTTCTGCAGGAGCTCTGGGCTCCTGTGCTTGCCAGGCACAATGAGCAGAGAAGGAGCCAAGTGCACTGATGTGGGAAATGGATTTGTAGAAAGTTTTTAGGGCCTAATAGAAGGCCCACACAGTATGAATCTGTTTATAAACCTTGAGACAAGAAATGCTAACTTAAAAATGCCATGGACTAGGACAGATATTGTTGAGAGAGGAATGGAGCAGGAAAAAAGTTTCAAAAGATGGCCTTGCAAATAAGACTTTGGAAAAATAGAGCTATGAAAGATGCATTGTAGAGGGACCCACAAGGAGTAGTTTGAAATAATTGGCTTTAAGGCATCTACAACATGGCGTGGCAAAAGTCTGATAGACCAAGAAACACTTATAATGTATTGTAATTAGGAAATAGTCAGCTTCTGATTGAATTATAACATCTGTATTGTCTCACCCTTCTCATGAGACTGAAAATGGAATACAAGTTTTTAAAACACCTCTCAGTGTCCCCATCTCTAGGTCAAGAAAAGAGTATTATCCAACACACTGACACACCTTTGCCTCGAGCACAACCCAGCCTGGACCAAACACACTGAAAGGTTTCCCCTTTGGGCCATGACTCGAAACGTCAGGTCTGCTGTTTGACAACTCAGGTTGGTTTGGTGTCAAGGAGTTTCCCTCAGAAATACTGGGTTTGTCTTCCTCTGTGCCTTCCCCTCAGCAGCCTTGGGGATGCTCCTGTGTGAAGCCATCTGTCTCACACACAGTTTGAGACAACTTAAAACAGGATATTGTGCAATAAGTCATCTCCTCTAAAGTGTTCCCGCAATCCCTTTCCAGCAATAGGAAATTGGTACTAATAGATGAAAGTGGAAAAACCCCAGCAGTTTATTAACAAACAGAATCCCCCCATGACACACGTTCCAAGAAGGCGCCGGGTTCTCTCTCGGGAAGAACAGGAGCTGTCACGGAGCAGTTCCAGCAGCTGATGGAAGCTCGGTGGCTCGTGCGGCGTCGACTTTCTCCCATGGCAGAGCTCCATGGAACGGTCAGGGCAGGGGAAGCAGCTGGGCTGGAGCCCCTCGCTGTCTTTTCTCCCCGGCGTGGCTCAGCTCACAGACTCTCGGGCTGGGAGCGGGGCCGCTCCGCTTCTGCCGGCACCATGTCCCTGGGCTTGGACAAACAGTTTTCTGCCAGGAGAGCCCTGCACACTGCTCCACAGATCTCCCAGAAAGGCCCAAACCAACTCCAAACACTCTGTCTGCAGCAGCTTTTCACAAAGGGCTGCAGAAATCCAGGACAGCTGCAAGTGAGTGTCGCAAGGCTCTTGTCTTGTTCCTGACAGCAGAATTCTTGATGATCTGATGCAATTTTATTCAAATGTAACAAGAGAGCTGAGATATTTTGTTAAAATATTTCATGAGGAGTAACAAGCCTTGGGAGCATGAGGTACAGGACTGACGTGCGAAAGCATGAGCATATCCTCCAAAGTAGCCAGTTTAATTGTCCATTTTATTACTCTTGTATTTACTCCACACTAATATGGAAAACCAAGCTTTTCTTGGAGGCAAAACAGGCATGGGATACACTACAGTCCCTCACAGGCTCACCAGGGCTGGCAGTGACAAAGCAGGCAGTCTGCTTCATTGTGAACCACTACAGAGCCACATCCCAATCTGGTTTAAGTAGCGTGGTATTATTAAGAGCTCCTTTTCTGCATGAGATACAAAAAGGAGATCCCAAATGATCTTCATGCAAGCATGCAGTCAAGAACTGGTCCTGCTATGCTAATGAAGCGTTTGCTTTGGCAATTATACTCTTCCCATTCATCTTTGGATGCAGACACTTCAGGTTCTCCCCTACACCCCTGCAAGGCTGGCAGTCGCTGGTTCCCATTTCCTGTTCTTCCCTAGAGATGGTGCAGTGGCTGCTTTGAGACAAAAAGCCCTGAGATCTGGACAGCTTGAAGGAGCATGAAATGCTAATTCAGTGCTCATATTGGTAATACCCAGGTCTGCACTGCCCAGTGCTCTGAAGCAGCAGCAGCAGCAGGACCATGCATCATTCCTGCTGGTGGATGTTCATGTTTCTGGTGTGCAAGAGCAATAGCTTTGAGGAGGGACAAAAATGCCCCTCTTCAAACAGTGGGTGTGCAAGGAGAGGTGAAGTTTCACAGCCTTTTCTAGGATATTTCAGAAAGATCTAAGAGAATATTGGGGCATGGAGTAGGTCCCTAGTTTTGTCTCCAGAGAAATCCCCAAAGGGCACATTCACTCTGCTGCTGATGGCAACCCCATAAGGTCATGCACCCGTTTTCCCTGCAACGTGCCACCCTGCCTGGGCTTTACTAGGCCAGGACTAGAGCCAGAGCAAAGCAAACACATGCAGCCAGGTGACATTGTGTGACATCAGAAGCTGGCAACCATGAGGACTTTGCTGTCAAAAGGTTACAGTTTGCACTGGGCCTAGAAGTGTTTTTCCCTAAGGCAAAGCACATTGAAATGTGAAGTTTAAAAGCTTCAAATGATTATGAAAGGAAACGGCAGAATAATTTCTGGGAGGGCAGCATTGTCAATGACCATGCAGCCCACCAAGAGCTGGAGCTGAATCCAGAATTGCTTCTTCCAGCTGTGCAGGAATTCATTACACTGTCAAGCATTGGTCCATGGGAACAAATGATCCCCAGGCTCTGGGCTGAATGGCACCCAGGCTGCAGTACAGATTGGAGGAACCCTTGGCACTTGTTATTGGCCTCCCAGGGCACTCATCCTTCTGCAAACAAGGTGCAAACAACACAGCTGGACTGCTGTCCTGGGTAAATATACATACAGGTGACTCTGCCAAAGCCATGCATCATTTCCCAGGGAAAGACATGACCTCTTCTTACCTATGGAATTGTGATTGAAGACACCTGTGAGCCAGATCTGTGGGAGATTGCAAAGGAGCAAAGCTTTGGCATTTGGGCACACTTCTCTTGGTTTCTTTGCTCAGGCCTTTGGTGAGCCCAGAACACACCGAGGTAGAAAACCTTTGACTAGACAGGATCTTTTGGATCCATTGTCCCCCAAACAGGTCAACAGGTGACCCTGTTGTAATGCCAAGTAACAAAGAGCAGCACAAATGACACAAAGAAAACACGGCCAAAGAGGAAGAGGAGAGGCCCAAAGAGGAAAGGATGTGGTGAGACACTGGCACATTGAGTGAGCTGCACTCCCATAATCTCTAGGCTAGCAGGTCCTGGTCTCGCATTCTCCTTTTGGTTTATTTAAATTTAATTTATTTATTTATTTACTTTTTTTTCATCATCAAAATAAAATATATACAATTAAAAATATGTCATCAAATTTTAAAGACAGAATCAAAACACATTAATTCAAAACAACATCTAAAGATCAGAACATATGTACAGCTTTAACTACGAAGCCTAAGGCATCCATCCTGTTCTTCAAACAGTCTTCATACAGGTGGCAGCTTCTTCCTGAGCTTGGAGGAAAGAGGGCTCTTCTGGACGGGAGGCGAGGACTTTGTGGGTGAGGGAACATCGGAAGTGTCCCGAGAAAACTTCTCGGTAAGACTGTAACCAGCCAGATCTGCAAAATGGAGACACAAAGTTTAACAGAGGCCACCATGCAAACCTAAAGCAGCTGAAACTCCGTATTTCATGGGACACATTTCCTGCAAACTTCTAAACAGCTGCACAGGGAAACATGCTCCTGCTGGCAGACACTTGAGGCAGGCCAGGGCAAAACCCTGAGCCACTTGCCCAGAGCTAGCACAGGCACAGCCTGGCCTCTGGGCTGCCCTGGGACAGCAGGGAGCCCAGAGCCCTGTGCTCTCCAGGAATGGCTCAGCTGCACATGCACCCTCCTGCTCCTCTGCCTGCCCCACAGCTCAGCAGCCCTAAAGCTCCAGGGGCACTGGCAGCAGCACAGCTCCTTGCAGGGCACATGCAGGGCACAGCTGTTCCCTGGCAATGTGCACAGCCTCTCTGCGCTGCCACAAGACCCTTCCTCCCAACAGAGACTGGCCCAGCTCCCCCCTCACCTCTGTGTGAGGCTGAGCCATGGTTCCCTTCACCTTGTCCTCCATCTGGAGCTGCTCCAGGCCCCCCATGCCATGACCAGGAAGGGCAATGGAGAGAGCGGGGGCAGATGCAAACCCTTCCTTTGGATTTGGTCATTTTTGGCACAGCTAAAAAGGCAAATCCAGAGGTGTCCAACTCAGCACTTCCTCAGCTTTCTGGAGAACATCTCGCCCTCACCAGCCCAGCATTTTGGAGAGGTTTTCCCGCACGTGTGGAGGCTTGCTGGCAGCACATTTCTTCAGCTGGGTGCCCATCACCTTGTAGAGGGCAGAGGCGAGCTTGGTGGCCACGGTGCGGACATTGGCGCTCCGCACGGGCAGCGCCTTGTTCTCCAGGAAGGACCAGAGCACGGGCAGGGCGTCGCACTGGACGACTGCAGGGCTCCTGGCATGGACCCACTGCACAAGCACTGCCGGGACAGAGACACAGCTCCTTAGCCACAACCTCAATGCAAACAAGGATCTACCTCTGCTTTTGCTTCTGGCAAGCCTCTCTGGCCAAGGTCAGCAAAACAGCACACAGAGCCCCTTGATCCAGAAACGGGCAAAGCAGCTGATCATCCTGGAAACAGAACCACCAACCCCTCAGGACTAATTGCTCCAACCAGAGCCTTGTCCCTGTGGCAGACTTTGCACCTTTACTAAATTATTTCACAATCTCTTTCTGCATGAACAATGAATGAAATGTACAACTGCCTTTTTTTTCCATTAAGAAGTTGTCTAAACCCACCCTGAAGATTTGGAACTGCACCACACAGAGGAAATGGAGAGATTTCTAATGAAAGGGATGATTCCACTTTTGTACCTTTGATGTCAAGTGCCAAATGCCTAATCTGGCTCTTCCCTTGGCTCAGTGGCACACAGCAAAGGGCAGGATTAGAACACACCTCAAAACTCCAGCCCACCAGAGATGGCTGCTGCCTGACAGCTGGATGAGAAACATCAGGGACCAGCTGGTGTCTTTGGCAGAATGCTTTTGGGGCTTCCTACAAAGAGCTGTTTCAAACCTCAGGGTGTCTTAGAGAATTACCCAGACCCCATTGCCCTGGCATTTGGGCATCTCCACATTTTAATGCCACTTCCCCTCCCAATGTTAATGGCATTTTTTCTTATGATGTCCACTGGAATAGGGGCATAGAGAGAGAAAAATGCTACACAGGGGACTGAAATGTAGCCAAAACACGAGTGTTTTCTCATATTGTCTCTGAAATCTCTCTGCCCGTTTTCTGAACTGAACTGTATCAAACACAGACAAAAAGTTACTACCAACAGGCTTCTTGCATGGCAGATTTGGCTGAGAGATCAAAACCTGAAATGCTCTGGAGACCATTCTTATTTTCTGATCAGACAAAATGTTATCTGGCAGCCATTTAATATTCTGTGGTGGAAGAGACTTCATTTTCTCAATGCTGTTAATCCACCAGCAGTCATCAACATTGAAAGAGCTCCTGCAAGTACCCAAAACCAATTCTGCTAAGCAGGAAAGGGTTATGGTACCCATTTTAAAGTGGGAGTTCATTTGAGTTTAAATGCAATTAAAGACATTGGTGACTACTAAACGTGAGGAACAGCTGTCTGTTCCTACTAAATCTCAGAGAGAACATCTGCTCTTTCTGAAGTAGTCCTAATTTATGGTAATTCCTTTATTTGAAAAAGAGATCAAAAGAACTGCTCAACTAAATTCCCTATTGCTGGAGATCTACTTTATTCAAATGCTCTTTAAAGGGCCTTTGACATTCCCAATTGCTGAACATGCCCTTTTGAGATTCCTAATGAAGACACAAAGTGTATTAAACCTTGCATTCAAAGATGCTGGCATCATTAGCAGTGGATTTAGCCCCAGGTAAAGCAAGGCTATCAATCATCTTCTCTACTATATATTGAGATTATCCTTTTTCCATTCCTTGGCTGTTGCTGACATAGCAAGCTCCTCTGAGGAATCAATTATCAGATGCATTTGTAGCATTTTGGACAGTGCTGGCACAGGCAGACACTGTTTGCACACCCTGAAAGGCTCAGTCCAAGGCCACTTGGACAGCACAGGCAGGGAGCCTCAGCCCTCTGCTTCTGTCCCTGTGCCCCAGAGGCTGCCTTGCACTAAACCCGTGCCTCTGATGCCTCTGTTGAGTTTTGACCTAAGCTGTGACCCCCAGGCTCTGCACGGTTCAGCCTCAAAACTTTCCAAGAGAAAAACAAGAATTCCGTGAGGACAAAACAAACTGATGCCCAGAAAGAGCATTTGCCACCATTTCCCCTCAAAGATCACAGATGTCCCTGAGCTTCCCAGAGAGGAGCCAGCTGGGGTATTTGTAGCCCCTCCCTTTGCTGGAGGTGGTTCTGAGATGCCCCAGTGAGAGCTCAGCCCCGAGGCCGAGCGCTGCCCCCATCTCAGATGCTGCCCAGCTCTGCAGCAGCCAGGGCAAACCTGCCAAATCCACCTGCCTGGTCTATTGGGCAGCAGGGACAAGCTCAGCACCTCCTGATGTGGAGGAGCTGCTCTGCTGTCTGTTCACAGGCATTCCCTGTCAATACTCCCTGGGCAGAGCTCTTGGCTTAGAAGGGGAGGCCATACCTGTGATACGCTCGGTGACATCCAGCAGAGCTTGGCCACTCAGGTGATTCCATTGGTAGCTGAACTCTTTCAGCAGTGACACTTGATCTACAAGGGAAACACATGGTTCTGCTCACTTTTCTCAGGTCATAGGAGAAAGGACAGTGGGGAAGCAAAGGGCAGGGCCAACCCCATTTTATAAAATCAAGTACATTTCTGTGGATTTTTGAATCCTTTTCTTCATTCCTTCCAGCCTCCTTGGCAGGGTTTTAAATTCCAAAAGAAAAGCTCTCCTTTCACATTTGTAAATGCAAACTTGTCTGCTGTAGCAGGAGCTGTGTTAAAACATTTCACGTCAGGGACCTCAAGAGTTCAGTCACATGGAAGCAGTGAAAAGGTTTTGCATCCCAGAGCAAAAAGGAAGAAGCCCATACTTGGGTCACAGAAAGGCACTGAGTCAGGCAGTTCCTGAGTTCACAGAGCAACTGGGGAGGAGAAAGTGGAATCTCCCCTTGAAGACCTGCCTCTTCAACACTCCTTTTTCCAGGCATATTTCCCCAGTGCAGCATTCTCAGAGCTGACATAAATCTGTGTGGCAGAGGAATTGAGAGCAGCCCTTGCCTATGTAGTTAATTGCTGTGGCCATCTTGCTCCATGCAAAACAACATGTGGAACCAGGCATCATTGACAGCTGGGTTTATACCTGTTTGTTCTAAAGAAATGAACTTGGAAAATCATAAGTTCCCCTTTGAAAATAGAAGACAAAGAAGAAAAGTGGAAAATAGGCAGCTGATGCCTCTAATGTAGAGCCTTGCAGGTGGCTGCTCTGCAGAAGCTCTGATGGGTCAGTGTCCCTTCATGCCAACAGCAAAGCTGTTCATTTGGGAAGTCAGACGGGACCCAAGCAAACTCCAAACCCCCTTTGCCTCTGAACTGCAGCAAAGCTGTAGCCCAGGACTTGCTCTTCAGACAAGCAGCACAGAGCCAAGGGCTCCTGGGACTGTTGGGAAATGCTGATCACATTCCAGCCTGTTGGGGATGGTGCATAAGGACTGCAGCTGCACAGCTTCTGGTGGGTGTCAGCTGGAGTGTTCCACAGACAAGAGCAGCTGTCAAGGCACTCAGCGCTCTCTTGTGCAGGAGAGACAGAGACAAAGTTGAGGAGAGTCCCTGCCAGGGCTCAGCCTTACCCAAATGAGCAATGGATTCTTCCAGTGCTTTCACAGCTGCCCCACGAACCCTGGCATCCTTTGAATTCAGGTTCTTTGTTATTCCTTCCACCAAACCAATGATCACCGGGTTCAGGGCATCTTTCAGGGCTCCTGTGATTTCAGCCAGCACGTCCAGCGCCCTCTGCTTCACTTTCTTGTGGCTGTCAGATATTCTCAGGACAAAATAATCAAAAATCTGTGAAGAGAACAAGCAACGTGAAAGCTGGATTCAAATGTCCTTGTTTGAAGAGTGGCTGTAGCAGTCAGCAATGTCAAAGATGAAAGTGATCCTTTCTCTCAGGTCAGCACTCGCTTGCACAATTGCACTGTTTTCCTGTGGGCCACTCACTGGAATGGTGGCACAACCTCATGCTGGTTGAAAGATTTTCTTCTGTTTTTAGGAGGTTTGGCTGGGGACACAATAGTTCCTATGGCATTTCTCTCCATCTCTAAATCATTAAATCAATTCCATCTATTAATGCTAAAGAGTACCTTTGCTTTGAATGGAAGCAGATGTTTACAATGCCCGGTTTTCTATACAGTTGCCTCAAGTACTGAGGGCAGTTATGATTTTGCCAAAACTATGGCTGGAGGAGATAGAAGTTTTCTTTTGTTTGTCTCAGAGCCTGTGTCTGGAGAAGAGCAGGGCTCTGATCAACTCTTCCAGCATCCAGACCATTTCTCTAAGTAACAGGTGGACTTCTGAAATGTCATGTGCTGTACAGCTCTCATTAGAGCAGGCTCAGTCCCTTGACAGCCTCATTGTCAGGCACCTTTTCCTGGAAAAAGGGAAAAAGCAGCTACTGGGAGGAGAAGGCAGAGATGAGTCCTTCGCTGTTTTCCTCCTTTTCCAAAGAGTAAAAAAGACCTCCAAGAAGGGTGAGCACTGTCTTTACCAAGAGGAATAGGAACAAGGATGGAAATGAGTAGCCAGAGCTGGTCCTGTGTAAGACAAGATGGAGTTCATAGAAGCGTTGTTTTTGAAAAAACAACTGGGTCTAAACCAACCCAGCCTGATACTTCTCTTCCCTATGCAAACCCATTTTTGGTCTAGAGAACAATTGCCTTGCTTTCAGGGGCTGGATTCCCTTCACTTCACCCAACTGGGAGTAGGAGAGAGCAGCAGTTACACCAGCAGAAAATTGACCATCATCTGATGAACAGCATCAATAGGCACCTGCCAGACAAATACAGCTGGACTGAAATAACTTGTCCTGAAGCCTGGACCTGAATTACATTTGTCTGGGTAAGAGGGACCAGCATGTCCCAAACAGCCAGGACGGAGTGCCAAGACACACTGAATTAACTTTGCTGCTACAGGCTTAGGAAAGGAGCTAAAGGAAAGGAGCAGTGAAGATACCCTACATACTTGGACAATGTTAGTGGAGATGAGCTGGGGGTTTGTTCTGCACAGGTCTTGGAGGAGTTCCACTCCTTCCATCCTTGTCTGAAACCCCTTGGCTTCCAGGAGATGGTAAAGCTTCTGGAGCAGCTCCGTTTCTTCCACAGCTGGAGGTGATGTGACCTGGGCTTTTGCACGGTGTAGGAGGTGCCCATCAGAGAGAGATTTCACCCTGGAAAATAAAACCAAATGAGGACCTGGTGGTGATCATTATCATAGCATGGCATCCCTGTCGAGGAAATAATTAGCATTGCCTCCATGATTCCAGAAGGCTGAGTCTGATCAATCACTTTATTATACTGTACTGTACTGTACTATACTATACTATACTATATTATACTATACTGAAACTCATTGCCCTTACAGACAGTCAGATACAGAAAGACCAGATTGGTCAATTGAATCCAAAACACCATCACCAGTGGCCAATTAAGAAATTACCCTTTGGTAAACAAATCTCCATAACACATTGCACATGTTCACTACAAGAGGTACAGCAAGTGCAGATAAGAATTGTTTCTCATTCTTTTCTCTGATCTTCTCACAGCCTTCCCCAGGACAATGCCTGGGAAAGTTGTGCCTGCTGCTCTCTATGGAGAGAGCTGCAGCCACAGACAATACCTTCAGTTAATTGTGAGCAAAACATCTTGAGCAGCTTTCCCAATTATGTGATTTCAAGCTGGAAAACCATGAGGCTCTGAAGAACAACGTGGACCTCATGACAATCATTATGGCAGACAATCTGCAAGTGACATTCTCAGCACTGTTCACTCAGGAAAACCAAGGATGAGATGCATCTGATCTATCTTCAGATGGCTGCCAGGGCACAAAGGTCACATTGCTTTGTGGAGAAAGAGAGACACTACTTCCAGGTTTAAATGCCTCCTCATATGGGACCTGTGTGTCTTAGAATAAGGAAACTCATCACTCTGGAGAAGTGTCTCTACAACCAGGCATGACAATCTGGAAAAGTAGCTCAGATGCATCTGAACAGATAAACAGGGCCATATTTGAAGGATTCAGAAAATCAGTAACAGAGATAAAAACAGAAGCCTGACATGCCAGAACTACACTCACATTTCATTTGCTTCCCTAGAGACTAGATGCACAGCTTAACAACCCCACTGGGAACAATTCTCCTGATCAACCTGTCTCTTCCATGAGCACAGGAAGATGCTAGCTGTGCTACTGAGGCATGTGGTCACTTTCCTGCCACTGCTGAGCAGGACAGAGCTAAAGAAATCCCCTCTGCTATCAGAGGAGAACAGGTACAAGTAGCTCTGCCAGTGGCATGAAGAGACAGCAAGGAGCAAATTCCTGTCTTAAATGCTGATTGCAGCACAGGGGGAAATAAACCACACATGCTGTCCATCAAGCAAGTTACATGAAGGACAGGAATATCAAGACAAAAAGTCCACATTCAGACACCTGTTGACTGAAGTTGTTCAGAAATTGCCTTGCTCCTTACTACTCAAACTTGGTACTGTTTGAGGGTAAGAAAACCATGATTCAGCCAGGCCAAACCCCATGGATGAGATCTGCATCTTTGTGGAATGGCATCTTGCATCCAGACTGAGATTTCTCATCAAAACACCCATCTGAAAAAGACTCCACTCAGATGGAAAAAAAGCCCTGGTTGAATTTACTTGTCCCAAGTCAGGCAGCAGAAACTTGGCCCTCTCCCAGCCTCCACAACACTGCCCTTGCCACTGCACTGCATCGTCTGAGCTGCAACCAATGGGTGTCTTTTTGTCTCTCCATTTTTGTGGAAACCCCTCCAGAGAAGTTGTGTTCAGCACAATGCAGAAGTCGACATTTTTTATCCTAGAGCATTTGTAGGGAAAGGAAACAATCTGTGGCACTGGTCATGTCTTCCAGGAAGATTTTCCTGAGGAAGAGACATGTAAAGCTTGTCATGTGCTTTGTCTCATCTGACAAAAGTGCTCAGTACCGTTTGCTAGAAGACAATGTGGCCTGGGGCTTCTTTGAGCCACCGTTCCTCTCCTTCACCGGCTCCTTGACAGATGGGCCTTCAGCCTTCTGGTTTGCCATGCCCTACAAAGACATAGAGAAACCCCATCCATCTTTAGAATATAAAACAGGAAATTCCCTGTTGAAAACACAAGTTAGAACCAGGATCACTGCTACCAAGGCTTAGGGAAACATTTCCTAACTTACAGATGGAAACAGAGCAGAGATTGAGTGATGCCAACTCTTTGTTTTCAACAGCCCAAGGCAGGTTATGGGTGCTACCAGACTGAGCAGCAGTCTAAAATCCCAAATTCCTTAGTCTTGAGCATAAATGGGAATAATGCAAACTGGCAGGCAATGAGTGTTTGTGAAGGAAGCAGCCGAACAAACTGGACTCTTTGGGGGTTGGCCCATTGTGTTGGAAGTTGATTTGGTTCAACACTCACTCTCCCTGTGCCTGCTCAAAGGCAGGCTCCCTTCTGAAATGTCGATAAAAAAAATAAAATCCCCCCCCATCAAACAAACAAAGAATTTTCCACTGGATGCTGCTGAATTCACCAAGCTTCTTCCAGCTCCACAGGGCTTGACAGCAGGGCAGCATTCCCAAAAGACAGACAGTCATTGTAGTAACTAGGATTGACTTGGACATCTTTTGTAAATTTGGAAATTTTCTTGGTGCTACTACTTCCAGTGTCCTTTTCAAAGACTCTGTTATCTTCAGAAGCACAATTCTCACTTAATTGCTTTACAGGGGATAGAGTAGGGAGAGCATGGTGGGGGTTACTCTTAAATGTAAACCCATTTTCTCCTCTTTCCCTTCCCTCTTTGTGACCAATATTGACAATATTCAGAACCCCACTTTGTCCCTAATAATATCAGTTCCTTTGTGGCCTGCTGATGAACAGGCTGAGGATCAACAGCTCATTCCCAGGAGCAAAATGATTCAGCAGAAGAGGAATGAGCTAAAGACAGATTGGGTATGTTTGATCTCATATTAGCAGTGGCAATACTTGCACAAAGGAGACATTTCTCCTGCCAAGCACTTACTTTCTTCTTAATTCTTGTCAGAATATCTTCCAGGTCACGGGGGGAAAGAGATTGTTCCAGAAGCATTTTAAATTGTTGATGAGTGAGCAACATCTTCACCATCTCCTGTCCATAATGCCTAAGGAAGGAAGGAAGGAAGGAAATGAAAAAAAAGTGAACAAACACAGGAAGAGTGTTAACAGAAGAGGCTGATACCTTAAACTCATCAGGTGCAATCCCTGCATGAGAAGGCATTACCTACTCAGCAAAGAGGGAGATTTACCTCACTTGACACTGCACAGTGCTGTCAGCTGAACACAAGAGGCAGGAGGAGAATGTGGGGCAACAGAAAAATACCATTTCACTCTGAAACTGGGGGTGTGCTTCTGTGGCATCAAAGGATCCCAGGGAACAAGCAAAACACATCTGCTTTGTTGTCAGAGCCTATTAGCAGTGTCTTGCTGCCATTGCACAATAATTTGCCTTTCTTTAACTGGAAGGGAAGCCAGGACAAAACACCTCAAGCATCCTCTTGATTATTCTATACTATGTGTATGCACAGGGGCAGCTAGTTGCTCTGGTGTTCTTGGCAGCTATTCATGGGAATTTCATCACCAAAGGAAGGGGATTTTGCTGGTTTGGGTTGATTTTGCCACTAGGAAACCACAGTTTTCTTCAAGAAGAAACGTGGAGCTCACTGAGCCACAGATAACAGCATTCTAGAAATCTGCAGAACAAGTTTAGAAAGACTGAATATGTTGGCTAAAGACCCCTGAAATATTTCTAGGAAAGTCTGAAGTTAATGAGAAATGGATTTTTGGGATCCTTCAGTGATGAACATTAGCCAACACTTTGGCTTTGTGTTGTGCACCTAAGGCCAAACAAGACTGTTGGACTGGCTGATCTGAGCTCTTTTCATCTCAGGAAAGAATCCTTCAAGCCACAGGAAAAAGTTGGCAATGCTCCTTTTTGCTGGCCAACCTCAGGTTTCCCAGTACAGCCATTTGCCCAGGCAGCCCAGAGCAGTGGTCACAGCACCAAGGCTGACAGAGCTCAGGAAGTGTTTGGACAATGCTCTCAAGCACATGGAGTGACTCTTGGGGTCACTGCACATGGCCAGGGGATGGACTCCATGACCCTGATGGGTCCCTTCCAACTCAGCATATTCCACGATTCTGTGACCCTTATTCACACCGTGAGGTAACTTCATATTCCCTTTAGTTTCCACTCTTGTGTGGTTTCACCTTTACAGCCAGACACAAAAGGGTTTTCCTGTTTTAGGAGGTGAAATGAAGATCATTACCTTGTGTCCTTGTGACAGTCCTGAGCAAGCTTCCCTGCCACGTGTGCCAGCCTCTCAGCCCAGGCTGTGCCTGCGAGCTTGGTGACTCCAATTCTCTGCATCAGGGACAGGAGGAGTTGGGCTGCACACTGCCGCACCGGGGCGGGGCAGCTGCTGGGGAGGAGAGAGCAAACCCTGGGCCACAGGGACCAGGAGCAGCAGCAGCACAGGCCTTGGCCAGAGCCTGCTCCCTGCCCGTGCTGGGGGAAGGAGCCTGGGCTCTCCCTGCACCTTCAGACACCTGCAGAAGGTTCTGTCCTCAGGTAAACACAAAGTTAGCATTGTACACAAGGCCTGCCTGCACGGAAGAGGGAGGAATTCAGTCTCCCTGCACTGTCTGATCCTCAATTTCTTTCACAGTATTTACTCGGAGAAAGATTCAAGAAATAGATGACATGTGAATAATTTAGAGATTAAGGACAATTGATGCTGACCATCAGAGGGCACCCAGTACACAGAGCTGCAGCAGGATTGAGGCTCTTTCCACCCATTTATCCCCAAATCTGCAGACCTTTGGAAAACAACAAATGCAGGGAAAACACATTGTGGGCCATGAAGTTGCAGAATATCCAGCAATGCAGCCTGTTTTTTCTGTGGGGCTTGGCAACGGATCCATCTGAATGTTTTACCCTATTCCAAAGCTGAGGAAAGGGTGGCAGGCAGTTTAGCCAGGTTGTCCTGTTCTCGAGAGTGTCTCTTGGGAGCTATCAGGCCCAGCACCAACATTTAAGGCAGCATTTGCTTCAACTGTCCCATGGCAGTCAGCCTGTGAAGGTGCCTGTAAAGTGATTCATCATCTCAAGGCTAACATGAAACATCAGTTTGAATAGAAAGTAGAGCTCTAAGGCCAGGACAGTCATACAAGGCTCCTTTGGCAGGAGCTGCCCCTGCTGTGCAGGCTGGGCCACACCCAGCAGATTGTCCCCCATGTGCTCCACGCCCCAGCAAGGACCCTCCTCATTTCTCAAGTTAATGGCATCATGAGGAGCCATGGTTTTCCCAGGGCCTCTGTGGTTAGTGCTGTGAAATACCAAACACTGCTCACAGCTGCAATTGCAATTGTCCCTCTTCCCACAAAAGCACAAGGCTCTATCCTTGGCCTTTGCAGGCACTTTCACTTCCCCACTGATCACCACATCTAGGAAAATCTGACAGGCTGGGAGAACTCCAGGAAGCAGCAGGAAGCTGGGTCAGAGGAGCTTTACTTTGGGTATCAGGAAAAAGGGTTTTTCACCCAGAGGGTGGTTGGGCACTGGAACAGGCTCCCCAGGGCAGTGGTCACAGCACCAAGCCTGGCAGGGGTGAAGAAGCATTTGGACAACAATCTCAGGCACTTGGTGTGACCCTTGGGCTGTTCTGGGCAAGGCCAGGAGCTGGACTCGATGGTCCTGATGGGCCCCTTCCAACTCCCCATATTCTACAGTTCTATGATTCTGAGAACTGATAGGCTGCAGGAGGGCAGAAATAGGTGACAAGAGGAAAGAAGTGAGGTTGGTCAGAGAATCAAGTCACTGAGTCCACAGAAGATGCAGGATGCAGGACCCTTCCCTCCCACCATTCCCATTCTCTGTCTCATCCCTTCTCCCTCCCACGCATACGAAGGTGAAGAACATCACTAAAAGAAGAAGAACCTACTTGACTCCCATGTCCATGAGAGCAGTCATTGCTCGTGCAGGAGTCACATTCTCCACCATGATCCCCAGGGTCTGACTGGCTGCTTTCCGAACAAATTCTGGGGAGTTGGACACCATCTGGAGAAGGACCCGAGCAACCTCATCCACCTCAGAGTCCATGTCCTTCTTCAAGGTCACAAAGAGCTCTCCCAGAGTGACAATGGCAGAGTAGGACACCTTGGAACGGAGGTTGGTCACCTGGGGAAAGCATGAGGGGAAACATAAGAATCACCTTGGAAAGAAAACCAGTTGCCTTCAACAGAAGTCCCAGGAAATGACAACACATCCCACTGTGTCCAGAGGAACATACAAGTACAGGGAGAGCAGGAGAGCACAAGCACAGAAAGGCACTTACTCTGGCACCAATTTCTGGCCTCAGACCTGCTCACTGCAGGCCTAAAATAAAAATTTCATTAAGTGTTCTACTTAACCCTACTAAAATGTCCACAGCTTTGATTTTAGGCCCTTTTACTAGAAAATCAAAGCAAGAGCTGCTTTCATATCAGAAAGGCACAAGTGATAAAGATAAAAGAGTCAGGTGCTCCTGTTCAAAAAAGCAACACCAGCAGTTGAAGCACTCAGCCAGGAAACAGAAAACACAGGCTCAGCTCTACAGACTCATTTGCACTGTTGAATTACAACTTGGGCAGAGATTGGGACTCTGGCAAATAACAGCATTAGTGTCTCAGTTTCTGCATTTGCACATTGCATTATAAAGGCACCACACTCAAAGATGAGTGTCAGATACCCGACCTGCCAGTAAATACAGCTGCATGTGTCCACAGATCCTGCAGATAGCTGAGAGACATTGTAAATCTCAGGTCTAAAACCAGAAATGAAGGCAGACCCTGAGCACACATGGAGATGAACAAGCTCATCCCTACTCTACTCACTGTGTATGAAGTAGGGGGGACAATTCAGAGCAATGTTCTCACCTCGCTGGTAAGTGCCAAGCAAACCTCACGAAGTCTACAAAGCAGGACCTCTGAATGGGACCCAGCCAGGTGTTGGATGCTGAAGAGTCCCTTTTCCTTCAGCTCCCTGAAAGGCAGAAGATTGATTTTTCTCTCCACCAAGGCAGCAGCCTCTGAAATGACCCGGCTGGCAGCTCAGTTGAACAATGGGAGGAGCTTTTCAAGGAGTATTTAATGAAATCGTGGAATGCGTTGCCCCAGGATGCTGTGGCTGTCAAAAGCATTCACAAACCCAAGAGGCAAAGAGAGGGGTTTCAGAGTGGCCATTTAAGAAGACAGCCTTTCTGAAATCTCTGGCCCATGAGGCCCCTCTGTCACTGCTTCCTAGAAGCTGTGAGACCGGGCCATGCTGCTGTTTCTTGTCACCTCCCTGTACCTGTCCCTGAGACACAGTGCCACCGGGCTGTTATTGGGGCATTTCCCTTCTTTGTCAGCCCCAGCAGGCATTCAGCAGGGAGAGTCTCCACTGCCACTCTGGAGCTGAGTTTCCACTCTACAATCTCGGCCTCTCTGTCACCCCCTCCACTCCACCTCACACATTCCCCAACAAAGCAGCAGGATGTCCCAGGAGATTCCACCCCTGGGCAAGAACTGTTGAAACTCTGGCTTTTCCCAAAACCCCCTACCTAAAACAACCCCCACAACAGCAACAGGTTATTTAAAAGGTGCAAACAACTCTGTCTCTGAGCACTTGCTTTGTGCAGGCCCTCAGCCACAGGAAGGTCTGTGAGGCATCAGGGCTGCAGCCCAGGGCTGGTGACCGATCCCACGGGCACCCCTGAGGGTCATCCGGACCCCCCACACCTGCAGAAGCTCTCTGCACCTCAGAGGGCACCAAAGAGAAATGGGGAAGAGAAAGCAGAAGAGAAAGGGCAAAGCAAAGGTGACTGCACAAGGAGATGCATCGTGGCAGATTTTTCATGCTTATCCCAGTGAGAATGGAGTCCTTAACCCAGTGTGAATGAAGCATCCACCAGGGAGTGATCAAAAAGACATCAGAAAGAAAACCAATATCACCTAACATTTGTAGGGTTATCACCTCTGGGCCTCCTTCTGCTTGTGTATAGTTTTGGGACACATTGGGAGTATTGACAAAACATCTCAGGCCCATATGAAGCAGTGAGAAGGAAAAAGTTGAATTCCAAAGTTCAAGATTTCTAGAGGATTTTCTTTCTTTTTCCTTCTCTTCTGCCATGAGCCCTTCAGGAGTAATGGCAGGCTGAGGGACTTGAAAGCACAACTCAGTCCATTTCTCAGAAAGAGGAACTCCCTGGAGCTGCTTCTGGGACTCCCATGCAGGAGGTCACAGGGAGACCCTGTCACCTGCCACTGCTGTCAGCAGTGGGAGCAGAGAGGAATCTTACTCAGTCCCACTGGGCCAGTGGCCCGAGGCACCCAAATCTCTACACTCAAAACTTCTGCCATCCTGCTTCTGCCTTCAGCCAGCAAATCATCTCCTTCCAGAGCTTTCTCTCTTCCCTCAAGGTTTCCTTTGCAGCTCCATGGAGCAGCAGGCAAAGCAAGGAAACAGCACGGACCTGCTGCAGCTGCAGCACTGCTGCAGAGCAAGGCCAAGAAAAGGCTGCTCCCCAGTCTTCATCCTCTCCCTGCTCTGCAGTGGTTTCACCAGTGCCCTTTGGCCCTCTGGGCTCTCGGGGCTCTGAGGCATGAGCAAGACACGCTTCTGACCGACCTTAACGCTGAGAGGGACACAGAGGGAACGGGGCCTTTCTTACCAGTCATCGCTGCCCAGCAAGGAGACTGCCTCCTGCAAGGACTGCTGTGGGTCTGAAGAGGCTCTGTCCTTCTGCCCACGCCCACAGAGCGGCTCCTCTCGGCGCTTGGCACCAGGGGCCGGCTGCGAGGTCACTGTGAGGAGAGGGTCGGCCATGGGCGCTGCAGCCCCGGGCAAGGCCCCACCATGGAGCGGCCTCAGCCCCATCTCCCAGCCAGGGCTCCGTGCGCTACAAACTGGCGCTGGCTCAGAGGCTTCCCTGCTGTCTGGCTCCTGGGGCTCCTTGCTTGCTCCCAGCCTCCCCCAGCTGGGCCCAGCTCCGGGCTGAAGCTGACAATTGCCCCCGCAGCGCCAGCTCCCAAGTGCCACAGGTGCCACAGCCAGCGGCAGTTCCTGCGGCCGCAGAGCTCCCGCTCCCTGCGAGGCAGCGCTGACCAGCAGCACTGGCTGCCCAGGAGGGAACCCCTCAGGGGCCCCTCTTGTCTCAGTGCCCTGATTGCCCCCAGCCCTGAGGACAGGGGCCCTCTGCAACTCCCTGAGGAGAGACCTGCAGCTGCCTGGAGACAGCACCAAGCCCAGCCTGAACAACCCAGCCCTGCTGGGCCTGGCTCAATCCCCACGGAGCAGCTGCCAGGGAACAGCCACACCTGACCCTTCCCACCTGACAGCGCCTCTGTTCCCATTAACTGCAAATATTCCAGACAGAGGCAGCTGAGTGCACATACATTTTAGCCTGCTATTGGGAAGGGAGTACTTTATGGATTTTCTTCTTTCCAAGCATCATGAACCTTTCCTCTTTCAGAGGTACACACTGCCTGTATTTCAAGGATGCTGAGGTGAAATTGATTTCCCATCTAATGGACGTCTTTGCAAACGCAGCAGTTTCTAAGCTTTCTCTTGTGGAAAAATGCAATTTCCAGACTAGACAGTTGATAAAAAAGCCTTCCAAATGCACTCTGAGGATAAAAATATGCAAATACAGATCCACACTGTTGACAGATGCACTCTCTTGTTAATCAGTTGACCTGGGTTTGCCTTAATTGAATTTTTTGGTACGGAAAACAATTTACAAGGTATGAGAAAAATCTGATGAGAAATGCATTCCTTATGAAACCCATTTGTTATCAAAAGCACCGTCAATCAAAAATTTCATGTCATGCACTCAGAAGCTCATTTTCTAATGCATAGATGAAAACATTTGAGATGTCTAAAATGATGGAGTATAAATATTGCACAGAATCTAGATGAACTGCTCTGGACTCTGTAGGGTTTTTGTGCTACCTTGCATGTTCTCACAAAGTATGGAGGAACCATAACATCAAAAATATTCAGAAGGGAGCTAATCTGGATGTCACTGAGGTACCCCAGCCACTGACACCAGTGATGTAGGCACACACATCTGGATTCCCTGTGAATGGAGAGCCACACCAGGCTAGTTCTGGTCAATTCTGAACATGGAAGTAGCATCACTAGAAAAGAGCATTCAAGTATCACTCCTAGCTCCCTTCTTCTTATCTCACCCTACTTGGGATCACAGCACAGGCAGGCTGCCCACAAAGGAGAGACCAGAGCCATAGGGACTATCTGCTGGGTATTTGCTGCAGGCAGCAAACAGCCTGGGAGCAGCAGGCAGCCCCTGCTGGCTGCCATCTGCTGCACAGGGGTGCTGTATTTGCTGGGTGACACAGGAGGCACTGCTTGTTCCCTCCTGGCACTGCAGGCTGTGGGATGGCGGCAGCGAGGAGCCATCGGGCACCTCTGGCAGCAGCAGCAGCACGACTGCACCGAGCCACTGAGTGCCCTGCAGAGACAGCCCTTGCTGGATAGCAGGACAGCTGGCTGCAGAACTGGACAGCAGCACAGGCACAGGGCCCAGATGCTGAGTGAACAACTGATCGTGGTGGTTCTCGTAGGAGCACAGTGAGCACAGCCTGGCAGAGTGCCCTGCAGCTCATCCCTGCAGTCCCAGCTGCCTCCTGGCACCAGTGCTGTAGTTTGGACTCTCAGCATGGGCAAAAGCCAGAGCTCAGGCCTTTACCATGACTTTATTCAGCTCAGCTTTCCAATGGATCTCTAAGAACCAACTGCTCCAGTACTTCCAAGCTGGAGTAACTCAAAAGTACATTTGCTGTTCACTCTCAGGACAGACTATGGAGCCAAGATCCCAGCAGTGCTGGCTGAGGCAGGAGGCAGTTTATGCTCCTTGTGCAAGGACAAACCCGGTGGGAAAAGCTGCCATGGAGCAGGCTTACCTGAGGAGCTGTGTGGGAAGCTGCCATCCCCATGGGTAATGGGTGTATTGGGCAGTAAAGGAACATTGTCCTGCTTCCTCACAACCTCCTTCTTCAAGGCACCACCAGGGTGTGTTCTCTGCACTCTAGAAGCTGTGCCATCAACAGGTGGTAGGCTAAAGGCTGCAGGGACCAAAGAGGAGCTTGTAAGGGGAGAGTGCTGGACAGAAAACTTGCTGGAGCTGGGTAACATCTGCTTGTTATCCCAATGAACTTCAAGTATAACAATGAAATGCCACTTTATACCAAGTATAACACTAACATGGGACAATGATCACAGAATCCTAGACGAGTTTGGATTGGAAGGCACCTTTAAGCACCATCTAGTCCAACCCCTGTGAGCAGGGACATCTTCATCCTGATCAGGTTCCTCAGATCTCCATGTAAGCTGGCCTTGAACACCTTCAAGGATGGACCAACAACAGCTTCTTTGGGAAAACCCTTCCAGCTTTTCATTCCCTTCATTATTAAAAAAAAAATCTCCCTAATATCTAATCTAAATCTACCTACCCTATTCTAGCCAAACTGCAGTGATGCTTCCCCTAAGAAACAAGGACAGCCGGGATTCAGTCGGGAACGCTGCTGCCTCCTGGGGCTACAGCAGAAGCCCTGGCTGGGGCTTCAGCACAGCTCTACAGCGCCAGCTCCTCAGCAGGGAGTGGCAGGAGAAGGATCTCTGGTGTTTTCATCACAAGGAGCTGAATTTTGTTTCTTCCAGGTTGCAGCCTGGTTGAAAAGCATTCTTTTGGACTCCCCTTCCCTGGAGGCTGCTCTCCAGGACAGAGTCTGAAGCCCCAGTGTACTTTGCAAGACAGAATTTTCTACTCTGAAAGACTTTAGAGATGAAGGGGGCAAGCTGATATTCTCTTACTGACTCAGTGAGGCCATGGGCAAGACACTTCATGCCTCTCTATTTTTCTTTGGGAAACAGAATGCAATCCCAAGCAAGCTTCCACTCAGATGCAAGCAGAACAGCTCCCCAGTCTGATTGCAACGCTGTGCAAAGGGCAAGCAAGTGGTCAAAAAGGACCACCACAAGTGTAGCCACCACTTACTTGCTGCAGCTGCATCCCCAGGCTTGACTGTCCCAGGAATAGGTGGCAATGATGTTTTCCTCTGTCTCCTTTTCTTCATCTCTCTCTCCAAAAGCTCTGCGTCCTTCCGCCCCAAGTTCTTTTGAGCCAACATGCACAAAGCAGCACGGATCTGGGTGCAATGGAAATACATCATAGACTGTAAGCAGAGACACACAAACCACACACAACATCTCATCAGGAGCACAGAGTCCACACAGTGCCATAGGCTTCAATGCAGCTCCAGCCACATTCCAATAGTTTCAGAGGAATGTCTCCTGTCCTTACCTTGGCAATTACACACAGTGAGGGGGAACACTTCAGTGCCACAACCTTCCACTGCTGCAACTGCAACCTATGTCAGGAAGCCCTGCTTGAAGCATCAAAGTCATAGGAGTGCTCCAAGACAGAGGAAGAGCTGACATGGCCAGCGAGCAGGCAGTTCAGTTCCTACAGGCCATGGCAGGAGAATAAAAACCATGTGCAATACCCAGCAAGGAGGGCTAATGAGCTGTTGCTTAACACTCCAGGAATTGCAGCTGTTTCTCACTTCCTGGCTTCTGAACAACTCAGCTCTGAAGGGCTCTGAAGGACTTGGTCTCTGAGACCAGGAGACCAAAAGGAGGAGTCATGTGAAAACAAATTGCAGAAACACTGATGGCAATGAGCAGAAAACTTGAGAATGAGAGGGCTGTGAGATACAGCCACAAAGGTGACCAGGAAAAATCAACCTCTCCCATTTTCTTTTGCAGCCTTGCTTACACCCAACATTAGAATCTTTGTTTCTCTGCTTCCGAGGGTGCACTTTGCCCACAGTCACTGATGTGTAGCTTGCTCTGCCATTCAGAACTTCTCTAAAACAGCCTTTGCACATAAAGAATGCTTCTGGCATGACCTTAGCACCATCTCCAAACCAGGGACCTAGGCACCACTGGAAATAGCCAAGCAATGGTTCTGTAGCTGTCCAATATATTCCCAAGGGAATCCCCAGCCCCCAAGAGTGGCAGATGATGATTTTCAGTGACATTTTGGGCCAAGCACTAAACAGCCACAGGAAAGGAAGTCTGCTCATCCCTGTCCTTATCCCTTACCTTTCCAAAGCCGTCCCTCAGCTCTTTGTCCCTCGTTAGACCAGGACTGGTGGGATGATCTGTCTCCTTGGCCTGGCTCAGTGGGAGGCCTGGGAATGGAAGCAAAGGTTCCTGGAAACCTCTGGCAGACTTCAAGCCCCCAAAAACGCAATGCTGGGCAACAGGCAAGACAGGTTCCAGAGTGCAGAGCTCTCAAGACACAGAGATTGGGATTGAGAGCAGCAAGGTACAATGCCTAGACCCTCTCCCAAGGGAGGGGCTACTGGCAGCAGACATGCCATGGCTCTGTTGGCCAGCAGACTGAAACCTGCTGCATGGTGAAGGCCTCAGCCCCTGCATGCTGGAGAGCCTCTGTGCCTGATAGAGAAGGGCAGAGATGGAGATTGCTCTGGACAGAGATTCTTATCTGCCCTTATTCATGCTGATTGTAGTAAACATCATCTTTCCTGTTCCTGAAAGGAGCCCCAGGTTCTAATACCTGGATGCATGTAGATCAACATTGTCTTCTCTTTGTCGGAAAATTTTAGAGGACATTCAAAGAAAATCTGAGCATTGCAGGAGTGCAGGAGTGTTACCCAAATGTGAACTGTGCTCTTGACACTAGATATTTCAATTTCCCCAAGGATTTTCATTCTAAACTGTATGAGATTGGGCCACTTTTGGGCCAGGCTGACTAAAGGCTGATTTTCTAGTTGAAATTCTATACAACAGCTTCACAGAGGATAAATTAAGTGGCAACACAGTAGAAAAAAAGCAATGTCTTAAATCAGGATTTTTGGCCCCTGCAGAATGGTCAGCATAATAATAAAAAAGGAGACAGATAGCAGCTATGTGAAAGGAGGGCCTTGGAAGGGAAAAGCATTTGGGATGTTGGCAGGGAAACTACAGATCCCAAGGTAACCTCCTTGGGACCATTTCTGTCAGTCAGGCCAGCAAAAGGGACACACAAAATGTAACAGAGGTGGAGATGCAATCTAAAGCATCTGAAGCTCCATATTTCATGGGACACATTTCCTGCAAACTTCTAAACAGCTGCACAGGGAAACATGCTCCTGCTGGCAGACACTTGAGGCAGGCCAGGGCAAAACCCTGAGCCACTTGCCCAGAGCTAGCACAGGCACAGCCTGGCCTCTGGGCTGCCCTGGGACAGCAGGGAGCCCAGAGCCCTGTGCTCTCCAGGAATGGCTCAGCTGCACATGCACCCTCCTGCTCCTCTGCCTGCCCCACAGCTCAGCAGCCCTAAAGCTCCAGGGGCACTGGCAGCAGCACAGCTCCTTGCAGGGGCACATGCAGGGCACAGCTGTTCCCTGGCAATGTGCACAGCCTCTCTGCGCTGCCACAAGACCCTTCCTGCTGCCAGCAAGCAGCCCAGCTCCCCCCTCCCCTCTGCCCTTGTCCTCCCTGGCAGTGCCCCTGGGGCCAGCGCGGCTCCGCGGCCTCTGCCGGGGCTCCTGGGCCAAGGCCCCTGAGCCGCCCGGGAGCCCAGACCTCCATTCCCAAGGCCGGGCTGCGGCACAGGAGGCTCCAAGCCCAACAGGTCAGCCAGTTCCCTTGGGAACAGAGCCATCCCAGCTCCTATCTTGCACCAAGAGCTCTTTCCCTTCTTCCTCTGCGTGTTTGCTGTAGGCTCAGAAGAAGCTGACATTCAGGTGCAAGAGAAGAAGTGAGTTAATTGAACTCATGCCTTTACAATCAACCCATCTAATGGGTGAGGAATTCAAAGCGTATTCTAGTTACTGAAAAGATTGCTTGGTTTTTTATTTTTCATGAAACTAGCATCAGTTTAATTTCTCTGAACAAGATGGAGCTGGCAAGCCAAGAGAGAAGGGCTCTACTAGTTCATGTGGTGCCCGTTGCCTCCCCACTACTACAGGATCCCTTTCCTTCCAAACAGTTGGGAATTCACAGTGCTCTCTAGAATCTGACCCTGGCAAGGAAGTAATTGTTTTCAAAAGTAATTTCCAAGGCCTTTGTTTCTGTAGGTCCCACTCAATTCCAGGTCTGGTTTTGCATTTTTGGGGTTTTTATATTAGTCTTTGCAACAAAAGAAGCGCTGGGACACAAACAATAGCACCACATTTTAGAAAGCAAAAGAAGCTTTGCTTTCTGCATTAGATGTGCCCAGTATTCTGGGAGCCTGTCTTTGTAGGGAAAAAAATGCTCATCTCAAAGTTCCACTTTTGCTCTACTTACTTGTTCCAGGGGTTTATTCCCTGCTGTCTTTTCAGCAGAGACACCCAAACCCAACATAAACATGACCTGCCTCCAAACATTTCTGATCTTGGCTAATACTGTCAATTCAAAATATTCCTAATGGAAATAGCAGAGGGTAGGTCATTTTGAAATACTCTCCAACAGAGCAGTTAGAATTAAGAGAACAAGTTCTTTACATGGCTGCACAGAGAATAAAATCCTATGGCAGCCAAGCAGGATGAGTGTCTTAAACCTGGATTCCTTCATCCTGTAGAATGCTGGGGTCAGTAATAAAAGTGAGACGGGTAAGGTTTAATGAGATAGGGAATTTCTAGTCCAGAAATGATCCAGCAAAAATGTCACCTTACTTACTGAGCAGGACTATTCTCTGGCTGCATTAAGCATTCCAGATGCACATCAGCAAGTAAGGAGTCCTTCCAAAGGGGCCATAGCCAGGATTTGGCAGAACTAACCCTGAGCCCCAAAGGGACCAGGGGATCTGATCCCTTGTTCTGCATCAGCAGAATTATTTCTCCAAGTCTCATCTCTCCTATCCTTACACACCCAGAGATGCCTAAGGAACAACAACAGTGTCATTGAGGCTTTCAGCTTGAAAGCATTGCCTGACCCAGATGCAGCAGAGACTGCATTTTGTCTGGCACAATTCCACTTGTCAGGGATCAGGCAAGGCAGGGACAGGGACAAGGCAGAAGGCATCTCCTGCCCCAGCCTCAGCCTGCAACACTGACACAGGCAGAGACAGCCAGGGAAGAGATTTGTCACTGTGAACCTGCCATAGGTGGCTTTGGGCTTGTGCTGTCACAGCATGACAAACTCACACCCTGCCTAGGCTGCATCCATTTGGAAGCCTCCTTCTCCTTCACTGGAAAATTCTAAAGGACTTTCTATCATAGGAGGTTTCCCTATTTCTGCCAGTGCAAAACCAGGCAATGTCCATGAATCCCCTTCAGATGTCAAAGGGTTCAGCTCAGAAACTGCCCCAAGGAAAGCTTTTCTGCTTCAAAAGCAGCAAGAAGGAGTGGAAACATCTCACATTTCATGTTAAATGCCTTCTTTTTCCCTGCTAGTTGTGACACTAAAAAGGCTGCAGGGAGATAAAAAGAATGTGCAGGATGGAGAGGAAGGTATCCTATTCCAGCACTGCATTTCAGGGGCCCCCAGGTACCACTCAACACTTCACACTGGAGGAATTTTCACTGTGCCACCAGAGAACACTCCCACTGACTGGGCTCTGGGAGAGTCCACTGAGCCCACCAAAGAATTGAAACGAATTTAAAGAAATTTTGAAAAGAATGGGTTTTCACAAAGCTTTCCAAATGTCACCTCTGAGTCAAGAATACAATGGTCATTCTAGGACAGACATGCCCTGTACCTACCTGTATCTTCAGAATTCTCTTTGCTTCTGCTGCTGAGTCTTGGCCTTGAGAAAATGAAGAACAAAAGAACATGTGAGGAGGTAGAAAGAGAAGGGAGGGAAAGGGCTTACCATAAGAGGAGGCAAAACTTTGAAACATGGTCACTGTGATGAAGGGGGAAATTCAACACAGAAACCCAACAGGATGCTGTGACTGTGGTCACAAGGGTTTTCAGGATGAAGAAGAGACGAGAATGTTGACTCCATGATCAGAAGGCTTGATTTATTATTTTATGATATATGTTACATTAGACTATACTAAAAGCAATAGAAAGGAAAAGTTTCTTCAGCAGCTAGCTAAGCTAAGAATAGAAAAGGAATGAATAACAAAGATCTGTGTCTCAGACAGAGCAAGAGCCAGCTCTGCCATGAGTGGTCAAGAAATCCAAACACCCACCGGAGACCAATCACCTGTTGCATTCCACAGCAGCAGATAACCATTGTTTACTTTGGTTGCTGAAAACTGCAGCTTCTCACAAGGAAAAATCCTAAGAAAGGATTTTTCATGAAAGATGTCTGCGACAGGATGCAAAGCTGTTTCATTGTCCTTAAGTTTGCCATTGCTGGAGTCACACAGAGCTGGCCAAGCTCTGGCTGAAACACAGCAGTCATTGTTCAACTTGCATCAGAACTCTCCAGTTCTGCTGCCTCTCCTTTTGGGGCCAAGTGGCTCCCACAGCCTCTCTGAAGCAGCAAGAGCTGCTGAGCTGAGACACGAGTCTGTAAGGAGGGCAGCTACTTTTGTACAGCTGCCAAAGCTTGACTTGGCCTGCCCGTGCCTTACCCTGGTGACAGCCTCGTGCTACATGTGGTCAGAGCACTGCTGTCTCCTGAGAATGCTATTACACCTGCTGGCTCTTTCAGGAAAACAAAGGCTGTTTCCAACTCAGCTGCTAGGGAAGGATGTTCAGATCACACCTTAAAAGCTCCACCGAAGATTCTCAATTGGCATGATACTTCTGTGACTCCCTCTTTATTGTTACCACTTGGATAAGGGTAATAGCTACATTTTCTCTTGCATATCCAAGCCAATATTTTTCCATCAGGTACAGTCCTATGCCTCTTCTCTAGCACCTTGCCCTCTTTGATCTTAAACCCAGATCAAAATATTAAACATCAATCGGACTATATGTCAGATTTTACATCTATACTGCAAAATTCATCTGGCATCTCATTTCACAGTGGAGGCCCAGGCACAGTGAAGTTACACCTGATGTTTACAGAAGCAGCACCTGAATTTGCAGACACCTCTCCAGTAGCCAATATTTGCCCAAGCATATTCACCTGGTTGTAGAATTTGACAGTCAAGGATCACAGCTTTCAAAGACCTGCAGGACCCCATCCCATGCAGTACAGTTCCCAAATGACACCACAACCATTACAGAGGGATTCAATAGCCAAGTCCAGCAGAGGACCCATCCTGAGGTGCTTTAAAGCCCTGCCTCCTCTTCCCCACCACCACCTCTGTTCTTGGGGTATATATGTGTTGGGTTTGACATTGTGCTGGATGATCATCATGGATGGGTAAATATTGAATACACAGAGGTTTTCCAAAATACAGGAGACAGATGGCTGTGCAAAATAACCACACGAGATGGGAAGAGAGAGGTGAACAGCACGCTGGAGTAACAGACACCTTGGCTTACCTCATCTCCTGGGACTCCTGGAATTCCAGCTGGGCAGAGCTTGGCAGGGACCCTGCAGCACTGCCCACAGGGGGACTCACTGCCCTGCGGATGGGGGGGATCAAAGGCAGTCCCAGTGACCCCTTCTTCATATCCCCACCAATGGAGTAGAGCAAGGAAGCCTGGAAAGAGAAGAACACAGTGCTCAGATCAAGCATCCAGCCTTGCCCCCATTCATGCCTCAAGACATTTAGCCGTGCATTTAACTGGGACCTGCCAGGAAAAGCCAAACTGATGGAGCAGCTTGGCCCAGGACAGGGAAAGGTGACCTAGGAAAGGGAAGTGGTGAGGGAGAGACCATGTCCCACATTTGCCACCACTCCCCTTGTGCTCAGTTTTCTCCAAGTGTGGTTGCATTCCCAGCTGGCTTCCACGTGTTTGACATCAAGATGTCCTGGGGTGCCACTGCCTCCACTGGCCTTGTGGATGGCATGGGAATGGCTTTAGATCAATATTCTCTTGCTGTCCCTGAGGCACCAAACAGCCAGTGCTGATCTCCAGCCATGTCCCCACAAAGCCATTCTGCAGGATGTCCAAACCTGCTTTTCTCAAGCCCCTCATTTCTTCTGCTGCTGCCCTTCCCTCCTACACTTCCCCAGCAGCCTTTGAGCCCAGATGCTGCTGAGCTCTCGGGATGCTGGCTGCTCTCCAGCTCCCACACATCCATCATCTCAGGCTCCCTGGCACTGAGGAAGTTCAGCAGAGCTCCCTGCCCTGCTGCTCTCTGCAAGGTCTCTGCCAGCCCCAGTTGCTCCAGGGCCCCCATGCCATGGCCAGGAATGGGGCTGGAGGCAGCAGGGGCAGGTGCACACCCTTCCTTCATATTCCACCATTTCTGGCCCAGCTAAAGAGCCAAACCAGGACCTGTTCAAACTGCACTGAAAGGGTCAGTTCCTGTCAGGGATACACTGGGCCCTTTCTCAGCAAGGCTGAAATCAACTACCAGACTCCTTGATTGCACATTCTGTCTACCAAAACTGTTGTTCATCTGCCTCCTCCTGCACCCCATGGCAAACCCAAAACAACTGCAGGTCCTGGCCCTGCTGCCAAGGCAGTCGTGGGGCTGGGCTCTGGGCTGCTCTCCCCATGGCCACCTCCCATCCCTTCCCTCTGCACAAAGCCATGCCAGAGCACACAGCTGCCCAGAAGCTGATGAACTCTAGAAATAGCAGCAGACACAACTGTGCAGAGGGCATGGCTGTGCAACTCAAAAGCTGAGACAACCTGGAACTGACTTTGCAGGACTGCCTGTTCCAGCAAACACCTTTTTCCATCCTAACCAGACACAGCTGACAGAAAACACCACCAAGACACAGAGATGGTTCACAGATACCCATAGTTTACTCAATCTAGAAGGACAGCTTCTCCAGATTGGACAACTTTAGCTGCTCTGACTGCTTGTTGCTGTTTTCTCAGCCATAAGACACACAAGGAACCACGGCAGAGCCCAGAAGCCATTCAAAGACCTCTCCTGCTATTGATCCATGCTGAGGATGTGAACTCTCCACTACACACCCACTGCAGAGACAGCCTGAAGCACAGTGTCCAGCTGAGCTCTTCTTTGGCTCAGCTGCTTCCCTGGGCTCACAGCACAGGAAAAGGTGTCCAAGCTCTGCCTACAGCAAATAAACTGAAAATCTACCACACAGGACTTAGCTTGGTCTCCTTACCTTAGAACTTTTTCCTTCTGAACTCTGCTCCTGGTTTCTTCCTCTCTCATCATCATAGGCAGTGCCATTTTTCTTGTTCTCCTTCTCCATGCTGTCCATTTCATTTGTGTCAGAGGAAGGAGAGCTCGCCCGGATGGGAGGCAATGGCTTGGAGGGAAGCAGCGAAGAGGGACACGGCCAGAAAGACTTGGAAGAAATGAACCTATCCCAGCCTGCAAAGTGGAGGAATTCTCACTGTGCCACCAGAGAACGCTCCCAGTGACTGGGCTCTCAGAGAGTCCACCGAGCCCATCAAGGAATTGAAGCGAATTTAAAGAAATTTTGAAAAGAATGGGTTTTCACCAAGCTTTCCAAATGTCTCCTCTGAGTCAAGACTACAGTGGTTATTCTAGGACAGACATGCCCTGTACCTACCTGCATGTTCAGAGTTCTTCTCTTTGTTTAGGCTGCTGGGTCCTGGCCTGGAGAAAATGGAGGACAAAAGAACATGTGAGGAGGTAGAAAGAGAAGGGGGGGAATGGGTGTACCATGAAAGGAGGAAAACCTACTTAGCATGGTCACTGTGATGAAGGGGGAAATGCAACCCATAAACCCAACAGGATGCAAAGCTGATTCATTGTCCTTAAGCTTTCAGTTGCTGGAATCACACAGAGCTGCCAGGCTCTGGATGAAATAATGGCCAAGTGCAGCAGAGGACCCATCTTGAGGTGCTTTGAAGCCCTGCCTCCTCTTCCCTACCACCAGCAGTCATTGTTCAACTTGCATCAGAACTCCCCAGTTCTGCTGCCTCTCCTTTTGGAGCCAAGTGGCTCCCACAGCCTCTCTGAAGCAGCAAGAGCTGCTGAGCTGAGACACGAGTCTGTAAGGAGGGCAGCTACTTTTGTACAGCTGCCAAAGCTCGACTTGGCCTGCCCGTGCCTTACCCTGGTGACAGCCTCGTGCTACATGTGGTCAGAGCACTGCTGTCTCCCGAGAATGCTATTACACCTGCTGGCTCTTTCAGGAAAACAAAGGCTGTTTCCAACTTAGCTGCTAGGGAAGGATGTTCAGATCACACCTTAAAAGCCCTACCAAGGATTCTCAATTGGCATGATACTTCTCTGTCTCCCTCCTTATTGTTATCACTCAAATAAGCTTGACAGCTACATTTTCTCACACACATCCAAGCCAATATTTTTCCATCAGGTACAGTCCTGTAACTTTTCTCCACCACCTTGCCCTCTTTGATCTTAAGCCCAGATCAAAATATTAAACATTGATCAAATTATACATCTATACCCCAAAACATATCTGGGATCTCATTTCACAGTGGAGGCCCAGACACAGTGAAGTTACATCTGATGTTGACAGAAGCAGCACCTGAATTTGCAGACACCTCTCCAGTAGCCAATATTTGTCCATTCATAATCTCATGGGTGCAGAATTTGACAGTCAAGGATCACAGCATTCAAAGATCTGCAGGATCCAGACCCATGCAATTCAGTTCCCAAATGACACCACAACCATTACAGAGGGATTCAATAGCCAAGTCCAGCAGAGGACCCATCCTGAGGTGCTTTAAAGCCCTGCCTCCTCTTCCCCACCACCACCTCTGCTCTTGGGACATTGCTGTTGCCTTTGCCATTGTGCTGGATGATCATAGATGGCCAAAATGGTGAATACACAGAGGTTTTCCAAAATACAGGAGACAGATGGCTGTGCAAAATAACCACACGAGATGGGAAGAGAGAGGTGAACAGCACGCTGGAGTAACAGACACCTTGGCTTACCTCATCTCCTGGGACTCCTGGAATTCCAGCTGGGCAGAGCTTGGCAGGGACCCTGCAGCACTGCCCACAGGGGGACTCACTGCCCTGCGGATGGGGGGGATCAAAGGCAGTCCCAGTGACCCCTTCTTCATATCCCCACCAATGGAGTAGAGCAAGGAAGCCTGGAAAGAGAAGAACACAGTGCTCAGATCAAGCATCCAGCCTTGCCCCCATTCATGCCTCAAGACATTTAGCCGTGCATTTAACTGGGACCTGCCAGGAAAAGCCAAACTGATGGAGCAGCTTGGCCCAGGACAGGGAAAGGTGACCTAGGAAAGGGAAGTGGTGAGGGAGAGACCATGTCCCACATTTGCCACCACTCCCCTTGTGCTCAGTTTTCTCCAAGTGTGGTTGCATTCCCAGCTGGCTTCCATGTGTTTGACATCAAGATGTTCTGGGGTGCCACTGCCTCCACTGGCCTTGTGGATGGCATGGGAATGGCTTTAGATCAATATTCTCTTGCTGTCCCTGAGGCACCAAACAGCCAGTGCTGATCTCCAGCCATGTCCCCACAAAGCCATTCTGCAGGATGTCCAAACCTGCTTTTCTCAAGCCCCTCATTTCTTCTGCTGCTGCCCTTCCCTCCTACACTTCCCCAGCAGCCTTTGAGCCCAGATGCTGCTGAGCTCTCGGGATGCTGGCTGCTCTCCAGCTCCCACACATCCATCATCTCAGGCTCCCTGGCACTGAGGAAGTTCAGCAGAGCTCCCTGCCCTGCTGCTCTCTGCAAGGTCTCTGCTGGCCCCAGTTGCTCCAGGGCCCCCATGCCATGGCCAGGAATGGGGCTGGAGGCAGCAGGGGCAGGTGCACACCCTTCCGTCATATCCCATCATTTCTGGCCCAGCTAAAGAGCCAAACCAGGACCTGTTCAAACTTCACTGAAAGGGTCAGTTCCTGTCAGGGAAAAGGTCTCAGAGCTCTGCTGACAGCACATCAACTGAACATTTACCACACTGAACTTTGCTTGGTCTCCCTACCTTAGGTCCTTTTCCCTCTGAATTCAGCTCCTGTTTTTTTCTACTCTCCTCATCCCAGCCAGTGCCATTTTTCCCATTCTCCTGCTCTCTGCTGCATGTTGGGCTTGGCTTGGTAGAAGGAGAGCTCTTCTGGATGGGAGGCAACGGCTTGGAGGGAAGGAGCATGGAGGGATTTGCCAGCGAAAATCTCTTGGCAAGAGGGTAAGCAGTCAGGCCTGCAAAGTGGAGACACAAAATGTAACAGAGGCCACCATGCAAACCTAAAGCATCTGAAGCTCCGTATTTCATGGGACACATTTCCTGGAAATGTCTAAACAGCTGCACTGGGAAACATGCTCCTGCTGGCAGACACTTGAGGCAGGCCAGGGCAAAACCCTGAGCCACTTGCCCAGAGCTAGCACAGGCACAGCCTGGCCTCTGGGCTGCCCTGGGACAGCAGGGAGCCCAGAGCCCTGTGCTCTCCAGGAATGGCTCAGCTGCACATGCACCCTCCTGCTCCTCTGCCTGCCCCACAGCTCAGCAGCCCTAAAGCTCCAGGGGCACTGGCAGCAGCACAGCTCCTTGCAGGGGCACATGCAGGGCACAGCTGTTCCCTGGCAATGTGCACAGCCTCTCTGCGCTGCCACAAGACCCTTCCTCCCAACAGAGAATAGCTCACATCCAATCTCACCTCTGGGTGAGGCTGAGCCATGCTCACAAGAAAGGAAGTGGGTTTTGGGAACTCCCACCTTTATCATCAACACATCTATTGGGTGTGGCACTCAAGGTTTTTTTTTTTAATTTTTGACACAATTCCTTTGGGTTTGTTTTTTTTCCTGGAACTAGCTTGTGTTTAATTCTTCTGAACAATATTAAGTTAGCACGTCTGAAGGGAAAGATAGAAAGCTCCAATGGTAAGAGGGGAAAAGATTCCTTCTTGAGGGTGGCCTTCTGTGAATCCACAGGAAAAATCCACACAGATATGACTGTTATTTCTGAAAACCACAAAGACCTCTCAGCCACCAGGCAGGCCTTATTGGTGTGTCTGTAGCACCGTAATACCATCCTCAATGTTTGACCTGATCAGCAAGCAGAGGAAGAATGGGAAATTTATCTGTAGTGAGACCCAACATTGATGGCAAAGAAAGCAACAGGACTTGCATCTCATGCCCATGTCCTATCTGTGGTCAGCTGTGGCCACAGTCCCTGTCCTGGCTGACAGTATGAGTGATTTGGCTACTGTCAAAAAGGAGAATGCAGAGTAAACTAATGACAGAATGTTGTGATGCCATGGGTGTCCTTGCAGGATCATCTGTAGCTGTCAGCCACCTACTCTGACACAGAGCCAGCACTGACCACCATGGAGCTGTTTTCCCTGAAATCTGGGGGGATTATTTTTCCATTTTGTTCTGGCCTTTCAGCTCCTTCCTATCCTCACCTTTTCCTTCAGGGGTCTTTCCTTTTCCAGTAAAATCCATGTTTGAACCCATGCTTCTGCCTGGCAGAAGTGCCTGGGTTGGAATTTGGGGACGCTCTCAGAGCAGTCAGCGCTGGGAGCTCGGTGCCAGCCTTTGAACAAGGCCGGGTGACTCCAATCGCCAGCGCTCGGCACAGAGAGGCAGAGCCAGACGCGTCTGCTGCCACTGGGGCCGTGCCAAGCACAACCTGCACCACCCCAGCGTGGGGCTGCCCCTTTGTGACACGCTCACCATGGTTCTCTCGTTTCCATGGCTGCAAAACCCCAGCCCAACTCCATCCCCTTCCATTCCCCTCCCAAGGGCAGCCAGCCCTTAGCCCAGCCAGGCCAGGCCTGAGCGTTTCTCACTGTCTAGGAAGGAGACCCTTTCCAAAGCTACTTTTCAAGGCCTTTATTTCTGTAATTCCCACTGGGTTCTGGGTTGCAGCTTGTTGGTGGGGGATTTTGTTTATTTGTCTTCACATTAAACCAAGTGCTGGGACACAAACAATGGCCCCGGGCTCTCAGGACTCTAGCTGGTCAGAGTGACCCTGAGATACGTTAGAAAGTCTCTTTTCCCAGCCAGGCGGTCGAAGAAGGAGTCAGAGCTTTCATTTCTTGGTCTCAAGGTTGTTTGTTTTATCTTATCTATAAACTTCTTTCTCCTGCCTGCCGAGATCCACTCAGCAAGAATGTCAGAGGCACTCTGCCTGCCTCCGGGGTGGTGTTACCTTTTTTACTAAAAACTACGTGTACAATATTTACAATTACTTTCCAATACCTATCACCTATGTTAGACAGTGAGCTTCTACTCTAAACCAATCTAAAGGTGCCAACATCACAGCTGAAGATGGAGGCTAGGAAGAAGAAGGAAAAAGGACAAGGCACACCCAAATTCCTCCATCTTGGGACCCTGAGCCCCCATTCTAAAAACCTCAAAAATCTATTTTTCACTCAGTGATAAATTCACTATCGTACCACTTAAACTTGCGTGGCTTGTAATTCTTCATGTAAGGTTGGTAATTGTTTTCTCCAAGGGCTAAATCAAAGGCACTGGGGTCTTGGGCTCTGGGCCAGGGTCTCTGAGCCCCCTGGGCAGGGGCTCAAGTCCTCCAGGGCACCCAGAGAATTTCCTGGGTTCTGACACCGGGCGGTGAAAGTAAAAGCAGCTTTGCACTCCCCTGTAGATGACCCCAGAATTCAGTTGGCTGAGAGGTGTAGGGAGCAAACTGACCATCCAAACATTCCACTTTTGCTCTACTTCATTGTTCCAGGGGTTTATTTCCTGCTTTCTTTATTGCACAGACACCCAAACCAAACATAAACATGATCTACCTCAAAACATTTCTGATCCTGGCACTTCCTGACAATTCCAAATTTTCTTAATGGAAATGGCAAGGGGCAGTCATTCTGAAATACACTCCAACAGAAAAGATAAAACGAATCATGCTTGATTTGGCAGAACTAAGCCAAATCTATGGGACCCCTGGGGCTGATCCCTTTTTCTCATCTTCAAGTCTCATCTCTCCTGTCTATTCAAAGAAGCTTTGCACTCTGCATTAGATGCCCCCAGTATTCAGTGGGCTGATATGATCAGTCTATCTGTAGGGTGTAAATTGGCCATGCAGAGTTCTCCTTTGTTGTTCAAGGGGTTTATTCCCATTTTCTTTCCTGCAGACACACCCAAACCCAACATTACAACATGCCTCAAAGCAAATCTCATTTGGACTGTCCCTGAAAATTCAAACCTACCCTCAGAGTGTTTCCCTGTCCCCAGGGACAGGCTCCAAGGCTGGGCTCTCACCTGCACGGAATGAAGAAGAGCTGCTGCCCTTGCCAGCGGCTCCGGGCTCTCGCCATCAGCGCTTTGAATGCAGCTTTTGTACACACTCTGCCTCTCTGAGCCCCGCAGCATTCCCGGGCATCAGCAGTGCTGCTGCAGGCCAACATCCTCCAGGCCCAGCTGCAGCAAGGAGATTGCAACAAGGCCTGGCTGCAGGAGTCTCCAGCCTGCAGCAGCCCTTCCCCTGCGGCGGAATCATCTTGTGCTGCCATGGGGGAGCAAAGGGGGTGAGGGGCTCTTTGCAGATGAGGGTCTCCTCCATGTGCTGCTGCTCGCTGGGCTGATACAGCTGCTGGTGCCCTCCCACACAGCTGTACCTGGAGCCTGCCTGGGAAAATAACACTGCCAGTGCCAGTGCCAGTGTCAGCCACCCATCCCTGCCATGGCCCTGCCCTCAGGGCGTCCTGCCCACCAAACTGCTCCAGTCAGGTGATGTCAGGCACCATCAAAATACATTCAAACAATGCATTTTCCACATTCTGGCAAAATCATGGCCATACAGGCCACGTGCTGGAGGCAGACTGCTGTTGGCAGAATGGGGGAAGCCCCAGCAGCTGCTCTCCCCAGGCTGGATGGCCATGGCAGCAGAGGCAAGTCTCTCACTGTGCCCACTGCTGTGGGACCCAGTGCTTTGGACATGTTCCCACTGAACTCAGGCTGCTGCTACAGCAGCACCATGCCTTCACACACTTGATAACAAAGAGTTGGAATGGCACACAGGACTGCCCCAAATGCTATTAAAAAAAAAAAAAAAAAAAGCGGGGGGAGGGGGATGGGGAAGGGGGCAAGTGAGTTAGAATAGTTTGCTCATTTTTAATACAAACATGCCTGGATTTAAGCAGGGACACTGGGCTAATCCTACCGGGGACTGGTTTGTAAGCCTTGTCTCTAGCAATTCCCACCAGTCTGCAGGCATTTTCAGTAGAAAGGGGTAGATAAGATTTTACAGCACATGCACGAGCAATTCTGAGCTGGAACTCAAAGGACAAGACAAATACCCCCAAATCGGCCACCCATGGGGAAAGGAAGAAAGAAAAGCAGATGAAATAAGTGCCATTGTGGCTGAATTGACTGCATCAATCCCATGGTCAAACCTTTCTGTACAAAAGCACCTCAATTCAAACACACAGCTTAAGATTAAGGAATTCAAGTTTTTCGAGAGCATTTAAAGCCTGATTCCTATTACTTTCAAGGAAAGGTAGATGCTAAATTTCTTAAAAACACAAATGTGGGTCTATTTGGTACTGCATCCTTCAAAAGCAGGAATGGAGGTTTAGAATTGCAGAATTGTTTCCATTGGAAAAGACCATCAAGATCATAGAGTCCTCCCAAAACCTGAGGCCACTAACACTGCCAAGGCCACCACCAAAGCATATCCCAGGTAATGTCGTGGGATGGGACATCTTCCTTGTCTCCTTTGTCTCCCCAGGAGCCCTTTGGAAAGAGAAATGCCCACACAGGCTTTATCTGACTCCTTTCCAGCCAGCCTTTCCCTCACTCCTGGGTCTCATTTGCTCCACAGGCTTCACCAGCTCGCTCAGCTCAGAGGAGCTGTCAGAGGAGAAAACGCTGCCTGGTGTGGGGCTGTCTGATCCCTGTCTCATCTTGATTCCATCTGCCCCGCTCCCTCCCCCATCCAAGAGACCGAAGGATCCCCCAACCCCACGGTGCTGCACCAGATCCCAGGCACATTCCCTCCTGCACTCCTTGGCGGCCCCGGGGAGGCTCCAGAGCCCTCCCTGTGTGCGGGACAGCTGCTGCAGCACCGCTGCGCCTGCGTGCGAGCAGCACCCAAGGAGCAGCTGCGCCAGTTCAGAGTCTGAAACGGAATCCTCAGGGCACACAAATGACAACTGGCATTTCAGGGCTGGCAGGAGAAGCTAAATCCATCTGCTCGCTGCCCTTTCTAGCCATGGCCACGCTGATGCAATTGGAAGAATTGCCCCTGCCCAGGAAGCTCTCAGGTGCAAGAGAGCAGCAAAAGCCAGGTGTTTCTGAGGTGCTAGCTGCCAGTGCTTCAGGTTTTCCTTCCAAGTTCTAAGGGGTTTGGACTATTTTTACCATTTCAACATTTTCTGTGTGTCCCTGTGAGTGAGTAAGCACCACAAACCAACTCCCTCAAAGCCTTGAGGTACTGCCAAAGCAGAACTTGTTCATGCTCTTTTCTCCTGGTGATTTTATAATCCCGTGCAGACTCTGATATCAAACCCATGCTGTAGAGAAAAGATTGACCTTGGCATCCTGGGGCACTTTCTGGGTGGGTGTTTGAATCTGCTTTTCCAGGCCTTGGGCTTGTTATGAATGAGAAGCTTGACTGGGCCAATATTCAAGCAGCAATCAATTTATTATTTAATATGGTAAAGTATGAGCAATACAGCGCTGGGTACAGTGGGGGAAGTTTTCCCTCCAACTGCACACCAATAATTGATGGTTACAGGTATTTATAGGGGTACTCATCAGTTTTTTTTTTAACAGTTTCTATTTCCAATTTTTACTCATCAGCAATTTTTATTCCAAATCATTACATCACAATTCTATACACTATTGTGATTTGAATTTCTCAGGATGTATTTTCAAAGGAGTATCCCCAGATGGTGCTGGTCCAGTTTCCGAAAGAAGAAAGATGAATCCCATCTGGTGGAGTCCAGCTCCCCAGATGTGTCCACCTTTTAATTGCAGAGACTATAAATCTCATAACAGTGATGTCCAGCTTCCCTTTGGTTGAAACCATAAGTCCTTGAGGTGATGTTCATCTTCCTTTCTCAAGCTGTTTTTCTCTGCTTTAATAAGGCGTGAGATAAGCATATTTCCTATATATGTTCCAAAGCTATAGTTTCAAGGATACAAGTAATATTCTAAAATTATACTTCAAAATGTTATTATTGCAGAGCTTTTTTTTTATGGATTAAATGCAAGCAAGAAGCAACATCATTAACACCTTAATTCCAATGCTCCTAAATCAACCAGGGTTAATTTCAAACAAAAGATATGGTCAAAGGCCTTTTCCCATGCTTTATTTTCCTCAGTTATTATTAGAATTCACAACTATCCCATTGTCGATGTCCACACATTTCGCATTTGCAAGTACACACTTCGCCTGTTTGTACCTGACACCAAACACAGCTTTGCATCTCACACCCTCAGCAAGTCTGCAGACAAAACTAAGCGGGCAGGAGCAGCTGAGAGCCCAAATGATTGCGCCATTCAGAGGGACCTCGGCAGGCTAAAGAACTGGCCTGAGGGGAATCTGATGGAGTTCAAGGATGGGAAATGAGAAGTCTGGGACCTGGGCAGGAATAAGCGCAGGCATCAAGAGCTGCAGGAGGCTGACTGCGAGAGAAGCGGCTGTTTTCTCTTCCTTGTCTTGCTGGTTGGGGGTTGTAGCGCAAGGCCAAGACAGAAGGATGCCTGCAGGCAGAGAAAGAGGGGGTTCGCAGCTGGCCCTGCCGAGCCGAGCGCGGCCAGCCCCGGAGCCGCCCCGCCCGCGCTGTGCCCGCAGCCCCGGCTCTGCCGCGCTCGTCCCCGCCAAGTCCGGCCCGCGCCGGGGCCGCGCTGGGCGCGCGCGGGCCCGAGCGCAGCGCCCCCCTCAGGCCGCGCGCCGCCGGCGCAGCCGCGGCCGTTGCGCTGCGGACGTTGTGGCCACAGTCGGCGATGGACGCCATGGCGGAGCTGCCGCTGCCCGCCGGGCTCAGCGCCGGCACCTTCCCCGCCAAGCTCTGGCGCCTGGTGAACAGCCCCCGCGTCCGCTCCGTGCGCTGGGACAGCCGCGCCCAGGGGCTGCTCATCGACCGCTGCCTCTTGGAGCGAGAGCTGCTCAGCTCGGGCCACGCCCACAGGGGCCGTGGCCATGGGCCGGCCCCGGTGCCGCACACCTTCAGGGCCACGCAGTTCCGCAGCTTCGTGCGGCAGCTCTACCGCTACGGCTTCCGCAAGGTGCCGGGCTGGGTGGGCTCGGCTGCGCCGGGCGATGCCGGGGCCTGGCTCCACTACTGCAACCCCTGCTTTCGCCGCGACCGCCCCGACCTCCTGCTCCGCATCAAGCGCCGGAGCGCGGCCAACAGGCAGCGGCCGGCGGCGGGCCGGGAGGGCCGCAGGCGCCCGCCCTGCGGCTCCCGGCAGCTGCCCGGGCCGCGGCCGCTGCCGGCCGGGCGGCGCGGGCGCGGTCGCTTCCAGCCGCTGCCCAGGGAGCGGCCGCCGCTGCCGGCCGGGCGCCCGCCCAGCGGCTTCCTCCTGCTGCACAGGGAGCGGACGCTGCCGGACGGGCGGGAGCTGCGCAGCCCCCGGCCCGGCCGCCTCCAGCAGCCCCCCGGCGAGCGGCCGCTGCTCGCCCGGCGCCCGCCCTGCGGCTTCCACCTGCTGCACAGGGAGCGGCCGCTGCCGGCCCGGCGGGAGGGGCCGAGCCGCTTCCAGGAGCTCTACGGGGAGCGGCCGCCGCCCGCCGAGCGGGAGGTGCTCGGCATCCCGCCCTGCCACTTCCTCGGGCTCCACGGGGAGCGGCCGCTGCCGCTCGGGCGGGAGGGGCCCGGCAGCCGCTCGCAGGAGCTCTACGGGGAGCAGCTGCCTCCGGCCGAGCGGGAGGTGCTCGGGCTCCAGCCCTGCAGCTTCCAGCAGCTCCACAGGGAGCAGCAGCCCGCAGCCTACGACGCCCGAGGTAGGAAAAGAGCTGTAGCCTTGTTTTTCCGAAAGGTCGTGAAAAGTGACCGTTTCAAGTCGTTTTCCACAAGGCTCTGTCATTCTCGGCCAGAAGTTGTCAAGCCTACTAGCAAGGGGCACCTAGGAGGCCGAAAGATTCTCTGCCTGCTTTGCCTGTGTGCTTCCTGTGATGTTTGATGCACAGCAGCACCAGAGCCCTGTGTCCCACAGCCACGTTGTGGAGCCTGACCAATGTGTTTGGATTCTTGCAGCCAGCCTGGGCACTTCAGGGCCCAGCGCTCCCGCTGGCAGTGCAGCTTGTGCAGCATGGACGGCCTCCAGCTCAGCACAGAACGCACCTGGGGAGGAGGAATGGCCACCAGCAGATCTAGGCCTTGCTGTAGAGAAAATGATTCGGGAGATCAGGAGGTCCCTGTCTGAAAGATCTCCCTCTGCTCAGGTAATTCCATTGGATGGGGATCAAAGGGGCTGGACTGAGAGCTTTTGAACCTTGTGACACGGTTGAGAAGCAAAGGCTTCTTTAATTGAACTTATTTCATTATTATTTACTTACTGAATTATTCTTGGTTAAGAAAGATTTCTAAAAGAGGGGATGAAGAAGAAATGAAGAAGAGATTTTACTTGCTGGGAAAGAGGAGAAGAGTGTTTGGGGAATTGGCCCTGAAGGCCAAGTGTCCCGTGCAGGGAGGGGCATGCCAGAGGTGCCTCTGTCCCAGCTGCAGCAGATGTGGGCTGTGCCTCTTTTGGGTGGGAAGGCCAAGGCAAAGCAAGGGCTGGGCTGCAGCTGCTGCTGCTGTTGTTAGCGTTCAAAAACACACAATCACATAAGCGATTATATGCGGTGCTTTTCATTTAAGAGCTCTGGGAATCGGGGTAGTTTCCACCCAAATATGATTGCGACCATACATTCGAGGTGAACGTGTTTTATACTCTATCTTTATATAACTTTCATGTTAATTATTAAACTTATATTGTTCTATTGTATGCACAGATTTCAGCTAAACTTAGCTTCTCATGGTTCCCCCTTAAATTTCTAACATAGTTTCTCATGATTCTTCTTATGATTATACAATAATTATATTTACTTCCTAAACAATCATCACATCTAACAATTATATCATTTATCATACTGCTTATGCAGGTGCAGTGATCTGAGAAAACACAAAGTCCAATATTTTCAAAGTCTATCTTTAACATTTTCCAGGGCTCCACTATCACTGTGTGAGCCCTGCTGTGCGTGTAGGCGCTCCCAGAGCCGTGGCTGGGGCTGGGCTGCAGCTGCAGCTCTCTGTCCTTTTGCAGATTATGACACGTGTTGGCCAAAGAATGTCTCTCTTTCTGTTGATGTGCTGACCCATTGCCTGCAGTACATTTGAGATTATGACTCAAGGGGGGGAGTGGGATATTTTGCATTTACCAATACCTTATTCTCAAGTGGCATGACTTTTGTCTTCTGTAAAGTCACACATAGCAGTTTAGAGAAGCATTTTATTCCATAATAAAAGGAAACATTGCAGGCTCTGGATCATCTTTAGAATCTTTAGGGTTCTGATGGATGAGCTATGGCAGAAGAGATGAATGTTCTGAAACTGGTCATAGTGAGAATATCTTTGTGTCCAAAGGTAATTTGCTTCATTGTGGACATTTACTTCCTCAGTGGAATAGAAACACTACTTGGTTGGCTGGCTTTTCCTGTCTTTTGGGTTGTTTTTTTTCCCTACCCTAACGACGTACAGATTTTTGCCACTGATCACCAATGTGATCCTGGCAATACCCAGGGTGCATAAATGTTTGCCTGGATGACACCCGTGGGGCAGCAGCAGAGGGCTCCGAGAAGCAGCACCTTGTGATGGGTTGTGTGAGCGGTTGGCTGCGGGTGCTGAGACTCCCAGGCAGAAATGTGTGCTTTGCCTGTGGGTTTGCAGCACACAGCCCTGGGCAGGGCTGGGAGCGAGCTCTGCCCTTGCTGGCAGCCGTGCTGGCAGCAAGGAGAGCCCCTGGCTTTGTGCTGGCTGATTTCTCACAGCTCTGGGATAAGGCAGGCTCAGAGCGTGGGGGCACGTCCCCTCACTTGGTGTCTTCTGGTTTGCTGTGTTCATGTTTTGTCTCAAAGGTCATTTTGGAAGAGCTTCAGTTTCACCTTGGCCCCCTGAATCCTGAGTTTAAAAGGCTTGTCATGTGAACCGTGGGGGCAGTGTTCCCTCCTCTGTGCTCCATGTCCTTTGGGAGTGGAGAAGGAGAGTTATTGTATCCCTGATATGATTCCAGCAAAATAGCGAGTGATCTTTGGGTTCCTTTCTTTCTGTTTTTCTGCTCAGGACAATGTTGGTGCTGCCCCTGATTCTTCAGGAGGGGAGCCTGTGAACAGAGCTGCAGCAGAGGAGGCTTCATCTGGCACCGAGAGCTGCAGGAACAGTTCCCAGGAGCCCCAGGAGCCTGGTAAGGACAGAGCCCACACTGATTTAGAGAGCTGTGAGATGGCTGCTCTGAGCAGGGTTGGTGCTTCCTGGTGCCTTGAGTTCAAATCCTGCACTGGCACAACCTGCCTGAGCCCTGCCCTCCACGCTTCTCCAGAGGCTCTGACACTGAGTCCTCTGCTGTGGCAAGAGAGCAGGGAATAAACCTGACCTTGTGGGAGTTGTGTCACCAAGCCGGGTGTCCCAGTTTTGTGCTGAAGTGGGTGGATAAATTTGCTGCAGGGTGCCAGGGGAGGCCAGGCTGAGCGACTCTTGAAGGAACAGGGGGAAAAAAGAGCAAAAAGTCAGGGTAGAAGTCCAAATCACTGACTAAATGTAATACCAGTCTGCTGGTATTGGGCCTGACCCACAAGAAAAACAAGGAGCCCAACATCAGAGGCCAACCAATAGAAAAATCACAGTAACTCCAGTATCAGAAGGAAAAGCTTGAATGACCCCTGATTAGGGAGGCCTAAGAGGAGAGAGGGAGCACTGTGGATCCATTCCTTAGCCAAGCTGGTGCAGCCTGCAGGCCTCGTAGGGAGCTCTGTCCCTCCCAGCCCTTCCTGCCAGAGCTGATGGTTGAGTTGGAGCAGCTGCTGCTGACTGCAGAGGGCAGTTTGTAGATGCCAGGTAATGGAGCTGGTTCATGACTCAGCTCCCAGCACCTTCAGCTTCAGCCATTTCAGTGAAGACTGAGGTCTCTCTGTCAGCACAGAGAAAGAACAAGGCTGGGCTTCCTTGTGGCAGCTGGGACTGTCTGTGTTTCAAGCTCTCCTGGGTGCCCATTGCACTGTGGGGGCTGAGACTTTATCAAGATACTTCAGTGTTTTGAAACACACTTTTGAACACTTGGAATGGTCCCTGTTCTTTTAAGGGCAGATTGCTTCAAATTGCCAAGTGAGAGTCTGCCTTTCAGGCCATCTTGGACAGCCCCTGGTCGAAGGACAATTGCTGCCCAAGGGAAAGGGGCAGAAGGGCCAATATTGACTGAGCGTTGCCTTTGCTTCCCAGATGCCATCTGACCAACATCTCCAGGAGGGCTGCCCTGCATGGCAGGAAGAGACAGGGGAGAGCCTGTGACCATCGGGCAGGTAGAACTCCTCTGTTTGTAGATATGTTTATAGATTTCTATGGTTCTATTTATTAGTGGGTATAGTTCCATTTATAGATGATAGTGTTCTATTTATATGGACATAGCTTGATAGATCTGTATAGTTAAATGTGGATATGTATATAGTTATAGATGTGATATAATTATATTTTATTATATATTTACATTTCTAGATTTTTAGAGTTAGTTTTTTATATGTGTAGAGTAAAATATTTTTATATATATATACATATGTATGAAGTTACATTTATGAATGTGTGTAGTTATATAGTAAGAGGAATAGGAATCTTTAGATGGACAGATGGATGGATAGATTGCTGTTTGTGTAGGCCTAGGCTGCATTTTTAGCTCTTTGCCCCCTCGGCTGCCTTTTTCACCTCTTGCTTTTGCCCCGGTGCCCCCTGTGTCCCCTGTCCCTGTGCTGGGTCCGAGCTGGCGGCCGGGCCGGGCGGAGCAGCACTTCCAGCCCTGGCTGTCCCTGGAGCGGTGGGAGCTGCCGCTGGCCCCAGGCACTGTCCCCTGAGGAGCTGCTGAAGGACGGTGAGACAGAGGGGGCTCAGGGGGCGCTGAAGGGACGGTGACCCTGAGCTGCTGCTGGGGCTGAGGGCTGTGGGGCAGCCGAGGGCCATGGTGGCACTGAGGTGACAGGCAAGTGGCACAGGCTGGCAGGGTGGTGGGTCTCAGGGGACGGGATGGGTCCGAAGGGACTGAGGGGGGTGAGAGGACTGTGAGGGGCTGAAGAAACTGAAGGGGGCTGGGGCTTCACCGAGAGCATGGCGGGGCTGAGGGGATGGAGGGGGCCAGCAGGGAGCACAGAGGGCTCTGGGACTGCAGCTCTGCCAGGCCTTGGAAGCAATTCCAGAGCCTCCACTTTTGCCACAGCTGCCATGAAGACCTTGAGGACAGCCGGAGACTGACGGGAGCCAGCAGGGAGGAGCTGAAGGCCAGCAGCAAGAGCAGTGAACGGGGACCTGCTGCAGCCAGCCTGGAGAGAGCCCGGGTGAGGCCACAGGCCCGGGGAGGCAGGTGGGGCTGAGGGTGCCGTGGGCTGTGGCCGTGGGCACTGCCCGGCGGGGCAGGAGCGGGCCCTGCCCGTGCTGGGGCTGCTCAGCGCAGCTGCCCCGGCCGGCACAGGGGCTGTCCTTGGGCAAGGCAGCTGTGCCGGCAGGGCCGGGAGCTGTGCCGGCTCTGCCGGGCTGCCGGGGCTGCGGGACAGTCCCGCCGCGGCTGCGCTCACCACAGCCTGGCCCGCTCGGCTGCTTTCTCTTTCTGACCCCCCTGGGAGGCTCTGACATTTCCCTGATGGAAGTGCAGCTGCTGCCAAGGGAAACGTCCCCATACTCACTCAGTGTTCCCTTTGCTTGCCAGATGTTCCATCTGCTGTCGCTGTCCAGGAGAGCTGCTCTGCACGGGAGGAGGAGACCGAGCGAGAGGCTTTGAAGATGGGGCAGCTGGGGTCCCTCTGCTTCGAGTGCTGTTTAAAGATACACAGACTTGAACGTAGCCACAGTTATTATATGTGTATTTCCATATGTGGGTTGCTAATTGTGTTTATTTCCATGTGTATATTCTTATATTTATGTATATTTATTTTGTTATGAATGTATGCTATGTGTATATATATATATATATATTTGAAATTACATATATGTGTATAAATTTATCTATGTAGACATGGATATTGTTATATCTGTGTTAATTTCTATTTCCTGTGGGTAAAGTTGTGTAGGTATCTCTTTTGATACAATTTTTGTTATATGGTTTAAAAATAGGAATATTGGTATTTGTATAGGTATATAAGTCTATTTTTAAATGCATACTTATCTGTTTCTGGATGTAATTCTATTTACATATCTATGGAGATATTTTTGTATTCCTAGATGGGCTTAATCCTTGTAGTAATATGTAATAAATTAAGTTGTTAAACACCTAATTGATCTTTGTGTATAGTGCGTTGTTGTGGAGGTTGGCAATAAATTAACTGAAGTTGGTATTTGTATATTATTACATAGAAAGGTTGTAATAATAGAATAAATTCCTGTTTTTAACCTAAATTGAGATTTGTATAGTTCTGTATTGTTGGCGTGGGTGTAGCACTTTGTAATAAATGACATTTTTCAGCTGCAATTGATTCTCGTGTATTTGTGGATCAGCAGTGCGGCTGTAGCAATCTGCAAGAAATGCCATTTGTCAGCTGCGATGGGTGTTGTGTGATTTGTGCTACCCAAAGCCATGAGCAGATGGAAATGCTGGAGGATTTTGGCCATGCAAGTCTCCGGCCATGCCCAGCACATGCCCCACCTGCACTCAGGCTGGGCAGGGGAAGCGCAGATTTGGGCTGGCAGCAGAGCCCCACCTTGGCTCAGAACTTGCTGCAGAGGCCTGCTGAGAAAATTCCGGGGCTCCACTGAGAGCAGAACTCCAAGCAGGAGCAACCCTGGCAGGAGAAATCATTCACAATGAAAAAAGAGAGAAAATGTGGCCAAGCAGATGTGGGGATACTCTGTGAGGCTGATAAAATGCTCTGAATCACCCCTGCCTGGGCAGGTCTTCTGCAAAAATGTTTTGTTAAAAACTGAACACCTCCCATGAAATACAGATTGCACTTTCCCCTTCACTTACCTTGCTGTGTGAGTGGAGACACTCTCTCCTTAGCACTGAGAATTTCTGCCCTTCAGCACCTCACATTTAATCAAAGATGGTGTACTACCACTTGGCACCATCAATGAAAACAGCCCTGCCCTCGTGGCAGCGTTTGCAAAGTCTTCCCTCCTCCTGTCCCCACATCTGACAGACGGAACCATCCCCTCCTGTCCCAACTGTGCCTGAGCTGAGTGAGGGCTCCAGGAGCTCTGGAGGCTGCAAGAGCACCGCACGTGGGAAGGTTTTGCAAAGCTTCCTAAGCACCAGTAACCTCCGGGTTTGCCAGTCTTCCCCTGCAATATTGTCCTACTCAAGAATGATCTTGGAGGACACTGTGCCTCCAGCTTACTCAAGTGAAGTTTGTTTTCTTCAAGGCTTGAATAGAGGAAAATGAAAATTGTGGTTTTTAGAGTGAAATTTGGGAGTTGGTGCGGCTGGGTTTGCTCCACTGTTTGCTGTGGAAAGTAGGGTAAAAGCTTTAAATTCCCAGCAGAAGCTGCCTACCAGCCCACACAGAGCTGAATGAGGCCCAGGTGGGCTTGCTGCATGCTGGTCCAAGGGAAAAGCTGGAACAAAGTCCCCTTTTATTGCAGATGGAGTCTGTACTGGTGTCTCCAGGGCTGTCTGTGGTAAGACACGGCAATCCAGCCAGAAACTGTGGATAGGAGAGTTCCAACAGCAACCTGCTTCTCCAGGGTGAGGGACGAGGCCAGCCCGAAAGCCTGGAAGGTGCTCTGGGCACTGGAGAAGGCCAGGCTGTCCTTGTGCAGGGACGGCCTTCAAAGAGCACCTCACACCTTGTGCTGCTGACCAAGGGCAGCTGGTGGCCTTCCACAAAATGCTTCTTTTGTCCAGCTCTTGGAAAAGTTCCAGCCAGCAACAATTCCTGCTGCTCACACCAGCCCTTTCCAAGCAGGAGGAATTTCAGCAGCAGCCTGACAGCTTAGTGGCAGGAGAATAAAATCCTCAGCTGAGCGTTATCAACTCTCTGTCAGAAGCCACATCCTCAGCCCCTCATCTCCTCCAGTTGTCTCAGATGTGGAGGAAGCAGCAGGAAATCTCTGATCCTGGAAGGGAAAGCAGAAGGAGGAGAGCCAGTGGCTGGTCCCTGGGGCCTTGGGAGCAGTGAGAGCCATCCAAAACAGGATCTCTGCCGGGCTGTGGAGATAAGAGTGACCAACCAGCAATGCTCTGTGCGAGACTGGAGCCAGATTACCAGAAGCAGTTACACTGATTATTGAGCTCCACAATTAGAAATGCACAACAACCACTTAGGTGACTTCATCTGGCCATGATCTTTAGCTGCTTGTTGTGGTTCGTTTTGAGTTTGTTCTGTTCCCCCTTTCTTTTGTCATGATAAAAGGTCCTGTCCGGACTCAGTTAACTGTCAATAGCCAAACCCCTCCCCAACTTCCATGGTTACGACATGTATCCTTTAATTCTCCACCCCCGGTCCTGCCTGTCACTCGGCACCCCTGCCTCTTTTTCCAGAAGCTTCTGGCCAGGGTGTCGGTGATTGGCTCAGGGACCGGGACCCCTCCCTTAGTTGTGTATGATTGGTTTTGTCATTACATCAATCCTCAATGTATCCTTCCCTTCTTACTCCAGATTTGTTACCCCCCCCTCCCCTCCCACCTTCTTTATAAACCGAGGTTTTCGCCACCTTGGGGCTCTCAGCCTCTGGATTCATTGGGAGTGTTTGGTCCCTCTGGGGCCCAATAAACCCAATTATACCGAGACACTGAGAGACGCCTCTTCTTTCCTGCGGGTTGGAGTTCAGCGGCCAACGTCCTCAAGGCAGGTTCATTGCCTTAGGCGCGGTACCTGGCTTCGAGTTTGGGAAGTGCCCCACTAGCTGGAGACGGGCTGGTCATCTAGCCAGGGCGTGCCCACCGGCCACACCGCTCCAAGCTGCAATGCCAAAATCTCATCAAATATGTTGCTATCCTTTAAACAAGGAAGGAGAGCACAAATACCAACAATTCTCATCAGCCTTCTGGCTTGGAAAGACCATTTAATTTATGCTCCCTTAGCTGTCAGCCTAAACTCTGCTGTGCAAACCTTAGGTCTATGTTGGACCTCATAAACTTCTTGAGCATCAACTTAGGTGCAAACCTGCTACAAAACCCTTCAGGCACCACACTGATTTAGAGTGGCAGGACTTCACTGTTCCAGCAGAGAATTTCAGTGCCTTGCTATCTGGATGTGATAGGATTTTCCTCCTGTCCCAAGAGACAACAGGGGAAAAGATTGGTTTCTATTATACCATTACATCTAAATCTTTGGTTTGAGAGCAAAAGGAAAACGTTCCTTTAAGAAGTAAGTTCTGCCTGGGCTTTTTGGCATGAGGACAAACTGGGGTGTGCTGGCAGGAGCAGCACTGTCCCTGTGGGTGCAAACCCCCTGAAGGATGAACAGGCTGCTGTCACAGGGGCCACACCTGCAGCATGAAAAGCCACCATGCCAATAACTCGATGCAAACTAAACACAAGTGACACAGCTCTGCATCCTCAGCAAGGACTTGCCTCTGCAGAGATGTTACTGACAGACTCAGCTCTTGTTTGCAAGTGCTGTTAAATTGTCACACAAATCAACCACCCCTCCCTCTCTTGTCCTTCTTGGCGTCCGGCTGCTGAGCTGCTGCAGAGAAAGAAGAGGCAGAGTCCTTCAGGGCAAACGGGGACTTTGCAATGGGCAGAAACTTCCTCCTTTCTTTTGTTTTCAGTGACAACAGAGGGGTTTGTCTTCAGTGCCTGTGTCAGCAGGGAAATTGTGCCTGCCCGTCACACCTAGGATCTGAACAACCTGGATTTTTATTGGTGGAAAACCCACAGTGACCTGACCTTCTGCAGGAATATGGAGAGAAGAGTCAAAAGGGATTCCTGGAATGTTGCAATAAGCAGATAGTGGTCTTAAACATATATAGATAAAAAGGCATAAAAGCTCATAAAAGCGTATGGAACTGATGTAAACCTAATAAAAAGAAGCATTTTATTGTAGTAAAGAGTGAGGGTTGCAGACCAGAGTGTGAGAAATAGCTACTCACTTTTCATAGTTTAGGAAGGTTTATTAAACCTTATCAAAAATACAACAGAAAACTGAATAAAGAAAAAAGGTTACAGCACCAGAAGCAAAAGATTTTCCTCGCCATGTGCTCAGCCCCCTCACGCTGGAGGCTTTCCCTTTTGAACCCTTTAAGCCCTCCCAAAGTTCTGTCCATCAACCCCTTCTTCGCTGTCCAGTGGCGGAGCTCTCTTCCTCAAATTCTGATTGGGGCTCAGGTGTCGCCATAGTGACAAGCCAGCCCTCCCAGATGTCCCAGCCCCAGTTTTCCCTTGATAACCAGGGCATGGGGTGCAGCATAACTATAAATCTATAAAACTTTCCTTAAGTTATATACATGATATTTGTCTATTAATTGTGAGAGTCAATCATCACGTTACTCATCTGTCACCACAGGAAAGGAAGTTTCTGGTGGGAGGAACACTGGTTTTCAAGGTAGGACCAGCTGTTGAGGTTTGATTTGTTCCCTCTTTCAGATTACGAGGAAGTCATGGTGTTCCAGAGTAGAAGCTGGTGCCAAAAGTTTGAGAACAGGGTGTGATAAGATCACCAGAGTATTTTATCTGTATCCAGGAAGAAGCCCTGCAGAGCTTCTCTTTGGCTTGGACTGAAAGTAGAAGTCCTGTTTTTACCAAGAATTTTGATCTCTTGGTGTTTTGGAGAAAGAAAAAGAAAACCCCAAACCACCTGAAGTCTGCATTGAGGTGAGGTGTATCACAGAGGGCTGAGGGCTCAGCAAGGCAAGAGACCCTCCTGTAATTTAAACTGTTCTTTCAATAACAACAAGAATTTCTCAGGACAGGTTGATTTCAGCAGGCACCAGATTCCCTCTTCTTGTTCTGGCCTTTCACATATCACTAAGGAAAGGTGAGGCTGTGTCATTCCCATTTGGATTTTTAATTCTTCAGAAGTCAAAACTGAATTCAAGTCAGGTTCATTAACACTGTAATTTACATACTTCTAAAATCTTGTAGCCTCTTATATTTGCCGGGAGATTTGAGCTTGTTCCTTGACAAGAAGAAAAGACTACATATGGGACTAATCCTTTTTTGATAGGAAACAGTTTTCAACAGAAAACAGGGAAAAATGGCATTGAACACATCATGACTTGGAAGAAAGGTGGCTGCTGCAGCAAATACTTACCAGGACAAAAAGGCATGAGCTGTCATTCTTTATGTTATTGTGTGTGCATGAAATACTGTTACTAAGCCTCTGTTTTCAAGAGTATAAAACACACAGTGCAATGAGAATCTCTATTTAATCTCCTCACCAGTACAACTTGTGCTGGATACTGAGAGCCCTGTTTAATTACTTTAATGCTTTGATCATTCCTGTCAATGTTCAAAAGCCATTAACCATAGCATTCAGTCTCTGGCAGATATTTGGTCTTGAAGGAAAACTTTTGACTAATTCTTTTCCTCTCTCTTTTAAAACTCACTGGGCTCAGTTAATATCAAGAGCTAGAAAGCCAAAGCCTGTGGGAAAGCACTATTTATTGTAGCAAACATCTATGTTGTCAGAAAATGTCCTTTAGATCAAATCAGAATTTCCAAGGCCTCGATCCTCTCCCTTTCTCCCTTTCTCTTTCCTTTTCCTCTTTTTTGACCTTTCCCTTCCCCTTTCTCATTCCCTCTTCACTCCTATTGTCTCTTCTTTTCACAGAGAGAGGTTTTTATGACCCGTCCCCTTCAAAGGGATTTACCAGCCCTTCATTAACTCTGCCAGATGCTGTTTGAAGGTGTTCTCTGCGTTCTCTGAGAGGCATCTCTGCACCATCCTGCCCCTGCAGATGCTCTTGCTTGGTGGCAGAGGCTGCCACAGCAGTGCCAACAGCAACTGTGCAGCCAGAGCTGCAGAATTTGTCACTGCTGGCCTGAAAGTGCCAGCCCTGGATGGAAATATCAGTAGGAGCTCACGCTCTGCCTCCCCGTGCTGACAAATCCCTGGGATCCCTCCTGCTGGGCTCTGTGGCAGCACTGCCAGGGGAGTCAGAGGATGTGACAAATCCTCAGGGACCCCTCGGGCTGGCTCTGGGCAGCAGCACCTTCCCTTGGCCCATGGTCAGTTCTGCAGGCAGGTGCGGCCCCGCTCCTCAAAACACTCCTTGCTTTTTGGGGGAAATCCCTTCAGCTTTAGTCATTCAAGGCTCTGAAAGGGCCCAAAGACTCAACCCTCTTTTTCTGAAAAAGCAGATGATGGGCAGTTCTTCAGCCCATGGAATTAAAAAGAAATTCTTTTGACCTAAGTAGCCTCCAAGCACATATTTTGTGAGGGAATTACTTTGCCACACATGGTGCACTTTCCCTCTTTCACTGCTAACAAGATCCCAGTGTTTGATGCAAACAGCCCCAGAGTATTTTCATGAATAGCTCACAAAATTGCTCACAATCAACCTCTGGAGAAAAGCAAAGTGTGTTTTCTAATGTAACCAATTAGTTTGAGTTTTGAATGTTTTGCATTTGCAGCTGAGGCCCTGTAAGCAATTCTAATTGTTGTCAGTAGGTGAGGTACTTCTCAACAAAGAAATAAGGTTTACATGGCATTTCCTAATGGATAATGGTCATAAAAAAGAATGGATGTTTGGAGAGTCTGTTAGTATAATGTGGTATGTTCAAGGTGTCACACACACACTACAACATCTCTTCTTTATACTTCTGTTTTATAAATACATGATCCTAAGAATTTATAACTTTTATTTGGCTTAAAAGGTCAAAGCTGTCCCAGTCTCTCTGCGAGTCCTCTCAAGTCCCTGGGCCTTACCCGGGTCAGCAGAGAGTGGGGGGGTAGCCCCACCACGGCCGACTGCGGGGAGACACTCTCTGTGCCCCGAGGGTGCTGAGGGCACTCAGGCTGGTTGCCTTTGCTGCGGCAGAGACGACCGAGACGTCGGTGGAAGAGGAAAGGGGCCGTCTCCCAGCAGGGGATATTCCAAGGTTTTATTAAGGAGTCCCGAGGGAGCTCCTATACCTCAGGGGCTTCCTGCCGAGAGCCCTGGGGGATGTCCGGAGCTCACATTTAAAGGGGGGAGGAAACTAACATAGATAAAATCCTACTGACCAATAGGTATCTCTGGGGGATGGGTGCTGGGGGAATAGACATACAAAACAGCGTATGGGGCAGGACTTGGGGGGTTGACCCTTGGCCCCTGGCTAATCACTCGACAACTTGGACCGAAACTTCTAGGTAAGGGGCTGGGATGTCGAGGTGACTGGCAGAGAGCCAGGGTGGGGGTTTTGGAGATCTTATCCCGGGAAAGGGATAACACAAGTAGAGGGAAAAGGAGGGGGGGGGGTAAAGTCTGGGATAAACCATTTGGGAAAAACATGGGAATACAAAACAAACTACTTGAAAGTATTACAAAATATAAGAATGCACTACAACAAAAGACTCAGTAGTAAACACCTGTCTCGCCTCCTGGACCTCCGTTCTGGCCATCCAGGGCCATAGGGTGCCACTTCAAAGGTATTTTCCAGTCAACAGTAGCAGACATAGGCCCCAAGGCACCAACCTGCCCTCTTTGTGTATCATCAGCAATAGAAATTAGTTCCTTCCAGTTCCCAAATGTCAAAATGTATGTATTTTTGCATGGAAACTATGATGACTTTTGCTGATGTTTGTAACATTTCACAGGGCCCAAGATGATTAAGATTTCTGAAGTTTTACAAAGGAGAGATGCAAATGTCACAGCAAGCATAGCAAGGATGAAGGTTTAATCAGCCTGAAAAAACCCTCTCTTGCTGAAGTATCCATGGAATCACAGCTTGATGCAGAGTGCACGGGTACCACCTCACCCTGTCCATGGGCCATCCTGGAAATGCAGAGATGCCAGCCCCAAGTCTGGTCCTGTGCCCGTTCTTATGCACAATTGTCTCCAAAATCTGCAGCAGCATGTTAGGAAAATTAATCCACAAGCACCAGTGGTTTATGTCCAAAAAAGAGACAGAGGAGTCCTTTTACTTTATTTGAATAAAGGGAGAGGCCATGGGGCATTCCCCTGGGATCTCTCGAATTTTTGGAGGACACAGCCTCCTTTTTATCCCAATTTCCCGGCCCCATTTCCCTTCTCTCTTTCCCCATTGGCTGAGGTACTTGAGAGGGACAGACTCCCCAATATGCCTGATACTGAAGATTTCTCTCTGATGTATAACCCACCCTTTTCATTTTTAATTCTTATGGAATGGAGGGGTTTTTCTTCCCCATTGTTTCTTTCATCTTTCAGTGTCCAATTTCAATTATCAGCAAACCTAAAGTTTATTTGTAAAAGCAAATCTCTTTTTCCATTCACCAATCAGTGGAACCCTTCCCATTGTTAGTTTTATCTCCCAGCAGACCCACAGCTTGTCTGTAAAGACAAATGCACTATTCCTCTCACTAGCTATCCCATAACTTGCCTTTCTGTGCAAACACAGAGGTTTCAGTTGCCCACCTTTCAGAGACTGGAGCCTGCCAGACCAGGATGAGCATTCAGCAATGTCTACTTGAATTATCTGAAGTTTTCAATCCAGAAGCCCAAGCTTATGAAGTGTGATTCCTCATTTAATTTCCTATATTCAAAACTGATTTTCCAGATCTACTCATGAGATTGTCCTCAAGGTCTGCTGAGGATATGGAATGGTTTGGAAAGCAAACTAAGGAACAAGGCACCAAAAAAAATGTTACAGGGCCAGGGAGAAAATGCTAAGGGGGGAAAAGGGCAATTGTGTTTTTATTGCACTGTTATTAGCTTGCAATTATATATATATATATATATATGAGTATATAACTTGCAATTGCTGTGGGGTACTCAACAGTTTATTCAGGTTGAGAACTTGAGTCAAAAGTTTATTACTTCATTCCTGAAGCCGCACACTTGAAATTCTTCAAGTTTGTACATCCCCGGTGAATCCTGTATGCAAAATACTTGAAAACACATTCTTTATCTGAAAGGAAAAATAGATTTAGGCATCATTGCAAGCATTTTGAAAATTCATAAATTCTCAAAGTACTAGGTTAATTCCTGAGACTATTTTTATCTTTTGCTCTTGTGCTTTTTGTTGTCTTATTTCATATTCTGTTACTACCTGTAACCTACATTAATCCTATCTCACTTCAGTGCAATAATAAAGCAAATAATTACCCAAGGGATGAAAAGAGTCTATTCTTCACTTTCTTGCATAAGGATGAAAATGGAACATTTCAGGGACATCAACAACTCATTTCTCTTAATAGCACCCAAAAAAACCTGCCCCCCCCCCCCCCAAAAAAAAAAGCAGCAAGCTTTAAACACTCCACAGATTCTGGCTGAAGTAAGAAGCTCACAAAGGACACTAAGCCAGGGAGACGTGCACACCATCACCTCATCTGACAAAAATGAACCTGTTTCTCACCACCAGCCAGTTCATAGACCCAAACTCCATCCCCAGCCCATGTGGAAGCAGTGCCAAGGCACAGGAACCGGGAAGTGTCCCAGGATGCAGAGATAATGCTGCCAGCAGCACTGGCTCAAGCACATTGAAGTTAAGCTGTTGCTGTACAGCAGTTTCTTCAGACTGCTCGGTTCCATGGTCCTGGCTGCATTGTTCACAACAGCCACTTCAGTACAGGACCTGGTGTAGTGAAAAGTTCTGGAGTTCTGTTTCCTGTCTCGTAAATTCCTATTTCTCTTCTTCTTTAAGACACCCACAACTTGAGACACCTCAGGAGGCAACACTTAATTGCAACCAGTTCCCAAAGTGAGCTTGTAAATTATGCTCTATGTTTACATTATCTACTATGGGGATTTCAAAACTCGAAGCTGTTATTTTTTCAGTTAAAAATGCCTGCCAATAAAAAGCTGAAACTTGGCCAGTTTTAACTGCAGAGGAGAATACTCTCTGTCCCAGACCACCATCCAAACACACCCTTGCTTGGGTACATACAGCTCTGGTACCTTTTGGGTATCTTGAGTGCAGAATTAAAAGATCCAAGAACAGGGGTACAAATACAAGCACTTGTGTAAACAACTAGAAGCAACTAGGAAATTGTTGGGTTGTTTAAATTTTATAGGAAGAATTAACACAGCAGTAGTAGAAATCACCTTTCTACAGAAGCAGCTCTCACAACTAGCACGCTTAAGACTGCACCACTAGTAGTTACTAGGGGTGAAATCCAGTTGTTACATGCCACCAATAGCATGTGGAACTGCTGTAGGAAAATACCACAGACACATTTTCTTCTCTTTTTCTTTCAGTTCCAAAGGGAGTCATAAAACCTGCCTGGCTCCCTGGGTAGCTGTGTTAACACTAAAAATACTGACCAGCAGAAATGATTGCAATCACACTCTATTAAATGATCCATCGGAATCCAAATTATCAAAAATGAGAAAAGATTTATTTATCTTTTTCTGCGACCAAAATACGGTCCTCAAAACCACCACAGCCAAAGAGACAGCGTCGAGCCCGGGGTGGGCGCTGGGTGAACCTGGATCCCACCTCTATCGCATCGGACCCTGCCCGTTCATTGCTCATGAGAGCCACTTCTTGCACGGATGCTTTGTACAGTTTATTATGCCCGAGGCGAAGGAGTCCCAGTTTCTTTTGTAACTCTGCATATTCATAGTTGGTTCTTTCCCTGTGCAGAGCTGGACCATCGCCATTTCCTTGTTGATAGCCAGCGCTGATGGATCAGGGAAGTCGGGTATTCACATGGACCTTTCTGGCGACTTTGGCCATCTTGATCGATGTTATCAACAGGGCAATGATCGCTCTGAGGTGTCTTCCCATGACTGGGATAATGGTGATTATTGTGCTGGGTGCTCTATTCATAAGCTAAGTGCTGATTGTTCTCCTGCTGCCTTCAGGAATTTCGGAATTTGAATAGACGTCTGCCTCTGGGCTGCTTGTGGTAAGAGACTTGTTTGGATTTCACAATCTTGATGAAATACATGCTTTTAGAGCATGAATTATTTCCCAACATATATTACAACACCACTACGATCTTTCACAGAAGAAGGCAATCATACAGATCAGTGTATGGTCAAATTGCCCCCTAATTCTCATAAAGTCCATCTACTCTGGATACCCTTACTTTGTATTTTTGTTTCTCGGTCATCACAGAACTGAGAGCTGCAAGAAAAAGAGAAAGAAATATGAACACTCCTTGAGTAAGGGAAATACTGGACTGTCAGGAACTAAAAATAGTTGATAGCATCTGTACCAGGCAATTTCTTTTACTCTCTACCAGTGTCCATTTCAGGCATCCTGTTAGCATGACTAAGAATTTTGCAGCTAAATGCAATGGGCTGCAATTTGAGAGGCGTACAAGAAAAAAACCTTATCAGACTTTTCTTCCCCTCAAGTGACAGGTGCCAATTACAAAATGAAAGGGCCTACAGAATTTTCAAATTTTCTAATTTTAGAAAAATATAGTATTAGCATCAGATTCCACAGGGATAGAGATATAGGAGCAGCAAGGAAATGCTCCCAGAAATGGTTCCTAGCCTGAAGAGACAAGCTAGCCACAGGAACAGGAGAGAGCCACTTCTTTTAAAATGTGTGAATTACTGAATGCAAGAGCCATTGGCCCTTTCAGCTTCTGTTTTTAACAAAAAGTAAGGTATTAACTTGTGTTTATGAAGACTTTATTTGGACTTTAATGTTTTTGAGACAGCTTCTGAGTAAAATACAAAGAAACTACATTACATATTAGTAAATGCAGCATTTAGAATAGCAACTAAATAGTCCTATCTCATAGTTCAATGTTCAGTTCTTCATAAATTGTGATCAATTCCATGAAATGCAGTACCTAATCCAGTTAAATGCCACCTACACCTCAGATTTGCTTGTGTAACTAATATTTTCCACTCCACTCCCTATCCCTTCTCTCCCCACAGTCCTCAAGCCCTCAGCCAGGCACAAGCCAACTTCTCACCTCAACTGCTGTTAGCAATTACCAAGCACCTGTTGGTAATTACCTGAGCACCTGCCCCACCCACAGCAGCTGCCGGTCCCTGGCTGCTGGGAGAACAGGTCTGAAGTGCAGACCCGAACACCACCAACCCCCCACAAAAAAAAAAAAAAAATTACAACTTTTCTAAATAAGTTGAGACTAGTAAAAGATCAGGACATGGAGGGACTTGTTTATCCCCTTTAGGCCAGTCAAGAAAAAGTTTATATCCTTCTCTGGAAAGGGAAGACGGGGGTTTTTCTTGAAGCAGAAGCATGTTTTATCAGCCCCCTTCCTCATTTGTCCCTGCTCCCCAGGAGGCCATTCACTAGGCATATATATAAATATCTATGTCTGAAAACACATCTACATGAGTGCATGACTTGCCCTGGTGCAATTTAAAGCATAGATTTTATTGCACAAAGGTGCAGAAATCTGTTCCAGAAGAGGCACATCTTGTGGAGCTGTAAGGACCCTGCCAGCACATCTGCTCCCAAAGCAACAATTCCTGCTCTGCAGTGGCTTAAGCGGGCTGAGATGGAAGTGTTTCTTCATCAATGCATAAACCACAACAAAGTAGTGGTGACAAGCCTTTTTTCCAAGTCTGACTGAAGGTTTGGGAAGCAGGTTTGCCTGCAGAGGGCCCACAGAAGCATGACACGTTTGCCTACTGTGCACCTCCAATTTCCACACCATCATATCACTCACTACTCAGTCACTGAGCAAGCTGACAGTGTATGACAGGTTATCCATCCTGCACAGAAAGTCACAGAAAGAAGAAGAGAGGAAGAAAACATGGAAGATGACAATGCAAAAGAAGTTGAAGAAGTGTGGCAAGGATTGAGCATTAAGGGACAGAAATAAGAAGAGACCATACCCTTGAACTGTAAAATCCTGACAGGAAACTGCAAGTGCTTGCATCTATGAGTTCACCACCTGGACTTGCATGCTTCTCCACATTACCATTCTTCCAAAAATTTTGCTTCCTGGACAAGCTGCCAGGTCTCCAGTACCAGTCCTACCTCCCTTCCAGCAGTCTGCATCTGAGCAGAGAGTTGAAAATAGATCAGGGATTACCTGTTATGATGTAAGCATTCAAGACAGCCAAAGAACTTTGAGGAAAAAGGCCATACTGAGTGCCCAGGACAAAGAGATCTTAAGAAATTGGAAGAAGGAAGTATTGGTTGAGGGTCACAATTATATTGAGGTTTAGCCTTTCAAAGGTTTGTTGCTTTTCTACTGAAAACTGCAGGTGAGAAAGCCTAGGCAGAGAAGGGAAGGAGAAGCTGTGTAAACAAACCCATAGCTGTATACAAGGACAGAAGCAGATTTCTTCTTCACCAGGCTGAAGAGAGTGGTTTTATTATTCGAAAAACAAAAGCCAAACTCCCCCAAGTAAAATATATATTCTCCCACTACATTTAGACATTACAACAATAAAAATGCACTATAAAACTACTGCAGTAAATTAGTCAGTTAGGAACAATAAACAGGGCACAGTTTAATAGTATCCATATCTATCTTTGGAAAGATGAGCAATTACAATCTGCATCCCAGCTCGTGCTCAGGATTTACTACAATCTCAAATAACAATAAAGTCAAACACAACAGATGACTGCTGTTCCTACCTTCTGCTTTCCAAACAGAGTTTTAAAAGATAGTTTATTGCAAAATCAGTCTCAAGTATGTTCAAGGCCTTGGGAGCTCTCTAAGCTTAATTAACAACAGAAATAAAAACTATATCTTTATAACAAAGTTATAAAGATCACAACTTTAACATCACACATATAGAATCCATTTTAATATTTGTGGAGAGCCAAGATTATAATATTTTAATTTGTATATAACAATCTATTTGTAATATTGCTGAAAGAAGGCACACTTTTCTAAATACCTACTGGCTTTGGTAACTGCTCAAGGTAATGTAGATTGGGCTGTACTACTGTTTACTCATCTTTCTGTTGCACAGAAATCTTGGATACTTTAGTGTGTACATCTGTAATTCTGACATTTTCTGAAATGAAAGCGAGAGGAGAAATGGGCTAAATTCAGATACCTGAAGTTACGTATCAACATTTGCAGACGTAAATCAAATACCCAAGGAAAGCTTTTCTATGGGAAAAATGCCAGAGCAAGTTAAAATATGTATTGATAAGAATAATCAACACAGTAGAAATGAAGAGCATCTGCACCATAGGAGAGAGGGTATAAAATCACACTCTGCATCAAGAGAACATCATTCGTATTTCTTCACAGCCTTCTCCCTTTGCATGCCCCTCTGCAAAGTGCAAGGGGCCCCAAGGACTGAAGGAGACACAGGGAGTCAAATGGAGACACTTGCACCGATCTCACTGGGGGCTCCTGGGGAAGCAGTTTCCTTGGGAATCAAGCCCCTCTCTTCCAAGGGCACCTCCCCAAATGTGTACATTTCCTGGGGAACACCATCACACCCTTAAGTGCATGGTGCAGAGGTTCACGGACATCACAACATAACCAATATGATCCAGTGAACCTAAATTTAATACTCCTAAAAAGACTTTTTATAATAAATCTCTACTGTCCATGTGTCTCTAGCTAATACATGATTGGTTTATCCTAGCTGTTCACACATCTAAAATAGAATGCTGAGTGGATCACTAATTTTTCACGCGTCTTGCTTTGGTTGTCTGGCCCACCCATGGCTCACTTTCCCAAGCTCACTGACAAACTTGCTGAGTCCTGATGACTCTTCTTCTTGTATCTTTTTCAAGAATATACCGACCCCATTTCTGAGTATGTCCATAATTCATTCTTTGTGAACGTGTCCATTGTCCATTATTACAAGCAGGCTGGATTGTGCATCGGCTGAATATGGCCCTTGTCTTGCAAAAACTCCTCTGTTCTGTCTCTGAGCCAGCATTCGAGCCGGTTAAACAAAATCCTCCATCTCACGCTGTAAAGGATGTGGAATTAGAGTTGGAATGTGACCCTGAAATAGAAGCAGCTCAGAAACTAAGGTAGAAAAAAGTTATTCCAGAAGCTATTGTAGAAGGGACTTTTCTCTCAAATGATGGAGAGGCTTTTCCTGTAGTAACTAATGCTGCAAGTAGAGTTTGAGAACCTTTCACTTGGAAGATTTTAGAAAAGTTGAGAGCTGCAATTTCACAATTTGGTTGAAAATCCTGACTTGCACAGTCACTTCTGCAGTATATTTTTACATCTAACACATTAATTCCAGCTGATGTGCATACCCTAATAAGACTTATAATGCCACCCCATCAGCAGGTGATGTGTCATAAAAGCTGGGAGGAAAAGTGTGCTCAGGAAGCACCTAGAGTGCAGGGTGATCCTCTGTATGGTTTAACAGCACAACAATTACTTGGCAAGGGGCCCTGGGCTACTGGACTGCCCAGGCTAGGAGCATTGATCAAGTCCTGCAGATGAGCCAACAACTAACATATAATGCTATCCTTGCACTTCCAGATAAGTTACACACCATGTCTTTTACACAAATTCACCAAAGAAGGATGAAGACTTTGATAAATTTTTAGACAAATTGCATGAAGCTATCTCTAATAATTCTGATTTAAATTCAGACACAAAGATACAATTGTATGGACTTTGGGATTATTACTCCATTCCAAATAGCTTTCCCTTCAGTCACAAGAGCCTTCCATCTCTTCCAAAAGTTGCCTGCTGAAACTCTTCTGCTCCCTTCCAAATCAGTTCACTACTCCAGCATAACCCTTGAAGCACAGACAGATGACTCTTCAACTAATTATAGTAGAAAAGAAGGGTATTTATTGCAGTGCTGGATACATGTGAACATGTTTCCAAAGACACGTGCAAGGAGTTGCAGACACCTGCTCTCTATTTCTACAGAAAAGGTTTTACATTAGGTTTCTAAGGACCCATAATACATAATTATTACCTGCCTGCTTCATATTTTTATCAGCTGAATATCTATTACAGCTGCGCAATTGTACTCCCTTAACTGGGTTGGTGGGAGTTTGAAATGAGGGAGTGGTTGTATGGGAGGAAGAAAGCTGTCTTCCTCATGGTGAACTCTTCTCCCATGGCCAGTTGGCAAGACCTTTTGACCTGCTGGTCATGGTCCAAGCCTCTCCTAACTGTTCAATTATTCTCAAGGCAAGGTATTTCTATGGTCTCTGCTCCTTCACAATTGCTTCCTCTATCCCTGTCACTCCTAGCTTTATGTTCCTAATATATTTGGTACTCTTTAACTAAGGGGCGTGATTTCTGCTAGCTGTATTACTAACTTAGCTTCTTACCTCAATTTAAAATCTTAACTAAAATATGCAATTTTCTACTATCCCAATTCTATTCCCAGCTGGCGCCTCGACTCATCTGCACTTTTCAATTACCCTAATTACATTTTCAGCTAACCCCTTGACTCACCTCAGGCACATCCCTGACTGCCTCTCTCCCAGCAGCTCAGAGCTGCATTGCACAGCGCTTGCTGTGCACCAGAGAGCACAAAGCAGGCTGGCCTGGGGGGCCTGACTATTTCTGCCAAACACTGTGCATCTCAGCCCTTTGCTCTGGCTCAGTGCAGAACTGCAGGATTGCAGGCGCTTCCTGCCAGAGCTGCGTGAGGCGCTGGCTCCTGCAGATGTGCCCTGCCAAGCTGTCCCTGCCTCATGCTGGCCTCGCTTCCCCTGGCACAAGTGCCGGGCCTGAAGGAGGCTGCCCTGTGCTCCAGCCTGCCGAGCAGCCCGGCTCCCTGCCCCGGTGCCCAGAGTGCTGCACACACTGCTGACCTTTGCCAGGAGTTGCAGGGCAGCCGGCAGGAGAGGAGGAATCCTCAGCCAGCCCAGCGGCCCTCGGCTGCCCTTGGCCTTTCCCTGCTCCTGGGCACACTCCGGACGGCCAATGCCTCCAGGCTGGGCTGTGCCCAGCACGGCTGCGCTTCCCCTCGGGAGCAGCCAGCTGCCACCTGGGCTCTGAGAGCGGAGGATTCGCCCGCTCCCAGGAACAGGCACCCAGGGCCCGGCTGCTGCCTCTTGCAGCTCCAAGGGCCTCCTTCCAGCCGGCCTCTGCCGGGGCTCAGGCTGCTCCGGCCTCTGCCGGGGCTCTGCTGGGGCTCCACCCCGGGCAAGGCCGGGCCTGCTCTCACCTCACAGGCGCTGACAGCTCCGCACCACAGGAGACCTTCCCGAGCACCCTCTCTGATCTTTCTGCTTTCTCACTTGAGCAAGGCTCTCCTCCCGCCAAAGACATTGCACCTAGGGATACAAATCCAAGTGGCAGGAACCCCAATGCTCTCCAGTCACAGCTGAAGGCCTGCATCTGCACAAGATGTTTGGGCTGCCTCATTCTTCCTTTGGTTTTGTCTTCAAATGCCATTGTCCTTTCTGCCTCAACTAGAAGGGTCACACATGAACCAAAACGGGCCAGTGTGCTGGCCAAGGGCAGTGTGCTCTGGAGATGATGAATGAAGAGTCTTCCCAACTTTCAAAGCACACTGCAAAAAACACCAATCACTTGTTTTAAAATTTTAAAAGTTTAATAGCAATAAAATGGTTATTAAGATAGTAATAAAAGTTAGAGTAATAAGAATTCGGACAATCAGAGTTAGAACAGTAAAGGACAATAAAAACAAAGACATACAGACAGTCCTGGTGCCTCCTGGGCAATTATGCCCAGAAAGCACGCAGGCTAACAAAGGATTAGCCCTTAAAAGCAATAGCCTGTTGCATATTCATATATCTCATCCATGATGCATAAATTCTTTTCAAACAAAGGGTGTTCTCTGGTTATTGTCAAATTCTCCCCCTTAATCCAGTTGGCTCCTCAAAGACGGGAAGGAGGTGGAAGAAAGTTGGTCTTTTCCAAGAAGGACGCAAGAATTCTTCTCTTGGGGCTTTAGGTGTCCTGTTGCTGTTATCTCTGGGCAAAGAATTTCTTGATTATTCCATCCCTTTCTTGAGCTAGTTAAAAAAGTATCTTACATCGCATAGCTTCTATTTTACATAATGTTATAACCTAAAACTATATTTACCACTGAAATAATTACCAATATTTTTTTATTTGGAGGTACTTAGGAATAAAAAGAGGATGTATCAGCATTGGAAGGAGGGTCAGGTCTCTAAGGAAGTATTCAAGAAGGCTGCTGGAGCATGCAGAAAATAAAATAGGGAGGCCAAAGCTCATTTTGAACTTAGAATGGCAACTTCTGTAAAGGATAATAAAAACTGTTTTTACAAATACCTTAATGCTAGAAGGAAGGGTAAGACCAGCCTTTGTTCTTTATTGGACAAGGGAGGGAACTTAGCATCTGCAGATGAGGAGAAGGCAGAAGTGCTTAATGCCTACTTTGCCTCAGTTTTTAGTGGGAAGATGACTTGCCCTCAAGACACCGGCCCGCCTGGAATGGTTGATGGTGTCAGGGAGCAGAATGGTCCCCCCATTATCCAAGAAGAGGCAGTCAAAGAACCACTGAAATGCTTGGATGTTCATAAATCTATGGGACCAGACGGGATCCAGCCCAGGGTAATGAGAGAGCTGGCAAATGAGCTTGCCAAGCCAGTCTCCATCATTTACCAACAGTCCTGGCTCACTGGTGAGGTTCCGGATGACTGGAAGCTGCCCAATGTGACACCCATTCACAACAAGGGTGCAAAGGAGGATCCTGGTAATTATAGACCAGTCAGCCTGACCTCGGTACCTGGCAAGATAATGGAACAGTTTATATTAAGTGCCATCACACAGAATTTACAGTATGGCCAGGGTATCAGACCCAGTCAGCATGGCTTTAGGAGAGGTAGGTCATGTTTGACCAACCTGGTCACCTTTTATGACCAGGTAACCCGCCTAGTGGATGCAGGGAAGGCAGTAGATGTTGTTTATTTGGATTTCAGCAAGGCCTTTGGCACTGTCTCCCACAGCACACTCCTAGACAAGCTGGCAGCCCGTGGCTTGGACAGGAGCACTCTTTGCTGGGTTAGGAACTGGCTGGATGGCTGGGCCCAGAAAGTGGTGGTGAATGGTGCTGCATCCAGCTGGGGCCAGTCACCAGTGGTGTCCCTCAGGGCTCTGTGCTGGGGCCAGTTCTGTTTAATATTTTTATTGATGATATGGATGAGGGCTTAGAGTCTTTCATTAGCAAATTTGCAGATGACACTAAGCTGGGAGCATGTGTCGATCTGTCAGAGGGACGGAGGGCTTTGCAGAGGGACTTGGAATGGTTGGATGGATGGGCAGAATCAATTGGGATGAAGTTCAAAAAGTCCAAGTCCTGCACTTTGGCCACAATAACCCCCTGCAACATTATAGGCTGGGGATGGTGTGGCTGGACAGTGCTCAGGAGGAAAGGGACCTGGGCGTGCTGGTTGACAGTTGGCTGAACATGAGCCAGCAGTGTGCCCAGGTGGCCAAGAAGGCCAATGGCATCCTGGCTAGTATCAGGAATAGTGTGGCCAGCAGGAGCAGGGAGGTCATTCTTCCCCTGTACTTGGCACTGGTGAGGCCACACCTTGAGTATTGCATCCAGTTCTGGGCCCCTCAGTTTAGGAGGGACGTTGAGATGCTTGAGCGTGTCCAAAGGAGAGCAACGAGGCTGCTGAGGGGCTTGGAACACAAGCCGTATGAAGAACGACTGAGGGAGCTGGGGTTGTTCAGCCTGGAGAAAAGGAGACTCAGAGGTGACCTTATCATTCTCTTCAGCGTCCTGAAGGGTGACTGTGGTGAGCTGGGGCTTGGTCTCTTTCTCCGGGCAGCAACAGAACAAGAGGACACAGTCTCAAGCTCCGCCAAGGGAGATACAGGCTAGAATTAAGGAGGAAGTTTTTCACAGAAAGAGTGATCAAATACTGGAATCATCTACCCAGGGAGGTGGTGGAGTCACCATCCCTCGATGTGTTTAAAAAAAGACTGGATGTGGACTTGGTGCCATGATCTAGTTGAGGTGTTAGAACATGGGTTGGACTCGATGATCTTGAAGGTCTCTTCCAATCTAGAAATTCTGTGATTCTGTGAATATAGCCGGACGGGACGTACATGAGCTTGTCTGGCCTTTGCTGCTTGACCAAATAGCAGCAACTGTGGAATTTTACCCCAGAGACACTTTTGGCTGGCTGGATGCTGCAGCTGGGCACTTGGAGGCAAGTCCAGGCATGCAGGAGTTCAGGTTTACCTTTGGTGGAGAAGCTTTAAGGCGAGGTGAAGGAAAGGAGTTGGTTCTGATGGAGGGTTTCGATCCAGAGCTTTATTCCTTGCCCACAGGCCTCTGAATCCATCAACGGCTCCAGGAGAACTCCCAACCGCATGGTTTGCTCGCCCTTTTACCCGGGGGAGAGGGCGAGGGAAGGAACACGGGGGACCACCAGGCAGGTACAGGGCGGGGAAGTCTCAAGGGACAGAGGACACCTGGATGGCCCAATGTCCTTCCAGGAGGGGAGGGCATCTTTTGAATTCTGCCAATCACTCGCCGCCCTTCTGGAATGCCAGGATTGACAGACAGCGCTCAGCAGGGGTCAGGGTGTGGAAAGGAGGGATGATTGACACACCTGGCAGGGAATTATCAGGGAGGAACCTGGGGTATCTGAGGCAAACCATGACATCACACCGCAACATACCACACTACTGAAAAAAATACAGTACTACTGACTAAGATAACATAACACATATAGTATATTAATTTTTATATATATATATATGTTCATTTTAATATCTGTGAAGAGCCTATCCTGTAATATGTACTTTTCATAACACCAAAGAAGCCATTTGCACCTTTAATAGACAGCTGACAACTCAGAAGGAAATGCTCAGCTTGTTCACAGGGTGAGAAAGAAAGGATTCTTCCAGATGAGTTAAAGTTTCAGAAACTTTATTTCTTTACAATCCTACTCTATAATTCTGTAGGGTGGTATTTGCAGAAAAATGGACAGGCACTAAATGAACCAGCCTAACCTCTGGAGCTAACTAAACTAACTAACCTTCTAGAACTAGGTCAGGTTTTTAATAAAGCTGCATTCAACTTTGTGGATAAAAAGGTGAAGCAGAAGAGTTGCTGACAGACAAAGGGGTAGCAACCCAAATAAAATGACCCTTACAGCATCTACCAATTAGATTAAGGAAAAGATGCATGCTTGCCTCAGGACAAAATAGAGCTACCAGTCAAGAGATGCTGGACAAAGTGCAGCAACCAACCAAACAATGCATGTCTATAGAAACCTATAGGATAGGAACTAATTATAAACTATGCTTAGAAGCACAATAAACGGCTTGTCCTTGATTCACATTGAATTGTGCAGTCTTTTGTCTTTTCTCCACATACTCCTACTCTAAATCCTACTCTACAGTCCTACTCTAAATCCTACTCTAAGATGGCTATGGAGAAAATGGTCCTGATATGATTATAGCACTGTTTGCTTCTCCATCCTCCTCTTCATTGAGATGATGAGTGGTCTCAGGGTGGATGCAGCCTCAGCTGATGTTACAAATGGATGCTGTTCACAAAAAAACCCCAAAACCCAAAAACAAATACAAAAACAAAAAAAAGAAAACAAACAAATTAAAAACCAAACCAAACCAACCAAACAAACAACAAACAACAAAAAGACAAAGAACAGTGAAGAGTGAACCATTATTTTCCAAGCTCAGTGCTTCACAGGCTCAATCGGGATTGCTCTGGGTCCTAAAAAGACCCAGAAAGAGGAGCAATGGCACCATCTGCTACCCAGCAGTCATGTGCAGGACCCTGCCATCACAGGCAAACCTGGCCCAGAATCCCACTCATCCATTTATTCAGGTTTCTTTATCTTGTTGGGATCTTTGCCCTGCCAGTGCTCTAGAAATGGTGCTTTCTGTCCCTGGGTTATCTTCCTTTCAGGAAACTCCAATGACTCACATAGGTCCCTGTCTTTGAAAGACAGGCACTGTGCTAATTCCCACAGGGACAGAAAGCAATGTCTACCTTTCCATGCCCTGCCCCTCGTGTGCTGGATGGCACCTTCCTTCCCAGCAGGGCCAGCCCAGTGGCACTGGGTCCTGCAGTTCCCTCTCTGCCACACAACCTGGCAGTAACCCTGGCGCAGTTCCCGTCTGCTTGAGCGTGCCAGGCAGCAGATGGGGCTGGGACAAGTCCCTCCCAGCTGTCCCTGTTTGCGTGCCAGAAACCTCCAAGGGTGGGCTGGGGGGCACAAACCAGGGCCCCTCAGAGGCTCACAGTGAGCCCCCACAGCCCCTCCTGCCACAGCCAAATCTCTGACTGCTCAGCTGGGACTGGCTTCCTTGGGTTTCTCCACCACCATTTCATGTCTCTGTACCCTGCATTGCTCTGCTTCAATTCTTTTGCCATTAGATAAAACTGAACACTCCACCAAATTAGAAAAGAGGGCAACAGAAACAGTCAGAGGACAGAGCACCTCTCCGCTCAGGAAATGCGGAGAAGAGGGGGAGTTATTCAGTTTTGTGAAGAATAGGCCCCAGGGAGACTTTATTGCCACTTTCCAAGACTTCAGAGTAGCTTTGAAGAAAGTGGGGGACATCTTTAACAGGGTCGGTTACAATAGGATATGGACAAATATTTTTAAACACAAAGGGCATCAAATCAGAGTAGGTCTAAGGAAGAAAGAACTTGTTTACGCGGAGCATGGTGCCACCCTGGCACAGCTTGCCCCAAGAGCTTGTAGGTGCCCCATCCCTGCAACCATTCCAGCTCTGATGGCAAAGGGCTCTGAGCAACCTGATCTCTTTAAAGATGTCCCTGCTCATTGCAGGACACTTGCACCACAGGACCTTTACAGGGCCCTGCCAGCCCAGCCCAGTCTAGGATTCCTCACTGTTTTCATTTGAAGAGCACCAAGAGTGGAGGTGAGGAGGAAGGGGGCTCATCTGATGCCTTGGACTTGAGTGGAGGAGGAGCCCGGCCCTCAGACCCTGTTTCACCTGCAGCCCCTTCACATTTTACCTGCAGGAGCTCCTTGGCAGACCAGCGCCGCGCCTCGTCTCTCTGCAGGCAGCAGCTCAGGAAGTCACGCAGGCAAGATGAGAATAGGTTGGGCTGCTGCAGCTTTTGTCTTCCTCCTGTGGCTATCAGGAGTTGAGGCTGGGGAAAAAGGAGACACCAGGCTACACCTGCTTCTTTCCTATCTGTAACTGTTCTCCTGGGTCCCATTGATTAAGCTCCACTCTGCAGTGGCAATTTCTGCCCTGGCAGAGACCCAGAGATGACTTTCCTTTACCAACCAAAAACCCAAACTCCAATGCAGCCACAGCTTTTCCCACAGATCATCCCACAGATCTTGCCTTGGCAGCTGATTTCATTGACTGACCTGGTTAGTGGGAACTACATCACCACAAGCACATTTCCTTCCCTGAAGATTCATACCAGCTTGAGAGGCTTTTTGGAAGAAGGACTTTGCTATACTAACTCTACTATATCCAAGGGTTAGTACATGGAAAAGTATCTCTGCAGTGCTTCTTGGTCCCTTAAGAGCAGCTGCCATAAAACAAAACTAATCAAGCTTTTTGCTTTGTTCTTGAAAACAATGGGAATTGGAAGGAAAGAAAGGAAATCCACCAGGTGCTCCTCAGGTAAGGAAACAAACATTTGGAATCTCATCTTCAACACAGACACATTAAGATGCATGCACAAATGTACTGGGATGAAAACGCCTCCTTGGACACACAGGAGCCACCTGCAGCTCTGTCTCTCAGCAGCCTGAAAATTTCTGCTTTCCTTACATGGAAAAGAAAAACTTTTCATGGTCAAATCAGAAGGAGAGGTTCCATCCCTACGGTCACCCTCTACTCATTTGGCTATTCAAGTCAATGCATTAATGGTAGGCCCATCCCAGAAAGTGCCAGGAAACAAATGGGAGGTTTTGGCAGGCTCTCCACATCACCAGGCTCTGGCTTGGTGACGTGCAGAATGTGGCTTAGGCTAGGAGAGAAACACGATCACTGAGTGTTTCAGCAGCACTGCACAAGAAGCAGAAGAGACTCTGTGGCCTTTACACCCTCATGCCCCAGTTTGAAGCATGTTTCCCAGTGAGAAGAAACTGCACAGTGGGGTAAGTTCCTCTCTAAAAACCAGGCCTTAGCAACTTTCTTGTGTTTGGGCTTCTTCATTTCTGGAAATGTAACACCAGTTCTGAGAGGCTTGCCTTGTGGTTTTAGGGGCATCTTCACAGACAGACAAGTGGGAACAACTTGAAACCCAAAGCAAATGTTGCCTGAGAAGAGCTGGGGAGTGTTTGCCTGTGGTGAGGCTTGAGCTGTCTGGCAATCCCTTTCCATGATGTGCAGAAACATCCAGCTGCTCCCCAGAGCTCAGTCCCTCTGGGCACGCCGGCCTCTGGAAACACCTGACGATCCCAGCCTTTCTCCTGCTCAAGAGCATCTAACCTAAGCTGAGCTCCAGTTTCTTCAGCAAGGCCAAGGATGCTCACTTCCATGCAGCTGACAGTGTCCATGGAGCTCAGCAGGTCTTTCTGATACTCCTCAGGCCAAGGAATTACAGTGTAGATTGGCAAGACATTGGCTGATCGTTATCCAGTGTGGTTTGTGTGGAACCAAGCTCTAACATGCTGACAAGTCAGAGGGAGAGAGCTCATTCTGCTTTTGCAAGATGGTATTTAGAAACATAGGACACCAACTTGGAACTATTCAAACCTCAACTTGCAGAATCCATCTCAAATAGACAAAAATATGAATGGCAAGAGGCCTTGGAGTCTCCATAAAAATGCCCACCACTGTAATGATAACTCTGTGCTTGTGGCACTGAAATAGATGGTGACCAAAGAGACTTTGCTATTATCCTCTTTAACCCAAAGGAGAATTTCAAATCCAGAAATGGCAATGCACTCCCCTTGTGTACAAATAATTTATGTGGCTTTCTTTCCTTTTCCCACATCACCAGAGGTGACAAAGAGGGTTTTATCCTGACTCTCAGCTGAGCTCAGCAACTGGCCATGGTGGGGAGCTGGAGTCCTCCCTGTCATTAGAACTGTGCAGGCCAGGGATGGCCCTGCTCCTGTGGTAAAGAAACACAGCACCGGTGTCAACTGCCCACGTTGGATCCCAGCCCAGGCACCTGCCTGCAAGCTCATCAACTTGTTAAAGTACCAAGAAACAGCCAAGGGTTTGGCAAACAATTCAAACTGCACTCGGAGAAAAACACATCCTAAACTTATCCAGGCCACCCACACACATGCCTGAACCATGTACAGATGACTTGAAAGCCTGAAAGTTTCGAAGACCCACAGCATTTGGAAAAGATGCTAGAGAATGGAAGAGAAGAGCTGTGTTTAAAAAATGAGAAAGCAAGCAGAACCGCTTGGGCATTGCTTTGGTAGTAGGTTTTTTCTCTTTTCCTTTTTGTTTACTTTTCTTTTTCCTTTTTTTCTTATGTTTTCTATAAAATTGAAACTGGGAAGGTCTGACCTCCATTTCTCAGGATATTTATCACATGTCTACCCTCTCCACTGAAAAATTCTTGTCCTTCAGAAACAGAGTTCCAACATTGTTCAAAAAACAAGTGAGAAATGTCAGGCATGGCTGGAGGCCAAAATGGCAGGTTTCTGAACTGGTTAGGTTTCTGAACTGCCACTTCCCTTTCTGATACAACCAAAGCTACAGCAGATGCTGATGTGTTGCAGGGGCATTTTTAGAAGGAGACCTTGGTGGAAGTGGTGCCAGCAGATGGCAATGGGATTTTGTCCAATGGCACACAGAACATGGGACAGGTGAGAAAGACAGTGGGATCGGTGAGTATTTGCACCTTACCAAGACAGGAGTTGCATTCCAGTGAGGAACTTCTCGTTCCACCATTTCGATGCCCACGATTCCCAAAGACCATATGTCCACTTTGGGGCCATATGGTTGACCTGTCACCACTTCAGGCGCCAGCCACCCAGGAGTGCCGGCCACGCAGCTCCGTCTGCCCTGCTCAGGGGTGAGCTGAGCAAAGAGGCCAAAGTCAGCTGTGGAGAAAACAACAAACCATGAAAGCCAGCTCCAATTAGGAAACCAAGCAAAAGAATTCCCCACTCTCAGGCTAAGAATGTGCTGTTGAATCTCCTGGAGAACTGCGCACGCTCGATTTCCTTGGGGCTTTAGCCAAGGGAGTATGGAATTGGCCGCTTCCAAAAAAACCCAGGTTTCTTAACGCTGCTCACAGCAGTGGACTTTATGCCCCTGAAGCTTTAGATTGTAGCTCCCTCTGTCTGGAAGGGACACACACAGAGCAACGCCACTCTTGACTGCTTGTGGTTCCTTATACCTCTGTGCACGTTGCAACGGTGCCTTCAGCTCGCAGCAGGGGTCCCTGCACTGCCACCAGCACCATTTCTGGGGAGCTGGCAGTCACTCCAAGCAGCCCCACACCCACATCCCTGGAACGCTGCACCTGACCAAGAATATACTGACCCAGCTTGACAGAGCCGTCGGTTTTGAGAAGGATGTTGCAGCTCTTCACATCTTGGTGGATGACGTGGTTTGAGTGCAGAAAATGCAGTCCTTGCAGGCACTGAGCGAGAAAACAGAAACAGGAGGGCAAAAATGAGTGATGTGATTTCATCACACAAGAAAGGAAACAAAGAATCTAAAAGATTCCCTCTCCAGGGGAATGGGGAGTAATGGCAGAACAGTAATGGCCACTGAGAGGAAGAGCTTGCTGCTCCAACACTTGCAGAGCAGGACCTTTCTAAGGAAAGGCACGTCAGCTTTTGAAAGAGCAACAGCACCTGCTGTTGTAGGCTGTGCCCTGCAAACCAGCCAGGATGACTCCTGCTGCAGTGGATGTGCTTTTTCCATGCAGAGGACAAAGGAGGGGTTTTGAAAGGAAAAGTCCCTCCCCTTTGGTGTGAAGCGGATCACTTTTGGGTGGGAGGCTGCATGACAAAGATTTTCTTGCTGGCCTCAGCACAGGCTTGGAAGTATCCCACCAGTCACTTTCCGGGAGCAAAGAGCATTTTGGCTGCACTACTATCCTTTTCAGCTGAGGACTGTGAGACATGAGTCTTTTTTCTTTGCTGATCATTTCAAATCCTGCCACCAGCACCTTTGCTTTTACAGGCAAGGAATGCAGTGAAGACAGACTCCAGGCAAACATTTAGAGAGGCAAGGTGGAGAACAGCAAATACAAATACAAGAGACAGAGCGAGAATACAACAGCAGGAGATAAGAGTACTGGCACTGAGTACAGGGAGTGCAGGGGCACTGGCAGGCCTTTCACTTGAGATGCTTTTACTTGCCCATAGAATAGCAGCAACACAGAAACAAAGCTTGGCACAGGAAATCACTCCAGCTCTGAGCCCCTGTTTCCCAGACAATCCTGCCCAAGCCCTTGGAAACACGGATGGGATTGCTGACCTCCCGACTGATGGCTGCCATCTCATCTTCAGACAGGTAGGTCTTGCTGATGACATTGCTCAGAGTGCCTCCATCCATGTACTCCATAACCAGCCAGAGTTCCTCACCCACAAGGTAGCTGAAAGAAGGAAACAAGGGCGTGGAGATGAATGTACATGGCTAGGTTGCTGTGTGGAAAAGACGGGTTGATTCTTCTTTTCAGGTCCCTTTGAGACAAAGACAAAATAAAGGAATAGACATTCCCTCTTGGCTGTGCATTGTTTGCCATCTGTGCAGTCTCAAGGAGAAAGGCACAGCTGTGAAAAAGGAGATGTCTTAGATGGGCAGCAAGCAAAATGTGCAGTTTAGTAACAGCCCAGATAAAAAACCTGTCACGCATGGTGTTTCTGGAAAAAAGCACCTAGTCTTCCTGGCATGCATAGCAATGGAAAACAGTGGCAACAATCCAACGGAAATCCTTGTTAGTTTACCTGGACCTAAGAAGACACTTGAAAAAAATCAAGCTCCAAAACAAAGTGGTGGCTGTGAATATAGAGATCATTGATTTAGTAAGACACGACTCATCCGGGTTTTTGAACAATTTTCAAATACCATGTGCCAGCGAAGACTCATGCAGACAAAATGCAATCTCTTCCCATCCACTGGAGATGAAAAGAGCAGTTATAATTAGCCAATAATTACAGCTCTATTTTCTGCCAGTGACCAAAGTGGGATTTTACCTTGCATGTTTGCAATATGTGAACAAACATTCATGGGACAAAAGCACAACTCACCTGTCTAAACAATTGACCAGGTTGGGATTCTTATTCACCTTCATGACCATGAGTTCATTGACTTTTAGTTCCTTCTTCCTCAGTCCTTGAAGATGTATTTTCTTTATGACCACCTAAAATGACATTGAAAATCAGTAACTTGAGAGGTTGGTGGCACGAGACCACAAGGCACATGGAGCGAGTGATTTCGCAATGACACAGCTGAGCTGTGCCAAACTGCCTTGTGATTAGGCACTGCAGTAATTAGGAACTGATGTTCCAACAGCCCATTTCTCTGCTCCCTTGGGAGCCAGTTACAGGACACGTGGGGCCACTGACATTTTGCCTTGACCACTTGGTAACAGCGGTGTCTCAGTTATCAACCACAAAGCTCTGACCACACTCTCTGCTGCTTTGTTTGCGACTCAGAAGAAGCAATCCATGCCTTAAAACTCTGTGGATACATCTTGGGCTATGGGCAGGGCTTAGGGCTTTCAGGGACGCCTTGCAGATCTCTCCCTGTGTGCAGTTCCCAAGTGCAGCAGGTGGCTAAGGAACCACCAGTAACTTTCAGATGTATTTGCTGGCAGCCAGAAATGAGACTTCAGGACTCTGAAGCTGTAGCCCCAAAGAGCAGTGAGGTGCTCGAAGGCACCACCTTTGTTTCAGCAATGGAGAGCGAGTGAGCGCGTCCTTCTCTGAAAGGAGCCGCTGCCCTCCGTGCCTTCCTTCTGGCAGCTGAGGAGGACAAAGTCCCAAATGCATTTTGCGGGCTGGCACCAGTCTGTGCTTCTTGTGCCTTTTCAGCACAGCTCTGCCCAAAGCTCCAGCCACAGCTCACACCAGAGGGGAAAGCCCTCGAGTGCAGCAGAATCTGCAGGTGCTGTTGACAGTTACCTCTCCTCCTGTGGCAGTGTCGAGTGCTTTACAAACATCTCCAAAAGTCCTAGAAACAAAACAGAAGCAGAGAAAGGAGAAGCCATTTAGATCTTGCAGTGAAAGCCAGCCCACGCAGGAGATCTGTGCTGTAAATACCTAAGACCTGCAGGACACTGGAAGCATGGAGATGTCTTTGACAATGCCTTCTGAGCACACTTAGAAATTCTGATCAGCACTGACAATCTAAGCCCAGTGTTTGAACACATTTGCAGCTTGTCTGACTTCACACTTGATACCTATTCCACCAGCAAAACACCTGATGCATAGTTTGGTAAAATTAACATTGCTTGGACTCACCCACTGCCAATATTTTCCAGTTCAATGTATTTTATAATAGGATTTTCCATCTTTGCCATTCTCCCTGAGGGAAACAAAATGCAAGATGTTCGCTTTAAAGCAGAGATCCCAGCTTCTAGGAGATACAAAAGGCAGCCCCACTGTCTGGGGCTCTGAGCCCTCCCTTTGTGGACAGCTGGCTAACAACAACAGGAACAGGAACTGGAACAACAAGAAAAGAACAGCAGGTCCACAGCACAAGTGGCTGGCACAGAGACTGATTTCTAGCATCCTTTGAAGTGAGAGACCTCTTGACAGCAGACACACAGGGAAGCACAGGGAGATACATTCAGAGACTGAGACCAGAAGAGAACACCTACCAAGGCAAGTAAGTTTGTCATCTAGAAACATTAAGGAGAGCTGGAACTAACAGTGCCTTTGTTTTCTTGGGAATAAACACTGTGAGATTTAGAAAAGGTTTCCTACTTGCTAAGATTAAATGCACCTGGACATCTAGAATCAATTCCTCTGAACAGATGTCAAGTTCAGAACAGGAGGAATTATTGCCAAGTGTTCCCATCTTTTCCAGCTTGCAGCAGTTTGCCAGAAGAATGCCTCTGCGTTTGTAAACCAGAGCAGCTCATGCTAGAAGCAATCCCGACAGGGCTTTCAGCGTCAGGACCCTCACCCTTTATGAGCAGGCTGAGCTCAAAGACGCCCTTGCCCGTGCCCCGCGTGAAGAACCACGCCGCTTCTCTCCACCCCGACAGCGCGGATCAGTCGCTCCCATTGCACTCGCCCTCTCGGCACCGCACACGTCCCCATCTTCCCAACTCGGCACGGCGGGCATGGGCACAGAGGACAGCAGTGCTCCTCAGGCGCCCTGTGACACAGAGAGCTGCCCAGAGGAGATGCTGACCCTCTTGTGAGTCCGGGCCGTGCGACGCAGCAGCCGGCCCAGAGAAGGGGCTGCTGCCTCAGGCAGCTCCGCGCTGCAGCAGCCGGGCAGCAGCGGGACCCTCCCAGCTAAGGAAGGCTCCAGCCTCTGCACTCCCACCAGCCCTCAGGGGCAGGGCAGCGACCACAACAAGGCTGGCAAAGCCCAAGCATGAGCACTGACAGGCACTGACTGGAAGAAGCCAGAGTGAGCCTGAGCCCTGTACAAGCTGTTGCCCCCATTCAGGACACAACAGGATGGGCTTTGAGATCAGCCACACCGAGGCGCAGATCAGTGCCCTTTTTGTCCCAACAGGTGATGGTAGACACAGAATCCACTGGGCTCTCTTCTCAACCCTACCAGATCTTCTCTGAGAGCACAGCACTGGCAGCTGTTAAGGGCAAGAAGCAGATTCATTGGGTTGTGCTGCAGAATCACAAAGGGCTTGATGTGTTCTCCTAGAGACTGATCTCAGCAGAGCTTCTGCCAGTGGCTAGGACTCAAGCAGTCACAGCCTTCTGCTGATCCAGGAACAATCCCTGCTTCTGCCTTCGGCAGAGAGGGAAGCCCAGGCAAACTCCAGCCAGTCTAAGCTGCCCTCAGAGGCAGCAGGAACACCCAGAGCTCTCTCTTGCTGCCTCGGAGCAACGCCAGCACTTCTGTGACACTAAACTGAGGAGAACCCTTTGGCACAGCTATGCTGACACGTGCACACAATACACTGTCCCTCAGATAAGAAAGATACCAGACGCACTCAGTTGCTCCAGGGAGTCACCCGCCATCTCCTGTTGCTGAGCAGCAGCTGGGTCAGCACGGGAGGTGAACCAAGTGCTCAGGCTCCACTTCTTCAGCTGGAGAGCAAAGGCTCCTTGGGATGGCACTGCTGCTTCTGCAGCAGCTTCAGTGTCAGAGTCGGTGTAGGTCTGAGACAAGAAATGAGTTTATGTCAGGAAGGTGTGGCACAGATTGCCCTGAAATGCAAGAGAGATTGCCATTTGAAATGCAAGCCCTTAGGAAGCTGCTGTCAGCCACATGCAGAGCTCTTCAACTGGATTGCTTTGGATGCCACTTGTGAAACCAAATGGTCAAAACCAAAGGCTGGTTTTACTCGAGGTCATAGCCAGTTTCTTGTTCTAAAGGATGACTGCAGCAACGACCCCTCCACTTCCTCCCAAAGACTCCTTTCCCCCTCCTAGGTCTGCAGATACATTTGCAGCTCCTCATTCTAATGTTCTACCTCCTGCCATGAAATTCTCTTTTTCTGCACCTTCCTCGGGACGTGCTCATCCTGCAGCATCTCTGGATGGTTCAGTTCCTGGGCCTCATGCCAGCCTCGGGGCTCTTGGTTGCCCATCATTTGCTGGAACTCTCTGCAGGCTGCCAGGTAGGATGGCAACACTTCCACCTCAAGTCAAACAGAACAAAGCAGTCAGAGACTACAGCTTGTCCCCGTCAGCCAGGAGTCATCGACTGGGAAGAAAGTAAAGAAAAGGACAGGAGCAGATTCACAAGGGATACAGACAGCTTGTAGCTCGTATTCCAGATCTATGTGAGTGACCATGTTCACCTGCAAAAACACCTCAAGAAACAAGGTCACCTGGAAGAAGCCAGCAGGAGTTCATTCGGATGAGTGCTGGCTAAATGGCCAAGGGAGTAATGCCACTGTCTAGAGCATCAGCTGAGATTCAGCAGACCAGGAAGTGCCCTTCAGAGCAGCTCTGACAGAGGCCTCATCAGGATGGCCTCAGAGGCATCACCCACCCCCTGCTGCTCTGCACTGGAAAGGCAAGGAGGGCAGAAACCACCCCTTGGGTGACTGCAGTGGCTATTGCTGTTTCACTCACTTGCTTTTCTAGAGCCTTTTGTTCCTGAAGGAGGCGATTAATTTTCTCTTTGATGATTTTAATTTTTTCGTCTAGCCTCTTCTTCCTTGCCTTGATCCTAGCCTCAGTTTCCTGCAGCTGTGCCTGCACCTGTTCATCAATTTTCTGTAAACAACAACGGAAAGGACTCTCATGAGTGGAGTGGCTGCCATTCCTTCCTTCACCTGTTTTTGTTGATTGCCCCTCTGCATAGGGAGATTCTTCTCCTCTTGGATGTCTTCATTCCTCCTCTTTGCTGCCATGATGTCACTCTGAGCTTCAGGCAGCTCTGCTTGTGGCTCTGCCTTGATGTTCTGTACACACAAAAGCAGAGCAAGTGACTGAGAGCTGCCATCAAGATCAGCTTTTCCCTCTTTTAGCCTCAAAATCACATTTATTCAGCCCCTTCTTTCTGCTTCCCTCCCCAGCTCTGCTTCCACTGTAACCATCCTGTCCTGGTGCTGGTCTCTGCAGATTCCAAGGCTCTGTCCTTTCAGTGCCTGTGGGACTTCCTGGCCTCCTCAGTCCCAGGAGCTCTGGTTTATGCCCCTCTTCCTGCCCTTCCCTCTGTCCCCTGGCCAGTCAGGCTTACCTGGCCATTCTCCTGTGGCTCTTCCACCTGCTGCCTGAGCTGCTCTTCCTGCTCTCGGGCAGGGAACAGCTCTCCCTGAATCTGGCATGGCATCTCAGATAAGGCAGTCTGCTCCTGCTCTTTCTCTAGAAGCACCTGCACAGAAAGCAAGAGAAGATGGGTTTCACCTTCCCGTACGACCTTTGTGGGCCAAGACTCAAAGACTGCTGGGCTCACACGCTCCCAAAGCACTGTGCTGCTGCTCTGCTGGGTCCTTCTCTGCCCGTGGGGAGGCACAGATTCCAAAGTGACCCTGGCCCTACAATCAGGGGCCATCTGGGGCTGAAGCTCCAACAGCCTCTCAGGCAGCTGACAGGGAAGGTGTGGCATTTCTCAAGGGTCTGGTGAGGGCCTCCCTCTGCTTCTGCCATGTCCTCTTTGTCTTTCAGTGGTGACTGACACCCCGCCCTGTCCCACAGCTCCATCCTGGCCCTGCAGGTGGCTTCCTGGGTGAGCTCACTCCTTGTGAGAGACACTTCTGGAGTTCACATTCCCTTCAGGCCTGCACCAGCATTCCTCCTTCCTGACATCTACACTCTTGTTAGAAAATGGGGTCATTCAGGAGATAAGGATGCATGCAAAGATCTCTGATGGAAGTCAGAGAACCTCTATGGCCATCTCAGTATATGGAGGAGGACCAAGGTGTTTCTTCTCCCTCTTTTGTCAACTGAGAATTCTGACCAGCAGTAACAGAGTTTCTCATAAGGCCCCATTAACAAATGCACTTACACAGCCCTGGGGATGCCAGCGAAGGAAACCATGTGTCATGTAATGCATGTATGGGCAAAGTCACCAGACCCCAACTACAGCATGGGATAGTTCCACTCCCTTAGGACATGCAAAAATTTAAAGGGTAAAAAGAAGGCTTCAGGTCAGAAAAGGCTGGAGTAGGGAAACATGAGGGGAAAAAACAACCATCTCTGGAGGGGGAAACATCTCTGCCTGCTCAGGATCAGTCAATGGAACTTGTCTCTACTCCTCTCCTGAAGGGATGCCTTTAGGTGAGCTTTGCATCTTCCACTGCTTTGGAGCAGAGCCAGGAAGATTCAAATAGATAGATAGACAGACAGATCTCACTTTTATAATCTCTCTTTACTGTACTGTGGTATTTACATTCTTTGAACACAGAGAGATATAATTCTCTCTCCTAGGTTTTTTTTAAGGGGAGGTAGTGAGAAACTTAAGAGAAGAAGAGAAAACAATTATTATCTCTACTTGCTGTTCTTGTTGTTTAGTACATGTAGAATGTGTTCTGTGATTGTTTACTGAAAGTGATTTGTTAATTGGATTTTAGTGATAGCTGTTTAGCTTGATTAGCCAATTAGATAAAAGCTGTGTCATGACTGTCTGGAGACAGTCACAAGTTTTTCTTTAGTAGCTTTTTAGTATAGTATCTCTTTAGTATAGTTTTAATATAGTACTAGTGTGATATAACATAGCTTAAGAAAGCATTTGTTTAACCTTCTAAATCACAGAGTCAAAGCACATTATTCACCACCTGGGGGTCACCCTGAATCAATACTGTCCTTTCTGTCGCTACACACATCAACACTCGGTAGCAGTGCCCCGATCTGCAGCCATCCTGAACTTGCTCTCCTGTTGCTTCAGTAACCCACACTCTTGGGGAATCTGGAGCGTGTGGGTCCTTATGGAATGCAATCAGACCCAGAGCGTTGCACTGGGAACTGCACTCTTTGTGCATCTGTGCTCGGGCAAGTTCTTCTCTTGGACTCGAGCACACTGATGGTGCTAAAGTGGCTGGAATCAGAAATGCAGCCCAGCCCCCCCCAGCTCCTCTAATCTCTGAGCACCAGCTGGAATGCAAGGGCATTGATTTCCTGCTCAATTCCCAAATACAACACACACTGATTCCCTGGGCTGCCAAAAGACACGGGAGCCGTTAACCTGAAAGTGATGTGTTTCCGCCAGTGCTGGAAAAGGGCAGGAAAGATTGAGAAAAAGCTCCCTTGCTCCCTGGAGAAGGAGAAATTACACAAGGCTTCTCCTCCTAGCAAACAAACAAACAAATAAACAAACAAAATATGAAAGTGTTACCTACTCCAGTGTCTAAAGCACTTGGATGCAGTGAAGGGATGTTTGGCAGGGAAACAGCCCTTGTGCTGAGCATTGGATCTATGGATCTAAGGCAGGGATCTATGGAAGTCTGCCTGAAGGTCCCTCATGAGCCCCCATTGTCCAGGCTAAAGCTCCCTCAGCACCTCCTCGCTGGCCTTGTGCTGCACCCCCTTGCCCAGCTCCCCTGTCCTTCTGTGCACGCGCTGCAGCCCCTCAAGGACTTTCTGCTTCCCAGGGCCCACAGCTGCACCCAGCACTGCAGCGGTGGCCGCAGCGCTGCCCAGCACAGGCCACGCTCGCTGCCCTGCTCCTGCTGCCCCCCTGCTGCTGACACGGCCACCGTGCCCTGGCCCTTCTTGGCCCCCTGGCCACACGCTGCCTCATCTTCAGCGGCTCAAGGCCGCCAGCCCTGCGTCCTTTTGGCCCACGCAGCTCCCCAGCCACAAAGGTGCCCATTTCACTTCAGATACAGCAGGCATCATTGCAAGGTGTACATGCTAGATTTAGCATTACAAGACAGCAGTCAGGGACTTGCAGCTTTGCTCCCACTCTAGGCTCCAATGCAGTTTTCAAAGCAAACTACACAATAGAAGGTATCAACAGACACATGCAGCATCTGGTTTTTGCCTCAGAAGAAGGGTTCAGAACTACTCACTTTGTTTCTTTTGCCACACTAGACAAGAATGGCCCCCCCAGCTTCATGGACAACACAGTCATCTCCTTGCAGCTTATCAAAGACCAAGAAACAGGCAGACTCAGAGCACCTATCTGCTCTGCTACTGGCTGCTCTGCCTGAAGAGGCAGAAGAGCAACCTGACAACAAAGGCACCAAAATCCCTGACTTCAAGCAGCAGCTCTACATCCCCAGCGTGTCTCTGAAATAGTCCCAAGTAAGCACACCCAAGAAGTTTGTGGGGACAAAGCACCACAAAGAGCTTGTGTGGTCAGATCAGCATTTTTTTGTGCCTGCAGCTACTTGGCCAGTCTGTGCAGGGGGACAGGTCCCTCCATGCCACAGTGTCCCCTGTGTATCTGACAAGGCTGAGCACAGTGTCTTTGACATGCTCCCTGCTCTGGGATCAGGCAGCATTCATGCTCCAGGCTGGCCCCTGTCCAAATGCCAGGAAGCTGCTGCCTAAGCATGACAGATCAAAGCCCATTGTCCAGCTGTCACAGGCTGGGGGCAATCACCAGGTCCTGGCAGGACTCCAGCACTCAGCATCCTCAGCCAGCAACAGCAAGTGCCGGCTGGTCAGAAACTTGCAGCTCTGCCTTGCACCAAAGACAGCAGCACACACAACTGGCACTTACTGGCTCAGAATGGTCAGGCTGTGGTGTGACCACAGCTGGAGGCTGGCACTCATCCACCTCATTTGCCTCCTCTTTGGCCTCCTCTCCATGAGCAGAGGGAGCCAGAGGAGAGACTGCTGTTGGTTCTGTGATCTGTGGACAGACAGCAGTGTGAGGGACAGAAAGTTACCTATAATTTATAACCTCATTTCTATTCAGCACTTTATTCTATTCGGCTCTATTTCTACAACCAGCTGTACTAAGGACAAATCAGAAACTTTTATAACAATGGGATTCTAAGTCACTGTGACTGAATTTAAATGGGCTAATTCAACAGAATTGCTAATAGTTCTGAATTAGACATTATGTCCTGGCTACTATCAAGAAGCAACATTCTCTCTGCAAAATGAGCTTTTCATTCCTTGAAAGTTCTGAAATGGAATATCAGGAAAAAGCCAGCAATGCCTTTGTTATTGCTGCTGCAGACATGGAAATGGATTTTCTTTCAGCCTACCCAGCTGGCCCTCTACACTCTGCGGCCACAGGCCAAGCTCACAGCTTGCTCTCCAATTCTTAAGCACCAGGAACATGAAATGTTCCTTTCTCACTCACCTCAGGATCAGCACCTCTGAATACACGGATCATGTGATCTGGAGTGGGCAAGGGAAAATGAACAAGGGCTGTGAGAAAACTGCCTGGGCTGCTGAATCCCACAGAAGAGAAGAAGTCAACCCAAACAGAGAGTATTTTTCTTTATCAACATCCCTTCACGTGACATACTTCTTTCACACAGCCAGCAAGAGATCAGGACAATAATCTTGGTTGTGCCTACACTTTGGCCTGTTTAGCCAGTAAATGAATACAAACGTGATCAAGAAAATGCAAATTGTTCTTCAACACTCCATGCTTCTGTTCTGTTCAACAGATAAAGCAGCTCTTGTTCTCTTGTCTTTCAGGTACTTTTTTAAAAAACAGAAGTTGCATGCACTAATTCCCATTAAGTTGCTGAAAACAGTCACCCAGAAAAGCTTCCCCAAAATCCCCCTGAGCTGTGGCAGTTCTACTGTGAAACAGCACAGCAGCAGCTCCAGGGCTCAGGAGCAGACACTCACGGCTTTAGAGTTTGCACTTCACTGCAAAGGGAATCACTATTTTAGCACTCAGTCAAGGGTCAAAATAGACAGTCAAATCTTTTCATTACAAAATTTAGAATAAAAGAAGCTGTCCCTCAGTTCTGGGGAGAACTACAAAGTCTTTAGAAGGCCTTCTGAGAAGGCCTCCCAGTCTGCATTTTGGAAGTTGTCCTGCTTGATCCAGCAAACTGAGGAAATGACAGACTCTGCTGCCACAGACTCTCCCGTGGAGGGAACAGAAGCCCTGCAGGTTCCCTTGCAAATGCTGCCCCTGTGGCTACAGGCACCCCCTTTTTAGCTGAACGCCCTGACAGGAGCTTTACCAAACCACTGGCATCCTAATGCTCTTTCTCTTTCAAAATCAACCCAGTCACTAAGAAAGAGCAGGAAGACATGCAAAAGCCAGGTTAGCTTACACCCTAACCTAAATAGAGTTGAAACCTCTACTTACTTGCCAGGCTAGTCATGAAATAGGCGGAATAAACAGTGCCATACATGGTGCAAACTGCAGCAGCGAGTTGCTCAATCATTGTAGCACTGTTGTTCAAGTTTACCCCAACACTACAAAAGCCAAGACTCCTGTCAGTGTGCAGCTACACACTGACAAAGGCCACAATCAGGAGGATGCTCCTGATCTCAGCAAGCCCTAGGGCTGCTCTGGCACTGAGGCCTTCCGTGCAACAAGGCAACCTTCTGATGTCACCACGACGATGTGGCAACCATGCCCTGATATCACAAAGCAAAGTATGACAAAGCAAAGCATCACAAAGCATGTTAGTCTGTGAATTTATGCAAAGCAAAACCAACCTTCCCTACAGCAAACACAAAATGGCCTCGGAAGTTCTCCTCTGACACAAAGCAGCACAAACTCCCCCCATGGGCCAAACCCTGTTGTTGAAGGGATCCAAGAGGAACTCCAAGAGTGCCCCAAGCACCTACAGCCTGTACCCCAAGTGAGCATTCAGATGGGACCCAAGCAAAGGAAACCAGACCAAGAAAATGGCCCAAAGCATTGTACAGAACCAGGAGAGAAAGCACTATTGGCATAGCAGCTGAAGTAATTCCTAACCAATCACCCCATATATCTGCATGTTTATTGGATGTTCCCAGGGCTGCTGTGTATGTACATCTCTTCCCCTGCTCTGCCTTTCTTCCCCTTTGGCAGCAGTGGAACTGGCAGCATCTGCCCGCCAGCAGCAGCTGCTCCAAGCTGGGAACGCGGCTGGCGGTGCTGATTTCCAGAGGCTCCTGTGTCCCAGGGAAGCCAAGGCAGGAGCAGTTGAACGGCGCTGGCGCTGCTGCTGCTCTGTGCCAGAGAGCCCCGGCTGGGCAGGGCACGGTGCCCACTGCGCTGCGGGCTCCTTCTCCTGCCAGAGCTGGGCACACCTGGGAGCAAGGCATGGCAACCTTTGGGCAAACCAAGGGGTTTCTGGGGCTGCACTGCTCTGCACACACCCAGCTCACCTGCAGCACAGAACCTTGGTCCCCCAAAAGGTAAACAAGATGGAAACAGCTGGAAAAGATCTCATTTCAACCATTCTTTATGCTTCCCTGAAACATGCACACCCACGTGTGTGTATCCATGGAACTAAGACATTCCTTTCATTACTTTTATTCATTACTTTGCTCAAACTCACAGGCTAAACATTCTCACAAAGTATTTGACATGTTTAAATCACTTCCCCAAAATTACTGACATTTAGAGTAGGGGTCTCTTGAGGGTCTCTGCTGGTCATGTGGTGAACATCCCATTCCTCAAATTCTCCTTCCATGGTTAAGAGCCTTCTTCTCCTTGAATGCATTGCAGCTACCTCCTCAGTAGGCCCACTGTCTTTATTCTCAAGGCTAAGATATCCACTTGCACACATTAACCACTGGTGTGAGGGAAGGTATGACTCAGCACCGCCTGTTAAAGCTTAACAAGTTCACAATTTGTTGCAGGTAAACACTTCCCCAACGTCTCTCCTTCCTTCTCTGGGAATCAAACACAAGCATTTTGTGAGCACTGAGCCCAAGGCCGCCTCCAACCCTCCTGTCACCCACCAGCCCTTCTCTCTTCACAAACAGCAGGTCCAGCAGTGCCTTCCCTCACTGGCTCAGTCACCAGCTGTGTCAGAAGTTCTCTGTCACACACTCCAGGAACATCCTGGGCTGTTTGCTCTCCGCTGCACTCTGTTGCCAGCAGACATCCCCACCCTGTTCCATAGCCCTTGCAGAACCCTGCACCTGCTATCCCGGGGCACCTGGGAAGGGGAGGCAGTCACGGAAGAGATGCACCAGCTGCACCGGGCAGGAACCAAAACCCTCTCGCGGCACAGCTGCTGGCCTGTCTCTGGCACAGCTCCGGCTGGCCCACTCCTCATGGGCTTTTGGCTGGAAATGCAATTGCACTTTCTGCCTCATGTAGAAATACCAGGGCTGCACAAACAACGGCCAGCAGGCCACATCCCAAAGGCACTGCAGCATGGAGTTGAGAAGGAAGAAGACCCTTCCCCAATTCCTAACCATACCAAAAAATACCACCATAATTGGGACTTTTGTCTTCTAGCAAACGGTACTGAGCACTTTTGTCAGATGAGACAAAGCACATGACAAGCTTTACATGTCTCTTCCTCAGGAAAATCTTCCTGGAAGACATGACCAGTGCCACAGATTGTTTCCTTTCCCTACAAATGCTCTAGGATAAAAAATGTCGACTTCTGCATTGTGCTGAACACAACTTCTCTAGAGGGGTTTCCACAAAAATGGAGAGACAAAAAGACACCCATTGGTTGCAGCTCAGACGATGCAGTGCAGTGGCAAGGGCAGTGTTGTGGAGGCTGGGAGAGGGCCAAGTTTCTGCTGCCTGACTTGGGACAAGTAAATTCAACCAGGGCTTTTTTTCCATCTGAGTGGAGTCTTTTTCAGATGGGTGTTTTGATGAGAAATCTCAGTCTGGATGCAAGATGCCATTCCACAAAGATGCAGTTCTCATCCATGGGCTTTGGCCTGGCTGAATCATGGTTTTCTTACCCTCAAACAGTACCAAGTTTGAGTAGTAAGGAGCAAGGCAATTTCTGAGCAACTTCAGTCAACAATGTGGAATGTCTGATGGTGGTGTCTGAATGTCAATGTGGTGTCTGAATGTGGACTTTTTGTCTTGATATTCCTGTCCTTCATGTAACTTGCTTGATGGACAGCATGTGTGGTTTATTTCCCCCTGTGCTGCAATCAGCATTTAAGACAGGAATTTGCTCCTTGCTGTCTCTTCATGCCACTGGCAGAGCTACTTGTACCTGTTCTCCTCTGATAACAGAGGGGATTTATTTAGCTCTGTCCTGCTCAGCAGAGGCAGGAAAGTGACCACATGCCTCAGTAGCACAGCTAGCATCTTCCTGTGCTCATGGAAGAGACAGGTTGATCAGGAGAATTGTTCCCAGTGGGGTTGTTAAGCTGTGCATCTAGTCTCTAGGGAAGCAAATGAAATGTGAGTGTAGTTCTGGCATGTCAGGCTTCTGTTTTTATCTCTGTTACTGATTTTTCTGAATCCTTCAAATATGGCCCTGTTTATCTGTTCAGATGCATCTGAGCTGCTTTTCCAGATTGTCATGCCTGGTTGTAGAGACACTTCTCCAGAGTGATGAGTTTCCTTATTCTAAGACACACACGTCCCATATGAGGAGGCATTTAAACTTGGAAGTAGTGTCTCTCTTTCTCCACAAAGCAATGTGACCTGTGTGCCCTGGCAGCCATCTGAAGATAGATCAGATGCATCTCATCCTTGGTTTTCCTGAGTGAGCAGTGCTGAGAATGTCACTTGCAGATTGTCTGCCATAATGATTGTCATGAGGTCCACGTTGTTCTTCAGAGCCTCATGGTTTTCCAGCTTGAAATCACATAATTGAGAAAACTGCTCAAGATGTTTTGCTCACAATTAACTGAAGGTATTGTCTGTGGCTGCAGCTCTCTCCACAGAGAGCAGCAGGCACAACTTTCCCAGGCATTGTCCTGGGGAAGGTTGTGAAAAGATCAGAGAAAAGAATGAGAAACAATTCTTATCTGCACTTGCTGCACCTCTTGTTGTGAACATGTGGAATGTGTTATGGAGATTTGTTTACCAAAGGGTAGTTTCTTAATTGGCCACTTAATTAGTCAATTGGATTCAATTGACTAATCTGGTCTGTCTGTATCTGACTGTCTGTAAGGGTGATGAGTTTCAGTACAGTATAGTATAGTATAGTATAGTATAGTATAGTATAGTATAGTATAGTATAGTATAGTATAGTATAGTATAGTACAGTATAATAAAGTGATTGATCAGCCTCAGCCTTCTGGAATCATGGAGGCAATGCTAATTATTTCCTTGATGGGGATGCCATGCTATGATAATTATCACCACCAGGTCCTCATTTGGTTTTATTTTCCAGGGTGAAATCTCCCTCTGATGGCCACCTCCTACACCGTGCAAAAGCTCAGGTCACGTCACCTCCAGCTGTGGAAGAAACGGAGCTGCTCCAGAAGCTTTACCATCTCCTGGAAGCCAAGGGGTTTCAGACAAGGATGGAAGGAGTGGAACTCCTCCAAGACCTGTGCAGAACAAACCCCCAGCTCATCTCCACTAACATTGTCCAAGTATGTAGGGTATCTTCACTGCTCCTTTCCTTTAGCTCCTTTCCTAAGCCTGTAGCAGCAAAGTTAATTCAGTGTGTCTTGGCACTCCGTCCTGGCTGTTTGGGACATGCTGGTCCCTCTTACCCAGACAAATGTAATTCAGGTCCAGGCTTCAGGACAAGTTATTTCAGTCCAGCTGTATTTGTCTGGCAGGTGCCTATTGATGCTGTTGATCAGATGATGGCAGAATTTTCTGCTGGTGTAACTGCTGCTCTCTCCTGCTCTCAGTTGGGTGAAGTGAAGGGGATCCAGCCCCTGAAAGCATGGCAATTGTTCTCTAGACCAAAAATGGGTTTGCATAGGGAAGAGAGGTATCAGGCTTGGTTGATTTAAACCCAGTTGTTTTTTTTTAAAGAATACTTCTGTAAACTCCATCTTGTCTTACACAGGCACAGCTCTGGCTACTCATTTCCATCCTTGTTCCTATTCCTCTTGGTAAAGACAGTGCTCACCCTTCTTGGGGGTCTTTTTTTCTCTTTGGAAAAGGAGGAAAACAGCGAAGGACTCATCTCTGCCTTCTCCTCCCAGTAGCTGCTTTTTCCCTTTTTCCAGGAAAAGGTGCCTGACAATGAGGCTGTCAAAGGACTGAACCTGCTCTAATGAGAGCTGTACAGCACATGACATTTCAGAAGTCCACCTGTTACTTAGAGAAATGGTCTGGATCGTGGAAGAGTTGATCAGAGCCCTGCTCTTCTCCAGACACAGGCTCTGAGACAAACAAAAGAAAACACAGATCTCCTCCAGCCATAGTTTTGGCAAAATCATAACTGCCCTCAGTACTTGAGGCAACTGTATAGAAAACCGGGCATTGTAAACATCTGCTTCCATTCAAAGCAAAGGTACTCTTTAGCATTAATAGATGGAATTGATTTAATGATTTAGAGATGGAGAGAAATGCCATAGGAACTATTGTGTCCCCAGCCAAACCTCCTAAAAACAGAAGAAAATCTTTCAACCAGCATGAGGTTGGGCCACCATTCCAGTGAGTGGCCCACAGGAAAACAGTGCAATTGTGCAAGCGAGTGCTGACCTGAGAGAAAGGATCACTTTCATCTTTGACATTGCTGACTGCTACAGCCACTCTTCAAACAAGGACATTTGAATCCAGCTTTCATGTTGCTTGTTCTCTTCACAGATTTTTGATTATTTTGTCCTGAGAATATCTGACAGCCACAAGAAAGTGAAGCAGAGGGCGCTGGACGTGCTGGCTGAAATCACAGGAGCCCTGAAAGATGCCCTGAACCCGGTGATCATTGGTTTGGTGGAAGGAATAACAAAGAACCTGAATTCAAAGGATGCCAGGGTTCGTGGGGCAGCTGTGAAAGCACTGGAAGAATCCATTGCTCATTTGGGTAAGGCTGAGCCCTGGCAGGGACTCTCCTCAACTTCGTCTCTGTCTCTCCTGCACAAGAGAGCACTGAGTGCCTTGACAGCTGCTCTTGTCTGTGGAACACTCCAGCTGACACCCACCAGAAGCTGTGCAGCTGCAGTCCTTATGCACCATCCCCAACAGGCTGGAATGTGATCAGCATTTCCCAACAGTCCCAGGAGCCCTTGGCTCTGTGCTGCTTGTCTGAAGAGCAAGTCCTGGGCTACAGCTTTGCTGCAGTTCAGAGGCAAAGGGGGTTTGGAGTTTGCTTAGGCCCTGTCTGACTTCCCAAATGAACAGCTTTGCTGTTGGCATGAAGGGACACTGACCCATCAGAGCTTCTGCAGAGCAGCCACCTGCAAGGCTCTACATTAGAGGCATCAGCTGCCTATTTTCCACTTTTCTTCTTTGTCTTCTATTTTCAAAGGGGAACTTATGATTTTCCAAGTTCATTTCTTTAGAACAAACAGGTATAAACCCAGCTGTCAATGATGCCTGGTTCCACATGTTGTTTTGCATGGAGCAAGATGGCCACAGCAATTAACTACATAGGCAAGGGCTGCTCTCAATTCCTCTGCCACACAGATTTATGTCAGCTCTGAGAATGCTGCACTGGGGAAATATGCCTGGAAAAAGGAGTGTTGAAGAGGCAGGTCTTCAAGGGGAGATTCCACTTTCTCCTCCCCAGTTGCTCTGTGAACTCAGGAACTGCCTGACTCAGTGCCTTTCTGTGACCCAAGTATGGGCTTCTTCCTTTTTGCTCTGGGATGCAAAACCTTTTCACTGCTTCCATGTGACTGAACTTTTGAGGTCCCTGACGTGAAATGTTTTAACACAGCTCCTGCTACAGCAGACAAGTTTGCATTTACAAATGTGAAAGGAGAGCTTTTCTTTTGGAATTTAAAACCCTGCCAAGGAGGCTGGAAGGAATGAAGAAAAGGATTCAAAAATCCACAGAAATGTACTTGATTTTATAAAATGGGGTTGGCCCTGCCCTTTGCTTCCCCACTGTCCTTTCTCCTATGACTTGAGAAAAGTGAGCAGAACCATGTGTTTCCCTTGTAGATCAAGTGTCACTGCTGAAAGAGTTCAGCTACCAATGGAATCACCTGAGTGGCCAAGCTCTGCTGGATGTCACCGAGCGTATCACAGGTATGGCCTCCCCTTCTAAGCCAAGAGCTCTGCCCAGGGAGTATTGACAGGGAATGCCTGTGAACAGACAGCAGAGCAGCTCCTCCACATCAGGAGGTGCTGAGCTTGTCCCTGCTGCCCAATAGACCAGGCAGGTGGATTTGGCAGGTTTGCCCTGGCTGCTGCAGAGCTGGGCAGCATCTGAGATGGGGGCAGCGCTCGGCCTTGGGGCTGAGCTCTCACTGGGGCATCTCAGAACCACCTCCAGCAAAGGGAGGGGCTACAAATACCCCAGCTGGCTCCTCTCTGGGAAGCTCAGGGACATCTGTGATCTTTGAGGGGAAATGGTGGCAAATGCTCTTTCAGGGCATCAGTTTGTTTTGTCCTCACGGAATTCTTGTTTTTCTCTTGGAAAGTTTTGAGGCTGAACCGTGCAGAGCCTGGGGGTCACAGCTTAGGTCAAAACTCAACAGAGGCATCAGAGGCACGGGTTTAGTGCAAGGCAGCCTCTGGGGCACAGGGACAGAAGCAGAGGGCTTAGGCTCCCTGCCTGTGCTGTCCAAGTGGCCTTGGACTGGGCCTTTCAGGGTGTGCAAACAGTGTCTGCCTGTGCCAGCACTGTCCAAAATGCTACAAATGCATCTGATAATTGATTCCTCAGAGGAGCTTGCTATGTCAGCAATAGCCAAGGAATGGAAAAAGGATAATCTCAATATATAGAAGAGAAGACGATTGATAGCCTTGCTTTACCTGGGGCTAAATCCACTGCTAATGATGCCAGCATCTTTGAATGCAAGGTTTAATACACTTTGTGCCTTCATTAGGAATCTCAAAAGGGCATGTTCAGCAATTGGGAATGTCAAAGGCCCTTTAAAGAGCATTTGAATAAAGTAGATCTCCAGCAATAGGGAATTTAGTTGAGCAGTTCTTTTGATCTCTTTTTCAAATAAAGGAATTACCATAAATTAGGAGTACTTTAGAAAGAGCAGATGTTCTCTCTGAGATTTAGTAGGAACAGACAGCTGTTCCTCACGTTTAGTAGTCACCAATGTCTTTAATTGCATTTAAACTCAAATGAACTCCCACTTTAAAATGGGTACCATAACCCTTTCCTGCTTAGCAGAATTGGTTTTGGGTACTTGCAGGAGCTCTTTCAATGTTGATGACTGCTGGTGGATTAACAGCATTGAGAAAATGAAGTCTCTTCCACCACAGAATATTAAATGGCTGCCAGATAACATTTTGTCTGATCAGAAAATAAGAATGGTCTCCAGAGCATTTCAGGTTTTGATCTCTCAGCCAAATCTGCCATGCAAGAAGCCTGTTGGTAGTAACTTTTTGTCTGTGTTTCATACAGTTCAGTTCAGAAAACGGGCAGAGAGATTTCAGAGACAATATGAGAAAACACTTGTGTTTTGGCTACATTTCAGTCCCCTGTGTAGCATTTTTCTCACTCTATGCCCCTATTCCAGTGGACATTATAAGAAAAAATGCCATTAACACTGGGAGGGGAAGTGGCATTAAAATGTGGAGATGCCCAAATGCCAGGGCAATGGGGTCTGGGTAATTCTCTAAGACACCCTGAGGTTTGAAACAGCTCTTTGTAGGAAGCCCCAAAAGCATTCTGCCAAAGACACCAGCTGGTCCCTGATGTTTCTCATCCAGCTGTCAGGCAGCAGCCATCTCTGGTGGGCTGGAGTTTTGAGGTGTGTTCTAATCCTGCCCTTTGCTGTGTGCCACTGAGCCAAGGGAAGAGCCAGATTAGGCATTTGGCACTTGACATCAAAGGTACAAAAATGGAATCATCCCTTTCATTAGAAATCTCTCCATTTCCTCTCTGTGGTGCAGTTCCAAATCTTCAGGGTGGGGTTAGAAAAGTTCTTAATGGAAATAAAAGGCAGTTGGACATTTCATTCATTGTTCATGCAGAAAGAGATTGTGAAATAATTTAGTAAAGGTGCAAAGTCTGCCACAGGGACAAGGCTCTGGTTGGAGCAATTAGTCCTGAGGGGTTGGTGGTTCTGTTTCCAGGATGATCAGCTGCTTTGCCCGTTTCTGGATCAAGGGGCTCTGTGTGCCATTTTGCTGACCTTGGCCAGAGAGGCTTGCCAGAAGCAAAAGCAGAGGTAGATCCTTGTTTGCATTGAGGTTGTGGCTAAGGAGCTGTGTCTCTGTCCCGGCAGTGCTTGTGCAGTGGGTCCATGCCAGGAGCCCTGCAGTCGTCCAGCGCGACGCCCTGCCCGTGCTCTGGTCCTTCCTGGAGAACAAGGCGCTGCCCGTGCGGAGCGCCAATGTCCGCACCGTGGCCACCAAGCTCGCCTCTGCCCTCTACAAGGTGATGGGCACCCAGCTGAAGAAATGTGCTGCCAGCAAGCCTCCACACGTGCGGGAAAACCTCTCCAAAATGCTGGGCTGGTGAGGGCGAGATGTTCTCCAGAAAGCTGAGGAAGTGCTGAGTTGGACACCTCTGGATTTGCCTTTTTAGCTGTGCCAAAAATGACCAAATCCAAAGGAAGGGTTTGCATCTGCCCCCGCTCTCTCCATTTCCCTTCCTGGTCATGGCATGGGGGACCTGAAGCAGCTCCAGATGGAGGACAAGGTGAAGGGAACCATGGCTCAGCCTCACACAGAGGTGAGGGGGGAGCTGGGCCAGTCTCTGTTGGGAGGAAGGGTCTTGTGGCAGCGCAGATAGGCTGTGCACATTGCCAGGGAACAGCTGTGCCCTGCATGTGCCCCTGCAAGGAGCTGTGCTGCTGCCAGTGCCCCTGGAGCTTTAGGGCTGCTGAGCTGTGGGGCAGGCAGAGGAGCAGGAGGGTGCATGTGCAGCTGAGCCATTCCTGGAGAGCACAGGGCTCTGGGCTCCCTGCTGTCCCAGGGCAGCCCAGAGGCCAGGCTGTGCCTGTGCTAGCTCTGGGCAAGTGGCTCAGGGTTTTGCCCTGGCCTGCCTCAAGTGTCTGCCAGCAGGAGCATGTTTCCCTGTGCAGCTGTTTAGAAGTTTGCAGGAAATGTGTCCCATGAAATACGGAGCTTCAGCTGCTTTAGGTTTGCATGGTGGCCTCTGTTAAACTTTGTGTCTCCATTTTGCAGATCTGGCTGGTTACAGTCTTACCGAGAAGTTTTCTCTTCCGATGTTCCCTCACCCACAAAGTCCTCGCCTCCCCTCCAGAAGAGCTCTCTTTCCTCCAAGCTCAGGAAGAAGCTGCCACCTGTATGAAGACTGTTTGAAGAACAGGATTGATGCCTTAGGCTTCATAGTTAAAGCTGTACATATGTTCTGATCTTTAGATGTAGTTTTGAATTATTGTGTTTTGATTCTGTCTTTAAAATTTGATGACATATTTTTAATTGTATATATTTTCTTTTGATGATGAAAAAAAAGTAAATAAATAAATAAATTAAATTTAAATAAACCAAAAGGCGTATGTGAGACCAGGACCTGCTAGCCTAGAGATTATGGGAGTGCAGCTCACTCAATGTGCCAGTGTCTCACCACATCCTTTCCTCTTTGGGCCTCTCCTCTTCCTCTTTGGCCGTGTTTTCTTTGTGTCATTTGTGCTGCTCTTTGTTACTTGGCATTACAACAGGGTCACCTGTTGACCTGTTTGGGGGACAATGGATCCAAAAGATCCTGTCTAGTCAAAGGTTTTCTACCTCGGTGTGTTCTGGGCTCACCAAAGGCCTGAGCAAAGAAACCAAGAGAAGTGTGCCCAAATGCCAAAGCTTTGCTCCTTTGCAATCTCCCACAGATCTGGCTCACAGGTGTCTTCAATCACAATTCCACAGGTAAGAAGAGGTCATGTCTTTCCCTGGGAAATGATGCATGGCTTTGGCAGAGTCACCTGTATGTATATTTACCCAGGAGAGCAGTCCAGCTGTGTTGTTTGCACCTTGTTTGCAGAAGGATGAGTGCCCTGGGAGGCCAATAACAAGTGCCAAGGGTTCCTCCAATCTGTACTGCAGCCTGGGTGCCATTCAGCCCAGAGCCTGGGGATCATTTGTTCCCATGGACCAATGCTTGACAGTGTAATGAATTCCTGCACAGCTGGAAGAAGCAATTCTGGATTCAGCTCCAGCTCTTGGTGGGCTGCATGGTCATTGACAATGCTGCCCTCCCAGAAATTATTCTGCCGTTTCCTTTCATAATCATTTGAAGCTTTTAAACTTCACATTTCAATGTGCTTTGCCTTAGGGAAAAACACTTCTAGGCCCAGTGCAAACTGTAACCTTTTGACAGCAAAGTCCTCATGGTTGCCAGCTTCTGATGTCACACAATGTCACCTGGCTGCATGTGTTTGCTTTGCTCTGGCTCTAGTCCTGGCCTAGTAAAGCCCAGGCAGGGTGGCACGTTGCAGGGAAAACGGGTGCATGACCTTATGGGGTTGCCATCAGCAGCAGAGTGAATGTGCCCTTTGGGGATTTCTCTGGAGACAAAATTAGGGACCTACTCCATGCCCCAATATTCTCTTAGATCTTTCTGAAATATCCTAGAAAAGGCTGTGAAACTTCACCTCTCCTTGCACACCCACTGTTTGAAGAGGGGCATTTTTGTCCCTCCTCAAAGCCATTGCTCTTGCACACAGAAACATGAACATCCACCAGCAGGAATGATGCATGGTCCTGCTGCTGCTGCTGCTTCAGAGCACTGGGCAGTGCAGACCTGGGTATTACCAATATGAGCACTTAATTAGCATTTCATGCTCCTTCGAGCTGTCCAGATCTCAGGGCTTTTTGTCTCAAAGCAGCCACTGCACCATCTCTAGGGAAGAACAGGAAATGGGAACCGGCGACTGCCAGCCTTGCAGGGGTGTAGGGGAGAACCTGAAGTGTCTGCATCCAAAGATGAATGGGAAGAGTGTAATTGCCAAAGCAAATGCTTCATTACCATAGCAGGACCAGTTCTTGACTACATGCTTGCATGAAGATCATTTGGGATCTCCTTTTTGTATCTCATGCAGAAAAGGAGCTCTTAATAATACCACGCTACTTAAACCAGATTGGGATGTGGCTCTGTAGTGGTTCACAATGAAGCAGACTGCCTGCTTTGTCACTGCCAGCCCTGGTGAGCCTGCGAGGGACTGTAGTGTATCCCATGCCTGTTTTGCCTCCAAGAAAAGCTTGGTTTTCCATATTAGTGTGGAGTAAATACAAGAGTAATAAAATGGACAATTAAACTGGCTACTTTGGAGGATATGTGCATGCTTTTGCATGTCAGTCCTGTACCTCATGCTCCCAAGGCTTGTTACTCCTCATGAAATATTTTAACAAAATATCTCAGCTCTCTTGTTACATTTGAATAAAATTGCATCAGATCATCAAGAATTCTGCTGTCAGGAACAAGACAAGAGCCTTGCGACACTCACTTGCAGCTGTCCTGGATTTCTGCAGCCCTTTGTGAAAAGCTGCTGCAGACAGATTGTTTGGAGTTGGTTTGGGCCTTTCTGGGAGATCTGTGGAGCAGTGTGCAGGGCTCTCCTGGCAGAAAACTGTTTGTCCAAGCCCAGGGACATGGTGCCGGCAGAAGCGGAGCGGCCCCGCTCCCAGCCCGAGAGTCTGTGAGCTGAGCCACGCCAGGGAGAAAAGACAGCGAGGGGCTCCAGCCCAGCTGCTTCCCCTGCCCTGACCGTTCCATGGAGCTCTGCCATGGGAGAAAGTCGACGCCGCACGAGCCACCGAGCTTCCATCAGCTGCTGGAACTGCTCCGTGACAGCTCCTGTTCTTCCCGAGAGAGAACCCGGCGCCTTCTTGGAACGCGTGTCATGGGGGGATTCTGTTTGTTAATAAACTGCTGGGGTTTTTCCACTTTCATCTATTAGTAACAATTTCCTATTGCTGGAAAGGGATCGTTGGAACACTTTAGAGGAGATGACTTATTGCACAATATCCTGTTTTAAGTTGTCTCAAACTGTGTGAGACAGATGGCTTCACACAGGAGCATCCCCAAGGCTGCTGAGGGGAAGGCACAGAGGAAGACAAACCCAGTATTTCTGAGGGAAACTCCTTGACACCAAACCAACCTGAGTTGTCAAACAGCAGACCTGACGTTTCGAGTCATGGCCCAAAGGGGAAACCTTTCAGTGTGTTTGGTCCAGGCTGGGTTGTGCTTGAGGCAAAGGTGTGTCAGTGTGTTGGATAATACTCTTTTCTTGACCTAGAGATGGGGACACTGAGAGGTGTTTTAAAAACTTGTATTCCATTTTCAGTCTCATGAGAAGGGTGAGACAATACAGATGTTCTAATTCAATCAGAAGCTATTTCCTAATTACAGTACATTATAAGTGTTTCTTGGTCTATCAGCCTTTTGCCATGCCATGTTGTAGATGCCTTAAAGCCAATTATTTCAAACTACCCCTTGTGGGTCCCACTACAATGCATCTTTCATAGCTCTATTTTTCCAAAGTCTTATTTGCAAGGCCATCTTTTGAAACTTTTTTCCAGCTCCATTCCTCTCTCAACAATATCTGTCCTAGTCCATGGCATTTTTAAGTTAGCATTTCTTGTCTCAAGGTTTATAAACAGATTCATACTGTGTGGGCCTTCTATTAGGCCCTAAAAACTTTCTACAAACCCATTTCCCACATCAGTGCACTTGGCTCCTTCTCTGCTCATTGTGCCTGGCAAGCACAGGAGCCCAGAGCTCCTGCAGAACCCATCACAGCACTCAGTGGGAGCAAACTTGTGTCCAGTCCTCACCTGGAGCTGTGGTGCCCAGCATTCCACCTCACTGGAATGAGGAACTGTTCCTGCTCTTTCAGAAGGAGCTAAGGAGGTTTGGCCTTCAGATCAGCTCCTTCCCAGCTCTTGATTTGCTGCCCTGGGGGAGCTGCTGCTTGTGGCAGCACTTGTTTCACAGCTGACAGCCCTGCTCTGCTGGCCTGCAGCCATTGCAGGAGCTTTTGCTGGTGACATTGAATGTTTCAGATCTTCTTAAGGAAAACTCAGGGCAGAACTTGTCAAAAGAGCATTGCCTGGATGATGTTTTTAACATTAGATCTTTCCTCCACCCAGTGCTTATATCCATGGGCCTGTGACCCCGAGTGGGTGCTGCCTCCTGAAATCCCAAATGGGGCAGGATGTCTCCCAGCTCCAACCTGCCTGCTCCAGGGGCAGTGTGCTCCGCTGGTGACGGGCACTGGCAGGGGCTGTCCCTGCAGGTCTGTGCAGCAGCAGGGCACCCCCCAGCTCGCCATCCCCACCTGGGGCAGGGGCACGGCTCTGGACAACCCGGGCACATTCTGCTGAGGAGGTGTCCCTGCAGGGGATGGGGTCCCAGGAGCTGGGTGATGTTGTCCTTCTCCCCTGTTTATACACAACTGCAATGGGGTCCATGATGGGCAGGGGATTCCTGACCAATGGGGGGTCCTGGTGTGGGTACACCCATCAACATGGGGGGAAGGGGGGAGACAAGAGCAATGGAGGGCACAGAAAAGGGAGGAGGAGAGGTGGGGAGGTGGCCACTTTGGGGTGTAAGGGCAGGAAAACTTGGAAATGGAGGCAACAAAATGGTGGGGCTGGATACGTTGCTGGCACTGTTTAGTGGGGAATCAACAGGAGGGGGAAGTGGGTAAAGGGGCACAGGAGGGAGGATGAGGGGAAGGTCCAGGGCAGCAGACGCTTTGCTGTCCAGGCAAAGGGAGAGAGGGGATCGGGAGGCGTCAGGGGATCGATAGCAACCCTGGGCCAAGTGACAACGACTGCCAGCCCATTGCCCCTCAGGTGAGGAAGGGTTTTGGGTACATGGGGACAGGAAGAAGGGGAAGTGGTTTTGAACTGGGGACTAAAAACTTTTCCTGAATTTTCCCCCGATTGTTTAACTGAATCATAAATAGAATGAAAAAGAGGAGAAATGGAAAAGAGGATAAAACTTCCCCACTTTAAAATTTCCCTCCATTTGTAAAACAAATAACTTGATCCCAACCACATCCAAAACTCAAGCAATAAAACCAATTCCCTCATAACATTCACAAAGTATTTGGAAAGAAAATGAACAAAAGCTTTCCAATTTCCCTTAGAAAAACAAATTCTCCAATCAACAAGGGCACCCACAACCTTGGAATAGACGTGTCTTTGAGGAGGACTCAGCTTAGGGTGACTAAGGTTGTTGCCCATTCTCAGACTTTGTTCCCACACCCAGCAGAAAAAGGAAAATGAAAAAACAGAAGACCCTCATATATATGTGTATATATATATATATATATATAACTTACAGTTGCTCTTTGGGCCATTTCCCATTGGGTCAATGAAAATCTGCTGGGCAGGTGCTCAGCCCCTCAATTGGCCTCCGCTACTCCGGGAGCTCTTCGGCCTCTTCAGTCTTCGGAGGGTCCCGGTCGCCCTTTGGACAGCCCCCACTAAAAGGTGAGGGCTTCTCCTGGGGAAAGCGGCTGCGCCAACAGCGACTTTTGTCCTGCAGTGGGAGGCTGCAGGAGACACTTCTTCAGGGATCTCTTTGCAGAGGCCGCACGCTGGGCGCCACAGGTTGTGGCAGGTGGTGCTCAGAGCGCTGCAACCTTCCCGAAGAAACTTCTTGAAGAAGACACCTCGGGGCACAGGCAATGTCTGTGCTCATGCCGACGCAGAAGGAGAGACGGGGTCTTGGTGTGGGGTTCCAAGGAGAACCTTTCCTGAGCTTCATCCTCAAAAGGGTCCAGGGACAAAAAGCCACTCAGGCAGGGAAAGCAGGGGTTTATATTGGGGTCTCGAAGGGCAGGACAGAACACTAGAGTGAATGGGATCAGGGCACAGGGGCAGAGCAAAGGGGAAGGACCAATGGGTTGCAAGGGATCAACATAAAGCAACAAAGGATTTTGGGGGTGATCTTTTTGCTCTCCCTAACCAGAGGTTATGGCTTAGGGGTTGGTCCTCCAGGGGAGTACAGCAGGCTTTTCCTTGGCCAGTTCTCCAGCCTCCACACAAAGTACCTTAAAAATCTTGAGTATCTCAAAGTATTAATGAGCCCCACTGAGTGTCAGTACAAAGCCCTCAAGGGACTCCTTAAAGCAGATAATTGGGGCCATGATTGCACAAACCTCTCAGAGACTCCAAGGCAAAAGCAAAACCCAAAGTCCTTTGAAAAACCTGCAGTCCCTGCAGGGAGCATTCAGGAGCCCCCAGGGCCATTCCTGAGCAAGCTCCCCTGGGACTCCTTCCAGCAGATCCTTGAGGCCACTGGGATGTGGGCTAGGGGAGGATGCTGAGGGCAGGACAAGGGGCTGGCAGTGCCCAGCCTGGCTGGGGCTGTGCCAGGAGGCCCCAGGGCCTCAGGACAAGGTGTCTCCTCACAGCCTTTGGTGGCACAGACCCTGCTGTGCCCCAGGGCACCCAGACTTGGCTTCTCTTTGTCCCCACCTGTCATCACTGCCTCCAGGTCTCTGCTCTGCCTGGGGCCTGAGGACACTTTCTCAGTCCTGTCCCTCAGTGGGACCCATTAAAAGTCAAAGAAACTTTAGAGTTGGATTCTGACTCGGAGTTCTGGAGAGGTTTCTTCAGCTCCCCCTCAGGGACTGATGTTCAGGGCCTCAGCACAAAGCCCCAGGGGCTCATTCAAGTCCTGGTGCTGTGTCTGTGCTGCTGAGCTGGGCCAGGCTCCTGGCCCAGAGGCAGCTCCTGGCAAGGGCAGCAGAGCTGCAGAGAGACAGCTCTGGCCAGGAGCAGCTCCTGTGCACAGCCCAGCAGGGCTGGGGCACTGCCTGCAGCCAGCCCGGGCACAGCCCAGAGGCACAGAGAGCTTCAGTCACTCAGGGCTGGGAAGGGGCTGAGAAGTGCCTGGGGCACAATCACTGCCAGCCCTTGGCACAGCAACCTCTGGCTGCAGGACAATGCAGCTGCAGCTCCTGCAGTGATCTCCTGAAGCTGCAACATCCCAATGCCTGCAGACCCTGTGAGTACCACTCTGAGTATTTCTGGCGCAGGGGAGGTGAAATGCTCATGAAGCTCTGATGTACTGAGGGGTTCTGATCAGTCACAGAATATTCCCAAGACAAGGATTTTGATAAAAATGAGGAAATTTCCTAAGACTTGGTATTCAGTTTCCTACTATTGGAGAATAGCAGGGAGGGGGGGATAATTATTAAAGGATGATTATGGATTTTGACAAGTGCCTGAAACATCTGAACTGTTACTTCTAGTGATCAATAGGTTCACAGGAGATCCCTAATGTGCTTTCAGCCACTCCTCTGCCCATGGCCGGACCAGCATCACCTTTGCTGGACCCATGAGATTCAGTCTGAGCTGTCCTTTCTCCAAGCTGCAAACAGAACCTGCCCCCAGCCCATGCCCTGCAAACAGGCTGTAGGGGCACAGGGAGTGCACAGAGATTTGGGGTCTGTGAGTGCTGGTGTGGAGAGATTGGGCACAGGGAAACACCTGCAGGAGGAAAGTCTCCAGGAAACAGAGAGAAGGTCAGGGAAGGAGAGAAAACAAAACCCAGCAATGCTGTGGCAGGCTAAGATTAGAGATGTGCACAGGATCCCCTGCAGTGCAGCCCCTCCCTCTGAACAAGCCCCCTCCCTCCTGTGCCCCAGCCAAGCCTCTGCCCTCAGGGCCAGGGCTCCAAGGCGCTCAGCCCCTCCTGTGCAGGCAGAGCTGCAGCAGAGCCGTGGGGCAGCTCTGCAGCCCCGGGCCCAGTTCCCTCTGCAGAGCACAGGGCTGGGAGCAGCTGCCCGGCCCTGGGGGCTCTGGAGGGGGCACAGCTGGCTCAGGGTGACGCTGTCCCCAGTGCCCGGCTCTGGGCAATGCTGTCAGGGAAGGAGCTGCATCTCCCTTCATCCAATGCCATCAGAAGGACACTTGTGAGTCTCCCTGAGATTTCAGTCTGAGCTGGGAGCTTCAATCCAGGGTGCAAACCTGTCCTAGAGCATCTCTGAGTCATGAGATTGATGGGGAAAGGCAGAGGTGTTCTGACTCTGAAAATGCTGCTGGGTTGGTGAAATGAGCAATGCCAGTCCTTGGCTACAAATGTGCAGCTGGGCTGGGGTGGATCCATCTGCTCTCAGCAGTACCTGGTGACATTTTAGGGGAAGCATGGGAAGGTGATCACCCTCCACCTGAGACAGGTTAAAGCCCAGAGAAACTCTGAACAGGTCACAATGACAGACCATCTCTCCTCAGTCTGCACTCATCACTGCCTCACAGAACTTGCTCTGTTCTCCCTGAGTGCAGCAGAAATGCTGAGGGTTTCTGATATCCAAAAACACCAGAAGAGATGTGGGGAAGCTTATAAGAAAAACCCCAGAACTCTTGAACACAAAAGGATGTCTCTGTGTGTGTTTTGGGGAGAGTGTATGGGAAATGGCTTTGATTTTGGTTACAGGGATCTCCTCTAACTCTTCACTGTCCTTTCTCCATGAACAGGTCCCCATGGCAGCCCCAGCAAATGTCCAACAGCAGCTCCATCAGGCACTTCCTGCTGCTGGCATTGGCAGACACGCGGCAGCTGCAGCTCCTGCACTTCTGCCTCTTGCTGGGCATCTCCCTGGCTGCCCTCCTGGCCAACGGCCTCATCATCAGCGCCGCAGCCTGCGGCCACCACCTGCACACGCCCATGTTCTTCTTCCTGCTCAGCCTGGCCCTCGCTGACCTGGGCTCCATCTGCACCACTGTCCACAAAGCCATGCACAATTCCCTCCGGGACACCAGCACCATCTCCTACTCAGCATGTGCTGCTCAGCTCTTTTTCTTTCTGTTCTTTATCACAGCAGGGTATTCACTGCTGACCATCATGTGCTACGACCGCTACGTGTCCATCTGCAAACCCCTGCACTACGGGACCCTCCTGGGCAGCAGAGCTTGTGCCCACATGGCAGCAGCTGCCTGGGCCAGTGCCTTTCTCCATGCTCTCATGCACACAGCCAATACATTTTCCCTGCCCCTGTGCCATGGCAATGCCCTGGGCCAGTTCTTCTGTGAGGTGCCCCAGATCCTCAGGCTCTCCTGCTCACACTCCAACACTCTCAGGGAAGTTGGACTCATCACAGTTAGTGCCTCTTTGGTATTTGGTTGTTTTGTGTTCATTGTTTTCTCCTATGTGCAGATCTTCAGGGCTGTGCTGAGGAGCCCCTCTGAGCAGGGACAGCACAAAGCCTTTTCCACCTGCCTCCCTCACCTGGCCGTGCTCTCCCTGTTTGTCAGCACTGGCATATTTGCTCAGTTGAAGCCCCCCTCCATGTTCTCCCCATCCCTGGACCTGGCCCTGTCAGTTCTGTACTCAGTGGTGCCTCCAGCCCTGAACCCCCTCATCTACAGCCTGAGGAACCAGGAGCTCAAGGCTGCAGTGTGGAGACTGATGACTGGATGCTTTCAGGAACATTAATCTGCTTGCCAATTTCTGAAAATCACTTGTAATAAAAGTCATCTTTAATACTTCTTGTTGGTTTCAGTTTGGCAGTTCTTTTTCTTTGTTTTAGTTTTTTTCATATTGTCCACAAAGAAATGTCATTGTTTGTGCCATTTCTCATTTTGTTTCTCTCCATCTTCCCTATGGCCACAGACTGTGTCAATGAGCTCTTGGTGCCTTTAAAGGAACTAAAGGATCTCCCAGCAGAGTTTTCCACAGAGATGCCCTTTTGATGCCTTCTCTGGAGCTGCAGCAGCAATGTCTGTGTGCAGAGCTGGGGCAGATCAGGGCTGGCCCAGCAGCTGTGCCCAGCAGCAGCAGCAGCAGCACTTGGTGTTGCCAGTGCTGCTGCCGTGGCCCTGCCCCGCTGCCCTGGTGGCCCTGGTGTTGCTGCAGGGCCTGAGTGCTCTCGGGGCCGGGCACAGCCCTGGGGGTGGCAGTGCCGGGGCTGCAGCAGGGACAGGCCATGGGCACTGCTGGGGCAGCGCTGACGCCTCAGGCCAGGCCCTGGGGGCTCCAGGCTCCTTGCCCAGGCTCTCTCAAGAACACGGCCAGGCCAATGCTCAGCACAGAAACCCCCGTGAGCAGCCCCAGGCTGGCCATGGGCAGGCTGGGGACAAACAGCATGGCTGGGGCTCTGCAAGGGCCCTGGGGCAGACGGGAAGGAGCAGCAGAGCAGGGGCTGATCCATGCCCAGTGCGCTGCACAGCCCAGGGCAGCGTCCCAGAGCGTCCTCATGCAGCTGCCAACAACATCCCCCCTCTACAGCCCTGGCCTCTCCCCCAGCTCACACAGGTGCCCCATCCTTGCAGGCACAGACACGGCAGCACTGGCTCAGCAGCCCCTGTTTGCATTGCACACAGCAGGGGGAGCACCTCCATGCTGTTGCTGTGGGGACATGAACCTGAGGGAGCACAAATGCCATCAGCCCTGGGGCCAGCAAGGGCTGGGGGACACCAGGGAAACCACTCAGCTTTGTCCTGGCCTCTGCACTCAGCCAGAAAGTTTGTTCCCATCAGCTGGGAGTTTCCTGTGCCACTGCAGACGCTGTTGCTCAGAGCCAGGGCTGCCTGGCAGCCAGCCCCAAACTGCCCTGAGCATTTCCTTTGCTTCACCTTTGCTTTCTTTCCTCTTCCTGATACAAATGTCTTCCCATAGCCCACCCCCGTTCCCTCCCCTGCAAACAGCCCATCCCTGGTTGCCCTTTCCTCTCTGGCCCCACTGCCCATTGCAGTTCCTGACTTGGTCCCATGGGAACGTCCCTTGGGGAGCAGGATCATCCTACAAGTGCTGCAGGAATTGTCTGCAGGCTCCTGCAGTGCCTGCTGCTGCTCCCTTGCCAGAGGCAGCCCAGGCCAGGGGGGCACATCTGGGCTGCTGTGTCTGGCTCTGGGGCTCCCTGTTCTGGGCAGTGAGGAGGACCTGCACAGGCTCTGCACGACTGACAGGATGGGCTCTGGGGCTGCCAGGAGAAGCTGAGGGACCTGGGCTGCTGGAGCTCCTCAAGAGGAGGCCCAGGGCTCATCCTGCAGCTGCTCCAAGGGTTCTTTCAGAGAATCCCAGAATCAGCAAGGCTGGAACAGGCCATGGAGATCATCAAGTCCAACCTGTGCCCTGACACGGCCTTGTCTCCCCTGGGCCTCCTCTTCTCCCGGATAAACAAGCCCAGCTCCCTCAGCTGCTCCTCAAAGCTCTTGTGTTCCAGACCCCTCCCCAGCCTTGTTGCCCTTCTCTGGACACGCTCCAGCCCCTCCATGTCCTTCCTAAATTGGGGGCCCAGAACTGCAAACAGCACTCGAGGTGCTGCCCAAGCAGTGCTGAGCACAGGGGAACAATCCCTGCCCTGCTCCTGCTGGCCACACCATTCCTGAGCCAGGCCAGGAGCCATTGGCCTTCTTGGCCACCTGGGCACACGGCTGGCTCATGTCCAGCCTGCTGTCCATCTGTCCCTGCAGGTCCCTTTCTGCCTGGCTGCTCTCCAGCCCCTCTGTCCCCAGCCTGTAGAGCTGCAGGGGTTGTTGTGGCCAAAGTGCAGGAACCCGCACCTGGACTTGTTCAACCTCACCTTGTTGGATTTGGGGCCTGGATCCAGCCTGTCCAGGGCCCTGTGCAGAGCCCTCCTACCCTCCAGCAGATCCACACTCACACCCAGCTTGCTGTCATCTGCAAATTTGCTGATTTTCTATTCTTTTTCTTACCACACATGTGGTAATCATTTCCCCAAAATCCTTAACATATTTCCCCTCCTCTTAACCCATGTGTTCTGTCCTGGGGGTTTCTCTGCGTGTCCCTGGTGCTCATGGAGCCCAATGTTCCTGTGGGCCTGGCTGAGCTGGCAGGACACTGAGGCTGCTGAACTTCCAGTTCCCCTTCTCACACAATGGGCATTGTGTGCTCTCCACAGGCCTGGGGTTGTGGAGAACAAGCTCCAGGGGTCAGCTCAGCTGGTGGAGACAATTTATCATCTGGTAACATGAGGTCACAGAGTGGGCTGTGACATCACAGAGTGGATCATGTGAGGTCATCGAGCAGCTGTGGCATCATAGACTGCATCTGTGACATCACAGAGCAGGCTGTGACATCACAGGGCAGAGGTCTGACATCACAGGGCAGACTATGACATCACAGACTGGTGTGACATCAGAGAGCAGCTGTGTGACATTACAGAATGGGCTGTGACATCCCAGAGGGGCTGTGTGATATCAGAGAATGGGCTGTGACATCACAGAGGGGCTGTGTGACATTAGAGAATGGGCTGTGACATCACAGAGCCCGCTGTGACATCCCAGAGGGGCTGTGTGACATTACAGAATGGGCTGTGACATCCCAGAGGAGGCTGTGACATCCCAGAGGGGCTGTGTGACATCCCAGCAGGGCTGTGTCAGGTCACTGGGTTGCTCACTCTGCCCCAGCTCCCCCTCACCGTTTCTCCCAACAAGTCCAATGCTGTCCATGCCCAGCAGGGTCCCTGTCCCCCGGGATCCCCCCGGCCCACCTGGAGCCACAGCCTCCACCAAAGGATGTTCCACAGGATCCACCCCAGAGCCTGACAGGGGGCAAGGGGCCAGGGCTGTGTGACCAGGACATCAAGGACGGGGATTCTCCAGGTCACTGTGGCCTGGGTTGGGTTGCCCAGGGCAGGAAAGATGTCTGGCAGCTGGAGCAGGGCCTGGGAAGGGCCTCCAAGGTGGGGCTGGAGCCCTTGGGCTGTGAGCAGAGGCTGAGGGAGCTGGGCTTGTCCAGCCTGGAGCAGGGAAGGCTGAGGGGCTCCTCATCCCAGCCTGGCAGTGCCAGCAAGGAGGGGATGGAGAACACAGAGCCAGGCTCTTCACAGGGGGGCTGGTGGGAGACAAAAGCCACTGGGTGGGAGGGGAAAGAGGGGAGCTCAGCCAGGGCATGAGGAGATGAAATGAGTCAGGCTGCTTTCAGCATTTCCTGAACACCAAGAGCAGCCTGACCTCCCTTCTCCATCCACCACTGGCAGCTTTGCAAATCAGGAATTGTTGGAGCTGTTGTGCCCCGACACCAGGATGAGCATCCTGATACAAGAACTTAATTGTGTTTATATCTATTACCACATTTGTCTAAAATTAATTTTAGTATGGAAATCTCCTGTGGAGGGTGCACTCATCAGACACTACTGGGACATTGCACATAGCTCAGGGAGGAGCGTGATTGTTACTAAATTGTGTCCTGTTCAACTATGGTCTGCTGGCCTTGAAGAGAAACTTTCTGTGCCTCTGAGTCCCACCAGTTCCTGACCCCCAATGGACACAAACCTGATGACTTGTGGTTCCCACTCCAATGGTGGCACTTGGACCTTGCTCCATCCCCAGAGCAGAGCTCCCTTGTCCCAGAAGGTCCCTGGCAATGCAGGGATGAAGGAAACAGGACAGGCTGTGGGGATCAGGTGCAGGGCACAGCCAGGGAAATGAATGACTTTTGCATTTTACAGAGCTGTGCCTTCCCTCGGCTTTGCTGGCTGACAATAAATGAACATCCCTCTGGTCTCTGGCAGCTCCTTCTCCAAGGAAAGCAGGGGGGAACTGCAGCCAAGGAGCTGAAAGCTGCAGGTCCAGCCTGGGCTGGAGGGAGCTCAGATTTGCACAAGGCTGCTCTGAGTGCCAGGGCTTGGATGGGAGAAATGGTGGGATGGGGGTAGGGACAGAGTCTGATTGATTGTCAGACATAAAGGGTCTTGATTTTCATATCTATTCCAAATGCATGAGGAGGTACTTGGATTCAGGATCAATTGGAGATTGCACATATCAATGAATTAACAGGAAAACCTAAACAGAACCAAAAAATATTTCCTCACTGTCTTTGTAAATATAATATATTCACTTTGAATGCAGTTCTGAAATCTGTCCCATTAACCACGAAAGATTTGGAAATGTAAATCAGATTATTCCCAGAGGCTCAGCTTGTTAAGGTGTGCTGAATGTTAATGAGCTCTGGGGCACTGAATTCCTGAACTGAAGAGCTGAAGGCTGAACAAGCCTCTGGAGAAGTAAAATTCAGCAGCAGCCTCCAAGTTTTTAGAGTGTGTGGAGGACAACTTTTTGTCACAGCTGGTGAGTGAGCCCAGCAGGGGAGGGACTATGCTGGACCTGTTGTTTGGGATTAGAGATGGGCTGGGGGGAGATGTGGTGGTTGGAGGCCGCTTGGGGCACAGTGAGCATGAAATTATAGAGTTCCCAATATTTGTGAAATCAGGAGGAACATCTATAAGACTCTTACATTGGACTTCTGGAGGGCAGACTTTGGCCTGATTAGGAGACTTATTCAGAGAGTTCCTTGGGAAGCAGCCCTTAAAAACAAAGGAGTTTTGGAAGGGTGGGTGTGCTTCAAAACAGAGATCTTGTGGGAACAGGAACAGACTGTCCCTGTGTGCTGAAAGAAGAGTTGATGAGGCAAACGTCCAGCCTGGATGGGCAAGGAGGTTTTGATGGAACATAGGAATAAAAAGAGGATGTATCATCTTTGGAAGGAGGGTCAGGTCTCTCAGCAAGTATTTAAGGGGGTTGCTAGGGCATGTAGGAAAGAAATTAGGGAGGCCAAAGCTCAGTATGAAATTAAATTGGGAAATTTTGTAAGGGATAATAAAAAATGTTTTTACAAATATATTAATGGCAAAAGGAAGGGTAAGACCAACCCTTGTTCTTTATTAGATGTGGGAGGGGACTTAGTAACCGCAGATGAGAAGAAGGCAGAGGTGCTTAACACCTTCTTTGCCTCAGTCTTTAGTGGGAAGGCTTGCCTACAGGATAACTGTCCTCTTGGGTTGGTAGACAGTGTCAGAGAGCAGAATGATCTGCCCGGGCCAGGGGCTGCACTGCCAGCCCAGAGCCATGTGGGGATCGCCCGGTACCGGCAGGGCAGCAGGGAAACCGGCACTGGGGCCGCAGAAATGGGCAATACAAGAGCTGGGGTTGCTCCAGAAGCCTGGACATGTTGGGATCATGGACAGGGGGGACCCATGGATACCCCAGGAGCCTGAAACAGGGACCCCAGACAGTGCTGACCCCTGGGACGCCTGTGATGCCAAAGTGGGGAGCCCAGAGAAGGGGAACCTGCGGGATTGCCAGGAGCCCCAGAGCCCAGAGAGGGGAACACCAATACAAACTTGAACTGGAGCAACCCAGACAGGGGGGGCCTCCAGGAGCCCAAAGTGGAGAGACCAGAGAGGGGAAACTGAGGGCTGGGTGTTTTTGCTGCATCTTGGTCATTTGTGTATTTTGGGGGACTGAATCTTGGTGCTTTGGAGGTTTATATGGGCGACAGATTCCCAGTGACTTCTAGGGATGGGCTTGGGCAGTAGGAACCCGCTAACCCAATGTGCTCATCCATTGTATTTTTCCCCAAACCAGGATTTCTCTTTCCCAAACCTTGGCTGGATGGAGAAGGAGGCTGTGAGGAAGAGGAAGATGTCCCAGGACACGCAGGCAGGTGAGGAGGAAGTCAGTGCCCCTTTCCCCCTCTCTCCTGCTCCATCTCCCAGCCCAGCACGGGCCCTGGCTGCAGGACAATCCTGCTGCCGATGCCGTCCTGCAGCCAGGGACACATTGGGAGGATCTCCTTCCCTCTGGCATGGAGGCAAATCCCATCCTCTCCTTGTCCTGCCTCCCCCAGGGCAGGAGCTGAGGATGGACACCAGGGAGGACAAATCCTCATGGTATAATCTCATGGAAGAGGCTGTTTTGAGTGACTCCACAGCACAGGAATGCAAGAGGGAGGAAAATCCCTGGAGATCCCACACAAGGAGGGGCTGCAAGCCCAGCCCAGGGTGCTCTGAGGAGGAAAGAGCCACCCTGTGCCAGGAAGGTGGACAGAGCTTCAGCCAGAGCTCGGAGCTGGTGGCCCATGAGCAGCTTGGAGGGTGGGAAGAGCTTCAGGCAGAGCAACAGCCTGATCTGCCACCAGATGATCCACACTGGGGAATGGCCTTAGGAGTGTGGCAAGTGTGGCAAGTGTGGAAAGGGCTTCAGCTGCAGCTCCACCCTCATCATCCACCAGTGCATCCACACTTGGCAGAGGCCCTACCAGTGTCCTGAGTGTCTGAAGAGGTTTCAGAGCAGCTCCCACCTCCTCCTGCACCAGCGGATTCACACTGAGGAGAGGCCCTTCCGCTGCCCTGACTGTGGGAAGGGATTCAAGCACAACTCCACTCTCGTCAGGCACCGGCGCATCCACACTGGGGAGAGGCCCTACAAGTGCTCTGAGTGTGGGAAGAGCTTCAGCCAGAGCTCTCACTTGAACAAACACCAACAGAGGCACCGGTAAGGGAAGCCCTGGAATGACTCGACTGAAGGAGGAGCTTCATGCACTGCCCCAGCTTCATCCCCTATTGGAGGACGCACGTTGGGGAGAGCTCTGGTGATCCATGTTCCCTGTGATCCATGCTGGGAAGACACCTGTCCCTTTTCCTGCCCCTGCCAGTGTCATGATGGGAGATGGAAGAACATGAGGGTCTGGCCATGGCCGTGTCATTACAGTCACTCCCACCTCAGGTCATTGCCAGGGGCAGGAAAGGGACTCTCTCTCTCCCTGAGAAGAAAGGTGTCCTTTCCAGACAGGAGGGAATACGTGGCCGGGAAGACCCAGTCGCTGGTGATGTAGTTTTCCCTGTAAATAGCTTTTCTTATCCCATCTGTTATCAATATTATTTCTGTTCCTTTTGTTCTTTATCTCGTTGCTGTTCCCAGGAAATTGTTCTTATCCCAGCCCGGGATCTTTGTCTTTTGTGCTTTCCATGGGAGGTGGGAGGGCAGCAAGCGCAGCGTGGTTTTAGCAGGAGCAGGAATTTGAGGAATCCCGTTCCTGAACCCCAGCAGGTGGAAACCGAGCATCCCAGCTGGTGCCAGCCCTGGTGGCCATGGCAGCAGCCTTGGGACCGGGTCCCTGGCTGGGGCTGTGGGAACCTCTTCCCTCTGGTGCCCAGGGGCAGGAGTGGAGGGAGCGGCTGCAGCTGAGTCGGGGCAGGCTCAGGTTGGATGTCAGGAAAAGGTTTTTGCCCAGAGGCTGCTGGGGCCCTGGCCAGGCTCCCCAGGGAAGGGTCCCAGCTCCAGGGCTCTCTGAGCTGCAGCAGCATTTGGCCAGCGCTGCCAGGCCCAGGCTGGCATTGTTGGAGTGTCCTGTGCAGGGCCAGCAGTTGGACTGGAGGATCCTGATGGGTCCCTCCCAGCTCAGCCAATTCTGTGCTTCTGGGAACCCCCATGAGCCTGGGGATGGGACGGCCAATGGTTGCCATGGCAATGGGCTCTGGGTGCAGGCCTGAGCTGGTGTCCATGGCAACCACCCCGGCATGGGGACTCCATGGAGCTGCTGAGGGACTGAGCATAGCAACAGGGAGCTGGTGATGGTTGCCATGGAAACCTACCATAGCAACAGGGGGTGGGCATGGTTCCATGGAAACTGACCATAGCAACAGGGAGATGGGGATGGTTGCCACAGAAACTGACCACAGCAACAGGGGCCTGGGGATGTTTGCCATGGAAACTGACCATAGCAACAGAGGGTGGGCATAGTTGCCATGGAAACTGACCATAGCAACAGGGGGTGGGCATGGTTGCCATGGAAACCTACCATAGTAACGGGGGCTGGGGATTGTTGCCATGGAAACTGACCATAGCAACAGGGAGCTGGTGATGGTTGCCATGCAATGGTGATGGTTGCCCGTGGCGCTGCTGCCATTCTCTGCTGCTGCTGGGGCACTCGGGGCTCCGGCTGAGCAGCAAAGGTGACCCTGAGCCAGGAGCTTTCCTTGCCTGCAGCAAAGCCTCGGCACGCAAAGCCCTTCCTGGGGCTGTGTCCTGTGCCAGCAGGGATTGTGCCAGTGGAGCTGACCCGAAATTTCTTCTCCCAGGCAGCTTTAGGACACACAACATGGAAAAGCCAGAGGCCACTCTCAGCTCTGTGCAGTCCCCCAGCAGAATCCTGAGTCTGAAGCAGCCTGGGAACAGGGTTTAGTGTGAGGGGAGGGGAACGCAGAGCCCTTTTCTGCCCTGTGGGCTGAGGCTCTGCATTTCCAATGGCCCTGCAGCTGCCAAAGGGGCCTTTTTGGCTCAGCTGAGAACAGTTCTGCTGAGAGCCTGTCCTAAACCTGCTTTTTCTGCAAATGTGCCCAATCAATTCTCTTTTTTTGCAGCCCCACGTCTTGTGTGACTGCAAGTGTGACAACTGAAGGATGGAACAGCTCTACTGGGGGGAGTTCTCTTTTTCTTGATTTGTTTTTTTTGTTTATTTGGTTGGTTTGGCTTGATTTGGTTTTTTATCCTTTGTTCTGTTTTGGTTGGTTTGTTTGTGTTGTGTTTTTGGTTTGGTTGTTTGGTTAGGGTGCTGGGGTTTCTTTTGTTTTCATATGGTTTTGTTTGGTTTTTTGTTGGTTTTTCATTTTTTGTGTTTTTTTTTTTTTTAATTTTTTAGTTTATATGGTTTTGGAGTTTTTTTTAATTATCTCTTCCTAGAAGCTCTGGGCAGAGCTCTGTGACTGTGTCTGACACTTGTCTGTGGCACAGTGCAGGTGGCCAGGGGGACCTTCCCCGAGCTGTGTGCAGAGGAATCCACATCAGCCCAGGCCGGGGTGGGCAGTGGCCGCTCAGTTCCATGGACTGGACGCGGCTCTGGACGCTTCCCTTGGAGCGACTGCAGGGAGGGAACGCTGGGGCTGTCACTGCTGGGGTGTCACACACAGGGGACACTGGGGCTGTCACCAATGGGGTGTCACACACAGGGAACACTGGGGCTGTCACTGCTGGGGTGTCACACACAGGGGACACTGGGGCTGTCACCAATGGGGTGTCACACACAGGGGATGCTGGGGCTGTCACTGCTGGGGTGTCACACACAGGGGACACTGGGGCTGTCACCAATGGGGTGTCACACACAGGGACACTGGGGCTGTCACTGCTGGGGTGTCACACACAGGGGACACTGGGGCTGTCACCAATGGGGTGTCACACACAGGGCAACGCTGGGACTGCCCCACTACTGCCCTGTCCCCAACAGCTCTGCCAGCACCTTGAGGGAACACAAAGGCTGAGCCAAAGGATGAGAATTGCAGAAGGGGCTGAGCTGGGAGGGACCCAATGGGATCATCAAATCCCAGAATCACAGAATCAGAGAATTACTGGGTTGGAAGAGACCTTCAAGAACATCAAGTCCCACCCATGCCCGAACACTTCAACTGAACCATGACACTGAGTGCCACATCCAGCCTTTTTTAAACACATCCAGAAATGGTGACTCCATTACCTCCCCAGGCAAACCAATCCAGGACTTTATCACACATTCTGTGAAAACCCTTCTTCCTAATATCCAACCTGTATTTCCCTTGGTGCAGCTTAAGATTGTGTGCTCTGCATCTGTCAGTTGTTGCCTGGAGAAAGAAACTGACCCCCACCTGACTACAACCTCCTTTCAGGAAGGTGGAGAGAGTGGTAAGGTCACCTCTGAGTCTCCTTTTCTCCAGACTGAACAACCCCAGCTCCCTCTCCTCACAGGATTTGTGTTCCAGACCCCTCCCCAGCCTTGTTGCCCTTCTCTGGACACGCTCCAGCCCCTCCATGTCCCTCCTAAGTTGGGGCACCCACAACTGGACACAGCACTCAAGGTACGGTGCCAGTACGAGGCAAGAATGCCAGGTACACCAGAGCCAGGTACAGGTGGAGAATGATCTCCCTGCTCCTGCTGGCCACACTGTTCCTGATCCACACCAGGAGCCCTTGGCCCTCTTGGCCACCAGGGCATTCTGCTGGCTCATGTTCAGCCGGCTGCCAACCAGCACCCCCAGGTCCCTTTCTGCCTGGGCACTGTCCAGCCACACCGTCCCCAGCCTCTGGCCTTGCAGGGGTTATTGTGGCCAAAATGCAGGACTCGCCACTTGGACTTAATTAACTTCATCTCATTGGACTCTGCCCATCCCTCCAACCATTCCAGGTCTCCCTGCAGAGCCCTCCTACCTTCCAGGAGATGGACACACGCTCCCAGCTTAGTGTCATCAGCAGATTTACTAATGAAAGACTCAAGCCCCTCATCCATGGTGTCAATAGAAATATTGAACAGAGCTGGCCCCAGCACAGAGCCCTGAGGGACACCACTGGTGCCTGGCCCCAGCTGGATGCAGCACCGCTCACCACCACTCTCTGGGCCCAGCCAGCCAGTTCTGAACCCAGCACAGAGTGCTCCTGTCCCAGCCCTGGGCTGCAGCTTTTCCAGGAGTGTGCTGGGGGACACAGTGCCAAAGGCCTTGCTGGAGTCCAGGCACACAACAGCCACAGCCTTTCCTGCATCCACCAGGAGGCTCACCTGGTCATAGAAGGAGACCAGCTTGCTCAAACACGACCTACCCCTCCTAAACCCCTGCTGGCTGGCTCTGACCCCCTGGCCATCCTGGAAGTGCTGGCTGATGACACTCACTAGAAACTGTTCCATTGCCTTACCGGGTACTGAGGTCAGGCTGCCTGGCCTATAATTACCAGGATCCTCCTTCCCACCCTTGTTGTGAATGGGTGTCACATTGGGCAGCTTCCAGTCATCTGGAACCTCACCAGGGAGCCAGGACTGCTGGTAAATGATGGAGACTGGCTTGGCAAGCTCAGCTGCCAGCTCCCTCATCACCCTGGGGTGGATCCCATCTGCTCCCAGGGAGCTATGAACATCCAAGCAGCTCAGCAGTTCTCTGACTGCCTCCTCCTGGATAACAGGGGGCCCATTCTGCTCCCTGATGCTCCTCTATGATGCTGTAGCTGCTCAATGACCTCACACAACAAACTCTGGGATGTCATAGCCCAACCTGTGATCTCACAGAACCCACTCTGTGCTGTCACACAGCCCCTTTCTGACATCCCAGCTGCTCTGTGCCTCTGTGACACAGCCACAGAGGTGCCACTGTGACACAGCCCCCTCTGGGACATGCCACAGCCCCTGCCAGTGCTGAGCCCCTGGGAGCTCTGTCTGTGCCCTGCTGGTGTCCCTGAGGGGCCCTGGCAGTGCCCCAGCCCTGCTGGGCTGTGCACAGGAGCTGCTCCTGGCCAGAGCTGTCTCTCTGCAGCTCTGCTGCCCTTGCCAGGAGCTGCCTCTGGGCCAGGAGCCCGGCCCAGCTCAGCAGCACAGACACAGCACCAGGACTTCAATGACCCTCTGGGGCTTTGGTGCTCTTTGCATCAGAGCCAGTCCCTCAGAGTGAGCTCAAAGACTTCTCAAGAACTCAAAATCAGATTCCAAGTCCAAACTTTCTTGAACTTTTAATGGGTCTCACTGAGGGACAGGACTGAGAAAGTGTCCCTAAGTTCCAAGTAGAGCAGAACAGTGGAGATAGTAATGACAGCTGGGGACAAGCAAGGGAAAGGTGTCTCTGGTGCTGAGCAAACCTGGATGTGTTTCAGGAATGCAAAGGGCCAAGGCCTGAGCCCCAGCCCTGGCCAGGCAGATCCTGTCCCTCCCTCCTTGCTCAGGCTCTTCCCAGGATGGGCACTGGCATGTGGGGATGGGCAATGCCAAGGGCAGGAGCGTGGGGCGGCCCCTGCCAGGCTGCTGAGCAGGGACAAGGAGGCCATGAGGCCCCAGGCCTGCAAGGGTCACTTGTCCCCTCCTCACGGCTCAGGCCCAGGCCCAGCAGCCATGGCCAAGGTGCTGCCCAGGTTGGCTCTGGCAGGGCTGTCTTGCAGCTGCTGCCCACCCCTGTGCCCTGTGCAGCCCAGGCTGTCCTACGGTGTCCCTGCCCTGGCCTCTGTCCCTGCAGGCTCTCGGCATCCCCCGGCTGCCCCACCTGGCTGGGCCCTTCCTTTGCTGGCAGCTCTGCCTCCTGCCTGCCCCTGCCTGCCCACACAAAGCCTTGGGCTGCTCCAGGCTCCTGCTGGGGACGTGCTGCACCACAGCCCTGCCCTGCCAGGGAAATTCCTTTCTCCTGGTGCCACTCTGGGCCTCCCCAGCTGCCCTTGTGCTGCATTCTGCCCCAGCGAGGGGCACAACAACTCCCCCGGCCCCGGAGTCCCAGACCTCAGGCAGCCACCGGTGACCAACAGGGACAGGAATGCAATAGGACGGGTCCGGCTTTAGCAAAATCCAGGACCCTTTATTGTGCCAGGGGACAAGACAAGAAATGAGGGGCGGGGGTCAGGTCATGGGTTTTACATGACAGGGTAGGGGTGGAGTTTAGGGTCAGGGTCCAATAGCAGGAGGAGCAGGGGACTGCAATGGGGTGGATCAAGGAGCAAACCAATGGAAAAAAATAAGGTGGGGATACTGCAGTAGAATTTAAAGCAATGAGGGCACAGAAAAGGAAGAACATTCTGGGGCCATTCCTATTTTGACCAGATGGGGTGGAGTGTCTTTTCCCGGGCTAGCAGGGCCACGCCACACAGGGTGGAGGGGTGGAATCTTCGTTAAATCTCGCCCCTCGCCCGATGCTCTCTGTCCGGGTAGAATCCCCGCCGCCTGGGGCAGGGGCACTCCACACCCTTGGTGCCATTCTTTCTTTCTCTGCCTGTTTCATACAATGAAGAAAAACTCCAGCATCTGTGGAACCACCCTTCAATTCCTTTCAGGCTACTCCTGTCCTCAGTCTGCACACAACTGAGCCCAGAGCCATCAGCCTCTACATTCTGGTTATGTGGTGAGGCCTCCCAACCCCATCTTGGGAGATTTTTGGGTCCTCAACGTGGTCTTTGAAAATGGAAACAGTGGTCAAAGTTATTTTCTCACAGATCTTGCAGTGACAGAACAAGGGTCAATATCTTTGTTACAGATCAGTAATGCCATGGTGGACTCTCCCAAGTAAGGGGCAAATATTAAGTATATGTTAAGAGAAGTTTTGCAGCTGTAGAGTTATGTTTTCCCTCTCCCTTGCATTGTTATCACAGGGTGGCCTCAGTAGCTGGGGCCCTTGGGAGGGTCGGCTTGTTACTATGGCAGCACCTGACCTCCAATCCAGCTGTGAGAAAGTGATCTGAGCACCACTGTGAAATAAACACAGGCAGGAGACTTTTCTCCTTTTTAATGCCTTTATTACAAGTGATGAGCTCTGGGGGGAGAGCTGACGGGTTCACGCTCACGCTGCTACTGCTCCCAGTGGTGACTTGGAGGAGGAGGAAGAGTGCAGCTTTGTCCACTGGTCTGTGACCAGAGCTGGGGATTCTGTCCTCATGGGAGCATCAGGAATAATCCCTTGTTCACTTTTACAGTTTGACTCCCAGGGTCCTGCCTCTAGCTGAGGTCCTTCCTTGGCTAGGGCAAGGGGCAAAGAAAGGGTCTCAGCATCTCTGCAGGCTCTGGGCTTTGTTCCTCACATCCAGACATCACTTTGATCTCTTAATTCTGTGTTGGTTCATTGTTTTTGGGGTCTTTGGGTAAGTTTGGAGGGGTGGCTTTCCCATGGCAGGCTGGCTCCAAGGTCATTTGCATGCCCTCCCATGTCCCCCCACCATGTCATCCACCTGGCAGCAGGCAGGGTGGTACTGACAAAAGGAGTAGGTAACTAAAAGGACTGCTGATTACAATAACAAACAGTTAGAACTCCACCCTGGCAGCAACTGGTCCAACCTGTTCACTCTGCAACCTTTTAAAAAAAATTGGCAGCTTTTTCTACTTATAACAGTCCCTCCTCTTTTTGTTTGATCAGGCTTAAACTTAAGCTTGCATCAACTTGCAATTTCTGACTCATGAGCACAGAATTTCCTTAATTTTTTGTATTGATTATAAATTTCTTGAACACTCTGATAATCATGGCTACTTAACTTTGTTCCCTTTCCTGGTTTCTTCAGGTTAACTTTTTTAGAGATTTTGAGGTTGGTCTGCCTGGCAGATACTACCATTTTAATGAAGCAGGGAAGTAAGCATAGTAAAAAGAGCAAACCAGCAAGTGTACCCACAGTGAAGAAAGCTACTTTTTCCACCAATCTCCTTTGAAAGTCCATAGGTTATTCCAGCAACTGGAATCAAATGTAGGAGTCCGTTCTTGGTTACTTACACATGCTAGTTTTTTATCTTGTTGGAGAGGTTTCTAATGATTGCTCTCTTCATCTCTAATACTGCCTGAAGCCTGATGAATCTGTTTAACATGGATATCGGGGCCCAATAACCCCAGGACCCATCTTGAGCCCTGGTGGCTGGGCCATAAGTCTTGATAATTTTTCTTGGGGTCCAAACCTGGCTCTTAGAATCTTGGATTCTCCCAATTTCTATTGCATTTTGCCTCTTCTGTTTGGTTTCTCTTAAATCATTGTGTATAGGAACTCCTAAACTTGATCGAGTTTCTTTGGGTAATAAGAAGAAAGCTGGTTTTATCATTCTAGCGGTGCAGCTGCCAGACCAGCTTCTCGGCAATTTAGTGCATTCTATAGTACTATAGATCAAAAACAGGTGTTTAGGGGCTCCCCAAAAATGTGTTTTTAGCTTCTGTTGGACATTCCCAATATTTAGAAATGTCTTTCATTCTCCAAAAGGGGTTTATCCCTTCTTCAATACATTCATAAAATTCATATGCTTCATGGTAGATACACTTGTTCTTTTCTTTCCTTTCAACAGACCAAAATCTATTTGGATCTCCTGAGATCCACCAGGTAGCAGAGTTCTTTACTGCTAGATACCTTTTACAGACCATTCTTTTGACTGGCCTGTTGTACCCTTTAATACTAAATTCTGAGTTATTCCGTATCCAGTTTAAGATTTCTAATAGCCTTAGATTAATCTTTACCCATGGCCAAATTTCAGTCATCTGGGTACAAACTCGACAATCGGTTAAATTTAGTTTGTGGCTGCCTCTTTCTACTGAATCCATGAATACGTTCTTACCTCGGGGTATCTCTAAATGGTCTTGTTTTCTTATTGCTTTTACTATCTCTTTCTCTTTGACCAGATCTACCAGGCTTGCTTCAGCAGCATCACATTCAAAGCGCAACCAGGCTTCTCCTACAGGGCACTGTCCCAGGAGTTGCTGCCTAAAAGTGTCGGTATTCTGGGCTATCCAATACATTCTCTTATCTTCTTGACAAAAGACCAACTGCGAGAGGTTAACACAATTAGGGTTAGAATTGATGGACTCTAGACAAGGAGCTCACTTCTTCCTCCTCACAGAGGGGTTGGTAGCACTCACTGCACGGCTCTCCTGGGCTCCCCAGAGCTCCACCAGCAATTAGAGCCATCATTACTACCCTTCCCAAGGGTCCGGTATGGGTCATCTTGCACAGCCTGCCCACCCGGCCTTGCCTCTTGGGGACTTTGCTGAGAAGAAGCTTCCAAGCTCTTTAGAGTCCCTTCTGTGATAAACGAGTCCACTGGATTTAAGGATCATATAATTATTTTTATTATTATGCAAGTGAGAATAAGCAAAGTTCAGTGCTGAGCGGCCGGGAGTCTCCTCTAGGCTCGCACCGTTCCTATCCCCAAAGTTCGCCTTTTATTGCCTTCTTCTCCCGGGTCCAGGGATGACGTGGTCTGTCTTTTGAGCTTGCTCGTTCAGTTGCTAGGGGGTCTTTTTCTGCCTTCTGGTGGTCGTGGGATGAAGGCTCCAAGTCTTCCTCTTTAACCGCTGAGTGAACTTTCCCTTATAAGGCATATCTAGACAGTGGAATTTTCAGAACACTATACGATTCCTGCAAGCCTAAGCAATTCTTGCGAGTTTAAGGATTGTTGTTACAGCCTTCCTCTGTGACCTCTGGGTGAACTTTTCCTTATAAGGTATATCTTTACCATGGAATTCCCAAAGCACTATACGATTCCTGCAAGCCAAGCAACCGTATGTGGCTGCACATTTAAGAATCAAGCAGTTTTAGCTATTTAGTTATTGCTTTGATATTGTATCATTATTTAGCTATTGATTTAATTAATGAACAAAGGTATTGCTACTTATTACAGTCAGCATGATCCTCTGTGCTCACACAGATGCTCCAGGAGGAAGACCTCAAGATACCCAGCGCCACCGCCCTGAAGCTGGCTGAGCCACTCCTGCCACGCTTGGAGAATGTAAGGCTCTGTGCCCCCAGCCATGGGCACTGGACGCTGCCCAGAAATGTTGTGCCTTGTGCACTTTTGGGCCTCTGCCCTGATGGGCCTGGAATAGTTGGTGCTGAGGTCTTTTCCTTTCCTCCAGGACAACAGCCACGTGCAGCTGCTCTCCATTCAGCTCTTCTGCAAAGTGATGGAGCTGGTAGTGGAAGAGGGGGAAAAGCCTCTCACGAGAATTGTGAGCCGGAGCCTCCTCCCTCTCTTCTTGTGTTGGCATGATGAGAACCGGCGTGTGGCAAAAGTCAGGAGGAGAGACCCTTTGTCATCATGGAAGAAGAGAAGAAACCTGACGTCGATGACAAGTGGGGAGATGTTGGGGCCCGAGAGCTTGGCCTGAGGGAAGAGGCCACAAGCTGTGAATTCTCCCAGTCGGTGCCAGCAATGGCAGTGAAGGAAGCGTCCCCACGCAGAGCAAGGAGTGCCCACAAGCTGCACCAGTGGAAGGCGGCTGTGAGGGTGCTGTGGGGAGATGGGGCACAGCAACAGCCCTGCCAATGGCAACAAAGGGCAACAGTCCAGGAGCTGCCCCCAATGGAAAAGGAGGTGACTGAGCCAGAGCTGAGCCAGCGAGGGGAAGGAAGTGTGAACAGCCGGGAGAAGCAGGCACATTCTCCTGCCCCCAGGGAGGAGGTGCCATCAGCAGGGACACAGAGCCCAGTCCCTGCTCCAAACAGTCCCTGCTGCCCCCCAGCCCCTCACCCAGCCCACTGGGAGCCCAAAGCCCCAGTGAGCAGCTGGAAGAGGCAGAGCAGGGCTCAGTGCTGGCAGAGAAGGAGAGTGAGGAGGGCACCTCAGCTGGCAGTGATGAAGACTGGGAATCCTACAGCCAGACTGAGCTGTCCCAAGAGTGCCAAGGTGAGGCAGAGCCAGAGCTGTCCCAAGGAGAGTTCAGCAGCTCCCAAGACCTCTCCAGCTGGGAAGACTGCAGCAAACCAGAGCTCAGAGAACTCCGAGACGATTCCACAGAGGAAGAGAGCAGCAGCACAGACCTGCCACAGGACTGCTGTGAAGGTAACAGCCTCTTCAGCTTCGGGCCCATTCCCTTGCTGTGGGAGGAATAGGAGGACGACAGCTGGCATGAAGTCTACGTCCAGGAGCTGTATAAAGGCGAAGGCAGGGCCCAATGGCTGGCAGGTCGGGCGGCAGATGGGCTGCCACTGCCCGTCCCTCAGCAGGTCTGGGTTGAGGGGCAGGCAGCGGAGTCCCTGTGTGCCTCGCTTCCCTGGCTGTGCAGCGAAGGCTCCGTGGGCCAGCAGGGGCCCGAGGCAGGGCCACAGAGCCCGGGGCCTGCCCCGCAGAGCCCTGGCGGCGCCTCAGCTGGCCAGCCGGGAGCGCAGGCCCGCAGGCAGCAGCGGCTGCCCCAGGCAAACGGCCCGGCCGCCTCAGGCAGGCACTGCGGGCGCTGCGGGCGCTGCGGGCGCTGCTCTGCTGGCCCTGCCTGGCGCGGCAGCTGCAGGAGCAGCGCCCGTGGCCCTGCCCAGCCCGGGCCGGCCGATGGCGGCTGCTCCCTGCGCGGGGCCCCAGGGAGCCACACGGGCGGCCTCGGCCTGGACATGGCCCCGCAGCCTCAGGTGCCCCAGCCAACCTGGAGCATCTCCCCAGCACCCACAGTCACTGCTGGGGCCAGCCCTAAACAGCACGCGTGGCACACGATTGGTGCCAGAGCGCTCAGCAGGGAATCCCAGAGTCATCCAGGTGGGAGGAGACCCTGATGCTCACCCAGTGCCACTGGCACCCTGGCAGCACCATCACCACTGCAAAACCACATCCCCAAGGGCCACATCCGCACAACTCCTCAATGCCTCAGAGACAGTGACTCCACCGCCTCCTTGGGCAGCTTCTTCCAATGCCTCACCCCTCTGTCAGAGAAAAATTCCTTCTGATATTGAATCCAAACCTCCCCTGGTGCCATCAAAGGCCATTTCCTCTCATCTTGAAAGGATTCCACGCTGGTCCTTTGGGATTATATCCCTGAAGAATGGGCATAGATGGGAGCTGTTGCTCCATGGATGTGACTGCAGGACTTTGATTCACAATTAAAGTTGAGTTTATGAAATAATAGTAGTAAAAAAAAACAAAACAAAAAAAAAAAAAAAACCAAAAAAAAAAACCCAAAAAACTTAGATGAAAAGTATTTTAAAAATTAAAAAAAAGAATAGGAATAAGAAGATGAAGAAGAAGAAATAGTAGTAGTAAATTTAGTAAGAATAATAGGAATGAATATAGGAATAAGATGAAGAGGATGATGAACAACTAGTAATTAATATCAGAATATTAAAAAAATAAGAATGACATAGTAAGTAAGCATAACAAGTGAATAAGATTACTTAGAAGGAGAAGAAGAAGAATATTTTAAAGAAGAAGAAAGAATACTAGCAGCAATTAAGAAGAAGGGGAAGAAGAAGACGAGAAAGAAGAAGAGAAAGAAGAAGAAATAATAATAAGATGAAGAATATTAAATCAAAATGCACATCTACATGTCTTCTAGAATCCCAGAATGCAGGAAAGGACCTTAAAAGTATCTACTTCCAACTGATCATCCTCTGAGCTCTCTCTCTCTTTCGTACTTCGATCTCCCTAGCTCCCATTTCTTGTTCAATAAAATCCATGTCCAAAACAATCTGGTTTTGTTCTCCTATGGTCTCATTTGTGCCTTCACTGGGGCAGAGGCGCCTCTCCCTCATGGCACCTTAAGCCTGGATGGAAGCATGGGTAGGTTCCTTCCAGCCACAAGCATTCCAGCATTCTGTCAGGGACTCCCTTCCCTTCTTCCCTCTGCTTCCAGCTGCAGAATGTGCAGCAAAGCCGCCTTTGCTGTCTGCTCAGGGAGCCCAGCCAGCTGCTGGAGCTTGACCCTGCCCCTGCACAGCTCCCTTGGGAGGCACGGCAGGAGCAGCACCCTGGCAGCCTCAGCAATTGCCCTCTGACAGCTCTGGCACGCACTGCAATGGGCTGCAATTCCAGCTGCCAGCGAGGAAAAGATGGTCCTGCCCTTCAAGTCAAAATTCTGAAGGGGCCAAGACACAAACGGAGCGAGATCTTACAAAGACATTTCACTGCCAGCCTCCATAACTTCATCCAGGGCTGTTTGAGCACCTGGATTGGGAAGGAAAAAAAAAAGAAAAATCAGGGGAGGGTCTTTGGCTGGGAGCTGCCACAGGTAAAGAGAGACACTGGAAGGGAAAAGGAGCAGACAAAGGAAGGCAGGAGAGAAAGCAGGACACAAATGGCAACCAGCCGAGAAGGTGGCACTCTGGAAACCAAACCTGGACTTAGGGAATAGGAATGGGACAGAAAGGAAGAATTCTGAAACTTTATTTACTATGCTTGTCTGAGCAACCTGTGCCAGGACTTCACCACCATGACAGGGAAGAAGTATTTTCTGTACCAAACCTGAATTTCATCCCTGTCACAGGGACATTTTATGAAAAATCCTTTCCTTAGGATTTTTTTCTCCTGAGAAGCTGAGAGGCCTCAGGAACAAAATGTAAACAATGGTTATCTGCTGCTGTGGAATGCAACAGGTGCATCTGTGATTGGTCTCATGTGGTTGTTTCTAATTAATGGCCATTACAGTCAGCTGGCTCAGACTCTCTGTCTGAGACACAAGCCTTTGTTATTCAATCCATTTCTTTTCTATTCTCAGCTAGCCTTCTGATGAAATCCTTTCTTCTATTCTTTTAGTATAGTTTTAATATCATATATATCATAAAATAATAAATCAAGCCTTCTGAAACATGGAGTCAGATCTTCGTCTCTTCCCTCATCCTAAGACCCCTGCGAACACCGTCACAATTTGTGATTTGTGACCTCGAGTGACTGAAGAATTCCTCATTTGGTGAGACCCCAGAGGAGCACTGCTACACTGGGTAAACCCCGAGTGTGTGGCATTGATGATCACCACACAAGTGACCACAGAATTGGATTCTAGCCAGGAGCTGAAGAGCTGAAGATCCTGAATTTGGACAGAGTTCACAGCAAGGCTGACCACAAAGAGAACCTTTTGAAAAGTGTCCCAGATGTAATGAGTTAATGTCTTAGTTAGTTCATCAAGTTGCTAAAAAGACTATAAAAAGGGGAAAAGCCAATAATAGAAAAACTGCAAGGATAGATGTAACCAGCTAATATGTTGCAAGATGAATATAAGGGCTAATATATTGCAAAATAACTGTCATAAGGCTTAAACTGCAAAATGTCAGAAGCTAATATGTTGAAAGGCTAAATAAGCAATGTGTAACTAGATGTAGCTATGTGCCTATATATGGTAAAGGCTATTGTAAGACCTTGAGGAAGAGGACGGGAGCCTTCATCCAGACGACCACCAGAAGGCAGAATAAGACCCCCTAGCAACTATCGGCACAGACGCAGAGAACACTGGAAGGACACCCAACAACAACAGATAAAAAGGAGGACTGAACTGCTGGGCGGTGTGGGCCGATGGTGGAGCGGTGACTCCCCGGCTACACCCAGCGCTCCCGGTGGGTGCAAGCCTTTTGTTGGCTTCACCCAGTGCTGTAATTTGCCTGTTATCACTTGCTCTATCAATTAATAAATTACACTTTATTTGGACTCACTTGTCAGTGATTGGTTCCTCACCGCAACTTATAACACTAGATACAGATAAAATACTCTGGTGATCTTATCACACCCTGTTCTCAAACTTTTGGCACCAGCTTCTACTCTGGAACACCATGACTTCCTTGTAATCTGAAAGAGGGAACAAATCAAACCTCAACAGCTGGTCCTACCTTGAAAACCAGTGTTCCTCCCACCAGAAACTTCCTTTCCTGTTGTGACAGATGAGTAATGTGATGATTGACTCTCACAATTAATAGACAAATATCATGTATATAACTTAAGGAAAGTTTTATAGATTTATAGTTATGCTGCACCCCATGCCCTGGTTATCCAGGGAAAACTGGGGCTGGGACATCTGGGAGGGCTGGCTTGTCACTATGGCGACACCTGAGCCCCAATCAGAATTTGAGGAAGAGATCTCCACACCTGGACAGCGAAGAAGGGGTTGATGGACAGAACTTCGGGAGGGCTTAAAGGGTTAAAAAGGGAAAGCCTCCAGCGCGAGGGGGCTGAGCACATGGCGAGGAAAATCTTTTGCTGCCGGTGCTGTAACCTTTTTTCTTTATTCAGTTTTCTGTTGTATTTTTGATAAGGTTTAATAAACCTTCCTAAACTACGAAAAGTGAGTAGCTATTTCTCACACTGTAAGGGTCTGCAACCCTCACTCTTTACTACAATAAAATGCTACTTTTTATTAGGTTTACATCAGTTCCATATGCTTTTATGAGCTTTTATGCATTTTTATCTATATATGTTTAAGACCACTATCTGCTTATTGCAACATTCCAGGAATCCCTTTTGACTCTTCTCTCCATATTCCTGCAGAAGGTCAGGTCACTGTGGGTTTTCCACCAATAAAAATCCAGGTTGTTCAGATCCTAGGTGTGACGGGCAGGCACAGTTTCCCTGCTGACACAGGGACTGAAGACAAACCCCTCTGTTGTCACTGAAAACAAAAGAAAGGAGGAAGTTTCTGCCCATTGCAAAGTCCCCGTTTGCCCTGAAGGCAAACTCTGCCTCTTCTTTCTCAGCAGCAGCTCAGCAGCCGGACGCCAAGAAGGACAAGAGAGGGAGGGGTGGTTGATTTGTGTGACAATTTAACAGCACTTGCAAACAAGAGCTGAGTCTGTCAGCAACATCTCTGCAGAGGCAAGTCCTTGCTGAGGATGCAGAGCTGTGTCACTTGTGTTTAGCTTGCATCGAGTTAATGGCACGGTGGCTTTTCATGCTGCAGGTGTGGCCCCTGTGACAGCAGCCTGTTCATCCTTCAGGGGGTTTGCACCCACAGGGACAGTGCTGCTCCTGCCAGCACACCCCAGTTTGTCCTCATGCCAAAAAGCCCAGGCAGAACTTACTTCTTAAAGGAACGTTTTCCATTTGCTCTCAAACCAAAGATTTAGATGTAATGGTATAATAGAAACCAATCTTTTCCCCTGTTGTCTCTTGGGACAGGAGGAAAATCCTATCACATCCAGATAGCAAGGCACTGATTTCAGTTCCACTCTGGAAATGACTTGCAGGAGCAAGTGAATAAAATTCTCTGCTGGAACAGTGAAGTCCTGCCACTCTAAATCAGTGTGGTGCCTGAAGGGTTTTGTAGCAGGTTTGCACCTAAGTTGATGCTCAAGAAGTTTATGAGGTCCAACATAGACCTAAGGTTTGCACAGCAGTTTAGGCTGACAGCTAAGGGAGCATAAATTAAATGGTCTTTCCAAGCCAGAAGGCTGATGAGAATTGTTGGTATTTGTGCTCTCCTTCCTTGTTTAAAGGATAGCAACATATTTGATGAGATTTTGGCAGTGCAGCTAAAGATCATGGCCAGATGAAGTCACCTAAGTGGGTGTTGTGCATTTCTAATTGTGGAGCTCAATAATCAGTGTAACTGCTTCTGGTAATCTGGCTCCAGTCTCGCACAGAGCATTGCTGGTTGGTCACTCTTATCTCCACAGCCCGGCAGAGATCCTGTTTTGGATGGCTCTCACTGCTCCCAAGGCCCCAGGGACCAGCCACTGGCTCTCCTCCTTCTGCTTTCCCTTCCAGGATCAGAGATTTCCTGCTGCTTCCTCCACGTCTGAGACAACTGGAGGAGATGAGGGGCTGAGGATGTGGCTTCTGACAGAGAGTTGATAACACTCAGCTGAGGATTTTATTCTCCTGCCACTAAGCTGTCAGGCTGCTGCTGGAATTCCTCCTGCTTGGAAAGGGCTGGTGTGAGCAGCAGGAATTGTTGCTGGCTGGAACTTTTCCAAGAGCTGGACAAAAGAAGCATTTTGTGGAAGGCCACCAGCTGCCCTTGGTCAGCAGCACAAGGTGTGAGGTGCTCTTTGAAGGCCGTCCCTGCACAAGGACAGCCTGGCCTTCTCCAGTGCCCAGAGCACCTTCCAGGCTTTTGGGCTGGCCTCGTCCCTCACCCTGGAGAAGCAGGTTGCTGTTGGAACTCTCCTATCCACAGTTTCTGGCTGGATTGCCGTGTCTTACCACAGACAGCCCTGGAGACACCAGTACAGACTCCATCTGCAATAAAAGGGGACTTTGTTCCAGCTTTTCCCTTGGCCCAGCATGCAGCAAGCCCACCTGGGCCTCATTCAGCTCTGTGTGGGCTGGTAGTCAGCTTCTGCTGGGAATTCAAAGCTTTTACCCTACTTTCCACAGCAAATAGTGGAGCAAACCCAGCCGCACCAACCCCCAAATTTCACTCTAAAAACCACAATTTTCATTTTCCTCTATTCAAGCCTTGAAGAAAACAAACTTCGCTTGAGTAAGCTGGAGGTACAGTGTCCTCCAAGATCATTCTTGAGTAGGACAATATTGCAGGGGAAGACTGGCAAACCCAGAGGTTACTGGTGCTTAGGAAGCTTTGCAAAACCTTCCCACGTGCGGTGCTCTTGCAGCCTCCTGAGCTCCTGGAGCCCTCACTCAGCTCAGGCACAGTTGGGACAGGAGGGGATGGTTCCATCTGTCAGATGTGGGGACAGGAGGAGGGAAGACTTTGCAAACGCTGCCACGAGGGCAGGGCTGTTTTCATTGATGGTGCCAAGTGGTAGTACACCATCTTTGATTAAATGTGAGGTGCTGAAGGGCAAAAATTCTCAGTGCTAAGGAGAGAGTGTCTCCACTCACTCAGCAAGGTAAGTGAAGGGGAAAGTGCAATCTGTATTTCATGGCAGGTGTTCAGTTTTTAACAAAACATTTTTGCAGAAGACCTGCCCAGGCAGGGGTGATTCAGAGCATTTTATCAGCCTCACAGAGTATCCCCACATCTGCTTGGCCACATTTTCTCTCTTTTGTTCATTGTGAATGATTTCTCCTGCCAGGGTTGCTCCTGCTTGGAGTTCTGCTCTCAGTGGAGCCCCGGAATTTTCTCAGCAGGCCTCTGCAGCGAGTTCTGAGCCAAGGTGGGGCTCTGCTGCCAGCCCAAATCTGCGCTTCCCCTGCCCAGCCTGAGTGCAGGTGGGGCATGTGCTGGGCATGGCCGGAGACTTGCATGGCCAAAATCCTCCAGCATTTCCATCTGCTCATGGCTTTGGGTAGCACAAATCACACAACACCCATCGCAGCTGACAAATGGCATTTCTTGCAGATTGCTACAGCCGCACTGCTGATCCACAAATACACGAGAATCAATTGCAGCTGAAAAATGTCATTTATTACAAAGTGCTACACCCACGCCGACAATACAGAACTATACAAATCTCAATTTAGGTTAAAAACGGGAATTTATTCTATTATTACAACCTTTCTATGTAATAATATACAAATACCAACTTTAGTTAATTTATTGCCAACCTCCACAACAACGCACTATACACAAAATCAATTAGGTGTTTAACAACTAAATTTATTACATATTACTACAAGGATTAAGCCCATCTAGGAATACAAAAATATCTCCATAGATATGTAAATTGAATTACATCCAGAAATAGATAAATATGCATATAAAAATAGACTTATATACCTATACAATTACCAATATTCCTATTTCAAAAGCCATATAATAAAAATTGTATCAAAAGAGATACCTAAACAACTTTACCCAAAGGAAATAGAAATTAACACAGATATAACAATATCCATGTCTACATAGATAAATTTATACACATATATGTAATTTCAAATATATATTTATAGACACATAGCATACATTCATAACAAAATAAATATATATAAATATAAGAATATACACATGGAAATAAACACATACAAATAGCAACCCACATATGGAAATACACATATAATAACTGTGGCTACGTTCAAGTCTGTGTATCTTTAAACAGCACTCGAAGCAGAGGGACCCCAGCTGCCCCATCTTCAAAGCCTCTCGCTCGGTCTCCTCCTCCCGTGCAGAGCAGCTCTCCTGGACAGCGACAGCAGATGGAACATCTGGCAAGCAAAGGGAACACTGAGTGAGTATGGGGACGTTTCCCTTGGCAGCAGCTGCACTTCCATCAGGGAAATGTCAGAGCCTCCCAGGGGGGTCAGAAAGAGAAAGCAGCCGAGCGGGCCAGGCTGTGGTGAGCGCAGCCGCGGCGGGACTGTCCCGCAGCCCCGGCAGCCCGGCAGAGCCGGCACAGCTCCCGGCCCTGCCGGCACAGCTGCCTTGCCCAAGGACAGCCCCTGTGCCGGCCGGGGCAGCTGCGCTGAGCAGCCCCAGCACGGGCAGGGCCCGCTCCTGCCCCGCCGGGCAGTGCCCATGGCCACAGCCCACGGCACCCTCAGCCCCACCTGCCTCCCCGGGCCTGTGGCCTCACCCGGGCTCTCTCCAGGCTGGCAGCAGCAGGTCCCCGTTCACTGCTCTTGCTGCTGGCCTTCAGCTCCTCCCTGCTGGCTCCCGTCAGTCTCCTCCGGCTGTCCTCAAGGTCTTCATGGCAGCTGTGGCAAAAGTGGAGGCTCTGGAATTGCTTCCAAGGCCTGGCAGAGCTGCAGTCCCGGAGCCCTCTGTGCTCCCTGCTGGCCCCCTCCATCCCCTCAGCCCCGCCATGCTCTCGGTGAAGCCCCAGCCCCCTTCAGTTTCTTCAGCCCCTCCCAGTCCTCTCACCCCCCTCAGTCCCTTCTGACCCATCCCGTCCCCTCAGACCCACCACCCTGCCAGCCTGTGCCACTTGCCTGTCACCTCAGTGCCACCATGGCCCTCGGCTGCCCCACAGCCCTCAGCCCCAGCAGCAGCTCAGGGTCACCGTCCCTTCAGCGCCCCCTGAGCCCCCTCTGTCTCACCGTCCTTCAGCAGCTCCTCAGGGGACAGTGCCTGGGGCCAGCGGCAGCTCCCACCGCTCCAGGGACAGCCGGGGCTGGAAGTGCTGCTCCGCCCGGCCCGGCCGCCAGCTCGGACCCAGCACAGGGACAGGGGACACAGGGGGCACTGGGGCAAAAGCAAGAGGTGAAAAAGGCAGCCGAGGGGGGAAAGAGCTAAAAATGCAGCCTAGGCCTACACAAACAGCAATCTATCCATCCATCTCTCCATCTAAACATTCCTATTCCTCTTACTAAATAACTATACACATTCATAAATGTAACTGCATCCATATATGTGTATATATATATAAAAATATTTTACTCTACACATATAAAAATCTAATTCTGAAAATCTATAAATGTAAATATATAATAAAATATAATTATATCACATCTATAACTATATACATATCCACATTTAACTATACAGATCTATCAAGCTATGTCCATATAAATAGAACACTATCATCTATAAATGGAACTATACCCACTAATAAATAGAACCATAGAAATCTATAAACATATCTACAAACAGAGGAGTTCTACCTGCCCGATGGTCACAGGCTCTCCCCTGTCTCTTCCTGCCATGCAGGGCAGCCCTCCTGGAGATGTTGGTCAGATGGCATCTGGGAATCAAAGGCAACGCTCAGTCAATATTGGCCCTTCTGCCCCTTTCCCTTGGGCAGCAATTGTCCTTCGACCAGGGGCTGTCCAAGATGGCCTGAAAGGCAGACTCTCACTTGGCAATTTGAAGCAATCTGCCCTTAAAAGAACAGGGACCATTCCAAGTGTTCAAAAGTGTGTTTCAAAACACTGAAGTATCTTGATAAAGTCTCAGCCCCCGCAGTGCAAAGGGCACCCAGGAGAGCTTGAAACACAGACAGTCCCAGCTGCCACAAGGAAGCCCAGCCTTGTTCTTTCTCTGTGCTGACAGAGAGACCTCAGTCTTCACTGAAATGGCTGAAGCTGAAGGTGCTGGGAGCTGAGTCATGAACCAGCTCCATGACCTGGCATCTACAAACTGCCCTCTGCAGTCAGCAGCAGCTGCTCCAACTCGACCATCAGCTCTGGCAGGAAGGGCTGGGAGGGACAGAGCTCCCTACGAGGCCTGCAGGCTGCACCAGCTTGGCTAAGGAATGGATCCACAGTGCTCCCTCTCTCCTCTTAGGCCTCCCTAATCAGGGGGCATTCCAGCTTTTCCTTCTGATACTGGAGTTACTGTGATTTTTCTATTGGTTGGCCTCTGATGTTGTGCTCCTTGTTTTTCTTGTGGGTCAGGCCCAATACCAGCAGACTGGTATTACGTTTAGTCAGTGATTTGGACTTCTACCCTGACTTTTTGCTCTTTTTTTCCCTTGTTCCTTCAAGAGTCGCTCAGCCTGGCCTCCCCTGGCACCCTGCAGCAAATTTATCCACCCACTTCAGCACAAAACTGGGACACCCGGCTTGGTGACACAACTCCCACAAGGTCAGGTTTATTCCCTGCTCTCTTGCCACAGCAGAGGACTCAGTGTCAGAGCCTCTGGAGAAGCGTGGAGGGCAGGGCTCAGGGAGGTTGTGCCAGTGCAGGATTTGAACTCAAGGCACCAGGAAGCACCAACCCTGCTCAGAGCAGCCATCTCACAGCTCTCTAAATCAGTGTGGGCTCTGTCCTTACCAGGCTCCTGGGGCTCCTGGGAACTGTTCCTGCAGCTCTCGGTGCCAGATGAAGCCTCCTCTGCTGCAGCTCTGTTCACAGGCTCCCCTCCTGAAGAATCAGGGCCAGCACCAACATTGTCCTGAGCAGAAAAACAGAAAGAAAGGAACCCAAAGATCACTCGCTATTTTGCTGGAATCATATCAGGGATACAATAATTTTCCTTCTCCACTCCAAAGGACATGGAGCACAGAGGAGGGAACACTGCCCCCATGGTTCACATGACAAGCCTTTTAAACTCAGGATTCAGGGGGCCAAGGTGAAACTGAAGCTCTTCCAAAATGACCTTTGAGACAAAACATGAACACAGCAAACCAGAAGACACCAAGTGAGGGGACGTGCCCCCACACTCTGAGCCTGCCTTATCCCAGAGCTGTGAGAAATCAGCCAGCACAAAGCCAGGGGCTCTCCTTGCTGCCAGCACGGCTGCCAGCAAGGGCAGAGCTCGCTCCCAGCCCTGCCCAGGGCTGTGTGCTGCAAACCCACAGGCAAAGCACACATTTCTGCCTGGGAGTCTCAGCACCCGCAGCCAACCGCTCACACAACCCATCACAAGGTGCTGCTTCTCGGAGCCCTCTGCTGCTGCCCCACGGGTGTCATCCAGGCAAACATTTATGCACCCTGGGTATTGCCAGGATCACATTTGTGATCAGTGGCAAAAATCTGTACATCGTTAGGGTAGGGAAAAAAAACAACCCAAAAGACAGGAAAAGCCAGACAACCAAGTAGTGTTGCTATTCCACTGAGGAAGTAAGTGTCCACAATGAAGCAAATTACCTTTGGACACAAAGATATTCTCACTATGACCAGTTTCAGAATATTCATCTCTTCTGCCATAGCTCATCCATCAGAACCCTAAAGATTCTAAAGATGATCCAGAGCCTGCAATTTCCTTTTATTATGGAATAAAATGCTTCTCTAAACTGCTATGTGTGACTTTACAGAAGACAAAAGTCATGCCGCTTGAGAATAAGGTATTGGTAAATGCAAAAAATCCCACTCCCCCCCTTGAGTCATAATCTCAAATGTACTGCAGGCAATGGGTCAGCACATCAACAGAAAGAGAGACATTCTTTGGCCAACACGTGTCATAATCTTCAAAAGGACAGAGAGCTGCAGCTGCAGCCCAGCCCCAGCCACGGCTCTGGGAGCGCCTACACGCACGGCAGGGCTCACACAGTGATAGTGGAGCCCTGGAAAATGTTAAAGATAGACTTTGAAAATATTGGACTTTGTGTTTTCTCAGATCACTGCACCTGCGTAAGCAGTAGGATAAATGATATAATTGTTAGATGTGATGATTGTTTAGTAACTAAATATAATTATTGTATAATCATAAGAAGAATCAGGAGAAACTATGTTAGAAATTTAAGGGGGAACCATGAGAAGCTAAGTTTAGCTGAAATCTGTGCCTACAATAGAACAATATAAGTTTAATAATTAACACGAAAGTTATATAACGATAGAGTATAAAACACGTTCACCTCGAATGTATGGTCAGAATCAGATTTGGGTGGAAACTACCCCGATTCCCAGAGCTCTTAAATAAAAAGCACCGCATATAATCACTTATGTGATTGTGTGTTTTTGAATGCTAACAACAGCAGCAGCAGCTGCAGCCCAGCCCTTGCTTTGCCTTGGCCTTCCCACCCAAAAGAGGCACAGCCCACATCTGCTGCAGCTGGGACAGAGGCACCTCTGGCATGCCCCTCCCTGCACGGGACACTTGGCCTTTAGTGCCAATTCTCCAAACACTCTTCTCCTCTTTCCCAGCAAGTAAAACCCCTTCTTCATTTCTTCTTCATCCCCTCTTTTAGAAATCTTTCTTAACCAAGAATAATTCAATAAGTAAATAATAATGAAATAAGTTCAATTAAAGAAGCCTTTGCTTCTCAACCGTGTCACAAGGCTCAAAAGCTCTCAGTCCAGCCCCTTTGATCCCCATCCAATGGAATTACCTGAGCAGAGGGAGATCTTTCAGACAGGGACCTCCTGATCTCCCGAATCATTTTCTCCACGGCAAGGCCTAGATCTGCTGGTGGCCATTCCTCCTCCCCAGGCGCATTCTGTGCTGAGCTGGAGGCCGTCCATGCTGCACAAGCTGCACTGCTAGCGGGAGCGCTGGGCCCTGAAGTGCCCGGGCTGGCTGCAAGAATCCAAACACATTGGTCAGGCTCCACAACGTGGCTGTGGGACACAGAGCTCTAGTGCTGCTGTGGATCAAACATCACGGGAAGCACACAGGCAAAGCAGGCAGAGAATCTTTCGGCCTCCTAGGTGCCCCTTGCTAGTAGGCTTGACAGCCTCTGGCCGAGAATGACAGAGCCTTGTGGAAAACGACTTGAAACGGTCACTTTTCACGACCTTTCGGAAAAACAGGGCTACAGCTCTTTTCCTACCTCGTGCGTCGTAGGCTGGGGGCTGCTGCTCCCTGTGGAGCTGCTGGAAGCTGCAGGGCTGGAGCCCGAGCACCTCCCGCTCGGCCGGAGGCAGCTGCTCCCCGTAGAGCTCCTGCGAGCGGCTGCAGGGCCCCTCCCGCCCGAGCGGCAGCGGCCGCTCCCCGTGGAGCCCGAGGAAGTGGCAGGGCGGGATGCCGAGCACCTCCCGCTCGGCGGGCGGCGGCCGCTCCCCGTAGAGCTCCTGGAAGCGGCTCGGCCCCTCCCGCCGGGCCGGCAGCGGCCGCTCCCTGTGCAGCAGGTGGAAGCCGCAGGGCGGGCGCCGGGCGAGCAGCGGCCGCTCGCCGGGGGGCTGCTGGAGGCGGCCGGGCCGGGGGCTGCGCAGCTCCCGCCCGTCCGGCAGCGTCCGCTCCCTGTGCAGCAGGAGGAAGCCGCTGGGCGGGCGCCCGGCCGGCAGCGGCGGCCGCTCCCTGGGCAGCGGCTGGAAGCGACCGCGCCCGCGCCGCCCGGCCGGCAGCGGCCGCGGCCCGGGGAGCTGCCGGGAGCCGCAGGGCGGGCGCCTGCGGCCCTCCCGGCCCGCCGCCGGCCGCTGCCTGTTGGCCGCGCTCCGGCGCTTGATGCGGAGCAGGAGGTCGGGGCGGTCGCGGCGAAAGCAGGGGTTGCAGTAGTGGAGCCAGGCCCCGGCATCGCCCGGCGCAGCCGAGCCCACCCAGCCCGGCACCTTGCGGAAGCCGTAGCGGTAGAGCTGCCGCACGAAGCTACGGAACTGCGTGGCCCTGAAGGTGTGCGGCACCGGGGCCGGCCCATGGCCACGGCCCCTGTGGGCGTGGCCCGAGCTGAGCAGCTCTCGCTCCAAGAGGCAGCGGTCGATGAGCAGCCCCTGGGCGCGGCTGTCCCAGCGCACGGAGCGGACGCGGGGGCTGTTCACCAGGCGCCAGAGCTTGGCAGGGAAGGTGCCGGCGCTGAGCCCGGCGGGCAGCGGCAGCTCCGCCATGGCGTCGATCGCCGACTGTGGCCACAACGCCCGCAGCGCAACGGCCGCGGCTGCGCCGGCGGCGCGCGGCCTGAGGGGGGCGCTGCGCTCGGGCCCGCGCGCGCCCGGCGCGGCCCCGGCGCGGGCCGGACTTGGCGGGGACGAGCGCGGCAGAGCCGGGGCTGCGGGCACAGCGCGGGCGGGGCGGCTCCGGGGCTGGCCGCGCTCGGCTCGGCAGGGCCAGCTGCCAACCCCCTCTTTCTCTGCCTGCAGGCATCCTTCTGCCTTGGCCCTGCGCTACAACCCCCAACCAGCAAGGCAAGGAAGAGAAAACAGCCGCTTCTCTCGCAGTCAGCCTCCTGCAGCTCTTGATGCCTGTGGTTATTCCTGCCCAGGTCCCAGACTTCTCATTTCCCATCCTTGAACTCCATCAGATTCCCCTCAGGCCAGTTCTTTAGCCTGCCGAGTTCCCTCTGAATGGCGCAATCATTTGGGCTCTCAGCTGCTCCTGCCAGCTTTGTTTTGTCTGCAGACTTGCTGAGGGTGAGCTGCTCCTCCAGCCCGGCCATGAATGAAGACATTAAAGAGCATCTGCCCCAGCATCAGCCCCTGGGGCTCAGAGCACCCGTGACTTGCCTCCAGCTCTACTTTGTGCCACTGATGACAGTCCTCATCCATTTCTCAGCCTTCCTCGCTGGGCATTTTGGCAGTTTGTGTTTAAGGATGCTGTAGGAGACTGTCTCAAAGGCTTGGGGAAAGCTGGGGTAGACATCATGCATTGCTCCACCCATATCCATCCGTTTGGCTGTCCTATCACAGGCATCAGGTAGCTTAACCATCACTCCCAATCAACTTCTTCTCCATTTGTTTGGATCGGTTTCCAGGATTAGTTACTCCATCACCTGTCAGGGGATGGAGGCAAGGCTGACTGACCTGTATTTTCCTCTCCTTCTTACTCTCTTGGAAGAAATCAGTCTATTAGAGCAATTCTGGCAGGTTTTAGCTAGGCAGTTCAGAAAAAATAACCAGTAAGAAAAATGAAACTCTAAATGGAGTCTCTTAAATTCTTCTTTCTGCTGCCATTCTAGGCCTCCAGAAAGATCTTGTTTTCTTTCCAGTACTGGACAGCTGATTAAAAAAAAAAAAACAACCCAGGCAAATGTCTCCTTAATAGAATATAATATACCTATTATTCAGAAGACAATAACTTAGATTTTTCTTTCAGGATTAGACTGAGATGAAAGGACTTGAGAGGTTCCAGAACTTTGATATTTTCTTGTCTCCAGCTGTTTGGAAAACTGTTAGAAAATGGTGAAGACACAGTGCTTTTGAAAATGCCATTCTGAAGTCTTGTATGCTTGTATTACATATAAAAGTACCTGCAAGGATTTTAGAAACCTGTAGCTCAGATTCCTTACTTTCAAAATGAGGAAATGCCAGAATTAGTTTGATCTTTGGTTTTTTATGTTGTGTTTCTGATTCCTACATTTTTATACGCATATGTATCTTTTTTTAATAGCATGGTCACATACTCCATTTTCCTTCCGATCCCAAAATCATCAGTGCTCAGAATAGCCGATAAGCAACTAATCAATATTCTTTTTAATCTCTTTTATTTCATAATAAACTCAGACACCAGTGATCTTTTGGGAACCCAGACTTGTATGCAAAGTTTGCAGGGAAGATTCAGCTCTCAAGCCCTGTGAATTTTCTCTTCTCTCCTTTCCCATTTCCCTTTTCCTTCATCTCTGGCCTGACCTCAGGGCCCTTTCCCCTCGTGTCAGGCCCTCTGTTTGCTGCACTCCAGGGAAGCTCTCAGCTGTGGCTTCCCCAGCGTGGCAGCTCCAGGCTTGGAGCAGCAGAACCCAACTGTGGCTGAGAGCCCAGACCTCCCTGGGCCAGCCGGGCTTTCAGCTGCCAGGGCAGCACGGAGGGAAAGGGGCAAGAGAGAGCTGAGGACGCTGCCAGAGCAGCCCTTGGGCAGTGCAGGGTGAGAGTGGCTTAAAGTGCTGCTGAGCCCCACTGCAGGGGCACAGGAGGCTGCTCTGCCATGGCCGCGGCTGTGCCGCCCATCCAGACAGAAAGGCAGAGCCAGCAGGCTCTGATGGGGGAGAGCAGCTCCATCCCTCCAAAACTTGGTCAGTCCTGCTAAAACCTCTCTTTGTCCTTCTGTCTGAACGCTGACACTGCTTTGGAAAACAGAATGGAGGTGACACGAGACAATCGATTATAACTTGGAAACAAATTTCCATGGGTTTTTTGGTTTTGTGAAAAATGCATGTATTTTATGATTGGCTTTTCGCAAATATTAAAATGAATGTTATATGTCTTGTGTTAGAAAGTAATGCTGTATTAATTCTCTTAAGTACTGTGTTAAATATAGTTTTAGGTTATAAAAATTGTTAAAATAGAAACGATGCTATGTAGGATACTTTTTTTAAAGGAAGGGCTTGCAGCGAGATAGCAGCCACAGGAAACCTGAATCTTTCAGAGAAAAAGAATTTATGGCCCTCTTATCAGAAGAAACGAACTTCTTCCCGCCTCGAAGGCGCTGTTAGGATTCGGAGGAAGAAGTTGACTATGACCAGACAGAATCCTGTGTTTGAATGGAATTTATGCATCATGTATGAAGTGTATGAATATGCAACAAGCTGTTGCTTTTAAGGGTTAATCCTGTGTTAACGGGTGTCCTTTTTTCGGCTTTTGCTGCCCAGAAAAAGGTACCTGGACGTCCGTAACTCTTTGTATTTGTTGTCTCATATTGTCCTAATTCAAATAGTCCAAATTATTACTACTCTAATTGTATTACAATTTTTATAACCATTTTATTACTATTAAACTTTTAAAATTTTAAAAAGAAGTGATTGGCATTTTTCAGAGTTTGTTGTGGTGTTTCAGTTTGGTTTGGGTTTTTTGCATGTGTGTGAGGCTTACATGTGTCCTAAAGTTCTTGTGCATGCATGAGGCTGTAGAGTGGCCTCCACGGGGATCTCCTTGGCTCTGCACAAGCCCAGAGAGCAGCACGGGCACCTCAGGCCGAGCACAAAGGAGCACAGGATGATCTGCAGGGTGCTCTGTGACAGCAGGCACTTGGAGCTGTTGTCCAGTGTGTAAGAGCTACATCCCCTTTTCTTCAGATTCTCCTAAAAATGCCCACTGATGTTGTTTTTTATGATGCAGCTCTCTTAAGCCCCTATTACATTGTATCTGCACAAGCATTCACACAGGTGTTTGCTAAAACAATTCTGCTCCAGCTGAAAAGCACTGGGTACCCTGAGCAATAGCAGCAGATAAATGGACATAGAGAGACTTCAGGAGCAGAAGCAGCATTAAATCCATGACAATTGTGGAGATGTGAAAATACAGAAATCCACCAATGGTAGCAAAGCCCACACATCTCCACTGGGTTCTGCAGAATGGCAGCAAATACTGCACAGGTGTGGAGACCATGAACTGGTTGGTGCTGCACTTATTTGTCAGTGGGCAGAGCTGTGGGAAGCAGGGATTAAGGGTGATTTTGGAACAGGAAGAAGAAAGGGACAGACAAATTCCAGGTGGAGGCAGAGTGGCTCTGCTCTGCTGACCCAAGGAGAGCAGGGAACAAGTTGGAAAGGAGTAGGAAAAAAGAGTTTTGTAAAAGGAAACCTTGCTATATAGGCATTAGTGTTCTTGCCACAGCCCACAGAGCTTAGAGCATGAATATTCATCCCATTTAAATATTCCTGCAAGATGTAAGAAAAATTCCTTCACATGTGGTTATTGACACAAACATACCCATGAACAAATAAAAAAACTGCACAACTACATGTATCATTAAGCAGAATACTCTGTAGATTCTCACATTGACACTTGCAGAATTATATATGATACTTCCAAACATATAGAGACTTTTGTTCTCCGTTTGCTTCTTTAAAACTCACAAAATGTAATGAAATTCTCTTTCAAAAGTGCAGAGCCTGCTGTGTGGCTAAGCAAGCCATTATTTGCTTGCTCACAATCATCTCTTCCTTGTGTGTTAGTCACTGATGCATTAATTGCTTATCCAAACTTGAAACGGTTCATGAGTCATTCTGAAGAGAAACTAAATTTGAAGGAGCCCATTTGAATGGAATTCATGTCCTCTGCCTCTTAAAGCTGAAGGTCTGTATTTATTACCTGTCAGAATGAAGTCTTGTTGCCTAATAAATGGGAATATAGGAACTATGCTGACTAGAGCACCATGTTTCAAGGGATCATTGCATTTTAGTTTTATTTGACCAAATCAGTAGTCAAAGAGAGAAAGGACTGGTCAATTACAAGAGAGAAAGCAGGTGAAAGAGATGTCTAGGTCTGCTGCAGCTGGAGTCAAAAATGAAGTGTGTGGGTTTTGAAGTGGGGAAGGGATTCCAGATCAGATGATTTTAACTAACTTGAATTACTAAATGCACGATCTTCAAACAAACACATTGGCAACAAATATCATGGAATAAGAAATGTTGGTATTCCTTGTCTTGAGGAAAGGAAGGGTATTGGGGAAGATGAAACAGGAAAGCCTTATAAATATGATTGTCTGGCAAAAGATTTTGAGAATATAGAAACTATAAGCAAGATTGAAATGAAAGCAAGCTTTGAGATACCTTAGTTAGTGAACAACTGGAAAACAATGGTGTGGCCCAACTGAAGATAATCCCCTTTTGAGGAAACAATTCCCTCTGCTTGCAGGAGGTTCAAGGTTCAGAGCAGACCCTACTAGCTCAGCAGAAGGGGTCCAAAGAGGAGTTTTTAGGGTTGAAAATGTAACACAGTATGGTAATGTAATGATTCTTACAGGCTGTATGTAAATGCTATAGGATTTGTATCTTGGACTAGATTGGTTAGTGAGAATTAGACTATTCAACAGAGAAGAAGATTTATTGTATTGTAGCGGGAACCTCGCTCTCTTACGCTCTTCCCCTCTTACTCTCTCCCCCTCTCAGCCTCTCTGCCCCTCCCTTCTCTCGGGCCTGCTCCGAGCTGTGCCTGGCAGCTCCAAGCAGGGCCCTGCACCCAGGCCCTTTGCAATGAGCCGCAGGTTCCACGGCCTGGCTGCAGAGATCTCTCGTCTCCGTCCGTCCCGACCGTCCCACCCCGCAGTGCTCCTACAGAAGGGGAGAAAGAAGGCATGGAGTTTCCAGGAGTATCCAGATAAATCCACTTTATTCTGGATCAATATGGAATTTTCATGAAGCAAAAGCATTAAGTGGAGGGCTCTTCACCCATTTCTTTTTTTACTAAAATTCTGTGAAAGATACTATTTTAGAGTGTAAAAACTTTCATGTTGAAAACATGAATGTGCTGAGAGAATTTGAAGTCTGGGCCAATGACAATTCACTGTGGAAAATCCAAGTCTAAAACTTTTCAAATTAAATGACCCAGGATGAAGTAGGAAACACAAGTCCTTCCCTTGAACCTTGATTTGCCTCTTCTAGCTCATTCCTGAAAGTGGTAGGCAAAGAGGATCCCACAGAAATCAGAGGAGCATCAGGGTCTATCCCTAAAAGGCAACTGTAGATGGGAAACAACTTGGGAATTAGAGGGACATCAATGAGCCACTTGTGAGTCCAGCTGTTAGTGAAGAGCCCTTTTCCAAAGAAATGCCAGCTTCTCTCAAGGAAGCTGAGCAGCAGGACATTATGGCTGATGTAGCTGGCAGGTACAAAGCAGAGAGAGCGGGAAATTTCTGGAAATGAACCCTGTATTCACTGATCACAGCAGGATGAAGAACCCATTTTATCAGACTCTGGCTCTTAGTAAGAAAGGAAGAAAGCTCTATTTATGAGATCAGGCCCAGCTGTTCATGGTCAGAGGTGGTATCAGCTGCTCAGCAGAAGGCACAGCTTTAACTCCAGCTCATCATGCCTGGAGGCAGCCCTGGAAGTGCTCCTGCACTTCAGCTGGTGCCAGGGCACAGGGACACCCGCACACCCTCCCTAGACCCCTGTATGCCATAAAACTAAAGGCATCTCCCCAGCCAACCCTCCAATCCAGCACTTAGCACAGAGCATGTCACTGCCAGTGACATCTGCATGAAAAAATACAGAGCAAAGTGCAATTACAAAACATACTGGGGGCTCAATATAATACAGGAAAAATTCTGATTTTGGTGCTTACCTTCATAAATGAGCATACCTACTAGCTCTTTTCCCTAAATTAATTCATGGTTGAACGTCTGCACTTTCCATAGCAGTGTCCTAAAATTCTTCCATTCATTCATTCCCAGCTAGCAGAGCTCTCACACACCCTGTTTTTTCTCTGAAGTGTAAGGAAGGACTTAGTTCAGATGAACTGTGCTGCTTCCTCTGAAAGATATAAAATTGTGGAAATAATATCTGCAAAGTCATAGGTTCTTTAAGGCAGGCCTCTGGTATGTAAAATAGGGAGTGTTTACATTTAGCATCATGTGCACATAAGATAACGATCAAACCATGTTCTTACCTTCATGGAAAATAGTTTTTGTGCTCCCAGATATGGCACAGGCAAATAAGGCCGAACTCAGACACAAATGCGTTCCTCACCACACAAATGGCCAAACAAATGACAGCTGCCGGTGACACTTTTCCTGCGGTCCCGAGTGCCCCAAGCGCGGATCCAAGCGGCGTCTCACCTGCTCAGCTCTTTCCGGCCCGCGGATCCAAGCCCGTCCCGGAGCGTCAGGAGCAGGGATGGGAGCTCAGCAGCTCGGGCTCGATGCCGTGTGCTCCGCTCGGGGCTCCCGAGAGCTCCTGCGGGGCCGGAGCAGCCCCGGGCAGCGGGAGCAGCTCCTGCTGTGGCAGCCGGGCAGCCTCTCCCCAGACACACAGGTGACTGCACACCCGTGCATTCAGGGCCAGCTCCATTCTGCTGCCCTGGGGCTGGCGCTCTCCACTGTGTTGCTGTTAGTGCACATTGGTGTGTTGGTCCTGGAAACACCCAGGAACAGGCAACTCTCAGGCACACATTCTGCTCCCCGGGATGTGCTGCACAGTCCCTGCCTGTTCCAAACATCAATTTGGTTTTGTTCTGAGAGCTGTATTTTCCATCTCAGGGTTTGACCAGCTGATTGCCCCCGTTGATTATTTTCATTCAGCATTTGTGGATTTCACACATTTGCAGTTGTGCTGACTGCTCCTTCCAGCTGCACAAGGACAGCCAGTGTGGACCTTTTCCTATGTAAAATGCATTGTGTGAGGACTGTTGGGCTGGAGGGCCCTTCTGTAATGTTATTGCCCCAATTCCTTCTGCTGAGAAAGATAATTGGATTCAGGCAGTTAATCCATTTTGTAGATGCTGCAAAATCTAATCTGTAACAAACACACGATCAAGTATATGGGAATTGGTGTCAGTTCCTTTCTTCCTTCCCAAAGTAGGAAAGCCATTTTTTCTAAAATCCTCTAGCAAATGGCTGTTCCATACTGGAACTTCTCAGCATTAAAAAATTGCATTGACATCTCTCTAAAATATTTCTCTGGATTTTCTTTCTCTCTTTTAAACTTTCATTGCAATCTAGATGGAAACCAATGTTCAAATGGCAGAATTTCTCTGCCAGTCCAAATACAGCAATTTGCCGAAACGTAATTAAACTGAAGTTTGGTGCAAACCTACACAGGCCTATGTAGAGAAGAAAAAGATGAATACTGATTATTCCTATGCAGTATAGGGAAAAAATAATCTATGGTTAAATCACATAATGTGATATATCATATTTATTTATTTATTAAATAATGAAATCAGTTATTATTTTTATATATCATGTAGCGCTAAATCCTGGTTTATTGTTTTCCTATTAAAATTTCATTGGTGGATGACATAAAGCAATGAATCAAATTAAGAAAAATATTTTGAATATTTTTCTGACAAGATTTTTTTAAGATTCAGAGGTAAATAACAATCATCTGATACAAGAAGGTGGTGAAACTGCATTTTGCCCTTTAGTCAGAATCTTTGATTAGCTCTATCCAGTGATTTCTAGATCTGGCTGAAATGAAGTAGCTTTTTACAGACAATTGATGGAAACTTTGAGGGAGAGATAAAAAAAGGTATTGACAGATCCTGATATCTGATTTATTGGGGTATTTAGCCATGTGCATAAGCACATGAACTGCATGGAGTCAATGTGCATGTGACATGTCACTGCATGTCACTGCATGTCACTGCATGTGACAGGAGTCATTTGCCTAAAGGATCTGGCTTAACTTGGAATGCACAATTTGGAAAGAAGATTCCATGGACAAAGACTGTGATCGTGGTCACAAGGGTTTTCAAGATGAAGAAGAGACGAGAGTGTTGACTCCATGATCAGAAGGCTTGATTTATTATTTTATGATATATGTTACATCAAGACTATACTAAAAAGCAATAGAAAGGAAAAGGTTTCTTCAGAAGGTAGCTAAGCTAAGAATAGAAAAGGAATGAATAACAAAGATCTGTGTCTCAGACAGAGCAAGAGCCAGCTCTGCCATGAGTGGTCAGGAAATCCAAACATCCACAGGAGACCAATCACAGGACTGCCTGTTGCATTCCACAGCAGCAGATAACCATTGTTTACTTTTGGTTGCTGAAACTGCAGCTTCTCACAAGGAAAAATCATAAGAAAGGATTTTTCATGAAAGATGTCTACGGCACAGGAGCACCTGGAAGCTATTGCCAAGGACAAAAGTCTCACTCTTGCTGGTTTTGACACGGATTTTTTGGTAGGATTTTGATCTACATCTACAGTCATCTACAGGAACTGGATTTTTAGATACAAAGTGCCTTCAAGCAACATTTCTAAGCATAGTGGGCAAGGAAGTCCAGATACTAATGAGTTGTGGTTGGTTTTAACTCTGTGGAACATCTGGTACAATATCCCACAACGTGTTATTTTTGACTCTTTCAGGCGTTTAAAACTTAGGCTTATTCTTGTCAACACTTTTCTTTCCTCCCTTCAGAAATCTGCATGCCCAGGTACTCAATTCTTTCTCAGTTTGTTGACAAGCTACCTGTCAGACAATACTTGTCTCTTGACCCAGAGATGGGCAACTGTCACCATTAGGCCGGACGTGGCATACACACGTGATCAGGGTCCAAGAAGAAAAAAGTTTTCTTTATTCTGCCTGTTCTCCAGCTTATACACTCTTAACAAAGCGTGATCTTAAGTCACTGACTACACCACCATAACTTCTTATATCCATTGGTGCAAAGCAATTAACATCAACAGAATTGGCAAAAGTTTTACAGAAATTTATAAGGCAAGTATACACATCTACTTAGGCACTAGTCTAGCTTACGAAAATTTCATCTCTCTTTTCTAATCGGTTTCCATGCTGACGGCCTTGTCTTCTTCCTTGCTATGGATACACTGAAAACCCATCAATTGGGATGTCTTCTATGAACTCAGCTTTGCTTGCAGGCCAGCTGTCAAGCCCCTCCATAGGTCAGCACGCACCCGCGTGCTCGAGAAGTGACTGCAGCCTAAAATACTCCTGGAAATTTATTATCTTTGCTTCTTTTCCCCCCTAAATGGCATCGAAGAAGTGAGACTTTTCAGAACCAGCTAGCATGCCACCTAGAAGAAGCAGACTTTTGCTTTCAGTCAAAGCTTTTGGGACCAAAAGGCGCGTTTGCTTGGATTCCTTGGATGCCGCTTGGGTTGGCCCATTTTCTGAGTTCCCCTGGGATGCCTTGAGCACTGCCTTATGGACTGGGAGGACATTTTCTGCTGCTTTATGAGTGAGGAGAACTTCCCAGGCTTTTCTTTTGCATCAGCTGTAGAGAAGGTTGCCTTGCTGGGCACAAGGAAGCCATAGAACAGCTGCTATTGTGAGGTCAGGGGAGCGGTGCCACGTCACAGTGCTGTCAGCACAGCGTTGCCCCGGGGCACGCAAGGCCTGCTTGTCCAGAGCGGCTCTTCTGCTGGCTCCCTGCAGGAGGATCCTTGTGCTCAAGGAGTTCTCAGCAGACGGCCTGCACCCCGAGAGGAGTCTGGTCTTTGCCTTGGCTGGCATCCAGTGTGCAAACCCGCACAGCGCTGCCAAAATGATCGGGCAGGTCTGTGCCACGGTTTGCACGGTCTTTTCTGTTGTCTATTCTGGCTACTACCTGACCCAGCTGACTCGTAAGTAAAGGTTTCTCCTGGGGCTGGCATCACCCGGCTTTTGCTTGACTCTGCTCTTCATGCCGCAGCAGTGACCGGGTTTATTTGGGAACAAAATGGCCATGAAGATGCCACCGCTTTGGTCAATGTCCTGCCAGCAGCATCAGCTAAAAAGGGGGCATCTGTGTACTGGGGGGCGGGTGCAGAGTATTTGCCCTGCAACCTGCAGCGGTTGCCTTCCCTCCCCGAGAGAGTGCGCGGCACTGGAGTCTGTCATTTCCTGCGCTTGCTGCTTCAAGCAAGACAAGCTGCTGATTGCAGACTCGGAGGGGAGATGCTCAGAAGTACTGCTAGCAACTCAGTGGCTCTCTCCAGGAGCGAAGGAAAGCGCCTTTCGCTACAACATTGCCCCTTAGAGGCCTTGGCTGCGTGACTTGACCCTTTGATGGTGTGCCAAGACTGCGATTGCCTTGGCTCTGCAGCACAAAGTCCAGTGCAGGGAGGGTTTGCTGCTGAGCCCAGCAGCTGTTCCTGGGCTGCTTCAGCAGGGAGCTGCCACAGGGAAGGGGCCCTTTGGGGAAGCTTTGCTGGGCTACCATCTTCAGCCAAGGCATGGGATTTAGGGCATGCCTTTTAAAAGAATCTACATCTAAAATGCAGGAAAGAGAAGAGGAAAATGCTGCTTGAGCTGTTGGGCACAAGGGAAGCTCAGAGTGTTGAAGAGCAAGGGGCATTTCCAGCAGCGTCTTTCTATTTCTCTCTTGGCAAAAGAGGCCCAAATGTAGACAGAGCCTACTCTAGCGTCCTTGTTGTTCTCTTGGCTGCTGTGGGAAAGAGCTGTTGCTCCTGGAGGCCTGTTGGGAAAGGGAAATGCTCTGTGTTGGGACTGCCTTGTGCTGCGGGAGTGGCCAGCACAGGCACTTTTCTAAGGGCCTCTGGTTCCTTTTCCCTTGCTCGCTGCAGGTCACCTGACACGCGGATGGAGGCAAGCCTGGCCTTTGGTGAGTGGCAAAGGAAGCTGGGACGTTGCTGGCGTGTGACAATGGGGCGGCAATTCTGCCAGCTTGGCCTCTTGCAGTCCAGTGTGGAGTGCCAGCGTGGGAGGCTGAAAGAAAGGCCAAGTGCCCCGTGGCATCAGCAGTAGCAAAGGGAGCACTGGCTGTTTGCTGATTTTGCAGGGAAGAGCCTTTCAAGAGATGAAAGGCAAATGGGACAGCTGCAAGGCATCTTGCTGCTTCTAGGCAGCAGGGAAGCTCAAATGCACAGCAAGATGGGAGTAGCACCTCATTCAGCCAACTTCCTGGGCTTTTCATGACTCAGAGTCCCACTTGTATCAAAGTCTACCATTTCCCCTTCTTCTGGGTCCTTTCCCAGCTCAACAGAAAGCAGCTCCTGAGGGATTGCCTTTTGCCCATCTGTCTCACTTCTGTCTGTCTGCAGGCCTCAACAGCAGGGTCAGCAGCTCCTCTGGCTGCCTCTGGCATTGAGGAAGAGGCTGAAGAGGAGCAAAAGAGCATCAAGCCTCCAGCTGCTCTCCCTGCACAGCCTGAGCTTGCAGAGCCGGTAAGTGGCAGCTGAGCTTGGCACTGCCTTTGGTGCAGGGCCAGGCTTCCAGTTTTGGAGCAGCCCTTGTTGCTCGTGGCTGAAGATGCTGGCGGCTGTGTGCCTGCCGGGACCTAGTGCTGCTTCAGGCAAGCCAGGGAGCCCTGGCCAATGGGGTCTGAAGTTTGGCATTTAAGCTGGGATGCTGAGAGGGCCCGAGAATGTCTCCTGGCATCAGACAGGAGGCAGCATTCAATGATTCTCAGTGTAGCAGTCAGCCCCGTGTGCCCATTGTCAGTGCAGGCTGCCTGTGGTCAGCGGACGGAGCGGCCCAAAGACGCAGTTGCCGGCCTTGCAGGGGACCTGGCAGACACTGGCCCCTGGAAGGGACCTGCCCTCTCCATGGACTAATTAGCTTCAGGCTGTGCTTCACTTCCAGCCGCTCAGAGCAGCCTTTGCAGAGGAGAATCCTTGGCAGCCCTACATTGTGAAGGGCGCGTGGGTCTGGGCAGGGCAGGAAGGCGTCTCCGAAGGGCCGCTCCCTAAAGGCTGCCATGGAGAGGGGCAATGCGTGAGAAGGATCAGAGAAGGGCCATGCTGCGGGCTTCTGAGCAGACCACTGCATGCCAGCTGCGGGCTGATTTCATTGCCCAGGGAAAGACAGGAGGAGGAAAGCAACAAGGCTCTGGGGAACTGCTCTGATGCCTTTCTGGATCTTGGCAGCCCCATGGATCCCTTGTTGCCAGTGTCTTGCAGAAAAGCTGAAAACATGGAGCATGGAGGTGGCCCTGAGGGGCTGGATCCAAGTAGCCTTTGGGCTTTTGCCAAAGTTGCCTTTGAGAAGGGGACATGGGAAAGGCCCCAGCTGGAGAGGCCTGGCGGTGGCTGACAGCAGCTTCCCAAGGCCTTGCTTTGGCCGTGCACTCGGCGGAGCATGATGTGTGCCAGGCACCCTTCTGACGGGCAATCCTTTCTGGTCCCAGCTCAACACAGGCTCTGCAATTCAACCTGGTGCCGCTGGACCAGCGTGGCCTGCAGCAGCCAGCTCGCCCCCCGCTGCTGGCACTTCCTGCAGCAGCGCAGCCCAGCAGCCCGAGATGAGGCAGGAGCAGGGCCGGAAGACACTGAGTAAGTCGGCTGCATTTCTTGTCTGCCAGAGCAGTGTGTTGTGTGCGTGTCTGGGTGTAGGCTGTGCCAGACGTTGCCCCTCGCTCTCAGAGGCACTTAGGCCTCTCGGCAGAAGCCGTTGTTGTGCTTTGAGGCAGCGCGGCAGCGCTCAGGGACTTCCTGCTGCCTGTGAGGGCGGCTGGGCCTGGCTTGGCTCTGCCTGGGCTGCCTTGTGTGCCAAAGACAAAAGCAGAGATTGTTTCTGCTTGAGCAGAAGGCTGGCACCTAGCAAGTGACTAGGCCCCAGGGAGCTCTCTGGCCCCAGCTGTTTTCGGGCTCCCGTTCTTACACGTCCTCTGGCTCAGACACTTTGTGGCCCTGGCAGTGGACCTGCCAGTGATGGTGGCTGTGACTGCAGAGGCTGCAAAGGCCCTTGGTGACCTCTTAGGGCCCTCTTCTTAAGGTCTCATCATTTTGGCTTATGGCATGGGGTGCTGCGCTTGAAAGAAATCAAGGCCTTCTTGGAAAGGCCACCTGATGAAAGGTGGAGAAGATGGCCCTCCCACTTGCTGGTCTCAGCAGCTGGAAGCCAGGGGACCGCAAAGGGCCCAGAGCTGCCGGCAGCGGGGCTGCCTTTGGGAGGGTGTGGGGAGCGGCGTCTCTGTGTGCGAGTGAGCGCCCTGCGCTGCTTTTGTCTTTCAGGGAGCATTGTGAGTCCGGGCCAGCCAATGAGCAAATACACGGCATTTGAAGAACTGGGACGAGGGTAAGCGTGGCCTCGGCTCCTTTTACAAAAGTGTGGGCCAGATCTTTGGCTGGTGCAAGATCAAGCGTGAAGTCAGGCAAGCTCCAATCACGGTCAGGCTCTGGCTTTACCTCCTGTCGCCTGCCTGGACTGCTGGGGCAGAGCAATCCGAAGGCCTCATCAAAGACAAGTTGATGCTGGCATTGTCTTGCTTGCAGCAAGGAGGAGCAGGAGCTGGGAAGCCCTCTGCCCCTGCAGCTTTCTGGCCTGAAAGAGCACCTTGCCATTCAAGAAATGTCAGATTCTCAAGGACAGTCTTCTGACTCTCATTGTTCTCACTCTTTTGACACACACATGCATGCACACCCGCACAAGGAGGACTGTTCCCCTTAGGTTTGGAAATAACCTGGCTGGGCGTGCGCCTTGGAGATTTCCAGCGGCCCTCGGTCTTCATGCTGCACCTTAGTGTTCCCTTGGACAGGCTGCCCCGCAGGGCAGAGGGCTCACGGGCCGACGTGCTGTTGGCCGAAGAGACGCCGCAGCCAGGCGTTTTCTAAGGAAGGCGTGCAGGCAGCCTGGGGAGATCTGCTGCCTAGGCTTGATTTCAGTGCCAAGGGATAAAGGGCTCTTTCTGCTGCTTTTGTCTTTCCAGGGGCTTTGGAGCTGTTTATAAAGCCCTTGACACCAGCAGCGGACAACAGGTAAAGTGCCAACAGCCCCATGCCATTTTGCAGCTCTGGAGCGCTTTCCCCGCTGCTGTGAGCCCTGCCTGGAGGTTTGGGTGGCAGCTCCATGTCTGCAGCAGAGGCTGTTCCTCTGAAGTACACTCTAGGCTCAGGGGGCAGAATGCATTTGGGATGGCCTTTGGTGCTTGTGCTAAGCTCTGCTGTCTAGTGACAAGGCCCTTTGGCCCAGCCCGCTGCCTCATTGCAGCAGCACTCGCTCCGTGCTGCTTGTCATCTCGAGCAGGGGGCGTCTTCTCAAGGTAAACGGTGGCCAATGTCATTTCAGGTGGCAATCAAGATCATGTCGCTTGAGGAGGAGATGTCCGAGGAGCTGGCTGCCAATGAAATCCTGGCCATGAGGGACAACAGGAGTCCCAATATCGTTACCTACTTAGACAGGTTGGCGTATTCTCCTGTCAATGTAGCTTTAGCTAGTGCAAGCCCGAAGAGACGATGCCCTTTGGTCACGGGCAGAGAAGGGAGCTGCTGGTGATTTCTCTGCTGGTCTCCAGAGCGTGGCAGGAGGTGGAGCTGGTGATCATGAATCTCGTGTGGCACACGTAGTTTGGAGAGCAGTTGCAAAAACCTGGCTCGGGCCCTCGGCTGACTGAGGCTGTGCCCATTGCTGTCTCTCCATGCCGTGGTTTTCTTCTTTCAGCTACCTGGTGGATGCGGAGCTCTGGCTGGCCATGGAGTTCATGGACGGCGGCACCTTGTTTGATGTGCTCAGCGCAGTGTACCCGGAGGAAGGACAGATAGGCGCTGTCTGTCGGGAGGTGAGGGATCCCGCTTGTGCTTCCCCAAGCCTGTCCAGGATGCTGCTTGCCAGCTGGAGGTTAAGGACAGCCGGGATTTCTTGCTCTCACCTTTCTTTTGCTGCTGCTGCTGCTGCTGCTGTCACCACACACAGGAGAAGAGCGAGCATAGGAAGTGAACTGCCTGCCACTGTCCCCGCACTCCTCAGGCTCTGTTCTTGCACTCTTCCATCCTGTCTGTCCTCTGGCGCTGGTGCTGGCTCACTCGCTTGGGTTCACTTGCTTCCTCTTCTTAGCTTTGCCTGGGAATGTTAGCCTGGAGCCTGTCTGTCTGTCCTACATTCCTTGCCACGGGAAGGCAGCATGCAGGCGGCAGAATTTCCAGCTAAGGCCAAAGAGCCGTCCTCAGCTGCAAAGGATAGCATTGCAGCCCGCATGGCGACGGATTCTGGAACAGCTCTAAGGTGCTGCTTCCTCCTCTGCTGCCACTAGGCTTCCCCAAAAATCTTTGCCGTGCCGCCTCCCAGCCAAAGGTGACGCGCTTCCTACCCAAGGCCGGCGGAACTTTTGGGAGCCCGGATGCCTTCGCTTGGAATCGAGAAAAAAACTTCCAAGAGTGTTGAAGCAGCAAGCTCTTCTTCGTGACAGCACCATGATGCTGTGCCCTCGCTCACAATTCCCTGAGAAAGCCGTCAATCCTGTTGAGCTCTTTCCTTTCTGGTGGGATGAAATCCCATCCTGTACGTTAACTTTCCCTCCCTCCTTTTTCTCTCTCAGTGCCTGCAAGGACTGCATTTCCTTCATTCCCGCCAAGTCATCCACAGAGACATCAAAAGCAACAACGTCCTTGTGGGCATGGATGGATCTGTCAAGTTGGGTGGGTATCCCTGCTGGGCTGCAGCATTTGCAGCACCTGCCGTGCGCTTGCATTTCGGTGACTGCCACTTGGGCAGAAGCGCCGCTTGGCCAGTGCGTGAATGGTGAGGGTGTTGTGGAAGTGGCTGATGCCTTCTTTGCCTGGCTCCAGGCACGTGGAAGGAGAGCTCAGCTGCTTTTTCAGCTCGATTCAGCATGGCCTGGTCAGGCTTGGAGTGGGCAATGGTTTTGGCCGCTTTGCCAGTGGGAGCTGGCTTTGACAGGCTTTGTTTTTGGCCTCAGGTGACTTTGGCCTCTGTGCTCAGCTCAGCCCTGAGCGCAGCAAGCGCAGCTCCAGCGTCGGCACTCCCAGCTGGATGGCACCGGAGGTGGTGAGAGGAGAAGCCTACGGCCCCAAAGTGGACATCTGGTCCCTGGGCATCATGGGGCTGGAAATGGTGGAAGGGGAAGCTCCTTACGAGCGGGAAGCCCGTCTCAGGGTAAGGTGCAGCTTAGCAAGAGGGCTCTGTGCGGAGAGAGCTGATGTGGCTAGCAAAGGAGCAGGTGCAGTGTCCTCTTGCATCCATGTGCTGTAGGTTTTTGAACTGATAGAAAGGAACGGGCCCCCAAAACTGCAGAACCCCAGGCACCACTCGGCTCTCCTGCGCGACTTCCTCCGCTGCTGCCTGCAGGCAGACGAGGACAGGCGCTGGTCTGCCCAGGAACTCCTGCAGGTAAGAAAAAGCAAAGGGGCAAAAAGCCCTGTCAGCTGAGGACACCTGCATGAAGGCATGAGGAGGAGTGTGGGCCACGTGGCGCAGGCAGCTGCCAGCACAGGAAGGCGCAGGGGGACATGCTGCCCTCGGTGCTCTTTGTGTGTCTTCCTGGTAGCCAGGGAATCCTGCTTGAGCCCGTGAGGATGGGACCCTGGAAAGTAAGAGTTCCTTTCTTTGTTCTTTTTCCTCTGGGCAGCATCCCTTTGTTACCTCCGGCGATCCTGCCTCCAGCCTGGCTGCTCTGATCACCTCAGCCAAGCAAGTGCAGGAAGACTGGAGAGGAGACACCTGCGCCTGAGGAGGCCCTTATGCCCCGCCAGCCGAGAGGAGGGAAAAGGGGATGTGTCATCTTTGGGCAGAGCTCCAGCCATCCCCCGCGTATTAAGAGGAGCTGTGCCATAGATAGGAAATATGATATTTTTTTTTCGTATTTGCTCAGTTTAGGTGTTTGGTTAGGTTAGGTAAGGTAAGGTAAGGTAAGGTAAGGTAAGGTAAGGTAAGGTAAGGTAAGGTTAGGTTAGGTTAGGTTCGGTTAGGTTTGGTTAGGGTAGGTTTGGTTAGGTGTGTGCTAGGTTCAATTTAAAGCTCTGTTGTTTTTTCTTTCTCAAAGAGATGAAAGTTTAAAAGAATTAGGAGATATAGGGATCAACATTGAAGGGCTATGGAACATAGATAGCTTAGATAATAGAGGATTGTTTAGCTTAGAATAGAGTGTTGTTAATTTAGGCAAGCTCTGAGGTATCTTTGAAGTAGAAATGAAAGAATTGTCATAAGAAGAATTAAGCTGTGAGAGGAAAAGCTGGGCTGCAGCCGAACTGGAGCCTGCAGGCGCTCCAAGCTGTCAGCCTGAACAGGCCACCTGCAGGACAGAAGGATGAAGATGGAGAAGTAGCGAGGGGATACTTTGTTTCAGCCCGAGTGAGAATAAAAGTCTAAAATATCCAGAGTGTTGTAAGACTCCCTTCCTTGCCAGGCTGTAGCTAAGTGGACGGTCCCCTTCAGAGGCCCAAAGAACATAGTGAGGTAAGCAGCTTTGCTTGCCTGAAGCGTGGAATGCCCGCGGGAAGCTGCCAGACTTGCGGGTAATGAAGACCAGGTAATGAGCTCCCATTCAGGACAACACCAGGAGGCAGATGTGCACTCCTTTCTGGGCCTCTTGTCGTGAAGATGTCAGGGTGATCAGCGGGAATGACCATTTTGTTCCCAGCCTCCTCTCACTATGTCCCCTATGGGATGGAATGGCATTCTCATAGCGGCATCTGGCCCTTCCTCCCGGCTTCTCGTTTCCCCCCTGGTGAAGATTGCAATGCAAGTTGTTTTCCATTGCCATCTCTATGGCAGATTACCTTTGTCAAGTGGGCAGTTTGCCTTATCTCTCCCTTTTGAGGGACCACCTTCACACTTTCCTCGGGTGGGGACATCTGCTGATAACAGACCATTGAATGTCACTGCATGGCTGATAAGGACTAAAACATCCCATTGTGAGATGCTCTGCCCAGAGGGAGGAGCCAAGCATTGCTACCCAGATATAATCCAGAAGTTTTTGAGACGCCATACAGCTTTCTCCACGGGATTCCCTGGAGAAACAGCAGCTCCCTCTTCTTCCACTGGATCTTCAGAGGAAGAATACATCCATCTCTACAGATCCCCCTCGCTCCAACAGTACCACACCTGATACTTTAGGAGGACAGCAGCCACATTTCCAATTGGACTGCCACCAGCACCCTGGCCCACAGGGTTTCAGGTCGGGTTCTGACTCTGTCAGTCTTGTTCTAGTGTACTGCATTGTTTATTTTATCCTTTTCTTTTTCTTTTCCCCAATAAAGAACTGTTATTTCCTGCTCCCATATTTTTGCCTGAGAGCCCCTTAATGTAAAATTTACAGCAATTTGGAGGGGTGGGGAGGGTTTACATTCTCCATTTCAGGGGAGGCTCCTGCCTTCCTTAGCAGACTCCTGTCTTTCCAAAACCGAGACAGATTTTGGTGCCCAGCGTAGGGCTCAAGGGCACAGAAACAAAAAGGGAATAACAGTTCTTGAGTAATCTAATTTTTGTGTGTGGCTATAGAAACCTCATTAAGCAACACCATGTGGTCCAACTTGCCCTGGTTTGGGTGGCACATGATCGTGGCTGTATTTCTCCCATTTATAGGCCCTTATCTAAACATGGGTCCTATAACCAAGGCTACCATGTCTGTTATCCGTTTTGTTTTATGGGTGAATAAGGTGAAGAATTAATGGATTTTTAACTTCCTCTGGAAAGCAGGCAAATGGATTCACAGCTATCACACACTAACTGTATGTTTTTGGGGTTACTTTAATAATGGCACCTGCTGTAAAGAAATGACACCAGGCAAAATCTTCTCCCAACACTTTAGCCATTTATTTGGGTCCGCCCCACCAGTTTTTGAAGGGTTCAGATCCATTCTAAATCTTAATGATATCATACAGTGTCTGGTGTTGCTGGTAGGCCTGCTTTATTTAGGATTTAGAGAGAAGGGGAGACTAACCTGGATAACTACCATGACACCTACCCCAGAACCTAATACGCCACCAGAGTCTAGGGATGCTGCTGCCCCAGAGCCTGACCCTGCCCCACAGCCCCCCCCAGATGTGAACTACCCAGATTGGATAGGGGGTCTGGTGAAGGAGATACGTGAGATGGGCCAGGTGCTGAAGGAATACACTTCCCCAGCTGGTGAGAAGCCCTCCCCTGCCTTCAAGAGGGAGAGTCTAATAGTGCAGCAGCAGAACCCACAGATGTTACAACTGTCCAGGTTCCAGCTGAACTGCAAAGGCAATCACAGCCAGCAGCAGTTGCCCCTGTAGAAACAAGGAGATCTAAGATGAAAGCAGAGCACCCAGATAGGGGAGGGCTCTCACAACCCACAGGGGAGCCAGAGGTTGCGATCATCACCGAGTCCCTGGCGTACGAAAGTCTCCGTAATCTGCACAAAGACTTTGTACGACGGGGATGTGAGGCTTATACAACCTGGCTACTCTGGGTCTGGGATCTTATGGGTACAGGCGTCCAGCTGGATGGTGGTGAGGCAAGGAATTTGGGACCCTTGACCCAGGATTCAGGTATCAATCAGATTTTTGTAAGGGAGCCAGGATCCCTTTCCCTCTGGGAGCAGCTTTTAATAAGTGTCAGAGAGAGGTTTGTTCACAGGCAAAGAATGCAGGAGCAGCACCACAGAATGCACTGGAAGACTCTTGAGGAAGGGATTCAACAGCTGAGAGAAGTGGCAGTATTGGAGGTACTCTTTGGGAAGGATGGACAGAATGATAATGACCCTGGGCAAGTCAGGTGCACAGGGCAAATGTTGTGGAGCCTGGCAAATCTAGGGCCATCCCAATACACCACCTTTATTGCAACAATTAATGCCGATACCAACCGAGAGACTGTGGGTTCTGTGGCCAACAAGCTTAGGAATTATGAAAGTATGATCAATGGCCCGATGCAGGCTCCTGTCTCTGCCATGGTCCAAGGACTCAGAGAGGAGATGAGGGAGATGATGAGGAGGAACAGTTCCCATATGGCACCAGTGCGAGTCACAGGCCCCAGAGTCAGAGCCCAACGTTCCCCAGCTACAGAGAGAGGGTACAGCCCACAGCCTGACCTGTGGTTTTTTCTGCGTGACCATGGGGAAGACATGGGAAGGTGGGATGGAAAACCCACTTCTGTCCTGGCAGCACGGGGGCATCAACTCAAGGAGGGAAACACTAATCGAGGGAACTCCAGTAAAGTGAAGGTAGCCTCAGCCTCCCATGACCGAGCTGCTGAGTATGATCTGTCAGATCCCCTGGAAGGTACCTCTACCATGTATACCCAGGGTTAGAGGGGCCCTGCCTCTAGCCAGGGAGAGGCACGGGAAAACTGGATTTTCTGGACGGTGTGGATCCGATGGCCTGGCACATCAGAACCACAAAAGTACAATGCCTTAGTTGATGCTGGTGTGCAGTGTACCCTGATACCATCAGGACATGTGGGGGCGGAACCTATTTCCTTTGCTGGGGTGACAGGGGGATCCCAGGAATTGACCCTGTTGGAAGCCGAGGTGAGCCTGACTGGGAAAGAGTGGAAAAAGCATCCTATTGTGACTGGCCCAGAGGCCCCGTGTATTCCGGGCATAGATTTCCTCTGGAGCGGCTATTACAAGGACCCAAAGGGACTGAGATGGGCTTTTGGCATAGCTGCTGTGGAGGCAGAAAACATCAAGCAGTTGAACACTTTGCCTGGACTATCAGAAAGCCCATCTGCAGCAGGTCTCCTGAAGGTGGAAGAGCAACGAGTGCCAATTGCCACCTCGACAGTGCACCGCCGGCAGTATCGGACGAATCGAGACGCCGTGATCCCCATCCACAAAATGATCCGTGAGCTGGAGAGCCAAGGGGTGGTCAGCAAGACTCACTCACCCTTCAACAGCCCCATCTGGCCTGTGCACAAGTCTGACAGAGAATGGAGATTGATTGTGGACTATCGTGGCTTGAATGAAGTGACTCCACCGCTGAGCGCTGCTGTGCCAGACATGTTGGAACTCCGGTACGAGCTGGAGTCCAAGGCAGCAAAGTGGTATGCCACTATAGACATTGCTAATGCATTTTTCTCCATTCCTTTGGCAGCAGAATGCAGGTCTCAGTTTGCTTTCACCTGGAGGGGTGTGCAGTACACCTGGAACCGACTGTCCCAGGGGTGGAAGCACAGCCCCACCATCTGCCATGGACTGATGCAGACTTCACTGGAAAAGGGTGAGGCTCCAGAGCACTTGCAGTACATTGATGACATCATTGTGTGGGGGAACACGGCAATGGAAGTGTTTGAGAAAGGAGAGAGGATCATCAGGATTTTGCTCGAAGCCAGCTTCGCTATCAAGAAGAGTAAAGTCAAGGGACCTGCCTGGGAGATCCAGTTCCTGGGAGTGAAGTGGTCAGATTCCAACCGAGGTCATCAACAAAATCACTACAATGTCTCCACCATCCAGCAAGAAGGAATCGCAAGCTTTCCTGGGTGCCATAGGTTTTTGGAAGATGCACATTCCCAAATACAGTCAGATCGTGCATCCTCTCTACCTGGTTAACCCGCAAGAAGAACGAGTTCCACTGGGGCCCTGAGCAGCAACAAGCCTTTGCCCAGATCCAGCAGGAGATGGCTCATGCAGTAGCCCGTGGCCCGGTCAGGACGGGACCAGATGTGAAGAACATGCTCTACTCTGCAGCCGGGAACCATGGCTTGTCCTGGAGCCTTTGGCAGAAGGTGCCTGGGGAGACTCGAGGCCGACCACTGGGATTTTGGAGTCGAAGCTACAGAGGGTCCAAAGCCAACTCCACTCCCACAGAGAAGGAAATCTTGGCTGCCTATGAAGGAGTCCAGGCTGCCTCAGAGGTGACTGGCATGGAAGCACAACTCCTCCTGGCACCCAGTGCTGGGGTGGATGTTTAAAGGAAAGGTTCCCACCACCCACCACGCCACCAACGCTACATGGAGTAACTGGATTGCTCTTATCACACAGCGCGCCCGTATTGGAAACCTGAATTGCCCTGGGATTCTGGAGATAATTACAAACTGGCCGGAAGGTGAGAACTTTGGTCTGACTGATGAAGAGGAACAAGAACCAGTGACACGTGCTGCACTTGGTGGGTAAAGCAGAAAGATGGAGAAAGCCATTGTGTACCACAGGGAAACCTAGTCTTAAGTGAAAACTGTGTGTAAGGTTTCTTTGTGATGCAAATGGAAATAGAAAAAGGGGTGGATAATGTTGAAGATTGCAATGCAAGATGTTTTCAATTACCATCTGTATGGCAGATTATCTTTTGTCAAGTGGGCAGTTTGCTTTATCTCTCTCTTTGAGTGACCACATTCACACCTCCCTTGGGAGAGGACATCTGCTGATAACAGACATTCTTTGTCTGCTGCTGGGGATGTGAGCTGCTGGCATCTTCCCATTGTCATAACCATGTAATGAGACTTGTAATATATGTTAGAAATAATTCATGCTACCAAAGAATGTCTTTTATAAAGATTGTGAAATCCAAACGTGTCTCTGACCACACACGGCCTGAGGGACGGATGTCCATTCAAACTCTAAGATTCCCAGAGACGGCTAGATAAAGTTCGACACTTTAGCGTAAGAATGGACGCTCCCAGCAGGATGATCACCGGTATCTCGAGTCATCAGAAACCGCCTAAGAGCGATCATCGTCCTGCGGATAACATCGATCAAATAGCCAGGGATGCCAGGAACATACATGTGAATACATGGCTTCCCCGGCCTCAATCAACGCTGGCCATCAACCAGGAGACGGCCTTTGTCCAGCTCTGCACAGTGAAAGAACCAACTATGAATGTGAGGAGTTACAAAAGAAATTGGGACTCCTCTGCCTCGGGCACAATAAACTGTATAAAACCTCGTCTCTAGAAGCGGCTCTCATGAACGGGGGAGGATTCGATGCGATAGAGGCTGGATCCAGGTTCACCCAGTGCCGATCCTGGGCTCGGCGCTGTCTCTTTGGCTGTGGTGGTTTTGAGGACCATATTTTGGCTGTGCAAAAAGATAAATCTTTTCGCATTTTTGACAATTTGGCTTTCGATTATCATTTATAACAGACTGATGCTGGAAAACAAACAGCTCGAGGCACGTTCCTCAGCAGTCCCGTCCCATTCATGACTTGTACATAGACCCCCGGCCAGCAATATCTTGGATAACTTTCTTGTGCACAAAATCAATGTTAATTTAAGACAAAATAAAATGGTTTTGAAGTTATCCTCACTTGGGAATCCTAAAAAAAATCATTGTAAGTTTGCACATATATTTCAATATTATATTTAATTTGACTTTAAGCCCACATTTCATCTGAAGCATATTTTAAAGGCATTGTGTCAATAAAGATAGACTTAAATATATGCTTAAATTCTTTCCTGAAATAGGATTTATGCCACAAATTATGCCTTAGACCATTACATTGCAACAAGTCTCTACTTATAATGTATTACCAGTTCTGTTGTCTATTATCCTGCTCCCTTTAATCAGTCTGGAGAGAAAGCTTCTGTGGTAATTTCATCTTTTTTTGTAGATGGATGGAAATTAGAACAGAGGCCATAAGCAGCTGTACAGTGGGGAAATCAGGATTCAGATCCAGGAGCATTTCCTCTAGGTTTTTCAGATTTTTTTCACCTCTTGTAATATCGGTTCCAGCAATTACATAATCATCAAATCATACTGGTCACTTTTGGATGCCATCATCCTCGTTCCCTTGTTTTTGGATCAACACTGCAACCCTTATATAATGGTGTTTTCCTCTTTTCCTTAATAATGTTTCTGACCATAGATCTTTACCATAATACCATTGCAGCCTTCCTTGTACTTTGGTTTTAACCAGCCAAGTTATTTACACTGAACTCTTAATGCAAAAAAACAAAAGGAAATTCCACTGCGTGGATGACAGCCTTGAAATTAAGGACTGGGAGTAAACAAAGCCTTCAATTGAAAACCTTAGCCATTTCTCCTTAATGCACAATGAATTAAGGGCGCTGGGTAAATGCCATCATTCTAATTAGGAAGCATTAAGTGATCTTCTTCATTAATCAGCTCCTTAGTGATTTTCTATGAAATTAGTATTGAATTTTGTATAAAAGCAGTCTTTTTCTTCCAATTTTTCCCACCTGCCTTCACAGTGAGCAAGATGAACCATTTGCTCACATGCCTGTACATCCAAACATATGTACATGGCTACTTTTTCACTGAGTAAATCAAAACAGAGAGGCAAAAGGAGATGGATCCTGTGGCTGACCCACGTCACAGAAACCATGGCATGAAACAGAGCACATGTCCTTTGCCAAACATAGCCATTGGATTCACAATCTGGAATGGCCTCCAAAGGAAAACAAGTTGGGTTGGAGCAACGCCTTCCCGCAGCTCACCGAGTCAGAGGAGCAGAGGGGGTGAGCTGTGATTATCTGAGAGATTCGTCTGGGTCTGGATTTGGTCTAGGATGGCTCCCCGTGCTGAACCGCAGAAAGCATTAGGCAGTGGTGAGGCACAAACAAATATGCTCTTATAATTTTAGAAAAAAGAAAATTCTCTATTAATTTCTGAGTAAGGCTTTCACTAGTTCTCCTCTGCTGTTGTCAAGTTTTTAAAGCTTACTTCATTGTCTATGTCCACGGAATCTTCTTTCCAAATTGTGCATTCCAAGTTAAGCCAGATCCTTTAGGCAAATAAATCCTGTCACAGATCACTGCAGTTCATGTGCTTATGCACATGGCTAAATACCCCAATCAATCAGATATCAGGATCTGTCAATGCCTTTTTTTATCTCTCCCTCAAAGTTTCCATATATTATCTGTAAAAAGCTACTTCATTTCAGCCAGATCTAGAAATCACTGGATAGAGCTAATCAAAGATTCTGACTAAAGGGCAAAATGCAGTTTCACCAACTTCTTGTATCAGATGATTGTTATTTACCTCTGAATCTTAAAAAAATCTTGTCAGAAAAATATACAAAAATTTTTTTCTTAATTTGATTCATTGCTTTATGTCATCCACCAATGACATTTTAATAGGAAAACAATAAACCAGGATTTAGCGCTACATGATATATAAAAATAATAAACAGATTTCATTATTTAATAAATAAATAAATATGATATATCACATTACATGATTTAACCATAGGTTATTTTTTCTCTATACTGCATAGGAATAATCAGTATTCATCTTTTTCTTATCTACATAGGCCTGTGTAGGTTTGCACCAAACTTCAGTTTAATTATGTTTAGGCAAATTGCTGTATTTGGACTGGCAGAGAAATTCTGCCATTTGAACATTGGTTTCCATCTAGATTGCAATGAGAGTTTAAAAGAGAGAAAGAAAATCCAGAGAAATATTTTATAGAGATGTCAATGCAATTTTTTAATGCTGAGAAGTTCCAGTATGGAACAGCCATTTGCTAGAGGATTTTAGAAAAAATGGCTTTCCTACTTTGGGAAGGAAGAAAGGAACTGACACCAATTCCCATATACTTGATCGTGTGTTTGTTACAGATTAGATTTTGCAGCATCTACAAAATGGATTAACTGCCTGAATCCAATTATCTTTCTCAGCAGAAGGAATTGGGGCAATAACATTACAGAAGGGCCCTCCAGCCCAACAGTCCTCACCCAATGCATTTTACATAGGAAAAGGTCCACACTGGCTGTCCTTGCGCAGCTGGAAGGAGCAGTCAGCACAACTGCAAATGTGTGAAATCCACAAATGCTGAATGAAAATAATCAACGGGGGCAATCAGCTGGTCAAACCCTGAGATGGAAAACACAGCTCTCAGAACAAAACCAAATTGGTGTTTGGAACAGGCAGGGACTGTGCAGCACATCCCTGGGAGCAGAATGTGTGCCTGAGAGTTGCCTGTTCCTGGGTGTTTCCAGGACCAACACACCAATGTGCACTAACAGCAACACAGTGGAGAGCACCAGCCCCAGGGCAGCAGAATGGAGCTGGCCCTGAATGCACGGGTGTGCAGTCACCTGTGTGTCTGGGGAGAGGCTGCCCGGCTGCCGCAGCAGGAGCTGCTCCCGCTGCCCGGGGCTGCTCCGGCCCCGCAGGAGCTCTCGGAGCCCCGAGCGGAGCACACGGCATCGAGCCCGAGCTGCTGAGCTCCCATCCCTGCTCCTGACGCTCCGGGATGGGCTCGGATCCGCGGGATGGAAAGAGCTGAGCAGGTGAGACGCCGCTTGGATCCGCGCTTGGGGCACTCGGGACCGCAGGAAAAGTGTCACCGGCAGCTGTCATTTGTTTGGCCATTTGTGTGGTGAGGAACGCATTTGTGTCTGAGCTCAGCCTTATTTGGCTGTGCCATATCTGGGAGCACAAAAACTATTTTTCATGAAGGTAAGAAAATGGTTTGATTGTTATCTTATGTGCACATGATGCTAAATGTAAACACTCCCTATTTTACATACCAGAGGCGTGCCTTAAAGAACCTATGACTTTGCAGATATTATTTCCATAATTTTATATCTTTCAGAGGAAGCAGCACAGTTCATCTGAACTAAGTCCTTCCTTACACTTCAGAGAAAAAACAGGGTGTGTGAGAGCTCTGCTAGCTGGGAATGCATGAATGGAAGAATTTTAGGACACTGCTATGGAAAGTGCAGACTTTTAACCACGATTTAGGGAAAAGAGCTAGTAAGTATGCTCATTTATGAAGGTAAGTACCAAAATCTGAATTTTTCCTGTATTATATTGAGCCCCCAATATGTTTTGTAATTGCACTTTTCTCTGTATTTTTTCATGCAGATGTCACTGGCAGTGACATGCTCTGTGCTAAGTGCTGGATTGGATGGTTGGCTGGGGAGATGCCTTTAGTTTTATGGCATACAGGGGTCTAGGGAGGGTGTGCGGGTGTCCCTGTGCCCTGGCACCAGCTGAAGTGCAGGAGCACTTCCAGGGCTGCCTCCAGGCATGATGAGCTGGAGTTAAAGCTGTGCCTTCTGCTGAGCAGCTGATACCACCTCTGACCATGAACAGCTGGGCCTGATCTCATAAATAGAGCTTTCTTCCTTTCTTACTAAGAGCCAGAGTCTGATAAAATGGGTTCTTCATCCTGCTGTGATCAGTGAAGACAGGGTTCATTTCCAGAAATTTCCCGCTTTCTCTGCTTTGTACCTGCCAGCTACATCAGCCATAATGTCCTGCTGCTCAGCTTCCTTGAGAGAAGCTGGCATTTCATTGGAAAAGGGCTCTTCACTAACAGTTGGACTCACAAGTGGCTCATTGATGTCCCTCTAATTCCCAAGTTGTTTCCCATCTACAGTTGCCTTTTAGGGATAGACCCTGATGCTCCTCTGATTTCTGTGGGATCCTCTTTGCCTACCACTTTCAGGAATGAGCTAGAAGAGGCAAGTCAAGCTTCAAGGGAAGGACTTGTGTTTCCTACTTCATCCTGGGTCACTTAATTTGAAAAGTTTTAGACTTGGATTTTCCACAGTGAATTGTCATTGGCCCAGACTTCAAATTCTCTCAGCACATTCATGTTTTCAACATGAAAGTTTTTACACTCCAAAATAGTCTCTTTCACAGAATTTTAGTAAAAAAAGAAATGGGTGAAGAGCCCTCCACTTAATGCTTTTGCTTCATGAAAATTCCATATTGATCCAGAATAAAGTGGATTTATCTGGATACTCCTGGAAACTCCATGCCTTCTTTCTGCCCTTCTGCAGGAGCACTGCGGGGTGGGACGGTCGGGACGGACGGAGACGAGAGATCTCTGCAGCCAGGCCGTGGAACCTGCGGCTCATTGCAAAGGGCCTGGGTGCAGGGCCCTGCTTGGAGCTGCCAGGCACAGCTCGGAGCAGGCCCGAGAGAAGGGAGGGGCAGAGAGGATGAGAGGGGGAGAGAGTAAGAGGGGAAGAGCGTAAGAGAGCGAGATTCCCGCTACAATACAATAAATCTTCTTCTCTGTTGAATAGTCTAATTCTCACTAACCAATCTAGTCCAAGATACAAATCCTATAGCATTTACATCCAGCCTGTAAGAATCATTACATTACCATACTGTGTTACATTTTAAACCCTAAAAACTCCTCTTTGGACCCCTTCTGCTGAGCTAGTAGGGTCTGCTCTGAACCTTGGACCTGCCTGCAAGCAGAGGGAATTGTTTCCTCAAAAGGGGATTACCTTCAGTTGGGCCACACCATTGTTTTCCAGCTGTTCACTAACTAAGGTATCTCAAAGCTTGCTTTCTTTCAACCTTGCTTATAGTTTCTATATTCTCAAAATCTTTTGCCAGACAACCATATTTATAAGGCTTTCCTGTTTCATCTTCCTCAATACCCTTCCTTTCCTCAATACAAGGAATACCAACATGTTTGTTTGAAGATCATGCATTTAGTAATGCAAGTTAGTTAAAATCATCTGATCTGGAATCCCTTCCCCACTTCAAAACCCACACACTTCATTTTTGACTCCAGCTGCAGCAGACCTAGACATCTCTTTCACCTGCTTTCTCTGTTGTAATTGACCAGCCCTTTCTCTCTTTGACTACTGATTTGGTCAAATAAAACTAAAATGCAATGATCCCTTGAAACATGGTGCTCTAGTCAGCATATTTCCTATTTTCCCATTTATTAGGCAACAAGACTTCATTCTGACAGGTAATAAATACAGACCTTCAGCTTTAAGAGGCAGAGGACATGAATTCCATTCAAATGGGCTCCTTCATATTTAGTTTCTCTTCAGAATGACTCATGAACCGTTTCAAGTTTGGATAAGCAATTAATGCATCAGTGACTAACACACAAGGAAGAGATGATTGTGAGCAAGCAAATAATGGCTTGCTTAGCCACACAGCAGGCTCTGCACTTTTGAAAGAGAATTTCATTACATTTTGTGAGTTTTAAAGAAGCAAATGGAGAACAAAAGTCTCTATATGTTTGGAAGTATCATATATAATTCTGCAAGTGTTCATGTGAGAATCTACAGAGTATCCTGCTTAATGATACATGTAGTTGTGCAGTTTTTTTATTTGTTCATGGGTATGTTTGTGTCAATAACCACATGGAAAGGAATTTTTCTTACATCTTGCAGGAATATTTAAATGGGATGAATATTCATGCTCTAAGCTCTGTGGGCTGTGGCAAGAACACTAATGCCTATATAGCAAGGTTTCCTTTTACAAAACTCTTTTTTCCTACTCCTTTCCAACTTGTTCCCTGCTCTGCTTGGGTCAGCAGAGCAGAGCCACTCTGCCTCCACCTGGAATTTGTCTGTCCCTTTCTTCTTCCTGTTCCAAAATCACCCTTAATCCCTGCCTCCCACAGCTCTGCTCACTGACAAATAAGTGCAGCACCAACCAGTTCATGGTCTCCACACCTGTGCATTATTTGCTGCCATTCTGCAGAACCCAGTGGAGATGTGTGGGCTTTGCTACCATTGGTGGATTTCTGTATTTTCACATCTCCACAATTGTCATGGATTTAATGCTGCTTCTGCTCCTGAAGTCTCTCTATGTCCATTTATCTGCTGCTATTGCTCAGGGTCCCCAGTGCTTTTCAGCTGGAGCAGAATTGTTTTAGCAAACACCTGTGTGAATGCTCGTGCAGATACAGTGTAATAGGGGCTTAAGAGAGCTGCATCATACAAAACAACATCAGTGGGCATTTTTAGGAGAAGCTGAAGAAGAGGGGATGTAGCTCTTACACACTGGACAACAGCTCTAAGTGCCTTTTGTCACAGAGCACCCTGCAGATCATCCTGTGCTCCTTTGTGCTCGGCCTGAGGTGCCAGTGCTGCTCTCTGGGCTTGTGCAGAGCCAAGGAGATCCCCGTGGAGGCCACTCTACAGCCTCATGCATGCACAAGAACTTTAGGACACATTTAAGCCTCACACACATGCAAAAAACCCAAACCAAACGGAAACACCAGAACAAACTCTGAAAAACACCAATCACTTGTTTTTAAAATTTTAAAAGTTTAATAATAATAAAATGGTTATAAAAAAAGTCATACAATTAGAGAAGTAATAATTTGGAAATTTGAATTAGGACAATATGAGACAACAAATACAAAGAGTTACGGACGTCTGGGTACCTTTTTCTGGGCAGCAAAAGCCCGAAAAAGGACACCCGTTAACACAGGATTAACCCTTAAAAGCAACAGCCTGTTGCATATTCATACACTTCATACATGATGCATAAATTCCATTCAAACACAGGATTCTGTCTGGTCATCGTCAACTTCTTCCTGAGGAATACTAACAGCGCCTTTGAGGCGGGAAGAAGTTCATTTCTTCTGATAAGAGGGCCATAAATCCTTCTTCTCTGAAAGATTTAGGTGTCCTGTGGCTGCTATCGCACTGAGAGCCCTTCCTTTAAAAAAAGTATCCTACATAGCATCGTTTCTATTTTAACAATTTTTATAACCTAAAACTGTATTTAACACAGTACTTAAGAGAATTAATACAGCATTACTTTCTAACACAAGACATATAACATTCATTTTAATATTTGCAAAAAGCCAATCATAAAATACATGCATTTTTCACAAAACCAAAAAACCCATGGAAATTTGTTTCCAAGTTATAATCGATTGTCTCTTGTCACCTCCATTCTGTTTTCCAAAGCAGTGTCAGTGTTCAGACAGAAGGACAAAGAGAGGTTTTAGCAGGACTGACCAAGTTTTGGAGGGATGGAGCTGCTCTCCCCCATCAGAGCCTGCTGGCTCTGCCTTTCTGTCTGGATGGGCGGCACAGCCGCGGCCATGGCAGAGCAGCCTCCTGTGCCCCCGCAGTGGGGCTCAGCAGCACTTTAAGCCACTCTCACCCTGCACTGCCCAAGGGCTGCTCTGGCAGCATCCTCAGCTCTCTCTTGCCCCTTTCCCTCCGTGCTGCCCTGGCAGCTGAAAGCCCGGCTGGCCCAGGGGGGTCTGGGCTCTCAGCCACAGTTGGGTTCTGCTGCTCCAAGCCTGGAGCTGCCACGCTGGGGAACCCACAGCTGAGAGCTTCCCTGGAGTGCAGCAAACAGAGGGCCTGACACGAGGGGAAAGGGCCCTGAGGTCAGGCCAGAGATGAAGGAAAAGGGAAATGGCAAAGGAGAGAAGAGAAAATTCACAGGGCTTGAGAGCTCAATCTTCCCTGCAAACTTTGCATACAAGTCTGGATTCCCAAAAGATCACTGGTGTCTGAGTTTATTATGAAATAAAAGAGATTAAAAAGAATATTGATTAGTTGCTTATTGGCTATTCTGAGCACTGATGATTTTGGGATCGGAAGGAAAATGGAGTATGTGACCCTGCTATTAAAAAAAGATACATATGCATATAAAAATGTAGGAATCAGAAACACAACATAAAAAATCAAAGATCAAACTAATTCTGGCATTTCCTCATTTTGAAAGTAAGGAATCTGAGCTACAGGTTTCTAAAATCCTTGCAGGTACTTTTATATGTAATACAAGCATACAAGACTTCAGAATGGCATTTTCAAAAGCACTGTGTCTTCACCATGTTCTAGCAGTTTTCCAAACAGTTGGAGACAAGAAAATATCAAAGTTCTGGAACCTCTCAAGTCCTTTCATCTCAGTCTAATCCTGAAAGAAAAATCTAAGTTATTGTCTTCTGAATAATAGGTATATTATATTCTATTAGGGAGACATTTGCCTTGTTGGTTTTTTTTTAATCAGCTGTCCAGTACTGGGAAGAAAACAAGATCTTTCTGGAGGCCTAGAATGGTAGCAGAAAGAAGAATTTTAGAGACTCCATTTAGAGCTTCATTTTTCTTACTGGTTATTTTTTCTGGAATTGCCTAGCCAAAACCAGCCAGAATTGCTCTAATAGACTGATTTCTTCCAAGAGAGTAAGAAGGAGAGGAAAATACAGGTCAGTCAGCCTTGCCTCCATCCCCTGACAGGTGATGGAGTAACTAATCCTGGAAACCGATCCAAACAAACGGAGAAGAAGTTGATTGGGAGTGATGGTTAAGCTACGTGATGCCCGTGATAGGACAGCCAAACGGATGGATATGGGTGGAGCAATGCATGATGTCTACCCCAGCTTTCCCCAAGCCTTTGAGACAGTCTCCTACAGCATCCTTAAACACAAACTGCCAGAATGCCCAGCGAGGAAGGCTGAAAAATGGATGAGGACTGTCATCAGTGGCACAAAGTAGAGCTGGAGGCAAGTCACGGGTGCTCTGAGCCCCAGGGGCTGATGCTGGGGCAGATGCTCTTTAATGTCTTCATTCACGGCCGGGCTGGAGGAGCAGCTCATCCTCAGCAAGTCTGCAGACAAAACAAAGCTGGCAGGAGCAGCTGAGAGCCCAAATGATTGCGCCATTCAGAGGGACCTCGGCAGGCTAAAGAAGCGGCCTGAGGGGAATCTGATGGAGTGCAAGGATGGGAAATGAGAAGTCTGGGACCTGGGCAGGAATAAGCGCAGGCATCAAGAGCTGCAGGAGGCTGACTGCGAGAGAAGCGGCTGTTTTCTCTTCCTTGTCTTGCTGGTTGGGGGTTGTACCGCAGGGCCAAGGCAGAAGGATGCCTGCAGGCAGAGAAAGAGGGGGTTGGCAGCTGGCCCTGCCGAGCCGAGCGCGGCCAGCCCCGGAGCCGCCCCGCCCGCGCTGTGCCCGCAGCCCCGGCTCTGCCGCGCTCGTCCCCGCCAAGTCCGGCCCGCGCCGGGGCCGCGCTGGGCGCGCGCGGGCCCGAGCGCAGCGCCCCCCTCAGGCCGCGCGCCGCCGGCGCAGCCGCGGCCGTTGCGCTGCGGGCGTTGTGGCCACAGTCGGCGATGGACGCCATGGCGGAGCTGCCGCTGCCCGCCGGGCTCAGCGCCGGCACCTTCCCCGCCAAGCTCTGGCGCCTGGTGAACAGCCCCCGCGTCCGCTCCGTGCGCTGGGACAGCCGCGCCCAGGGGCTGCTCATCGACCGCTGCCTCTTGGAGCGAGAGCTGCTCAGCTCGGGCCACGCCCACAGGGGCCGTGGCCATGGGCCGGCCCCGGTGCCGCACACCTTCAGGGCCACGCAGTTCCGCAGCTTCGTGCGGCAGCTCTACCGCTACGGCTTCCGCAAGGTGCCGGGCTGGGTGGGCTCGGCTGCGCCGGGCGATGCCGGGGCCTGGCTCCACTACTGCAACCCCTGCTTTCGCCGCGACCGCCCCGACCTCCTGCTCCGCATCAAGCGCCGCAGCGCGGCCAACAGGCAGCGGCCGGCGGCGGGCCGGGAGGGCCGCAGGCGCCCGCCCTGTGGCTCCCGGCAGCTGCCCGGGCCGCGGCCGCTGCCGGACGGGCGGCGCGGGCGCGGTCGCTTCCAGCCGCTGCCCAGGGAGCGGCCGCCGCTGCCGGCCGGGCGCCCGCCCAGCGGCTTCCTCCTGCTGCACAGGGAGCGGACGCTGCCGGACGGGCGGGAGCTGCGCAGCCCCCGGCCCGGCCGCCTCCAGCAGCCCCCCGGCGAGCGGCCGCTGCTCGCCCGGCGCCCGCCCTGCGGCTTCCACCTGCTGCACAGGGAGCGGCCGCTGCCGGCCCGGCGGGAGGGGCCGAGCCGCTTCCAGGAGCTCTACGGGGAGCGGCCGCCGCCCGCCGAGCGGGAGGTGCTCGGCATCCCGCCCTGCCACTTCCTCGGGCTCCACGGGGAGCGGCCGCTGCCGCTCGGGCGGGAGAGGCCCCGCAGCCGCTCGCAGGAGCTCTACGGGGAGCAGCTGCCTCCGGCCGAGCGGGAGGTGCTCGGGCTCCAGCCCTGCAGCTTCCAGCAGCTCCACAGGGAGCAGCAGCCCCCGGCCTACGACGCACGAGGTAGGAAAAGAGCTGTAGCCTTGTTTTTCCGAAAGGTCGTGAAAAGTGACCGTTTCAAGTCGTTTTCCACAAGGCTCTGTCATTCTCGGCCAGAGGCTGTCAAGCCTACTAGCAAGGGGCACCTAGGAGGCCGAAAGATTCTCTGCCTGCTTTGCCTGTGTGCTTCCCGTCATGTTTGATCCACAGCAGCACCAGAGCTCTGTGTCCCACAGCCACGTTGTGGAGCCTGACCAATGTGTTTGGATTCTTGCAGCCAGCCCGGGCACTTCAGGGCCCAGCGCTCCCGCTGGCAGTGCAGCTTGTGCAGCATGGACGGCCTCCAGCTCAGCACAGAACGCGCCTGGGGAGGAGGAATGGCCACCAGCAGATCTAGGCCTTGCCGTAGAGAAAATGATTCGGGAGATCAGGAGGTCCCTGTCTGAAAGATCTCCCTCTGCTCAGGTAATTCCATTGGATGGGGATCAAAGGGGCTGGACTGAGAGCTTTTGAACCTTGTGACACGGTTGAGAAGCAAAGGCTTCTTTAATTGAACTTATTTCATTATTATTTACTTATTGAATTATTCTTGGTTAAGAAAGATTTTTAAAAGAGGGGATGAAGAAGAAACGAAGAGGTTTTACTTGCTGGGAAAGAGGAGAAGAGTGTTTGGGGAATTGGCACTGAAGGCCAAGTGTCCCGTGCAGGGAGGGGCATGCCAGAGGTGCCTCTGTCCCAGCTGCAGCAGATGTGGGCTGTGCCTCTTTGGGGTGGGAAGGCCAAGGCAAAGCAAGGGCTGGGCTGCAGCTGCTGCTGCTGTTGTTAGTGTTCAAAAACACACAATCACATAAGCGATTATATGCGGTGCTTTTTATTTAAGAGCTCTGGGAATTGGGGTAGTTTCCACCCAAATCTGATTCCGACCATACATTCGAGGTGAACGTGTTTTATACTCTATCGTTTTGTAACTTTCATGTTAATTATTAAACTTATATTGTTCTATTGTAGGCACAGATTTCAGCTAAACATAGCTTCTCATGGTTCCCCCTTAAATTTCTAACATAGTTTCTCATGATTCTTCTTATGATTATACAATAATTATATTTAGTTACTAAACAATCATCACATCTAACAATTATATCATTTATCCTACTGCTTACGCAGGTGCAGTGATCTGAGAAAACACAAAGCCCAACGTTTTCAAAGTCTATCTTTAACATTTTCCAGGGCTCCACTATCACTGTGTGAGCCCTGCCGTGCGTGTAGGCGCTCCCAGAGCCGTGGCTGGGGCTGGGCTGCAGCTGCAGCTCTCTGTCCTTTTGCAGATTATGACACGTGTTGGCCAAAGAATGTCTCTCTTTCTGTTGATGTGCTGATCCATTGCCTACAGTACATTTGTGATTATGACTCAAGGGGTGGAGTGGGATTTTTTGGATTTACCAATACCTTATTCTCAAGTGGCATGACTTTTGTCTTCTGTAAAGTCACACATAGCAGTTTAGAGAAGCATTTTATTCCATAAGAAAAGGACACATTGCAGGCTCTGAACCATCTTTAGAATCTTTAGTGTTCTGATGGATAAGCTATGGCAGAAGAGATGAATATTCTGAAACTGGTCATAGTGAGAATATCTTTGTGTCCAAAGGTAATTTGCTTCATGGTGGACATTTACTTCCTCAGTGGAATAGAAACACTACTTGGTTGTCTGGCTTTTCCTGTCTTTTGGGTTGTTTTTTTTCCCTACCCTAACGACGTACAGATTTTTGCCACTGATCACCAATGTGATCCTGGCAATACCCAGGGTGCATAAATGTTTGCCTGGATGACACCCATGGGGCAGCAGCAGAGGGCTCCGAGAAGCAGCACCTTGTGATGGGTTGTGTGAGCGGTTGGCTGGGGGTGCTGAGACTCCCAGGCAGAAATGTGTGCTTTGCCTGTGGGTTTGCAGCACACAGCCCTGGGCAGGGCTGGGAGCGAGCTCTGCCCTTGCTGGCAGCCGTGCTGGCAGCAAGGAGAGCCCCTGGCTTTGTGCTGGCTGATTTCTCACAGCTCTGGGATAAGGCAGGCTCAGAGCGTGGGGGCACGTCCCCTCACTTGGTGTCTTCTGCTTTTCTGTGTTCGTGTTTTGTCTCAAAGGTCATTTTGGAAGAGCTTCAGTTTCACCTTGGCCCCCTGAATCCTGAGTTTAAAAGGCTTGTCATGTGAACCGTGGGGGCAGTGTTCCCTCCTCTGTGCTCCATGTCCTTTGGGAGTGGAGAAGGAGAGTTATTGTATCCCTGATATGATTCCAGCAAAATAGTCAGTGATCTTTGGGTTCCTTTCTTTCTGTTTTTCTGCTCAGGACAATGTTGGTGCTGCCCCTGATTCTTCAGGAGGGGAGCCTGTGAACAGAGCTGCAGCAGAGGAAGCTTCATCTGGCACCGAGAGCTGCAGGAACAGTTCCCAGGAGCCCCAGGAGCCTGGTAAGGACAGAGCCCACACTGATTTAGAGAGCTGTGAGATGGCTGCTCTGAGCAGGGTTGGTGCTTCCTGGTGCCTTGAGTTCAAATCCTGCACTGGCACAACCTCCCTGAGCCCTGCCCTCCACGCTTCTCCAGAGGCTCTGACACTGAGTCCTCTGCTGTGGCAAGAGAGCAGGGAATAAACCCGACCTTGTGGGAGTTGTGTCACCAAGCCGGGTGTCCCAGTTTTGTGCTGAAGTGGGTGGATAAATTTGCTGCAGGGTGCCAGGGGAGGCCAGGCTGAGCGACTCTTGAAGGAACAGGGGGAAAAAAGAGCAAAACGTCAGGGTAGAAGTCCAAATCACTGACTAAATGTAATACCAGTCTGCTGGTATTGGGCCTGACCCACAAGAAAAACAAGGAGCACAACATCAGAGGCCAACCAATAGAAAAATCACAGTAACTCCAGTATCAGAAGGAAAAGCTGGAATGCCCCCTGATTAGGGAGGCCTAAGAGGAGAGAGGGAGCACTGTGGATCCATTCCTTAGCCAAGCTGGTGCAGCCTGCAGGCCTCGTAGGGAGCTCTGTCCCTCCCAGCCCTTCCTGCCAGAGCTGATGGTCGAGTTGGAGCAGCTGCTGCTGACTGCAGAGGGCAGTTTGTAGATGCCAGGTAATGGAGCTGGTTCATGACTCAGCTCCCAGCACCTTCAGCTTCAGCCATTTCAGTGAGGGCTGAGGTCTCTCTGTCAGCTCAGAGAAAGAACAAGGCTGGGCTTCCTTGTGGCAGCTGGGACTGTCTGTGTTTCAAGCTCTCCTGGGTGCCCTTTGCACTGCGGGGGCTGAGACTTTATCAAGATACTTCAGTGTTTTGAAACACACTTTTGAACACTTGGAATGGTCCCTGTTCTTTTAAGGTAGATTGCTTCAAATTGCCAAGTGAGAGTCTGCCTTTCAGGCCATCTTGGACAGCCCCTGGTTGAAGGACAATTGCTGCCCAAGGGAAAGGTGCAGAAGGGCCAATATTGACTGAGCGTTGCCTTTGCTTCCCAGATGCCATCTGACCAACATCTCCAGGAGGGCTGCCCTGCATGGCAGGAAGAGACAGGGGAGAGCCTGTGACCATCGGGCAGGTAGAACTCCTCTGTTTGTAGATATGTTTATAGATTTCTAGGGTTCTATTTATTAGTGGGTATAGTTCCATTTATAGATGATAGTGTTCTATTTATATGGACATAGCTTGATAGATCTGTATAGTTAAATGTGGATATGTATATAGTTATAGATGTGATATAATTATATTTTATTATATATTTACATTTCTAGATTTTCAGAGTTAGATTTTTATATGTGCAGAGTAAAATATTTATATATATATATACATATGTATGAAGTTACATTTATGAATGTGTATAGTTATCTAGTAAGAGGAATAGGAATGTTTAGGTGGAGAGATGGATGGATAGATTGCTGTTTGTGTAGGCCTAGGTTGCATTTTTAGCTCTTTGCCCCCTCGGCTGCCTTTTTCACCTCTTGCTTTTGCCCCGGTGCTCCCTGTGTCCCCTGTCCCTGTGCTGGGTCCGAGCTGGCGGCCGGGCCGGGCGGAGCAGCACTTCCAGCCCCGGCTGTCCCTGGAGCGGTGGGAGCTGCCGCTGGCCCCAGGCACTGTCCCCTGAGGAGCTGCTGAAGGACGGTGAGACAGAGGGGGCTGAGGGGCTCAGGGGGCGCTGAAGGGACGGTGACCCTGAGCTGCTGCTGGGGCTGAGGGCTGTGGGGCAGCCGAGGGCCATGGTGGCACTGAGGTGACAGGCAAGTGGCACAGGCTGGCAGGGTGGTGGGTCTCAGGGGACGGGATGGGTCAGAAGGGACTGAGGGGGGTGAGAGGACTGGGAGGGGCTGAAGAAACTGAAGGGGGCTGGGGCTTCACCGAGAGCATGGCGGGGCTGAGGGGATGGAGGGGGCCAGCAGGGAGCACAGAGGGCTCTGGGACTGCAGCTCTGCCAGGCCTTGGAAGCAATTCCAGAGCCTCCACTTTTGCCACAGCTGCCATGAAGACCTTGAGGACAGCCGGAGACTGACGGGAGCCAGCAGGGAGGAGCTGAAGGCCAGCAGCAAGAGCAGTGAACGGGGACCTGCTGCTGCCAGCCTGGAGAGAGCCCGGGTGAGGCCACAGGCTCGGGGAGGCAGGTGGGGCTGAGGGTGCCGTGGGCTGTGGCCGTGGGCACTGCCCGGCGGGGCAGGAGCGGGCCCTGCCCGTGCTGGGGCTGCTCAGCGCAGCTGCCCCGGCCGGCACAGGGGCTGTCCTTGGGCAAGGCAGCTGTGCCGGCAGGGCCGGGAGCTGTGCCGGCTCTGCCGGGCTGCCGGGGCTGCGGGACAGTCCCGCCGCGGCTGCGCTCACCACAGCCTGGCCCGCTCGGCTGCTTTCTCTTTCTGACCCCCCTGGGAGGCTCTGACATTTCCTCTTCCCTGATGGAAGTGCAGCTGCTGCCAAGGGAAACGTCCCCATACTCACTCAGTGTTCCCTTTGCTTGCCAGATGTTCCATCTGCTGTCGCTGTCCAGGAGAGCTGCTCTGCACGGGAGGAGGAGACCGAGCGAGAGGCTTTGAAGATGGGGCAGCTGGGGTCCCTCTGCTTCGAGTGCTGTTTAAAGATACACAGACTTGAACGTAGCCATGGTTTATTATATGTGTATTTCCATATGTGGGCTGCTATTTGTATGTGTTTATTTCCATGTGTATATTCTTATATTTATGTATATTTATTTTGTAATGAATGTATGCTATGTGTATATATATATATTTTTGAAATTATATATATGTGTATAAATTTATCTATGTAGACATGGATATTGTTATATCTGTGTTAATTTCTATTTCCTGTGGGTAAAGTTGTGTAGGTATCTCTTTTGATACAATTTTTGTTATATGGCTTTTAAAATAGGAATATTGGTATTTGTATAGGTATATAAGTCTATTTTTATATGCATATTTATCTGTTTCTGGATGTAAGTCTATTTACATATCTATGGAGATATTTTTGTATTCCTAGATGGGCTTAATCCTTGTAGTAATATGTAATAAATTAAGTTGTTAAACACCTAATTGATCTTAGTGTATAGTGCGTTGTTGTGGTGGTTGGCAATAAATTAACTGAAGTCGGTATTTGTATATTATTACATAGAAAGGTTGTAATAATAGAATAAATTCCTGTTTTTAACCTAAATTGAGATTTGTATAGTTCTGTATTGTCGGCGTGGGTGTAGCACTTTGTAATAAATGACATTTTTCAGCTGCAATTGATTCTCGTGTATTTGTGGATCAGCAGTGCGGCTGTAGCAATCTGCAAGAAATGCCATTTGTCAGCTGCGATGGGTGTTGTGTGATTTGTGCTACCCAAAGCCATGAGCAGATGGAAATGCTGGAGGATTTTGGCCATGCAAGTCTCCGGCCATGTCCAGCACATGCCCCACCTGCACTCAGGCTGGGCAGGGGAAGCGCAGATTTGGGCTGGCAGCAGAGCCCCACCTTGGCTCAGAACTCGCTGCAGAGGCCTCTGAGAAAATTCCGGGGCTCCACTGAGAGCAGAACTCCAAGCAGGAGCAACCCTGGCAGGAGAAATCATTCACAATGAAAAAAAGAGAGAAAATGTGGCCAAGCAGATGTGGGGATACTCTGTGAGGCTGATAAAATGCTCTGTACCACCCCTGCCTGGGCACGTCTTCTGCAAGAATGTTTTGTTAAAAACTGAACACCTCCCATGAAATACAGATTGCACTTTCCCCTTCACTTACCTTGCTGTGTGAGTGGAGACACTCTCTCCTTAGCACTGAGAATTTTTGCCCTTCAGCACCTCACATTTAATCAAAGATGATGTACTACCACTTGGCACCATCAATGAAAACAGCCCTGCCCTCGTGGCAGCGTTTGCAAAGTCTTCCCTCCTCCTGTCCCCACATCTGACAGACGGAACCATCCCCTCCTGTCCCAACTGTGCCTGAGCTGAGTGAGGGCTCCAGGAGCTCAGGAGGCTGCAAGAGCACCGCACGTGGGAAGGTTTTGCAAAGCTTCCTAAGCACCAGTAACCTCTGGGTTTGCCAGTCTTCCCCTGCAATATTGTCCTACTCAAGAATGATCTTGGAGGACACTGTACCTCCAGCTTACTCAAGTGAAGTTTGTTTTCTTCAAGGCTTGAATAGAGGAAAATGAAACTTGTGGTTTTTAGAGTGAAATTTGGGGGTTGGTGCAGCTGGGTTTGCTCCACCATTTGCTGAGGAAAGTAGGGTAAAAGGTTTAAATTGCCAGCAGAAGCTGACTACCAGCCCACACAGAGCTGAATGAGGCCCAGGTGGGCTTGCTGCATGCTGGGCCAAGGGAAAAGCTGGAACAAAGTCCCCTTTTATTGCAGATGGAGTCTGTACTGGTGTCTCCAGAGCTGTCTGTGGTAAGACACGGCAATCCAGCCAGAAACTGTGGATAGGAGAGTTCCAACAGCAACCTGCTTCTCCAGGGTGAGGGACGAGGCCAGCCCAAAAGCCTGGAAGGTGCTCTGGGCACTGGAGAAGGCCAGGCTGTCCTTGTGCAGGGATGGCCTTCAAAGGGCACCTCAAACCTTGTGCTGCTGACCAAGGGCAGCTGGTGGCCTTCCACAAAATGCTTCTTTTGTCCAGCTCTTGGAAAAGTTCCAGCCAGCAACAATTCCTGCTGCTCACACCAGCCCTTTCCAAGCAGGAGGAATTTCAGCAGCAGCCTGACAGCTTAGTGGCAGGAGAATAAAATCCTCAGCTGAGCGTTATCAACTCTCTGTCAGAAGCCACATCCTCAGCCCCTCATCTCCTCCAGTTGTCTCAGACGTGGAGGAAGCAGCAGGAAATCTCTGATCCTGGAAGAGAAAGCAGAAGGAGAAGAGGCAGTGGCTGGTCCCTGGGGCCTTGGGAGCAGTGAGAGCCATCCAAAACAGGATCTCTGCCGGGCTGTGGAGATAAGAGTGACCAACCAGCAATGCTCTGTGCGAGACTGGAGCCCGATTACCAGAAGCAGTTACACTGATTATTGAGCTCCACAATTAGAAATGCACAACACCCACTTAGGTGACTTCATCTGGCCATGATCTTTAGCTGCACTGCCAAAATCTCATCAAATATGTTGCTATCCTTTAAACAAGGAAGGAGAGCACAAATACCAACAATTCTCATCAGCCTTCTGGCTTGGAAAGACCATTTAATTTATGCTCCCTTAGCTGTCAGCCTAAACTCTGCTGTGCAAACCTTAGGTCTATGTTGGACCTCATAAACTTCTTGAGCATCAACTTAGGTGCAAACCTGCTACAAAACCCTTCAGGCACCACACTGATTTAGAGTGGCAGGACTTCACTGTTCCTGCAGAGAATTTTATTCACTTGCTCCTGCAAGTCATTTCCAGAGTGGAAGTGAAATCAGTGCCTTGCTATCTGGATGTGATAGGATTTTCCTCCTGTCCCAAGAGACAACAGGGGAAAAGATTGGTTTCTATTATACCATTACATCTAAATCTTTGGTTTGAGAGCAAAAGGAAAACGTTCCTTTAAGAAGTAAGTTCTGCCTGGGCTTTTTGGCATGAGGACAAACTGGGGTGTGCTGGCAGGAGCAGCACTGTCCCTGTGGGTGCAAACCCCCTGAAGGATGAACAGGCTGCTGTCACAGGGGCCACACCTGCAGCATGAAAAGCCACCGTGCCATTAACTCGATGCAAACTAAACACAAGTGACACAGCTCTGCATCCTCAGCAAGGACTTGCCTCTGCAGAGATGTTACTGACAGACTCAGCTCTTGTGTGCAAGTGCTGTTAAATTGTCACACAAATCAACCACCCCTCCCTCTCTTGTCCTTCTTGGCGTCCGGCTGCTGAGCTGCTGCTGAGAAAGAAGAGGCAGAGTCCTTCAGGGCAAACGGGGACTTTGCAATGGGCAGAAACTTCCTCCTTTCTTTTGTTTTCAGTGACAACAGAGGGGTTTGTCTTCAGTGCCTGTGTCAGCAGGGAAATTGTGCCTGCCCGTCACACCTAGGATCTGAACAACCTGGATTTTTATTGGTGTAAAACCCACAGTGACCCAACCTTCTGCAGGAATATGGAGAGAAGAGTCAAAAGAGATTCCTGGAATGTTGCAATAAGCAGATAGTGGTCTTAAACATATATAGATAAAAAGGCATAAAAGCTCATAAAAGCATATGGAACTGATGTAAACCTAATAAAAAGAAGCATTTTATTGTAATAAAGAGTGAGGGTTGCAGACCACAGTGTGAGAAATAGCTACTCACTTTTCATAGTTTAGGAAGGTTTATTAAACCTTATCAAAAATACAACAGAAGACTGAATAAAGAAAAAAGGTTACAGCACCAGCAGCAAAAGATTTTCCTTGCCATGTGCTCAGCCCCCTCACGCTGGAGGCTTTCCCTTTTGAACCCTTTAACCCCTCCCAAAGTTCTGTCCATCAACCCCTTCTTCGCTGTCCAGTGGCGGAGATCTCTTCCTCAAATTCTGACTGGGGCTCAGGTGTCGCCATAGTGACAAGCCAGCCCTCCCAGATGTCCCAGCCCCAGTTTTCCCTTGATAACCAGGGCATGGGGTGCAGCATAACTATAAATCTATAAAACTTTCCTTAACTTATATACATGATATTTGTCTATTACTTGTGAGAGTCAATCATCACATTACTCATCTGTCACAACAGGAAAGGAAGTTTCTGGTGGGAGGAACACTGGTTTTCAAGGTAGGACCAGCTGTTGAGGTTTGATTTGTTCCCTCTTTCAGATTACAAGGAAGTCATGGTGTTCCAGAGTAGAAGCTGGTGCCAAAAGTTTGAGAACAGGGTGTGATAAGATCACCAGAGTATTTTATCTGTATCTAGTGTTATAAGTTGCAGTGAGGAACCAATCACTGACAAGTGAGTCCAAATAAAGTGTAATTTATTAATTGATAAAGCAAGCGATAACAGCAAATTACAGCACTGGGTGAAGCCAACAAAAGGCTTGCACCCACCGGGAGCACTGGGTGTAGCCGGGGAGTCACCACTCCACCTTCGGCCCACACCGCCCAGCAGTTCAGTCCTCCTTTTTATCTGTTGTTGTTGGGTGTCCTTCCAGTGTTCTCTGCGTCTGTGCCGATAGTTGCTAGGGGGTCTTATTCTGCCTTCTGGTGGTCATCTGGATGAAGGCTCCCGTCCTCTTCCTCAAGGTCTTAAAATAGCCTTTACCATATATAGGCACATAGCTACATCTAGTTACACATTGCTTATTTAGCCTTTCAACATATTAGCTTCTGACATTTTGCGGTTTAAGCCTTATGACAGTTATTTTGCAATATATTAGCCTGTTATATTCATCTTGCAACATATTAGCTGGTTACATCTATCCTTGCAGTTTTTCTATTATTGGCTTTTCCCCTTTTTATAGTCTTTTTAGCAACTTGATGAACTAACTAAGACATTAACTCATTACATCTGGGACACTTTTCAAAAGGTTCTCTTTGTGGTCAGCCTTGCTGTGAACTCTGTCCAAATTCAGGATCTTCAGCTCTTCAGCTCCTGGCTAGAATCCAATTCTGTGGTCACTTGTGTGGTGATCATCAATGCCACACACTCGGGGTTTACCCAGTGTAGCAGTGCTCCTCTGGGGTCTCACCAAATGAGGAATTCTTCAGTCACTCGAGGTCACAAATCACAAATTGTGACGGTGGTCGCAGGGGTCTTAGGATGAGGGAAGAGACGAAGATCTGACTCCATGTTTCAGAAGGCTTGATTTATTATTTTATGATATATATGATATTAAAACTATACTAAAAGAATAGAAGAAAGGATTTCATCAGAAGGCTAGCTGAGAATAGAAAAGAAATGGATTGAATAACAAAGGCTTGTGTCTCAGACAGAGAGTCTGAGCCAGCTGACTGTGATGGCCATTAATTAGAAACAACCACATGAGACCAATCACAGATGCACCTGTTGCATTCCACAGCAGCAGATAACCATTGTTTACATTTTGTTCCTGAGGCCTCTCAGCTTCTCAGGAGAAAAAAATCCTAAGGAAAGGATTTTTCATAAAATGTCCCTGTGACAGGGATGAAATTCAGGTTTGGTACAGAAAATACTTCTTCCCTGTCAGGGTGGTGAAATCCTGGCACAGGTTGCTCAGACAAGCCTAGTAAATAAAGTTTCAGAATTCTTCCTTTCTGTCCCATTCCTATTCCCTAAGTCCAGGTTTGGTTTCCAGAGTGCCACCTTCTCAGCTGGTTGCCATTTGTGTCCTGCTTTCTCTCCTGCCTTCCTTTGTCTGCTCCTTTTCCCTTCCAGTGTCTCTCTTTACCTGTGGCAGCTCCCAGCCAAAGACCCTCCCCTGATTTTTCTTTTTTTTTCCTTCCCAATCCAGGTGCTCAAACAGCCCTGGATGAAGTTATGGAGGCTGGCAGTGAAATGTCTTTGTAAGATCTCACTCCGTTTGTGCCTTGGCCCCTTCAGAATTTTGCCTTGAAGGCCGGGACCATCTTTTCCTCTCTGGCAGCTGGAATTGCAGCCCATTGCAGTGTGTGCCAGAGCTGTCAGAGGGCAATTGCTGAGGCTGCCAGGGTGCTGCTCCTGCTGTGCCTCCCAAGGGAGCTGTGCAGGGGCAGGGTCAAGCTCCAGCAGCTGGCTGGGCTCCCTGAGCAGACAGCAAAGGCGGCTTTGCTGCACATTCTGCAGCTGGAAGCAGAGGGAAGAAGGGAAGGGAGTCCCTGACAGAATGCTGGAATGCTTGTGGCTGGAAGGAACCTGCCCATGCTTCCATCCAGGCTTAAGGTGCCATGAGGGAGAGGCGCCTCTGCCCCAGTGAAGGCACAAATGAGACCACAGGAGAACAAAACCAGATTGTTTTGGACATGGATTTTATTGAACAAGAAATGGGAGCTAGGGAGATCGAAGTACAAAAGAGAGAGAGAGCTCAGAGGATGATCAGTTGGAAGTAGATACTTTTTAAGGTCCTTTCCTGCATTCTGGGATTCTAGAAGACATGTAGATGTGCATTTTGATTTAATATCCTTCATCTTATTATTATTTCTTCTTTCTCTTCTTCTTTCTCGTCTTCTTCTTCCCCTTCTTCTTCTTCTTAATTGCTGCTAGTATTCTTTCTTCTTCTTTAAAATATTCTTCTTCTTCTCCTTCTAAGTAATCTTATTCACTTGGTATGCTTACTTACTATGTCATTCTTATTTTTTTAATATTCTGATATTAATTACTAGTTGTTCATCTTCATCTTATTCCTATTCTCATTCTTATTATTCTTACTAAATTTACTACTACTATTTCTTCTTCTTCATCTTCTTATTCCTATTCTTTTTTTTTAATTTTTAAAATACTTTTCATCTAAGTTTTTTTTCTTTTTTTTTTTTTTTCTACTACTATTTCTTAAACTCAACTTTAATTTGTTTTGGAGGAATGGTGTGAATCAAAGTCCTCCAGTCAAATCCATGGAGCAACAGCTCCCATCTATGCCCATTCTTCAGGGATATAATCCCAAAGGACCAGCGTGGAATCCTTTCAAGATGAGAGGAAATGGCCTTTGATGGCACCAGGGGAGGTTCGGATTCAATATCAGAAGGAATTTTTCTCTGACAGAGGGGTGAGGCATTGGAAGAAGCTGCCCAGGGAGGCAGTGGAGTCACTGTCCCTGAGGCATTGAGGAGTTGTGCGGATGTGGCCCTTGGGGACGTGGTTTTGCGGTGGTGATGGTGCTGCCAGGGTGCCAGTGGCACTGGGTGAGCATCAGGGTCTCCTCCCACCTGGATGACTCTGGGATTCCCTGCTGAGCGCTCTGGCACCAATCGTGTGCCACGCGTGCTGTTTAGGGCTGGCCCCAGCAGTGACTGTGGGTGCTGGGGAGATGCTCCAGGTTGGCCGGGGCAGCTGAGGCTGCGGGGCCATGTCCAGGCCGAGGCCGCCCGTGTGGCTCCCTGGGGCCCCGCGCAGGGAGCAGCCGCCATCGGCCGGCCCGGGCTGGGCAGGGCCACGGGCGCTGCTCCTGCAGCTGCCGCGCCAGGCAGGGCCAGCAGAGCAGCGCCCGCAGCGCCCGCAGCGCCCGCCTGAGGCGGCCGGGCCGTTTGCCTGGGGCAGCCGCTGCTGCCTGCGGGCCTGCGCTCCCGGCTGGCCAGCTGAGGCGCTGCCAGGGCTCTGCGGGGCAGGCCCCGGGCTCTGTGGCCCTGCCTCGGGCCCCTGCTGGCCCACGGAGCCTTTGCTGCACAGCCAGGGACGCGAGGCACACAGGGACTCCGCTGCCTGCCCCTCAACCCAGACCTGCTGAGGGACGGGCAGTGGCAGCCCATCTGCCGCCAGACCTGCCAGCCTTTGGGCCCTGCCTTCTCCTTCATACAGCTCCTGGACGTAGACTTCATGCCAGCTGTCGTCCTCCTCTTCCTCCCACAGCAAGGGAGTGGGCCCAAAGCTGAAGAGGCTGTTACCTTCACAGCAGTCCTGTGGCAGGTCTGTGCTGCTGCTGTCTTCCTCCGTGGAATTGTCTTGGAGTTCTCTGAGCTCTGGTTCGCTGCAGTCTTCCCAGCTGGAGAGGTCTTGGGAGCTGCTGAACTCTCCTTGGGACAGCTCTGGCTCTGCCTCACCTTGGCACTCTTGGGACAGCTCAGTCTGGCTGTAGGATTCCCAGTCTTCATCACTGCCAGCTGAGGTGCCCTCCTCACTCTCCTTCTCTGCCAGCACTGAGCCCTGCTCTGCCTCTTCCAGCTGCTCACTGGGGCTTTGGGCTCCCAGTGGGCTGGGTGAGGGGCTGGGGGGCAGCAGGGGCTGTCTGGAGCAGGGACTGGGCTCTGTGTCCCTGCTGATGGCACCTCCTCCCTGGGGGCAGGAGAATGTGCCTGCTTCTCCTGGCTGTTCACACTTCCTTCCCCTCGCTGGCTCAGCTCTGGCTCAGTCACCTCCTTTTCCATTGGGGGCAGCTCCTGGACTGTTGCCCTTTGTTGCCATTGGCAGGGCTGTTGCTGTGTCCCATCTCCCCACAGCACCCTCACAGCCGCCTTCCACTGGTGCAGCTTGTGGGCACTCCTTGCTCTGCGTGGGGACGCTTCCTTCACTGCCACTGCTGGCACCGACTGGGAGAATTCACAGCTTGTGGCCTCTTCCCTCAGGCCAAGCTCTTGGGCCCCAACATCTCCCCACTTGTCATCGACTCAGGTTTCTTCTCTTCTTCCATGATGACAAAGGGTCTCTCCTCCTGACTTTTGCCACACGCCGGTTCTCATCTTTCCAATGCAAGAAGAGAGGGAGGAGGCTCCGGCTCTCAATTCTCGTGAGAGGCTTTTCCCCCTCTTCCACTACCAGCTCCATCACTTTGCAGAAGAGCTGAATGGAGAGCAGCTGCACGTGGCTGTTGTCCTGGAGGAAAGGAAAAGACCTCAGCACCAACTATTCCAGGCCCATCAGGGCAGAGGCCCAAAAGTGCACAAGGCACAACATTTCTGGGCAGCGTCCAGTGCCCATGGCTGGGGGCACAGAGCCTTACATTCTCCAAGCGTGGCAGGAGTGGCTCAGCCAGCTTCAGGGCGGTGGCACTGGGTATCTTGAGGTCTTCCTCCTGGAGCATCTGTGTGAGCACAGAGGATCATGCTCACTGTAATAAGTAGCAATACGTTTGTTCATTAATTAAATCAATAGCTAAATAATGATACAATATAAAAGCAATGACTAAATAGCTAAAACCTCTTGATTCTTAAATGTGCAGCCACATATGGTTGCTTGGCTTGCAGGAATCGTATAGTGCTTTGGGAATTCTATTGTAAAGATATACCTTATAAGGAAAAGTTCACCCAGAGGTCACAGAGGAAGGCTGTAACAACAATCCTTAAACTCGCAAGAATTGCTTAGGCTTGCAGGAATCGTATAGTGTTCTGAAAATTCCACTGTCTAGATATGTCTTATAAGGGAAAGTTCACTCAGCGGTTAAAGAGGAAGACTTGGAGCCTTCATCCCATGACCACCAGAAGGCAGAAAAAGACCCCCTTGCAACTGAACGAGCAAGCGTAAAAGACAGACCACGTCATCCCTGGACCCGGGAGAAGAAGGCAATAAAAGGTGAACTTTGGGGATAGGAACGGTGCCAGCCTAGAGGAGCGGAGACTCCCGGCCGCCCAGCGCTGACCTTTGCTTATTCTCACTTGCATAATAATAAAAATAATTATATTATCCTTAAATCCAGTGGACTCGTTTATCACAATTTGGTGCTGTGACTTGGATCCAGAAAACGGGGTTGGTTCAAGAATCCTGGGGGGGCGCCCACCACCTGGTGGCCCTGGCCTTCTCACCCGACCCCACATCTGGACTGACGAACCTAAATTCGGGAATAAGCAAGGAAAACACCGGTAACCCTGTAAACTTTGTGCACAAAGATCCGAGCGACGACGCAGGACGCGCGAGTATACGAGGTGAACCGCTCGGTTGGGGTTGGGATCCCAGGGCACAGTGAATGAGACGTCCACCTGCGGACAACGTGAGAGAGACCCTCTAGTAGTGCGGTTCTCGTAGCCCACAAGGGAGCAAGCCACGACCGAGGGGTTTTGTGTGTGTGTGTGTGTGTGTGTGTGTGGAGGTGCCTTGGAAGATGGGGCAGAAGAAAAGCAAGCCTTCTGATCCCATGGGGGAGGGTCCCCAGTTACCCCCAATACCTAAGGACAGTCCGTTAGGATTAATGATTAAGTATTGGGATGATTTTCCCTCCAGAAAGGGGAAGGATAAGGCAAAAATGATAAATTATTTAATGGTAGTGTGGTGAAGTAAGAATCTGGATTCAGGGAGTATATACTGGCCCATTTTCAGATCCTTCGAGGATTGGGTCTGTCAAGCCCTGAACATTTATGTGAATTCTAAAGAGCCGGTGAACCCAGAGGAGAGTGCATATGCTAAATTATGGTTGGTAGGAAGTAATGAGCAAACAGCTAGGCTGTTCCCCCATAAGGGAAGTCAAGGGGAGGAGGAAAAAAAGAAAAAGTCTCGACCAGAGGAATATGTTCCTATTTATCCTCCCCCGTATGTACCACCAGCTCCCCCTGAACCCCTCCCAAACGCACCCCTGGCATCGGCCCCTAATAGACAGCAGGTCGCGGACTCCCCGGATTGCAGGAGGCGTACTCGGAGTCAGATGAGGAGAGTAATTGAGGAAGGAGAGAGCAGTGGGTTGTTCCCTCTCAGGGAAATAGCATTAGGAGGACCTCAAGCTGGGATGGGGTTTGTCACTGTTCCTTTGAACTCAGGAGATGTGTGCGAGTTTAAGAAAGAGATGGGAAAATTATTAGAAGACCCCATAGGAGTAGCAGAAAGAGTGGATCAGTTCCTAGGGCTAAACATCTATACTTGGGTAGAGATGCAATCCATTCTAGGCATCCTATTTACAACAGAGGAGAGAGGGAGGATTAGAAGGGCAGGAATGAGGATTTGGGACACCCAACATGTTCAAGGTCCCGTGGCTGATGTGAAATGGCCCTTGCAAAATCCCAACTGGAACAATCAGGACCCCAACCATCGTGGTCATATGCAGGACTTAAGAACCATCATAATCCAGGGCATACGAGAGGCTGTACCCCGGGGACAAAATATAAGCAAGGCATTCAAAGAGTGCCAAGGAAAGGATGAGACCCCACTGAATGGTTGGAAAGATTAAGGAAGAGTTCTCAGTTATACTCAGGGGTGGACCCAGAGACGCCAATGGGGCAAGAGCTCCTTAAAACACAGTTTGTAGCCAAATCATGGGAGGATGTTTGAAAGAAATTAGAAAAGTTAGAGGATTGGCAGGACAGAGGACTTGATGAATTGCTCAGGGAGGCTCAGAAGGTATATGTTAGACGGGAGGATGAGGCACACAAAAGACAAGTTCAGATGATGGTGGCAGCAGTCAGGGAGAGACAGCAAAACAACCTTCCACCACGAGAAAGAAATGGCATGAGGAGAGGTCCCCGGGATTTAGGAGGACCTCCAACTGGAGGGAGAGAAGGAACAGTGTGCTACTATTGTGGTGGAAAAGGACACATGAAGAGGGAATGCCGAAAGAGGCTTAGGGATGAGAAAATGTTCAAAGAGGATTAGGGGGGTCAAGGGCTCTATCTATTGGGGACCCAAATGTCATCGGAGCCCTTGGTAAAACTTAAGGTGGGTCCCCAGCAAACCCCCTTAACCTTCCTTGTAGATACAGGGGCTGAGAGATCAACAGTTCAATCTTTGCCCCTGGGATGTAAAATTCCACCTTCCACAGTACAGGTTATTGGGGCAAAAGGAGAACCCTTCAAGGTTCCTGTAATTAAAGATGTCTTAATAGAATCAGAGAAGAAAATAGGGGTAGGATCACTGCTACTGGTCCCTGAAGCTGATTACAATTTATTAGGAAGAGATTTAATGGTGGAATTAGGAATAAATATAAATATTGAAGAAAAACAGCTGAAAGTCAGGTTGTGCCCCTTACAGGTCACTGACGAAGAGAAAATCAACCCAGAAGTCTGGTATACCCCTGATACAGCAGGAAGATTGAATATAGAGCCCTTCACAGTCAACATTCAAAACCCAGAAATCCCAGTAAGGATAAAACAATATCCCATGTCAGATGAGGGGCGAAGGGGACTAAAACCAGAGGTAGAACGGTTAATACAACAAGGGCTCTTGGAACCTTTCATGTCTCCCTTCAACACCCCCATCTTACCTGTAACGAAACCAGACGGAAAATACCGATTAGTACATGATCTAAGGGAAATAAATAAGAGAGCCATTGCCCAATTCCCTGTAGTAGCAAACCCCCATACATTGCTCAGTCAATTGAAACCAGATGATCACTGGTATAGTGTTATAGATTTGAAAGAGGCCTTTTGGGCGTGCCCCTTGAAAGAAGAATGTAGAGATTATTTTGCATTTGAATGGGAAGATCCCGATACCCACCGAAAGCAACAACTAAGGTGGACAGTGCTCCCACAGGGATTCACAGAATCCCCGAATTTGTTTGGGCAGGCACTAGAGCAAATAATGAAATCCTATACCCCAAACCAAGGAATAACCACTGTTTAATATGTAGATGACCTTTTAATTGCTGGAAAAAGTGAGGAATCAGTTAGAGAAGAAAGCATTAAGCTTCTGAACTTTTTAAGCATCCAGGGGCTGAAGGTGTCCAAAAGTAAATTGCAATTCGTAGAAGAAGAAGTGAAGTACCTAGGACACCGACTTAGTAAAGGAACTAAAACACTAGACCCAGGGAGGGTTAAGGGAATCCTCTCCCTTCCTCCCCCAAGAAATAAGAGACAAATCAGGCAGCTATTGGGTCTTGTAGGATACTGCAGACAATGGATTGAAAACTTTAGTGGTAAAGTAAAATTTTTTTTATGAAAAACTAACTGCTGAAGGTTTGATGAAATGGACTGAGAAGGATGATGAATCATTAGAACAATTAAAAGAGGAATTGGCTAATGCCCCGGTGCTAAGCCTCCTGGATGTTAGGAGACCCTTTTATTTGTTTGTTAACACTGAGGCAGGGGTAGCATTTGGAGTACTGGCTCAGGACTGGGCCGGCAGTCGAAAACCAGTAGCATTTCTTTCTAAAATACTAGATCCTGTAAGTAGAGGATGGCCAACATGTTTGCAGATTATAGTGGCAACAGCCCTCTTAGTGGAAGAAGCTCTCAAAATTACCTGTGGAGGAGAACTGAAAGTCTTTACCCCCCATAACATACGGGCAGTATTGCAACAAGAGGCAGAAAAATGGATAACAGACTCAAGACTTCTGAAATATGAGGGCATTTTACTGTCATCCCCTTGGTTGATACTTGAAACCACCTCTCTGCAAAACCCCGCTGAATTCTTGTTTGGAGATCCACAGGAGAATTTAACTCATGACTGCCTACATAGCATAGAAAAACAAACAAAAATTAGGCCGGACCTCGAAGAAGAAGAAGAACTGGAGGAGGGAGAAAGGTTATTTGTGGATGGGTCCTCTAGAGTTGTTGAGGGAAAGTGAATTTCTGGATATGCAATTGTAGGAGGTGAAAATTTGGAAATAATAGAATCTGGACCTTTGAGTCCTAGTTGGTCAGCCCAGGCCTGTGAGCTGTATGCAGTATTGCGGGCTCTAAAACTCTTGGAAGCTAAGGTTGGGACCATCTACATGGACTCAAAATACACCTTTGGAGTGTTACATACTTTTGGGAAAATTTGGGAAGAAAGAGGGTTAATAAACTCCCGAGGAAGAGAATTAATACATCAGGAACTAATTACTCAGGTACTACAAGCTTTAAGAGGCCCAAAGAAAATAGCAATAGTACATGTTAAAGGACATCCAAAGGGTCTCTCCCATTTGATCAGAGGAAACAACACAGCAGACAGAGAGGCAAAGGAAGCTGCTCTCAGAAAATTCCAGGATCAGGGGATAAGGAGAACGCGAGATGATGAGAAAGTTCGAGTCCTGAGCTTTACAGCCCAGGAAGAGAAGAAATTAGACAAAATGGGAATAAAAGAGAATGGGGGTATTTGAAAATTGCCAGACGATAGGGAAGTACTGCCAAAATCTATGGCCCGAAGAATAGTGCAGCAGCTGCATGACCAGACTCATTGGGGAACCCAAGCCTTAGTAGATCAGTTTACTATTAAGTACATGTGTATAGGAATTTACCATATAGCAAAACAAGTAGTTAGAGGATGTATAACATGCCAAAGAGTTAACAGACATCAGGCTCGAGAAAGGATTCCAGGAGGAAGGGAATTAGCACACCAACCTTTTTCACATGTACTAATAGATTTCCCCGAGCTACAAAAAGTAGGGAGATACAAGTACTTATTGGTACTGGTAGACCATCTAACCCACTTTGTAGAAGCATATCCTACATCGTGAGCTACTGCAAATGTGGTGATTAAAACCCTGCTGGAAGAAATAATCCCTAGGTATGGACTAGTAGAAATACTAGACTCTGATAGAGGTCCCCATTTTGCAAACAAAGTACTGAGAGAGGTAACCAGGGCCTTAGGCACTAAATGGCAATATCACACCCCTTGGCACCCTCAAAGCTCAGGGAGGGTGGAAAGGGCAAATGGAGAAATCAAGAAGCAACTCACCAAGCTCATGGTAGAAACTAAAATGTCTTGGGTCAGATGTTTACCCATGGCATTGTTAAACATCAGAACCCAACCCAGGACGGATGTGGGAATCTCTCCCTTTGAAATGCTTTATGGAATGCCTTATGACTTAGAACTCCCAGGGAACCATCCTTGCATCCAAGATAGTCAAATTCAGGGTTACATACAACAGTTAATGAAACGGAGGGAGGAATTAAAACGAAAAGGGCTATTGGTACAAAGACCCCCTTTGGATATAATAATGCATAAGCTTAAACACAGAGATAGGCTCCAAATTAAGACTTGGAAAGAGACATCCCTAACACCCCAATGGGAAGGTCCCTATGTTGTCCTCTTTCCCACAGAAACAGCCATCCCAACTGCTGAAAAAGGCTGGACACATGCCAGTCGAGTGAAAGGGCCCATCACTGCAGACACCCCTGGGAGGTGACCAGTCGCCCTGGAGGTCTACGGCTCACCCTTCGGAAGGCACAGGAACCTGCGCCAGCTGGGAACGGGAATGACTGAATTAGGGGACAGAGAACTATACCGATTGAGACTCTTGGTAAGAAAACCCCTGCAGGAACTGGAACAGGAGTTAAAGTGCCCTCTGCCGTGGAAAACCTGGAATGAACTGACGCTTGCTCTTTCAGTAGTGGCTAAGTGAGGCAAGAATTATTCAATTACACCCAGTGTCTTAAATGTCGGGAATCTTCTTGTCGGGCATGGGTAAAAATCTTTTGCGGGGGCTGTAAAGACAAATGGTGGATTCTCCAGTCACATTTGGTGGGGAGTGCATGGTGTCTTACTTGTGATTGGGATTGGAGAAGAGCAAATCCATTAAGAGCCTTAAGAGAATTTATAAGGATCCCTGGAGAGCGGGAGATCCCTGACAGAGAAGCAGCGTCACTAGTTGAAAATCTAGAACAGAGAAGAGATTGGGCCCTGGCATGGGAATTCCAGCACCAATTGCATAGGATCACACGCCAAAACCAGACAGTCATATTAACTACCTGGTGTAAGAAGGGAATCCACGTTCCTCTGGGGTGGCAAGTGAGGCCTGACGAGGGGAATAGCACGATTCGCTGCTATTCCCAAGACTATAAACAACAAAAACGTAGAGAACGTAGGGAAGAACAACGTAACTCTAGGAAGACAGGAGAAAGTGAATAAAAGGCAGAAGGTGGACCCTAAGTAGGTGTGGGACTCAGGCCCTGTAAAGCTCGCTAGGGACGGCAGAGAGTCTGTCATAAAATCAAAGAAATCCTTTGCAAGAGACCCTTTGCCTGGAGGCCTGACAGCCTGCCCTTAGGAGTGGGGGCAGGAGTTAAGGAGATAGCCCAAATAATGCACCCCCTGAAGACTACCCCTGCTGCCCAGAAGATAATGATCCCTGCAGACCAACGCACCCGGGCTGGCAGGCGAGGCAGAGAGGTGAGGAGTAGTGGGGGAGAGCAACGGAGCACAGGAACAGGAACGGAGCACAGGAAAGCCCCAGGTAAAAGAGATATGAGTACGAAAGGAGAAAGAAATTTGTTGCTAGGACCCTGCCCTGCTTGGCGAGCTACATTAATTATTATAACCCTGAGCCTCCCAGCTGCCTGGGGAAACCCTCATCAGCCTTACAAAGAGAACATGATCCCCCTAAGTAAATGATCCCTGACTGGTCTTAGGCCTTTCTGCAATCTACCGGATCTATGGGGAATACCACAGGTTTAAGTTTACTAACATTAGTACTGCATGACAGTCTGCCGCATGCTAGACACGAATGGAAGAAGCAGAAAACCTGGCAGCTTCAAGGAGTAGTGGGAGAACAAATTAATATTGGATGTCGAATGGTTAATGGGTCTGACCATACTAACGCAATTGCAATCAGTGTTTCCATGGGTCAGGAGGATAAACAAATAGCAGATTGTGCATACCCAATAACACGAGACTGCTGGCAAAACTTCACATTAACTCACACTGCAGAGGTAGTCTGTCTCTGGTCGAAAGATACACAGGGCCTTTCTTTTAAATTTATAATAGATACTAAAACGCACTCTACCACTGCTGAACCTCACAATATCACCACTCCACCTGCACCACCAAGTCATACTCACCCCAAAAATTTTCAAAATTGCACCTTATATAATCAGGAAAACTGGTCAACAACAAATATTATTCAATCCAGCATGGTCTCTCAAACAGGTCGAACTGCTGATGCAGACCAATGTTTCAGGCATCCAGCCAGCTTGTTCTCCGTTTCTGCAAACATTCTTTGAAGGCTGAACCATTTGGCTCCGGAAATGCAGCTCTTTTACAACAAGGAAACTTAGAGATGTGACCGGTGTTCTAGGTACAGGATTGGGAATTCTGAATAGCGTTGATTCGGAAGTACTAATGAACAAATTGGCTGCTATGACTAGAGATCTGTCCAAATTACAGCAACCACTGAAGTCATCTCTGTTAGCCTTGGGGACACAGCAGTGGATGCTGTCAAACATTTTGCCAAATTGGGAAAGAGTAAATGTGAACGATCACAAATTGGTGATTGATGCACTCAGTGCTGCACAAAATAATGTTTCCTTAGCTCTCAGCTGTATCCAGGCACGACTGTGGATGCAGTCAGTTTCTGCCTCGATTATAAGAGAAGACAAGGAAGGCACTTTCCCCACAGAAATTCAGAAAATAATCTGGGACAATGCCACCAGTTTTGAAAGAGAATTCCAATCCTGGTGGAAACTGGTGAATTTTACCTATAATGCTATCTCAAATACAGCTACTGCTTTTGTCTTGACCATATACAATGCCTCTGTACATCTAGTTTTTCCTGGTATTGCATTAGGGATAAACCATGATGGAACTGTTCTCTATCCTATAGAACATAGGGCATGGGCCCATCAGTTTGATGACAAATGGCAAACTGTTGATTTGGAATCTTGTATTATCCGAGAACAATTGGGGTTCATCTGTGAAGGCAATGTAATTATAGCTCAAGATATCTGTTTAGACGTGGAGCAAAACATCTCTAATTTTGAGATTCGTCCTAACGAGACTTCTAAAACAGTTCTTACATACATAGGCAATGGATGTGCGTGTTTTAGAACTATTTGTGATTCTGTGCTTGTAGATAATATTGTGGTGGATACAAAGAATCACTCAAACTTCTGTGCTTGTAACTTCACTAAGATTACCGGGTGTGATGTCACTTATGAAGCTAAAGTCACCTCTCATCTTCTATTACAATCCAACTACACACTGCTTCACAAGCTAATGCCCACCCCGACTGGGATGAACTTCACTCTAGTGAGACAACTGATGCTCCATCAAGACCTGATCAAAATCCTCGAGAAAATCAAGGAAAGTGGACAGAAAACCCTAGTGACTGTTCATCATGACGCAGGAAAAATACACCAGGTTATAGAGAGGGTAAAGCAAGATGGTGAGCACAGGTGGTGGGATACCCTGTTCGGGTGGTCTCCTACTACCACAGGTGTCCTAAACAGTATATGCCATCCCATTGTTGTTCTTTTGATTCTGATTGTGCTTGGTTTTATTTTGTCAGCAGTTCTATTCATTATGAATTGGAATATGATGAAAAAGCTAAGGAAATTAGCATCTAAAATTAGTGCACATAGCTTAACTGATGAGGAAACTCAGTTAACACTTGCTAGGAAGGAACTAAAAAGATTTAATGAACAAAATTGGTAAAAAAAATTGGGGGATTGTAATAAGTAGCAATACGTTTGTTCATTAATTAAATCAATAGCTAAATAATTATACAATATAAAAGCAATAACTAAATAGCTAAAACCGCTTGATTCTTAAATGTGCAGCCACATATGGTTGCTTGGCTTGCAGGAATCGTATAGTGCTTTGGGAATTCCATGGTAAAGATATACCTTATAAGGAAAAGTTCACCCAGAGGTCACAGAGGAAGGCTGTAACAACAATCCTTAAACTCGCAAGAATTGCTTAGGCTTGCAGGAATCGTATAGTGTTCTGAAAATTCCACTGTCTAGATATGCCTTATAAGGGAAAGTTCACTCAGCGGTTAAAGAGGAAGACTTGGAGCCTTCATCCCATGACCACCAGAAGGCAGAAAAAGACCCTCTAGCAACTGAACGAGCAAGCACAAAAGACAGACCACGTCATCCCTGGACCCGGGAGAAGAAGGCAATAAAAGGCGAACTTTGGGGATAGGAACGGTGCGAGCCTAGAGGAGACTCCCGGCCGCTCAGCACTGAACTTTGCTTATTCTCACTTGCATAATAATAAAAATAATTATATGATCCTTAAATCCAGTGGACTCGTTTATCACAGAAGGGACTCTAAAGAGCTTGGAAGCTTCTTCTCAGCAAAGTCCCCAAGAGGCAAGGCCGGGTGGGCAGGCTGTGCAAGATGACCCATAGCGGACCCTTGGGAAGGGTAGTAATGATGGCTCTAATTGCTGGTGGAGCTCTGGGGAGCCCAGGAGAGCCGTGCAGTGAGTGCTACCAACCCCTCTATGAGGAGGAAGAAGTGAGCTCCTTGTCTAGAGTCCATCAATTCTAACCCTAATTGTGCTAACCTCTCCCAATTGGTCCTTTGTCAAGAAGATAAGAGAATGTATTGGATAGCCCAGAATACCGCCACTTTTAGGCAGCAACTCCTGGGACAGTGCCCTGTAGGAGAAGCCTGGTTGCGCTTTGAATGTGATGCTGCTGCAGCAAGCCTGGTAGATCTGGTCAAAGAGAAAGAGATAGTAAAAGCAATAAGAAAACAAGATCATTTAGAGATACCCCGAGGTAAGAACCTTTTCATAGATTCAGTAGAAAGAGGCAGCCACAAACTAAATTTAACCGATTGTTGAGTTTGTACCCAGATGACTGAAATTTGGCCATGGGAAAAGATTAATCTAAGGCTATTAGAAATCTTAAATTGGATACGGAATAACTCAGAATTTAGTATTAAAGGGTACAACAGGCCAGTCAAAAGAATGGTCTGTAAAAGGTATCTAGCAGTAAAGAACTCTGCTACCTGGTGGATCTCAGGAGATCCAAATAGATTTTGCTCTGTTGAAAGGAAAGAAAAGAACAAATGTATCTACCATGAAGCATATGAATTTTATGAATGTATTGAAGAAGGGATAAACCCCTTTTGGAGAATGAAAGACATTTCTAAATATTAGGAATGTCCAACAGAAGCTAAAAACACAGTTTTGGGGAGCCCCTAAACACCTGTTTTTGATCTATAGTACTATAGAATGCACTAAATTGCCGAGAAGCTGGTCTGGTAGCTGCACCGCTAGAATGATAAAACCAGCTTTCTTCTTATTACCCAAAGAAACTGGATCAAGTTTAGGAGTTCCTATACACAATGATTTAAGAGAAACCAAACAGAAGAGGCAAAATGCAATAGAAATTGGGAGAATCCAAGATTATAAAAGCCAGGTTTGGACCCCAAGAAAAATTATCAAGACTTATGGCCCAGCCACCTGGGCTCAAGATGGGTCCTGGGGTTATTGGGCCCCGATATCCATGTTAAACAGAATCATCAGGCTTCAGGCAGTATTAGAGATGAAGAGAGCAATCATTAGAAACCTCTCCAACAAGATAAAAAACTAGCATGTGTAAGTAACCAAGAACGGACTCCTACACTTGATTCCAGTTGCTGGAATAACCTATGGACTTTCAAAGGAGATTGGTGGAAAAAAGTAGCTTTCTTCACTGTGGGTACACTTGCTGGTTTGTTCTTTTTACTATGCTTACTTCCCTGCTTCATTAAAATGGTAGTATCTGCCAGGCAGACCAACCTCAAAATCTCTAAAAAAGTTAACCTGAAGAAACCAGGAAAGGGAACCAAGTTAAGTAACCATGATTACCAGAGTGTTCAAAAAATTTATAATCAATACAAAAAATTAAGGAAATTCTGTGCTCATGAGTCAGAAATTGCAAGTTGATGAGAGCTTAAGTTTAAGCCCGATCAAAGAAAAAGAGGGGGGACTGTTACAAGTAGAAAAAGCTGCCAATTTTTTTTAAAAGGTTGCAGAGTGAACAGGTTGGACCAGTTGCTGCCAGGGTGGAGTTCTAACTGTTTGTTATTGTAATCACCAGTCCTTTTAGTTACCTACTCCTTTTGTCAGTACCACCCTGACTGCTGCCAGGTGGATGACATGGCGGGGGGACATGGGAGGGCATGCAAATGACCTTGGAGCCAGCCTGCCACGGGAAAGCCACCCCTCCAAACTTACCCAAAGACCCCAAAAACAACGAACCAACACAGAATTAAGAGATCAAAGTGATGTCTGGATGTGAGGAACAAAGCCCAGAGCTTGCAAAGATGCTGAGACCCTTTCTTTGCCCCTTGCCCTAGCCAAGGAAGGACCTCAGCTAGAGGCAGAACCCTGGGAGTCAAACTGAAAAGGTGAACAAGGGATTATTCCTGATGCTCCCATGAGGACAGAATCCCCAGCTCTGGCCACAGACCAGTGGACAAAGCTGCACTCTTCCTCCTCCTCCAAGTCACCACTGGGAGCAGTGGCAGCGTGAGTGTGAACCCGTCAGCTCTCCCCCCAGAGCTCATCACTTGCAATAAAGGCATTAAAAAGGAGAAAAGTCTCCTGCCTGTGTTTATTTCACAGTGGTGCTCAGATCACTTTCTCACAGCTGGATTGGAGGTCAGGTGCTGCCATAGTAACAAGCTGACCCTCCCAAGTGCCCCAGCTACTGAGGCCACCCTGTGATAACAATGCAAGGGAGAGGGAAAACATAACTCTACAGCTGCAAAACTTCTCTTAACATATACTTAATATTTGCCCCTTACTTGGGAGAGTCCACCATGGCATTACTGATCTGTAACAAAGATATTGACCCTTGTTCTGTCACTGCAAGATCTGTGAGAAAATAACTTTGACCACTGTTTCCATTTTCAAAGACCACATTGAGGACCCAAAAATCTCCCAAGATGGGGTTGGGAGGCCTCATCACATAACCAGGATGTAGAGGCTGATGGCTCTGGGCTCAGTTGTGTGCAGACTGAGGACAGGAGTAGCCTGAAAGGAATTGGAGGGTGGTTCCACAGATGCTGGAGTTTTTCTTCATTGTATGAAACAGGCAGAGAAAGAAAGAATGGCACCAAGGGTGTGGAGTGCCCCCGCTCCAGGCGGCGGGGATTCTACCCAGACAGAGAGCATCAGGCGAGGAGCGAGATTTAATGAAGATTCCACCCCTCCACCTGTGGGGCATGGCCCTGCAAGCCCGGGAAAAGACACTCCACCCCATCTGGTCAAAACAGGAATGGCCCCAGAATGTTCTTCCTTTTCTGTGCCCTCATTGCTTCAAATTCTACTGCAGTGTCCCCGCCTTATTTTATTCCATTGGTTTGCTCCTTGATCCACCCCATTGCAGTCCCCTGCTCCTCCTGCTATTGGACCCTGACCCTAAACTCCACTCCTACCCTGTCATGTAAAACCCATGACCTGACCCCCGCCCCTCATTTCTTGTCTTGTTCCCTGGCACAATAAAGGGTCCTGGATTTTGCTAAAGCCGGACCCGTCCTGTTGCATTCCTGTCCCTGTTGGTCACCGGTGGCTGCCTGAGGTCTGAGACTCCGGGGCCGGGGGAGTTGTTGTGCCCCTCGCTGGGGCAGAATGCAGCACAAGCGCAGCTGGGGAGGCCAAGACTGGACAGCAGGAGAAAGGAATTTCCCTGGCAGGGCAGGGCTGTGGTGCAGCACGTCCCCAGCAGGAGCCTGGAGCAGCCCAAGGCTTTGTGTGGGCAGGCAGGGGCAGGCAGGAGGCAGAGCTGCCAGCAAAGGAAGGGCCCAGCCAGGTGGGGCAGCTGGGGGATGCCGAGAGCCTGCAGGGACAGAGGCCAGGGCAGGGACACCGTAGGACAGCCTGGGCTGCACAGGGCACAGGGATGGGCAGCAGCTGCAAGACAGCCCTGCCAGAGCCAACCTGGGCAGCACCTTGGCCATGGCTGCTGGCCCTGGGCCTGAGCCGTGAGGAGGGGACAAGTGACCCTTGCAGGCCTGGGGCCTCATGGCCTCCTTGTCCCTGCTCAGCAGCCTGGCAGGGGCTGCCCCACGCTCCTGCCCTTGGCATTGCCCATCCCCACATGCCAGTGCCCATCCCGGGAAGAGCCTGAGCAAGGAGGGAGGGACAGGATCTGCCTGGCCAGGGCTGGGGCTCAGGCCTTGGCCCTTTGCATTCCTGAAACACATCCAGGTTTGCTCAGCACCAGAGACACCTTTGCCTTGCTTGTCCCCAGCTGTCATTACTATCTCCAGTGTTCTGCTCTACTTGGAACTTAGGGACACTTTCTCAGTCCTGTCCCTAAGTGAGACCCATTAAAAGTTAAAGAAAGTTTGGACTTGGAATCTGATTTTGAGTTCTTGAGAAGTCTTTGAGCCCACTCTGAGGGACTGGCTCTGATGCAAAGAGCACCAAAGCCCCAGAGGGTCATTGAAGTCCTGGTGCTGTGTCTGTGCTGCTGAGCTGGGCCGGGCTCCTGGCCCAGAGGCAGCTCCTGGCAAGGGCAGCAGAGCTGCAGAGAGACAGCTCTGGCCAGGAGCAGCTCCTGGGCACAGCCCAGCAGGGCTGGGGCACTGCCAGGGCCTCTCAGGGACACCAACAGGGCACAGACAGAGCTCCCAGGGGCTCAGCACTGGCAGGGGCTGTGGCATGTCCCAGAGGGGGCTGTGTCACAGTGGCACCTCTGTGGCTGTGTCATAGAGGCACAGAGCAGCTGGGATGTCAGAAAGGGGCTGTGTGACAGCACAGAGTGGGTTCTGTGAGATCACAGATTGGGCTATGACATCACAGAGTTTGTTGTGTGAGGTCATTGAGCAGCTACAGCATCATAGAGGAGCATCAGGGGGCAGAATGGGCCCCTGTTATCCAGGAGGAGGCAGTCAGAGAACTGCTGAGCTGCTTGGATGTTCATAGATCCCTGGGAGCAGATGGGATCCAACCCAGGGTGATGAGGGAGCTGGCAGCTGAGCTTGCCAAGCCAGTCTCCATCATTTACCAGCAGTCCTGGCTCCCTGGTGAGGTTCCAGATGACTGGAAGCTGCCCAATGTGACACCCATTCACAACAAGGGTGGGAAGGAGGATCCTGGTAATTATAGGCCAGGCAGCCTGACCTCAGTACCCGGTAAGGCAATGGAACAGTTTCTAGTGAGTGTCATCAGCCAGCACTTCCAGGATGGCCAGGGGATCAGAGCCAGCCAGCAGGGGTTTAGGAGGGGTAGGTCGTGTTTGACCAAGCTGGTCTCCTTCTATGACCAGGTGAGCCTCCTGGTGGATGCAGGAAAGGCTGTGGCTGTTGTGTGCCTGGACTCCAGCAGGGCCTTTGGCACTGTCTCCCCCAGCACACTCCTGGAAAAGCTGCAGCCCAGGGCTGGGACAGGAGCACTCTGTGCTGGGTTCAGAACTGGCTGGCTGGGCCCAGAGAGTGGTGGTGAGCGGTGCTGCATCCAGCTGGGGCCAGGCACCAGTGGTGTCCCTCAGGGCTCTGTGCTGGGGCCAGCTCTGTTCAATATTTCTCTTGACACCATGGATGAGGGGCTTGAGTCTTTCATTAGTAAATCTGCAGATGACACTAAGCTGGGAGCGTGTGTCCATCTCCTGGAAGGTAGGAGGGCTCTGCAGGGAGACCTGGAATGGTTGGAGGGATGGGCAGAGTCCAATGAGATGAAGTTAATTAAGTCCAAGTGGCGAGTCCTGCATTTTGGCCACAATAACCCCTGCAAGGCCAGAGGCTGGGGACGGTGTGGCTGGACAGTGCCCAGGCAGAAAGGGACCTGGGGGTGCTGGTTGGCAGCCGGCTGAACATGAGTCAGCAGAGTGCCCTGGTGGCCAAGAGGGCCAAGGGCTCCTGGTGTGGATCAGGAACAGTGTGGCCAGCAGGAGCAGGGAGATCATTCTCCACCTGTACCTGGCTCTGGTGTACTTGGCATTCTTGCCCTGTACTGGCACCGTACCTTGAGTGCTGTGTCCAGTTGTGGGTGCCCCAACTTAGGAGGGACATGGAGGGGCTGGAGCGTGTCCAGAGAAGGGCAACAAGGCTGGGGAGGGGTCTGGAACACAAATCCTGTGAGGAGAGGGAGCTGGGGTTGTTCAGTCTGGAGAAAAGGAGACTCAGAGGTGACCTTACCACTCTCTCCACCTTTCCTGAAAGGAGGTTGTAGTCAGGTGGGGGTCAGTCTCTTTCTCCAGGCAGCAACTGACAGATGCAGAGCACACAATCTTAAGCTGCACCAAGGGAAATATAGGGTGGATATTAGGAAGAAGGGTTTTCACAGAATGTGTGATAAAGTCCTGGATTGGTTTGCCTGGGGAGGTAATGGAGTCACCTTCTCTGGATGTGTTTAAAAAAGGCTGGATGTGGCACTCAGTGTCATGGTTTAGTTGAAGTGTTAGGGCATGGGTGGGACTTGATGCTCTTGAAGGTCTCTTCCAACCCAGTAATTCTCTGATTCTGTGATTCTGGGATTTGATGATCCCATTGGGTCCCTCCCAGCTCAGCCCCTTCTGCAATTCTCATCCTTTGGCTCAACCTTTGTGTTCCCTCAAGGTGCTGGCAGAGCTGTTGGGGACAGGGCAGAAGTGGGGCAGCCCCAGTGTTCCCGTGTGTGACACCCCATTGGTGACAGCCCCAGTGTCCCCTGTGTGTGACACCCCAGTGGTGACAGCCCCAGTGTCCCCTGTGTGTGACACCCCAGTGGTGACAGCCCCAGCGTCCCCTGTGTGTGACACCCCATTGGTGACAGCCCCAGCGTTCCCTGTGTGTGACACCCCAGCAGTGACAGCCCCAGTGTCCCCTGTGTGTGACACCCCATTGGTGACAGCCCCAGTGTTCCCTGTGTGTGACACCCCATTGGTGACAGCCCCAGTGTCCCGTGTGTGACACCCCAGCAGTGACAGCCCCAGTGTCCCCTGTGTGTGACACCCCATTGGTGACAGCCCCAGTGTTCCCTGTGTGTGACACCCCATTGGTGACAGCCCCAGTGTCCCCTGTGTGTGACACCCCAGCAATGACAGCCCCAGCGTTCCCTCCCTGCAGTCGCTCCAAGGGAAGCGTCCAGAGCCACGTCCAGTCCATGGAACTGAGCGGCCACTGCCCACCCCGGCCTGGGCTGATGTGGATTCCTCTGCACACAGCTCGGGGAAGGTCCCCCTGGCCACCTGCACAGTGCCACAGACAAGTGTCAGACACAGTCACAGAGCTCTGCCCAGAGCTTCTAGGAAGAGATAATTAAAAAAAACTCCAAAACCATATAAACCAAAAAATAATTTAAAAAAACCACAAAAAATGAAAAACCAACAAAAAACCAAACAAAACCATATGAAAACAAAAGAAACCCCAGCACCCTAACCAAACAACCAAACCAAAACAACAACACAAACAAACCAACCAAAACAGAACAAAGGATAAAAAGCCAAATCAAGCCAAACCAACCAAATAAACAAAAAAACAAATCAAGAAAAAGAGAACTCCCCCCCAGTAGAGCTGTTCCATCCTTCAGTTGTCACACTTGCACTCACACAAGACCTGGGGCTGCAAAAAAAGAGAATTGATTGGGCACATTTGTAGGAAAAGCAGGTTTAGGACAGGTTCTCAGCAGAACTGTTCTCAGCTGAGCCAAAAAGGCCCCTTTGGCAGCTGCAGGGCCATTGGAAATGCAGAGCCTCAGCCCACAGGGCAGGAAAGGGCTCTGAGTTCCCCTCCCCTGACACTAAACCCTGTTCCCAGGCTGCTTCACACTCCAGATTCTGCTGGAGGACTGCACAGAGCTGAGAGTGGGCTCTGGCTTTTCCATGTTGTGTGTCCTAAAGCTGCCTGGGAGAAGAAATTTCGGGTCAGCTCCGCTGGCACAATCCCTGCTGGCCCAGGAAGGGCTTTGCGTGCCGAGGCTTTGCTGCAGGCAAGGAAAGCTCCTGGCTCAGGGTCACCTTTGCTGCTCAGCCAGAGCCCCGAGTGCCCCAGCAGCAGCAGGGAATGGCAGCAGTGCCACGGGCAACCATCACCATTGCATGGCGACCATCCCCAGCTCCCTGTTGCTATGGTCAGTTTCCATGGCAACAATCCCCAGGCCCCTGTTGCTGCGGTAAGTTTCCATGGCAACCATCCCCATCTCCCTGTCGCTATGGTCAGTTTCCATGGCAACCATGCCCACCCCCTGTTGCTATGGTCCGTTTCCATGGCAACAATCCCCACCCCCACTTACTATGGTAGGTTTCCAAGGCAACCATCACCAGCTCCCTGTTGTTATGGTCAGTTTCCATGGCAACCATGCCCACCCCCTGTTGCTATGGTCAGTTTCCATGGCAACCATGCCCACCCTCTGTTGCTATGGTCAGTTTCCATGGCAAACATCCCCAGGCCCCTGTTGCTGTGGTCAGTTTCCATGGCAACCATCCCCATCTCCCTGTTGCTATGGTCAGTTACCACAGAACCATGCCCACCCTCTGTTGCTATGGTCAGTTTACATGGCACCCATCCCATCTCCCTGTTGCTATGGTCAGTTTCCATGGCAACCATCACCAGCTTCCTGTTGCTATGGTCAGTCCCTCAGCAGCTCCATGGAGTCCCCATGCCAGGGGTGGTTGCCATGGAAACCAGCTCAGGCCTGCAGCCAGAGCCCGTTGCCATGGCAACCATTGGCCGTCCCATCCCCAGGCTCATGGGATCCCAGAAGCACAGAATTGGCTGAGCTGGGAGGGACCCATCAGGATCCTCCAGTCCAACTGCTGGCCCTGCACAGGACACCCCAACAATGCCAGCCTGGGCCTGGCAGCGCTGGCCAAACGCTGCTGCAGCTCAGAGAGCCCTGGAGCTGGGACCCTTCCCTGGGGAGCCTGGCCACGGCCCCAGCAGCCTCTGGGCAAAAACCTTTTCCTGACATCCAACCTGAGCCTGCCCCGACTCAGCTGCAGCCGCTCCCTCCACTCCTGTCCCTGGGCACCAGAGGGAAGAGGTTCCCACAGCCCCAGCCAGGGACCCGCTCCCAAGGCTGCTGCCATGGCCACCAGGGCTGGCACCAGCTGGGATGCTCGGTTTCCACCTGCTGGGGTTCAGGAATGGGATTCCTCAAATTCCTGCTCCTGCTAAAACCACGCTGCGCTCGCTGCCCTCCAACCTCACATGGAAAGCACAAAAGACAAAGATCCCAGGCTGGGATAAGAACAATTTCCTGGGAACAGCAACGAGATAAAGAACAAAAGGAACAGAAATAATATTGGTAACAGATGGGATAAGAAAAGCTATTTACAGGGAAAACTACATCACCAGCGACTGGCTCTTCCCGGGCACGTATTCCCTGGAAAGGACACCTTTCTTCTCTCCCTTTCCTGCCCCTGGCAATGACCTGAGGTGGGAGTGACTGTAATGACACAGCCATGGCCAGACCCTCATGTTCTTCCATCTCCCATCATGACACTGGCAGGGGCAGGAAAAGGGACAGGTGTCTTCCCAGCATGGATCACAGGGAACATGGATCACCAGAGCTCTCCCCAACGTGCGTCCTCCAATAGGGGATGAAGCTGGAGCAGTGCATGAAGCTCCTCCTTCAGTCGAGTCATTCCAGGGCTTCCCTTACCGGTGCCTCTGTTGGTGTTTGTTCAAGTGAGAGCTCTGGCTGAAGCTCTTCCCACACTCAGAGCACTTGTAGGGCCTCTCCCCGGTGTGGATGCGCCGGTGCCTGACGAGGGTGGAGTTGTGCTTGAATCCCTTCCCACAGTCAGGGCAGCGGAAGGGCCTCTCCTCAGTGTGAATCCGCTGGTGCAGGAGGAGATGGGAGCTGCTCTGAAACCTCTTCAGACACTCAGGACACTGGTAGGGCCCCTGCCAAGTGTGGATGCACTGGTGGATGATGAGGGTGGAGCTGCAGCTGAAGCCCTTTCCACACTTGCCACGCTTGCCACACTCCTAAGGCCATTCCCCAGTGTGGATCATCTGGTGGCAGATCAGGCTGTTGCTCTGCCTGAAGCTCTTCCCACACTCCAAGCTGCTCATGGGCCACCAGCTCCGAGCTCTGGCTGAAGCTCTGTCCACCTTCCTGGCACAGGGTGGCTCTTTCCTCCTCAGAGCACCCTGGGCTGGGCTTGCAGCCCCTCCTTGTGTGGGATCTCCAGGGATTTTCCTCCCTCTTGCATTCCTGTGCTGTGGAGTCACTCAAAACAGCCTCTTTCATGAGATTATACCATGAGGATTTGTCCTCCCTGGTGTCCATCCTCAGCTCCTGGTCTGGGGGAGGAAGAACAAGGAGAGGATGGGATTTGCCTCCATGCCAGAGGGAAGGAGATCCTCCCAATGTGTCCCTAGCTGCAGGATGGCATCGGCAGCAGGATTGTCCTGCAGCCAGGGCCCATGCTGGGCTGGGAGATGGAGCAGGAAAGAGGGGGAAAGGGGCACTGACTTCCTCCTCACCTGCCTGCGTGTCCTGGGACATCTTCCTCTTCCTCACAGCCTCCTTCTCCATCCAGCCAAGGTTTGGGAAAGAGAAATCCTGGTTTGGGGAAAAATACAATGGATGAGCACATTGGGTTAGGGGGTTCCTACTGCCCAAGCCCATCCCTAGAATTCACTGGGAATCTGCCACCCATATAAACCTCCAAAGCACCAAGATTCAGTCCCCCAAAATACACAAATGACCAAGATGCAGCAAAAACACCCAGCCCTCAGTTTCCCCTCTCTGGTCTCTCCACTTTGGGCTCCTGGAGGCCCCCCCTGTCTGGGTTGCTCCAGTTCAAGTTTGTATTGGTGTTCCTCTCTCTGGGCTGCTGGGGCTCCTGGCAATCCCGCAGGTTCCCCTTCTCTGGGCTCCCCACTTTGGCATCACAGGCGTCCCAGGGGTCAGCACTGTCCGGGGTCCCTGTTTCAGGCTCCTGGGGTATCCATGGGTCCCCCCTGTCCATGCTCCCAACATGTCCAGGCTTCTGGAGCACCCCCAGCTCTCGTATTGCCCATTTCTGCTGCCCCAGTGCCGGTTTCCCTGCTGCCCTGCCGGTACCGGGCGATCCCCATGTGGCTCTGGGCTGGCAGTGCAGCCCCTGGCCCGGGCAGATCATTCTGCTCTCTGACACTGTCTACCAACCCAAGAGGACAGGTATCCTGTAGGCAAGCCTTCCCACTAAAGACTGAGGCAAAGAAGGTGTTAAGCACCTCTGCCTTCTCCTCATCTGCGGTTACTAAGTCCCCTCCCACATCTAATAAAGAACAAGGGTTGGTCCTACCCTTCCTTTTGCCATTAATATATTTGTAAAAACATTTTTTTATTATCCCTTACAAAATGTCCCAAGTTACGTTCATATTGACCTTTGGCCTCCCTAATTTCTTTCCTACATGCCCTAGCAACCCCCTTAAATACTTGCTGAGAGACCTGACCCTCCTTCCAAAGATGATACATCCTCTTTTTATTCCTATGTTCCATCAAAACCTCCTTGCCCATCCAGGCTGGACGTTTGCCTCATCAACTCTTCTTTCAGCACACAGGGACAGTCTGTTCCTGTTCCCACAAGATCTCTGTTTTGAAGCACACCCATGCTTCCCAAACTCCTTTGTTTTTAAGGGCTGCTTCCCAAGGAACTCTCGGAATAAGTCTCCTAATCAGGCCAAAGTCTGCCCTCCAGAAGTCCAATGTAAGAGTCTTATAGATGTTCCTCCTGATTTCACAAATGTTGGGAACTCTATAATTTCATGCTCACTGTGCCCCAAGCAGCCTCCAACCACCACATCTCCCCCCAGCCCATCTCTAATCCCAAACAACAGGTCCAGCATAGTCCCTCCCCTGCTGGGCTCACTCACCAGCTGTGACAAAAAGTTGTCCTCCACACACTCTAAAAACTTGGAGGCTGCTGCTGAATTTTACTTCTCCAGAGGCTTGTTCAGCCTTCAGCTCTTCAGTTCAGGAATTCAGTGCCCCAGAGCTCATTAACATTCAGCACACCTTAACAAGCTGAGCCTCTGGGAATAATCTGATTTACATTTCCAAATCTTTTCTGGTTAATTGGACAGATTTCAGAACTGCATTCAAAGTGAATATATTATATTTACAAAGACAGTGAGGAAATATTTTTTGGTTCTGTTTAGGTTTTCCTGTTAATTCATTGATATGTGCAATCTCCAGTTGATACTGAATCCAAGTACCTCCTCATGCATTTGGAATAGATATGAAAATCAAGACCCTTTATGTCTGACAATCAATCAGACTGTGTCCCTACCCCCATCCCACCATTTCCCCATCCAAGCCCTGGCACTCAGAGCAGCCTTGTGCAAATCTGAGCTCCCTCCAGCCCAGGCAGGACCTGCAGGTTTCAGCTCCTTGGCTCCAGTTCCCCCCTGCTTTCCTTGGAGAAGGAGCTGCCAGAGACCAGAGGGATGTTCATTTATTGTCAGCCAGCAAAGCCAAGGGAAGGCACAGCTCTGTAAAATGCAAAAGTCATTCATTTCCCTGGCTCTGCCCTGCCCCTGATCCCCACAGCCTGTCCTGTTTCCTTCATCCCTGCATTGCCAGGCACTTTCTGGGACAAGGGAGCTCTGCTCTGGCTATGGAGCAAGGTCCAAGTGCCACCATTGGAGTGGGAACCACAACTCATCAGGTTTGTGTCCTTGGAGGGACCAGGAACTGGTGGGACTCAGAGGCACAGAAAGTTTCTCTTCAAGGCCAGCAGACCATAGTTGAACAGGACACAATTTAGTAACAATCTCGCCCCTCCCTGAGCTCTGTGAAATGTCCCAGTAGCGTCTGATGAGTGCACCCTCCACAGGTGATTTCCATACTAAAATTAATTTTAGACAAATGTGGTAATAGATATAAACACAATTAAGTTCTTGTATCAGGATGCTCATCCTGGTGTGGGGGCACAACAGCTCAAACAATTCCTGATTTGCAAAGCTGCCAGTGGTGGATGGAGAAGGGAGGTCAGGCTGCTCTTGGTGTTCAGGAAATGCTGAAAGCAGCCTGACTCATTTCATCTCCTCATGCCCTGGCTGATCTCCCCTCTTTCCCCTCCCACCCATTGGCTTTTGTCTCCCACCAGCCCCCCTGTGAAGAGCCTGGCTCTGTGTTCTCCATCCCCTCCTCGCTGGCACTGCCAGGCTGGGATGAGGAGCCCCTCAGCCTTCCCTGCTCCAGGCTGGACAAGCCCAGCTCCCTCAGCCTCTGCTCACAGCCCAAGGGCTCCAGCCCCACCTTGGAGGCCCTTCCCAGGCCCTGCTCCAGCTGCCAGACATCTTTCCTGCCCTGGGCAACCCAACCCAGGCCACAGTGACCTGGATAATCCCCATCCTTGATGTCCTGGTCACACAGCCCTGGCCCCTTGTCCCCTGTCAGGCTCTGGGGTGGATCCTGTGGAACATCCTTTGGTGGAGGCTGTGGCTCCAGGTGGGCCGGGGGGATCCCGGGGGACAGGGACCCTGCTGGGCATGGACAGCATTGGACTTGTTGGGAGAAACGGTGAGGGGGAGCTGGGGCAGAGTGAGCAACCCAGTGACCTGACACAGCCCTGCTGGGATGTCACACAGCCCCTCTGGGATGTCACAGCCTCCTCTGTGATGTCACAGACCATTCTGTAATGTCACACAGCCCCTCTGGGATGTCACAGCCTCCTCTGTGATGACACACCAGAGTCTGTGATGTCATAGTCTGCCCTGTGATGTCAGACCTCTGCCCTGTGATATCACAGCTGGCTCTGTGATGTCACAGATGCAGTCTATGATGCCACAGCTGTTGGATGACCTCACATGATCCACTCTGTGATGTCACAGCCCACTCTGTGACCTCATGTTACCAGATGATAAATTGTCTCCACCAGCTGAGCTGACACCTGGAGCTTGTTCTCCACAACCCCAGGCCTGTGGAGACCACACAATGCCCACTGTGTGAGAAGGGGAACTGGAAGTTCAGCAGCCTCAGTGTCCTGCCAGCTCAGCCAGGCCCACAGGAACATTGGGCTCCACGAGCACCAGGGACCAGCAGAGAGACTCCCAGGACAGAAGAACACATGGGTTAAGGGGAGAGGAAATATGTTAATGATTTTCGGGAAATTATTATCACATGTGTAAAAAAGAATAAAAAATCACCAAATTTGCAGATGACAGCAAGCTGGGTGTGAGTGTGGATCTGCTGGAGGGTAGGAGGGCTCTGCACAGGGCCCTGGACAGGCTGGATCCAGGGCCCAAATCCAACAAGGTGAGGTTGAACAAGTCCAAGTGCCGGGTCCTGCACTTTGGCCACAACAACCCCTGCAGCTCTACAGGCTGGAGACAGAGGGGCTGGAGAGCAGCCAGGCAGAAAGGGACCTGCAGGGACAGATGGACAGCAGGCTGGACATGAGCCAGCCGTGTGCCCAGGTGGCCAAGAAGGCCAATGGCTCCTGGCCTGGCTCAGGAATGGTGTGGGCAGCAGGAGCAGGGCAGGGATTGTTCCCCTGTGCTCAGCACTGCTTGGGCAGCACCTCGAGTGCTGTTTGCAGTTCTGGGCCCCCAATTTAGGAAGGACATGGAGGGGCTGGAGCGTGTCCAGAGAAGGGCAACAAGGCTGGGGAGGGGTCTGGAACACAAGAGCTTTGAGGAGCAGCTGAGGGAGCTGGGCTTGTTTATCCTGGAGAAGAGGAAGCCCAGGGGAGACAAGGCCGTGTCAGGGCACAGGTTGGACTTGATGATCTCCATGGCCTGTTCCAGCCTTGCTGATTCTGGGATTCTCTGAAAGAACCCTTGGAGCAGCTGCAGGATGAGCCCTGGGCCTCCTCTTGAGGAGCTCCAGCAGCCCAGGTCCCTCAGCTTCTCCTGGCAGCCCCAGAGCCCATCCTGTCAGTCGTGCAGAGCCTGTGCAGCTCCTCCTCACTGCCCAGAACAGGGAGCCCCAGAGGCAGACACAGCAGCCCAGATGTGCCCCCCTGGCCTGGGCTGCCTCTGGCAAGGGAGCAGCAGAAGGCACTGCAGGAGCCTGCAGACAATTCCTGCAGCACTTGTAGGATGATCCTGCTGCCCAAGGGACGTTCCCATGGGGCCAAGTCAGGAACTGCAATGGGCAGTGGGGCCAGAGAGGAAAGGGCAACCAGGGATGGGCTGTTTGCAGGGGAGGGAACAGGGGTGGGCTATGGGAAGACATTTGTATCAGGAAGAGGAAAGAAAGCAAAGGTGAAGCAAAGGAAATGCTCAGGGCAGTTTGGGGGTGGCTGCCAGGCAGCCCTGGCTCTGAGCAAGAGCGTCTGCAGTGGCACAGGAAACTCCCAGCTGATGGGAACAAACTTTCTGGCTGACTGCAGAGGCCAGGACAAAGCTGAGTGGTTTCCCTGGTGTCCCCCAGCCCTTGCTGGCCCCAGGTGCTGATGGCATTTGTGCTCCCTCAGGTTCATGTCCCCACAGCAACAGCATGGGGGTGCTGCCCCTGCTGTGGGCAATGCAAACAGGGGCTGCTGAGCCAGTGCTGCCGTGTCTGTGCCTGCAAGGATGGGGCACGGGTGTGAGCTGGGGGAGAGGCCAGGGCTGCAGAGGGGGGATGTTGTTGGCAGCTGCATGAGGACGCTCTGGGACGCTGCCCTGGGCTGTGCAGCGCACTGGGCATGGATCAGCCCCTGCTCTGCTGCTCCTTCCCGTCTGCCCCAGGGCCCTTGCAGAGCCCCAGCCATGCTGTTTGCCCCCAGCCTGCCCACGGCCAGCCTGGGGCTGCTCACGGGGGTTTCTGTGCTGAGCATTGGCCTGGCCGTGTTCTGGAGAGAGCCTGGGCAAGGAGCCTGGAGCCCCCAGGGCCTGGGCTGAGGCGTCAGCACTGCCCCAGCAGTGCCCATGGCCTGTCCCTGCTGCAGCCCCGGCACTGCCACCCCCAGGGCTGTGCCCGGCCCCGAGAGCACTCAGGCCCTGCAGCAACACCAGGGCCACCAGGGCAGCGGGGCAGGGCCACGGCAGCAGCACTGGCAACACCAAGTGCTGCTGCTGCTGCTGCTGGGCACAGCTGCTGGGCCAGCCCTGATCTGCCCCCGCTCTGCACACAGACATTGCTGCTGCAGCTCCCGAGAAGGCAACAAAAGGGCATCTCTGCAGAAAACTCTGCTGGGAGATGCTTTAGTTCCTTTAAAGGCAGCAAGAGCTCATTGACACAGTCTGTGGCCACAGGGAAGATGGAGAGAAACAAAATGAGAAACGGCACAAACAATGACATTTCTTGTGGACAATATGAAAAAAAACTAAAACAAAGAAAAAGAACTGCCAAACTGAAACCAACAAGAAGTATTAAAGATGACTTTTATTACAAGTGATTTGCTGAAATTGGCAAGCAGATGAATGTTCCTGAAAGCCTCCAGTCATCAGTCTCCACACTGCAGCCTTGAGCTCCTGGTTCCTCAGGCTGTAGATGAGGGGGTTCAGGGCTGGAGGCGCCACTGAGTACAGAACTGACAGGGCCAGATCCAGGGATGGGGAGGACATGGAGGGGGACTTCAACTGAGCAAATATGCCAGTGCTGAAAAACAGGGAGAGCACGGCCAGGTGAGGGAGGCAGGTGGAAAAGGCTTTGTGCTGTCCCTGCTGAGAGGGGATCCTCAGCACAGCCCGGAAGATCTGCACATAGGAGAAAACAATGAACACAAAACAACTAAATACCAAAGAGGCACTAACTGTGATGAGTCCAACTTCCCTGAGAGTGTTGGAGTGTGAGCAGGAGAGCCTGAGGATCTGGGGCACCTCACAGAAGAACTGGCCCAGGGCATTGCCATGGCACAGGGGCCGGGAAAATGTATTGGCTGTGTGCATGAGAGCATGGAGAAAGGCACTGGCCCAGGCAGCTGCTGCCATGTGGGCACAAGCTCTGCTGCCCAGGAGGGTCCCGTAGTGCAGGGGTTTGCAGATGGACACGTAGGGGTCGTAGCACATGATGGTCAGCAGTGAATACCCTGCTGTGATAAAGAACAGAAAGAAAAAGAGCTGAGCAGCACATGCTGAGTAGGAGATGGTGCTGGTGTCCCGGAGGGAATTGTGCATGGCTTTGGGGACAGTGGTGCAGATGGAGCCCAGGTCGCTGAGGGCCAGGCTGAGCAGGAAGAAGAACATGGGCGTGTGCAGGTGGTGGCCGCAGGCTACGGCGCTGATGATGAGGCCGTTGGCCAGGAGGGCAGCCAGGGAGATGCCCAGCAAGAGGCAGAAGTGCAGGAGCTGCAGCTGCCGCGTGTCTGCCAATGCCAGCAGCAGGAAGTGCCTGATGGAGCTGCTGTTGGACATTTGCTGGGGCTGGCCATGGGGACCTGTTCATGGAGAAAGGACAGTGAAGAGTTAGAGGAGATCCCTGTAACCAAACTCAAAGCCATTTCCCATACACTCTCCCCAAAACACACACAGAGACATCCTTTTGTGTTCAAGAGTTCTGGGGTTTTTCTTATAAGCTTCCCCACACCTCTTCTGGTGTTTTTGGATATCAGAAGCCCTCAGCATTTCTGCTGCACTCAGGGAGAACAGAGCAAGTTCTGTGAGGCAGAGTGATGAGTGGAGACTGAGGAGAGATGGTCTGTCATTGTGACCTGTTCAGAGTTTCTCTGGGCTTTAACCTGTCTCAGGTGGAGGGTGATCACCTTCCCATGCTTCCCCTAAAATGTCACCAGGTACTGCTGAGAGCAGATGGATCCACCCCAGCCCAGCTGCACATTTGTAGCCAAGGACTCGCATTGCTCATTTCACCAACCCAGCAGCATTTTCAGAGTCAGAACACCTCTGCCTTTCCCCATCAATCTCATGACTCAGAGATGCTCTAGGACAGGTTTGCACCCTGGATTGGAGCTCCCAGCTTGGACTGAAATCTCAGGGAGACTCCCAAGTGTCCTTCTGATGGCATTGGATTGTGGGAGATGCAGCTCCTTCCCTGGCTGCCCTGACAGCATTGCCCAGAGCCGGGCCCTGGGGACAGCGTCACCCTGAGCCAGCTGTGCCCCCTCCAGAGCCCCCAGGGCCGGGCAGCTGCTCCCAGCCCTGTGCTCTGCAGAGGGAATTGGGCCCGGAGCTGCAGAGCATCCAAGTGTGTTTATTTTCTCTCCTTCCCGGATCTTGTCTCTGCTTTCTGGAGATTTTCCTCCTGCAACTGTTTCCCTGTGCCCGATCTCTCCACACCAGCACTCACAGACCCCAAATCTCTGTGCACTCCCTGTGCCCCTACAGCCTGTTTGCAGGGCATGGGCTGGGGGCAGGTTCTATTTGCAGCTTGGAGAAAGGACAGCTCAGACTGAATCTCATGGGTCCAGCAAAGGTGATGCCGGTCCTGGCCATGGGCAGAGGAGTGGCTGAAAGCACATTAGAGATCTCCTGTGAACCTATTGATCACTAAAAGTAACAGTTCAGGTGTCTCAGGCACTTGTCAAAATCCATAATCATCCTTTAATAGTTATCCCTCCTCCCTGCCATTCTCCAATAGTAGGAAACTGAATATAAAGTCTTAGGAAATTTCCTCATTTTTATCAAAATCCTTGTCTTGGAAATATTCTGTGACTGATCAGAACCCTTCAGTACATCAGAGCTTCATGAGCATTTCACCTCCCCTGCACCAGAAACACTCAGAGTGGTACTCACAGAGTCTGCAGGCATTGGGATGTTGCAGCTTTAGGAGATCACTGCAGGAGCTGCAGCTGCATTGTCCTGCAGCCAGAGGTTGCTGTGCCAAGGGCTGGCAGTGATTGTGCCCCAGGCACTTCTCAGCCCCTTCCCAGCCCTGAGTGCTTGAAGCTCTCTGTGCCTCTGTGCTGTGCCCGGGCTGGCTGCAGGCAGTGCCCCAGCCCTGCTGGGCTGTGCACAGGAGCTGCTCCTGGCCAGAGCTGTCTCTCTGCAGCTCTGCTGCCCTTGCCAGGAGCTGCCTCTGGGCCAGGAGCCCGGCCCAGCTCAGCAGCACAGACACAGCACCAGGACTTGAATGAGCCCCTGGGGCTTTGTGCTGAGGCCCTGAACATCAGTCCCTGAGAGGGAGCTGAAGAAACCTCTCCAGAACTCCGAGTCAGAATCCAACTCCAAAGTTTCTTTGACTTTTAATGGGTCCCACTGAGGGACAGGACTGAGCAAGTGTCCCCAGGCCCCAGGCAGAGCAGAGAACTGGAGGCAGTGATGGCAGGTGGGGACAAAGAGAAGCCAAGTCTTGGAGCCCTGGGGCACAGCAGGGTCTGTGCCACAGAGGGCTGGGAAGAGACACCTTGTCCTGAGGCCCTGGGGCCTCCTGGCACAGCCCCAGCCAGGCTGGGCACTGCCAGCCCCTTGTCCTGCCCTCAGCATCCCCCCCTAGCCCACATCCCAGTGGCCTCAAGGATCTGCTGGAAGGAGTCCCAGGGGAGCCTTGCTCAGGATTGGTCCTGGGGGCTACTGAATGCTCCCTGCAGGGACTGCAGGTTTTTCAAAGGACTTTGGGTTTTGCTTTTGCCTTGGAGTCTCTGAGAGGTTTGTGCAATCATGGCCACAATTATCTGCTTTAAGGAGTCCCTTGAGGGCTTTGTACTGACACTCAGTGGGGCTCATTAATACTTTGAGATACTCAAGATTTTTAAGGTACTTTGTGTGGAGGCTGGAGAACTGGCCAAGGAAAAGCCTGCTGTACTCGCCTGGAGGACCAACCCCTAAGCCATAACCTCTGGTTAGGGAGAGCAAAAAGATCACCCCCAAAATCCTTTGTTGCTTTATGTTGATCCCTTGCAACCCATTGGTCCTTCCCCTTTGCTCTGCCTGTGCCCTGATCCCATTCACTCTAGTGTTCTGTCCTGCCCTTCAAGACCCCAATATAAACCCCTGCTTTCCCTGCCTGAGTGGCTTTTTGTCCCTGGACCCTTTTGAGGATGAAGCTCAGGAAAGGTTCTCCTTGGAACCCCACATGAAGACCCCGTCTCTCCTCCTGCGTTGCCGGGATCACAGAAGAGCTGAAATCCCTCGGCATGAGCACAGACATTGCCTGTGCCCCGAGGTGTCTTCTTCAAGAAGTTTCTTTGGGAAGGTTGCAGCGCTCTGAGCACCACCTGCCACAACCTGTGGCGCCCAGTGTGCGGCCTCTGCAAAGAGATCCCTGAAGAAGTGTCTCCTGCAGCCTCCCACTGCAGGACAAAAGTCGCTGTTGGCGCAGCCGCTTTCCCCAGGAGAAGCCCTCACGTTTTAGTGGGGGCTGTCCGAAGGGCGACCGGGACCCTCCGAAGACTGAAGAGGCCAAAGAGCTCCCGGAGTAGCGGAGGCCACTTGAGGGGCTGAGCACCTGCCCAGCAGATTTTCATTGATCCGATGGGCAATGGCCCAAAGAGCAACTGTAAGTTATATATATATATATATATATATATATATATATATATATATGAGGGTCTTCTGTTTTTTCATTTTCCTTTTTCTGCTGGGTGTGAGAACAAAGTCTGAGGATGGGCAACAACCTTAGTCACTCTAAGCTGAGTCCTCCTCAAAGACACATCTATTCCAAGGTTGTGGGTGCCCTTGTTGATTGGAGAATTTGTTTTTCTAAGGGAAATTGGAAAGCTTTTGTTCATTTTCTTTCCAAATACTTTGTGAATGTTACAAGGGAATCGGTTTTATTGCTTGAGTTTTGGATGTGGTTGGGATCAAGTTATTTGGTTTACAAATGGAGGGCAATTTTAAAGTGGGGAAGTTTTATCCTCTTTTCCATTTATCCTTATTTTCATTCTATTTATGATTCAGTTAAACAATCGGGGGAAAATTCAGGTAAACTTTTTGGTCCCCAGTTCAAAACCACTTCCCCTTCTTCCTGTCCCCATGTACCCAAAACCCTTCCTCACCTGAGGGGCAATGGGCTGGCAGTCGTTGTCACTTGGCCCAGGGTTGCTATTGATCCCCTGACGCCTCCCGATCCCCTCTCTCCCTTTGCCTGGACAGCAAAGCGTCTGCTGCCCTGGACCTTCCCCTCATCCTCCCTCCTGTGCCCCTTTACCCACTTCCCCCTCCTGTTGATTCCCCACAAACAGTGCCAGCAACGTATCCAGCCCCACCATTTTGTTGCCTCCATTTCCAAGTTTTCCTGCCCTTACACCCCAAAGTGGCCACCTCCCCACCTCTCCTCCTCCCTTTTCTGTGCCCTCCTTTGCACTCGTCTCCCCCCTTCCCCCCATGTTGATGGGTGTAACCACACCAGGACCCCCCATTGGTCAGGAATCCCCTCCCCATCGTGGACCCCATTGCAGTTGTGTATAAACAGGGGAGAAGGACAACATCACCCAGCTCTTGGGACCCCATCCCCTGCAGGGACACCTCCTCAGCAGAATGTCCCCGGGTTGTCCAGAGCCGTTCCCCTGCCCCAGGTGGGGATGGCAAGCTGGGGGGTGCCCTGCTGCTGCACAGACCTGCAGGGACAGCCCCTGCCAGTGCCCGTCACCAGCGGAGCACACTGCCCCTGGAGCAGGCAGGTTGGAGCTGGGAGACATCCTGCCCCGTTTGGGATTTCAGGAGGCAGCACCCACTCGGGGTCACAGGCCCATGGACATGAGCACTGGGTGGAGGAAAGATCTAATGTTAAAAACATCATCCAGGCAATGCTCTTTTGACAAGTTCTGCCATGAGTTTTCCTTAAGAAGGTCTGAAACGTTCAATGTCACCAGCAAAAGCTCCTGCAATGGCTGCAGGCCAGCAGAGCAGGGCTGTCAGCTGTGAAACAAGTGCTGCCACAAGCAGCAGCTCCCCCAGGGCAGCAAATCAAGAGCTGGGAAGGAGCTGATCTGAAGGCCAAACCTCCTTAGCTCCTTCTGAAAGAGCAGGAACAGTTCCTCATTCCAGTGAGGTGGAATGCTGGGCACCACAGCTCCAGGTGAGGACTGGACACAAGTTTGCTCCCACTGAGTGCTGTGATGGGTTCTGCAGGAGCTCTGGGCTCCTGTGCTTGCCAGGCACAATGAGCAGAGAAGGAGCCAAGTGCACTGATGTGGGAAATGGGTTTGTAGAAAGTTTTCAGGGCCTAATAGAAGGCCCACACAGTATGAATCTGTTTATAAACCTTGAGACAAGAAATGCTAACTTAAAAATGCCATGGACTAGGACAGATATTGTTGAGAGAGGAATGGAGCTGGAAAAAAGTTTCAAAAGATGGCCTTGCAAATAAGACTTTGGAAAAATAGAGCTAGGAAAGATGCATTGTAGAGGGACCCACAAGGGGTAGTTTTAAATAATTGGCTTTAAGGCATCTACAACATGGCATGGCAAAAGACTGATAGACCAAGAAACACTTATAATGTACTGTAATTAGGAAATAGTCAGCTTCTGATTGAATTATAACATCTGTATTGTCTCACCCTTCTCATGAGACTGAAAATGGAATAAAAGTTTTTAAAACACCTCTCAGTGTCCCCATCTCTAGGTCAAGAAAAGAGTATTATCCAACACACTGACACACCTTTGCCTCGAGCACAACCCAGCCTGGACCAAACACACTGAAAGGTTTCCCCTTTGGGCCATGACTCGAAACGTCAGGTCTGCTGTTTGACAACTCAGGTTGGTTTGGTGTCAAGGAGTTTCCCTCAGAAATACTGGGTTTGTCTTCCTCTGTGCCTTCCCCTCAGCAGCCTTGGGGATGCTCCTGTGTGAAGCCATCTGTCTCACACAGTTTGAGACAACTTAAAACAGGATATTGTGCAATAAGTCATCTCCTCTAAAGTGTTCCCGCAATCCCTTTCCAGCAATAGGAAATTGTTACTAATAGATGAAAGTGGAAAAACCCCAGCAGAATCCCCCCATGACACGTGTTCCAAGAAGGCGCCGGGTTCTCTCTCGGGAAGAACAGGAGCTGTCACGGAGCAGTTCCAGCAGCTGATGGAAGCTCGGTGGCTCGTGCGGCGTCGACTTTCTCCCATGGCAGAGCTCCATGGAACGGTCAGGGCAGGGGAAGCAGCTGGGCTGGAGCCCCTCGCTGTCTTTTCTCCCCGGCGTGGCTCAGCTCACAGACTCTCGGGCTGGGAGCGGGGCCGCTCCGCTTCTGCCGGCACCATGTCCCTGGGCTTGGACAAACAGTTTTCTGCCAGGAGAGCCCTGCACACTGCTCCACAGATCTCCCAGAAAGGCCCAAACCAACTCCAAACACTCTGTCTGCAGCAGCTTTTCACAAAGGGCTGCAGAAATCCAGGACAGCTGCAAGTGAGTGTCGCAAGGCTCTTGTCTTGTTCCTGACAGCAGAATTCTTGATGATCTGATGCAATTTTATTCAAATGTAACAAGAGAGCTGAGATATTTTGTTAAAATATATCATGAGGAGTAACAAGCCTTGGGAGCATGAGGTACAGGACTGACATGCAAAAGCATGCACATATCCTCCAAAGTAGCCAGTTTAATTGTCCATTTTATTACTCTTGTATTTACTCCACACTAATAAGGAAAACCAAGCTTTTCTTGGAGGCAAAACAGGCATGGGATTCACTACGGTCCCTCGCAGGCTCACCAGGGCTGGCAGTGACAAAGCAGGCAGTCTGCATCATTGTGAACCACTACAGAGCCACATCCCAATCTGGTTTAAGTAGCGTGGTATTATTAAGAGCTCCTTTTCTGCATGAGATAGAAAAAGGAGATCCCAAATGATCTTCATGCAAGCATGTAGTCAAGAACTGGTCCTGCTATGCTAATGAAGCGTTTGCTTTGGCAATTACACTCTTCCCATTCATCTTTGGATGCAGACACTTCAGGTTCTCCCCTACACCCCTGCAAGGCTGGCAGTCGCTGGTTCCCATTTCCTGTTCTTCCCTAGAGATGGTGCAGTGGCTGCTTTGAAACAAAAAGCCCTGAGATCTGGACAGCTCGAAGGAGCATGAAATGCTAATTAAGTGCTCATATTGGTAATACCCAGGTCTGCACTGCCCAGTGCTCTGAAGCAGCAGCAGCAGCAGGACCATGCATCATTCCTGCTGGTGGATGTTCATGTTTCTGGTGTGCAAGAGCAATGGCTTTGAGGAGGGACAAAAATGCCCCTCTTCAAACAGTGGGTGTGCAAGGAGAGGTGAAGTTCCACAGCCTTTTCTAGGATATTTCAGAACGATCTAAGAGAATATTGTGTCATGGAGTAGGTCCCTAATTTTGTCTCCAGAGAAATCCCCAAAGGGCACATTCACTCTGCTGCTGATGGCAACCCCATAAGCTCATGGACCCGTTTTCCCTGCAACATTCCACCCTGCCTGGGCTTTACTAGGCCAGGACTAGACCCAGAGCAAAGCAAACACATGCAGCCAGGTGACATTGTGTGACATCAGAAGCTGGCAACCATGAGGACTTTGCTGTCAAAAGGTTACAGTTTGCACTGGGCCCAGAAGTGTTTTTCCCTAAGGCAAAGCACATTGAAATGTGAAGTTTAAAAGCTTCAAATGATTATGAAAGGAAACTGCAGAATCATTTCTGGGAGGGCAGCATTGTCAATGACCATGCAGCCCACCAAGAGCTGGAGCTGAATCCAGAATTGCTTCCTCCAGCTGTGCAGGAATTCATTACACTGGCAAGCATTGGTCCATGGGAACAAATGATCCCCAGGCTCTGGGCTGAATGGCACCCAGGCTGCAGTACAGATTGGAGGAACCCTTGGCACTTGTTATTGGCCTCCCAGGGCACTCATCCTTCTGCAAACAAGGTGCAAACAACACAGCTGGACTGCTGTCCTGGGTAAATATACACACAGGTGACTCTGCCAAAGCCATGCATCATTTCCCAGGGAAAGACATGACCTCTTCTTACCTATGGAATTGTGATTGAAGACACCTGTGAGCCAGATCTGTGGGAGATTGCAAAGTAGCAAAGCTTTGGGATTTGGGCACACTTCTCTTGGTTTCTTTGCTCAGGCCTTTGGTGAGCGCAGAACACACCTAGGTAGAAAACCTTTGACTAGACAGGATCTTTTGGATCCATTGTCCCCCAAACAGGTCAACAGGTGACCCTGTTGTAATGCCAAGTAACAAAGAGCAGCACAAATGACACAAAGAAAACATGGCCAAAGAGGAAGAGGAGAGGCCCAATGAGGAAAGGATGTGGTGAGACACTGGCACATTGAGTGAGCTGCACTCCCATAATCTCTAGGCTAGCAGATCCTGGTCTCACATACGCCTTTTGGTTTATTTAAATTTAATTTATTTATTTATTTACTCTTTTTTCATCATCAAAAGAAAATATATACAATTAAAAATATGTCATCAAATTTTAAAGACAGAATCAAAACACATTAATTCAAAACTACATCTAAAGATCAGAACATATGTACAGCTTTAACTACGAAGCCTAAGGCATCAATCCTATTCTTCAAACACTCTTCATACAGGTGGCAGCTTCTTCCTCAGCTTGGAGGAAAGAGAGCTCTTCTGGACGGGAGGAGAGGACTTTGTGGGTGAGGGAACATCGGAAGTGTCCCGAGAAAACTTCTCGGTAAGACTGTAACCAGCCAGATCTGCAAAATGGAGACACAAAGTTTAACAGAGGCCACCATGCAAACCTAAAGCAGCTGAAGCTCCATATTTCATGGGACACATTTCCTGGAAATGTCTAAACAGCTGCACAGGGAAACATGCTCCTGCTGGCAGACACTTGAGGCAGGCCAGGGCAAAACCCTGAGCCACTTGCCCAGAGCTAGCACAGGCACAGCCTGGCCTCTGGGCTGCCCTGGGACAGCAGGGAGCCCAGAGCCCTGTGCTCTCCAGGAATGGCTCAGCTGCACATGCACCCTCCTGCTCCTCTGCCTGCCCCACAGCTCAGCAGCCCTAAAGCTCCAGGGGCACTGGCAGCAGCACAGCTCCTTGCAGGGGCACATGCAGGGCACAGCTGTTCCCTGGCAATGTGCACAGCCTCTCTGCACTGCCACAAGACCCTTCCTCCCAACAGAGACTGGCCCAGCTCCCCCCTCACCTCTGCATGAGGCTGAGCCATGGTTCCCTTCACCTTGTCCTCCATCTGGAGCTGCTCCAGGCCCCCCATGCCATGACCAGGAAGGGCAATGGAGAGAGCGGGGGCAGATGCAAACCCTTCCTTTGGATTTGGTCATTTTTGGCACAGCTAAAAAGGCAAATCCAGAGGTGTCCAACTCAGCGCTTCCTCAGCTTTCTGGAGAACATCTCGCCCTCACCAGCCCAGCATTTTGGAGAGGTTTTCCCGCACGTGTGCAGGCTTGCTGGCAGCACATTTCTTCAGCTGGGTGCCCATCACCTTGTAGAGGGCAGAGGCGAGCTTGGTGGCCACGGTGCGGACATTGGCGCTCCGCACGGGCAGCGCCTTGTTCTCCAGGAAGGACCAGAGCACGGGCAGGGCGTCGCGCTGGATGACTGCAGGGCTCCTGGCATGGACCCACTGCACAAGCACTGCCGGGACAGAGACACAGCTCCTTAGCCACAACCTCAGTGCAAACAAGCATCTACCTCTGCTTTTGCTTCTGGCAAGCCTCTCTGGCCAAGGTCAGCAAAACGGCACACAGAGCCCCTTGATCCAGAAACGGGCAAAGCAGCTGATCATCCTGGAAACAGAACCACCAACCCCTCAGGACTAATTGCTCCAACCAGAGCCTTGTCCCTGTGGCAGACTTTGCACCTTTACTAAATTATTTCACAATCTCTTTCTGCATGAACAATGAATGAAATGTCCAACTGCCATCTATTTCCATTAAGAAGTTGTCTAAACCCCACCCTGAAGATTTGGAACTGCACCACAGAAAGGAAATTGAGAGATTTCTAATAAAAGGGATGATTCCATTTTTGTACCTTTGATGTCAAGTGCCAAATGCCTAATCTGGCTCTTCCCTTGGCTCAGTGGCACACAGCAAAGGGCAGGATTAGAACACACCTCAAAACTCCAGCCCACCAGAGATGGCTGCTGCCTGACAGCTGGATGAGAAACATCAGGGACCAGCTGGTGTCTTTGGCAGAATGCTTTTGGGGCTTCCTACAAAGAGCTGTTTCAAACCTCAGGGTGTCTTAGAGAATTACCCAGACCCCATTGCTGTGGCATTTGGGCATCTCCACATTTTAATGCCACTTCCCCTCCCAACGTTAATGGCATTTTTTCTTATAATGTCCACTGGAATAGGGGCACAGAGAGAGAAAAATGCTACACAGGGGACTGAAATGTAACCAAAACACAAGTGTTTTCTCATATTGTCTCTGAAATCTCTCTGCCCATTTTCTGAACTGAACTGTATCAAACACAGACAAAAAGTTACTACCAACAGGCTTCTTGCATGGCAGATTTGGCTGAGAGATCAAAACCTGAAATGCTCTGGAGACCATTCTTATTTTCTGATCAGACAAAATGTTATCTAGCAGCCATTTAATATTCTGTGGTGGAAGAGACTTCATTTTCTCGATGCTGTTAATCCACCAGCAGTCATCAACATTGAAAGAGCTCCTGCAAGTACCCAAAACCAATTCTGCTAAGCAGGAAAGGGTTATGGTACCCATTTTAAAGTGGGAATTCATTTGAGTTTAAATGCAATTAAAGACATTGGTGACTACTGAACATGAGGAACAGCTGTCTGTTCCTACTAAATCTCAGAGAGAACATCTGCTCTTTCTAAAGTACTCCTAATTTATGGTTAATTCCTTTATTTGAAAAAGAGATCAAAAGAACTGCTAAACTAAATTCCCTATTGCTGGAGATCTACTTTATTCAAATGCTCTTTAAAGGGCCTTTGACATTCTCAATTGCTGAACATGCCCTTTTGAGATTCCTAATGAAGACACAAAGTGTATTAAACCTTGCATTCAAAGATGCTGGCATCATTAGCAGTGGATTTAGCCCCAGGTAAAGCAAGGCTATCAATTGTCTTCTCTTCTATATATTGAGATTATCCTTTTTCCATTCCTTAGCTATTGCTGACATAGCAAACTCCTCTGAGGAATCAATTATCAGCTGCATTTGTGGCATTTTGGACAGCGCTGGCACAGGCAGACACTGTTTGCACACCCTGAAAGGCTCAGTCCAAGGCCACTTGGACAGCACAGGCAGGGAGCCTCAGCCCTCTGCTTCTGTCCCTGTGCCCCAGAGGCTGCCTTGCACTAAACCTGTGCCTCTGATGCCTCTGTTGAGTTTTGACCTAAGCTGTGACCCCCAGGCTCTGCACGGTTCAGCCTCAAAACTTTCCAAGAGAAAAACAAGAATTCCGTGAGGACAAAACAAACTGATGCCCTGAAAGAGCATTTGCCACCATTTCCCCTCAAAGATCACAGATGCCCCTGAGCTTCCCAGAGAGGAGCCAGCTGGGGTATTTGTAGCCCCTCCCTTTGCTGGAGGTGGTTCTGAGATGCCCCAGTGAGAGCTCAGCCCCGAGGCCGAGCGCTGCCCCCATCTCAGATGCTGCCCAGCTCTGCAGCAGCCAGGGCAAACCTGCCAAATCCACCTGCCTGGGCTATTGGGCAGCAGGGACAAGCTCAGCACCTCCTGATGTGGAGGAGCTGCTCTGCTGTCTGTTCACAGGCATTCCCTGTCAATACTCCCTGGGCAGAGCTCTTGCCTTAGAAGGGGAGGCCATACCTGTGATACGCTCGGTGACATCCAGCAGAGCTTGGCCACTCAGGTGATTCCATTGGTAGCTGAACTCTTTCAGCAGTGACACTTGATCTACAAGGCAAACACATGGTTCTGCTCACTTTTCTCAGGTCATAGGAGAAAGGACAGTGGGGAGGGAAAGGGCAGGGACAATCCCATTTTATAAAATCAAGTACATTTCTGCTGGGTTTTGAAACCTTTTCTTCATTCCTTCCAGCCTCCTTGGCAGGGTTTTAAATTCCAAAAGAAAAGCTCTCCTTTCACATTTGTAAATGCAAACTTCTCTGCTGTAGCAGGAGCTGTGTTAAAACATCTCACATCAGGGACCTCAAGAGTTCAGTCACATGGAAGCAGTGAAAAGGTTTTGCATCCCAGAGCAAAAAGGAAGAAGCCCATACTTGGGTCGCAGAAAGGCACTGAGTCAGGCAGTTCCTGAGTTCACAGAGCAACTGGGGAGGAGAAAGTGGAAACTCCCCTTGAAGACCTGCCTCTTCAACACTCCTTTTTCCAGGCATATTTCCCCAGTGCAGCATTCTCAGAGCTGACATAAATCTGTGTGGCAGAGGAATTTAGAGCAGCCCTTGCCTATGTAGTTAATTGCTGTGGCCATCTTGCCCCATGCAAAACAACATGTGGAACAAGGCATCATTGACAGCTGGGTTTATACCCATTTGTTCTAAAGAAATGAACTTGGTGAATCATCAGTTCCCCTTTGAAAATAGAAGACAAAGAAGAAAAGTGGAAAATAGGCAGCTGATGCCTCTAATGTAGAGCCTTGCAGGTGGCTGCTCTGCAGAAGCTCTGATGGGTCAGTGTCCCTTCATGCCAACAGCAAAGCTGTTCATTTGGGAAGTCAGACGGGGCCTAAGCAAACTCCAAACCCCCTTTGCCTCTGAACTGCAGCAAAGCTGTAGCCCAGGACTTGCTCTTCAGACAAGCAGCACAGAGCCAAGGGCTCCTGGGACTGTTGGGAAATGCTGATCACATTCCAGCCTGTTGGGGATGGTGCATAAGGACTGCAGCTGCACAGCTTCTGGTGGGTGTCAGCTGCAGTGTTCCACAGACAAGAGCAGCTGTCAAGGCACTCAGCGCTCTCTTGTGCAGGAGAGACAAAGTTGAGGAGAGTCCCTGCCAGGGCTCAGCCTTACCCAAATGAGCAATGGATTCTTCCAGTGCTTTCACAGCTGCCCCACGAACCCTGGCATCCTTTGAATTCAGGTTCTTTGTTATTCCTTCCACCAAACCAATGATCACCGGGTTCAGGGCATCTTTCAGGGCTCCTGTGATTTCAGCCAGCACGTCCAGCGCCCTCTGCTTCACTTTCTTGTGGCTGTCAGATATTCTCAGGACAAAATAATCAAAAATCTGTGAAGAGAACAAGCAACGTGAAAGCTGGATTCAAATGTCCTTGTTTGAAGAGTGGCTGTAGCAGTCAGCAATGTCAAAGATGAAAGTGATCCTTTCTCTCAGGCCAGCACTCGCTTGCACAATTGCACTGTTTTCCTGTGGGCCACTCACTGGAATGGTGGCACAACCTCATGCTGGTTGAAAGATTTTCTTCTGTTTTTAGGAGGTTTGGCTGGGGACAGAATAGTTCCTATGGCATTTCTCTCCATCTCTAAATCATTAAATCAATTCCATTGATTAATGCTAAAGAGTACCTTTGCTTTGAATGGAAGCAGATGTTTACAATGCCCGGCTTTCTATACAGTTGCCTCAAGTACTGAGGGCAGTTATGATTTTGCCAAAACTATGGCTGGAGGAGGTCTGAGTTTTCTTTTGTTTGTCTCAGAGCCTGTGTCTGGAGAAGAGCAGGGCTCTGATCAACTCTTCCAGCATCCAGACTCTTTCTCTAAGTAACAGGTGGACTTCTGAAATGTCATGTGCTGTACAGCTCTCATTAGAGCAGGCTCAGTCCCTTGACAGCCTCATTGTCAGGCACCTTTTCCTGGAAAAAGGGAAAAAGCAGCTACTGGGAGGAGAAGGCAGAGATGAGTCCTTTGCTGTTTTCCTCCTTTTCCAAAGAGTAAAAAAGACCCCCAAGAAGGGTGAGCACTGTCTTTACCAAGAGGACTAAGAACAAGGATGGAAATGAGAAGCCAGAGCTGGTCCTGTGTAGGACAAGATGGAGTATATAGAAGTATTCTTTAAAAAAAAAACAACTGGGTTTAAACCAACCAAGCCTGATACCTCTCTTCCCTATGCAAATCCATTTTTGGTCTAGAGAACAATTGCCTTGTTTTCAGGGGCTGGATTCCCTTCACTTCACCCAACTGAGAGCAGGAGAGAGCAGCAGTTACAATAGCAGAAAATTCTGCCATCATCTGATGAACAGCATCAATAGGCACCTGCCAGACAAATACAGCTGGACTGAAATAACTTGTCCTGAAGCCTGGATCTGAATTACATTTGTCTGGGTAAGAGGGACCAGCATGTCCCAAACAGCCAGGACAGAGTGCCAAGACACACTGAATTAACTTTGCTGCTACAGGCTTAGGAAAGGAGCTAAAGGAAAGGAGCAGTGAAGATACCCTACATACTTGGACAATGTTAGTGGAGATGAGCTGGGGGTTTGTTCTGCACAGGTCTTGGAGGAGTTCCACTCCTTCCATCCTTGTCTGAAACCCCTTGGCTTCCAGGAGATGGTAAAGCTTCTGGAGCAGCTCCGTTTCTTCCACAGCTGGAGGTGACGTGACCTGGGCTTTTGCACGGTGTAGGAGGTGCCCATAAGAGGGAGATTTCACCCTGGAAAATAAAACCAAATGAGGACCTGGTGGTGATCATTATCATAGCATGGCATCCCTGTCGAGGAAATAATTAGCATTGCCTCCATGATTCCAGAAGGCTGAGGCTGATCAATCACTTTATTATACTGTACTATACTATACTATACTATACTATACTATACTATACTATACTATACTATACTATACTATACTATACTATACTATACTGAAACTCATCACCCTTACAGACAGTCAGATGCAGACAAACCAGGTTGGTCAATTGAATCCAAAACACCATCACCAGTGGCCAATTAAGAAATTACCCTTTGGTAAACAAATCTCCATAACACATTCCACATGTTCACAACAAGAGGTGCAGCAAGTGCAGATAAGAATTGTTTCTCATTCTTTTCTCTGATCTTCTCACAGCCTTCCCCAGGACAATGCCTGGGAAAGTTGTGCCTGCTGCTCTCTATGGAGAGAGCTGCAGCCACAGACAATACCTTCAGTTAATTGTAAGCAAAACATCTTGAGCAGCTTTCCCAATTATGTGATTTCAAGCTGGAAAATCATCAGGCTCTGAAGAACAACATGGACCTCATGACAATCATTATGGCAGACAATCTGCAAGTGACATTCTCAGCACTGCTCACTCAGGAAAACCAAGGATGAGATGCATCTGATCTATCTTCAGATGGCTGCCAGGGCACACAGGTCACATTGCTTTGTGGAGAAAGAGAGACACTACTTCCAGGTTTAAATGCCTCCTCATATGGGACGTGTGTGTCTTACAATAAGGAAACTCATCACTCTGGAGAAGTGTCTCTACAACCAGGCATGACAATCTGGAAAAGTAGCTCAGATGCATCTGAACAGATAAACAGGGCCATATTTGAAGGATTCAGAAAATCAGTAACAGAGATAAAAACAGAAGCCTGACATGCCAGAACTACACTCACAATTCATTTGCTTCCCTAGAGACTAGATGCACAGCTTAACAACCCCACTGGGAACAATTCTCCTGATCAACCTGTCTCTTCCATGAGCACAGGAAGATGCTAGCTGTGCTACTGAGGCATGTGGTCACTTTCCTGCCTCTGCTGAGCAGGACAGAGCTAAAGAAATCCCCTCTGCTATCAGAGGAGAACAGGTACAAGTAGCTCTGCCAGTGGCATGAAGAGACAGCAAGGAGCAAATTCCTGTCTTAAATGCTGATTGCAGCACAGGGGGAAATAAACCAAACATGCTGTCCATCAAGCACGTTACATGAAGGACAGGAATATCAAGACAAAAAGTCCACATTCAGACACCTGTTGACTGAAGTTGTTCAGAAATTGCCTTGCTCCTTACTGCTCAAACTTGGTACTGTTTGAGGGTAAGAAAACCATGATTCAGCCAGGCCAAACCTCATGGATGAGAACTGCATCTTTGTGGAATGGCATCTTGCTTCTAGATTGAGATTTCTCATCAAAACACCCATCTGAAAAAGACTCCACTCAGACGGAAAAAAAGCCCTGGTTGAATTTACTTGTCCCAAGTCAGGCAGCAGAAACTTGGCCCTCTCCCAGCCTCCACAACACTGCCCTTGCCACTGCACTGCATCGTCTGAGCTGCAACCAATGGGTGTCTTTTTGTCTCTCCATTTTTGTGGAAACCCCTCCAGAGAAGTTGTGTTCAGCACAATGCAGAAGTCGACGTTTTTTATCCTAGAGCATTTGTAGGGAAAGGAAACAATCTGTGGCACTGGTCATGTCTTCCAGGAAGATTTTCCTGAGGAAGAGACATGTAAAGCTTGTCATGTGCTTTGTCTCATCTGACAAAAGTGCTCAGTACCGTTTGCTAGAAGACAATGTGGCCTGGGGCTTCTTTGAGCCACCGTTCCTCTCCTTCACCGGCTCCTTGACAGATGGGCCTTCAGCCTTCTGGTTTGCCATGCCCTACAAAGACATAGAGAAACCCCATCCATCTTTAGAATATAAAACAGGAAATTCCCTGTTGAAAACACAAGTTAGAACCAGGATCACTGCTACCAAGGCTTAGGGAAACATTTCCGAACTTACAGATGGAAACAGAGCAGAGATTGAGTGATGCCAACTCTTTGTTTTCAACAGCCCAAGGCAGGTTATGGGTGCTACCAGACTGAGCAGCAGTCTAAAATCCCAAATTCCTTTGTCTTGAGCATAAATGGGAATAATGCAAAGTGGCAGGCAATGAGTGTTTGTGAAGGAAGCAGCAGAACAAACTGGACTCTTTGGGGGTTGGCCCATTGTGTTGGAAGTTGATTTGGTTCAACACTCACTCTCCCTGTGCCTGCTCAAAGGCAGGCTCCCTTCTGTAATGTCGATAAAAAAAATAAAATCCCCCCCATCAAACAAACAAAGGATTTTCCACTGGATGCTGCTGAATTCACCAAGCTTCTTCCAGCTCCACAGGGCTTGACAGCAGGGCAGCATTCCCAAAAGACAGACAGTCATTGTAGTAACTAGGATTGACTTGGACATCTTTTGTAAATTTGGAAATTTACTTGGCGCTACTACTTCCAGTGTCCTTTGCAAAGACTCTGTTATCTTCAGAAGCACAATTCTCACTTAATTGCTTTACAGGGGGCAGAGAAGGGAGAGCATGGTGGGGGTTACTCTTAAATGTAAACCCATTTTCTCCTCTTTCCCTTCCCTCTTTGTGACCAATATTGAAAATATTCAAAACCCCACTTTGTCCCTAATAATATCAGTTCCTTTGTGGCCTGCTGATGAACAGGCTGAGCATCAACAGCTCATTCCCAGGAGCAAAATGATTCAGCAGAAGAGGAATGAGCTAAAGACAGATTGGGTATGTTTGATCTCATATTAGCAGTGGCAATACTTGCACAAAGGAGACATTTCTCCTGCCAAGCACTTACTTCCTTCTTAATTCTTGTCAGAATATCTTCCAGGTCACGGGGGGAAAGAGATTGTTCCAGAAGCATTTTAAATTGTTGATGAGTGAGCAACATCTTCACCATCTCCTGTCCATAATGCCTAAGGAAGGAAGGCAGGAAGGAAATGAAAGAAAAGTGAACAAACACAGGAAGAGTGTTAACAGAAGAGGCTGATACCTTAAACTCATCATGTGCAATCCCTGCATGAGAAGGCATTACCTACTCATCAAAGAGGGAGATTTACCTCACTTGACGCTGCACAGTGCTGTCAGCTGAACACAAGAGGCAGGAGGAGAATGTGGGGCAACAGAAAAATACCATTTCACTCTGAAACTGGGGGTGTGCTTCTGTGGCATCAAAGGATCCCAGGGAACAAGCAAAACACATCTGCTTTGTTGTCAGAGCCTCTTAGCAGTGTCTTGCTGCCATTGCACAATAATTTGCCTTTCTTTAACTGGCAGGGAAGCCAGGACAAAACACCTCATGCATCCTCTTGATTATTCTATACTATGTGTATGCACAGGGGCAGCTAGTTGCTCTGGTGTTCTTGGCAGCTATTCATGGGAATTTCATCACCAAAGGAAGGAGATTTTGGTCGTTTGGGTTGATTTTGCCACTAGGAAACCACAGTTTTCTTCAAGAAGAAATGTGGAGCTCACTGAGCCACAGATAACAGCATTCTAGAAATCTGCAGAACAAGTTTAGAAAGACTGAATATGTTGGCTAAAGACCCCTGAAATATTTCTAGGAAAGTCTGAAGTTAATGAGAAATGGATTTTTGGGATCCTTCAGTGATGAACATTAGCCAACTCTTTGGCTTTGTGTTGTGCACCTAAGGCCAAACAAGACTGTTGGACTGGCTGATCTGAGCTCTTTTGATCTCAGTAAAGAATCCTTCAAGCCACAGGAAAAAGTTGGCAATGCTCCTTTTTGCTGGCCAACCTCAGGTTTCCCAATACAGCCATTTGCCCAGGCAGCCCAGAGCAGTGGTCACAGCACCAAGGCTGACAGAGCTCAGGAAGTGTTTGGACAATGCTCTCAAGCACATGGAGTGACTCTTGGGGTCACTGCACATGGCCAGGGGATGGACTCCATGACCCTGATGGGTCCCTTCCAACTCAGCATATTCCATGATTCTGTGACCCTTATTCACACCATGAGGTAACTTCATATTCCCTTTAGTTTCCACTCTTGTGTGGTTTCACCTTTATAGCCAGACACAAAAGGGTTTTCCTGTTTTAGGAGGTGAAATGAAGATCATTACCTTGTGTCCTTGTGACAGTCCTGAGCAAGCTTCCCTGCCACGTGTGCCAGCCTCTCAGCCCAGGCTGTGCCTGCGAGCTTGGTGACTCCAATTGTCTGCATCAGGGACAGGAGGAGTTGGGCCGCACACTGCCGCACCGGGGCGGGGCGGCTGCTGGGGAGGAGAGAGCAAACCCTGGGCCACAGGGACCAGGAGCAGCAGCAGCACAGGCCTTGGCCAGAGCCTGCTCCCTGCCCGTGCTGGGGGAAGGAGCCTGGGCTCTCCCTGCACCTTCAGACACCTGCAGAAGGTTCTGTCCTCAGGTAAACACAAAGTTAGCATTGCACACAAGGCCTGCCTGCACGGAAGAGGGAGGAATTCAGTCTCCCTGCACTGTCTGATCCTCAATTTCTTTCACAGTATTTACTTGGAGAAAGATTCAAGAAATAGATGACATATGAATAATTTAGAGATTAAGGACAATTCATGCTGACCCATCAGAGGGCACCCAGTACACAGAGCTGCAGCAGGATTGAGGCTCTTTCCACCCATTTATCCCCAAATCTGCAGACCTTTGGAAAACAACAAATGCAGGGAAAACACATTGTGGGCCATGAAGTTGCAGAATATCCAGCAATGCAGCCTGTTTTTTCTGTGGGGCTTGGCAACGGATCCATCTGAATTTTTTACCCTATTCCAAAGCTGAGGAAAGGGTGGCAGGCAGTTTAGCCAGGTTGTCCTGTTCTAGAGAGTGTCTCTTGGGAACTATCAGGCCCAGCACCAACATTTAAGGCAGCATTTGCTTCAACTGTCCCATGGCAGTCAGCCTGTGAAAGTGCCTGTAAAGTGATTCATCATCTCAAGGCTAACATGAAACATCAGTTTGAATAGAAAGTAGAGCTCTAAGGCCAGGACAGTCATACAAGGCTCCTTTGGCAGGAGCTGCACCTGCTGTGCAGGCTGGGCCACACCCAGCAGATTGTCCCCCATGTGCTCCACGCCCCAGCAAGGACCCTCCTCATTTCTCAAGTTAATGGCATCATGAGGAGCCATGGTTTTCCCAGGGCCTCTGTGGTTAGTGCTGTGAAATACCAAACACTGCTCACAGCTGCAATTGCAATTGTCCCTCTTCCCACTAAAGCACAAGGCTCTATCCTTGGCCTTTGCAGGCACTTTCACTTCCCCACTGATCACCACATCTAGGAAAATCTGACAGGCTGGGAGAACTCCAGGAAGCAGCAGGAAGCTGAGTCAGAGGAGCTTTACTTTGGGTATCAGGAAAAAGGGTTTTTCACCCAGAGGGTGGTTGGGCACTGGAACAGGCTCCCCAGGGCAGTGGTCACAGCACCAAGCCTGACAGGGGTGAAGAAGCATTTGGACAACAATCCCAGGCACTTGGTGTGACCCTTGGGCTGTTCTGGGCGAGGCCAGGAGCTGGACTCAATGGTCCTGATGGGCCCCTTCCAACTCCCCATATTCTACAGTTCTGTGATTCTGAGAACTAATAGGCTGCAGGAGGGCAGAAATAGGTGACAAGAGGAAAGAAGTGAGGGTGGTTGGAGAATCAAGTCACTAAGTTCACAGAAGATGCAGGATGCAGGACCCTTCCCTCCCACCATTCCCATTCTCTGTCTCATCCCTTCTCCCTCCCACGCACACGAAGGTGAAGAACATCACTAAAAGAAGGAGAACCTACTTGACTCCCATGTCCATGAGAGCAGTCATTGCTCGTGCAGGAGTCACATTCTCCACCATGATCCCCAGGGTCTGACTGGCTGCTTTCCGAACAAATTCTGGGGAGTTGGACACCATCTGGAGAAGGACCCGAGCAACCTCATCCACCTCAGAGTCCATGTCCTTCTTCAAGGTCACAAAGAGCTCTCCCAGAGTGACAATGGCAGAGTAGGACACCTTGGAACGGAGGTTGGTCACCTGGGGAAATCATGAGGGGAAACAGAAGAATCACCTTGGAAAGAAAACCAGTTGCCTTCAACAGAAGTCCCAGGAAATGACAACACATCCCACTGTGTCCAGAGGAACATACAAGTACAGGGAGAGCAGGAGAGCACAAGCACAGAAAGGCACTTACTCTGGCACCAATTTCTGGCCTCAGACCTGCTCACTGCAGGCCTAAAATAAAAATTTCATTAAGTGTTCTACTTAACCCTTCTAAAATGTCCACAGCTTTGATTTTAGGCCCTTTTACTAGAAAATCAAAGCAAGAGCTGCTTTCATATCAGAAAGGCACAAGTGATAAAGATAAAAGAGTCAGGTGCTCCTGTTCAAAAAAGCAAAAAAGCAACACCAGCAGTTGAAGCACTCAGCCAGGAAACAGAAAACACAGGCTCAGCTCTACAGACTCATTCGCAGTGTTGAATTACAACTTGGGCAGAGATTGGGACTCTGGCAAATAACAGCATTAGTGTCTCAGTTTCTGCATTTGCACATTGCATTATAAAGGCACCACACTCAAAGATGAGTGTCAGATACCCGACCTGCCAGTAAATACAGCTGCATGTGCCCACAGATCCTGCAGATAGCTGAGAGACATTGGAAATCTCAGGTCTAAAACCAGAAATGAAGGCAGACCCTGAGCACACATGGAGATTAACAAGCTCATCCCTACTCTACTCACTGTGTATGAAGTAGGGGGGACAATTCAGAGCAATGTTCTCACCTCGCTGGTAAGTGCCAAGCAAACCTCACGAAGTCTACAAAGCAGGACCTCTGAATGGGACCCAGCCAGGTGTTGGATGCTGAAGAGTCCCTTTTCCTTCAGCTCCCTGAAAGGCAGAAGATTGATTTTTCTCTCCACCAAGGCAGCAGCCTCTGAAATGACCAGGCTGGCAGCTCAGTTGAACAATGGGAGGAGCTTTTCAAGGAGTATTTAATGAAATCGTGGAATGCGTTGCCCCAGGATGCTGTGGCTGTCAAAAGCATTCACAAACCCAAGAGGCAAAGAGAGGGGTTTCAGAGTGGCCATTTAAGAAGACAGCCTTTCTGAAATCTCTGGCCCATGAGGCCCCTCTGTCTCTGCTTCCTAGAAGCTGTGAGACCGGGCCATGCTGCTGTTTCTTGTCCCCTCCCTGTACCTGTCCCTGAGACACAGTGCCACCGGGCTGTTATTGGGGCATTTTCCTTCTTTGTCAGCCCCAGCAGGCATTCAGCAGGGAGAGTCTGCACTGCCACTCTGGAGCTGAGTTTCCACTCTACAATCTCGGCCTCTCTGTCACCCCCTCCACTCCACCTCACACATTCCCCAAAAAAGCAGCAGGATGTCCCAGGAGATTCCACCCCTGGGCAAAAACTGTTGAAACTCTGGCTTTTCCCAAAACCCCCTACCTAAAACAACCCCCACAACTGCCACAGGTTATTTAAAAGGTGCAAACAACTCTGTCTCTGAGCACTTGCTTTGTGCAGGCCCTCAGCCACAGGAAGGTCTGTGAGGCATCAGGGCTGCAGCCCAGGGCTGGTGACCGATCCCACGGGCACCCCTGAGGGTCATCCGGACCCCCACACCTGCAGAAGCTCTCTGCACCTCAGAGGGCACCAAAGAAAAATGGGGAAGAGAAAGCAGAAGAGAAAGGGCAAAGCAAAGGTGACTGCACAAGGAGATGCATCGTGGCAGATTTTTCATGCTTATCCCAGTGAGAATGGAGTCCTTAACCCAGTGTGAATGAAGCATCCACCAGGGAGTGATCAAAAAGACATCAGAAAGAAAACCAGTATCACCTAACATTTGTAGGGTTATCACCTCTGGGCCTCCTTCTGCTTGTGTATAGTTTTGGGACACATTGGGAGTATTGACAAAACATCTCAGGCCCATATGAAGCAGTGAGAAGGAAAAAGTTGAATTCCAAAGTTCAAGATTTCTAGAGGATTTTCTTTCTTTTTCCTTCTCTTCTGCCATGAGCCCTTCAGGAGTAATGGCAGGCTGAGGGACTTGAAAGCACAACTCAGTCCATTTCTCAGAAAGAGGAACTCCCTGGAGCTGCTTCTGGGACTCCCATGCAGGAGGTCACAGGGAGACCCTGTCACCTGCCACTGCTGTCAGCAGTGGGAGCAGAGAGGAATCTTACTCAGTCCCACTGGGCCAGTGGCCCGAGGCACCCAAATCTCTACACTCAAAGCTTCTGCCATCCTGCTTCTGCCTTCAGCCAGCAAATCATCTCCTTCCAGAGCTTTCTCTCTTCCCTCAAGGTTTCCTTTGCAGCTCCATGGAGCAGCAGGCAAAGCGAGGAAACAGCACAGACCTGCTGCAGCTGCAGCACTGCTGCAGAGCAAGGCCAAGAAAAGGCTGCTCCCCAATCTTCATCCTCTCCCTGCTCTGCAGTGGTTTCACCAGTGCCCTTTGGCCCTCTGGGCTCTCGGGGCTCTGAGGCACGAGCAAGACACGCTTCTGACCGACCGTAACGCCGAGAGGGACACAGAGGGAACGGGGCCTTTCTTACCAGTCATCGCTGCCCAGCAAGGAGACTGCCTCCTGCAAGGACTGCTGTGGGTCTGAAGAGGCTCTGTCCTTCTGCCCATGCCCACGGAGCGGCTCCTCTCGGCGCTTGGCACCAGGGGCCGGCTGCGAGGTCACTGTGAGGAGAGGGTCGGCCATGGGCGCTGCAGCCCCGGGCAAGGCCCCGCCATGGAGCGGCCTCAGCCCCATCTCCCAGCCAGGGCTCCGTGTGCTACAAACTGGCACTGGCTCAGAGGCTTCCCTTGCTGTCTGGCTCCTGGGGCTCCTTGCTTGCTCCCAGCCTCCCCCAGCTGGGCCCAGCTCTGGGCTGAAGCTGACAATTGCCCCCGCAGCACCAGCTCCCAAGTGCCACAGGTGCCACAGCCAGCGGCAGTTCCTGCGGCCGCAGAGCTCCTGCTCCCTGCGAGGCAGCGCTGACCAGCAGCACTGGCTGCCCAGGAGGGAACCCCTCAGGGGCCCCTCTTGTCTCAGTGCCCTGATTGCCCCCAGCCCTGAGGACAGGGGCCCTCTGCAACTCCCTGAGGAGAGACCTGCAGCTGCCTGGAGACAGCACCAAGCCCAGCCTGAACAACCCAGCCCTGCTGGGCCCGGCTCAATCCCCACGGAGCAGCTGCCAGGGAACAGCCACACCTGACCCTTCCCACCTGACAGCGCCTCTGTTCCCATTGACTGCAAATATTCCAGACAGAGGCAGCTGAGTGCACATACATTTTAGCCTGCTATTGGGAAGGGAGTTCTTTATGGATTTTCTTCTTTCCAAGCATCATGAACCTTTCCTCTTTCAGAGGTACACACTGCCTGTATTTCAAGGATGCTGAGGTGAAATTGATTTCCCATCTAATGGACCTCTTTGCAAACACAGCAGTTTCTAATCTTTCTCTTGAGGAAAAAAGCAATTTCCAGACTAGACAGTTGATAAAAAAGCCTTCCAAATTCACTCTGAGGATAAAATATGCAAATACAGATTCACACTGTTGACAGATGCACTCTCTTGTTAATCAGTTGACCTGGGATTGCCTTAATTGAATTTTTTGGTAAGGAAAACAATTTACAAGGTATGAAAAAAATCTGATGAGAAATGCATTCCTTATGAAACCCATTTGTCATCAAAAGCACCGTCAATCAAAAATTTCATGTCATGCACTCAGAAGCTCATTTTCTAATGCATAGATGAAAACATTTGAGATGTCTAAAATGATGGAGTATAAATATTGCACAGAATCTAGATGAACTGCTCTGGACTCTGTAGGGTTTTTGTGCTACCTTGCATGTTCTCACAAAGTACGGAGGAACCATAACATCAAAAATATTCAGAAGGGAGCTAATCTGGATGTCACTGAGGTACCCCAGCCACTGACACCAGTGATGTAGACACACACATCTGGATTCCCTGTGAATGGAGAGCCACACCAGGCTAGTTCTGGTCAATTCTGAACATGGAAGTAGCATCACTAGAAAAGAGCATTCAAGTATCACTCCTAGCTCCCTTCTTCTTATCTCACCCTACTTGGGATCACAGCACAGGCAGGCTGCCCACAAAGGAGAGACCAGAGCCATAGGGACTATCTGCTGGGTATTTGCTGCAGGCAGCAAACAGCCTGGGAGCAGCAGGCAGCCCCTGCTGGCTGCCATCTGCTGCACAGGGGTGCTGTATTTGCTGGGTGACACAGGAGGCACTGCTTGTTCCCTCCTGGCCCTGCAGGCTGTGGGATGGCGGCAGCGAGGAGCCATCGGGCACCTCTGGCAGCAGCAGCAGCACGACTGCACCGAGCCACTGAGTGCCCTGCAGAGACAGCCCTTGCTGGATAGCAGGACAGCTGGCTGCAGAACTGGACAGCAGCACAGGCACAGGGCCCAGATGGTGAGTGAACAACTGATCGTGGTGGTTCTCGTAGGAGCACAGTGAGCACAGCCTGGCAGAGTGCCCTGCAGCTCATCCCTGCAGTCCCAGCTGCCTCCTGGCACCAGTGCTGTAGTTTGGACTCTCAGCATGGGCAAAAGCCAGAGCTCAGGCCTTTACCACGACTTTATTCAGCTCAGCTTTCCAATGGATCTCTAAGAACCAACTGCTCCAGTACTTCCAAGCTGGAGTAACTCAAAAGTACATTTGCTGTTCACTCTCAGGACAGACTATGGAGCCAAGATCCCAGCAGTGCTGGCTGAGGCAGGAGGCAGTTTGTGCTCCTTGTGCAAGGACAAACCCGAGTGGGAAAAGCTGCCATGGAGCAGGCTTACCTGAGGAGCTGTGTGGGAAGCTGCCATCCCCATGGGTGATGGGTGTATTGGGCAGTAAGGGAACATTGTCCTGCTTCCTCACGACCTCCTTCTTCAAGGCACCACCAGGGTGTGTTCTCTGCACTCTAGAAGCTGTGCCATCAACAGGTGGTAGGCTAAAGGCTGCAGGGACCAAAGAGGAGCTTGTAAGGGGAGAGTGCTGGACAGAAAACTTGATGGAGCTGGGTAACATCTCTTTGTTATCCCAAAGAATTTCAAGTATAACAATGAAATGCCACTTTATACCAAGTATAACACTAACATGGGACAATGATCACAGAATCCTAGACGAGTTTGGATTGGAAGGCACCTTTAAGCACCATCTAGTCCAACCCCTGTGAGCAGGGACATCTTCATCCTGATCAGGTTCCTCAGATCCCCATGTAAGCTGGCCTTGAACACCTTCAAGGATGGACCAACAACAGCTTCTTTGGGAAAACCCTTCCAGCTTTTCATTCCCTTCATTATTAAAAAAAAAATCTCCCTAATATCTAATCTAAATCTACCTACCCTATTCTAGCCAAACTGCAGTGATGCTTCCCCTAAGAAACAAGGAAACCCAGCATTGCTTTGCCTTTGTTCTCCTGTTGCAGAGGCTGGCAGGGGCAGCTGCCAAAGCAAAGTGCAGATAACCTTGGGTGCTGGCCTGGGGCTGAGTGCTGCCTCCTCAGGGCCCCGCTGCCGCCCTCGGGCAGCGCTCACAGCCCTGCAGGCAGAGCCCCTCAGCCGGGATTCAGTCGGGAACGCTGCTGCCTCCTGGGGCTACAGCAGAAGCCCTGGCTGGGGCTTCAGCACAGCTCTACAGCGCCAGCTCCTCAGCAGGGAGTGGCAGGAGAAGGATCTCTGGTGTTTTCATCACAAGGAGCTGAATTTTGTTTCTTCCAGGTTGCAGCCTGGTTGAAAAGCATTCTTTTGGACTCCCCTTCCCTGGAGGCTGCTCTCCAGGAGAGAGTCTGAAGCCCCAGTGTACTTTGCAAGACAGAATTTTCTACTCTGAAAGACTTTAGAGGTCAAGGGGGCAAGCTGATATTCTCTTACTGACTCAGTAAGGCCATGGGCAAGACACTTCATGCCTCTCTATTTTTCTTTGGGAAACAGAATGCAATCCCAAGCAAGCTTCCACTCAGATGCAAGCTGAACAGCTCCCCAGTCTGATTGCAACACTGTGCAACGGGCAAGCAAGTGGTCAAAAAGGACCACCACAAGTGTAGCCACCACTTACTTGCTTCAGCTGCATCCCCAGGCTTGACTGTCTCAGGAATAGGTGGCAATGATGTTTTCCTCTGTCTCCTTTTCTTCATCTCTCTCTCCAAAAGCTCTGCGTCCTTCCGCCCCAAGTTCTTTTGAGCCAACATGCACAAAGCAGCACGGATCTGGGTGCAATGGAAATACATCATAGACTGTAAGCAGAGACACACAAACCACACACAACATCTCATCAGGAGCACAGAGTCCACACAGTGCCATAGGCTTCAATGCAGCTCCAGCCACATTCCAATAGTTTCAGAGGAACGTCTCCTGCCCTCACCTTGGCAATTACACACAGTGAGGGGGAACACTTCAGTGCCACAACCTTCCACTGCTGCAACTGCAACCTATGTCAGGAAGCCCTGCTTGAAGCATCAAAGTCATAGGAGTGCTCCAAGACAGAGGAAGAGCTGACATGGCCAGTGAGCAGGCAGTTCAGTTCCTACAGGCCATGGCAGGAGAATAAAAACCATGTGCAATACCCAGCAAGGAGGGCTAATGAGCTGTTGCTTAACACTCGTGGCCAGGAATTGCAGCTGTTTCTCACTTCCTGGCTTCTGAACAACTCAGCTCTGAAGGGCTCTGAAGGACTTGGTCTCTGAGACCAGGAGACCAAAAGGAGGAGTCATGTGAAAACAAATTGCAGAAATACTGATGGCAATGAGCAGAAAACTTGAGAATGAGAGGGCTGTGAGATACAGCCACAAAGGTGACCAGGAAAAATCAACCTCTCCCATTTTCTTTTGCAGCCTTGCTTACACCTAACATTAGAATCTTTGCTTCTCTGCTTCCGAGGGTGCGCTTTGCCCACGGTCACTGATGTGTAGCTTGCTCTGCCATTCAGAACTTCTCTAAAACAGCCTTTGCACATAAAGAATGCTTCTGACATGACCTTAGCACCATCTCCAAACCAGGGACCTTGGCACCACTGGAAATAGCCAAGCAATGGTTCTGTAGCTGTCCAATATATTCCCAAGGGAATCCCCATCCCCCAAGAGTGGCAGATGATGATTTTCAGTGACATTTTGGGCCAAGCACTAAACAGCCACAGGAAAGGAAGTCTGCTCATCCCTGTTCTTATCCCTTACCTTTCCAAAGCCGTCCCTCAGCTCTTTGTCCCTCGTTAGACCAGGACTGGTGGGATGATCTGTCTCCTTGGCCTGGCTCAGTAGGAGGCCTGGGAATGGAAGCAAAGGTTCCTGTAAACCTCTGGCAGACTTCAAGCCCCCAAAAACGCAATGCTGGGCAAGAGGCAAGACAGGTTCCAGAGTGCAGAGCTCTCAAGACACAGAGATTGGGATGGAGAGCAGCAAGGTACAATGCCTAGACCCTCTCCCAAGGGAGGGGCTACTAGCAGCAGACATGCCATGGCTCTGTTGGCCAGCAGGCTGAAACCTGCTGCATGGTGAAGGCCTCAGCCCCTGCATGCTGGAGAGCCTCTGTGTCTGATAGAGAAGGGCAGAGATGGAGATTGCTCTGGACAGAGATTCTTATCTGCCCTTATTCATGCTGATTGTAGTAAACATCATCTTTCCTGTTCCTGAAAGGAGCCCCAGGTTCTAATACCTGGATGCATTTAGATCAACATTGTCTTCTCTTTGTCGGAAAATTTTAGAGGACATTCAAAGAAAATCTGAGCATTGCAGGAGTGCAGGAGTGTTACCCAAATGTGAACTGTGTTTTTGACACTAGATATTTCATTTTCCCCAAGGATTTTCATTCTAAACTGTATGAGATTGGGCCACTTTCGGGCCAGGCTGACTAAAGGCTGATTTTCTAATTGCAATTCTATACAACAGCTTCACAGAGGATAAATTAAGTGGCAACACAGTAGAAAAAAAGCAATGTCTTAAATCAGGATTTTTGGCCCCTGCAGAATGGTCAGCATAATAATAAAAAAGGAGACAGATAGCAGCTATGTGAAAGGAGGGCCTTGGAAGGGAAAAGCATTTGGGATGTGGGCAGGGAAACTACAGATCCCAAGGTAACCTCCTTGGGACCACTGCTGTCAGTCAGGCCAGCAAAAGGGACACACAAAATGTAACAGAGTTGGAGATGCAATCTAAAGCATCTGAAGCTCCATATTTCATGGGACACATTTCCTGGAAACTTCTAAAGAGCTGCACAGGGAAGCATGCTCCTGCTGGCAGACACTTGAGGCAGGCCAGGGCAAAACCCTGAGCCACTTGCCCAGAGCTAGCACAGGCACAGCCTGGCCTCTGGGCTGCCCTGGGACAGCAGGGAGCCCAGAGCCCTGTGCTCTCCAGGAATGGCTCAGCTGCACATGCACCCTCCTGCTCCTCTGCCTGCCCCACAGCTCAGCAGCCCTGCAGCTCCAGGGGCACTGGCAGCAGCACAGCTCCTTGCAGGGCACATGCAGGGCACAGCTGTTCCCTGGCAATGTGCACAGCCTCTCTGCGCTGCCACAAGACCCTTCCTGCTGCCAGCAAGCAGCCCAGCTCCCCCCTCCCCTCTGCCCTTGTCCTCCCTGGCAGTGCCCCTGGGGCCAGCGCGGCTCCGCGGCCTCTGCCGGGGCTCCTGGGCCAAGGCCCCTGAGCCGCCCGGGAGCCCAGACCTCCATTCCCAAGGCCGGGCTGCGGCACAGGAGGCTCCAAGCCCAACAGGTCAGCCAGTTTCCTTGGGAACAGAGCCATCCCAGCTCCTGTCTTGCACCAAGAGCTCTTTCCCTTCTTCCTCTGCGTGTTTGCTGTAGGCTCAGAAGAAGCTGACATTCAGGTGCAAGAGAAGAAGTGAGTTAATTGAACTCATGCCTTTACAATCAACCCATCTAATGGGTGAGGAATTCAAAGCGTATCCTAGTTACTGAAAAGATTGCTTGGTTTTTTATTTTTCATGAAACTAGCATCAGTTTCATTTCTCTGAACAATATGGAGCTGGCAAGCCAAGAGAGAAGGGCTCTACTAGTTCATGTGGTGCCCGTTGCCTCCCCACTACTACAGGATCCCTTTCCTTCCAAACAGTTGGGAATTCACAGTGCTCTCTAGAATCTGACCCTGGCAAGGAAGTAATTGTTTTCAAAAGTAATTTCCAAGGCCTTTGTTTCTGTAGGTCCCACTCAATTCCAGGTCTGGTTTTGCATTTTTGGGGTTTTTGTATTACTCTTTGCAACAAAAGAAGTGCTGGGACACAAACAATGGCACCATGTTTTAGAAAGCAAAAGAAGCTTTGCTTTCTCCATTAGATGTGCCCAGTATTCTGGGAGCCTGTCTTTGTAGGGAAAAAAATGCTCATCTCACAAAGTTCCACTTTTGCTCTACTTACTTGTTCCAGGGGTTTATTCCCTGCTGTCTTTTCAGCAGAGACACCCAAACCCAACATAAACATGACCTGCCTCCAAACATTTCTGATCTTGGCTAATACTGTCAATTCAAAATATTCCTAATGGAAATAGCAGAGGGTAGGTCATTTTGAAATACTCTCCAACAAAGCAGTTAGAATTAAGAGAACAAGTTCTTTACATGGCTGCACAGAGAATAAAATCCTATGGCAGCCAAGCAGGATGAGTGTCTTAAACCTGGATTCCTTCATCCTGTAGAATGCTGGGGTCAGTAATAAAAGTGAGACAGGTAAGGTTTAATGAGATAGGGAATTTCTAGTCCAGAATTGATCCAGCAAAAATGTCACCTTACTTACTGAGCAGGACTATTCTCTGGCTGCATTAAGCATTCCAGATGCACATCAGCAAGTAAGGAGTCATTCCAAAGGGGCCATAGCCAGGATTTGGCAGAACTAACCCTGAGCCCCAAAGGGACCAGGGGATCTGATCCCTTGTTCTGCATCAGCAGAATTATTTCTCCAAGTCTCATCTCTCCTATCCTTACACACCCAGAGATGCCTAAGGAACAACAACAGTGTCATTGAGGCTTTCAGCTTGAAAGCACTGCCTGACCCAGATGCAGCAGAGACTGCATTTTGTCTGGCACAATTCCACTTGTCAGGGATCAGGCAAGGCAGGGACAGGGACAAGGCAGAAGGCATCTCCTGCCCCAGCCTCAGCCTGCAACACTGACACAGGCAGAGACAGCCAGGGAAGAGATTTGTACCTGTGAACCTGCCATAGGTGGCTTTGGGCTTGTGCTGTCACAGCATGACAAACTCACACCCTGCCTAGGCTGCATCCATTTGGAAGCCCTCTTCTCCTTCTCCTTCACTGGAAAATTCTAAAGGACTTTCTATCATAGGAGGTTTCCCTATTTCTGCCAGTGCAAAACCAGGTAATGTCCATTAATCCCCTTCAGATGTCAAAGGGTTCAGCTCAGAAATTGCCCCAAGGAAAGCTTTTCTGCTTCAAAAGCAGGAGGAAGGAGTGGGAACATCTCTCATTTCATGTTAAATGCCTTCTTTTCCCCTACTAGTTGTGACACTAAAAAGGCTGCAGGGAGATAAAAAGAATGTGCAGGATGGAGAGGAAGGTATTCTATTCCAGCACTGCATTTCAGGGGCCCCCAGGTACTACTCAACACTTCACACTGGAGGAATTCTCACTGTGCCACGAGAGAACACTCCCACTGACTGGGCTCTCAGAGAGTCCACTGAGCCCAAAAAGGAATTGAAACGAATTTAAAGAAATTTTGAAAAGAATTGGTTTTAACCAAGCTTTCCAAATGTCACCTCTGAGTCAAGAATACAATGGTCATTCTAGGACAGACATGCCCTGTACCTACCTGCATCTTCAGAATTCTCTTTGCTTCTGCTGCTGGGTCTTGGCCTTGAGAAAATGAAGAACAAAAGAACATGTGAGGAGGTAGAAAGAGAAGGGAGGGAAAGGGCTCACCATAAGAGGAGGCAAAACTTTGAAACACGGTCACTGTGATGAAGGGGGAAATGCAACACATAAACCCAACAGGATGCAAAGCTGATTCATTGTCCTTAAGTTTGTCATTGCTGGAGTCACACAGAGCTGGCCAAACTCTGGCTGAAACACAGCAGTCATTGTTCAACTTGCATCAGAACTCCCCAGTTCTGCTGCCTCTCCTTTTGGGGCCAAGTGGCTCCCACAGCCTCTCTGAAGCAGCAAGAGCTGCTGAGCTGAGACACGAGTCTGTAAGGAGGGCAGCTACTTTTGTACAGCTGCCAAAGCTTGACTTGGCCTGCCCGTACCTTACCCTGGTGACAGCCTCGTGCTACATGTGGTCAGAGCACTGCTGTCTCCTGAGAATGATATTACACCTGCTGGCTCTTTCAGGAAAACAAAGGCTGTTCCCAACTCAGCTGCTAGGGAAGGATGTTCAGTTCACACCTTTAAAGCTCCACCGAAGATTCTCAATTGGCATGATACTTCTGTGACTCCCTCTTTATTGTTACCACTTGGATAAGGGTAATAGCTATATTTTCTCTTGCAGATCCAAGCCAATATTTTTCCATCAGGTACAGTCCTATGCCTCTTCTCTAGCACCTTTCCCTCTTTGATCTTAAACCCAGCTCAAAATATTAGACATCAATCGGACTATACGTCAGATTTTACATCTATACTGCAAAATTCATCTGGGATCTCATTTCACAGTGGAGGCCCAGGCACAGTGAAGTTACACCTGATGTTTACAGAAGCAGCACCTGAATTTGCAGACACCTCTCCAGTAGCCAATATTTGCCCAAGCATATTCACCTGGTTGTAGAATTTGACAGTCAAGGATCACAGCATTCAAAGACCTGCAGGACCCCATCCCATGCAGTACAGTTCCCAAATGACACCACAACCATTACAGAGGGATTCAATAGCCAAGTCCAGCAGAGGACCCATCCTGAGGTGCTTTAAAGCCCTGCCTCCTCTTCCCCACCACCACCTCTGCTCTTGGGGTATATATGGTGTTGGGTTTGCCATTGTGCTGGATGATCATCATGGATGGGTAAATGTTGAATACACAGAGGTTTTCCAAAATACAGGAGACAGATGGCTGTGCAAAATAACCACACAAGAAGGGAAGAGTGAGGTGAACAGCACACTGGAGTAACAGACACCTTGGCTTACCTCATCTCCTGGGGCTCCTGGAATTCCAGCTGGGCAGAGCTTGGCAGGGACCCTGCAGCACTGCCCACAGGGGGACTCACTGCCCTGCGGATGGGGGGGATCAAAGGCAGTCCCAGTGACCCCTTCTTCATATCCCCACCAATGGAGTAGAGCAAGGAAGCCTGGAAAGAGAAGAACACAGTGCTCAGATCAAGCATCCAGCCTTGCCCCCATTCATGCCTCAAGACATTTAGCCATGCATTTAACTGGGACCTGCCAGGAAAAGCCAAACTGATCATCCAGCTTGGCCCAGGACAGGGAAAGGTGACCTAGGAAAGGGAAGTGGTGAGGGAGAGACCATGTCCCACATTTGCCACCACTCCCCTTGTGCTCAGTTTTCTCCAAGTGTGGCTGCATTCCCAGCTGGCTTCCACGTGTTTGACATCAAGATGTCCTGGGGTGCCACTGCCTCCACTGGCCTTGTGGATGGCATGGGAATGGCTTTAGATCAATATTCTCTTGCTGTCCCTGAGGCACCAAACAGCCAGTGCTGATCTCCAGCCATGTCCCCACAAAGCCATTCTGCAGGATGTCCAAACCTGCTTTTCTCAAGCCCCTCATTTCTTCTGCCGCTGCCCTTCCCTCCTACACTTCCCCAGCAGCCTTTGAGCCCAGATGCTGCTGAGCTCTCGGGATGCTGGCTGCTCTCCAGCTCCCACACATCCATCATCTCAGCCTCCCTGGCACTGAGGAAGTTCAGCAGAGCTCCCTGCCCTGCTGCTCTCTGCAAGGTCTCTGCCAGCCCCAGTTGCTCCAGGGCCCCCATGCCATGGCCAGGAATGGGGCTGGAGGCAGCAGGGGCAGGTGCACACCCTTCCTTCATATCCCATCATTTCTGGCCCAGCTAAAGAGCCAAACCAGGACCTGTTCAAACTGCACTGAAAGGGTCAGTTCCTGTCAGGGATACACTGGGCCCTTTCTCAGCAAGGCTGAAGTCAACTACCAGAGTCCTTGATTGCACATTCTGTCTACCAAAGCTGTTGCTCATCTGCCTCCTCCTGCACCCCATGGCAAACCCAAAACAACTGCAGGTCCTGGCCCTGCTGCCAAAGGCAGTCGTGGGGCTGCTCTCCCCATGGCCACCTCCCATCCCTTCCCTCTGCACAAAGCCATGCCAGAGCACACAGCTGCCCAGAAGCTGATGAACTCTAGAAATAGCAGCAGACACAACTGTACAGAGGGTGTGGCTGTGCAACTCAAAAGCTGAGACAACCTGGAACTGACTTTGCAGGACTGCCTGTTCCAGCAAACACCTTTTTCCATCCTAACCAGACACAGCTGGCAGAAAACACCACCAAGACACAGAGATGGTTCACAGATACCCATAGTTTACTCAGTCTAGAAGGACAGCTTCTCCAGATTGGACAACTTTAGCTGCTCTGACTGCTTGTTGCTGTTTTCTCAGCCATAAGACACACAAGGAACCACGGCAGAGCCCAGAAGCCATTCAAAGACCTCCCCTGCTATTTATCCATGCTGAGGATGTGAACTCTCCACTACACACCCATTGCAGAGACAGCCTGAAGCACAGTGTCCAGCTGAGCTCTTCTTTGGCTCAGCTGCTTCCCTGGGCTCACAGCACAGGAAAAGGTCTCCAAAATCTGCCTACAGCAAATAAACTGAAAATCTACCACACAGGACTTAGCTTGGTCTCCTTACCTTAGAACTTTTTCCTTCTGAACTCTGCTCCTGGTTTCTTCCTCTCTCCTCATCATAGGCAGTGCCATTTTTCTTGTTCTCCTTCTCCATGCTGTCCATTTCACTTGTGTTAGAGGAAGGAGAGCTCGCCCGGATGGGAGGCAATGGCTTGGAGGGAAGCAGCGAAGAGGGACACGGCCGGAAAGACTTGGAAGAAATGAACCTATCCCAGCCTGCAAAGTGGAGGAATTCTCACTGTGCCACCAGAGAACACTCCCAGTGACTGGGCTCTCAGAGAGTCCACCGAGCCCATCAAGGAATTGAAGCGAATTTAAAGAAATTTTGAAAAGAATGGGTTTTCACCAAGCTTTCCAAATGTCTCCTCTGAGTCAAGACTACAGTGGTCATTCTAGGACAGACATGCCCGGTACCTACCTGCATGTTCAGAGTTCTTCTCTTTGTTTAGGCTGCTGGGTCCTGGCCTGGAGAAAATGGAGGACAAAAGAACATGTGAGGAGATAGAAAGAGAAGGGGGGGAATGGGTGTACCATGAAAGGAGGAAAACCTACTTAGCATGGTCACTGTGATGAAGGGGGAAATGCAACCCATAAACCCAACAGGATGCAAAGCTGATTCATTGTCCTTAAGCTTTCAGTTGCTGGAATCACACAGAGCTGCCAGGCTCTGGATGAAATAATGGCCAAGTCCAGCAGAGGACCCATCTTGAGGTGCTTTGAAGCCCTGCCTCCTCTTCCCCACCACCAGCAGTCATTCTTCAACTTGCATCAGAACTCCCCAGTTCTGCTGCCTCTCCTTTTGGAGCCAAGTGGCTCCTACAGCCTCTCTGAAGCAGCAAGAGCTGCTGAGCTGAGACACGAGTCTGTAAGGAGGGCAGCTACTTTTGTACAGCTGCCAAAGCTTGACTTGGCCTGCCCGTGCCTTACCCTGGTGACAGCCTCGTGCTACATGTGGTCAGAGCACTGCTGTCTCCTGAGAATGATATTACACCTGCTGGCTCTTTCAGGAAAACAAAGGCTGTTTCCAACTCAGCTGCTAGGGAAGGATGTTCAGTTCACACCTTAAAAGCTCCACCGAAGATTCTCAATTGGCATGATACTTCTCTGTCTCCCTCCTTATTGTTATCACTCAGATAAGCTTGACAGCTACATTTTCTCACACACATCCAAGCCAATATCTTTCCATCAGGTACAGTCCTGTAACTTTTCTCCACCACCTTGCCCTCTTTGATCTTAAGCCCAGATCAAAATATTAAACATTGATCAAATTATACATCTATACTGCAAAACATATCTGGGATCTCATTTCACAGTGGAGGCCCAGACACAGTGAAGTTACACCTGATGTTGACAGAAGCAGCACCTGAATTTGCAGACACCTCTCCAGTAGCCAATATTTGTCCATACATAATCTCATGGGTGCAGAATTTGACAGACAAGGATCACAGCATTCAAAGATCTGCAGGATCCAGACCCATGCAATTCAGTTCCCAAATGACACCACAACCATTACAGTGGGAATCAAGTGCCAAGTCCAGCAGAGGACCCATCCTGAGGTGCTTTAAAGCCCTGCCTCCTCTTCCCCACCACCACCTCTGCTCTTGGGACATTGCTGTTGCCTTTGCCATTGTGCTGGATGATCATAGATGGCCAAAATGGAGAATACACAGAGGTTTTCCAAAATACAGGAGACAGATGGCTGTGCAAAATAACCACACAAGAAGGGAAGAGTGAGGTGAACAGCACACTGGAGTAACAGACACCTTGGCTTACCTCATCTCCTGGGGCTCCTGGAATTCCAGCTGGGCAGAGCTTGGCAGGGACCCTGCAGCACTGCCCACAGGGGGACTCACTGCCCTGCGGATGGGGGGGATCAAAGGCAGTCCCAGTGACCCCTTCTTCATATCCCCACCACTGGAATAGAGCAAGGAAGCCTGGAAAGAGAAGAACACAGTGCTCAGATCAAGCATCCAGCCTTGCCCCCATTCATGCCTCAAGACATTTAGCCATGCATTTAACTGGGACCTGCCAGGAAAAGCCAAACTGATCATCCAGCTTGGCCCAGGACAGGGAAAGGTGACCTAGGAAAGGGAAGTGGTGAGGGAGAGACCATGTCCCACATTTGCCACCACTCCCCTTGTGCTCAGTTTTCTCCAAGTGTGGCTGCATTCCCAGCTGGCTTCCACGTGTTTGACATCAAGATGTTCTGGTGTGCCACTGCCTCCACTGGCCTCGTGGATGGCATGGGAATGGCTTTAGATCAATATTCTCTTGCTGTCCCTGAGGCACCAAACAGCCAGTGCTGATCTCCAGCCATGTCCCCACAAAGCCATTCTGCAGGATGTCCAAACCTGCTTTTCTCAAGCCCCTCATTTCTCCTGCTGCTTCCCTTCCCTCCTACACTTCCCCAGCAGCCTTTGAGCCCAGATGCTGCTGAGCTCTCGGGATGCTGGCTGCTCTCCAGCTCCCACACATCCATCATCTCAGCCTCCCTGGCACTGAGGAAGTTCAGCAGAGCTCCCTGCCCTGCTGCTCTCTGCAAGGTCTCTGCCAGCCCCAGTTGCTCCAGGGCCCCCATGCCATGGCCAGGAATGGGGCTGGAGGCAGCAGGGGCAGGTGCACACCCTTCCTTCATATTCCACCATTTCTGGCCCAGCTAAAGAGCCAAACCAGGACCTGTTCAAACTTCACTGAAAGGGCAAATTCCTGTCAGGGAAAAGGTCTCAGAGCTCTGCTGACAGCACATCAACTGAACATTTACCACACAGGACTTTGCTTGGTCTCCTTACCTTAGGTCCTTTTCCCTCTGAATTCAGCTCCTGTTTTTTTCTACTCTCCTCATCCCAGCCAGTGCCATTTTTCCCATTCTCCTGCTCTCCGCCGCATGTTGGGCTTGGCTTGGTAGAAGGAGAGCTCTTCTGGAAGGGAAGCAATGGCTTGGAGGGAAGGAGCATGGAGGGATTTGCCAGGGAAAACCTCTTGGCAAGAGGGTAACCAGTCAGGCCTGCAAAGTGGAGATACAAAATGTAACAGAGGCCACCATGCAAACCTAAAGCAGCTGAAGCTCCATATTTCATGGGACTCATTTCCTGGAAATGTCTAAACAGCTGCACTGGGAAACATGCTCCTGCTGGCAGACACTTGAGGCAGGCCAGGGCAAAACCCTGAGCCACTTGCCCAGAGCTAGCACAGGCACAGCCTGGCCTCTGGGCTGCCCTGGGACAGCAGGGAGCCCAGAGCCCTGTGCTCTCCAGGAATGGCTCAGCTGCACATGCACCCTCCTGCTCCTCTGCCTGCCCCACAGCTCAGCAGCCCTGCAGCTCCAGGGGCACTGGCAGCAGCACAGCTCCTTGCAGGGCACATGCAGGGCACAGCTGTTCCCTGGCAATGTGCACAGCCTCTCTGCGCTGCCACAAGACCCTTCCTCCCAACAGAGAATAGCTCACATCCAATCTCACCTCTGGGTGAGGCTGAGCCATGCTCACAAGAAAGGAAGTGGGTTTTGGGAACTCCCACCTTTATCATCAACACATCTATTGGGTGTGGCACTCAAGGTTTTTTTTTTAATTTTTGACACAATTTCTTTGGGTTTTTTTTTTTTTCCTGGAACTAGCTTGTGTTTAATTCTTCTGAACAATATTAAGTTAGCACGTCTGAAGGGAAAGATAGAAAGCTCCAACGGTATGAGGGGAAAAAGATTCCTTCTTGAGCGTGGCCTTCTGTGAATCCACAGGAAAAACCCATACTAGCTGTGACTGTTATTTCTAAAAACCACAAAGACCTCTCAGCCACCAGGCAGGCCTTATTGGTGTGTCTGTAGCACCGTAATACCATGCTCAATGTGTTGACCTGATCAGCAAGCAGAGGAAGAATGGGAAATTTATCTGTAGTGAGACCCAACATTGATGGCAAAGAAAGCAACAGGACTTGCATCTCATGCCCATGTCTTATCTGTGGTCAGCTGTGGCCACAGTCCCTGTCCTGGCTGACAGTATGAGTGATTTGGCTACTGTCAAAAAGGAGAATGCAGAGTAAACTAATGACAGAATGTTGTGATGCCATGGGTGTCCTTGCAGGATCATCTGTAGCTGTCAGCCACCTACTCTGACACAGAGCCAGCACTGACCACCATGGAGCTGTTTTCCCTGAAATCTGGGGGGATTATTTTTCCATTTTGTTCTGGCCTTTCAGCTCCTTTCTGTCCTCACCTTTTCCTTCAGGGGTCTTTCCTTTTCCGGTAAAATCCATGTTTGAACCCGTGCTTCTGCCTGGCAGAAGTGCCTGGGTTGAAATTTGGGGACGCTCTCAGAGCAGTCAGCGCCGGGAGCTCAGTGCCAGCCTTTGAACAAGGCCGGGTGACTCCAATCGCCAGCGCTCGGCACAGAGAGGCAGAGCCAGACGCGTCTGCTGCCACTGGGGCCGTGCCAAGCACAACCTGCACCGCCCCAGTGTGGGGCTGCCCCTTTGTGACACGCTCACCATGGTTCTCTCGTTTCCATGGCTGCAAAACCCCAGCCCAACTCCATCCCCTTCCATTCCCCTCCCAAGGGCAGCCAGCCCTTAGCCCAGCCAGGCCAGGCCTGAGCGTTTCTCACTGTCTAGGAAGGAGACCCTTTCCAAAGCTACTTTTCAAGGCCTTTATTTCTGTAATTCCCACTGGGTTCTGGGTTGCAGCTTGTTGGTGGGGGATTTTGTTTATTTCTCTTCACATCAAACCAAGTGCTGGGACACAAACAATGGCCCTGGGCTCTCAGGACTCTAGCTGGTCAGAGTGACCCTGAGATACGTTAGAAAGTCTCTTTTCCCAGCCAGGCGGTCGAAGAAGGAGTCAGAACTTTCATTTCTCGGTCTCAAGGTTGTTTGTTTTATCTTATCTATAAACTTCTTTCTCCTGCCTGCCGAGGTCCACTCAGCAAGAATGTCAGAGGCACTCTGCCTGCCTCCGGGGTGGTGTTACCTTTTTTACTAAAAACTACGTGTACAATATTTACAATTACTTTCCAATACCTATCACCTATGTTAGACAGTGAGCTTCTACTCTAAACCAATCTAAAAGTGCCAACATCACAGCTGAAGATGGAGGCTAGGAAGAAGAAGGAAAAAGGACAAGGCACACCCAAATTCCTCCATCTTGGGACCCCGAGCCCCCATTCTAAAAACCTCAAAAATCTATTTTTCACTCTGTGATAAATTCACTATCGTACCACTTAAACTTGCGTGGCTTGTAATTCTTCATGTAAGGTTGGTAATTGTTTTCTCCAAGGGCTAAATCAAAGGCACTGGGGTCTTGGGCTCTGGGCCAGGGTCTCTGAGCCCCCTGGGCAGGGGCTCAAGTCCTCCAGGGCAGCCAGAGGAATTTCCTGGGTTCTGACACCGGGCGGTGAAAGTAAAAGCAGCTTTGCACTCCCCTGTAGATGACCCCAGAATTCAGTTGGCTGAGAGCTGTAGGGAGCAAACTGACCATCCAAACATTCCACTTTTGCTCTACTTCATTGTTCCAGGGGTTTATTTCCTGCTTTCTTTATTGCACAGACACCCAAACCAAACATAAACATGATCTACCTCAAAACATTTCTGATCCTGGCACTTCCTGACAATTCCAAATTTTCTTAATGGAAATGGCAAGGGGCGGTCATTTTGAAATACACTCCAACAGAAAAGATAAAACGAATCATGCTTGATTTGGCAGAACTAAGCCAAATCTATGGGACCCCTGGGGCTGATCCCTTTTTCTCATCTTCAAGTCTCATCTCTCCTGTCTATTCAAAGAAGCTTTGCACTCTGCATTAGATGCCCCCAGTATTCAGTGGGCTGATATGATCAGTCTATCTGTAGGGTGTAAATTGGCCATGCAGAGTTCTCCTTTGTTGTTCAAGGGGTTTATTCCCGTTTTCTTTCCTGCAGACACACCCAAACCAAACATTACAACATGCCTCAAAGCAATTCTCATTTGGACTGTCCCTGAGAATTCAAACCTACCCTCAGAGCGTTTCCCTGTCCCCAGGGACAGGCTCCAAGGCTGGGCTCTCACCTGCACGGAATGAAGAAGAGCTGCTGCCCTTGCCAGCGGCTCCGGGCTCTCGCCATCAGCGCTTTGAATGCAGCTTTTGTACACACTCTGCCTCTCTGAGCCCAGCAGCATTCCCGGGCATCAGCAGTGCTGCTGCAGGCCAACATCCTCCAGGCACAGCTGCAGCAAGGAGATTGCAACAAGGCCTGGCTGCAGGAGTCTCCAGCCTGCAGCAGCCCTTCCCCTGCGGCGGAATCATCTTGTGCTGCCATGGGGGAGCAAAGGAGGTGAGGGGATCTTTGCAGATGAGGGTCTCCTCCATGTGCTGCTGCTCGCTGGGCTGATACAGCTGCTGGTGCCCTCCCCCACAGCTGTACCAGGAGCCTGCCTGGGAAAATAACACTGCCAGTGCCAGTGCCAGCCACCCATTTTATAAAACCGTGCAGACTCTGATATCAAACCCGTGCTGTAGAGATTGACCTTGGCATCCTGGGGCACTTTCTGGGTGGGTGTTTGAATCTGCTTTTCCAGGCCTTGGGCTGAACACGGTGAGGCCGAGGCCTGGGCCCCTCCAGGCGGCGCCGGGAGCCCCGGGGCAGCGGCGAGGGGCGGCCCTGAGGGGCGGCACAGGGGGCATTTCCCCCGAGCGGGCGGGCGGGCGAGCGGCGGGGAAAGGCGCCCTGGCCACAAGGGCCAGCACAAGGGCCCCGGCTCTCTGCAGTGCGGGCGGCCCAGCGCCAATCGCTGCTCCCGGAGCCGCTGCCAGGGCCGGGTCTCCTCCCCGCCGCTGACCCTGCACCTGCAGCGCTGCCTCCGCCTCTGCCGGGCTCCCCGGCACGGACGGCAAGGCCGTGGACACGCTGCAGCAGGGGCCCAGCAGGGACACCCAGATGGTGCCGGGGCTGCAGCTCCTCTCCTGCAAGGAAAGGCTGACACAGCTTGGCTTCTTCAGCCTGGGAAAGAGACCGAGCCTTGATCCAGCTGCGGCCTTCCAGTACCTGAGGGCAACCTACAAGAAAGCTGGACAGGGACTTTGTACAAGGGCAGGTAGGGACAGGACCAGGGAGAATGGATCCAAATGGAGAGAGAGTCAGTTTAGGTAAGGGATTCAGAAAAAAGACTCTCCTGGAACAGTTTGCCCAGAGAAGGTGTGGGTTTTGAGAAGACAAAATCAGGAGAAGAGGGAGAGAGAGATTCACAGTCGACCTTGGATTCAGGATGGGTCCATTTGCCATGGATCCATCATCAGGTGGGAGGAGCTGTGTTGGAAATGGGCTCCCTGAGCCTGGATCAGCTCCCAGTGCCCAGAGAGCAGCAGAGCAGAGGTGGCTGAGCCCCACTGAGCCCAGGCTGTTTGTAGAGGGGGCAGCCTTGGCCAGCAGCTGCTTCTCTTCCTGTGTGGGAGCTGTCACCTTGTAGCTCTCAGTCTGTGGAAACAGAACACAGGGCTGAGTGTCAGAAGAGGAACACTTGGGCAACAAAGTCCTGTGCTCCTGGGCCAGGGAGTTCGGAGGGCCCTCTTCTTAAGGTCTCATCATTTTGGCTTATGGCATGGGATGCTGCGCTTGAAAGAAATCAAGGCCTTCTTGGAAAGGCCACCTGATGAAAGGTGGAGAAGATGGCCCTCCCACTTGCTGGTCTCAGCAGCTGGAAGCCAGGGGACTGCAAAGGGCCCAGAGCTGCCGGCAGCAGGGCTGCCTTTGGGAGGGTGTGGGGAGCGGCGTCTCTGTGTGCGAGTGAGCGCCCTGCGCTGCTTTTGTCTTTCAGGGAGCATTGTGAGTCCGGGCCAGCCAATGAGCAAATACACGGCATTTGAAGAACTGGGACGAGGGTAAGCGTGGCCTCGGCTCCTTTTACAAAAGTGTGGGCCAGGTCTTTGGCTGGTGCAAGATCAAGCGTGAAGTCAGGCAAGCTCCAATCACAGTCAGGCTCTGGCTTTACCTCCTGTCGCCTGCCTGGACTGCTGGGGCAGAGCAATCCGAAGGCCTCATCAAAGACAAGTTGATGCTGGCATTGTCTTGCTTGCAGCAAGGAGGAGCAGGAGCTGGGAAACTCTCTGCCCCTGCTGCTTTCTGGCCTGAAAGAGCACCTTGCCATTCAAGAAATGTCAGATTCTCAAGGACAGTCTTCTGACTCTAATTGTTCTCACTCTTTTGACACACACATGCATGCACACCCGCACAAGGAGGACTGTTCCCCTTAGGTTTGGAAATAACCTGGCTGGGCGTGCGCCTTGGAGATTTCCAGTGGCCCTTTGTCTTCATGCTGCACCTTAGTGTTCCCTTGGACAGGCTGCCCCGCAGGGCAGAGGGCTCACGGGCCGACGTGCTGTTGGCCGAAGAGACGCCGCAGCCAGGCGTTTTCTAAGGAAGGCGTGCAGGCAGCCTGGGGAGATCTGCTGCCTAGGCTTGATTTCAGTGCCAAGGGATAAAGGGCTCTTTCTGCTGCTTTTGTCTTTCCAGGGGCTTTGGAGCTGTTTATGAAGCCCTTGACACCAGCAGCGGACAACAGGTAAAGTGCCAACAGCCCCATGCCATTTTGCAGCTCTGGAGCACTTTCCCCGCTGCTGTGAGCCCTGCCTGGAGGTTTGGGTGGCAGCTCCATGTCTGCAGCAGAGGCTGTTCCTCTGAAGTACACTCTAGGCTCAGGGGGCAGAATGCATTTGGGATGGCCTTTGGTGCTTCTGCTAAGCTCTGCTGTCTAGTGACAAGGCCCTTTGGCCCAGCCCGCTGCCTCATTGCAGCAGCACTCGCTCCGTGCTGCTTGTCATCTCGAGCAGGGGGCATCTTCTCAAGGTAAACGGTGGCCAATGTCATTTCAGGTGGCAATCAAGATCATGTCGCTTGAGGAGGAGATGTCCGAGGAGCTGGCTGCCAATGAAATCCTGGCCATGAGGGACAACAGGAGTCCCAATATCGTTACCTACTTAGACAGGTTGGCGTATTCTCCTGTCAATGTAGCTTTAGCTAGTGCAAGCCCGAAGAGACGATGCCCTTTGGTCACTGGCAGAGAAGGGAGCTGGTGGTGATTTCTGTGCTGGTCTCCAGAGTGTGGGAGGAGGTGGAGCTGGTGATCATGAATCTCTTGTGGCACACGTAGCTTGGAGAGCAGTTGCTAAAACCTGGCCCGGGCCCCTGGCTGACTGAGGCTGTGCCCATTGCTGTCTCTCCATGCCGTGGTTTTCTTCTTTCAGCTACCTGGTGGATGCGGAGCTCTGGCTGGCCATGGAGTTCATGGACGGCGGCACCTTGTTTGATGTGCTCAGCGCAGTGTACCCGGAGGAAGGACAGATAGGCGCTGTCTGTCGGGAGGTGAGGGATCCCGCTTGTGCTTCCCCAAGCCTGTCCAGGATGCTGCTTGCCAGCTGGAGGTTAAGGACAGCCGGGATTTCTTGCTCTCACCTTTCTTTTGCTGCTGCTGCTGCTGCTGCTGCTGTCACCACACACAGGAGAAGAGCGAGCATGGGAAGTGAACTGCCTGCCGCTGTGCCCGCAGTCCTCAGGCTCTGTTCTTGCACTCTTCCATCCTGTCTGTCCTCTGGCGCTGGTGCTGGCTCACTCGCTTGGGTTCACTTGCTTCCTCTTCTTAGCTTTGCCTGGGAATGTTAGCCTGGAGCCTGTCTGTCCTACATTCCTTGCCACGGGAAGGCAGCATGCAGGCGGCAGAATTTCAAGCTAAGGGCAAAGAGCCGTCCTCAGCTGCAAAGGATAGCGTTGCAGCCTGCATGGCGACGGATTCTGGAACAGCTCTAAGGTGCTGCTTCCTCCTCTGCTGCCACTAGGCTTCCCCAAAAATCTTTGCCGTGCCGCCTCCCAGCCAAAGGTGACGCGCTTCCTACCCAAGGCCGGCAGAACTTTTGGGAGCCCGGATGCCTTCGCTTGGAAATCGAGAAAAAACTTCCAAGAGTGTTGAAGCAGCAAGCTCTTCTTCGTGACAGCACCATGATGCTGCACCCTCGCTCACAATTCTCTGAGAAAGCCATCAATCCTGTTGAGCTCTTTCCTTTCTGGTGGGATGAAATCTGATCCTGTACGTTAACTTTCCCTCCCTCCTTTTTCTCTCTCAGTGCCTGCAAGGACTGCATTTCCTTCATTCCCGCCAAGTCATCCACAGAGATATCAAAAGCAACAACGTCCTTGTGGGCATGGATGGATCTGTCAAGTTGGGTGGGTATCCCTGCTGGGCTGCAGCATTTCCAGCACCTGCCATGCGCTTGCATTTCGGTGACTGCCACTTGGGCAGAAGCGCTGCTTGGCCAGTGCGTGAATGGTGAGGGTGTTGTGGAAGTGGCTGATGCCTTCTTTGCCTGGCTCCAGGCACGTGGAAGGAGAGCTCAGCTGCTTTTTCAGCTCGATTCAGCATGGCCTGGTCATGCTTGGAGTTGGAGAGGGCAATGGTTTTGGCCGCTTTGCCAGTGGGAGCTGGCTTTGACAGGCTTTGTTTTTGGCCTCAGGTGACTTTGGCCTCTGTGCTCAGCTCAGCCCTGAGCGCAGCAAGCGCAGCTCCAGCGTCGGCACTCCCAGCTGGATGGCACCGGAGGTGGTGAGAGGAGAAGCCTACGGCCCCAAAGTGGACATCTGGTCCCTGGGCATCATGGGGCTGGAAATGGTGGAAGGGGAAGCTCCTTACGAGCGGGAAGCCCGTCTCAGGGTAAGGTGCAGCTTAGCAAGAGGGCTCTGTGTGGAGAGAGCTGATGTGGCTAGCAAAGGAGCAGGTGCAGTGTCCTCTTGCATACATGTGCTGTAGGTTTTTGAACTGATAGAAAGGAACGGGCCCCCAAAACTGCAGAACCCCAGGCACCACTCGGCTCTCCTGCGCGACTTCCTCCGCTGCTGCCTGCAGGCAGACGAGGACAGGCGCTTGTCTGCCCAGGAACTCCTGCAGGTAAGAAAAAGCAAAGGGGCAAAAAGCCCTGTCAGCTGAGGACACCTGCATGAAGGCATGAGGAGGAGTGGGGGCCACGTGGCGCAGGCAGCTCCCAGCACAGGAAGGCGCAGGGGGACATGCTGCCCTCGGTGCTCTTTGTGTGTCTTCCTGGTAGCCAGGGAATCCTGCTTGAGCCTGTGAGGATGGGATCCTGGAAAGTAAGAGTTCCTTTCTTTGTTCTTTTTCCTCTGGGCAGCATCCCTTTGTTACCTCTGGCGATCCTGCCTCCAGCCTGGCTGCTCTGATCACCTCAGCCAAGCAAGTGCAGGAAGACTGGAGAGGAGACACCTGCGCCTGAGGAGGCCCTTATGCCCCGCCAGCCGAGAGGAGGGAAAAGGGGATGTGTCATCTTTGGGCAGAGCTCCAGCCATCCCCCGCGTATTAAGAGGAGCTGTGCCATAGATAGGAAATATGATTTTTTTCGTATTTGCTCAGTATAGGTGTTTGGTTAGGTAAGGTAAGGTAAGGTAAGGTAAGGTTAGGTTAGGTTAGGTTTGGTTAGGTTAGGTTTGGTTAGGTGTGTGCTAGGTTCAATTTAAAGCTCTGTTGTTTTTTCTTTCTTAAAGAGATGAAAGTTTAAAAGAATTAGGAGATATAGGGATCAACATTTAAGGGCTATGGAACGTAGATAGCTTAGATAATAGAGGATAGTTTAGCTTAGAATAGAGTGTTGTTAATTTAAGGAAGCTCTGAGGTATCTTTGAAGTAGAAATGAAAGAATTGTCATAAGAAGAATTAAGCTGTGAGAGGAAAAGCTGGGCTGCAGCCGAACTGGAGCCTGCAGGCGCTCCAAGCTGTCAGCCTGAACAGGCCACCTGCAGGACAGAAGGATGAAGATGGAGAAGTAGCGAGGGGATCCTTTGTTTCAGCCCGAGTGAGAATAAAAGTCTAAAATATCCAGAGTGTTGTAAGACTCCCTTCCTTGCCAGGCTGTAGCTAAGTGGACGGTCCCCTTCAGAGGCCCAAAGAACATAGTGAGGTAAGCAGCTTTGCTTGCCTGAAGCGTGGAATGCCCGCGGGAAGCTGCCAGACTTGCGGGTAATGAACGCCAGGTAATGAGCTCCCATTCAGGACAACACCAGGAGGCAGATGTGCACTCCTTTCTGGGCCTCTTGTCGTGAAGATGTCAGGGTGATCAGCGGGAATGACCATTTTGTTCCCAGCCTCCTCTCGCTATGTCCCCTATGGGATGGAATGGCATTCTCATAGCGGCATCTGGCCCTTCCTCCCGGCTTCTCTTTTCCCCCCTTTTCAGCCCAGTGCCCCAGGGACCATCTGGGCCAGCCTGATCCCCCACAGCTGTGTGCAACCACCAGGGCCTCCTGCACAGCCCCATTGCCACTCTGCTGCCTCCTTGGCCTTTTCCCACATCTGGGCCAGCCTGCTCTTGCCAGCTGTTGGGCACACACACACACAGCATACCGCACCTGTCAGGGAGCAATTTGATGCAGGAGCCCCTGCTAAGCACGGCTCACCAGCCCGGCACTTTTCCCACCGAGCTGTGGCTCCATTTGGACTCCATCTGCAGGGATACCCACTGTGAGGGACCGCTCAGGGACTGGATGCTCCTTGACTGGTTCCCACAGGCCTGATTTCCACGCCTCCCCATTCCTCCTAGCCCTAAGGCTGCCTCAGCCTTCTAAACACAATTTTTCTTACTCTAATGCCTTCCTGTGCTTTACTTCATACTCTAAGCAGGAGTACACAGTTTTGATGGTCTTTATTCTAGAATTAAGAACAATAAGTTGGAAGTGCTGCTAGAGTTTGTCATTTTGAACTTGAAGCAACTGCAAAAAGTAGAGAAGCTTTCGCTGCAGCTTTTCAGTTAATTTGAAGTCTCCTTCCTCTTCACTCAGTTTCAGCATATCTGTTGATTTTCCTCTGCTGTCATCTTTTAAGCTTCATCACTTGTCTACGGATCTGTAAAAAACCCCTGTCAACCCAGCGCAAATTTACTAGCCTTTGTAGTTTTCCTCCTCTGGAAAAGCTGAGGCTCCTGTGATCTTCTCCTGTGATCTAGACTTTGATTCCCATCTTGGCTCTGGCTAAGAGCAGAACTAATGGAATTTATTACCTGCTAGTAAGATCTGCTAGCAAAGGTCGCAGTTAGAGCTAAGCATAAGGCTTCTCCTCCTCCGCCGAATACACATCTTTGTGTCTAGGCCTGGCGATTTCCAGGAGCACCTGGAAGCTACTGCCAAGGACAGAAGTCTCACTCTTGCTGGTTTTGACACGGAGTTTTTGGTAGGATTTTGATCTACATCTACAGTCATCTACAGGAACTGGATCTTTGACACAAAGTGCCTTCAAGCAACATTTCTAAGCATAGTGGGCAAGGAAGTCTAGATACTAATGAGTTGTGGCTGGTTTTAACTCTGTGGAACATCTGGTACAATATCCCACAACGTGTTATTTTTGACTCTTTCAGGCGTTTAAAACTCAGGCTTATTCTTGTCAACACTTTTCTTTCCTCCCTTCAGAAATCTGCATGCCCAGGTACTCAATTCTTTCTCAGTTTGTTGACAAGCTACCTGTCAGACAATACTTGTCTCTTGACCCAGAGATGGGCAACTGTCACCATTAACCAGGGTTAATTTCAAACAAAAGATAGGTTCAAAGGCCTTTTTCCATGCTTTATTTTCCTCAGTTATTATTAGAATTCACAACTATCCCATTGTCGATGTCCACACATTTCGCATTCGCAAGTACACACTTCGCCAGTTTGTACCTGACACCAAACACAGCTTTGCATCTCACACCCTCAGCAAGTCTGCAGACAAAACAAAGCTGGCAGGAGCAGCTGAGAGCCCAAATGATTGCACCATTCAGAGGGACCTCGGCAGGCCAAAGAACCGGCCTGAGGGGAATCTGATGGAGTTCAAGGATGGGAAATGAGAAGTCTGGGACCTGGGCAGGAATAAGCGCAGGCATCAAGAGCTGCAGGAGGCTGACTGCGAGAGAAGCGGCTGTTTTCTCTTCCTTGTCTTGCTGGTTGGGGGTTGTAGCGCAGGGCCAAGGCAGAAGGATGCCTGCAGGCAGAGAAAGAGGGGGTTGGCAGCTGGCCCTGCCGAGCCGAGCGCGGCCAGCCCCGGAGCCGCCCCGCCCGCGCTGTGCCCGCAGCCCCGGCTCTGCCGCGCTCGTCCCCGCCAAGTCCGGCCCGCGCCGGGGCCGCGCTGGACGCGCGCGGGCCCGAGCGCAGCGCCCCCCTCAGGCCGCGCGCCGCCGGCGCAGCCGCGGCCGTTGCGCTGCGGGCGTTGTGGCCACAGTCGGCGATCGACGCCATGGCGGAGCTGCCGCTGCCCGCCGGGCTCAGCGCCGGCACCTTCCCCGCCAAGCTCTGGCGCCTGGTGAACAGCCCCCGCGTCCGCTCCGTGCGCTGGGACAGCCGCGCCCAGGGGCTGCTCATCGACCGCTGCCTCTTGGAGCGAGAGCTGCTCAGCTCGGGCCACGCCCACAGGGGCCGTGGCCATGGGCCGGCCCCGGTGCCGCACACCTTCAGGGCCACGCAGTTCCGCAGCTTCGTGCGGCAGCTCTACCGCTACGGCTTCCGCAAGGTGCCGGGCTGGGTGGGCTCGGCTGCGCCGGGCGATGCCGGGGCCTGGCTCCACTACTGCAACCCCTGCTTTCGCCGCGACCGCCCCGACCTCCTGCTCCGCATCAAGCGCCGCAGCGCGGCCAACAGGCAGCGGCCGGCGGCGGGCCGGGAGGGCCGCAGGAGCCCGCCCTGCGGCTCCCGGCAGCTCCCCGGGCCGCGGCCGCTGCCGGCCGGGCGGCGCGGTCGCTTCCAGCCGCTGCCCAGGGAGCGGCCGCCGCTGCCGGCCGGGCGCCCGCCCAGCGGCTTCCTCCTGCTGCACAGGGAGCGGACGCTGCCGGACGGGCGGGAGCTGCGCAGCCCCCGGCCCGGCCGCCTCCAGCAGCCCCCCGGCGAGCGGCCGCTGCTCGCCCGGCGCCCGCCCTGCGGCTTCCACCTGCTGCACAGGGAGCGGCCGCTGCCGGCCCGGCGGGAGGGGCCGAGCCGCTTCCAGGAGCTCTACGGGGAGCGGCCGCCGCCCGCCGAGCGGGAGGTGCTCGGCATCCCGCCCTGCCACTTCCTCGGGCTCCACGGGGAGCGGCCGCTGCCGCTCGGGCGGGAGAGGCCCCGCAGCCGCTCGCAGGAGCTCTACGGGGAGCAGCTGCCTCCGGCCGAGCGGGAGGTGCTCGGGCTCCAGCCCTGCAGCTTCCAGCAGCTCCACAGGGAGCAGCAGCCCCCAGCCTACGACGCACGAGGTAGGAAAAGAGCTGTAGCCTTGTTTTTCTGAAAGGTCGTGAAAAGTGACCGTTTCAAGTCGTTTTCCACAAGGAAGGCTCTGTCATTCTCGGCCAGAGGCTGTCAAGCCTACTAGCAAGGGGCACCTAGGAGGCCGAAAGATTCTCTGCCTGCTTTGCCTGTGTGCTTCCCGTGATGTTTGATCCACAGCAGCACCAGAGCTCTGTGTCCCACAGCCACGTTGTGGAGCCTGACCAATGTGTTTGGATTCTTGCAGCCAGCCCGGGCACTTCAGGGCCCAGCGCTCCCGCTGGCAGTGCAGCTTGTGCAGCATGGACGGCCTCCAGCTCAGCACAGAACGCGCCTGGGGAGGAGGGATGGCCACCAGCAGATCTAGGCCTTGCCGTAGAGAAAATGATTCGGGAGATCAGGAGGTCCCTGTCTGAAAGATCTCCCTCTGCTCGGGTAATTCCATTGGATGGGGATCAAAGGGGCTGGACTGAGAGCTTTTGAACCTTGTGACACGGTTGAGAAGCAAAGGCTTCTTTAATTGAACTTCTTTCATTATTATTTAGTTATTGAATTATTCTCGGTTAAGAAAGATTTCTAAAAGAGGGGATGAAGAAGAAATGAAGAAGAGGTTTTACTTGCTGGGAAAGAGGAGAAGAGTGTTTGGAGAATTGGCACTGAAGGCCAAGTGTCCCGTGCAGGGAGGGGCATGCCAGAGGTGCCTCTGTCCCAGCTGCAGCAGATGTGGGCTGTGCCTCTTTTGGGTGGGAAGGCCAAGGCAAAGCAAGGGCTGGGCTGCAGCTGCTGCTGCTGTTGTTAGCGTTCAAAAACACACAATCACATAAGCGATTATATGCGGTGCTTTTTATTTAAGAGCTCTGGGAATCGGGGTAGTTTCCACCCAAATCTGATTCCGACCATACATTCAAGGTGAACGTGTTTTATACTCTATCGTTATATAACTTTCGTGTTAATTATTAAACTTATATTGTTCTATTGTATGCACAGATTTCAGCTAAACATAGCTTCTCATGGTTCCCCCTTAAATTTCTAACATAGTTTCTCCTGATTCTTCTTATGATTATACAATAATTATATTTAGTTAGTAAACAATCATCACATCTAACAATTATATCATTTATCCTACTGCTTACGCAGGTGCAGTGATGTGAGAAAACACAAAGCCCAACGTTTTCAAAGTCTATCTTTAACATTTTCCAGGGCTCCACTATCACTGTGTGAGCCCTGCCGTGCGTGTAGGCGCTCCCAGAGCCGTGGCTGGGGCTGGGCTGCAGCTGCAGCTCTCTGTCCTTTTGCAGATTATGACACGTGTTGGCCAAAGAATGTCTCTCTTTCTGTTGATGTGCTGACCCATTGCCTGCAGTACATTTGTGATTATGACTCAAGGGGGGAGTGGGATTTTTGGATTTACCAGTACCTTATTCTCAAGTGGCATGACTTCTGTCTTCTGTAAAGTCACACATAGCAGTTTAGAGAAGCATTTTATTCCATAAGAAAAGGAAACATTGCAGGCTCTGAACCATCTTTAGAATCTTTAGGGTTCTGATGGATGAGCTATGGCAGAAGAGATGAATATTCTGAAACTGGTCATAGTGAGAATATCTTTGTGACCAAAGGTAATTTGCTTCACTGTGGACACTTACTTCCTCAGTGGAATAGCAACACTACTTGGTTGTCTGGCTTTTCCTGTCTTTTGGGTTGTTTTTTTTTTCCCTACCCTAACAATGTACAGATTTTTGCCACTGATCCCAAATGTGATCCTGGCAATACCCAGGGTGCATAAATGTTTGCCTGGATGACACCCGTGGGGCAGCAGCAGAGGGCTCCGAGAAGCAGCACCTTGTGATGGGTTGTGTGAGCGGTTGGCTGCGGGTGCTGAGACTCCCAGGCAGAAATGTGTGCTTTGCCTGTGGGTTTGCAGCACACAGCCCTGGGCAGGGCTGGGAGCGAGCTCTGCCCTTGCTGGCAGCCGTGCTGGCAGCAAGGAGAGCCCCTGGCTTTGTGCTGGCTGATTTCTCACAGCTCTGGGATAAGGCAGGCTCAGAGCGTGGGGGCACGTCCCCTCACTTGGTGTCTTCTGGTTTGCTGTGTTCATGTTTTGTCTCAAAGGTCATTTTGGAAGAGCTTCAGTTTCACCTTGGCCCCCTGAATCCTGAGTTTAAAAGGCTTGTCATGTGAACCGTGGGGGCAGTGTTCCCTCCTCTGTGCTCCATGTCCTTTGGGAGTGGAGAAGGAGAGTTATTGTATCCCTGATATGATTCCAGCAAAATAGTCAGTGATCTTTGGGTTCCTTTTTTTCTGTTTTTCTGCTCAGGACAATGTTGGTGCTGCCCCTGATTCTTCAGGAGGGGAGCCTGTGAACAGAGCTGCAGCAGAGGAGGCTTCATCTGGCACCGAGAGCTGCAGGAACAGTTCCCAGGAGCCCCAGGAGCCTGGTAAGGACAGAGCCCACACTGATTTAGAGAGCTGTGAGATGGCTGCTCTGAGCAGGGTTGGTGCTTCCTGGTGCCTTGAGTTCAAATCCTGCACTGACACAACCTCCCTGAGCCCTGCCCTCCACGCTTCTCCAGAGGCTCTGACACTGAGTCCTCTGCTGTGGCAAGAGAGCAGGGAATAAACCTGACCTTGTGGGAGTTGTGTCACCAAGCCGGGTGTCCCAGTTTTGTGCTGAATTGGGTGGATAAATTTGCTGCAGGGTGCCAGGGGAGGCCAGGCTGAGCGACTCTTGAAGGAACAGGGGGAAAAAAGAGCAAAACGTCAGGGTAGAAGTCCAAATCACTGACTAAATGTAATACCAGTCTGCTGGTATTGGTCCTGACCCACAAGAAAACAAGGAGCACAACATCAGAGGCCAACCAATAGAAAAATCACAGTAACTCCAGTATCAGAAGGAAAAGCTGGAATGACCCCTGATTAGGGAGGCCTAAGAGGAGAGAGGGAGCACTGTGGATCCATTCCTTAGCCAAGCTGGTGCAGCCTGCAGGCCTTGTAGGGAGCTCTGTCCCTCCCAGCCCTTCCTGCCAGAGCTGATGGTCGAGTTGGAGCAGCTGCTGCTGACTGCAGAGGGCAGTTTGTAGATGCCAGGTAATGGAGCTGGTTCATGACTCAGCTCCCAGCACCTTCAGCTTCAGCCATTTCAGTGAAGACTGAGGTCTCTCTGTCAGCACAGAGAAAGAACAAGGCTGGGCTTCCTTGTGGCAGCTGGGACTGTCTGTGTTTCAAGCTCTCCTGGGTGTCCTTTGCACTGTGGGGGCTGAGACTTTATCAAGATACTTCAGTGTTTTGAAACACACTTTTGAACACTTGGAATGGTCCCTGTTCTTTTAAGGGCAGATTGCTTCAAATTGCCAAGTGAGAGTCTGCCTTTCAGGCCATCTTGGACAGCCCCTGGTTGAAGGACAATTGCTGCCCAAGGGAAAGGTGCAGAAGGGCCAATATTGACTGAGCGTTGCCTTTGCTTCCCAGACGCCATCTGACCAACATCTCCAGGAGGGCTGCCCTGCATGGCAGGAAGAGACAGGGGAGAGCCTGTGACCATCGGGCAGGTAGAACTCCTCTGTTTGTAGATATGTTTATAGATTTCTATGGTTCTATTTATTAGTGGTTAGAGTTCCATTTATAGATGATAGTGTTCTATTTATATGGACATAGCTTGATAGATCTGTATAGTTAAATGTGGATATGTATATAGTTATAGATGTGATATATTTTATTATACATTTACATTTATAGATTTTCAGAGTTAGTTTTTTATATGTGTAGAGTAAAATATTTTTATATATATATATATACACATATGTATGAAATTACACTTATGAATGTGTATAGTTATCTAGTAAGAGCAATAGGAATGTTTAGGTGGAGAGATTGATGGATAGATTGCTGTTTGTGTAGGCCTAGGCTGCATTTTTAGCTCTTTCCCCCCCTCGGCTGCCTTTTTCACCTCTTGCTTTTGCCCCGGTGCCCCCTGTGTCCCCTGTCCCTGTGCTGGGTCCGAGCTGGCGGCCGGGCCGGGCGGAGCAGCACTTCCAGCCCCGGCTGTCCCTGGAGCGGTGGGAGCTGCCGCTGGCCCCAGGCACTGTCCCCTGAGGAGCTGCTGAAGGACGGTGAGACAGAGGGGGCTCAGGGGGCGCTGAAGGGACGGTGACCCTGAGCTGCTGCTGGGGCTGAGGGCTGTGGGGCAGCCAAGGGCCATGGTGGCACTGAGGTGACAGGCAAGTGGCACAGGCTGGCAGGGTGGTGGGTCTCACGGGACGGGATGGGTCAGAAGGGACTGAGGGGGGTGAGAGGACTGGGAGGGGCTGAAGAAACTGAAGGGGGCTGGGGCTTCACCGAGAGCATGGCGGGGCTGAGGGGATGGAGGGGGCCAGCAGGGAGCACAGAGGGCTCTGGGACTGCAGCTCTGCCAGGCCTTGGAAGCAATTCCAGAGCCTCCACTTTTGCCACAGCTGCCATGAAGACCTTGAGGACAGCCAGAGACTGACGGGAGCCAGCAGGGAGGAGCTGAAGGCCAGCAGCAAGAGCAGTGAACGGGGACCTGCTGCTGCCAGCCTGGAGAGAGCCCGGGTGAGGCCACAGGCCCGGGGAGGCAGGTGGGGCTGAGGGTGCCGTGGGCTGTGGCCGTGGGCACTGCCCGGCGGGGCAGGAGCGGGCCCTGCCCGTGCTGGGGCTGCTCAGCGCAGCTGCCCCGGCCGGCACAGGGGCTGTCCTTGGGCAAGGCAGCTGTGCCGGCAGGGCCGGGAGCTGTGCCGGCTCTGCCGGGCTGCCGGGGCTGCGGGACAGTCCCGCCGCGGCTGCGCTCACCACAGCCTGGCCCGCTCGGCTGCTTTCTCTTTCTGACCCCCCTGGGAGGCTCTGACATTTCCTCTTCCCTGATGGAAGTGCAGCTGCTGCCAAGGGAAACGTCCCCATACTCACTCAGTGTTCCCTTTGCTTGCCAGATGTTCCATCTGCTGTCGCTGTCCAGGAGAGCTGCTCTGCACAGGAGGAGGAGACTGAGCGAGAGGCTTTGAAGATGGGGCAGCTGGGGTCCCTCTGCTTCGAGTGCTCTTTAAAGATACACAGACTTGAACGTAGCCACAGTTTATTATATGTGTATTTCTATATGTGGACTGCTATTTGTATGTGTTAATTTCCATGTGTATATTCTTATATTTATGTATATTTATTTTGTTATGAATGTATGCTATGTGTATATATATATATATATTTTTGAAATTACATATCTGTGTATAAATTTATCTATGTAGACATGGATATTGTTATATCTGTGTTAATTTCTGTTTCCTGTGGGTAAAGTTGTGTAGGTATCTCTTTTGATACAATTTTTGTTATATGGCTTTTAAAATAGGAATACTGGTATTTGTATAGGTATATGGGTCTATTTTTAAATGCATACTTATCTGTTTCTGAATGTAATTCTATTTACATATCTATGGAGATATTTTTGTATTCCTAGATGGGCTTAATCCTTGTAGTAATATGTAATAAATTAAGTTGTTAAACACCTAATTGATCTTTGTGTATAGTGCGTTGTTGTGGAGGTTGGCAATAAAGTAACTGAAGTTGGTATTTGTATATTATTACATAGAAAGGTTGTAATAATAGAATAAATTCCTGTTTTTAACCTAAATTGAGATTTGTATAGTTCTGTATTGTCGGCGTGGGTGTAGCACTTTGTAATAAATGACATTTTTCAGCTGAAATTGATTCTCGTGTATTTGTGGATCAGCAGTGTGGCTGTAGCAATCTGCAAGAAATGCCATTTGTCAGCTGCCATGGGTGTTGTGTGATTTGTGCTACCCAAAGCCATGAGCAGATGGAAATGCTGGAGGATTTTGGCCATGCAAGTCTCCGGCCATGCCCAGCACATGCCCCACCTGCACTCAGGCTGGGCAGGGGAAGCGCAGATTTGGGCTGGCAGCAGAGCCCCACCTTGGCTCAGAACTCGCTGCAGAGGCCTGCTGAGAAAATTCCGGGGCTCCACTGAGAGTAGAACTCTCAAGCAGGAGCAACCCTGGCAGGAGAAATCATTCACAATGAACAAAAGAGAGAAAATGTGGCCAAGCAGATGTGGGGATACTCTGTGAGGCTGATAAAATGCTCTGAATCACCCCTGCCTGGGCACGTCTTCTGCAAGAATGTTTTGTTAAAAACTGAACACCTCCCATGAAATACAGATTGCACTTTCCCCTTCACTTACCTTGCTGTGTGAGTGGAGACACTCTCTCCTTAGCACTGAGAATTTTTGCCCTTCAGCACCTCACATTTAATCAAAGATGATGTACTACCACTTGGCACCATCAATGAAAACAGCCCTGCCCTCGTGGCAGCGTTTGCAAAGTCTTCCCTCCTCCTGTCCCCACATCTGACAGACGGAACCATCCCCTCCTGTCCCAACTGTGCCTGAGCTGAGTGAGGGCTCCAGGAGCTCTGGAGGCTGCAAGAGCACCGCACGTGGGAAGGTTTTGCAAAGCTTCCTAAGCACCAGTAACCTCTGGGTTTGCCAGTCTTCCCCTGCAATATTGTCCTACTCAAGAATGATCCTGGAGGACACTGTGCCTCCAGCTCACTCAAGTGAAGTTTGTTTTCTTCAAGGCTTGAAAAGAGGAAAATGAAAATTGTGGTTTTTAGAGTGAAATTTGGGGGTTGGTGCGGCTGGGTTTGCTCCACTATTTGCTGTGGAAAGTAGGGTAAAAGCTTTAAATTCCCAGCAGAAGCTGACTACCAGCCCACACAGAGCTGAATGAGGCCCAGGTGGGCTTGCTGCATGCTGGTCCAAGGGAAAAGCTGGAACAAAGTCCCCTTTTATTGCAGATGGAGTCTGTACTGGTGTCTCCAGGGCTGTCTGTGGTAAGACACGGCAATCCAGCCAGAAACTGTGGATAGGAGAGTTCCAACAGCAACCTGCTTCTCCAGGGTGAGGGACAAGGCCAGCCCGAAAGCCTGGAAGGTGCTCTGGGCACTGGAGAAGGCCAGGCTGTCCTTGTGCAGGGACGGCCTTCAAAGGGCACCTCATACCTTGTGCTGCTGACCAAGGGCAGCTGGTGGCCTTCCACAAAATGCTTCGTTTGTCCAGCTCTTGGAAAAGTTCCAGCCAGCAACAATTCCTGCTGCTCACACCAGCCCTTTCCAAGCAGGAGGAATTCCAGCAGCAGCCTGACAGCTTAGTGGCAGGAGAATAAAATAACTGAGCGTTATCAACTCTCTGTCAGAAGCCACATCCTCAGCCCCTCATCTCCTCCAGTTGTCTCAGACATGGAGGAAGCAGCAGGAAATCTCTGATCCTGGAAGGGAAAGCAGAAGGAGGAGAGCCAGTGGCTGGTCCCTGGGGCCTTGGGAGCAGTGAGAGCCATCCAAAACAGGATCTCTGCCGGGCTGTGGAGATAAGAGTGACCAACCAGCAATGCTCTGTGTGAGACTGGAGCCAGATTACCAGAAGCAGTTACACTGATTATTGACCTCCACAATTAGAAATGCACAACAACCACTTAGGTGACTTCATCTGGCCATGATCTTTAGCTGCAATGCCAAAATCTCATCAAATATGTTGCTATCCTTTAAACAAGGAAGGAGAGCACAAATACCAACAATTCTCATCAGCCTTCTGGCTTGGAAAGACCATTTAATTTATGCTCCCTTAGCTGTCAGCCTAAACTCTGCTGTGCAAACCTTAGGTCTATGTTGGACCTCATAAACTTCTTGAGCATCAACTTAGGTGCAAACCTGCTACAAAACCCTTCAGGCACCACACTGATTTAGAGTGGCAGGACTTCACTGTTCCAGCAGAGAATTTTATTCACTTGCTCCTGCAAGTCATTTCCAGAGTGGAAGTGAAATCATTGCCTTGCTATCTGGATGTGATAGGATTTTCCTCCTGTCCCAACAGACAACAGGGGAAAAGATTTGTTTCTATTATACCATTACATCTAAATCTTTGGTTTGAGAGCAAACGGAAAACGTTCCTTTAAGAAGTAAGTTCTGCCTGGGCTTTTTGGCATGAGGACAAACTGGGGTGTGCTGGCAGGAGCAGCACTGTCCCTGTGGGTGCAAACCCCCTGAAGGATGAACAGGCTGCTGTCACAGGGGCCACACCTGCAGCATGAAAAGCCACCGTGCCATTAACTCGATGCAAACTAAACACAAGTGACACAGCTCTGCATCCTCAGCAAGGACTTGCCTCTGCAGAGATGTTACTGACAGACTCAGCTCTTGTGTGCAAGTGCTGTTAAATTGTCACACAAATCAACCACCCCTCCCTCTCTTGTCCTTCTTGGCGTCCGGCTGCTGAGCTGCTGCTGAGAAAGAAGGGGCAGAGTCCTTCAGGGCAAACGGGGACTTTGCAATGGGCAGAAACTTCCTCCTTTCTTTTGTTTTCAGTGACAACAGAGGGGTTTGTCTTCAGTGCCTGTGTCAGCAGGGAAATTGTGCCTGCCCGTCACACCTAGGATCTGAACAACCTGGATTTTTATTGGTGGAAAACCCACAGTGACCTGACCTTCTGCAGGAATATGGAGAGAAGAGTCAAAAGGGATTCCTGGAATGTTGCAATAAGCAGATAGTGGTCTTAAACATATATAGATAAAAAGGCATAAAAGCTCATAAAAGCGTATGGAACTGATGCAAACCTAATAAAAAGTAGCATTTTATTGTAATAAAGAGTGAGGGTTGCAGACCACAGTGTGAGAAATAGCTACTCACTTTTCATAGTTTAGGAAGGTTTATTAAACCTTATCAAAAATACAACAGAAGACTGAATAAAGAAAAAAGGTTACAGCACCGGCAGCAAAAGATTTTCCTCGCCATGTGCTCAGCCCCCTCACGCTGGAGGCTTTCCCTTTTGAACCCTTTAAGCCCTCCCAAAGTTCTGTCCATCAACCCCTTCTTCGCTGTCCAGTGGTGGAGATCTCTTCCTCAAATTCTGATTGGGGCTCAGGTGTCGCCATAGTGACAAGCCAGCCCTCCCAGATGTCCCAACCCCAGTTTTCCCTTGATAACCAGGGCATGGGGTGCAGCATAACTATAAATCTATAAAACTTTCCTTAACTTATATACATGATATTTGTCTATTACTTGTGAGAGTCAATCATCACATTACTCATCTGTCACAACAGGAAAGGAAGTTTCTGGTGGGAGGAACACTGGTTTTCAAGGTAGGACCAGCTGTTGAGGTTTGATTTGTTCCCTCTTTAGATTACAAGGAAGTCATGGTGTTCCAGAGTAGAAGCTGGTGCCAAAAGTTTGAGAACAGGGTGTGATAAGATCACCAGAGTATTTTATCTGTATCCAGGAAGAAGCCCTGCAGAGCTTCTCTTTGGCTTTGACTGAAAGTAGAAGTCCTGTTTTTTCCAAGAATTTTGATCTCTTGGTGTTTTGGAGAAAGAAAAAGAAAGCCCCAAACCACCTGAAGTCTGCATTGAGGTGAGGTGTATCACAGAGGGCTGAGGGCTCAGCAAGGCAAGAGACCCTCCTGTAATTTAAACTGTTCGTTCAATAATAACAAGAATTTCTCAGGACAGGTTGATTTCAGCAGGCACCAGATTCCCTCTTCTTGTTCTGGCCTTTCACATATCACTAAGGAAAGGTGAGGCTGTGTCATTCCCATTTGGATTTTTAATTCTTCAGAAGTCAAAACTGAATTCAAGTCAGGTTCATTAACACTGGAATTTACATACTTCTAAAATCTTGTAGTCTTTTATATTTGCCTGGAGATTTCAGCTTGTTCCTTGACAAGAAGAAAAGACTACATATGGTACTAATCCTTTTTTGTTATGAAACAGTTTTCAACAGAAAACAGGGGAAAATGGCATTGAACACATCATGACTTGGAAGAAAGGTGGCTGCTGCAGCAAATACTTACCAGGACAAAAAGGCATGAGCTGTCATTCTTTATGTTATTGTGTGTGCATGAAATACTGTTACTAAGCCTCTGTTTTCAAGAGTATAAAACACACAGTGCAATGAGAATCTCTATTTAATCTCCTCACCAGTACAACTTGTGCTGGATACTGAGAGCCCTGTTTAATTACTTTAATGCTTTGACCATTCCTGTCAATGTTCAAAAGCCATTAACCATAGCATTCAGTCTCTGGCAGATATTTGGTCTTGAAGGAAAACTTTTGACTAATTCTTTTCCTCTCTCTTTTAAAACTCACTGGGCTCAGTTAATATCAAGAGCTAGAAAGCCAAAGCCTGTGGGAAAGCACTATTTATTGTAGCAAACATCTATGTTGTCAGAAAATGTCCTTTAGATCAAATCAGAATTTCCAAGGCCTCTATCCTCTCCCTTTCTCCCTTTCTCTTTCCTTTTCCTCTTTTTTGACCTTTCCCTTCCCCTTTCTCATTCCTTCCTCACTCCTATTGTTTCTTCTTTTCACAGAGAGAGGTTTTTATGACCCGTCCCCTTCAGAGGGATTGACCAGCCCTTCATTAACTCTGCCAGATGCTGTTTGAAGGTGTTCTCTCCGTTCTCTGAGAGGCATCTCTGCACCATCCTGCCCCTGCAGATGCTCTTGCTTGGTGGCAGAGGCTGCCACAGCAGTGCCAACAGCAACTGTGCAGCCAGAGCTGCAGAATTTGTCACTGCTGGCCTGAAAGTGCCAGCCCTGGATGGAAATATCAGTAGGAGCTCACGCTCTGCCTCCCCGTGCTGACAAATCCCTGGAATCCCTCCTGCTGGGCTCTGTGGCAGCACTGCCAGGGGAGGCAGAGGATGTGACAAATCCTCAGGGACCCCTCGGGCTGGCTCTGGGCAACAGCACCTTCCCTTGGCCCATGGTCAGTTCTGCAGGCAGGTGCGGCCCCGCTCCTCAAAACACTCCTTGCTTTTTGGGGGAAATCCCTTCAGCTTCAGTCATTCAAGGCTCTGAAAGGGCCCAAAGACTCAACCCTCTTTTTCTGAAAAAGCAGATGATGGGCAGTTCTTCTGCCCATGGAATTAAAAAGAAATTCTTTTGACCCAAGTAGCCTCCAAGCACATATTTTGTGAGGGAATTACTTTGCCACACATGGTGCACTTTCCCTCTTTCACTGCTAACAAGATCCCAGTGTTTGATGCAAACAGCCCCAGAGTATTTTCATGAATAGCTCACAAAATTGCTCACAATCAACCTCTGGAGAAAAGCAAAGTGTGTTTTCTAATGTAACCAATTAGTTTGAGTTTTGAATGTTTTGCATTTGCAGCTGAGGCCCTGTAAGCAATTCTAATTGTTGTCAGTAGGTGAGGTACTTCTCAACAAAGAAATAAGTTTTACATGGCATTTCCTAATGGATAATGGTCATAAAAAAGAATGGATGTTTGGAGAGTCTGTTAGTATAATGTGGTATGTTCAAGGTGTCACACACACACTACAACATCTCTTCTTTATACTTCTGTTTTATAAATACATAGGCCTAAGAATTTATAACTTTTATTTGGCTTAAAAGGTCAAAGACTCAGTAGTAAACACCTGTCTCGCCTCCTGGACCTCCGTTCTGGCCATCCAGGGCCATAGGGTGCCACTTCAAAAGGTATTTTCCACTCAACAGTAGCAGACATAGGCCCCAAGGCACCAACCTGCCCTCTTTGTGTATCATCAGCAATAGAAATTAGTTCCTTCCAGTTTCCAAATGTCAAAATGTATGTATTTTTGCATGGAAACTATGATGACTTTTGCTGATGTTTGTAACATTTCACAGGGCCAAAGATGATTAAGATTTCTGAAGTTTTACAAAAGAGAGATGCAAATGTCACAGCAAGCATAGCAAGGATGAAGGTTTAATCAGCCTGAAAAAACCCTCTCTTGCTGAAGTCTCCATAGAATCACAGCTTGATGCAGAGTGCACGGGTACCACCTCACCCTGTCCATGGGCCATCCTGGAAATGCAGAGATGCCAGCCCCAAGTCTGGTCCTGTGCCCGTTCTTATGCACAATTGTCTCCAAAATCTGCAGCAGCATGTTAGGAAAATTAATCCACAAACACCAGAGGTTTATGTCTAAAAAAGGAGACAGAGGAGTCCTTTTACTTTATTTGAATAAAGGGAGAGGCCATGGGGCATTCCCCTGGGATCTCTTGAATTTTTGGAGGACACAGCCTCCTTTTTATCCCATTTTCCCGGCCCCATTTCCCTTCTCTCTTTCCCCATTGGCTGAGGTACTTGAGAGGGACAGACTCCCCAATATGCCTGATATCAAAGATTTCCCTCTGATGTATAACCCACCCTTTTCATTTTTAATTCTTATGGAATGGAGGGGTTTTTCGTCCCCATTGTTTCTTTCATCTTTCAATGTCCAGTTTCATTTATCAGCAAACCTAAAGTTTATTTGTAAAAGCAAATCTCTTTTTCCATTCACCAATCAGTGGAACCCTTCCCATTGTTAGTTTTATCTCCCAGCAGACCCACAGCTTGTCTGTAAAGACAAATGCACTATTCCTCTCACTAGCTATCCCATAACTTGCCTTTCTGTGCAAACACAGAGGTTTCAGTTGCCCACCTTTCAGAGACTGGAGCCTGCCAGACCAGGATGAGCATTCAGCAATGTCTACTTGAATTATCTGAAGTTTTCAATCCAGAAGCCCAAGCTTATGAAGTGTGATTCCTCATTTAATTTCCTATATTCAAAACTGATTTTCCAGATCTACTCATGAGATTGTTCTCAAGGTCTGCTGAGGATATGGAATGGTTTGGAAAGCAAACTAAGGAACAAGGCACAAAAAAAATGTTACAGGGCCAGGGAGAAAATGCTAAGGGGGGAAAAGGGCAATTGTGTTTTTATTGCACTGTTATTAGCTTGCAATTATATATATATATATATGAATATATAACTTGCAATTACTGTGGGGTACTCAACAGTTTATTCAGGTTGAGAACCTGAGTCAAAAGTTTATTACTTCATTCCTGAAGCTGCACACTTGAAATTCTTCAAGTTTGTACATCCCCGGTGAATCCTGTATGCAAAATACTTGAAAACACATTCTTTATCTGAAAGGAAAAATAGATTTAGGCATCATTGCAAGCATTTTGAAAATTCATAGATTCTCAAAGTACTAGGTTAATTCCTGAGACTATTTTTATCTTTTGCTCTTGTGCTTTTTGTTGTCTTATTTCATATTCCGTTACTACCTGTAACCTACATTAATCCTATCTCACTTCAGTGCAATAATAAAGCAAATAATTACCCAAGGGATGAAAAGAGTCTATTCCTCACTTTCTTGCATAAGGATGAAAATGGAACATTTCAGGGACATCAACAACTCATTTCTCTTAATAGTACCCAAAAAAACCCGCCCCCCCCAAAAAAGCAGCAAGCTTTAAACACTCCACAAATTCTGGCTGAAGTAAGAAGCTCACAAAGGGCACTAAGCCAGGGAGACGTGCACACCATCACCTCATCTGACAAAAATGAACCTGTTTCTCACCACCAGCCAGTTCATAGACCCAAACTCCATCCCCAGCCCCATGTGGAAGCAGTGCCAAGGCACAGGAACCGGGAAGTGTCCCAGGATGCAGAGATAATGCTGCCAGCAGCACTGGCTCAAGCACATTGAAGTTAAGCTGTTGCTGTACAGCAGTTTCTTCAGACTGCTCGGTTCCATGGTCCTGGCTGCATTGTTCACAACAGCCACTTCAGTACAGGACCTGGTGTAGTGAAAAGTTCTGGAGTTCTCTTTCCTGTCTCGTAAATTCCTATTTCTCTTCTTCTTTAAGACACCCGCAACTTGAGACACCTCAGGAGACAACACTTAATTGCAACCAGTTCCCAAAGTGAGCTTGTAAATTATGCTCTATGTTTACATTATCTACTATGGGGATTTCAAAACTCTAAGCTGGTATTTTTTCAGTTAAAAATGCCTGCCAATAAAAAGCTGAAACTTGCCAGCTTTAACTCCAGAGGAGAATACTCTCTGTCCCAGACCACCATCCAAACACACCCTTGCTTGGGTACATACAGCTCTGGTACCTTTTGGGTATCTTGAGTGCAGAATTAAAAGATCCAAGAACAGGGGTACAAATACAAGCACTTGTGTAAACTACTAGAAGCAACTAGGAAATTGTTGGGTTGTTTAAATTTTATAGGAAGAATTAACACAGCAGTAGTAGAAATCACCTTTCTACAGAAGCAGCTCTCACAACTAGCACGCTTAAGACTGCACCACAAGTAGTTACTAGGGGTGAAATCCAGTTGTTACATGCCACCAATAGCATGTGGAACTGCTGTAGGAAAATACCACAGACACATTTTCTTCTCTTTTTCTTTCAGTTCCAAAGGGAGTCATAAAACCTGTCTGGCTCCCTGGGTAGCTGTGTTAACACTAAAAATACTGACCAGCAGAAATGATTGCAATCACACTCTATTAAATGATCAATCAAAATCCAAATTATCAAAAATGAGAAAAGATTTATTTATCTTTTTCTGCGACCAAAATACAATCCTCAAAACCACCACAGCCAAAGAGACAGCGTCGAGCCCGGGGTGGGCGCTGGGTGAACCTGGATCCCACCTCTATCGCATCGGACCCTGCCCCTTCATTGCTCATGAGAGCCACTTATTGCAGGGATGCTTTGTACAGTTTATTATGCCCGAGGCAAAGGAGTCCCAGTTTCTTTTGTAACTCTGCATATTCACAGTTGGTTCTTTCCCTGTGCAGAGCTGGACCATCGCCATTTCCTTGTTGATAGCCAGCGCTGATGGATCAGGGAAGTCGGGTATTCACATGGACCTTTCTGGCGACTTTGGCCATCTTGATCGATGTTATCAACAGGGCAATGATCACTCTGAGGTGTCTTCCCATGACTGGGATAATGGTGATCATTGTGCTGGGTGCTCTATTCATAAGCTAAGTGCTGATTGTTCTCCTGCTGCCTTCAGGAATTTCGGAATCAGAATAGACGTCTGCCTCTTGGGCTGCTTGTGGTAAGAGACTTGTTTGGATTTCACAATCTTGATGAAATACATGCTTTTAGAGCATGAATTATTTCCCAGCATATATTACGACACCACTACAATCTTTCACAGAAGAAGGCAATCATACAGATCAGTGTATGGTCAAATTGCCCCCTAATTCTCATAAAGTCCATCTACTCTGGATACCCTTACTTTGTATTTTTGTTTCTCGGTCATCACAGAACTGAGAGCTGCAAGAAAAAGAGAAAGAAATATGAACAGTCCTTGGGTAAGGGAAATACTGGACTGTCAAGAAACTAAAAATAGTTGATAGCATCTGTACCAGGCAATTTCTTTTACTCTCTACCAGTGTCCATTTCAGGCATCCTGTTAGCATAACTAAGAATTTTGCAGCTAAATGCAATGGGCTGCAATTTGAGAGGCCTACAAGAAAAAAACCTTATCAGACTTTTTTTCCCCTCAAGTGACAGGTGCAAATGACAAAATTAAAGGGCCTACAGAAATTTTAAATTTTCTAATTTTAGAAAAATAAAGTATTAGCATCAGATTCCACAGGGATAGAGATATAGGAGCAGCAAGGAAATGCTCCCAGAAATGGTTCCTAGCCTGAAGAGACAAGCTAGCCACAGGAACAGGAGAGAGCCACTTCTTTTAAAATGTGTGAATTACTGAATGCAAGAGCCATTGGCCCTTTCAGCTTCTATTTTTAACAAAAAGTAAGCTATTAACTTGTGTTTATGAAGACTTTATTTGGACTTTAATGTTTTTGAGACAGCTTCTGAGCAAAATACAAAGAAACTACATTACATATTAGTACATGCAGCATTTAGAATAGCAACTAAATAGTCCTATCTCATAGTTCAATGTTCAGTTCTTCATAAATTGTGATCAAGTCCATGAAATGCAGTACCTAATCCAGTTAAATGCCACCTACACCTCAGATTTGCTTGTGTAACTAATATTTTCCACTCCACTCCCTATCCCTTCTCTCACCACAGTCCTCAAGCCCTCAGCCAGGCACAAGCCAACTTCTCACCTCAACTGCTGTTAGCAATTACCAAGCACCTGTTGGTAATTACCTGAGCACCTGCCCCACCCACAGCAGCTGTAGGTCCCTGGCTGCTGGGAGAACAGGTCTGAAGTGCAGACCCGAACACCACCAACCCCCCACCAAAAAAAAAAAAAAAATTACGACTTTTCTAAATAAGTTGAGACTAGTAAAAGATCAGGACATGGAGGGGCTTGTTTATCCCCTTTAGGCCAGTCAAGAAAAAGTTTATATCCTTCTCTGGAAAGGGAAGACAGGGGTTTTTCTTGAAGCAGAAGCATGTTCTATCAGCCCCCTTCCTCATTTGTCCCTGCTCCCCAGGAGGCCATTCACTAGGCATATATAGAAATATCTATGTCTGAAAACACATCTACATGAGTGCATGACTTGCACTGGTGCAATTTAAAGCATAGATTTTATTGCAATAAGATGCAGAAATCTGTTCCAGAAGAGGCACATGTTGTGGAGCTGTAAGGACCCTGCCAGCACATCTGCTACCAAAGCAACAATTCCTGCTCTGCAGTGGCTTAAGCGGGTTGAGATGGAAGTGTTTCTTCATCAATGCACAAACCACAACAAAGTAGTGGTGACAAGCCTTTTTTCCAAGTCTGACTGAAGGTTTGGGAAGCAGGTTTGCCTGCAGAGGGCACACAGAAGCATGACACGTTTGCCTACTGTGCACCTCCAATTTCCACACCATCATATCACTCACTGCTCAGTCACTGAGCAAGCTGACAGTGTATGACAGGTTACCCATCCTGAACAGAAAGTCACAGAAAGAAGAAGAGAGGAAGAAAACACGGAAGATGACAATGCAAAAGAAGTTGAAGAAGTGTGGCAAGGATTGAGCATTAAGGGACAGAAATAAGAAGAGACCATACCCTTGAACTGTAAAATCCTGACAGGAAACTGCAAGTGCTTGCATCTATGAGTTCACCACCCAGACTTGCATGCTTCTCCACATTACCATTCTTTCAAAAATTTTGCTTCCTGGACAAGCTGCCAGGTCTCCAGTACCAGTCCTACCTCCCTTCCAGCAGTCTGCATCTGAGCAGAGAGTTGAAAATAGATCAGGGATTACCTGTTACGCTGTAAGCATTCAAGACAGCCAAAGAACTTTGAGGAAAAAGGCCATACTGAGTGCCCAGGACAAAGAGATCTTAAGAACTGGAAGAAGGAAGTATTGATTGAGGGTCACAGTTATGTTGAGGTTTAGCCTTTCAAAGGTTTGTTGCTTTTCTACTGAAAACTGCAGGTGAGAAAGCTTAGGCAGAGAAGGGAAGGAGAAGCTGTGTAAACAAACCCATAGCTGTATACAAGGACAGAAGCAGATTTCTTCTTCACCAGGCTGAAGAGAGTGGTTTTATTATTCGAAAAACAAAAGCCAAGCTACCCCAAGTCAAATATATATTCTCCCACTACATTTAGACATTACAACAATTAAAAAGCACTATAAAACTACTGCAGTAAATTAGTCAGTTAGGAACAATAAACAGGGCACAGTTTAATAGTATCCATATCTATCTTTGGAAAGATGAGCAATTACAATCTGCATCCCAGCTCGTGCTCAGGATTTACTACAATCTCAAATAACAATAAAGTCAAACACAACAGATGACTGCTGTTCCTACCTTCTGCTTTCCAAACAGAGTTTTAAATGATAGTTTATTGCAAAATCAGTCTCAAGTATGTTCAAGGCCTTGGGAGCTCTCTAAGCTTATTTAACAACAGAAATAAAAACTATATCTTTATAACAAAGTTATAAAGATCACAATTTTAACATCACACATATAGAATCCATTTTAATATTTGTGTAGAGCCAATATTATAATATGATAATTTGTATATAACAATCGATTAGTAATATTGCTGAAAGAAGGCACACTTTTCTAAATACCTACTGGCTTTGGTAACTGCTAAAGGTAATGTAGATTGGGCTGTACTACTGTTTACTCATCTTTCTGTGGCACAGAAATCTTGGATGCTTTAGTGTGTACGTCTGTAATTCTGACATTTTCTGAAATGAAAGCGAGAGGAGAAATGGGCTAAATTCAGATACCTGAAGTTACGTATCAACATTTGCAGACGTAAATCAAATACCCAAGGAAAGCTTTTCTATGGGAAGAATGCCAGAGCAAGTTAAAATATGTATTGATAAGAATAATCAACACAGTAGAAATGAAGAGCATCTGCACCATAGGAGAGAGGGTATAAAATCACACTCTGCATCAAGAGAACATAATTCGTATTTCTTCACAGCCTTCTCCCTTTGCATGCCCCTCTGCAAAGTGCAAGGGGCCCCAAGGACTGAAGGAGACACAGGGAGTCAAATGGAGACACTTGCACCGATCTCACTGGGGGCTCCTGGGGAAGCAGTTTCCTTGGGAATCAAGCCCCTCTCTTCCAAGGGCACCTCCCCAAATGTGTACATTTCCTGGGGAACACCATCACACCCTTAAGTGCATGGTGCAGAGGTTCACGGACATCACAACATAACCAATATGATCCAGTGAAGCTAAAGTTATTATTCCTAAAAAGACTTTTTATAATAAATCTCTACTGTCCATGTGTCTCTAGCTAATACAGGATTGGTTTATCCTAGCTGTTCACACGTCTAAAACAGAATGCTGATTGGATCATCTAATTTTTCACGCATCTTGCTTTGGTTGTCTGGCCCACCCATGGCTCACTTTCCCAAGCTTGCTGACAAACTTGCTGAGTCCTGATGACTCTTCTTCTTGTATCTTTTTCAAGAATATACCGACCCCATTTCTGAGTATGTCCATAATTCATTCTTTGTGAACGTGTCCATTGTCCATTATTACAAGGAGGCTGGATTGTGCATCGGCTGAATATGGCCATTGTCTTGCAAAAACTCCTCTGTTCTGTCTCTGAGCCAGCATTCGAGCCGGTTAAACAAAATCCTCCATCTCACGCTGTAAAGAATGTGGAATTAGAGTTGGAATGTGACCCTGAAATAGAAGCAGCTCAGAAACTAAGATAGAAAAAAGTAATTCCAGAAACTATTGTAGAAGGGCCTTTTCTCTCAAATGATGGAGAGGCTTTTCCTGTAGTAACTAATGCTGCAAGTAGAGTTTGAGAACCTTTCACTTGGAAGATTTTAGAAAAGTTGAGAGTTGCAATTTCACAATTTGGTTGAAAATCCCAACTTGCACAGTCACTTCTGCAGTATATTTTTACATCTAACACATTAATTCCAGCTGATGTGCATACCCTAATAAGACTTATAATGCCACCCCATCAGCAGGTGATGTGTCCTAAAAGCTGGGAGGAAAAGTGTGCTCAGGAAGCACCTAGAGTGCAGGGTGATCCTCTGTATGGTTTAACAGCACAGCAGTTACTTGGCAAGGGGCCCTGGGCTACTGGACTGCCCAGGCTAGGAGCATTGATCAAGTCTTGCAGATGAGCCAACAACTAACATATAATGCTATCCTTGCACTTCCAGATGGGTTACACACCATGTCTTTTACACAAATTCACCAAAGAAGAATGAAGACTTTGATAAATTTTTAGACAAATTGCATGAAGCTATCTCTAATAATTCTGATTTAAATTCAGACACAAAGATACAATTGTATGGACTTTGGGATTATTACTCCATTCCAAATAGCTTTCCCTTCAGTCACAAGAGCCTTCCATCTCTTCCAAAAATTGCCTGCTGAAACTCTTCTGCTCCCTTCCAAATCAGTTCACTACTCCAGCATAACTCTTGAAGCACGGACAGATGACTCTTAGACTAATTATAGTAGAAAAGAAGGGTATTTATTGCAGTGCTGGATACATGTGAACATGTTTCCAAAGACACGTGCAAGGAGTTGCAGACTCCTGCTCTCTATTTCTACAGAAAAGGTTTTACATTAGGTTTCTAAGGACCCATAATACATAATTATTACCTGCCTGCTTCATATTTTTATCAGCTGAATATCTATTACAGCTGCGCAATTGTACTCCCTTAACTGGGTTGGTGGGATTTTGAAATGAGGGAGTGGTTGTATGGGAGGAAGAAAGCTGTCTTCCTCATGGTGAACTCTTCTCCCATGGCCAGTTGGCAAGACCTTTTGACCTGCTGGTCATGGTCCAAGCCTCTTCTAACTGTTCAATTATTCTCAAGGCAAGGTATTTCTATGGTCTCTGCTCCTTCACAATTGCTTCCTCTATCCCTGTCACTCCAAGCTTTATGTTCCTAATATATTTGGTACTCTTCAACTAAGGTGCGTGATTTCTGCTAGCTGTATTACTAACTTAGCTTCTTACCTCATTTTAAAATCTTAACTAAAATATGCAATTTTCTACTATCCCAATTCTATTCCCAGCTGGCCCCTTGACTCATCTGCACTTTTCAATTACCCTAATTACATTTTCAGCTAAGCCCTTGACTCACCTCAGGCACATCCCTGACTGCCTCTCTCCCAGCAGCTCAGAGCTGCATTGCACAGCGCTTGCTGTGCACCAGAGAGCACAAAGCAGGCTGGCCTGGGGGGCCTGACTATTTCTGCCAAACACTGTGCATCTCAGCCCTTTGCTCTGGCTCAGTGCAGAACTGCAGGATTGCAGGCGCTTCCTGCCAGAGCTGCGTGAGGCGCTGGCTCCTGCAGATGTGCCCTGCCAAGCTGTCCCTGCCTCATGCTGGCCTCGCTTCCCCTGGCACAAGTGCCGGGCCTGAAGGAGGCTGCCCTGTGCTCCAGCCTGCCGAGCAGCCCGGCTCCCTGCCCCGGTGCCCAGAGTGCTGCACACACTGCTGACCTTTGCCAGGAGTTGCAGGGCAGCCGGCAGGAGAGGAGGAATCCTCAGCCAGCCCAGCGGCCCTCGGCTGCCCTTGGCCTTTCCCTGCTCCTGGGCACACTCCGGACGGCCAATGCCTCCAGGCTGGGCTGTGCCCAGCACGGCTGCGCTTCCCCTCGGGAGCAGCCAGCTGCCACCTGGGCTCTGAGAGCGGAGGATTCGCCCCCTCCCAGGAACAGGCACCCAGGGCCCGGCTGCTGCCTCTTGCAGCTCCAAGGGCCTCCTTCCAGCCGGCCTCTGCCGGGGCTCAGGCTGCTCCGGCCTCTGCCGGGGCTCTGCTGGGGCTCCACCCCGGGCAAGGCCGGGCCCGCTCTCACCTCACAGGCGCTGACAGCTCCGCACCACAGGAGACCTTCCCGAGCACCCTCTCTGATCTTTCTGCTTTCTCACTTGAGCAAGGCTCTCCTCCCGCCAAAGACATTGCACCTAGGGATACAAATCCAAGTGGCAGGAACCCCAATGCTCTCCAGTCACAGCTGAAGGCCTGCATCTGCACAAGATGTTTGGGCTGCCTCATTCTTCCTTTGGTTTTGTCTTCAAATGCCATTGTCCTTTCTGCCTCAACTAGAAGGGTCACACATGAACCAAAATGGGCCAGTGTGCTGGCCAAGGGCAGTGTGCTCTGGAGATGATGAATGAAGAGTCTTCTCAACTTTCAAAGCACACTGCAAAAAACACCAATCACTTGTTTTAAAATTTTAAAAGTTTAATAGCAATAAAATGGTTATTAAGATAGTAATAAAAGTTAGAGTAATAAGAATTCGGACAATCAAAGTTAGAACAGTAAAGGACAATAAAAACAAAGACATACAGACAGTCCTGGTGCCTCCTGGGCAATTATGCCCGGAAAGCACGCAGGCTAACAAAGGATTAGCCCTTAAAAGCAATAGCCTGTTGCATATTCATATATCTCATACATGATGCATAAATTCTTTTCAAACAAAGGGTGTTCTCTGGTTATTGTCAAGTTCTCTCCCTTAATCCAGTTGGCTCCTCAAAGTCGGGAAGGAGGTGGAAGAAAGTTGGTCTTTTCCAATAAGGACGCAAGAATTCTTGGGGCTTTAGGTCTCCTGTTGCTGTTATCTCTGGGCAAAGAATTTCTTGATTATTCCATCCCTTTCTTGAGCTAGTTAAAAAAGTATCTTACATCACATAGCTTCTATTTTACATAATGTTATAACCTAAAACTATATTTACCACTGAAATAATTACCAATATTTTTTTATTTGGAGGTACTTAGGAATAAAAAGAGGATGTATCAGCATTGGAAGGAGGGTCAAGTCTCTAAGGAAGTATTCAAGAAGGCTGCTGGAGCATGCAGAAAATAAAATAGGGAGGCCAAAGCTCATTTTGAACTTAGAATGGCAACTTCTGTAAAGGATAATAAAAACTGTTTTTACAAATACCTTAATGCTAGAAGGAAGGGTAAGACCAGCCTTTGTTCTTTATTGGACAAGGGAGGGAACTTAGCATCTGCAGATGAGGAGAAGGCAGAAGTGCTTAATGCCTACTTTGCCTCAGTTTTTAGTGGGAAGATGACTTGCCCTCAAGACACCGGCCCGCCTGGAATGGTTGATGGTGTCAGGGAGCAGAATGGTCCCCCCATTATCCAAGAAGAGGCAGTCAAAGAACCACTGAAATGCTTGGATGTTCATAAATCTATGGGACCAGACGGGATCCAGCCCAGGGTAATGAGAGAGCTGGCAAATGAGCTTGCCAAGCCAGTCTCCATCATTTACCAACAGTCCTGGCTCACTGGTGAGGTTCCGGATGACTGGAAGCTGCCCAATGTGACACCCATTCACAACAAGGGTGCAGAGGAGGATCCTGGTAATTATAGACCAGTCAGCCTGACCTCAGTACCTGGCAAGATAATGGAACAGTTTCTATTAAGTGCCATCACACAGAATTTACAGCATGGCCAGGGTATCAGAGCCAGTCAGCATGGCTTTAGGAGGGGTAGGTGATGTTTGACCAACCTGGTCACCTTTTATGACCAGGTAACCCGCCTAGTGGATGCAGGGAAGGCAGTAGATGTTGTTTATTTGGATTTCAGCAAGGCTTTGGCACTGTCTCCCACAGCATACTCCTAGACAAGCTGGCAGCCCATGGCTTGGACAGGAGCACTCTTTGCTGGGTTAGGAACTGGCTGGATGGCTGGGCCCAGAGAGTGGTGGTGAATGGTGCTGCATCCAGCTGGCGGCCAGTCACCAGTGGTGTCCCTCAGGCCTCTGTGCTGGGGCCAGTTCTGTTTAATATTTTTATTGATGACATGGATGAGGGCTTAGAGTCATTCATTAGCAAATTTGCAGATGACACTAAGCTGGGAGCATGTGTCGATCTGTCAGAGGGACGGAGGGCTTTGCAGAGGGACTTGGAATGGTTGGATGGATGGACAGAATCCAATGGGATGAAGTTCAAAAAGTCCGAGTCCTGCACTTTGGCCACAATAACCCCCTGCAACATTATAGGCTGGGGATGGTGTGGCTGGACAGTGCTCAGGAGGAAAGGGACCTGGGCGTGCTGGTTGACAGTCGGCTGAACATGAGCCAGCAGTGTGCCCTGGTGGCCAAGAAGGCCAATGGCATCCTGGCTAGTATCAGGAATAGTGTGGCCAGCAGGAGCAGGGAGGTCATTCTTCCCCTGTACTCGGCACTGGTGAGGCCACACCTTGAGTATTGCGTCCAGTTCTGGGCCCCTCAGTTTAGGAGGGACGTTGAGATGCTTGAGCGTGTCCAAAGAAGAGCAACGAGGCTGCTGAGGGGCTTGGAACACAAGCCATATGAAGAACGACTGAGGGAGCTGGGGTTGTTCAGCCTGGAGAAAAGGAGACTCAGAGGTGACCTTATCACTCTCTTCAGCGTCCTGAAGGGTGACTGTGGTGAGCTGGGGCTTGGTCTCTTTCTCCGGGCAACAACAGACAGAACAAGAGGACACAGTCTCAAGCTGCACCAAGGGAGATACAGGCTAGAATTAAGGAGGAAGTTTTTCACAGAAAGAGTGATCAAATACTGGAATCATCCACAGAGGGAGGTGGTGGAGTCACCATCCCTCGATGTGTTTAAAAAAAGACTGGATGTGGACTTGGTGCCATGATCTAGTTGAGGTGTTAGAACATGGGTTGGACTCGATGATCTTGAAGGTCTCTTCCAACCTAGAAATTCTGTGATTCTGTGAATATAGCCGGACGGGACGTACATGAGCTTGTCTGGCCTTTGCTGCTTGACCAAATAGCAGCAACTGTGGAATTTTACCCCAGAGACACTTTTGGCTGGCTGGATGCTGCAGCTGGGCGCTTGGAGGCAAGTCCAGGCATGCAGGAGTTCAGGTTTACCTTTGGTGGAGAAGCTTTAAGGCGAGGTGAAGGAAAGGAGTTGGTTCTGATGGAGGGTTTCGATCCAGAGCTTTATTCCTGGCCCACAGGCCTCTGAATCCATCAACGGCTCCAGGAGAACTCCCAACCGCATGGTTTGCTCGCCCTTTTAGCCGGGGGAGAGGGCGAGGGAAGGAACACGGGGGACCACCAGCCAGGTACGGGGCGGGGAAGTCTCAAGGGACTGAGGACACCTGGATGGCCCAATGTCCTTCCAGGAGGGGAGGGCATCTTTTGAATTCTGCCAATCACTCGCCGCCCTTCTGGAATGCCAGGATTGACAGACAGTGCTCAGCAGGGGTCAGGGTGTGGAAAGGAGGGATGATTGACACACCTGGCAGGGAATTATCAGGGAGGAACCTGGGGTATCTGAGGCAAACCATGACATCACACCGCAACATACCACACTACTGAAAAAAATACAGTACTACTGACTAAGATAACATAACACATATAGTATATTAATTTATATATATATATATATATATGTTCATTTTAATATCTGTGAAGAGCCTATCCTGTAATATGTACTTTTCACAACATCAAAGAAGCCATTTGCACCTTTAATAGACAGCTGACAACTCAGAAGGAAATGCTCACTTGTTCACAGGGTGAGAAAGAAAGGATTCTTCCAGATGAGGTAAAGTTTCAGAAACTTTATTTCTTTACAATCCCACTCTATAATCCTGTAGGGTGGTATTTGCAGAAAAATGGACAGGCACTAAATGAACCAGCCTAACCTCTGGAGCTAACTAAACTAACTAACCTTCTAGAACTAGGTCAGGTTTTTAATAAAGCTGCATTCAACTTTGTGGATAAAAAGGTGAAGCAGAAGAGTTGCTGACAGACAAAGGGGTAGCAACCCAAATAAAATGACCCTTACAGCATCTACCAATTAGATTAAGGAAAAGATGCGTGCTTGCCTCAGGACAAAATAGAGCTACCAGTCAAGAGATGCTGGACAAAGTGCAGCAACCAACCAAACAATGCATGTCTATAGAAACCTTTAGGATAGGAACTAATTATAAACTATGTTTAGAAGCACAATAAACGGCTTGTCCTTGATTCACATTGAATTGTGCAGTCTTTTGTCTTTTCTCCACATACTCCTACTCTAAATCCTACTCTACAGTCCTACTCTAAATCCTACTCTAAGATGGCTATGGAGAACATGGTCCTGATATGATTATAGCACTGTTTGCTTCTCCATCCTCCTCTTCATTGAGATGATGAGTGGTCTCAGGGTGGATGCAGCCTCAGCTGATGTTACAAATGGATGCTGTTCACAAAAAAACCCCAAAACCCAAAAACAAATACAAAAACAAAAAAAAAAGAAAACAAACAAATTAAAACAAACAAACAAACAAAAAACAAACAACAAAAAGACAAAGAACAGTGAAGAGTGAACCATTACTTTCCAAGCTCAGTGCTTCACAGGCTCAATCAGGATTGCTCTGGGTCCTAAAAAGACCCAGAAAGAGGAGCAATGGCACCATCTGCTACCCAGCAGTCATGTGCAGGACCCTGCCATCACAGGCAAACCTGGCCCAGAATCCCGCTCATCCATTTATTCAGGTTTCTTTATCTTGTTGGGATCTTTGCCCTGCCAGTGCTCTAGAAATGGTGCTTTCTGTCCCTGAGTTATCTTCCTTTCAGGAAACTCCAATGACTCACATAGGTCCCTGTCTTTGAAAGACAGGCACTGTGCTAATTCCCACAGGGACAGAAAGCAATGTCTGTCTTTCCATGCCCTGCCCCTCGTGTGCTGGATGGCACCTTCCTTCCCAGCAGGGCCAGCCCAGTGGCACTGGGTCCTGCAGTTCCCTCTCTGCCACACAACCTGGCAGTAACCCTGGCGCAGTTCCCGTCTGCTTGAGCGTGCCAGGCAGCAGATGGGGCTGGGACAAGTCCCTCCCAGCTGTCCCTGTTTGCGTGCCAGAAACCTCCAAGGGTGGGCTGGGGGGCACAAACCAGGGCCCCTCAGAGGCTCACAGTGAGCCCCCACAGCCCCTCCTGCCACAGCCAAATCTCTGACTGCTCAGCTGGGACTGGCTTCCTTGGGTTCCTCCACCACCATTTCATGTCTCTGTACCCTGCATTGCTCTGCTTCAATTCTTTTGCCATTAGATAAAACTGAACACTCCACCAAATTAGAAAAGAGGGCAACAGAAACAGTCAGAGGACAGAGCACCTCTCTGCTCAGGAAATGCGGAGAAGAGGTGGAGTTATTCAGTTTTGTGAAGAATAGGCCCCAGGGAGACTTTATTGCCACTTTCCAAGACTTCAGAGTAGCTTTGAAGAAAGTGGGGGACATCTTTAACAGGGTCGGTTACAATAGGATATGGACAAATATTTTTAAACACAAAGGGCATCTAATCAGAGTAGGTCTAAGGAAGAACTTGTTTACTCGGAGCATGGTGCCACCCTGGCACAGCTTGCCCCAAGAGCTTGTAGGTGCCCCATCCCTGCAACCATTCCAGCTCCGGTGGCAAAGGGCTCTGAGCAACCTGATCTCTTTAAAGATGTCCCTGCTCATTGCAGGACACTTGCACCACAGGACCTTTACAGGGCCCTGCCAGCCCAGCCCAGTCTAGGATTCCTCACTGTTTTCATTTGAAGAGCACCAAGAGTGGAGGTGAGGAGGAAGGGGGCTCATCTGATGCCTTGGACTTGAGTGGAGGAGGAGCCCGGCCCTCAGACCCTGTTTCACCTGCAGCCCCTTCACATTTTACCTGCAGGAGCTCCTTGGCAGACCAGCGCCGCGCCTCGTCTCTCTGCAGGCAGCAGCTCAGGAAGTCACGCAGGCAAGATGAGAATAGGTTGGGCTGCTGCAGCTTTTGTCTTCCTCCTGTGGTTATCAGGAGTTGAGGCTGGGGAAAAAGGAGACACCAGGCTACACCTGCTTCTTTCCTATCTGTAACTGCTCTCCTGGGTCCCATTGATTAAGCTCCACTCTGCAGTGGCAGTTTCTGCCCTGGCAGAGACCCAGAGATGACTTTCCTTTACCAACCAAAAACCCAAACTCCGATGCAGCCACAGCTTTTCCAACATCCCACAGATCTTGCCTTGGCAGCTGATTTCATTGACTGACCTAGTTAGTGGGAACTACATCACCACAAGCACATTTCCTTCCCTGAAGATTCATACCAGCTTGAGAGGCTTTTTGGAAGAAGGACTTTGCTATACTAACTCTACTATATCCAAGGGTTAGTACATGGAAAAGTATCTCTGCAGTGCTTCTTGGTCCCTTAAGAGCAGCTGCCATAAAACAAAACTAATCAAGCTTTTTGCTTTGTTCTTGAAAACAATGGGAATTGGAAGGAAAGAAAGGAAATCCACCAGGTGTTCCTCAGGTAAGGAAACAAACATTTGGAATCTCATCTTCAACACAGACACATTAAGATGCATGCACAAATGTACTGGGATGAAAACACCTGCTTGGACACACAGGAGCCACCTGCAGCTCTGTCTCTCAGCAGCCTGAAAATTTCTGCTTTCCTTACATGGAAAAGAAAAACTTTTCATGGTCAAATCAGAAGGAGAGGTTCCATCCCTACGGTCACCCTCTACTCATTTGGCTACTCAAGTCAATGCATTAATGGTAGGCCCATCCCAGAAAGTGCCAGGAAACAAATGGGAGGTTTTGGCAGGCTCTCCACATCACCAGGCTCTGGCTTGGTGACGTGCAGAATGTGGCTTGGGCTAGGAGAGAAACACGATCACTGAGTGTTTCAGCAGCACTGCACAAGAAGCAGAAGAGACTCTGTGGCCTTTACACCCTCATGCCCCAGTTTGAAGCATGTTTCCCAGTGAGAAGAAACTGCACAGTGGGGTAAGTTCCTCTCTAAAAACCGGTGCCTTAGCAACTTTCTTGTGTTTGGGCTTCTTTTCTTCATTTCTGGAAATGTAACACCAGTTCTGAGAGGCTTGCCTTGTGGTTTTAGGGGCATCTTCACAGACAGACAAGTGGGAACAACTTGAAACCCAAAGCAAATGTTGCCTGAGAAGAGCTGGGGAGTGTTTGCCTGTGGTGAGGCTTGAGCTGTCTGGCAATCCCTTTCCATGATGTGCAGAAACATCCAGCTGCTCCCCAGAGCTCAGTCCCTCTGGGCACGCCGGCCTCTGGAAACACCTGACGATCCCAGCCTTTCTCCTGCTCAAGAGCATCTAACCTAAGCTGAGCTCCAGTTTCTTCAGCAAGGCCAAGGATGCTCACTTCCATGCAGCTGACAGTGTCCATGGAGCTCAGCAGGTCTTTCTGATACTCCTCAGGCCAAGGAATTACAGTGTAGATTGGCAAGACATTGGCTGATCGTTATCCAGTGTGGTTCGTGTGGAACCAAGCTCTAACATGCTGACAAGTCAGAGGGACAGAGCTCATTCTGCTTTTGCAAGATGGTATTTAGAAACATAGGACACCAACTTGGAACTATCAAGTTCCAAGTTCCAAGTTCCAAACCTCAACTTGCAGAATCCATCTCAAATAGACAAAAATATGAATGGCAAGAGGCCTTGGAGTCTCCATAAAAATGCCCACCACTGTAACGATAACTCTGTGCTTGTGGCACTGAAATAGATGGTGACCAAAGAGACTTTGCTATTATCCTCTTTAACCCAAAGGAGAATTTCAAATCCAGAAATGGCAATGCACTCCCCTTGTGTACAAATAATTTATGCGGCTTTCTTTCCTTTTCCCACATCACCAGAGGTGACAAAGAGGGTTTTATCCTGACTCTCAGCTGAGCTCAGCCACTGGCCATGGTGGGGAGCTGGAGTCCTCCCTGTCATTAGAACTGTGCAGGCCAGGGATGGCCCTGCTCCTGTGGTAAAGAAACACAGCACCGGTGTCAACTGCCCACGTTGGATCCCAGCCCAGGCACCTGCCTGCAAGCTCATCAACTTGTTAAAGTACCAAGAAACAGCCAAGGGTTTGGCAAACAATTCTAACTGCAGTCGGAGAAAAACACATCCTAAACTTATCCAGGCCACCCACACACATGACTGAACCATGTACAGATGACTTGAAAGCCTGAAAGTTTCGAAGACCCACAGCATTTGGAAAAGATGCTACAGAATGGAAGAGAAGAGCTGTGTTTAAAAAATGAGAAAGCAAGCAGAACTGCTTGAGCATTGCTTTGGTAGTAGGTTTTTTCTCTTTTTCTTTTTTGTTTACTTTTCTTTTTCCTTTTTTTCTTATGTTTTCTATAAAATTGAAACTGGGAAGGTCTAACCTCCATTTCTCAGGATATTTATCACATGTCTACCCTCTCCACTGAAAAATTCTTGTCCTTCAGAAACAGAGTTCCAACATTGTTCAAAAAACAAGTGAGAAATGTCAGGCATGGCTGGAGGCCAAAATGGCAGGTTTCTGAACTGGTTAGGTTTCTGAACTGCCACTTCCCTTTCTGATACAACCAAAGCTACAGCAGATGCTGATGTGTTGCAGGGGCATTTTTAGAAGGAGACCTTGGTGGAAGTGGTTCCAGCAGATGGCAATGGGATTTTGTCCAATGGCACACAGAACATGGGACAGGTGAGAAAGACAGTGGGATCAGTGAGTATTTGCACCTTACCAAGACAGGAGTTGCATTCCAGTAAGGAACTTCTCGTTCCACCATTTCGATGCCCACGATTCCCAAAGACCATATGTCCACTTTGGGGCCATATGGTTGACCTGTCACCACTTCAGGCGCCAGCCACCCAGGAGTGCCGGCCACGCAGCTCCGTCTGCCCTGCTCAGGGGTGAGCTGAGCAAAGAGGCCAAAGTCAGCTGTGGAGAAAACAACAAACCATGAAAGCCAGCTCCAATTAGGAAACCAAGCAAAAGAATTCCCCACTCTCAGGCTAAGAATGTGCTGTTGAATCTCCTGGAGAACTGTGCACGCTTGATTTCCTTGGGGCTTTAGCCAAGGGAGTATGAAATTGGCCGTTTCCAAAAAAACCCAGGTTTCTTAACGCTGCTCACAGCAGTGGACTTTATGCCCCTGAAGCTTTAGATTGTAGCTCCCTCTGTCTGGAAGGGACACACACAGAGCAACGCCACTCTTGACTGCTTGTGGTTCCTTATACCTCTGTGCACGTTGCAACGGTGCCTTCAGCTCGCAGCAGGGGTCCCTGCACTGCCACCAGCACCATTTCTGGGGAGCTGGCAGTCACTCCAAGCAGCCCCACACCCACATCCCTGGAACGCTGCACCTGACCAAGAATATACTGACCCAGCTTGACAGAGCCGTCGGTTTTGAGAAGGATGTTGCAGCTCTTCACATCTTGGTGGATGACGCGGTTTGAGTGCAGAAAATGCAGTCCTTGCAGGCACTGAGCGAGAAAACAGAAACAGGAGGGCAAAAATGAGTGATGTGATTTCATCACACAAGAAAGGAAACAAAGAATCTAAAAGATTCCCTCTCCAGGGGAATGGGGAGTAATGGCAGAACAGTAATGGCCACTGAGAGGAAGAGCTTGCTGCTCCAACACTTGCAGAGCAGGACCTTTCTAAGGAAAGGCACGTCAGCTTTTGAAAGAGCAACAGCACCTGCTGTTGTAGGCTGTGCCCTGCAAACCAGCCAGGATGACTCCTGCTGCAGTGGACGTGCTTTTTCCATGCAGAGGACAAAGGAGGGGTTTTGAAAGGAAAAGTCCCTCCCTTTGGTGTGAAGCGGATCACTTTTGGGTGGGAGGCTGCATGACAAAGATTTTCTTGCTGGCCTCAGCACAGGCTTGGAAGTATCCCACCAGTCACTTTCCGGGAGCAAAGAGCATTTTGGCTGCACTACTATCCTTTTCAGCTGAGGACTGTGAGACATGAGTCTTTTTTCTTTGCTGATCATTTCAAATCCTGCCACCAGCACCTTTGCTTTTACAGGCAAGGAATGCAGTGAAGACAGACTCCAGGCAAACATTTAGAGAGGCAAGGTGGAGAACAGCAAATACAAATACAAGAGACAGAGCGAGAATACAACAGCAGGAGATAAGAGTACTGGCACTGAGTACAGGGAGTGCAGGGGCACTGGCAGGCCTTTCACTTGAGATGCTTTTACTTGCCCATAGAATAGCAGCAACACAGAAACAAAGCTTGGCACAGGAAATCACTCCAGCTCTGAGCCCCTGTTTCCCAGACAATCCTGCCCAAGCCCTTGGAAACACGGATGGGATTGCTGACCTCCCGACTGATGGCTGCCATCTCATCTTCAGACAGGTAGGTCTTGCTGATGACATTGCTCAGAGTGCCTCCATCCATGTACTCCATAACCAGCCAGAGCTCCTCACCCACAAGGTAGCTGAAAGAAGGAAACAAGGGCGTGGAGATGAATGTACATGGCTAGGTTGCTGTGTGGAAAAGACGGGTTGATTCTTCTTTTCAGGTCCCTTTGAGACAAAGACAAAATAAAGGAATAGACATTCCCTCTTGGCTGTGCTTTGTTTGCCATCTGTGCAGTCTCAAGGAGAAAGGCACAGCTGTGAAAAAGGAGATGTCTTAGATGGGCAGCAAGCAAAATGTGCAGTTTAGTAACAGCCCAGATAAAAAACCTGTCGCGCATGGTGTTTCTGGAAAAAAGCACCTAGTCTTCCTGGCATGCATAGCAATGGAAAACAGTGGCAACAATCCAAGGGAAATCCTTGTTAGTTTACCTGGACCTAAGAAGACACTTGAAAAAAATCAAGCTCCAAAACAAAGTGGTGGCTGTGAATATAGAGATCATTGATTTAGTAAGACACGACTCATCCGGGTTTTTGAACAATTTTCAAATACCATGTGCCAGCGAAGACTCATGCAGACAAAATGCAATCTCTTCCCATCCACTGGAGATGAAAAGAGCAGTTATAATTAGCCAATAATTACAGCTCTATTTTCTGCCAGTGACCAAAGTGGGATTTTACCTTGCATGTTTGCAATATGTGAACAAACATTCATGGGACAAAAGCACAACTCACCTGTCTAAACAATTGACCAGGTTGGGATTCCTATTCACCTTCATGACCATGAGTTCATTGACTTTTAGTTCCTTCTTCCTCAGTCCTTGAAGATGTATTTTCTTTATGGCCACCTAAAATGACATTGAAAATCAGTAACTTGAGAGGTTGGTGGCACGAGACCACAAGACACATGGAGCGAGTGATTTTGCAATGACACAGCTGAGCTGTGCCAAACTGCCTTGTGATTAGGCACTGCAGTAATTAGGAACTGACGTTCCAACAGCCCATTTCTCTGCTCCCTTGGGAGCCACTTACAGGACACGTGGGGCCACTGACATTTTGCCTTGACCACTTGGTAACAGCAGTGTCTCAGTTATCACCCACAAAGCTCTGACCACACTCTCTGCTGCTTTGTTTGCGACTCAGAAGAAGCAATCCATGCCTTAAAACTCTGTGGATACATCTTGGGCTATGGGCAGGGCTTAGGGCTTTCAGGGACGCCTTGCAGATCTCTCCCTGTGTGCAGTTCCCAAGTGCAGCAGGTGGCTAAGGAACCACCAGTAACTTTCAGATGTATTTGCTGGCAGCCAGAAATGAGAATTCAGGACTCTGAAGCTGTAGCCCCAAAGAGCAGTGAGGTGCTCGAAGGCACCACCTTTGTTTCAGCAATGGAGAGCGAGTGAGCGCGTCCTTCTCTGAAAGGAACCACTGCCCTCCGTGCCTTCCTTCCGGCAGCTGAGGAGGACAAAGTCCCAAATGCATTTTGCGGGCTGGCACCAGTCTGTGCTTCTTGTGCCTTTTCAGCACAGCTCTGCCCAAAGCTCCAGCCACAGCTCACACCAGAAGGGAAAGCCCTCGAGTGCAGCAGAGTCTGCAGGTGCTGTTGACATTTACCTCTCCTCCTGTGGCAGTGTCAAGTGCTTTACAAACATCTCCAAAAGTCCTAGAAACAAAAGAGAAGCAGAGAAAGGAGAAGCCATTTAGATCTTGCAGTGAAAGCCAGCCCACGCAGGAGATCTGTGCTGTAAATGCCTAAGACCTGCAGGACACTGGAAGCATGGAGATGTCTTTGACAATGCCTTCTGAGCACACTTAGAAATTCTGATCAGCACTGACAATCTAAGCCCAGTGCCTGAACACATTTGCAGCTTGTCTGACTTCACACTTGATACCTATTCCACCAGCAAAACACCTGATGCATAGTTTTGTAAAATTAACATTGCTTGGACTCACCCACTGCCAATATTTTCCAGTTCAATGTATTTTATAATAGGATTTTCCATCTTCGCCATTCTCCCTGAGGGAAACAAAATGCAAGATGTTCACTTTAAAGCAGAGATCCCAGCTTCTAGGAGATACAAAAGGCAGCCCCAGTGTCTGGGGCTCTGAGCCCTCCCTTTGTGGACAGCTGGCTAACAACAACAGGAACAGGAACTGGAACAACAAGAAAAGAACAGCAGGTCCACAGCACAAGTGGCTGGCACAGAGACTGATTTCTAGCATCCTTTGAAGTGAGAGACCTCTTGACAGCAGACACACAGGGAAGCACAGGGAGATACATTCAGAGACTGAGACCAGAAGAGAACACCTACCAAGGCAAGTAAGTTTGTCATCTAGAAACATTAAGGAGAGCTGGAACTAACAGTGCCTTTGTTTTCTTGGGAATAAACACTGTGAGATTTAGAAAAGGTTTCCTACTTGCTAAGATTAAATGCACCTGGACATCTAGAATCAATTCCTCTGAACAGATGTCAAGTTCAGAACAGGAGGAATTATTGCCAAGTGTTCCCATCTTTTCCAGCTTGCAGCAGTTTGCCAGAAGAATGCCTCTGCGTTTGTAAACCAGAGCAGCTCATGCTAGAAGCAATCCCGACGGGGCTTTCAGCATCAGGGCCCTCACCCTTTATGAGCAGGCTGAGCTCAAAGACGCCCTTGCCCGTGCCCCGCGTGAAGAACCACGCCGCTTCTCTCCACCCCGACAGCGCGGATCAGTCGCTCCCATTGCACTCGCCCTCTCGGCACCACACACGTCCCCATCCTCCCAACTCGGCACAGCGGGCATGGGCACAGAGGACAGCAGTGCTCCTCAGGCACCCTGTGACACAGAGAGCTGCCCAGAGGAGATGCTGACCCTCTTGTGAGTCCAGGCCGTGCGACGCAGCAGCCGGCCCAGAGAAGGGGCTGCTGCCTCAGGCAGCTCCGCGCTGCAGCAGCCGGGCAGCAGCGGGACCCTCCCAGCTAAGGAAGGCTCCAGCCTCTGCACTCCCACCAGCCCTCAGGGGCAGGGCAGCGACCACAACAAGGCTGGCAAAGCCCAAGCATGAGCACTGACAGGCACTGACTGGAAGAAGCCAGAGTGAGCCTGAGCCCTGTACAAGCTGTTGCCCCCATTCAGGACACAGCAGGATGGGCTTTGAGATCAGCCACACCGAGGCGCAGATCAGTGCCCTTTTTGTCCCAACAGGTGATGGTAGACACAGAATCCACTGGGCTCTCTTCTCAACCCTACCAGATCTTCTCTGAGAGCACAGCACTGGCAGCTGTTAAGGGCAAGAAGCAGATTCATTGGGTTGTGCTGCAGAATCACAAAGGGCTTGATGTGTTCTCCTAGAGACTGATCTCAGCAGGGATTCTGCCAGTGGCTAGGACTCAAGCAGTCACAGCCTTCTGCTGATCCAGGAACAATCCCTGCTTCTGCTTTTGGCAGAGAGGGAAGCCCAGGCAAACTCCAGCCAGTCTAAGCTGCCCTCAGAGGCAGCAGGAACACCCAGAGCTCTCTCTTGCTGCCTCGGAGCAACGCCAGCACTTCTGTGACACTAAACCGAGGAGAACCCTTTGGTACAGCTATGCTGACACGTGCACACAATACACTGTCCCTCAGATAAGAAAGATACCAGACGCACTCAGTTGCTCCAGGGAGTCACCCGCCATCTCCTGTTGCTGAGCAGCAGCTGGGTCAGCACGGGAGGTGAACCAAGTGCTCAGGCTCCACTTCTTCAGCTGGAGAGCAAAGGCTCCTTGGGATGGCACTGCTGCTTCTGCAGCAGCTTCAGTGTCAGAGTCGGTGTAGGTCTGAGACAAGAAATGAGTTTATGTCAGGAAGGTGTGGCAGAGATTGCCCTGAAATGCAAGAGAGATTGCCATTTGAAATGCAAGCCCTTAGGAAGCTGCTGTCAGCGACATGCAGAGCTCTTCAACTGGATTGCTTTGGATGTCCACTTGTGAAACCAAATGGTCAAAACCAAAGGCTGGTTTTACTCGAGGTCATAGCCAGTTTCTTGTTCTAAAGGATGACTGCAGCAACGACCACTCCACTTCCTCCCAAAGACTCCTTTCCCCCTCCTAGGTCTGCAGATACATTTGCAGCTCCTCATTCTAATGTTCTACCTCCTGCCATGAAATTCTCTTTTTCTGCACCTTCCTCGGGACGTGCTCATCCTGCAGCATCTCTGGATGGTTCAGTTCCTGGGCCTCATGCCAGCCTCGGGGCTCTTGGTTGCCCATCATTTGCTGGAACTCTCTGCAGGCTGCCAGGTAGGATGGCAACACTTCCACCTCAAGTCAAACAGAACAAAGCAGTCAGAGACTACAGCTTGTCCCCGTCAGCCAGGAGTCATCGACTGGGAAGAAAGTAAAGAAAAGGACAGGAGCAGATTCACAAGGGATACAGACAGCTTGTAGCTCGTATTCCAGATCTATGCGAGTGACCATGTTCACCTGCAAAAACACCTCAAGAAACAAGGTCACCTGGAAGAAGCCAGCAGGAGCTCATTCGGATGAGTGCTGGCTAAATGGCCAAGGGAGTAATGCCACTGTCTAGAGCATCAGCTGAGATTCAGCAGACCAGGAAGTGCCCTTCAGAGCAGCTCTGACAGAGGCCTCATCAGGATGGCCTCAGAGGCATCACCCACCCCCTGCTGCTCTGCACTGGAAAGGCAAGGAGGGCAGAAACCACCCCTTGGGTGACTGCAGTGGCTATTGCTGTTTCACTCACTTGCTTTTCTAGAGCCTTTTGTTCCTGAAGGAGGCGATTAATTTTCTCTTTGATGATTTTAATTTTTTCATCTAGCCTCTTCTTCCTTGCCTTGATCCTAGCCTCAGTTTCCTGCAGCTGTGCCTGCACCTGTTCATCAATTTTCTGTAAACAACAACGGAAAGGACTCTCTTTCATGCGTGGAGTGGCTGCCATTCCTTCATTCACCTGTTTTTGTTGATTGCCCCTCTGCATAGGGAGATTCTTCTCCTCTTGGATGTCTTCATTCCTCCTCTTTGCTGCCATGATGTCACTCTGAGCTTCAGGCAGCTCTGCTTGTGGCTCTGCCTTGATGTTCTGTACACACAAAAGCAGAGCAAGTGACTGAGAGCTGCCATCAAGATCAGCTTTTCCCTCTTTTAGCCTCAAAATCATATTTATTCAGCCCCTTCTTTCTGCTTCCCTCCCCAGCTCTGCTTCCACTGTAACCATCCTGTCCCGGTGCTGGTCTCTGCAGATTCCAAGGCTCTGTCCTTTCAGTGCCTGTGGGACTTCCTGGCCTCCTCAGTCCCAGGAGCTCTGGTTTATGCCCCTCTTCCTGCCCTTCCCTCTGTCCCCTGGCCAGTCAGGCTTACCTGGCCATTCTCCTGTGGCTCTTCCACCTGCTGCCTGAGCTGCTCTTCCTGCTCTCGGGCAGGGAACAGCTCTCCCTGAATCTGGCATGGCATCTCAGATAAGGCAGTCTGCTCCTGCTCTTTCTCTAGAAGCACCTGCACAGAAAGCAAGACAAGATGGGTTTCACCTTCCCGTACGACCTTTGTGGGCCAAGACTCAAAGACTGCTGGGCTCACACGCTCCCAAAGCACTGTGCTGCTGCTCTGCTGGGTCCTTCTCTGCCCGTGGGGAGGCACAGATTCCAAAGTGACCCTGGCCCTACAATCAGGGGCCATCTGGGGCTGAAGCTCCAACAGCCTCTCAGGCAGCTGACAGGGAAGGTGTGGCATTTCTCAAGGGTCTGGTGAGGGCCTCCCTCTGCTTCTGCCATGTCCTCTTTGTCTTTCAGTGGTGACTGACACCCCGCCCTGTCCCACAGCTCCATCCTGGCCCTGCAGGTGGCTTCCTGGGTGAGCTCACTCCTTGTGAGAGACACTTCTGGAGTTCACATTCCCTTCAGGCCTGCACCAGCATTCCTCCTTCCTGACATCTACACTCTTGTTAGAAAATGGGGTCATTCAGGAGATAAGGATGCATGCAAAGATCTCTGATGGAAGTCAGAGAACCTCTATGGCCATCTCAGTATATGGAGGAGGACCAAGGTGTTTCTTCTCCCTCTTTTGTCAACTGAGAATTCTGACCAGCAGTAACAGAGTTTCTCATAAGGCCCCATTAACAAATGCACTTACACAGCCCTGGGGATGCCAGCGAAGGAAACCATGTGTCATGTAATGCATGTATGGGCAAAGTCACCAGACCCCAACTACAGCATGGGATAGTTCCACTCCCTTAGGACATGCAAAAATTTAAAGGATAAAAAGAAGGCTTCAGGTCAGAAAAGGCTGGAGTAGGGAAACATGAGGGGAAAAAACAACCATCTCTGGAGGGGGAAACATCTCTGCCTGCTCAGGATCAGTCAATGGAACTTGTCTCTACTCCTCTCCTGAAGGGATGCCTTTAGGTGAGCTTTGCATCTTCCACTGCTTTGGAGCAGAGCCAGGAAGATTCAAATAGATAGATAGACAGACATCTCACTTTTATAATCTCTCTTTACTGTGCTGTGGTATTTACATTCTTTGAACACAGAGAGATATAATTCTCTCTCCTAGGTTTTTTTTAAGGGGAGGTAGTGAGAAACTTAGAGAAGAAGAGAAAACAATTATTATCTCTACTTGCTGTTCTTGTTGTTTAGTACATGTAGAATGTGTTCTAGTGATTGTTTACTGAAAGTGATTTGTTAATTGGATTTTAGTGATAGCTGTTTAGCTTGATTAGCCAATTAGATAAAAGCTGTGTCATGACTGTCTGGAGACAGTCACAAGTTTTTCTTTAGTAGCTTTTTAGTATAGTATCTCTTTAGTATAGTTTTAATATAGTACTAGTGTGATATAACGTAGCTTAAGAAAGCATTTGTTTAACCTTCTAAATCATAGAGTCAAAGCACATTATTCACCACGTGGGGGTCACCCTGAATCAATACTGTCCTTTCTGTCGCTACACACATCAACACTCGGTAGCAGTGCCCCGATCTGCAGCCATCCTGAACTTGCTCTCCTGTTGCTTCAGTAACCCACACTCTTGGGGAATCTGGAGCGTGTGGGTCCTTATGGAATGCAATCAGACCCAGAGCGTTGCACTGGGAACTGCACTCTTTGTGCATCTGTGCTCGGGCAAGTTCTTCTCTTGGACTCGAGCACACTGATGGTGCTAAAGTGGCTGGAATCAGAAATGCAGCCCAGCCCCTCCCAGCTCCTCTAATCTCTGAGCACCAGCTGGAATGCAAGGGCATTGATTTCCTGCTCAATTCCCAAATACAACACACACTGATTCCCTGGGCTGCCAAAAGACACGGGAGCCGTTAACCTGAAAGTGATGTGTTTCTGACAGTGCTGGAAAAGGGCAGGAAAGATTGAGCAAAAGCTCCCTTGCTCCCTGGAGAAGGAGAAATTACACAAGGCTTCTCCTTCTAGCAAACAAACAAACAAATAAACAAACAAAATATGAAAGTGTTACCTACTCCAGTGTCTAAAGCACTTGGATGCAGTGAAGGGATGTTTGGCAGGGAAACAGCCCTTGTGCTGAGCATTGGATCTATGGATCTAAGGCAGGGATCTATGGAAGTCTGCCTGAAGGTCCCTCATGAGCCCCCATTGTCCAGGCTAAAGCTCCCTCAGCACCTCCTCGCTGGCCTTGTGCTGCACCCCCTTGCCCAGCTCCCCTGTCCTTCTGTGCACGCGCTGCAGCCCCTCAAGGACTTTCTGCTTCCCAGGGCCCACAGCTGCACCCAGCACTGCAGCGGTGGCCGCAGCGCTGCCCAGCACAGGCCACGCTCGCTGCCCTGCTCCTGCTGCCCCCCTGCTGCTGACACGGCCACCGTGCCCTGGCCCTTCTTGGCCCCCTGGCCACACGCTGCCTCATCTTCAGCGGCTCAAGGCCGCCAGCCCTGCGTCCTTTTGGCCCACACAGCTCCCCAGCCACAAAGGTGCCCATTTCACTTCAGATACAGCAGGCATCATTGCAAGGTGTACATCCTGGTTTTAGCATTACAAGACAGCAGTCAAGGACTTGCAGCTTTGCTCCCACTCTAGGCTCCAATGCAGTTTTCAAAGCAAACTACACAATAGAAGGTATCAACAGACACATGCAGCGTCTGGGTTTTGCCTCAGAAGAAGGGTTCAGAACTACTCACTTTGTTTCTTTTGCCACACTAGACAAGAATGCCCCCCCCAGCTTCATGGACAACACAGTCATCTCCTTGCAGCTTATCAAAGACCAAGAAACAGGCAGACTCAGAGCATCTATCTGCTCTGCTACTGGCTGCTCTGCCTGAAGAGGCAGAAGAGCAACCTGACAACAAAGGCACCAAAATCCCTGACTTCAAGCAGCAGCTCTACATCCCCAGCGTGTCTCTGAAATAGTCCCAAGTAAGCACACCCAAGAAGTTTGTGGGGACAAAGCACCACAAAGAGCTTGTGTGGTCAGATCAGCATTTTTTTGTGCCTGCAGCTACTTGGCCAGTCCGTGCAGGGGGACAGGTCCCTCCACGCCACAGTGTCCCCTGTGTATCTGACAAGGCTGAGCACAGTGTCTTTGACATGCTCCCTGCTCTGGGATCAGGCAGCATTCATGCTCCAGGCTGGCCCCTGTCCAAATGCCAGGAAGCTGCTGCCTAAGCATGACAGATCAAAGCCCATTGTCCAGCTGTCACAGGCTGGGGGCAATCACCAGGTCCTGGCAGGACTCCAGCACTCAGCATCCTCAGCCAGCAACAGCAAGTGCCGGCTGGTCAGAAACTTGCAGCTCTGCCTTGCACCAAAGACAGCAGCACACACAACTGGCACTTACTGGCTCAGAATGGTCAGGCTGTGGTGTGACCACAGCTGGAGGCTGGCGCTCATCCACCTCATTTGCCTCCTCTTTGGCCTCCTCTCCATGAGCAGAGGGAGCCAGAGGAGAGACTGCTGTTGGTTCTGTGATCTGTGGACAAACAGCAGTGTGAAGGACAGAAAGTTACCTATAATTTATAACCTTATTTCTATTCAGCACTTTATTCTATTCAGCTCTATTTCTACAACCAGCTGTACTAAGGACAAATCAGAAACTTTGAGAACAATGGGATTCTAAGTCACTGTGACTGAATTTAAATGGGCTAATTCAACAGAATTGCTAATAGTTCTGAATTAGACATTATGCCCTGGCTACTATCAAGAAGCAACATTCTCTCTGCAAAATGAGCTTTTCATTCCTTGAAAGTTCTGAAATGGAAAATCAGGAAAAAGCCAGCGATGCCTTTGTTATTGCTGCTGCAGACATGGAAATGGATTTTCTTTCAGCCTACCCAGCTGGCCCTCTACACTCTGCGGCCACAGGCCAAGCTCACAGCTTGCTCTCCAATTCTTAAGCACCAGGAACATGAAATGTTCCTTTCTCACTCACCTCAGGATCAGCACCTCTGAATACACGGATCATGTGATCTGGAGTGGGCAAGGGAAAATGAACAAGGGCTGTGAGAAAACTGCCTGGGCTGCTGAATCCCACAGAAGAGAAGAAGTCAACCCAAACAGAGAGTATTTTTCTTTATCAACATCCCTCCACGTGACATACTTCTTTCACACAGCCAGCAAGAGATCAGGACAATAATCTTGGTTGTGCCTACACTTCGGCCTGTTTAGCCAGTAAATGAATACAAACGTGATCAAGAAAACGCAAATTGTTCTTCAACACTCAATGCTTCTGTTCTGTTCAACAGTCCCTGTGGCAGCTCTACTGTGAAACAGCACAGCAGCAGCTCCAGGGCTCAGGAGCAGACACTCATGGCTTTAGAGTTTGCACTTCACTGCAAAGGGAATCACTATTTTAGCACTCAGTCAAGGGTCAAAATAGACAGTCAAATCCTTTCAATACAAAATTTAGAATAAAAGAAGCTGTCCCTCAGTTCTGGGGAGAACTACAAAGTCTTTAGAAGGCCTTCTGAGAAGGCCTCCCAGTCTGCATTTTGGAAGTTGTCCTGCTTGATCCAGCAAACTGAGGAAATGACAGACTCTGCTGCCACAGACTCTCCCTGGAGGGAACGGAAGCCCTGCAGGTTCCCTTGCAAATGCTGCCCCTGTGGCTACAGGCACCCCCTTTTTAGCTGAACGCCCTGACAGGAGCTTTACCAAACCACTGGCATCCTAATGCTCTTTCTCTTTCAAAATCAACCCAGTCACTAAGAAAGAGCAGGAAGACATGCAAAAGCCAGGTTAGCTTACACCCTAACCTAAATAGAGTTGAAACCTCTACTTACTTGCCAGGCTAGTCATGAAATAGGTGGAATAAACAGTGCCATACATGGTGCAAACTGCAGCAGCGAGTTGCTCAATCATTGTAGCACTGTTGTTCAAGTTTACCCCAACACTACAAAAGCCAAGACTCCTGTCAGTGTGCAGCTACACACTGACAAAGGCCACAATCAGGAGGATGCTCCTGATCTCAGCAAGCCCTAGGGCTGCTCTGGCACTGAGGCCTTCCGTGCAACAAGGCAACCTTCTGATGTCACCACGACGATGTGGCAACCATGCCCTGATATCACAAAGCAAAGTATGACAAAGCAAAGCATCACAAAGCATGTTAGTCTGTGAATTTATGCAAAGCAGTAACCAACCTCCCCTACAGCAAACACAAAATGGCCTCGGAAGTTCTCCTCTGACACAAAGCAGCACAAACTCCCCCCATGGGCCAAACCCTGTTGTTGAAGGGATCCAAGAGGAACTCCAAGAGTGCCCCAAGCACCTACAGCCTGTACCCCAAGTGAGCATTCAGATGGGACCCAAGCAAAGGAAACCAGACCAAGAAAATGGCCCAAAGCATTGTACAGAACCAGGAGAGAAAGCACTATTGGCATAGCAGCTGAAGTAATTCCTAACCAATCACCCCATATATCTGCATGTTTATTGGATGTTCCCAGGGCTGCTGTGTATGTACATCTCTTCCCCTGCTCTGCCTTTCTTCCCCTTTGGCAGCAGTGGAACTGGCAGCATCTGCCCGCCAGCAGCAGCTGCTCCAAGCTGGGAACGCGGCTGGCGGTGCTGATTTCCAGAGGCTCCTGTGTCCCAGGGAAGCCAAGGCAGGAGCAGCTGAACGGCGCTGGCGCTGCTGCTGCTCTGTGCCAGAGAGCCCCGGCTGGGCAGGGCACGGTGCCCACTGCGCTGCGGGCTCCTTCTCCTGACAGAGCTGGGCACACCTGGGAGCAAGGCATGGCAACCTTTGGGCAAACCAAGGGGTTTCTGGGGCTGCACTGCTCTGCACACACCCAGCTCACCTGCAGCACAGAACCTTGGTCCCCCAAAAGGTAAACAAGATGGAAACAGCTGGAAAAGATCTCATTTCAACCATTCTTTATGCTTCAATAGAAATGACCAAAATGAAAGTTACCGAGCAGGGCCCGATCCACACTGCCAGCTCAGTGTGAGAAAAGAGGCATTACTTTATTTCAGTGCTGGGTGCGTGGGGAATCACTTCCCTGAAACATGCACACCCACATGTGTGTATCCATGGAACTAAGACATTCCTTTCATTACTTTTATTCATTACTTTGCTCAAACTCACAGGCTAAACATTCTCACAAAGTATTTGACATGTTTAAATCACTTCCCCAAAATTACTGACATTTAGAGTAGGGGTCTCTTGAGGGTCTCTGCTGGTCATGTGGTGAACATCCCATTCCTCAAATTCTCCTTCCATGGTTAAGAGCCTTCTTCTCCTTGAATGCATTGCAGCTACCTCCTCAGTAGGCCCACTGTCTTTATTCTCAAGGCTAAGATATCCACTTGCACACATTAACCACTGGTGTGAGGGAAGGTATGACTCAGCACCGCCTGTTAAAGCTTAACAAATTCACAATTTGTTGCAGGTAAACACTTCCCCAACGTCTCTCCTTCCTTCTCTGGGAATCAAACACAAGCATTTTGTGAGCACTGAGCCCAAGGCCGCCTCCAACCCTCCTGTCACCCACCAGCCCTTCTCTCTTCACAAACAGCAGGTCCAGCAGTGCCTTCCCTCACTGGCTCAGTCACCAGCTGTGTCACAAGTTCTCTGTCACACACTCCAGGAACATCCTGGGCTGTTTGCTCTCCGCTGCACTCTGTTGCCAGCAGACATCCCCACCCTGTTCCATAGCCCTTGCAGAACCCTGCACCTGCTATCCCCGGGCACCTGGGAAGGGGAGGCAGTCACGGAAGAGATGCACCAGCTGCACCGGGCAGGAACCAAAACCCTCTCGCGGCACAGCTGCTGGCCTGTGTCTGGCACAGCTCCGGCTGCCCCACTCCTCATGGGCTTTTGGCTGGAAATGCAATTGCACTTTCTGCCTCATGTAGAAATACCAGGGCTGCACAAACAACGGCCAGCAGGCCACATCCCAAAGGCACAGCAGCATGGAGTTGAGAAGGAAGAAGACCCTTCCCCAATTCCTAACCATACCAAAAAATACCACCATAATTGGGACTTTTAATCTTCTGAATGCAGAGTTGATTCACAGGGTGACAAGGGAATCTTCCAATGGAGTTGAAGTTTGGTAGAGTTTTTATTCTGAGTCCTACTCAGACTGTTGATTTGAAAATTTATTTTAAAATATTCTTTAAAAGGCTGTGCAGTCATATGGTTTTGGTCTAATACCAAAATGGCTAGATGAAATGTACTGGCATTTTAATTACATCCAAACTGATTAGTCTGTAAAAGCTTTCCTGCAGAATAGCCACTAAACAAGAAATGAAAATCTGTGGACTGTTGACTTTGCAAAATTCTACTAAATTTATCAGACAATGAGGCATTTTTAGTTAGATCATAGAGCAAATTAATTCCTATGGATAACTTGATTTGGATAAACCTGTTGATTTCAAATTAAAATTGCTAGCATGAACTAAGTGGAAATCTGAATACTCACTTCTATGAGGTCTGAATTATTAGATAGTCATTGTTCACCATAATAACAAAAATTAACATTCTGGCTATTTTTTTTACTTATCATCAGCTCTTCAACACTCTTTGTAACATCAGAAAGAGAGTTTGTAGCAAGGTGAACCATGGGTTGGTGGAGCATTGCAGAAGGCTCCTGTGTCAGCACTAAATATTCACATTTACCATGGCATCACTCCTTGCCTTTAATTCCAAGCTACAGCTCAGTTCCTGCAGTATAGATTCACACTTGTAGTCTGTATTTGCAGCTGGTTCTTACTTCCCTGTCCAGAAAAAAATCATGCTTGGATCTCAAATCAAAATGAAACAAGGAGAGAGTCAGGTTCTGGATAGGTATAGCAAGAACTAAGAGATTCTTTTTGCAAATATGTTGAAAAGTTGTTTGTAGATACTGCAAAAATGGCAGATTAAAGACTTGCACTCTAACTTGCAAGCTGAGGTTTGCCTGTTATTTCTGGACTGATTTCTTGAGGCCAGACACTGAACCTAATCAGTAAGAAAATCAAAACCACAGGAGTAGTTTGGAGAATATTGTAAATTATTCTGTCATGATGCTTTTTGCCTAAAAGTTCTGGCCATCATCCGATTGGAGTAATTAGAGGAGATCGAAGCCATCATTCTGTGCCTGTGCACACAGTTCCTTCCCAGGAGCAATCCATGAAGCAACGCTGACGAATCCACACCAGCAGCTGTTGCCACACAGTCATGAAGCAGAGAATATGTATTTCTGCTACACTTGGACAGCTGAAGATGCCTCTGCTGAGCTAATTTTAGTGACTGCTCACCACAGATGAGACCTTGTGGTCAGTCTCCAACAAGTCAGGGCAGTTAATATTCTGCCTAAATGAAGTAAGTCTAGCAATACATAGGCCATGGAGTCTGAGGAAAGCCAGCAGCTGTGGGAGATTTAATTTGTTTCCGTATCTTTCCTTTTACTAATTTATTGCAGTCAATTATTTAAAGAATGGAAACTTTTGGCATACCATTGGCTGGAAGGTTGGTCAATCTTCCATTCATGACTCCTCTGAAAGCATCACCCCAGTGTTTTTATCAGTAACTCTTCCATTATTATGGCTCACACAGCATTTCCTGCAGCTCTTCCTGGAGTCAGGGAAAGGCACCAGGAGGAGGGGGAGAAAGCTGTGTGCAGAGACTGTGTCAGATAAAGAGACATTTGTTTCCTCTTATTTGACTGAATGGCTGCAGGAACCTCGCTAGCACTGCTAGCACTGCTGGCAAGGTGGCCTTTTGCAGGGCTGGGCAGAGTTTGGGGCCCGGGGTCCCTCCTCTCCATGGGACACCAGGGTAAGCAGCCCCTGTGCCAGCCAGGAGCAGAGGTTCTGTGACTCTGCCCTGGGCACAGGGACCTGCCACTGTCCTGAGCTCCTGCCGCGGGTCCTCTGGGGCAGGTCCTGCTCTGCAGGGATGATGGGCGCAGCTGGGGGGTGGCTGCAATGGGGGTGGCTTCCAGTGTGCTCTGTTGGTCTGCCACACTGCAGCCAACAGAGCTTCTGGAAGGAGCCTCCTCTTGTGAGCTGCTGGAGCTGGAGCTGGCGCTGGCCACAGAGCCGCTGCTCTCATCCCTGACAGGACCAGAGCACAGCAGCCTCTGGGCCTCCTTGCTGCACAATGACAGTGAGGAGGCCATGGACCAGAGGGTCAGTATGAATGACTCAGTTTCCTGATAAACTGTGCTAAGAAAACCCTGCATCCCTCCTGCCAGATCTAAGACACTCCAAGAAATCTGTTGGCACATTGGGAACTCAGAATTGTTTGCATTTTGAACAATTGTCTTATGAGTGCTTTTGATTGTTTTTGTCATTTTGTGTTGATTCAGTTGATCCTTCAGAGAAGCTTTCCTAATAATATAAAACACGGGGAATTGTGGAGACCCTGGGGGGGCATTCCCTGGTCTAGGGAGACACGAGAAGCTTCCCTCAAAAAGCTGTTAGAGCCCATTGGCTCCTTCCCCTGTTCCTGTGTCTGCTCCTGTGTTCCTGAGCCACACCTTCCCTATTCCCTGATTGCCCCCCTTATCTTTGTACTGCCCCGAGATCAGGGTCAGCCCCTAGGCCCCTGTGGAGACAAAGTGAGACCCTCTGTGCGTGGGTGCTGGGACCTGAACATCTCCCTGCACAGCTGAATAAAACATCTGTGGAGATGATGCAAAGGTCCTTTTTGCTTCTTTACCCTGGACTATGCTAGCAGCAATTCAGATTGCTACAGAGGACAAGCTGCAGTACTGGCACCAAGATTTTGGCAACTTGACCATAGGCACAGAGGGCGTGCAGGATGCTGCTCTATGAATTCTTTAACCAGCCATCTCTGGTGCTGGCATATTCCCTCCAGCTTCTGGTGCAGCCAGGGCCACCTTTGGTCCAGTAGATGACATTGTTATTTGAAAAATTCGGCCCACACCTTGGGCAGGAGGCCATCCACAGGCTCTGGTCCTGCAGGCCCCTGCTCAGCTGGGGACAGTGTTCCCCGTGGGGAAGATGGAGCAGCCATCTCAGGGTCTTGGGGGCTGTTTTCAGCAAGGTGGCCAGGCTCTCTCCCTGCTGGACTCTAGCAATTGTTTGGGGGAGCTGATGGCAAATTGTATGTAGTCCTGTTCATCCTACTCAGAAAACCTGACAGCTTCTATCATTCTTCTGCAGAGTGGGCATGCTGGATTTCTCTTTGCCCACTGCAGGATGCAGCCCAGGCAGAACTGGTGGTGACAGGGCAGAGAAAAATTCACATCCTTCTTAGTGACCTGGCAGATGGGGCAGCTCCATTCTGTCCCCATGGCCATGTCTGTCTGTCACAGCAGGAGGGAGGAGCTGAGGACCATGAGCTGCTCTCATTTGCAATCTTGCTTGGCGAGAGCCCAAGCTCAGCCAGAGGGGTCCAGGCTCTGTCAGTGCCCAAACATAAGCAGAAAGGGATGTTGTATCACAATCCATTCCTTGGTGAAGGAGGTCCATAGCAGCCTCAAGAGGCACCTCAGACACTCAACAGTCAAGGCAGTGACATATGGACAGGACACAGATGGCAGTTCATGGCTGGGAGAGCATTCGTAGACATATCCAAGGACAAATTTCCCAGGAACGCTCCACAGCTCTGGAATCTGCCCATCAGCTCTGTCAGAGGCTTCAGCAGAACAACCAAAGTCCTAAAAAGCAGCTTCCAGACACTTTTCCTACCATCCTGCCTGAGTAGCCAGGTTGCTTGCTGCAAAACACTCTTTTTCTCCTCTTCCCCAATGCCTGTGGACACTTGCAGCCAAAATAAAAAGCTCCTGGCCCTCTGTGTGATGTGATAATACAGTTTCTATATTTCCATGCTGGGATGAAAGAAAGCTGTGCTGTGGGTCAGGAGAGGCCAGGACCCACTTGGCCTTCCTGCAGGCTGAGGCGGTCCCAGCAGACATCCTGCTGCTTTTTTGGGGAATGTGTGAGGTGGAGTGGAGGGGGTGACAGAGAGGCCGAGATTGTAGAGTGGAAACTCAGCTCCAGAGTGGCAGTGCAGACTCTCCCTGCTGAATGCCTGCTGGGGCTGACAAAGAAGGAAAATGCCCCAATAACAGCCCGGTGGCACTGTGTCTCAGGGACAGGTACAGGGAGGTGACAAGAAACAGCAGCATGGCCCGGTCTCACAGCTTCTAGGAAGCAGTGACAGAGGGGCCTCATGGGCCAGAGATTTCAGAAAGGCTGTCTTCTTAAATGGCCACTCTGAAACCCCTCTCTTTGCCTCTTGGGTTTGTGAATGCTTTTGACAGCCACAGCATCCTGGGGCAACGCGTTCCACGATTTCATTAAATACTCCTTGAAAAGCTCCTCCCATTGTTCAACTGAGCTGCCAGCCGGGTCATTTCAGAGGCTGCTGCCTTGGTGGAGAGAAAAATCAATCTTCTGCCTTTCAGGGAGCTGAAGGAGAAGGGACTCTTCAGCATCCAACACCTGGCTGGGTCCCATTCAGAGGTCCTGCTTTGTAGACTTCGTGAGGTTTGCTTGGCACTTACCAGCGAGGTGAGAACATTGCTCTGAATTGTCCCCCCTACTTCATACACAGTGAGTAGAGTAGGGATGAGCTTGTTCATCTCCATGTGTGCTCAGGGTCTGCCTTCATTTCTGGTTTTAGACCTGAGATTTCCAATGTCTCTCAGCTATCTGCAGGATCTGTGGGCACATGCAGCTGTATTTACTGGCAGGTCGGGTATCTGACACTCATCTTTGAGTGTGGTGCCTTTATAATGCAATGTGCAAATGCAGAAACTGAGACACTAATGCTGTTATTTGCCAGAGTCCCAATCTCTGCCCAAGTTGTAATTCAACACTGCAAATGAGTCTGTAGACCTGAGCCTGTGTTTTCTGTTTCCTGGCTGAGTGCTTCAGCTGCTGGTGTTGCTTTTTTGAACAGGAGCACCTGACTCTTTTATCTTTATCACTTGTGCCTTTCTGATTTGAAAGCAGCTCTTGCTTTGATTTTTTAGTAAAAGGGCCTAAAATCAAAGCTGTGGACATTTTAGAAGGGTTAAGTAGAACACTTAATGAAATTTTTATTTTAGGCCTGCAGTGAGCAGGTCTGAGGCCAGAAATTGGTGCCAGAGTAAGTGCCTTTCTGTGCTTGTGCTCTCCTGCTCTCCCTGTACTTGTATGTTCCTCTGGACACAGTGGGATGTGTTGTCATTTCCTGGGACTTCTGTTGAAGGCAACTGGTTTTCTTTCCAAGGTGATTCTTATGTTTCCCCTCATGATTTCCCCAGGTGACCAACCTCCGTTCCAAGGTGTCCTACTCTGCCATTGTCACTCTGGGAGAGCTCTTTGTGACCTTGAAGAAGGACATGGACTCTGAGGTGGATGAGGTTGCTCGGGTCCTTCTCCAGATGGTGTCCAACTCCCCAGAATTTGTTCGGAAAGCAGCCAGTCAGACCCTGGGGATCATGGTGGAGAATGTGACTCCTGCACGAGCAATGACTGCTCTCATGGACATGGGAGTCAAGTAGGTTCTCCTTCTTTTAGTGATGTTCTTCACCTTCGTGTGCGTGGGAGGGAGAAGGGATGAGACAGAGAATGGGAATGGTGGGAGGGAAGGGTCCTGCATCCTGCATCTTCTGTGAACTCAGTGACTTGATTCTCCAACCAACCTCACTTCTTTCCTCTTGTCACCTATTTCTGCCCTCCTCCAGCCTATCAGTTCTCAGAATCACAGAACTGTAGAATATGGGGAGTTGGAAGGGGCCCATCAGGACCATCGAGTCCAGCTCCTGGCCTTGCCCAGAACAGCCCAAGGGTCACACCAAGTGCCTGAGATTGTTGTCCAAATGCTTCTTCAACCCTGCCAGGCTTGGTGCTGTGACCACTGCCCTGGGGAGCCTGTTCCAGTGCCCAACCACCCTCTGGGTGAAAAACCCTTTTTCCTGATATCCAAACTAAAGCTCCTCTGACCCAGCTTCCTGCTGCTTCCTGGAGTTCTCCCAGCCTGTCAGATTTTCCTAGATGTGGTGATCAGTGGGGAAGTGAAAGTGCCTGCAAAGGCCAAGGATAGAGCCTTGTGCTTTTGTGGGAAGAGGGACAATTGCAATTGCAGCTGTGAGCAGTGTTTGGTATTTCACAGCACTAACCACAGAGGCCCTGGGAAAACCATCTCTCCTCATGATGCCATTAACTTGAGAAATGAGGAGGGTCCTTACTGGGGCATGGAGCACATGGGGGACAATCTGCTGGGTGTGGCCCAGCCTGCACAGCAGGTGCAGCTCCTGCCAAAGGAGCCTTGTATGACTGTCCTGGCCTTAGAGCTCTACTTTCTATTCAAACTGATGTTTCATGTTAGCCTTGAGATGATGAATCACTTACAGGCACTTTCACAGGCTGACTGCCATGGGACAGCTGAAGCAAATGCTGCCTTAAGTGTTGGTGCTGGGCCTGATAGTTCCCAAGAGACACTCTCGAGAACAGGACAACCTGGCTAAACTGCCTGCCACCCTTTCCTCAGCTTTGGAATAGGGTAAAACATTCAGATGGATCCGTTGCCAAGCCCCACAGAAAAAACAGGCTGCATTGCTGGATATTCTGCAACTTCACGGCCCACAATGTGTTTTCCCTGCATTTGTTGTTTTCCAAAGGTCTGCAGATTTGGGGATAAATGGGTGGAAAGAGCCTCAATCCTGCTGCAGCTCTGTGTACTGGGTGCCCTCTGATGGTCAGCATCAATTGTCCTTAATCTCTAAATTATTCACATGTCATCTATTTCTTGAATCTTTCTCCAAGTAAATACTGTGAAAGAAATTGAGGATCAGACAGTGCAGGGAGACTGAATTCCTCCCTCTTCCGTGCAGGCAGGCCTTGTGTACAATGCTAACTTTGTGTTTACCTGAGGACAGAACCTTCTGCAGGTGTCTGAAGGTGCAGGGAGAGCCCAGGCTCCTTCCCCCAGCACGGGCAGGGAGCAGGCTCTGGCCAAGGCCTGTGCTGCTGCTGCTCCTGGTCCCTGTGGCCCAGGGTTTGCTCTCTCCTCCCCAGCAGCTGCCCCGCCCCGGTGCGGCAGTGTGCAGCCCAACTCCTCCTGTCCCTGATGCAGAGAATTGGAGTCACCAAGCTCGCAGGCACAGCCTGGGCTGAGAGGCTGGCACACGTGGCAGGGAAGCTTGCTCAGGACTGTCACAAGGACACAAGGTAATGATCTTCATTTCACCTCCTAAAACAGGAAAACCCTTTTGTGTCTGGCTATAAAGGTGAAACCACACAAGAGTGGAAACTAAAGGGAATATGAAATTACCTCATGGTGTGAATAAGGGTCGTAGAATCATGGAATATGCTGAGTTGGAAGGGACCCATCAGGGTCATGGAGTCCATCCCCTGGCCATGTGCAGTGACCCCAAGAGTCACTCCATGTGCTTGAGAGCATTGTCCAAACACTTCCTGAGCTCTGTCAGCCTTGGTGCTGTGACCACTGCTCTGGGCTGCCTGGGCAAATGGCTGTACTGGGAAACCTGAGGTTGGCCAGCAAAAAGGAGCATTGCCAGCTTTTTCCTGTGGCTTGAAGGATTCTTTACTGAGATCAAAAGAGCTCAGATCAGCCAGTCCAACAGTCTTGTTTGGCCTTAGGTGCACAACACAAAGCCAAAGAGTTGGCTAATGTTCATCACTGAAGGATCCCAAACATCCATTTCTCATTAACTTCAGACTTTCCTAGAAATATTTCAGGGGTCTTTAGCCAACATATTCAGTCTTTCTAAACTTGTTCTGCAGATTTCTAGAATGCTGTTATCTGTGGCTCAGTGAGCTCCACATTTCTTCTTGAAGAAAACTGTGGTTTCCTAGTGGCAAAATCAACCCAAACGACCAAAATCTCCTTCCTTTGGTGATGAAATTCCCATGAATAGCTGCCAAGAACACCAGAGCAACTAGCTGCCCCTGTGCATACACATAGTATAGAATAATCAAGAGGATGCATGAGGTGTTTTGTCCTGGCTTCCCTGCCAGTTAAAGAAAGGCAAATTATTGTGCAATGGCAGCAAGACACTGCTAAGAGGCTCTGACAACAAAGCAGATGTGTTTTGCTTGTTCCCTGGGATCCTTTGATGCCACAGAAGCACACCCCCAGTTTCAGAGTGAAATGGTATTTTTCTGTTGCCCCACATTCTCCTCCTGCCTCTTGTGTTCAGCTGACAGCACTGTGCAGCGTCAAGTGAGGTAAATCTCCCTCTTTGATGAGTAGGTAATGCCTTCTCATGCAGGGATTGCACATGATGAGTTTAAGGTATCAGCCTCTTCTGTTAACACTCTTCCTGTGTTTGTTCACTTTTCTTTCATTTCCTTCCTGCCTTCCTTCCTTAGGCATTATGGACAGGAGATGGTGAAGATGTTGCTCACTCATCAACAATTTAAAATGCTTCTGGAACAATCTCTTTCCCCCCGTGACCTGGAAGATATTCTGACAAGAATTAAGAAGGAAGTAAGTGCTTGGCAGGAGAAATGTCTCCTTTGTGCAAGTATTGCCACTGCTAATATGAGATCAAACATACCCAATCTGTCTTTAGCTCATTCCTCTTCTGCTGAATCATTTTGCTCCTGGGAATGAGCTGTTGATGCTCAGCCTGTTCATCAGCAGGCCACAAAGGAACTGATATTATTAGGGACAAAGTGGGGTTTTGAATATTTTCAATATTGGTCACAAAGAGGGAAGGGAAAGAGGAGAAAATAGGTTTACATTTAAGAGTAACCCCCACCATGCTTTCCCTACTCTGCCCCCTGTAAAGCAATTAAGTGAGAATTGTGCTTCTGAAGATAACAGAGTCTTTGCAAAGGACACTGGAAGTAGTAGCACCAAGAAAATTTCCAGATTTAGAAAAGATGTCCAAGTCAATCCTAGTTACTACAATGACTGTCTGTCTTTTGGGAATGCTGCCCTGCTGTCAAGCCCTGTGGAGCTGGAAGGAGCTTGGTGAATTCAGCAGCATCCAGTGGAAAATCCTTTGTTTGTTTGATGGGGGGGATTTTATTTTTTTTATCAACATTACAGAAGGGAGCCTGCCTTTGAGCAGGCACAGGGAGAGTGAGTGTTGAACCAAATCAACTTCCAACACAATGGGCCAACCCCCAAAGAGTCCAGTTTGTTCTGCTGCTTCCTTCACAAACACTCATTGCCTGCCACTTTGCATTATTCCCATTTATGCTCAAGACAAAGGAATTTGCGATTTTAGACTGCTGCTCAGTCTGGTAGCACCCGTAACCTGCCTTGGGCTGTTGAAAACAAAGAGTTGGCATCACTCAATCTCTGCTCTGTTTCCATCTGTAAGTTCGGAAATGTTTCCCTAAGCCTTGGTAGCAGTGATCCTGGTTCTAACTTGTGTTTTCAACAGGGAATTTCCTGTTTTATATTCTAAAGATGGATGGGGTTTCTCTATGTCTTTGTAGGGCATGGCAAACCAGAAGGCTGAAGGCCCATCTGTCAAGGAGCCGGTGAAGGAGAGGAACGGTGGCTCAAAGAAGCCCCAGGCCACATTGTCTTCTAGCAAACGGTACTGAGCACTTTTGTCAGATGAGACAAAGCACATGACAAGCTTTACATGTCTCTTCCTCAGGAAAATCTTCCTGGAAGACATGACCAGTGCCACAGATTGTTTCCTTTCCCTACAAATGCTCTAGGATAAAAAATGTCGACTTCTGCATTGTGCTGAACACAACTTCTCTGGAGGGGTTTCCACAAAAATGGAGAGACAAAAAGACACCCATTGGTTGCAGCTCAGACGATGCAGTGCAGTGGCAAGGGCAGTGTTGTGGAGGCTGGGAGAGGGCCAAGTTTCTGCTGCCTGACTTGGGACAAGTAAATTCAACCAGGGCTTTTTTTCCATCTGAGTGGAGTCTTTTTCAGATGGGTGTTTTGATGAGAAATCTAAGTCTGGATGCAAGATGCCATTCCACAAAGATGCAGTTCTCATCCATGGGGTTTGGCCTGGCTGAATCATGGTTTTCTTACCCTCAAACAGTACCAAGTTTGAGTAGTAAGGAGCAAGGCAATTTCTGAACAACTTCAGTCAACAGGTGTCTGAATGTGGACTTTTTGTCTTGATATTCCTGTCCTTCATGTAACTTGCTTGATGGACAGCATGTTTGGTTTATTTCCCCCTGTGCTGCAATCAGCATTTAAGACAGGAATTTGCTCCTTGCTGTCTCTTCATGCCACTGGCAGAGCTACTTGTACCTGTTCTCCTCTGACAACAGAGGGGATTTCTTTAGCTCTGTCCTGCTCAGCAGTGGCAGGAAAGTGACCACATGCCTCAGTAGCACAGCTAGCATCTTCCTGTGCTCATGGAAGAGACAGGTTGATCAGGAGAATTGTTCCCAGTGGGGTTGTTAAGCTGTGCATCTAGTCTCTAGGGAAGCAAATGAAATGTGAGTGTAGTTCTGGCATGTCAGGCTTCTGTTTTTATCTCTGTTACTGATTTTCTGAATCCTTCAAATATGGCCCTGTTTATCTGTTCAGATGCATCTGAGCTACTTTTCCAGATTGTCATGCCTGGTTGTAGAGACACTTCTCCAGAGTGATGAGTTTCCTTATTGTAAGACACACACGTCCCATATGAGGAGGCATTTAAACCTGGAAGTAGTGTCTCTCTTTCTCCACAAAGCAATGTGACCTGTGTGCCCTGGCAGCCATCTGAAGATAGATCAGATGCATCTCATCCTTGGTTTTCCTGAGTGAGCAGTGCTGAGAATGTCACTTGCAGATTGTCTGCCATAATGATTGTCATGAGGTCTCCACGTTGTTCTTCAGAGCCTGATGATTTTCCAGCTTGAAATCACATAATTGGGAAAGCTGCTCAAGATGTTTTGCTCACAATTAACTGAAGGTATTGTCTGTGGCTGCAGCTCTCTCCATAGAGAGCAGCAGGCACAACTTTCCCAGGCATTGTCCTGGGGAAGGCTGTGAGAAGATCAGAGAAAAGAATGAGAAACAATTCTTAGCTGCACTTGCTGCACCTCTTGTTGTGAACATGTGGAATGTGTTATGGAGATTTGTTTACCAAAGGGTAGTTTCTTAATTGGCCACTGGTGATGGTGTTTTGGATTCAATTGACCAATCTGGTCTGTCTGTATCTGACTGTCTGTAAGGGTGATGAGTTTCAGTATAGTATAGTATAGTATAGTATAGTATAGTATAGTATAGTATAGTATAGTATAGTATAGTATAGTATAGTATAGTATAGTACAGTATAATAAAGTGATTGATCAGCCTCAGCCTTCTGGAATCATGGAGGCAATGCTAATTATTTCCTCGACAGGGATGCCATGCTATGATAATGATCACCACCAGGTCCTCATTTGGTTTTATTTTCCAGGGTGAAATCTCCCTCTGATGGGCACCTCCTACACCGTGCAAAAGCCCAGGTCACGTCACCTCCAGCTGTGGAAGAAACGGAGCTGCTCCAGAAGCTTTACCATCTCCTGGAAGCCAAGGGGTTTCAGACAAGGATGGAAGGAGTGGAACTCCTCCAAGACCTGTGCAGAACAAACTCCCAGCTCATCTCCACTAACATTGTCCAAGTATGTAGGGTATCTTCACTGCTCCTTTCCTTTAGCTCCTTTCCTAAGCCTGTAGCAGCAAAGTTAATTCAGTGTGTCTTGGCACTCTGTCCTGGCTGTTTGGGACATGCTGGTCCCTCTTACCCAGACAAATGTAATTCAGATCCAGGCTTCAGGACAAGTTATTTCAGTCCAGCTGTATTTGTCTGGCAGGTGCCTATTGATGCTGTTCATCAGATGATGGCAGAATTTTCTGCTGGTGTAACTGCTGCTCTCTCCTGCTCTCAGTTGGGTTAAGTGAAGGGAATCCAGCCCCTGAAAACAAGGCAATTGTTCTCTAGACCAAAAATGGGTTTGCATAGGGAAGAGAAGTATCAGGCTTGGTTGATTTAAACCCAGTTGTTTTTTTTTAAAGAATACTTCTATATACTCCATCTTGTCTTACACAGGACCAGCTCTGGCTTCTCATTTCCATCCTTGTTCCTATTCCTCTTGGTAAAGACAGTGCTCACCCTTCTTGGGGGTCTTTTTTACTCTTTGGAAAAGGAGGAAAACAGCGAAGGACTCATCTCTGCCTTCTCCTCCCAGTAGCTGCTTTTTCCCTTTTTCCAGGAAAAGGTGCCTGACAATGAGGCTGTCAAGGGACTGAGCCTGCTCTAATGAGAGCTGTACAGCACATGACATTTCAGAAGTCCACCTGTTACTTAGAGAAATGGTCTGGATGCTGGAAGAGTTGCTCAGAGCCCTGCTCTTCTCCCGACACAGGCTCTGAGACAAACAAAAGAAAACTCAGACCTCCTCCAGCCATAGTTTTGGCAAAATCATAACTGCCCTCAGTACTTGAGGCAACTGTATAGAAAGCCGGGCATTGTAAACATCTGCTTCCATTCAAAGCAAAGGTACTCTTTAGCATTAATCAATGGAATTGATTTAATGATTTAGAGATGGAGAGAAATGCCATAGGAACTATTCTGTCCCCAGCCAAACCTCCTAAAAACAGAAGAAAATCTTTCAACCAGCATGAGGTTGTGCCACCATTCCAGTGAGTGGCCCACAGGAAAACAGTGCAATTGTGCAAGCGAGTGCTGGCCTGAGAGAAAGGATCACTTTCATCTTTGACATTGCTGACTGCTACAGCCACTCTTCAAACAAGGACATGTGGATCCAGCTTTCACATTGCTTGTTCTCTTCACAGATTTTTGATTATTTTGTCCTGAGAATATCTGACAGCCACAAGAAAGTGAAGCAGAGGGCGCTGGACGTGCTGGCTGAAATCACAGGAGCCCTGAAAGATGCCCTGAACCCGGTGATCATTGGTTTGGTGGAAGGAATAACAAAGAACCTGAATTCAAAGGATGCCAGGGTTCGTGGGGCAGCTGTGAAAGCACTGGAAGAATCCATTGCTCATTTGGGTAAGGCTGAGCCCTGGCAGGGACTCTCCTCAACTTCGTCTCTGTCTCTCCTGCACAAGAGAGCGCTGAGTGCCTTGACAGCTGCTCTTGTCTGTGGAACACTGCAGCTGACACCCACCAGAAGCTGTGCAGCTGCAGTCCTTATGCACCATCCCCAACAGGCTGGAATGTGATCAGCATTTCCCAACAGTCCCAGGAGCCCTTGGCTCTGTGCTGCTTGTCTGAAGAGCAAGTCCTGGGCTACAGCTTTGCTGCAGTTCAGAGGCAAAGGGGGTTTGGAGTTTGCTTAGGCCCCGTCTGACTTCCCAAATGAACAGCTTTGCTGTTGGCATGAAGGGACACTGACCCATCAGAGCTTCTGCAGAGCAGCCACCTGCAAGGCTCTACATTAGAGGCATCAGCTGCCTATTTTCCACTTTTCTTCTTTGTCTTCTATTTTCAAAGGGGAACTGATGATTCACCAAGTTCATTTCTTTAGAACAAACGGGTATAAACCCAGCTGTCAATGATGCCTTGTTCCACATGTTGTTTTGCATGGAGCAAGATGGCCACAGCAATTAACTACATAGGCAAGGGCTGCTCTCAATTCCTTTGCCACACAGATTTATGTCAGCTCTGAGAATGCTGCACTGGGGAAATATGCCTGGAAAAAGGAGTGTTGAAGAGGCAGGTCTTCAAGGGGAGTTTCCACTTTCTCCTCCCCAGCTGCTCTGTGAACTCAGGAACTGCCTGACTCAGTGCCTTTCTGTGACCCAAGTATGGGCTTCTTCCTTTTTGCTCTGGGATGCAAAACCTTTTCACTGCTTCCATGTGACTGAACTCTTGAGGTCCCTGATGTGAAATGGTTTAACACAGCTCCTGCTACAACAGACAAGTTTGCATTTACAAATGTGAAAGGAGAGCTTTTCTTTTGGAATTTAAAACCCTGCCAAGTAGGCTGGAAGGAATGAAGAAAAGGATTCAAAACCCAGCAGAAATGTACTTGATTTTATAAAAGGGCAGGTTGGCCCTGCCCTTTGCCTCCCCACTGTCCTTTCTCCTATGACCTGAGAAAAGTGAGCAGAACCATGTGTTTGCCTTGTAGATCAAGTGTCACTGCTGAAAGAGTTCAGTTACCAATGGAATCACCTGAGTGGCCAAGCTCTGCTGGATGTCACCGAGCGTATCACAGGTATGGCCTCCCCTTCTAAGGCAAGAGCTCTGCCCAGGGAGTATTGACAGGGAATGCCTGTGAACAGACAGCAGAGCAGCTCCTCCACATCAGGAGGTGCTGAGCTTGTCCCTGCTGCCCAATAGCCCAGGCAGGTGGATTTGGCAGGTTTGCCCTGGCTGCTGCAGAGCTGGGCAGCATCTGAGATGGGGGCAGCGCTCAGCCTCGGGGCTGAGCTCTCACTGGGGCATCTCAGAACCACCTCCAGCAAAGGGAGGGGCTACAAATACCCCAGCTGGCTCCTCTCTGGAAGCTCAGGGACATCTGTGATCTTTGAGGGGAAATGGTGGCAAATGCTCTTTCAGGGCATCAGTTTGTTTTGTCCTCACGGAATTCTTGTTTTTCTCTTGGAAAGTTTTGAGGCTGAACCGTGCAGAGCCTGGGGGTCACAGCTTAGGTCAAAACTCAACAGAGGCATCAGAGGCACGGGTTTAGTGCAAGGCAGCCTCTGGGGCACAGGGACAGAAGCAGAGGGCTGAGGCTCCCTGCCTGTGCTGTCCAAGTGGCCTTGGACTGAGCCTTTCAGGGTGTGCAAACAGTGTCTGCCTGTGCCAGCACTGTCCAAAATGCTACAAATGCAGCTGATAATTGATTCCTCAGAGGAGCTTGCTATGTCAGCAACAGCCAAGGAATGGAAAAAGGATAATCTCAATATATAGAAGACGATTGATAGCCTTGCTTTACCTGGGTCTAAATCCACTGCTAATGATGCCAGCATCTTTGAATCCAAGGTTTAATACATTTTGTGTCTTCATTAGGAATCTCAAAAGGGCATGTTCAGCAATTGAGAATGTCAAAGGTCCTTTAAAGAGCATTTGAATAAAGTAGATCTCCAGCAATAGGGAATTTAGTTTAGCAGTTCTTTTGATCTCTTTTTCAAATAAAGGAATTAACCATAAATTAGGAGTACTTTAGAAAGAGCAGATGTTCTCTCTGAGATTTAGTAGGAACAGACAGCTGTTCCTCACGTTCAGTAGTCACCAATGTCTTTAATTGCATTTAAACTCAAATGAATTCCCATTTTAAAATGGGTACCATAACCCTTTCCTGCTTAGCAGAATTGGTTTTGGGTACTTGCAGGAGCTCTTTCAATGTTGATGACTGCTGGTGGATTAACAGCATCGAGAAAATGAAGTCTCTTCCACCACAGAATATTAAATGGCTGCTAGATAACATTTTGTCTGATCAGAAAATAAGAATGGTCTCCAGAGCATTTCAGGTTTTGATCTCTCAGCCAAATCTGCCATGCAAGAAGCCTGTTGGTAGTAACTTTTTGTCCGTGTTTGATACAGTTCAGTTCAGAAAATGGGCAGAGAGATTTCAGAGACAATATGAGAAAACACTTGTGTTTTGGTTACATTTCAGTCCCCTGTGTAGCATTTTTCTTTCTCTATGCCCCTATTCCAGTGGACATTATAAGAAAAAATGCCATTACGTTGGGAGGGGAAGTGGCATTAAAATGTGGAGATGCCCAAATGCCAGGGCAATGGGGTCTGGGTAATTCTCTAAGACACCCTGAGGTTTGAAACAGCTCTTTGTAGGAAGCCCCAAAAGCATTCTGCCAAAGACACCAGCTGGTCCCTGATGTTTCTCATCCAGCTGTCAGGCAGCAGCCATCTCTGGTGGGCTGGAGTTTTGAGGTGTGTTCTAATCCTGCCCTTTGCTGTGTGCCACTGAGCCAAGGGAAGAGCCAGATTAGGCATTTGGCACTTGACATCAAAGGTACAAAAATGGAATCATCCCTTTCATTAGAAATCTCTCCATTTCCTCTCTGTGGTGCAGTTCCAAATCTTCAGGGTGGGTTTAGACAACTTCTTAATGGAAATAAAAGGCAGTTGGACATTTCATTCATTGTTCATGCAGAAAGAGATTGTGAAATAATTTAGTAAAGGTGCAAAGTCTGCCACAGGGACAAGGCTCTGGTTGGAGCAATTAGTCCTGAGGGGTTGGTGGTTCTGTTTCCAGGATGATCAGCTGCTTTGCCCGTTTCTGGATCAAGGGGCTCTGTGTGCTGTTTTGCTGACCTTGGCCAGAGAGGCTTGCCAGAAGCAAAAGCAGAGGTAGATGCTTGTTTGCACTGAGGTTGTGGCTAAGGAGCTGTGTCTCTGTCCCGGCAGTGCTTGTGCAGTGGGTCCATGCCAGGAGCCCTGCAGTCGTCCAGCGCGACGCCCTGCCCGTGCTCTGGTCCTTCCTGGAGAACAAGGCGCTGCCCGTGCGGAGCGCCAATGTCCGCACCGTGGCCACCAAGCTCGCCTCTGCCCTCTACAAGGTGATGGGCACCCAGCTGAAGAAATGTGCTGCCAGCAAGCCTGCACACGTGCGGGAAAACCTCTCCAAAATGCTGGGCTGGTGAGGGCGAGATGTTCTCCAGAAAGCTGAGGAAGCGCTGAGTTGGACACCTCTGGATTTGCCTTTTTAGCTGTGCCAAAAATGACCAAATCCAAAGGAAGGGTTTGCATCTGCCCCCGCTCTCTCCATTGCCCTTCCTGGTCATGGCATGGGGGGCCTGGAGCAGCTCCAGATGGAGGACAAGGTGAAGGGAACCATGGCTCAGCCTCACACAGAGGTGAGGGGGGAGCTGGGCCAGTCTCTGTTGGGAGGAAGGGTCTTGTGGCAGTGCAGAGAGGCTGTGCACATTGCCAGGGAACAGCTGTGCCCTGCATGTGCCCCTGCAAGGAGCTGTGCTGCTGCCAGTGCCCCTGGAGCTTTAGGGCTGCTGAGCTGTGGGGCAGGCAGAGGAGCAGGAGGGTGCATGTGCAGCTGAGCCATTCCTGGAGAGCACAGGGCTCTGGGCTCCCTGCTGTCCCAGGGCAGCCCAGAGGCCAGGCTGTGCCTGTGCTAGCTCTGGGCAAGTGGCTCAGGGTTTTGCCCTGGCCTGCCTCAAGTGTCTGCCAGCAGGAGCATGTTTCCCTGTGCAGCTGTTTAGACATTTCCAGGAAATGTGTCCCATGAAATATGGAGCTTCAGCTGCTTTAGGTTTGCATGGTGGCCTCTGTTAAACTTTGTGTCTCCATTTTGCAGATCTGGCTGGTTACAGTCTTACCGAGAAGTTTTCTCAGGACACTTCCAATGTTCCCTCACCCACAAAGTCCTCACCTCCCGTCCAGAAGAGCTCTCTTTCCTCCAAGCTCAGGAAGAAGCTGCCACCTGTATGAAGAGTGTTTGAAGAACAGGATTGATGCCTTAGGCTTCATAGTTAAAGCTGTACATATGTTCTGATCTTTAAATGTAGTTTTGAATTAATGTGTCTTGATTCTGTCTTTAAAATTTGATGACATATTTTTAATTGTATATATTTTCTTTTGATGATGAAAAAAGAGTAAATAAATAAATTAATTAAATTTAAATAAACCAAATGGAGTATGTGAGACCAGGACCTGCTAGCCTAGAGATTATGGGAGTGCAGCTCACTCAATGTGCCAGTGTCTCACCACATCCTTTCCTCATTGGGCCTCTCCTCTTCCTCTTTGGCCATGTTTTCTTTGTGTCATTTGTGCTGCTCTTTGTTACTTGGCATTACAACAGGGTCACCTGTTGACCTGTTTGGGGGACAATGGATCCAAAAGATCCTGTCTAGTCAAAGGTTTTCTACCTAGGTGTGTTCTGCGCTCACCAAAGGCCTGAGCAAAGAAACCAAGAGAAGTGTGCCCAAATGCCAAAGCTTTGCTCCTTTGCAATCTCCCACAGATCTGGCTCACAGGTGTCTTCAATCACAATTCCATAGGTAGAAGAGGTCATGTCTTTCCCTGGGAAATGATGCATGGCTTTGGCAGAGTCACCTGTATGTATATTTACCCAGGAGAGCAGTCCAGCTGTGTTGTTTGCACCTTGTTTGCAGAAGGATGAGTGCCCTGGGAGGCCAATAACAAGTGCCAAGGGTTCCTCCAATCTCTACTGCAGCCTGGGTGCCATTCAGCCCAGAGCCTGGGGATCATTTGTTCCCATGGACCAGTGCTTGCCAGTGTAATGAATTCCTGCACAGCTGGAAGAAGCAATTCTGGATTCAGCTCCAGCTCTTGGTGGGCTGCATGGTCATTGACAATGCTGCCCTCCCAGAAATTATTCTGCAGTTTCCTTTCATAATCATTTGAAGCTTTTAAACTTCACATTTCAATGTGCTTTGCCTTAGGGAAGAACACTTCTGGGCCCAGTGCAAACTGTAACCTTTTGACAGCAAAGTCCTCATGGTTGCCAGCTTCTGATGTCACACAATGTCACCTGGCTGCATGTGTTTGCTTTGCTCTGGGTCTAGTCCTGGCCTAGTAAAGCCCAGGCAGGGTGGAATGTTGCAGGGAAAACCGGTCCATGAGCTTATGGGGTTGCCATCAGCAGCTGAGTGAATGTGCCCTTTGGGGATTTCTCTGGAGACAAAATTAGGGACCTACTCCATGCCACAATATTCTCTTAGATCTTTCTGAAATATCCTAGAAAAGGCTGTGGAACTTCACCTCTCCTTGCACACCCACTGTTTGAAGAGGGGCATTTTTGTCCCTCCTCAAAGCCATTGCTCTTGCACACCAGAAACATGAACATCCACCAGCAGGAATGATGCATGGTCCTGCTGCTGCTGCTGCTTCAGAGCACTGGGCAGTGCAGACCTGGGTATTACCAATATGAGCACTTAATTAGCATTTCATGCTCCTTCGAGCTGTCCAGATCTCAGGGCTTTTTGTCTCAAAGCAGCCACTGCACCATCTCTAGGGAAGAACAGGAAATGGGAACCAGCGACTGCCAGCCTTGCAGGGGTGTAGGGGAGAACCTGAAGTGTCTGCATCCAAAGATGAATGGAAAGAGTGTAATTTTCAAAGCAAACGCTTCATTAGCATAGCAGGACCAGTTCTTGACTGCATGCTTGCATGAAGATCATTTGGGATCTCCTTTTTGTATCTCATGCAGAAAAGGAGCTCTTAATAATACCACACTACTTAAACCAGATTGGGATGTAGCTCTGTAGTGGTTCACAATGAAGCAGACTGCCTGCTTTGTCACTGCCAGCCCTGGTGAGCCTGCGAGGGACTGTAGTGTATCCCATGCCTGTTTTGCCTCCAAGAAAAGCTTGGTTTTCCATATTAGTGTGGAGTAAATACAAGAGTAATAAAATGGACAATTAAACTGGCTACTTTGGAGGATATGCTCATGCTTTTGCATGTCAGTCCTGTACCTCATGCTCCCAAGGTTTGTTACTCCTCATGAAATATTTTAACAAAATATCTCAGCTCTCTTGTTACATTTGAATAAAATTGCATCAGATCATCAAGAATTCTGCTGTCAGGAACAAGACAAGAGCCTTGCGACACTCCCTTGCAGCTGTCCTGGATTTCTGCAGCCCTTTGTGAAAAGCTGCTGCAGACAGAGTGTTTGGAGTTGGTTTGGGCCTTTCTGGGAGATCTGTGGAGCAGTGTGCAGGGCTCTCCTGGCAGAAAACTGTTTGTCCAAGCCCAGGGACATGGTGCCGGCAGAAGCGGAGCGGCCCCGCTCCCAGCCCGAGAGTCTGTGAGCTGAGCCACGCCAGGGAGAAAAGACAGCGAGGGGCTCCAGCCCAGCTGCTTCCCGTGCCCTGGCCGTTCCATGGAGCTCTGCCATGGGAGAAAGTCGACGCCGCACGAGCCACCGAGCTTCCATCAGCTGCTGGAACTGCTCCGTGACAGCTCCTGCTCTTCCCGAGAGAGAACCCGGCGCCTTCTTGGAACGCGTGTCATGGGGAGATTCTGTTTGTTAATAAACTGCTGGGGTTTTTCCACTTTCATCTATCAGTAACAATTTCCTATTGCTGGAAAGGGATTGTTGGAACACTTTAGAGGAGATGACTTATTGCACAATATCCTGTTTTAAGTTGTCTCAAACTGTGTGAGACAGATGGCTTCACACAGGAGCATCCCCAAGGCTGCTGAGGGGAAGGCACAGAGGAAGACAAACCCAGTATTTCTGAGGGAAACTCCTTGACACCAAACCAACCTGAGTTGTCAAACAGCAGACCTGACGTTTCGAGTCATGGCCCAAAGGGGAAACCTTTCAGTGTGTTTGGTCCAGGCTGGGTTGTGCTTGAGGCAAAGGTGTGTCAGTGTGTTGGATAATACTCTTTTCTTGACCTAGAGATGGGGACACTGAGAGGTGTTTTAAAAACTTTTATTCCATTTTCAGTCTCATGAGAAGGATGAGACAATACAGATGTTATAATTCAATCAGAAGCTATTTCCTAATTACAGTACATTATAAGTGTTTCTTGGTCTATCAGCTTTTTGCCACACCATGTTGTAGATGCCTTAAAGCCAATTATTTCAAACTACCCCTTGTGGGTCCCTCTACAATGCATCTTTCATAGCTCTATTTTTCCAAAGTCTTATTTGCAAGGCCATCTTTTGAAACTTTTTTCCAGCTCCATTCCTCTCTCAACAATATCTGTCCTAGTCCATGGCATTTTTAAGTTAGCATTTCTTGTCTCAAGGTTTATAAACAGATTCATACTGTGTGGGCCTTCTATTAGGCCCTAAAAACTTTCTACAAACCCATTTCCCACATCAGTGCACTTGGCTCCTTCTCTGCTCATTGTGCCTGGCAAGCACAGGAGCCCAGAGCTCCTGCAGAACCCATCACAGCACTCAGTGGGAGCAAACTTGTGTCCAGTCCTCACCTGCAGCTGTGGTGCCCAGCATTCCACCTGATTGGAATGAGGAACTGTTCCTGCTCTTTCAGAAGGAGCTAAGGAGGTTTGGCCTTCAGATCAGCTCCTTCCCAGCTCTTGATTTGCTGCCCTGGGGGAGCTGCTGCTTGTGGCAGCACTTGTTTCACAGCTGACAGCCCTGCTCTGCTGGCCTGCAGCCATTGCAGGAGCTTTTGCTGGTGACATTGAACGTTTCAGACCTTCTTAAGGAAAACTCATGGCAGAACTTGTCAAAAGAGCATTGCCTGGGTGATATTTTTAACATTAGATCTTTCCTCCACCCAGTGCTCATGTCCATGGGCCTGTGACCCCGAGTGGGTGCTGCCTCCTGAAATCCCAAACGGGGCAGGATGTCTCCCAGCTCCAACCTGCCTGCTCCAGGGGCAGTGTGCTCCGCTGGTGACGGGCACTGGCAGGGGCTGTCCCTGCAGGTCTGTGCAGCAGCAGGGCACCCCCCAGCTCGCCATCCCCACCTGGGGCAGGGGCACGGCTCTGGACAACCCGGGGACATTCTGCTGAGGAGGTGTCCCTGCAGGGGATGGGGTCCCAAGAGCTGGGTGATGTTGTCCTTCTCCCCTGTTTATACACAACTGCAATGGGGTCCATGATGGGGAGGGGATTCCTGACCAATGGGGGGGTCCTGGTGTGGGTACACCCATCAACATGGGGGGAAGGGGGGAGACGAGTGCAATGGAGGGCACAGAAAAGGGAGGAGGAGAGGTGGGGAGGTGGCCACTTTGGGGTGTAAGGGCAGGAAAACTTGGAAATGGAGGCAAGAAAATGGTGGGGCTGGATACGCTGCTGGCACTGTTTTGTGGGGAATCAGCAGGAGGGGGAAGTGGGTAAAGGGGCACAGGAGGGAGGATGAGGGGAAGGTCCAGGGCAGCAGACGCTTTGCTGTCCAGGCAAAGGGAGAGAGGGGATCGGGAGGCGTCAGGGGATCGATAGCAACCCTGGGCCAAGTGACAACGACTGCCAGCCCATTGCCCCTCAGGTGAGGAAGGGTTTTGGGTACATGGGGACAGGAAGAAGGGGAAGTGGTTTTGAACTGGGGACCAAAAGGTTTTCCTGAATTTTACCCCGATTGTTTAACTGAATCATAAATAGAATGAAAATAAGGATAAATGGAAAAGAGGATAAAACTTCCCCACTTTAAAATTTCCCTCCATTTGTAAAACAAATAACTTGATCCCAACCACATCCAAAACTCAAGCAATAAAACCGATTCCCTTGTAACATTCACAAAGTATTTGGAAAGAAAATGAACAAAAGCTTTCCAATTTCCCTTAGAAAAACAAATTCTCCAATCAACAAGGGCACCCACAACCTTGGAATAGACGTGTCTTTGAGGAGGACTCAGCTTAGGGTGACTAAGGTTGTTGCCCATCCTCAGACTTTGTTCCCACACCCAGCAGAAAAAGGAAAATGAAAAAACAGAAGACCCTCATATATATATATATATCTCTAACTTACAGTTGCTCTTTGGGCCATTGCCCATTGGGTCAATGAAAATCTGCTGGGCAGGTGCTCAGCCCCTCAAGTGGCCTCCGCTACTCCGGGAGCTCTTTGGCCTCTTCAGTCTTCGGAGGGTCCCGGTCGCCCTTCGGACAGCCCCCACTAAAACGTGAGGTCTTCTCCTGGGGAAAGCGGCTGCGCCAACAGCGACTTTTGTCCTGCAGTGGGAGGCTGCAGGAGACACTTCTTCAGGGATCTCTTTGCAGAGGCTGCACGCTGGGCGCCACAGGTTGTGGCAGGTGGTGCTCAGAGCGCTGCAACCTTCCCGAAGAAACTTCTTGAAGAAGACACCTCGGGGCACAGGCAATGTCTGTGCTCATGCCGAGGGATTTCAGCTCTTCTGTGATCCCGGCGACGCAGGAGGAGAGACGGGGTCTTGGTGTGGGGTTCCAAGGAGAACCTTTCCTGAGCTTCATCCTCAAAAGGGTCCAGGGACAAAAAGCCACTCAGGCAGGGAAAGCAGGGCTTTATATTGGGATCTCGAAGGGCAGGATAGAACACTAGAGTGAATGGGATCAGGGCACAGGGGCAGAGCAAAGGGGAAGGACCAATGGGTTGCAAGGGATCAACATAAAGCAACAAAGGATTTTGGGGGTGATCTTTTTGCTCTCCCTAACCAGAGGTTATGGCTTAGGGGTTGGTCCTCCAGGCGAGTACAGCAGGCTTTTCCTTGGCCAGTTCTCCAGCCTCCACACAAAGTACCTTAAAAATCTTGAGTATCTCAAAGTATTAATGAGCCCCACTGAGTGTCAGTACAAAGCCCTCAAGGGACTCCTTAAAGCAGATAATTTGGGCCATGATTGCACAAACCTCTCCCAGAGTCTGTATCAAAAGGGAAACACCAGGTACCTTAAAATAACTGAAATAGTACCCTAAGGCATGAATGAGCCCCACTGAGTGTTGTTACTGACAAAGCCTCTCCAGGGAATAATTACAGCAGAGAATTGGAGGCCATGATTGCACAAACCTCTCAGACACTCCAAGGCAAAAGCAAAACCCAAAGTCCTTTGAAAAACCTGCAGTCCCTGGGAGCATTCAGGAGCCCTCAGGGCCATTCCTGAGCAAGGCTCCCCTGGGACTCCTTCCAGCAGATCCTTGAGGCCACTGGGATGTGGGCTAGGGGGGGATGCTGAGGGCAGCACAAGGGGCTGGCAGTGCCCAGCCTGGCTGGGGCTGTGTCAGGAGGCCCCAGGGCCTCAGGACAAGGTGTCTCCTCCCAGCCCTTGGTGGCACAGACCCTGCTGTGCCCCAGGGCACCCAGACTTGGCTTCTCTTTGTCCCCACCTGCCATCAGTGCCTCCAGTTCTCTGCTCTGCCTGGGGCCTGGGGACACTTTCTCTATCCTGTCCCTCAGTGGGACCCATTAAAACTTCAAGAAACTTTGGAGTTGGATTGTGATTCGGAGTTCTGGAGAGATTTCTTCAGCTCCCTCTCAGGGACTGATGTTCAGGGCCTCAGCACAAAGCCCCAGAGGCTCATTCAAGTCCTGGTGCTGTGTCTGTGCTGCTGAGCTGGGCCGGGCTCCTGGCCCAGAGGCAGCTCCTGGCAAGGGCAGCAGAGCTGCAGAGAGACAGCTCTGGCCAGGAGCAGCTCCTGTGCACAGCCCAGCAGGGCTGGGGCACTGCCTGCAGCCAGCCCGGGCACAGCACAGAGGCACAGAGAGCTTCAAGCACTCAGGGCTGGGAAGGGGCTGAGAAGTGCCTGGGGCACAATCACTGCCAGCCCTTGGCACAGCAACCTCTGGCTGCAGGACAATGCAGCTGCAGCTCCTGCAGTGATCTCCTAAAGCTGCAACATCCCAATGCCTGCAGACTCTGTGAGTACAACTCTGAGTATTTGTGGTGCAGGGGCGGTGAAATGCTCATGAAGCTCTGATGTACTGAGGGGTTCTGATCAGTCACAGAATATTCCCAAGACAAGGATTTTGATAAAAATGAGGAAATTTCCCAAGAGTTTGTATTCAGTTTCCTACTATTGGAGAGTGGCAGGGAGGAGGGATAACTATTAAAGGATGATTATGGATTTTGACAAGTGCCTGAGACACCTGAACTGTTACTTTTAGTGATCAATAGGTTCACAGGAGATCCCTAATGTGCTTTCAGCCACTCCTCTGCCCATGGCCAGGACCGGCATCACCTTTGCTGGACCCATGAGATTCAGTCTGAGCTGTCCTTTCTCCAAGCTGCAAACAGAACCTGCCCCCAGCCCATGCCCTGCAAACAGGCTGTAGGGGCACAGGGAGTGCACAGAGATTTGGGGTCTGTGAGTGCTGGCAGGGAGAGATCGGGCACAGGGAAACACCTGCAGGAGGAAAGTCTCCAGGAAACAGAGACAAGATCAGGGAATGAGAGAAAATAAACACACTTGGATGCTCTGCAGCCCCGGGCCCAGTTCCCTCTGCAGAGCACAGGGCTGGGAGCAGCTGCCCGGCCCTGGGGGCTCTGGAGGGGGCACAGCTGGCTCAGGGTGACGCTGTCCCCAGTGCCCGGCTCTGGGCAATGCTGTCAGGGCAGCCAGGGAAGGAGCTGCATCTCCCACAATCCAATGCCATCAGAAGGACACTTGGGAGTCTCCCTGAGATTTCAGTCCAAGCTGGGAGCTCCAATCCAGGGTGCGAACCTGTCCTAGAGCATCTCTGAGTCATGAGATTGATGGGGAAAGGCAGAGGTGTTCTGACTCTGAAAATGCTGCTGGGTTGGTGAAATGAGCAATGTGAGTCCTTGGCTACAAATGTGCAGCTGGGCTGGGGTGGATCCATCTGCTCTCAGCAGTACCTGGTGACATTTTAGGGGAAGCATGGGAAGGTGATCACCCTCCACCTGGGACAGGTTAATGCCCAGAGAAACTCTGAACAGGTCACAATGACAGACCATCTCTCCTCTCAGACCATCTCCAGGCTTGGCTGGGGGCACAGGAGGGAGGGGGCTTGATCAGAGGGAGGCGCTCCATCTGCACCACTGTCCCCAAAGCCATGCACAATTCCCTCCGGGGCACCAGCAACATCTCCTACTCAGCATGTGCTGCTCAGCTCTTTTTCTTTCTGTTCTTTATCACAGCAGGGTATTCACTGCTGACGATCATGTGCTACGACCACTACGTGTCCATCTGCAAACCCCTGCACTACAGGACCCTCCTGGACAGCAGAGCTTGTGCCCACATGGCAGCAGCTGCCTGGGCCTGTGCCTTTCTCCATGCTCTCATGCACACAGCCAATACATTTTCCCGGCCCCTGTGCCATGACAATGCCCTGGGCCAGTTCTTCTGTGAGGTGCCCCAGATCCTCAGGCTCTCCTGCTCACACTCCAACACTCTCAGGGAAGTTGGACTCATCACAGTTAGTGCCTCTTTGGTATTTGGTTGTTTTGTGTTCATTGTTTTCTCCTATGTGCAGATCTTCCGGGCTGTGCTGAGGATCCCCTCTCAGCAGGGACAGCACAAAGCCTTTTCCACCTGCCTCCCTCACCTGGCCGTGCTCTCCCTGTTTGTCAGCACTGGCATATTTGCTCAGTTGAAGCCCCCCTCCATGTCCTCCCCATCCCTGGATCTGGCCCTGTCAGTTCTGTACTCAGTGGTGCCTCCAGCCCTGAACCCCTTCATCTACAGCCTGAGGAACCAGGAGCTCAAGGCTGCAGTGTGGAGACTGATGACTGGATGCTTTCAGGAACATTCATTTGCTTGCCAATTTCAGCAAATCACTTGTAATAAAAGTCATCTTTAATACTTCTTGTTGGTTTCAGTTTGGCACTTCTTTTTCTTTGTTTTAGTTTTTTTCATATTGTCCACAAAGAAATGTCATTGTTTGTGCCGTTTCTCATTTTTTTTCTCTCCGTCTTCCCTGTGGGCACAGACTGTGTCAATGAGCTCTTGCTGCCTTTAAAGGAACTAAAGCATCTCCCAGCAGAGTTTTCTGCAGAGATGCCCTTTTGTTGCCTTCTCTGGAGCTGCAGCAGCAATGTCTGTGTGCAGAGCTGGGGCAGATCAGGGCTGGCCCAGCAGCTGTGCCCAGCAGCAGCAGCAGCAGCACTTGGTGTTGCCAGTGCTGCTGCCATGGCCCTGCCCCGCTGCCCTGGTGGCCCTGGTGTTGCTGCAGGGCCTGAGTGCTCTCGGGGCCGGGCACAGCCCTGGGGGTGGCAGTGCCGGGGCTGCAGCAGGGACAGGCCATGGGCACTGCTGGGGCAGTGCTGACGCCTCAGGCCAGGCCCTGGGGGCTCCAGGCTCCTGGCCCAGGCTCTCTCAAGAACACGGCCAGGCCAATGCTCAGCACAGAAACCCCCGTGAGCAGCCCCAGGCTGGCCGTGGGCAGGCTGGGGGCAAACAGCACGGCTGGGGCTCTGCAAGGGCCCTGGGGCAGACGGGAAGGAGCAGCAGAGCAGGGCCTGATCCATGCCCAGTGCGCTGCACAGCCCAGGGCAGCGTCCCAGAGCGTCCTCATGCAGCTGCCAACAACATCCCCCCTCTGCAGCCCTGGCCTCTCCCCCAGCTCACACAGGTGCCCCATCCTTGCAGGCACAGACACGGCAGCACTGCCTCAGCAGCCCCTGTTTGCATTGCCCACAGCAGGGGCAGCACTCCCATGCTGTTGCTGTGGGGACATGAACCTGAGGGAGCACAAATGCCATCAGCACCTGGGGCCAGCAAGGGCTGGGGGACACCAGGGAAACCACTCAGCTTTGTCCTGGCCTCTGCAGTCAGCCAGAAAGTTTGTTCCCATCAGCTGGGAGTTTCCTGTGCCACTTCAGACGCTGTTGCTCAGAGCCAGGGCTGCCTGGCAGCCAGCCCCAAACTGCCCTGAGCATTTCCTTGGCTTCACCTTTGCTTTCTTTCCTCTTCCTGATACAAATGTCTTCCCATTGCCCACCCCCGTTCCCTCCCCTGCAAACAGCCCATCCCTGGTTGCCCTTTCCTCTCTGGCCCCACTGCCCATTGCAGTTCCTGACTTGGCCCCATGGGAACGTCCCTTGGGCAGCAGGATCATCCTACAAGTGCTGCAGGAATTGTCTGCAGGCTCCTGCAGTGCCTTCTGCTGCTCCCTTGCCAGAGGCAGCCCAGGCCAGGGGGGCACATCTGGGCTGCTGTGTCTGCCTCTGGGGCTCCCTGTTCTGGGCAGTGAGAAGGAGCTGCAGAGGCTCTGCACGACTGACAGGATGGGCTTTGGGGCTGCCAGGAGAAGCTGAGGGCCCTGGGATGCTGGAGCTCCTCAAGAGGAGGCCCAGGGCTCATCCTGCAGCTGCTCCAAGGGTTCTTTCAGAGAATCCCAGAATCAGCAAGGCTGGAACAGGCCATGGAGATCATCAAGTCCAACCTGTGCCCTGACACTGCCATGTCTCCCCTGGGCCTCCTCTTCTCCAGGATAAACAAGCCCAGCTCCCTCAGCTGCTCCTCAAAGCTCTTGTGTTCCAGACCCCTCCCCAGCCTTGTTGCCCTTCTCTGGACACGCTCCAGCCCCTCCATGTCCTTCCTAAATTGGGGGCCCAGAACTGCAAACAGCACTCGAGGTGCTGCCCAAGCAGTGCTGAGCACAGGGGAACAATCCCTGCCCTGCTCCTGCTGGCCACACCATTCCTGAGCCAGGCCAGGAGCCATTGGCCTTCTTGGCCACCTGGGCACACGGCTGGCTCATGTCCAGCCTGCTGTCCATCTGTCCCTGCAGGTCCCTTTCTGCCTGGCTGCTCTCCAGCCCCTCTGTCCCCAGCCTGTAGAGCTGCAGGGGTTGTTGTGGCCAAAGTGCAGGACCCGGCACTTGGACTTGTTCAACCTCACCTTGTTGGATCCAGCCTGTCCAGGGCCCTGTGCAGAGCCCTCCTACCCTCCAGCAGATCCACACTCACACCCAGCTTGGTGTAATCTGCAAATTTGGTGATTTTCTATTCTTTTTCACACATGTGGTAATCATTTCCTCAAAATCATTAACATATTTCCCCTCCATTTAACCCATGTGTTCTTCTGTCCTGGGGGTGTCTCTGCTGGTCCCTGGTGCTCGTGGAGCCCAATGTTCCCGTGGGCCTGGCTGAGCTGGCAGGACACTGAGGCTGCTGAACTTCCAGTTCCCCTTCTCACACAATGGGCATTGTGTGCTCTCCACAGGCCTGGGGTTGTGGAGAACAAGCTCCAGGTGTCAGCTCAGCTGGTGGAGACAATTTATCATCTGGTAACATGAGGTCACAGAGTGGGCTGTGACATCACAGAGTGGGTCATGTAAGGTCATCAAGCAGCTGTGGCATCATAGACTGCCTCTGTGACATCACAGAGCCAGCTGTGACATCACAGGGCAGAGGTCTGACATCACAGGGCAGACTATGACATCACAGACTCTGGTGTGACATCAGAGAGCAGCTCTGTGACATCAGAGAATGATCTGTGACATCCCAAAGGGGCTGTGTGACATTACAGAATGGTCTGTGACATCCCAGAGGAGGCTGTGACATCCCAGAGGGGCTGTGTGACATTAGAGAATGGGCTGTGACATCACAGAGGAGGCTGTGACATCCCAGAGGGGCTGTGTGACATTACAGAATGGGCTGTGACATCACAGAGGAGGCTGTGACATCCCAGAGCAGGCTGTGACATCCCAGCAGGGCTGTGTCAGGTCACTGGGTTGCTCACTCTGCCCCAGCTCCCCCTCACCGTTTCTCCCAACAAGTCCAATGCTGTCCATGCCCAGCAGGGTCCCTGTCCCCCGGGATCCCCCTGCCCACCTGGAGCCACAGCCTCCACCAAAGGATGTTCCACAGGATCCACCCCAGAGCCTGACAGGGGACAAGGGGCCAGGGCTGTGTGACCAGGACATCAAGGACGGGGATTATCCAGGTCACTGTGGCCTGGGTTGGGTTGCCCAGGGCAGGAAAGATGTCTGGCAGCTGGAGCAGGGCCTGGGAAGGGCTTCCAAGGTGGGGCTGGAGCCCTTGGGCTGTGAGCAGAGGCTGAGGGAGCTGGGCTTGTCCAGCCCAGAGCAGGGAAGGCTGAGGGGCTCCTCATCCCAGCCTGGCAGTGCCAGTGAGGAGGGGATGGAGAACACAGAGCCAGGCTCTTCACAGGGGGGCTGGTGGGAGACAAAAGCCAATGGGTGGGAGGGGAAAGAGGGGAGATCAGCCAGGGCATGAGGAGATGAAATGAGTCAGGCTGCTTTCAGCATTTCCTCAACACCAAGAGCAGCCTGACCTCCCTTCTCCAACCACCACTGGCAGCTTTGCAAATCAGGAATTGTTTGAGCTGTTGTGCCCCGACACCAGGATGAGCATCCTGATACAAGAACTTAATTGTGTTTATATCTATTACCACATTTGTCTAAAATTAATTTTAGTATGGAAATCACCTGTGGAGGGTGCACTCATCAGACGCTACTGGGACATTTCACATAGCTCAGGGAGGAGCGTGATTGTTACTAAATTGTGTCCTGTTCAACTATGGTCTGCTGGCCTTGAAGAGAAACTTTCTGTGCCTCTGAGTCCCACCAGTTCCTGGTCCCTCCAAGGACACAAACCTGATGAGTTGTGGTTCCCACTCCAATGGTGGCACTTGGACCTTGCTCCATAGCCAGAGCAAAGCTCCTTGTCCCAGAAAGTGCCTGGCAATGCAGGGATGAAGGAAACAGGACAGGCTGTGGGGATCAGGGGCAGGGCACAGCCAGGGAAATGAATGACTTTTGCATTTTACAGAGCTGTGCCTTCCCTTGGCTTTGCTGGCTGACAATAAATGAACATCCCTCTGGTCTCTGGCAGCTCCTTCTCCAAGGAAAGCAGGGGGGAACTGGAGCCAAGGAGCTGAAACCTGCAGGTCCAGCCTGGGCTGGAGGGAGCTCAGATTTGCACAAGGCTGCTCTGAGTGCCAAGGCTTGGGTGGGGGAAATGGTGGGATGGGGGTAGGGACACAGTCTGATTGATTGTCAGACATAAAGGGTCTTGATTTTCATATCTATTCCAAATGCATGAGGAGGTACTTGGATTCAGGATCAATTGGAGATTGCACATATCGATGAATTAACAGGAAAACCTAAACAGAACCAAAAAATATTTCCTCACTGTCTTTGTAAATATAATATATTCACTTTGAATGCAGTTCTGAAATCTGTCCAATTGACCATGAAAGATTTGGAAATGTAAATCAGATTATTCCCAGAGGCTCAGCTTGTTAAGGTGTGCTGAATGTTAATGAGCTCTGGGGCACTGAATTCCTGAACTGAAGAGCTGAAGGCTGAACAAGCCTCTGGAGAAGTAAAATTCAGCAGCAGCCTCCAAGTTTTTAGAGTGTGTGGAGGACAACTTTTTGTCACAGCTGGTGAGTGAGCCCAGCAGGGGAGGGACTATGCTGGACCTGTTGTTTGGGATTAGAGATGGGCTGGGGGGAGATGTGGTGGTTGGAGGCCGCTTGGGGCATAGTGACCATGAAATTATAGAGTTCCCAATATTTGTGAAATCAGGAGGAACATCTATAAGACTCTTACATTAGACTTCTGGAGGGCAGACTTTGGCCTGTTTAGGAGACTTATTCCGAGAGTTCCTTGGGAAGCAGCCCTTAAAAACAAAGGAGTTTGGGAAGCATGGGTGTGCTTCAAAACAGAGATCTTGTGGGAACAGGAACAGACTGTCCCTGTGTGCTGAAAGAAGAGTTGATGAGGCAAACATCGAGCCTGGATGGGCAAGGAGGTTTTGATGGAACATAGGAATAAAAAGAGGATGTATCATCTTTGGAAGGAGGGTCAGGTCTCTCAGCAAGTATTTAAGGGGGTTGCTAGGGCACGTAGGAAAGAAATTAGGGAGGCCAAAGCTCAGTATGAACTTAACTTGGGACATTTTGTAAGGGATAATAAAAAAATGTTTTTACAAATATATTAATGGCAAAAGGAAGGGTAAGACCAACCCTTGTTCTTTATTAGATGTGGGAGGGGACTTAGTAACCGCAGATGAGGAGAAGGCAGAGGTGCTTAACACCTTCTTTGCCTCAGTCTTTAGTGGGAAGGCTTGCCTACAGGATAACTGTCCTCTTGGGTTGGTAGACAGTGTCAGAGAGCAGAATGATCTGCCCGGGCCAGGGGCTGCACTGCCAGCCCAGAGCCACGTGGGGATCGCCCGGTACCGGCAGGGCAGCAGGGAAACCGGCACTGGGGCAGCAGAAATGGGCAATACGAGAGCTGGGGGTGCTCCAGCAGCCTGGACATGTTGGGAGCATGGACAGGGGGGACCCATGGATAGCCCAGGAGCCTGAAACAGGGACCCCGGACAGTGCTGACCCCTGGGACGCCTGTGATGCCAAAGTGGGGAGCCCAGAGAAGGGGAACCTGCGGGATTGCCAGGAGCCCCAGAGCCCAGAGAGGGGAACACCAATACAAACTTGAACTGGAGCAACCCAGACAGGGGGGGCCTCCAGGAGCCCAAAGTGGAGAGACCAGAGAGGGGAAACTGAGGGCTGGGTGTTTTTGCTGCATCTTGGTCATTTGTGTATTTTGGGGGACTGAATCTTGGTGCTTTGGAGGTTTATATGGGCGACAGATTCCCAGTGACTTCTAGGGATGGGCTTGGGCAGTAGGAACCCGCTAACCCAATGTGCTCATCCATTGTATTTTTCCCCAAACCAGGATTTCTCTTTCCCAAACCTTGGCTGGATGGAGAAGGAGGCTGTGAGGAAGAGGAAGATGTCCCAGGACACGCAGGCAGGTGAGGAGGAAGTCAGTGCCCCTTTCCCCCTCTCTCCTGCTCCATCTCCCAGCCCAGCACGGGCCCTGGCTGCAGGACAATCCTGCTGCCGATGCCGTCCTGCAGCCAGGGACACATTGGGAGGATCTCCTTCCCTCTGGCATGGAGGCAAATCCCATCCTCTCCTTGTCCTTCCTCCCCCAGACCAGGAGCTGAGGATGGAGACCAGGGAGGACAAATCCTCATGGTATAATCTCATGGAAGAGGCTGTTTTGAGTGACTCCACAGCACAGGAATGCAAGAGGGCAGAAAATCCCTTGAGATCCCACACAAGGAGGGGCTGCAAGCCCAGCCCAGGGTGCTCTGAGGAGGAAAGAGCCACCCTGTGCCAGGAAGGTGGACAGAGCTTCAGCCAGAGCTCGGAGCTGGTGGCCCATGAGCAGCTTGGAGTGTGGGAAGAGCTTCAGGCAGAGCAACAGCCTGATCTGCCACCAGATGATCCACACTGGGGAATGGCCTTAGGAGTGTGGCAAGTGTGGCAAGTGTGGAAAGGGCTTCAGCTGCAGCTCCACCCTCATCATCCACCAGTGCATCCACACTTGGCAGAGGCCCTACCAGTGTCCTGAGTGTCTGAAGAGGTTTCAGAGCAGCTCCCACCTCCTCCTGCACCAGCGGATTCACACTGAGGAGAGGCCCTTCCGCTGCCCTGACTGTGGGAAGGGATTCAAGCACAACTCCACCCTCGTCAGGCACCGGCGCATCCACACCGGGGAGAGGCCCTACAAGTGCTCTGAGTGTGGGAAGAGCTTCAGCCAGAGCTCTCACTTGAACAAACACCAACAGAGGCACCGGTAAGGGAAGCCCTGGAATGACTCGACTGAAGGAGGAGCTTCATGCACTGCTCCAGCTTCATCCCCTATTGGAGGACGCACGTTGGGAAGAGCTCTGGTGATCCATGTTCCCTGTGATCCATGCTGGGAAGACAGCTGTCCCTTTTCCTGCCCCTGCCAGTGTCATGATGGGAGATGGAAGAACATGAGGGTCTGGCCATGGCCGTGTCATTACAGTCACTCCCACCTCAGGTCATTGCCAGGGGCAGGAAAGGGACTCTCTCTCTCCCTGAGAAGAAAGGTGTCCTTTCCAGACAGGAGGGAATACGTGCCCGGGAAGAGCCAGTCGCTGGTGATGTAGTTTTCCCTGTAAATAGCTTTTCTTATCCCTTCTGTTACCAATATTATTTCTGTTCCTTTTGTTCTTTATCTCGTTGCTGTTCCCAGGAAATTGTTCTTATCCCAGCCCGGGATCTTTGTCTTTTGTGCTTTCCATGGGAGGTGGGAGGGCAGCGAGCGCAGCGCGGTTTTAGCAGGAGCAGGAATTTGAGGAATCCCGTTCCTGAACCCCAGCAGGTGAAACCGAGCATCCCAGCTGGTGCCAGCCCTGGTGGCCATGGCAGCAGCCTTGGGAGCGGGTCCCTGGCTGGGGCTGTGGGAACCTCTTCCCTCTGGTGCCCAGGGACAGGAGTGGAGGGAGCGGCTGCAGCTGAGTCAGGGCAGGCTCAGGTTGGATGTCAGGAAAAGGTTTTTGCCCAGAGGCTGCTGGGGCCCTGGCCAGGCTCCCCAGGGAAGGGTCCCAGCTCCAGGGCTCTCTGAGCTGCAGCAGCGTTTGGCCAGCACTGCCAGGCCCAGGCTGGCATTGTTGGGGTGTCCTGTGCAGGGCCAGCAGTTGGACTGGAGGATCCTGATGGGTCCCTCCCAGCTCAGCCAATTCTGTGCTTCTGGGATCCCATGAGCCTGGGATGGGACCGCCAATGGTTGCCATGGCAACGGGCTCTGGCTGCAGGCCTGAGCTGGTGTCCATGGCAACCACCCCTGGGATGGGGTCTCCATGGAGCTGCCGAGGGACTGAGCATAGCAACAGGGATCTGGTGATTGTTGCCATGGAAACTGACCATAGCAACAGGGAGATGGGGATGGTTGCCATGTAAACTGACCATAGCAACAGGGGCTGGTGATGGTTGCCATGGAAACTGACTGTGATAACAGGGAGATGGGGATGGTTGCCATGGAAACTGACCACAGCAACAGGGGGTGGCCATGGTTCCATGGAAACTGACCATAGCAACAGGGAGATGGGGATGGTTGCCATGGAAACTGACCAAAGCAACAGGGGCCTGGGGATGTTTGCCATGGAAACTGACCATAACAACAGGGAGCTGGTGATGGTTGCCATGGAAACCTACCATAGTAAAGGGGGCTGGGTATTGTTGCCATGGAAACTGACCATAGCAACAGGGGTGGGCATGGTTGCCGTGGAAACTGACCATAGCAACAGGGAGATGGGGATGGTTGCCATGGAAACTGACCATAGCAACAGGGGCCTGGGGATGGTTGCCATGGAAACCGACCATAGCAACAGGGGGCTGGTGATGGTTGCCATGGAAAATGACCATAGCAACAGGGGCCTGGGGATGGTCGCCATGCAATGGCGATGGTTGCCCGTGGCACTGCTGCCATTCTCTGCTGCTGCTGGGGCACTCGGGGCTCTGGCTGAGCAGCAAAGGTGACCCTGAGCCAGGAGCTTTCCTTGCCTGCAGCAAAGCCTCGGCACGCAAAGCCCTTCCTGGGGCTGTGCCCTGTGCCAGCAGGGATTGTGCCAGCGGAGCTGACCTGAAATTTCTTCTCCCAGGCAGCTTTAGGACACACAACATGGAAAAGCCAGAGCCCACTCTCAGCTCTGTGCAGTCCTCCAGCAGAATCCAGAGTGTGAAGCAGCCTGGGAACAGGGTTTAGTGTCAGGGGAGGGGAACTCAGAGCCCTTTTCTGCCCTGTGGGCTGAGGCTCTGCATTTCCAATGGCCCTGCAGCTGCCAAAGGGGCCTTTTTGGCTCAGCTGAGAACAGTTCTGCTGAGAGCCTGTCCTAAACCTGCTTTTTCTGCAAACGTGCCCAATCAATTCTCTTTTTTTGCAGCCCCAGGTCTTGTGTGAGTGCAAGTGTGACAACTGAAGGATGGAACAGCTCTACTGGGGGGAGTTCTCTTTTTCTTGATTTGTTTTTTTTGTTTATTTGGTTGGTTTGGCTTGATTTGGTTTTTTATCCTTTGTTCTGTTTTGGTTGGTTTGTTTGTGTTGTTGTTTTGGTTTGGTTGTTTGGTTAGGGTGCTGGGGTTTCTTTTGTTTTCATATGGTTTTGTTTGTTTTTTTGTTGGTTTTTCATTTTTTGTGGTTTTTTTAAATTATTTTTTGGTTTATATGGTTTTGGAGTTTTTTTTAATTCTCTCTTCCTAGAAGCTCTGGGCAGAGCTCTGTGACTGTGTCTGACACTTGTCTGTGGCACTGTGCAGGTGGCCAGGGGGACCTTCCCCAAGCTGTGTGCAGAGGAATCCACATCAGCCCAGGCCGGGGTGGGCAGTGGCCGCTCAGTTCCATGGACTGGACGCGGCTCTGGACGCTTCCCTTGGAGTGACTGCAGGGAGGGAACGCTGGGGCTGTCACTGCTGGGGTGTCACACACAGGGGACACTGGGGCTGTCACCGCTGGGGTGTCACACACAGGGAACACTGGGGCTGTCACTGCTGGGGTGTCACACACAGGGGACACTGGGGCTGTCACCACTGGGGTGTCACACACAGGGGACACTGGGGCTGTCACCAATGGGGTGTCACACACAGGGGACACTGGGGCTGTCACCAATGGGGTGTCACACACAGGGGAAACTGGGGCTGCCCCACTTCTGCCCTGTCCCCAACAGCTCTGCCAGCACCTTGAGGGAACACAAAGGTTGAGCCAAAGGATGAGAATTGCAGAAGGGGCTGAGCTGGGAGGGACCCAATGGGATCATCAAATCCCAGAATCACAGAATCAGAGAATTACTGGGTTGGAAGAGACCTTCAAGAGCATCAAGTCCCACCCATGCCCTAACACTTCAACTAAACCATGACACTGAGTGCCACATCCAGCCTTTTTTAAACACATCCAGAGAAGGTGACTCCATTACCTCCCCAGGCAAACCAATCCAGGACTTTATCACACATTCTGTGAAAACCCTTCTTCCTAATATCCAACCTATATTTCCCTTGGTGCAGCTTAAGATTGTGTGCTCTGCATCTGTCAGTGTCTGCCTGGAGAAAGAGACTGACCCCCACCTGACTACAACCTCCTTTCAGGAAGGTGGAGAGAGTGGTAAGGTCACCTCTGAGTCTCCTTTTCTCCAGACTGAACAACCCCAGCTCCCTCTCCTCACAGGATTTGTGTTCCAGACCCCTCCCCAGCCTTGTTGCCCTTCTCTGGACACGCTCCAGCCCCTCCATGTCCCTCCTAAGTTGGGGCACCCACAACTGGACACAGCACTCAAGGTACGGTGCCAGTACAGGGCAAGAATGCCAAGTACACCAGAGCCAGGTACAGGTGGAGAATGATCTCCCTGCTCCTGCTGGCCACACTGTTCCTGATCCACACCAGGAGCCCTTGGCCCTCTTGGCCACCAGGGCACTCTGCTGGCTCATGTTCAGCCGGCTGCCAACCAGCACCCCCAGGTCCCTTTCTGCCTGGGCACTGTCCAGCCACACCGTCCCCAGCCTCTGGCCTTGCAGGGGTTATTGTGGCCAAAATGCAGGACTCGCCACTTGGACTTAATTAACTTCATCTCATTGGACTCTGCCCATCCCTCCAACCATTCCAGGTCTCCCTGCAGAGCCCTCCTACCTTCCAGGAGATGGACACACGCTCCCAGCTTAGTGTCATCTGCAGATTTACTAATGAAAGACTCAAGCCCCTCATCCATGGTGTCAATAGAAATATTGAACAGAGCTGGCCCCAGCACAGAGCCCTGAGGGACACCACTGGTGCCTGGCCCCAGCTGGATGCAGCACCGCTCACCACCACTCTCTGGGCCCAGCCAGCCAGTTCTGAACCCAGCACAGAGTGCTCCTGTCCCAGCCCTGGGCTGCAGCTTTTCCAGGAGTGTGCTGTGGGAGACAGTGCCAAAGGCCCTGCTGGAGTCCAGGCACACAACACCCACAGCCTTTCCTGCATCCACCAGGAGGCTCACCTGGTCATAGAAGGAGACCAGCTTGGTCAAACACGACCTACCCCTCCTAAACCCCTGCTGGCTGGCTCTGATCCCCTGGCCATCCTGGAAGTGCTGGCTGATGACACTCACTAGAAACTGTTCCATTGCCTTACCGGGTACTGAGGTCAGGCTGCCTGGCCTATAATTACCAGGATCCTCCTTCCCACCCTTGTTGTGAATGGGTGTCACATTGGGCAGCTTCCAGTCATCTGGAACCTCACCAGGGAGCCAGGACTGCTGGTAAATGATGGAGACTGGCTTGGCAAGCTCAGCTGCCAGCTCCCTCATCACCCTGGGTTGGATCCCATCTGCTCCCAGGGATCCATGAACATCCAAGCAGCTCAGCAGTTCTCTGACTGCCTCCTCCTGGATAACAGGGGCCCATTCTGCTCCCTGATGCTCCTCTATGATGCTGTAGCTGCTCAATGACCTCACACAACAAACTCTGTGATGTCATAGCCCAATCTGTGATCTCACAGAACCCACTCTGTGCTGTCGCACAGCCCCTTTCTGACATCCCAGCTGCTCTGTGCCTCTGTGACACAGCCACAGAGGTGCCACTGTGACACAGCCCCCTCTGGGACATGCCACAGCCCCTGCCAGTGCTGAGCCCCTGGGAGCTCTGTCTGTGCCCTGCTGGTGTCCCTGAGGGGCCCTGGCAGTGCCCCAGCCCTGCTGGGCTGTGCACAGGAGCTGCTCCTGGCCAGAGCTGTCTCTCTGCAGCTCTGCTGCCCTTGCCAGGAGCTGCCTCTGGGCCAGGAGCCTGGCCCAGCTCAGCAGCACAGACACAGCACCAGGACTTCAATGACCCTCTGGGGCTTTGGTGCTCTTTGCATCAGAGCCAGTCCCTCAGAGTGGGCTCAAAGACTTCTCAAGAACTCAAAGGGAGATTGAAATACTGAAGTTTCTTGTACTTTAAATAGAACCCTGTGAGGGACAGGACTGAGAAAGTGTCCCCAGGTTCCAGGGAGAGCAGAACACCGGAGGCAGTGATGACAGCTGGGGACAAGCAAGGCAGAGGTGTCTCTGGTGCTGAGCAAACCTGGATGTGTTTCAGGAATGCAAAGGGCCAAGGCCTGAGCCCCAGCCCTGGCCAGGCAGATCCTGTCCCTCCCTCCTTGCTCAGGCTCTTCCCGGGATGGGCACTGGCATGTGGGGATGGGCAATGCCAAGGGCAGGAGCGTGGGGCGGCCCCTGCCAGGCTGCTGAGCAGGGACAAGGAGGCCATGAGGCCCCAGGCCTGCAAGGGTCACTTGTCCCCTCCTCACGGCTCAGGCCCAGGGCCAGCAGCCATGGCCAAGGTGCTGCCCAGGTTGGCTCTGGCAGGGCTGTCTTGCAGCTGCTGCCCATCCCTGTGCCCTGTGCAGCCCAGGCTGTCCTACGGTGTCCCTGCCCTGGCCTCTGTCCCTGCAGGCTCTCGGCATCCCCCGGCTGCCCCACCTGGCTGGGCCCTTCCTTTGCTGGCAGCTCTGCCTCCTGCCTGCCCCTGCCTGCCCACACAAAGCCTTGGGCTGCTCCAGGCTCCTGCTGGGGACGTGCTGCACCACAGCCCTGCCCTGCCAGGGAAATTCCTTTCTCCTGGTGCCACTCTGGGCCTCCCCAGCTGCCCTTGTGCTGCATTCTGCCCCAGCGAGGGGCACAACAACTCCCCCAGCCCCGGAGTCTCAGACCTCAGGCAGCCACCGGTGACCAACAGGGACAGGAATGCAACAGGACGGGTCTGGCTTTAGCAAAATCCAGGACCCTTTATTGTGCCAGGGAACAAGACAAGAAATAAGGGGCAGGGGTCGGGTCATGGGTTTTACATGACAGGGTAGGGGTGGAGTTTAGGGTCAGGGTCCAATAGCAGGAGGAGCAGGGAACTGCAATGGGGTGGATCAAGGAGCAAACCAATGGAAAAAAATAAGGTGGGGACACTGCAGTAGAATTTAAAACAATGAGGGCACAGGAAAGGAAGAACATTCTGGGGCCATTCCTATTTTGACCAGATGGGGTGGAGTGTCTTTTCCCGGGCTAGCAGGGCCACGCCCCACAGGGTGGAGGGGTGGAATCTTCGTTAAATCTCGCCCCTCGCCTGATGCTCTCTGTCTGGGTAGAATCCCTGCCGCCTGGGGCGGGGACACTCCACACCCTTGGTGCCATTCTTTCTTTCTCTGCCTGTTTCATACAATGAAGAAAAACTCCAGCATCTGTGGAACCACCCTCCAATTCCTTTCAGGCTACTCCTGTCCTCAGTCTGCACACAACTGAGCCCAGAGCCATCAGCCTCTACATCCTGGTTATGTGATGAGGCCTCCCAACCCCATCTTGGGAGATTTTTGGGTCCTCAATGTGGTCTTTGAAAATGGAAACAGTGGTCAAAGTTATTTTCTCACAGATCTTGCAGTGACAGAACAAGGGTCAATATCTTTGTTACAGATCAGTAATGCCATGGTGGACTCTCCCAAGTAAGGGGCAAATATTAAGTATATGTTAAGAGAAGTTTTGCAGCTGTAGAGTTATGTTTTCCCTCTCCCTTGCATTGTTATCACAGGGTGGCCTCAGTAGCTGGGGCACTTGGGAGGGTCAGCTTGTTACTATGGCAGCACCTGACCTCCAATCCAGCTGTGAGAAAGTGATCTGAGCACCACTGTGAAATAAACGCAGGCAGGAGACTTTTCTCCTTTTTAATGCCTTTATTACAAGTGATGAGCTCTGGGGGGAGAGCTGATGGGTTCACACTCACGCTGCCACTGCTCCCAGTGGTGACTTGGAGGAGGAGGAAGAGTGCAGCTTTGTCCACTGGTCTGTGGCCAGAGCTGGGGATTCTGTCCTCATGGGAGCATCAGGAATAATCCCTTGTTCACTTTTTCAGTTTCACTCCCAGGGTCCTGCCTGTAGCTCAGGTCCTCCCTTGGCTAGGGCAAGGGGCAAAGAAAGGGTCTCAGCATCTCTGCAGGCTCTGGGCTTTGTTCCTCACATCCAGACATCACTTTGATCTCTTAATTCTGTGTTGGCTCATTGTTTTTGGGGTCTTTTGGTAAGTTTGGAGGGGTGGCTTTCCCATGGCAGGCTGGCTCCAAGGTCATTTGCATGCCCTCCCATGTCCCCCCACCATGTCATCCACCTGGCAGCAGTCAGGGTGGTACTGACAAAAGGAGTAGGTAACTAAAAGGACTGGTGATTACAATAACAAACAGTTAGAACTCCACCCTGGCAGCAACTGGTCCAACCTGTTCACTCTGCAACCTTTAAAAAAAAATTGGCAGCTTTTTCTACTTATAACAGTCCCCCCTCTTTTTCTTTGATCGGGCTTAAACTTAAGCTCGCATCAACTTGCAATTTCTGACTCATGAGCACAGAATTTCCTTAATTTTTTGTATTGATTATAAATTTCTTGAACACTCTGATAATCATGGCTACTTAACTTTGTTCCCTTTCCTGGTTTCTTCAGGTTAACTTTTTTAGAGATCTTTAGGCTGGTCTGCCTGGCAGATACTACCATTTTAATGAAGCAGGGAAGTAAGCATAGTAAAAAGAGCAAACCAGCAAGTGTACCCACAGTGAAGAAAGCTACTTTTTTCCACCAATCTCCTTTGAAAGTCCATAGGTTATTCCAGCAACTGGAATCAAGTGTAGGAGTCCGTTCTTGGTTACTTACACATGCTAGTTTTTTATCTTGTTGGAGAGGTTTTTAATGATTGCTCTCTTCATCTCTAATACTGCCTGAAGCCTGATGATTCTGTTTAACATGGATATCGGGGCCCAATAACCCCAGGACCCATCTTGAGCCCAGGTGGCTGGGCCATAAGTCTTGATAATTTTTCTTGGGGTCCAAACCTGGCTCTTAGAATCTTGGATTCTCCCAATTTCTATTGCATTTTGCCTCTTCTGTTTGGTTTCTCTTAAATCATTGTGTATAGGAACTCCTAAACTTGATCCAGTTTCTTTGGGTAATAAGAAGAAAGCTGGTTTTATCATTCTAGCGGTGCAGCTGCCAGACCAGCTTCTCGGCAATTTAGTGCATTCTATAGTACTATAGATCAAAAACAGGTGTTTGGGGGCTCCCCAAAAATGTGTTTTTAGCTTCTGTTGGACATTCCCAATATTTAGAAATGTCTTTCATTCTCCAAAAGGGGTTTATCCCTTCTTCAATACATTCATAAAATTCATATGCTTCATGGTAGATACACTTGTTCTTTTCTTTCCTTTCAGCAGAGCAAAATCTATTTGGATCTCCTGAGATCCACCAGGTAGCAGAGTTCTTTACTGCTAGATACCTTTTACAGACCATTCTTTTGACTGGCCTGTTGTACCCTTTAATACTAAATTCTGAGTTATTCCGTATCCAATTTAAGATTTCTAATAGCCTTAGATTAATCTTTTCCCATGGCCAAATTTCAGTCATCTGGGTACAAACTCGACAATCGGTTAAATTTAGTTTGTGGCTGACTCTTTCTACTGAATCTATGAAAAGGTTCTTACCTCGGGGTATCTCTAAATGATCTTGTTTTCTTATTGCTTTTACTAACTCTTTCTCTTTGACCAGATCTACCAGCCTTGCTTCAGCAGCATCACATTCAAAGCGCAACCAGGCTTCTCCTACAGGGCACTGTCCCAGGAGTTGCTGCCTAAAAGTGGCAGTATTCTGGGCTATCCAATACATTCCCTTATCTTCTTGACAAAGGACCAATTGGGAGAGGTTAACACAATTAGGGTTAGAATTGATGGACTCTAGACAAGGAGCTCACTTCCTCCTCATAGAGGGGTTGGTAGCACTCACTGCACGGCTCTCCTGGGCTCCCCAGAGCTCCACCAGCAATTAGAGCCATCATTACTACCCTTCCCAAGGGTCCGCTATGGGTCATCTTGCACAGCCTGCCCACCCGGCCTTGCCTCTTGGGGACTTTGCTGAGAAGAAGCTTCCAAGCTCTTTAGAGTCCCTTCTGTGATAAACGAGTCCACTGGATTTAAGGACCATATAATTATTTTTATTATTATGCAAGCGAGAATAAGCAAAGTTCAGCGCTGGGCGGCCGGGAGTCTCCTCTAGGCTGGCACCGTTCCTATCCCCAAAGTTCGCCTTTTATTGCCTTCTTCTACCGGGTCCAGGGATGACGTGGTCTGTCTTTTGCGCTTGCTCGTTCAGTTGCTAGGGGGTCTTTTTCTGCCTTCTGGTGGTCATGGGATGAAGGCTCCAAGTCTTCCTCTTTAACCTCTGAGTGAACTTTCCCTTATAAGGCATATCTAGACAGTGGAATTTTCAGAACACTGTACTATTCCTGCAAGCCTAAGCAATTCTTGCAAGTTTAAGGATTGTTGTTACAGCCTTCCTCTGTGACCTCTGGGTGAACTTTTCCTTATAAGGCATATCTTTACCATGGAATTCCCAAAGCACTATACGATTCCTGCAAGCCAAGCAACCATATGTGGCTGCACATTTAAGAATCAAGCGGTTTTAGCTATTTAGCTATTTAGTTATTGCTTTTATATTGTATAATTATTTAGCTAATGATTTAATTAATGAACAAACGTATTGCTACTTATTACAATCCCCCATTTTTTTTTACCAGTTTTGTTCATTAAATCTTTTTAGTTCCTTCCTAGCAAGTGTTAACTGAGTTTCCTCATCAGTTAAGCTATGTGCACTAATTATAGAAGCTAATTTCCTTAGCTTTTTCATCATATTCCAATTCATAATGAATAGAACTGCTGACAAAATAAAACCAAGCACAATCAGAATCAAAAGAACAACAATGGGATGGCATATACTGTTTAGGACACCTGTGGTAGTAGGAGACCACCCGAACAGGGTATCCCACCACCTGTGCTCGCCATCTTGCTTTACCCTCTCTATAACCCGGTGTATTTTTCCTACGTCATGATGAACAGTCACTAGGGTTTTCTGTCCGCTTTCCTTGATTTTCTCGAGGATTTTGATTAGGTCTTGATGGAGCATCAGTTGTCTCACTAGAGTGAAGTTCATCCCAGTCGGGGTGGGCATTAGCTTGTGAAGCAGTGTGTAGTTGGATTGTAATAGGTGATGAGAGGTGACTTTAGCTTCATAAGTGATATCACACCCTGTAATCTTAGTGAAGTTACAAGCACAGAAGTTTGAGTGATTCTTTGTATCCACCACAATATTATCTACAAGCACAGAAGCACAAATAGTTCTAAAACATGCACATCCATTGCCTATGTATGTAAGAACTGTTTTAGAAGTCTCGTTAGGACGAATCTCAAAATGACAGATGTTTTGCTCCGTGTCTAAACAGATATCTTGAGCTATAATTACATTGCCTTCACAGATGAACCCCAATTGTTCTCGGATAATACAAGATTCCAAATCAACAGTTTGCCATTTGTCATCAAACTGATGGGCCCATCCCCTATGTTCTATAGGATAGAGAACAGTTCCGTCATGGTTTATCCCTAATGCAATACCAGGAAAAACTAGATGTACAGAGGCATTGTGTATGGTCAAGACAAAAGCAGTAGCTGTATTTGAAATAGCATTATAGGTAAAATTCACCAGTTTCCACCAGGATTGGAATTCTCTTTCAAAACTGGTGGCATTGTCCCAGATTATTTTCTGAATTTCTGTGGGGAAAGTGCCTTCCTTGTCTTCTCTTATAATCGAGGCAGAAACTGACTGCATCCACAATTGTTCCTGGATACAGCTGAGGGCTAAGGAAACATTATTTTGTGCAGCACTGAGTGCATCAATCACCAGTTTGTGATCGTTCACATTTACTCTTTCCCAATTTGGCAAAATGTTTGACAGCATCCACTGCTGTGTCCCCAAGGCTAACAGAGATGACTTCAGTGGTTGCTGTAATTTGGACAGATCTCTAGTCATAGCAGCCAATTTGTTCATTAGTACTTCCGAATCAACGCTATTCAGAATTCCCAATCCTGTACCTAGAACACCGGTCGCATCTCTAAGTTTCCTTGTTTTAAAAGAGCTGCGTTTCCGGAGCCAAATGGTTCAGCCTTCAAAGGATGTTTGCAAAAATGGAGAACAAGCTGGCTGGATGTCTGAAACATTGGTCTGCATCAGCAGTTTGACCTGTTTGAGAGACCATGCTGGATTGAATAATATTTGTTGTTGACCAGTTTTCCTGATTATATAAGGTCCAAGTTTGAAAATTTTTGGGGTGAGTATGACTGGTGGTGCGGGTGGAGTGGTGATATTGTGAGGTTCAGCAGTGGTAGAGTGCGTTTTAGTATCTATTATAAATTTAAAAGAAAGGCCCTGTGTATCTTTCGACCAGAGACAGACTACCTCTGCAGTGTGAGTTAATGTGAAGTTTTGCCAGCAGTCTCGTGTTATTGGGTATGCACAATCTGCTATTTGTTTATCCTTCTGACCCATGGAAACACTGATTGCAATTGCGTTAGTATGGTCAGACCCATTAACCATTCGACATCCAATATTAATTTGTTCTCCCACTACTCCTTGAAGCTGCCAGGTTTTCTGCTTCTTCCATTCGTGTCTAGCATGCGGCAGACTGTCATGCAGTACTAATGTTAGTAAACTTAAACCTGTGGTATTCCCCATAGATCCGGTAGATTGCAAAAAGGCCTAAGACCAGTCAGGGATCAGGGTCCATTTACTTAGGGGGATCATGTTCTCTTTGTAAGGCTGATGAGGGTTTCCCCAGGCAGCCGGGAGGCTCAGGGTTATAATAATTAAGGTAGCTCGCCAAGCAGGGAAGGGTCCTAGCAACAAATTTCTTTCTCCTTTTGTACTCATATCTCTTTTACCTGGGGCTTTCCTGTGCTCCATTCCTGTTCCTGTGCTCCGTTGCTCTCCCCCACTACTCCTCACCTCTCTGCCTCGCCTGCCAGCCCGGGTGCGTCGGTCTGCAGGGATCATTATCTTCTGGGCAGCAGGGGTAGTCTTCAGGGGGTGCCTTATTTGGGCTATCTCCTTAACTCCTGCCCCCAGTCCTAAGGGCAGGCTGTCAGGCCTCCAGGCAAAGGGTCTCTTGCAAAGGATTTCTTTGATTTTATGATGGACTCTCTGCCATCCCTAGCGAGCTTTACAGGGCCTGAGTCCCACACCTACTTAGGGTCCACCTCTGCCTTTTATTCACTTTCTTCTATCTTCCTAGAGTTATGTCGTTCTTCCCTACATTCTCTACATTTTTGTTGTTTATAAACTCGGGAATAACAGCGAATCGTGCTATTCCACTCGTCAGGCCTCACTTGCCACCCCAGAGGAACGTGGATTCCCTTCTTACACCAGATAGTTAATATGACTGTCTGGTTTTGGCGTGTGATCCTATGCAATTGGTGCTGGAATTCTCATGCCAGGGCCCAATCTCTTCTCTGTTCTAGATTTTCAACTAGTGACGCTGCTTCTCTGTTGGGGATCTCCCGCTCTCCAGGGATCCTTATAAATTCTCTTAAGGCTCTTAATGGATTTGCTCTTCTCCAATCCCAATCACAAGTAAGACACCATGCACCCCCCACCAAATGTGACTGGAGAATCCACCATTTGTCTTTACAGCCCCCGCAAAAGATTTTTACCCATGCCCGACAAGAAGATTCCTGACATTTAAGACACTCGGTGTAATTGAATAATTCTCGCCTCACTTCAGCCACTACTGAAAGAGCAAGTGTCAGTTCATTCCAGGTTTTCCACGGCAGAGGGCACCTTAACTCCTGTTCCAGTTCCTGCAGGGGTTTTCTTACCAAGAGTCTCAATCGGTATAGTTCTCTGTCCCCTAATTCAGTCATTCCCGTTCCCAGCTGGCGCAGGTTCCTGTGCCTTCCGAAGGGTTGGCCGTAGATCTCCAGGGCGACTGGTCACCTCCCAGGGGTGTCTGCAGTGATGGGCCCTTTCACTCGACTGGCATGTGTCCAGCCTTTTTCAGCAGTTGGGATGGCTGTTTCTGTGGGAAAGAGGACAACATAGGGACCTTCCCATTGGGGTGTTAGGGATGTCTCTTTCCAAGTCTTAATTAGGAGCCTATCTCTGGGTTTAAACTTATGCATTATTATATCCAAAGGGGGTCTTTGTACCAATAGCCCTTTTCGTTTTAATTCCTCCCTCCGTTTCATTAACTGTTGTATGTAACCCTGAATTTGACTATCTTGGATGCAAGGATGGTTCCCCGGGAGTTCTAAGTCATAAGGCATTCCATAAAGCATTTCAAAGGGAGAGATTCCCACATCCGTCCTGGGTTGGGTTCTGATGTTTAACAATGCCATGGGTAAACATCTGACCCAAGACATTTTAGTTTCTACCATGAGCTTGGTGAGTTGCTTCTTGATTTCTCCATTTGCCCTTTCCACCCTCCCTGAGCTTTGAGGGTGCCAAGAGGTGTGATATTGCCATTTAGTGCCTCAGGCCCTGGTTACTTCTCTCAGTACTTTGTTTGCAAAATGGGGACCTCTATCAGAGTCTAGTATTTCTACTAGTCCATACCTAGGGATTATTTCTTCCAGCAGGGTTTTAATCACCACATTTGCAGTAGCCCACGATGTAGGATATGCTTCTACAAAGTGGGTTAGATGGTCTACCAGTACCAATAAGTACTTGTATCTCCCTACTTTCGGTAGCTTGGGGAAATCTATTTGTACATGTGAAAAAGGTCGGTGTGCTAATTCCCTTCCTCCTGGAATCCTTTCTCGAGCCTGATGTCTGTTAACTCTTTGGCATGTTATACATCCCCTAACTACTTGCTTTGCTATATCGTAAATTCCTATACACATGTACTTAATAGTAAACTGATCTACTAAGGCTTGGGTTCCCCAATGAGTCTGGTCATGCAGCTGCTGCACTATTCTTTGGGCCATAGATTTTGGCAGTACTTCCCTATCGTCTGGCAATTTTCAAATACCCCCATTCTCTTTTATTCCCATTTTGTCTAATTTCTTCTCTTCCTGGGCTGTAAAGCTCAGGACTCGAACTTTCTCATCATCTCGCGTTCTCCTTATCCCCTGATCCTGGAATTTTCTGAGAGCAGCTTCCTTTGCCTCTCTGTCTGCTGTGTTGTTTCCTCTGATCAAATGGGAGAGACCCTTTGGATGTCCTTTAACATGTACTATTGCTATTTTCTTTGGGCCTCTTAAAGCTTGTAGTACCTGAGTAATTAGTTCCTAATGTATTAATTCTCTTCCTCGGGAGTTTATTAACCCTCTTTCTTCCCAAATTTTCCCAAAAGTATGTACCACTCCAAAGGTGTATTTTGAGTCCATGTAGATGGTCCCAACCTTAGCTTCCAAGAATTTTAGAGCCCGCAATACTGCATACAGCTCACAGGCCTGGGCTGACCAACTAGGACTCAAAGGTCCAGATTCTATTATTTCCAAATTTTCACCTCCTACAATCGCATATCCAGAAATTCACTTTCCCTCAACAACTCTAGAGGACCCATCCACAAATAACCTTTCTCCCTCCTCCAGTTCTTCCTCTTCGAGGTCCGGCCTAATTTTTGTTTGTTTTTCTATGCTATGTAGGCAGTCATGAGTTAAATTCTCCTGTGGATCTCCAAACAAGAATTCAGCGGGGTTTTGCAGAGAGGTGGTTTCAAGTATCAACCAAGGGGATGACAGTAAAATGCCCTCGTATTTCAGAAGTCTTGAGTCTGTTATCCATTTTTCTGCCTCTTGTTGCAATACTGCCCGTATGTTATGGGGGGTAAAGACTTTCAGTTCTCCTCCACAGGTAATTTTGAGAGCTTCTACCACTAAGAGGGCTGTTGCCACTATAATCTGCAAACATGTTGGCCATCCTCTACTTACAGGATCTAGTATTTTAGAAAGAAATGCTACTGGTTTTTGACTGCTGGCCCAGTCCTGAGCCAGTACCCCAAATGCTACTCCTGCCTCAGTGTTAACAAACAAATAAAAGGGTCTCCTAACATCCGGGAGGCTTAGCACCGGGGCATTAGCCAATTCCTCTTTTAATTGTTCTAATGATTCATCATCCTTCTCAGTCCATTTCATCAAACCTTCAGCAGTTAGTTTTTCATAAAAAAAATTTTACTTTACCACTAAAGTTTTCAATCCATTGTCTGCAGTATCCTACAAGACCCAATAGCTGCCTGATTTGTCTCTTATTTCTTGGGGGAGGAAGGGAGAGGATTCCCTTAACCCTCCCTGGGTCTAGTGTTTTAGTTCCTTTACTAAGTCGGTGTCCTAGGTACTTCACTTCTTCTTCTACGAATTGCAATTTACTTTTGGACACCTTCAGCCCCTGGATGCTTAAAAAGTTCAGAAGCTTAATGCTTTCTTCTCTAACAGATTCCTCACTTTTTCCAGCAATTAAAAGGTCATCTACATATTGAACAGTGGTTATTCCTTGGTTTGGGGTATGGGATTTCATTATTTGCTCTAGTGCCTGCCCAAACAAATTCGGGGATTCTGTGAATCCCTGTGGGAGCACTGTCCACCTTAGTTGTTGCTTTCGGTGGGTATCAGGATCTTCCCATTCAAATGCAAAATAATCTCTACATTCTTCTTTCAAGGGGCATGCCCAAAAGGCCTCTTTCAAATCTATAACACTATACCAGTGATCATTTGGTTTCAATTGACTGAGCAATGTATGGGGGTTTGCTACTACAGGGAATTGGGCAATGGTTCTCTTATTTATTTCCCTTAGATCATGTACTCATCGGTATTTTCCATCTGGTTTCTTTACAGGTAAGATGGGGGTGTTGAAGGGAGACATGAAAGGTTCCAAGAGCCCTTGTTGTATTAACCGTTCTACCTCTGGTTTTAGTCCCCTTCGCCCCTCATCTGACATGGGATATTGTTTTATCCTTACTGGGATTTCTGGGTTTTGAATGTTGACTGTGAAGGGCTTTATATTCAATCTTCTTGCTGTATCAGGGGTATACCAGACTTCTGGGTTGATTTTCTCTTTGTCAGTGACCTGTAAGGGGCATAACCTGACTTTCAGCTTTCAAGATTTATGTTTATTCCTAATTCCACCATTAAATCTCTTCCTAATAAATTGTAATCAGCTTCAGGGACCAGTAGCAGTGATCCTACCCCTATTTTCTTCTCTGATTCTATTAAGACATCTTTAATTACAGGAACCTTGAAGGGTTCTCCTTTTGCCCCAATAACCTGTACTGTGGAAGGTGGAATTTTACATCCCAGGGGCAAAGATTGAACTGTTGATCTCTCAGCCCCTGTATCTACAAGGAAGGTTAAGGGGGTTTGCTGGGGACCCACCTTAAGTTTTACCAAGGGCTCCGATGACATTTGGGTCCCCAATAGATAGAGCCCTTGACCCCCCTAATCCTCTTTGAACATTTTCTCATCCCTAAGCCTCTTTCGGCATTCCCTCTTCATGTGTCCTTTTCCACCACAATAGTAGCACACTGTTCCTTCTCTCCCTCCAGTTGGAGGTCCTCCTAAATCCCGGGGACCTCTCCTCATGCCATTTCTTTCTCGTGGTGGAAGGTTGTTTCGCTGTCCCTCCCTGACTGCTGCCACCATCATCCGAACTTGTCTTTTGTGTGCCTTGTCCTCCCATCTAACATATACCTTCTGAGCCTCCCTGAGCAACTCATCAAGTCCTCTGTCCTGCCAATCCTCTAACATTTCTAATTTCTTTCAAACATCCTCCCATGATTTGGCTACAAACTGTGTTTTAAGGAGCTCTTGCCCCATTGGCGTCTCTGGGTCCACCCGAGTATAACTGAGAACTCTTCCTTAATCTTTCCAACCATTCAGTGGGGGTCTCATCTTTTCCTTGGCACTCTTTGAATGCCTTGCTTATATTTTGTCCCCGGGGCACAGCCTCTCGTATGCCCTGGATTATGATGGTTCTTATTAAGTCCTGCATATGACCACAATGGTTGGGGTCCTGATTGTTCCAGTTGGGATTTTGCAAGGGCCATTTCACATCAGTCGCGGGACCTTGAACATGTTGGGTGTCCCAAATCCTCATTCCTGCCCTTCTAATCATTCCTCTCTCCTCTGTTGTAAATAGGATGCCTAGAATGGATTGCATCTCTACCCAAGTATATATGTTTAGCCCTAGGAACTGATCCACTCTTTCTGCTACTCCTATAGGGTCTTCTAATAATTTTCCCATCTCTTTCTTAAACTCGCAGACATCTCCCGAGTTCAAGGGAACAGTGACAAACCCCATCCCAGCTTGAGGTCCTCCTAATGCTATTTCCCTGAGAGGGAACAACCCACTGCTCTCTCCTTCCTCAATTACTGTCCTCATCTGACTCCGAGTACGCCTCCTGCAATCCGGGAGTCCGTGACCTGCTGTCTATTAGGGGCCGATACCAGGGGTGCGTTTGGGAGGGGTTCAGGGGGAGCTGGTGGTACATACGGGGGAGGATAAATAGGAACATATTCCTCCGGTCGAGACTTTTTCTTTTTTTCCTCCTGCCCTTGACTTCCCTTAAGGGGGAACAGCCTAGCTGTTTGCTCATTACTTCCTACCAACCATAATTTAGCATATGCACTCTCCTCTGGGTTCACCAGCTCTTTAGAATTCATATAAATGTTCAGGGCTTGACAGACCCAATCCTCGAAGGATCTGAAAATGGGCCAGTATATACTCCCTGAATCCAGATTCTTACCTCCCCACACTACCATTAAATAATTTATCATTTTTGCTTTATCCTTCCCCTTTCTGGAGGGAAAATCATCCCAGTACTTAATCATTAATCCTAACGGACTGTCCTTAGGTATTGGGGGTAATTGGGGACCCTCCCCCATGGGATCAGAAGGCTTGCTTTTCTTCTGCCCCATCTTCCAAGGCACCTCCACACACACACACACACACAAAACCCCTCGGTCGTGGCTCGCTCCCTTGTGGGCTACGAGAACCGCACTACTAGAGGGTCCCTCTCATGTCGTCCACAGGTGGCCGTCTCATTCACCATGCCCTGGGATCCCAACCCCAACCGAGCGGTTCACCTCGTATACTCACGCGTCCTGCGTCATCGCTCGGATCTTCGTGCACAAAGTTTACAGGGTTACCGGTGTTTTCCTTGCTTATTCCGGAATTTAGGTTCATCACTCCAGATGAGGGGTCGGGTGAGAAGGCCAGGGCCACCAGGTGGTGGGGTGCCCCCTCAGGATTCTTGAACCAACCCCGTTTTCTGGATCCAAGTCACGGCAACAAATTGTGATAAACGAGTCCACTGGATTTAAGGATAATATAATTATTTTTATTATTATGCAAGTGAGAATAAGCAAAGTTCAGCGCTGGGCGGCCGGGAGTCTCCTCTAGGCTGGCACCGTTCCTATCCCCAAAGTTCACCTTTTATTGCCTTCTTCTCCCGGGTCCAGGGATGACGTGGTCTGTCTTTTGTGCTTGCTCGTTCATTTGCTAGGGGGTCTTTTTCTGCCTTCTGGTGGTCGTGGGATGAAGGCTCCAAGTCTTCCTCTTTAACCTCTGAGTGAACTTTCCCTTATAAGGCATATCTAGACAGTGGAATTTTCAGAACACTATACGATTCCTGCAAGCCTAAGCAATTCTTGCGAGTTTAAGGATTGTTGTTACAGCCTTCCTCTGTGACCTCTGGGTGAACTTTTCCTTATAAGGTATATCTTTACCATGGAATTCCCAAAGCACTATACGATTCCTGCAAGCCAAGCAACCATATGTGGCTGCACATTTAAGAATCAAGCGGTTTTAGCTATTTAGTCATTGCTTTTATATTATATAATTATTTAGCTATTGATTTAATTAATGAACAAAGGTATTGCTACTTATTACAGTCAGCATGATCCTCTGTGCTCACACAGATGCTCCAGGAGGAAGACCTCAAGATACCCAGCGCCACCGCCCTGAAGCTGGCTGAGCCCCTCCTGCCACGCTTGGAGAATGTAAGGCTCTGTGCCCCCAGCCATGGGCACTGGACGCTGCCCAGAAATGTTGTGCCTTGTGCACTTTTGGGCCTCTGCCCTGATGGGCCTGGAATAGTTGGTGCTGAGGTCTTTTCCTTTCCTCCAGGACAACAGCCACGTGCAGCTGCTCTCCATTCAGCTCTTCTGCAAAGTGATGGAGCTGGTAGTGGAAGAGGGGGAAAAGCCTCTCACGAGAATTGTGAGCCAGAGCCTCCTCCCTCTCCTCTTGTGTTGGAAAGATGAGAACTGGCGTGTGGCAAAAGTCAGGAGGAGAGACCCTTTGTCATCATGGAAGAAGAGAAGAAACCTGACGTCGATGACAAGTGGGGAGATGTTGGGGCCCGAGAGCTTGGCCTGAGGGAAGAGGCCACAAGCTGTGAATTCTCCCAGTCGGTGCCAGCAATGGCAGCGAAGGAAGCGTCCCCACGCAGAGCAAGGAGTGCCCACAAGCTGCACCAGTGGAAGGCGGCTGTGAGGGTGCTGTGGGGAGATGGGGCAGAGCAACAGCCCTGCCAGTGGCAACAAAGGGCAACAGTCCAGGAGCTGCCCCCAATGGAAAAGGAGGTGACTGAGCCAGAGCTGAGCCAGCAAGGGGAAGGAAGTGTGAACAGCCGGGAGAAGCAGGCACATTCTCCTGCCCCCAGGGAGGAGGTGCCATCAGCAGGGACACAGAGCCCAGTCCCTGCTCCAGACAGCCCCTGCTGCCCCCCAGCCCCTCACCCAGCCCACTGGGAGCCCAAAGCCCCAGTGAGCAGCTGGAAGAGGCAGAGCAGGGCTCAGTGCTGGCAGAGAAGGAGAGTGAGGAGGGCACCTCAGCTGGCAGTGATGAAGACTGGGAATCCTACAGCCAGACTGAGCTGTCCCAAGAGTGCCAAGGTGAGGCAGAGCCAGAGCTGTCCCAAGGAGAGTTCAGCAGCTCCCAAGACCTCTCCAGCTGGGAAGACTGCAACGAACCAGAGCTCAGAGAACTCCGAGACGATTCCATGGAGGAAGACAGCAGCAGCACAGACCTGCCACAGGACTGCTGTGAAGGTAACAGCCTCTTCAGCTTTGGGCCCATTCCCTTGCTGTGGAAGGAAGAGGAGGACGACGGCTGGCATGAAGTCCACGTCCAGGAGCTGTATGAAGGAGAAGGCAGGGCCCAAAGGCTGGCAGGTCTGGCGGCAGATGGGCTGCCACTGCCCGTCCCTCAGCAGGTCTGGGTTGAGGGGCAGGCAGCGGAGTCCCTGTGTGCCTCGCTTCCCTTGCTGTGCAGCGAAGGCTCCGTGGGCCAGCAGGGGCCCGAGGCAGGGCCACAGAGCCCGGGGCCTGCCCCGCAGAGCCCTGGCGGCGCCTCAGCTGGCCAGCCGGGAGCGCAGGCCCGCAGGCAGCAGCGGCTGCCCCAGGCAAACGGCCCGGCCGCCTCAGGCGGGCACTGCGGGCGCTGCGGGCGCTGCTCTGCTGGCCCTGCCTGGCGCGGCAGCTGCAGGAGCAGCGCCCGTGGCCCTGCCCAGCCCGGGCCGGCCGATGGCGGCTGCACCCTGCGCGGGGCCCCAGGGAGCCACACGGGCGGCCTCGGCCTGGACATGGCCCCGCAGCCTCAGCTGCCCCGGCCAACCTGGAGCATCTCCCCAGCACCCACAGTCACTGCTGGGGCCAGCCCTAAACAGCACGCGTGGCACATGATTGGTGCCAGAGCGCTCAGCAGGGAATCCCAGAGTCATCGAGGTGGGAAGAGACCCTGATGCTCACCCAGTGCCACTGGCACCCTGGCAGCACCATCACCACCGCAAAACCACATCCCCAAGGGCCACATCCGCACAATTCCTCAATGCCTAAGAGACAGCGACTCCACCGCCTCCTTGGGCAGCTTCTTCCAATGCCTCACCCCTCTGTCAGAGAAAAATTCCTTCTGATATTGAATCCGAACCTCCCCTGGTGCCATCAAAGGCCATTTCCTCTCATCTTGAAAGGATTCCACACTGGTCCTTTGGGATTATATCCCTGAAGAATGGGCATAGATGGGAGCTGTTGCTCCATGGATTTGACTGCAGGACTTTGATTCTTCCAAAACAAATTAAAGTTGAGTTTAAGAAATAGTAGTAGTAAAAAAAAAAAGAAAAAAGAAAAAAAAGCTTAGATGAAAAGTATTTTAAAAATTAAAAAAAAGAATAGGGATAAGAAGATGAAGAAGAAGAAATAGTAGTAGTAAATTTAGTAAGAATAATAAGAATGAGAATAGGAATAAGATGAAGAGGAAGATGAACAACTAGTAATTAATATCAGAATATTAAAAAAATAAGAATGACATAGTAAGTAAGCATAACAAGTGAATAAGATTACTTAGAAGGAGAAGAAGAAGAATATTTTAAAGAAGAAGAAAGAATACTAGCAGCAATTAAGAAGAAGAAGAAGGGGAAGAAGAAGACGAGAAAGAAGAAGAGAAAGAAGAAGAAATAATAATAAGATGAAGGATATTAAATCAAAATGCACATCTACATGTCTTCTAGAATCCCAGAATGCAGGAAAGGACCTTAAAAAGTATCTACTTCCAACTGATCATCCTCTGAGCTCTCTCTCTCCAAGACCACTTTCGTACTTCGATCTTCCTAGCTCCCATTTCTTGTTCAATAAAATTCATGTCCAAAACAATCTGGTTTTGTTCTCTTATGGTCTCATTTGTGCATTCACTGGGGTAGAGGCACCTCTCCCTCATGGCACCTTAAGCCTGGATGGAAGCATGGGCAGGTTCCTTCCAGCCACAAGCATTCCAGCATTCTGTCAGGGACTCCCTTCCCTTCTTCCCTCTGCTTCCAGCTGCAGAATGGGCAGCAAAGCCGCCTTTGCTGTCTGCTCAGGGAGCCCAGCCAGCTGCTGGAGCTTGACCCTGCCCCTGCACAGCTCCCTTGGGAGGCACGGCAGGAGCAGCACCCTGGCAGCCTCAGCAATTGCCCTCTGACAGCTCTGGCACACACTGCAATGGCCTGCAATTCCAGCCGCCAGTGAAGAAAAGATGGTCCTGTCCTTCAAGGCAAAATTCTGAAGGGGCCAAGACACAAATGGAGTGAGATCTTACAAAGACATTTCACTGCCAGCCTCCATAACTTCATCCAGGGCTGTTTGAGCACCTGGATTGGGAAGGAAAAAAAAGAAAAATCAGGGGAGGGTCTTTGGCTGGGAGCTGCCACAGGTAAAGAGAGACACTGGAAGGGAAAAGGAGCAGACAAAGGAAGACAGGAGAGAAAGCAGGACACAAATGGCAACCGGCCGAGAAGGTGGCACTCTGGAAACCAAACCTGCACTTAGGGAATAGGAATGGGACAGAAAGGAAGAATTCTGAAACTTTATTTACTATGCTTGTCTGAGCAACCTGTGCCAGGACTTCACCACCCTGACAGGGAAGAAGTATTTTCTGTACCAAACCTGAATTGCATCCCTGTCACAGGGACATTTTATGAAAAATCCTTTCCTTAGGATTTTTTTCTCCTGAGAAGCTGAGAGGCCTCAGGAACAAAATGTAAACAATGATTATCTGCTGCTGTGGAATGCAACAGGTGCATCTGTGATTGGTCTCATGTGGTTGTTTCTAATTAATGGCCATTACAGTCAGTTGGCTCAGACTCTCTGTCTGAGACACAAGCCTTTGTTATTCAATCCATTTCTTTTCTATTCTCAGCTAGCCTTCTGATGAAATACTTTCTTCTATTCTTTTAGTATAGTTTTAATATCATATATATCATAAAATAATAAATCAAGCCTTCTGAAACATGGAGTCAGATCTTCGTCTCTTCCCTCATCCTAAGACCCCTGTGACCACCGTCACAATTTGTGATTTGTGACCTCGAGTGACTGAAGAATTCCTCATTTGGTGAGACCCCAGAGGAGCACTGCTACACTGGCTAAACCCCGAGTGTGTGGCATTGATGGTCACCACACAAGTGACTACAGAATTGGATTCTAGCCAGGAGCTGAAGAACTGAAGATCCTGAATTTGGACAGAGTTCACAGCAAGGCTGACCACAAAGAGAACCTTTTGAAAAGTGTCCCAGATGTAATGAGTTAATGTCTTAGTTAGTTCATCAAGTTGCTAAAAAGACTAAAAAAAGGGGAAAAGCCAATAATAGAAAAACTGCAAGGATAGATGTAACCAGCTAATATGTTGCAAGATGAATATAACGGGCTAATATATTGCAAAATAACTGTCATAAGGCTTAAACCGCAAAATGTCAGAAGCTAATATGTTGAAAGGCTAAATAAGCAATGTGTAGCTAGATGTAGCTATATGCCTATATATGGTAAAGGCTATTGTAAGACCTTGAGGAAGAGGACAGGAGCCTTCGTCCAGACGACCACCAGAAGGCAGAATAAGACCCCCTAGCAACTCTCGGCACAGACACAGAGAACACTGGAAGGACACCCAACAACAACAGATAAAAAGGAGGACTGAACTGCCGGGCGGTGTGGGCCGATGGTGGAGCGGTGACTCCCCGGCTACACCCAGCGCTCCCGGTGGGTGCAAGCCTTTTGTTGGCTTCACCCAGTGCTGTAATTTGCCTGTTATCGCTTGCTCTATCAATTAATAAACTATACTTTATTTGGACTCACTTGTCAGTGATTGGTTCCTCACTGCAACTTATAACACTAGATACAGATAAAATACTCTGGTGATCTTATCACACCCTGTTCTCAAACTTTTGGCACCAGCTTCTACTCTGGAACACCATGACTTCCTTGTAATCTGAAAGAGGGAACAAATCAAACCTCAACAGCTGGTCCTACCTTGAAAACCAGTGTTCCTCCCACCAGAAACTTCCTTTCCTGTTGTGACAGATGAGTAATGTGATGATTGACTCTCACAATTAATAGACAAATATCATGTATATAACTTAAGGAAAGTTTTATAGATTTATAGTTATGCTGCACCCCATGCCCTGGTTATCAAGGGAAAACTGGGGTTGGGACATCTGGGAGGGCTGGCTTGTCACTATGGCGACACCTGAGCCCCAATCAGAATTTGAGGAAGAGATCTCCACCACTGGACAGCGAAGAAGGGGTTGATGGACAGAACTTTGGGAGGGCTTAATGGGTTCAAAAGGGAAAGACTCCAGCGTGAGGGGGCTGAGCACATGGTGAGGAAAATCTTTTGCTTCTGGTGCTGTAACCTTTTTTCTTTATTCAGTTTTCTGTTGTATTTTTGATAAGGTTTAATAAACCTTCCTAAACTATGAAAAGTGAGTAGCTATTTCTCACACTGTGGTCTGCAACCCTCACTCTTTATTACAATAAAATGCTTCTTTTTATTAGGTTTACATCAGTTCCACATGCTTTTATGAGCTTTTATGCCTTTTTATCTATATATGTTTAAGACCACTATCTGCTTATTGCAACATTCCAGGAATCCCTTTTGACTCTTCTCTCCATATTCCTGCAGAAGGTCAGGTCACTGTGGGTTTTCCACCAATAAAAATCCAGGTTGTTCAGATCCTAGGTGTGACGGGCAGGCACAATTTCCCTGCTGACACAGGGACTGAAGACAAACCCCTCTGTTGTCACTGAAAACAAAAGAAAGGAGGAAGTTTCTGCCCATTGCAAAGTCCCCGTTTGCCCTGAAGGACTCTGCCTCTTCTTTCTCAGCAGCAGCTCAGCAGCCGGACGCCAAGAAGGACAAGAGAGGGAGGGGTGGTTGATTTGTGTGACAATTTAACAGCACTTGCAAACAAGAGCTGAGTCTGTCAGTAACATCTCTGCAGCGGCAAGTCCTTGCTGAGGATGCAGAGCTGTGTCACTTGTGTTTAGTTTGCATCGAGTTAATGGCACGGTGGCTTTTCATGCTGCAGGTGTGGCCCCTGTGACAGCAGCCTGTTCATCCTTCAGGGGGTTTGCACCCACAGGGACAGTGCTGCTCCTGCCAGCACACCCCAGTTTGTCCTCATGCCAAAAAGCCCAGGCAGAACTTACTTCTTAAAGGAACGTTTTCCGTTTGCTCTCAAACCAAAGATTTCGATGTAATGGTATAATAGGAACAAATCTTTTCCCCTGTTGTCTGTTGGGACAGGAGGAAAATCCTATCACATCCAGATAGCAAGGCACTGAAATTCTCTGCTGGAACAATGAAGTCCTGCCACTCTAAATCAGTGTGGTGCCTGAAGGGTTTTGTAGCAGGTTTGCACCTAAGTTGATGCTCAAGAAGTTTATGAGGTCCAACATAGACCTAAGGTTTGCACAGCAGAGTTTAGGCTGACAGCTAAGGGAGCATAAATTAAATGGTCTTTCCAAGCCAGAAGGCTGATGAGAATTGTTGGTATTTGTGCTCTCCTTCCTTGTTTAAAGGATAGCAACATATTTGATGAGATTTTGGCATTGCAGCTAAAGATCATGGCCAGATTAAGTCACCTAAGTGGGTGTTGTGCATTTCTAATTGTGGAGCTCAATAATCAGTGTAACTGCTTCTGGTAATCTGGCTCCAGTCTCACACAGAGTATTGCTGGTTGGTCACTCTTATCTCCACAGCCCAGCAGAGATCCTGTTTTGGATGGCTCTCACTGCTCCCAAGGCCCCAGGGACCAGCCACTGCCTCTTCTCCTTCTGCTTTCCCTTCCAGGATCAGAGATTTCCTGCTGCTTCCTCCACGTCTGAGACAACTGGAGGAGATGAGGGGCTGAGGATGTGGCTTCTGACAGAGAGCTGATAACGCTCAGCTGAGTATTTTATTCTCCTGCCACTAAGCTGTCAGGCTGCTGCTGGAATTCCTCCTGCTTGGAAAGGGCTGGTGTGAGCAGCAGGAATTGTTGCTGGCTGGAACTTTTCCAAGAGCTGGACAAACGAAGCATTTTGTGGAAGGCCACCAGCTGCCCTTGGTCAGCAGCACAAGGTATGAGGTGCCCTTTGAAGGCCGTCCCTGCACAAGGACAGCCTGGCCTTCTCCAGTGCCCAGAGCACCTTCCAGGCTTTCGGGCTGGCCTCGTCCCTCACCCTGGAGAAGCAGGTTGCTGTTGGAACTCTCCTATCCACATTCTCTGGCTGGATTGCTGTGTCTTACCACAGACAGCCCTGGAGACACCAGTACAGACTCCATCTGCAATAAAAGGGGACTTTGTTCCAGCTTTTCCCTTGGCCCAGCATGCAGCAAGCCCACCTGGGCCTCATTCAGCTCTGTGTGGGCTGGTAGTCAGCTTCTGCTGGGAATTTAAAGCTTTTACCCTACTTTCCACAGCAAATAGTGGAGCAAACCCAGCCGCACCAACCCCCAAATTTCACTCTAAAAACCACAAGTTTCATTTTCTTCTATTCAAGCCTTGAAGAAAACAAACTTCACTTGAGTGAGCTGGAGGCACAGTGTCCTCCAAGATCATTCTTGAGTAGGACAATATTGCAGGGGAAGACTGGCAAACCCAGAGGTTACTGGTGCTTAGGAAGCTTTGCAAAACCTTCCCACGTGCGGTGCTCTTGCAGCCTCCAGAGCTCCTGGAGCCCTCACTCAGCTCAGGCACAGTTGGGACAGGAGGGGATGCTTCCGTCTGTCAGATGTGGGGACAGGAGGAGGGAAGACTTTGCAAACGCTGCCACGAGGGCAGGGCTGTTTTCATTGATGGTGCCAAGTGGTAGTACACCATCTTTGATTAAATGTGAGGTGCTGAAGGGCAAAAATTCTCAGTGCTAAGGAGAGAGTGTCTCCACTCACACAGCAAGGTAAGTGAAGGGGAAAGTGCAATCTGTATTTCATGGGAGGTGTTCAGTTTTTAACAAAACATTTTTGCAGAAGACGTGCCCAGGCAGGGGGGATTCAGAGCATTTTATCAGCCTCACAGAGTATCCCCACATCTGCTTGGCCACATTTTCTCTCTTTTTTCATTGTGAATGATTTCTCCTGCCAGGGTTGCTCCTGCTTGGAGTTCTACTCTCAGTGGAGCCCCGGAATTTTCTCAGCAGGCCTCTGCAGTGAGTTCTGAGCCAAGGTGGGGCTCTGCTGCCAGCCCAAATCTGCGCTTCCCCTGCCCAGCCCGAGTGCAGGTGGGGCATGTGCTGGGCATGGCCGGAGACTTGCATGGCCAAAATCCTCCAGCATTTCCATCTGCTCATGGCTTTGGGTAGCACAAATCACACAACACCCATCGCAGCTGACAAATGGCATTTCTTGCAGATTGCTACAGCCGCACTGCTGATCCACAAATACACGAGAATCAATTTCAGCTGAAAAATGTCATTTATTACAAAGTGCTACACCCACGACAACAATACAGAACTATACAAATCTCAATTTAGGTTAAAAACAGGAATTTATTCTATTATTACAACCTTTCTATGTAATAATATACAAATACCTACTTCAGTTAATTTATTGCCAACCTCCACAACAACGCACTATACACAAAGATCAATTAGGTGTTTAACAACTTAATTTATTACATATTACTACAAGGATTAAGCCCATCTAGGAATACAAAAATATCTCCATAGATATGTAAATAGAATTACATCCAGAAACAGATAAGTATGCATTTAAAAATAGACTTATATACCTATACAAATACCAATATTCCTATTTTAAAAGCCATATAAAAAAAATTGTATCAAAAGAGATACCTACACAACTTTACCCACAGGAAACAGAAATTAACACAGATATAACAATATCCATGTCTACATAGATAAATTTATACACATATATGTAATTTCAAATATATATATATATATACACAGCATACATTCATAACAAAATAAATATACATAAATATAAGAATATACACATCAAAATAAATACATACAAATAGCAGCCCACATATAGAAATACACATATAATAACTGTGGCTACGTTCAAGTCCGTGTATCTTTAAACAGCACTCGAATCAGAGGGACCCCAGCTGCCCCATCTTCAAAGCCTCTCGCTCGGTCTCCTCCTCCCGTGCAGAGCAGCTCTCCTGGACAGCGACAGCAGATGGAACACCTGGCAAGCAAAGGGAACACGGAGTGAGTATGGGGACGTTTCCCTTGGCAGCAGCTGCACTTCCATCAGGGAAGAGGAAATGTCAGAGCCTCCCAGGGGGGTCAGAAAGAGAAAGCAGCCGAGCGGGCCAGGCTGTGGTGAGCGCAGCCGCGGCGGGACTGTCCCGCAGCCCCGGCAGCCCGGCAGAGCCGGCACAGCTCCCGGCCCTGCCGGCACAGCTGCCTTGCCCAAGGACAGCCCCTGTGCCGGCCGGGGCAGCTGCGCTGAGCAGCCCCAGCACGGGCAGGGCCCGCTCCTGCCCCGCCGGGCAGTGCCCACGGCCACAGCCCACGGCACCCTCAGCCCTACCTGCCTCCCCGGGCCTGTGGCCTCACCCGGGCTCTCTCCAGGCTGGCAGCAGCAGGTCCCCGTTCACTGCTCTTGCTGCTGGCCTTCAGCTCCTCCCTGCTGGCTCCCGTCAGCCTCCGGCTGTCCTCAAGGTCTTCATGGCAGCTGTGGCAAAAGTGGAGGCTCTGGAATTGCTTCCAAGGCCTGGCAGAGCTGCAGTCCCGGAGCCCTCTGTGCTCCCTGCTGGCCCCCTCCATCCCCTCAGCCCCGCCATGCTCTCGGTGAAGCCCCAGCCCCCTTCAGTTTCTTCAGCCCCTCCCAGTCCTCTCACCCCCCTCAGTCCCTTCTGACCCATCCCGTCCCCTGAGACCCACCACCCTGCCAGCCTGTGCCACTTGCCTGTCACCTCAGTGCCACCATGGCCCTCGGCTGCCCCACAGCCCTCAGCCCCAGCAGCAGCTCAGGGTCACCGTCCCTTCAGCGCCCCCTGAGCCCCCTCTGTCTCACCGTCCTTCAGCAGCTCCTCAGGGGACAGTGCCTGGGGCCAGCGGCAGCTCCCACCGCTCCAGGGACAGCCGGGGCTGGAAGTGCTGCTCCGCCCGGCCCGGCCGCCAGCTCGGACCCAGCACAGGGACAGGGGACACAGGGGGCACTGGGGCAAAAGCAAGAGGTGAAAAAGGCAGCCGAGGGGGGAAAGAGCTAAAAATGCAGCCTAGGCCTACACAAACAGCAATCTATCCATCCATCTGTCCATCTAAACATTCCTATTCCTCTTACTAGATAACTATACACATTCATAAATGTAACTTCATACATATGTATATATATATATATAAATATTTTACTCTACACATATAAAAAACTAACTCTGAAAATCTATAAATGTAAATATATAATAAAATATAATTATATCACATCTATAACTATATACATATCCACATTTAACTATACAGATCTATCAAGCTATGTCCATATAAATAGAACACTATCATCTATAAATGGAACTATACCCACTAATAAATAGAACCATAGAAATCTATAAACATATCTACAAACAGAGGAGTTCTACCTGCCCGATGGTCACAGGCTCTCCCCTGTCTCTTCCTGCCATGCAGGGCAGCCCTCCTGGAGATGTTGGTCAGATGGCATCTGGGAAGCAAAGGCAACGCTCAGTCAATATTGGCCCTTCTGCCCCTTTCCCTTGGGCAGCAATTGTCCTTTGACCAGGGGCTGTCAAAGATGGCCTGAAAGGCAGACTCTCACTTGGCAATTTGAAGCAATCTGTCCTTCAAAGAACAGAGACCATTCCAAGTGTTCAAAAGTGTGTTTCAAAACACTGAAGTATCTTGATAAAGTCTCAGCCCCCGCAGTGCAAAGGGCACCCAGGAGAGCTTGAAACACAGACAGTCCCAGCTGCCACAAGGAAGCCCAGCCTTGTTCTTTCTCTGTGCTGACAGAGAGACCTCAGTCTTCACTGAAATGGCTGAAGCTGAAGGTGCTGGGAGCTGAGTCATGAACCAGCTCCATTACCTGGCATCTACAAACTGCCCTCTGCAGTCAGCAGCAGCTGCTCCAACTCGACCATCAGCTCTGGCAGGAAGGGCTGGGAGGGACAGAGCTCCCTACGAGGCCTGCAGGCTGCACCAGCTTGGCTAAGGAATGGATCCACAGTGCTCCCTCTCTCCTCTTAGGCCTCCCTAATCAGGGGGCATTCCAGCTTTTCCTTCTGATACTGAGGTTACTGTGATTTTTCTATTGGTTGGCCTCTGATGTTGTGCTCCTTGTTTTTCTTGTGGGTCAGGCCCAATACCAGCAGACTGGTATTACATTTAGTCAGTGATTTGGACTTCTACACTGACTTTTTGCTCTTTTTTCCCCCTGTTCCTTCAAGAGTCGCTCAGCCTGGCCTCCCCTGGCACCCTGCAGCAAATTTATCCACCCACTTCAGCACAAAACTGGGACACCCGGCTTGGTGACACAACTCCCACAAGGTCAGGTTTATTCCCTGCTCTCTTGCCACAGCAGAGGACTCAGTGTCAGAGCCTCTGGAGAAGCGTGGAGGGCAGGGCTCAGGGAGGTTGTGTCAGTGCAGGATTTGAACTCAAGGCACCAGGAAGCACCAACCCTGCTCAGAGCAGCCATCTCACAGCTCTCTAAATCAGTGTGGGCTCTGTCCTTACCAGGCTCCTGGGGCTCCTGGGAACTGTTCCTGCAGCTCTCGGTGCCAGATGAAGCCTCCTCTGCTGCAGCTCTGTTCACAGGCTCCCCTCCTGAAGAATCAGGGGCAGCACCAACATTGTCCTGAGCAGAAAAACAGAAAGAAAGGAACCCAAAGATCACTGACTATTTTGCTGGAATCATATCAGGGATACAATAACTCTCCTTCTCCACTCCCAAAGGACATGGAGCACAGAGGAGGGAACACTGCCCCCACGGTTCACATGACAAACCTTTTAAACTCAGGATTCAGGGGGCCAAGGTGAAACTGAAGCTCTTCCAAAATGACCTTTGAGACAAAACATGAACACAGCAAACCAGAAGACACCAAGTGAGGGGACGTGCCCCCACGCTCTGAGCCTGCCTTATCCCAGAGCTGTGAGAAATCAGCCAGCACAAAGCCAGGGGCTCTCCTTGCTGCCAGCACGGCTGCCAGCAAGGGCAGAGCTCGCTCCCACACAGCCCAGGGCTGTGTGCTGCAAACCCACAGGCAAAGCACACATTTCTGCCTGGGAGTCTCAGCACCCGCAGCCAACCGCTCACACAACCCATCACAAGGTGCTGCTTCTCAGAGCCCTCTGCTGCTGCCCCACGGGTGTCATCCAGGCAAACATTTATGCACCCTGGGTATTTCCAGGATCACATTTGGGATCAGTGGCAAAAATCTGTACATCATTAGGGTAGGGAAAAAAAACAACCCAAAGACAGGAAAAGCCAGACAACCAAGTAGTGTTTCTATTCCACTGAGGAAGTAAGTGTCCACAATGAAGCAAATTACCTTTGGACACAAAGATATTCTCACTATGACCAGTTCCAGAATATTCATCTCTTCTGCCATAGCTCATCCATCAGAACCCTAAAGATTCCGCCGCAGGGGAAGGGCTGCTGCAGGCTGGAGACTCCTGCAGCCAGGCCTTGTTGCAATCTCCTTGCTGCAGCTGTGCCTGGAGGATGCTGGCCTGCAGCAGCACTGCTGATGCCCGGGAATGCTGCTGGGCTCAGAGAGGCAGAGTGTGTACAAAAGCTGCATTCAAAGCGCTGATGGCAAGAGCCCGGAGCCGCTGGCAAGGGCAGCAGCTCTTCTTCATTCCGTGCAGGTGAGAGCCCAGCCTTGGAGCCTGTCCCTGGGGACAGGGAAACACTCTGAGGGTAGGTTTGAATTTTCAGGGACAGTCCAAATGAGAATTGCTTTGAGGCATGTTGTAATGTTGGGTTTGGGTGTGTCTGCAGGAAAGAAAACGGGAATAAACCCCTTGAACAACAAAGGAGAACTCTGCATGGCCAATTTACACCCTGCAGATAGACTGATCATATCAGCCCACTGAATACTGGGGGCATCTAATGCAGAGTGCAAAGCTTCTTTGAATAGACAGGAGAGATGAGACTTGAAGATGAGAAAAAGGGATCAGCCCCAGGGGTCCCATAGATTTGGCTTAGTTCTGCCAAATCAAGCATGATTCGTTTTATCTTTTCTGTTGGAGTGTATTTCAGAATGACTGCCCCTTGCCATTTCCATTAAGAAAATTTGGAATTGTCAGGAAGTGCCAGGATCAGAAATGTTTTGAGGTAGATCATGTTTATGTTTGGTTTGGGTGTCTGTGCAATAAAGAAAGCAGGAAATAAACCCCTGGAACAATGAAGTAGAGCAAAAGTGGAACGTTTGGATGTTCAATTTGCTCCCTACACCTCTCAGCCAACTGAATTCTGGGGTCATCTACGGGGGAGTGCAAAGCTGCTTTTACTTTCACCGCCCGGTGTCAGAACCCAGGAAATTCCTCTGGCTGCCCTGGAGGACTTGAGCCCCTGCCCAGGGGGCTCAGAGACCCTGGCCCAGAGCCCAAGACCCCAGTGCCTTTGATTTAGCCCTTGGAGAAAACAATTACCAACCTTACATGAAGAATTACAAGCCACGCAAGTTTAAGTGGTACGATAGTGAATTTATCACAGAGTGAAAAATAGATTTTTGAGGTTTTTAGAATGGGGGCTCGGGGTCCCAAGATGGAGGAATTTGGGTGTGCCTTGTCCTTTTTCCTTCTTCTTCCTAGCCTCCATCTTCAGCTGTGATGTTGGCACTTTTAGATTGGTTTAGAGTAGAAGCTCACTGTCTAACATAGGTGATAGGTATTGGAAAGTAATTGTAAATATTGTACACGTAGTTTTTAGTAAAAAAGGTAACACCACCCCGGAGGCAGGCAGAGTGCCTCTGACATTCTTGCTGAGTGGATCTCGGCAGGCAGGAGAAAGAAGTTTATAGATAAGATAAAACAAACAACCTTGAGACCGAGAAATGAAAGTTCTGACTCCTTCTTCGACCTCCTGGCTGGGAAAAGAGACTTTCTAACGTATCTCAGGGTCACTCTGACCAGCTAGAGTCCTGAGAGCCCAGGGCCATTGTTTGTGCCCCAGCACTTGGTTTGATGTGAAGAGAAATAAACAAAATCCCCCACCAACAAGCTGCAACCCAGAACCCAGTGGGAATTACAGAAATAAAGGCCTTGAGAAGTAGCTTTGGAAAGGGTCTCCTTCCTAGACAGTGAGAAACGCTCAGGCCTGGCCTGGCTGGGCTAAGGGCTGGCTGCCCTTGGGAGGGGAATGGAAGGGGATGGAGTTGGGCTGGGGTTTTGCAGCCATGGAAACGAGAGAACCATGGTGAGCGTGTCACAAAGGGGCAGCCCCACACTGGGGCGGTGCAGGTTGTGCTTGGCACGGCCCCAGTGGCAGCAGACGCGTCTGGCTCTGCCTCTCTGTGCCGAGCGCTGGCGATTGGAGTCACCCGACCTTGTTCAAAGGCTGGCACCGAGCTCCCGGCGCTGACTGCTCTGAGAGCGTCCCCAAATTCCAACCCAGGCACTTCTGCCAGGCAGAAGCACGGGTTCAAACATGGATTTTACTGGGAAAGGAAAGACCCCTGAAGGAAAAGGTGAGGATAGGAAGGAGCTGAAAGGCCGGAGCCAAATGGAAAAAAATCCCCCCAGATTTCAGGGAAAACAGCTCCATGGTGGTCAGTGCTGGCTCTGTGTCAGAGTAGGTGGCTGACAGCTACAGATGATCCTGCAAGGACACCCATGGCATCACAACATTCTGTCATTAGTTTACTCTGCATTCTCCTTTTTGACAGTAGCCAAATCACTCATACTATCAGCCAGGACAGGGACTGTGGCCACAGCTGACCACCGATAGGACATGGGCATGAGATGCAAGTCCTGTTGCTTTCTTTGCCATCAATGTTGGGTCTCACTACAGATAAATTTCCCATTCTTCCTCTGCTTGCTGATCAGGTCAAACATTGAGGATGGTATTACGGTGCTACAGACACACCAATAAGGCCTGCCTGGTGGCTGAGAGGTCTTTGTGGTTTTCAGAAATAACAGTCATATCTGTGTGGATTTTTCCTGTGGATTCACAGAAGGCCACCCTCAAGAAGGAATCTTTTTCCCCTCTTACCATTGGAGCTTTCTATCTTTCCCTTCAGACGTGCTAACTTAATATTGTTCAGAAGAATTAAACACAAGCTAGTTCCATAAAAAAAACCCACAGAAATTGTGTCAGAAATTAAAAAAACCCTTGAGTGTCACACCCAATAGATGTGTTGATGATAAAGGTGGGAGTTCCCAAAACCCACTTCCTTTCTTGTGAGCATGGCTCAGCCTCACCCAGAGGTGAGATTGGATGTGAGCTATTCTCTGTTGGGAGGAAGGGTCTTGTGGCAGCGCAGAGAGGCTGTGCACATTGCCAGGGAACAGCTGTGCCCTGCATGTGCCCCTGCAAGGAGCTGTGCTGCTGCCAGTGCCCCTGGAGCTTTAGGGCTGCTGAGCTGTGGGGCAGGCAGAGGAGCAGGAGGGTGCATGTGCAGCTGAGCCATTCCTGGAGAGCACAGGGCTCTGGGCTCCCTGCTGTCCCAGGGCAGCCCAGAGGCCAGGCTGTGCCTGTGCTAGCTCTGGGCAAGTGGCTCAGGGTTTTGCCCTGGCCTGCCTCAAGTGTCTGCCAGCAGGAGCATGTTTCCCTGTGCAGCTGTTTAGACATTTGCAGGAAATGAGTCCCATGAAATATGGAGCTTCAGGGGCTTTAGGTTTGCATGGTGGCCTCTGTTACATTTTGTGTCTCCACTTTGCAGGCCTGACTGGTTACCCTCTTGCCAAGAGGTTTTCCCTGGCAAATCCCTCCATGCTCCTTCCCTCCAAGCCGTTGCCTCCCATCCAGAAGAGCTCTCCTTCTACCAAGCCAAGCCCAACATTCAGCAGAGAGCAGGAGAATGGGAAAAATGGCACTGGCTGGGATGAGGAGAGTAGAAAAAAACAGGAGCTGAATTCAGAGGGAAAAGGATGTAAGGTAGGAGACCAAGCAAAGTCCTGTGTGGTAAATTTTCAGTTTTTGTCCTGTCAGCAGAGCTGTGAGACCTTTTCCCTGACAGGAACTGACCCTTTCAGTGAAGTTTGAACAGGTCCTGGTTTGGCCCTTTAGCTGGGCCAGAAATGGTGGAATATGAAGGAAGGGTGTGCACCTGCCCCTGCTGCCTCCAGCCCCATTCCTGGCCATGGCATGGGGGCCCTGGAGCAACTGGGGCTGGCAGAGACCTTGCAGAGAGCAGCAGGGCAGGGAGCTCTGCTGAACTTCCTCAGTGCCAGGGAGGCTGAGATGATGGATGTGTGGGAGCTGGAGAGCAGCCAGCATCCCGAGAGCTCAGCAGCATCTGGGCTCAAAGGCTGCTGGGGAAGTGTAGGAGGGAAGGGAAGCAGCAGGAGAAATGAGGGGCTTGAGAAAAGCAGGTTTGGACATCCTGCAGAATGGCTTTGTGGGGACATGGCTGGAGATCAGCACTGGCTGTTTGGTACCTTAGGGACAGCAAGAGAATATTGATCTAAAGCCATTCCCATGCCATCCACAAGGCCAGTGGAGGCAGTGGCACCCCAGGACATCTTGATGTCAAACACGTGGAAGCCAGCTGGCAATGCAGCCACACCTGGAGAAAACTGAGCAAAAGGGCAGAGGTGGCAAATGTGGACATGGGCTGTCCCTAACCACCTCCCTTTCCATTCCCCATCCTGGGCCAAGCTGCTCCATCAGTTTGCCTTGTCTTTTCCTGGCAGGTCCCAGTTAAATGCATGGCGAAATGTCTTGAGGCATGAATGGGGGCAAGGCTGGATGCTTGATCTGAGCACTGTGTTCTTCTCTTTCCAGGCTTCCTTGCTCTACTCCATTGGTGGGGATATGAAGAAGGGGTCACTGGGACTGCCTTTGATCCCCCCCATCCGCAGGGCAGTGAGTCCCCCTGTGGGCAGTGCTGCAGGGTCCCTGCCAAGCTCTGCCCAGCTGGAATTCCAGGAGCCCCAGGAGATGAGGTAAGCCAAGGTGTCTGTTACTCCAGTGTGCTGTTCACCTCACTCTTCCCTTCTTGTGTGGTTATTTTTCCCAGTCAGGTGTCCCATGTATTTAGGCAAAGCTCTGTGTATTCTCCATTTTGGCCATCTATGATCATCCAGCACAATGGCAAAGGCAACAGCAATGTCCCAAGAGCAGAGGTGGTGGTGGGGAAGAGGAGGCAGGGCTTTAAAGCACCTCAGGATGGGTCCTCTGCTGGACTTGGCTATTGAATCCCTCTGTAATGGTTGTGGTGTCATTTGGGAACTGTACTGCATGGGATGGGGTCCTGCAGAACTTTGAATGCTGTGATCCTTGACTGTCAAATTCTGCAAACAGGAGATTATGTATGGACAAATATTGGCTACTGGAGAGGGGTCTGCAAATTCAGGTGCTGCTTCTGTAAACATCAGGTGTAACTTCACTGTGCCTGGGCCTCCACTGTGAAATGAGATGCCAGATATGTTTTGGGGTATAGATGTATAATTTGATCAATGTTTAATATTTTGATCTGGGCTTAAGATCAAAGAGGGCAAGGTAGTGGAGAAAAGTTACAGGACTGTAGCTGATGGAAAGATATTGGCTTGGATGTGTGTGAGAAAATGTAGCTGTCAAGCTTATCTGAGTGATAACAATAAGGAGGGAGACAGAGAAGTATCATTCCAATTGAAAATCCTTGGTAGGGCTTTTAAGGTGCAATCTGAATATCCTCCTCCAGCAGCTGAGTTGGGAACAGCCTTTGTTTTCCTGAAAGAGCCAGCAGGTGTAATATCATTCTCAGGAGACAGCAGTGCTCTGACCACATGTAGCACGAGGCTGTCACCAGGGTAAGGCACGGGCAGGCCAAGTCGAGCTTTGGCAGCTGTACAAAAGTAGCTGCTCTCCTTACAGACTCGTGTCTCAGCTCAGCAGCTCTTGCTGCTTCAGAGAGGCTGTGGGAGCCACTTGGCCCCAAAAGGAGAGGCAGCAGAACTGGGGAGTTCTGATACAGGTTGAAGAATGACTGCTGGTGGTGGGGAAGAGGAGGCAGGGCTTCAAAGCACCTCAAGATGGGTCCTCTGCTGGACTTGGCCATTATTTCATCCAGAGCCTGGCAGCTCTGTGTGATTCCAGCAACTGAAAGCTTAAGGACAATGAATCAGCTTTGCATCCTGTTGGGTTTATGGGTTGCATTTCCCCCTTCATCACAGTGACCATGCTAAGTAGGTTTTCCTCCTTTCATGGTACACCCATTCCCCCCCCTTCTCTTTCTACCTCCTCACATGTTCTTTTGTCCTCCATTTTCTCCAGGCCAGGATCCAGCAGCCTAAACAAAGAGAAGAACTCTGTAGATGCAGGTAGGTATAGGGCATGTCTGTCCTAGAATGACCACTGTAGTCTTGACTCAGAGGAGACATTTGGAAAGCTTGGTGAAAACCCATTCTTTTCAAAATTTCTTTAAATTCGCTTCAATTCCTTGATGGGCTCGGTGGACTCTCTGAGAGCCCAGTCACTGGGAGTGTTCTCTGGTGGCACAGTGAGAATTCCTCACTTTGCAGGCTGGGATAGGTTCATTTCTTCCAAGTCTTTCTGGCCGTGTCCCTCTTCGCTGCTTCCCTCCAAGCCATTGCCTCCCATCCGGGCGAGCTCTCCTTCCTCTAACACAAGTGAAATGGACAGCATGGAGAAGGAGAACAAGAAAAATGGCACTGCCTATGATGAGGAGAGAGGAAGAAACCAGGAGCAGAGTTCAGAAGGAAAAAGTTCTAAGGTAAGGAGACCAAGCTAAGTCCTGTGTGGTAGATTTTCAGTTTATTTGCTGTAGGCAGAGTTTGGAGACCTCTTCCTGTGCTGTGAGCACAGGGAAGCAGCTGAGCCAAAGAAGAGCTCAGCTGGACACTGTGCTCCAGGCTGTCTCTGCAATGGGTGTGTAGGGCAGACTTCACATCCTCAGCATGGATCAATAGCAGGGGAGGTCTTTGAATGGCTTCTGGGCTCTGCTGTGGTTCCTTGTGTGTCTTATGGTTGAGAAAACAGCAACAAGCAGTCAGAGCAGCTAAAGTTGTCCAATCTGGAGAAGCTGTCCTTCTAGACTGAGTAAACTATGGGTATCTGTGAACCATCTCTGTGTCTTGGTGGTGTTTTCTGCCAGCTGTGTCTGGTTAGGATGGAAAAAGGTGTTTGCTGGAACAGGCAGTCCTGCAAAGTCCGTTCCAGGTTGTCTCAGCTTTTGCGTTGCACAGCCATGCCCTCTGCACAGTTGTGTCTGCTGCTATTTCTAGAGTTCATCAGCTTCTGGGCAGCTGTGTGCTCTGGCATGGCTTTGTGCAGAGGGAAGGGATGGGAGGTGGCCATGGGGAGAGCAGCCCAGAGCCCAGCCCCACGACTGCCTTGGCAGCAGGGCCAGGACCTGCAGTTGTTTTGGGTTTGCCATGGGGTGCAGGAGGAGGCAGATGAGCAACAGCTTTGGTAGACAGAATGTGCAATCAAGGACTCTGGTAGTTGATTTCAGCCTTGCTGAGAAAGGGCCCAGTGTATCCCTGACAGGAACTGACCCTTTCAGTGAAGTTTGAAAAGGTCCTGGTTTGGCTCTTTAGCTGGGCCAGAAATGGTGGAATATGAAGGAAGGGTGTGCACCTGCCCCTGCTGCCTCCAGCCCCATTCCTGGCCATGGCATGGGGGCCCTGGAGCAACTGGGGCTGGCAGAGACCTTGCAGAGAGCAGCAGGGCAGGGAGCTCTGCTGAACTTCCTCAGTGCCAGGGAGGCTGAGATGATGGATGTGTGGGAGCTGGAGAGCAGCCAGCATCCCGAGAGCTCAGCAGCATCTGGGCTCAAAGGCTGCTGGGGAAGTGTAGGAGGGAAGGGCAGCAGCAGGAGAAATGAGGGGCTTGAGAAAAGCAGGTTTGGACATCCTGCAGAATGGCTTTGTGGGGACATGGCTGGAGATCAGCACTGGCTGTTTGGTGCCTCAGGGACAGCAAGAGAATATTGATCTAAAGCCATTCCCATGCCATCCACAAGGCCAGTGGAGGCAGTGGCACCCCAGGACATCTTGATGTCAAACACGTGGAAGCCAGCTGGGAATGCAGCCACACTTGGAGAAAACTGAGCACAAGGGGAGTGGTGGCAAATGTGGGACATGGTCTCTCCCTCACCACTTCCCTTTCCTAGGTCACCTTTCCCTGTCCTGGGCCAAGCTGGATGATCAGTTTGGCTTTTCCTGGCAGGTCCCAGTTAAATGCATGGCTAAATGTCTTGAGGCATGAATGGGGGCAAGGCTGGATGCTTGATCTGAGCACTGTGTTCTTCTCTTTCCAGGCTTCCTTGCTCTACTCCATTGGTGGGGATATGAAGAAGGGGTCACTGGGACTGCCTTTGATCCCCCCCATCCGCAGGGCAGTGAGTCCCCCTGTGGGCAGTGCTGCAGGGTCCCTGCCAAGCTCTGCCCAGCTGGAATTCCAGGAGCCCCAGGAGATGAGGTAAGCCAAGGTGTCTGTTACTCCAGCGTGCTGTTCACCTCACTCTTCCCTTCTTGTGGGAAGGTTATTTTGCACAGCCATCTGTCTCCTGTATTTTGGCAAACTTCTGTGTATTCTATATTTTACCCATCCATGATCATCCAGCACAATGTGAAACACAACACCATATATACCCCAAGAGCAGAGGTGGTGGTGGGGAAGAGGAGGCAGGGCTTCAAAGCACCTCAAGATGGGTCCTCTGCTGGACTTGGCACTTGATTCCCTCTGTAATGGTTGTGGTCACATTTGGGAACTGTACTGCATGGGATGGGGTCCTGCAGGTCTTTGAATGCTGTGATCCTTGACTGTCAAATTCTACAACCAGGTGAATATGCTTGGGCAAATATTGGCTACTGGAGAGGGGTCAGCAAATTCAGGTGCTGCTTCTGTAAACATCAGGTGTAACTTCACTGTGCCTGGGCCTCCACTGTGAAATGAGATGCCAGATGAATTTTGCAGTATAGATGTAAAATCTGATGTATAATCCAATTGATGTTTAATATTTTGATCTGGGTTTAAGATCAAAGAGGGAAAGGTGCTAGAGAAGAGGCATAGGACTGTACCTGATGGAAAAATATTGGCTTGGATATGCAAGAGAAAATGTAGCTATTACCCTTATCCAAGTGCTAACAATAAAGAGGGAGTCACAGAAGTATCATGCCAATTGAGAATCTTTGGTGGAGCTTTTAAGGTGTGAACTGAACATCCTTCCCTAGCAGCTGAGTTGGAAACAGCCTTTGTTTTCCTGAAAGAGCCAGCAGGTGTAATATCATTCTCAGGAGACAGCAGTGCTCTGACCACATGTAGCACGAGGCTGTCACCAGGGTAAGGTACGGGCAGGCCAAGTCAAGCTTTGGCAGCTGTACAAAAGTAGCTGCCCTCCTTACAGACTCGTGTCTCAGCTCAGCAGCTCTTGCTGCTTCAGAGAGGCTGTGGGAGCCACTTGGCCCCAAAAGGAGAGGCAGCAGAACTGGGGAGTTCTGATGTAAGTTGAAGAATGACTGCTGTGTTTCAGCCAGAGCTTGGCCAGCTCTGTGTGACTCCAGCAATGGCAAACTTAAGGACAATGAATCAGTTTTGCATCCTGTTGGGTTTATGTGTTGCATTTCCCCCTTCATCACAGTGACCATGTTTAAAATTTTGCCTCCTCTTATGGTAAGCCCTTTCCCTCCCTTCTCTTTCTACCTCCTCACATGTTCTTTTGTCCTTCATTTTCTCAAGGCCAAGACCCAGCAGCAGAAGCAAAGAGAATTCTGAAGATGCAGGTAGGTACAGGGCATGTCTGTCCTAGAATGACCATTGTAGTCTTGACTCAGAGGTGACATTTGGAAAGCTTGGTTAAAACCAATTCTTTTCAAAATTTCTTTAAATTTGTTTCAATTCTTTTGTGGGCTCAGTGGACTCTCTGAGAGCCCAGTCAGTGGGAGTGTTCTCTCGTGGCACAGTGAGAATTCCTCCAGTGTGAAGTGTTGAGTAGTACCTGGGGGCCCCTGAAATGCAGTGCTGGAAGAGGATACCTTCCTCTCCATCCTGCACATTCTTTTTATCTCCCTGCAGCCTTTTTAGTGTCACAACTAGTAGGGAAAAAGAAGGCATTTAACATGAAATGAGAGATGTTCCCACTCCTTCCTCCTGCTTTTGAAGCAGAAAATCTTTCCTTGGGGCAGTTTCTGAGCTGAACCCTTTGACATCTGAAGGGGATTCATGGACATTGCCTGGTTTTGAACTGGCAGAAATAGGGAAACCTCCTATGATAGAAAGTCCTTTAGAATTTTCCAGTGAAGGAGAAGGAGCCTTCCAAATGGATGCAGCCTAGGCAGGGTGTGAGTTTGTCATGCTGTGACAGCACAAGCCCAAAGCCACCTATGGCAGGTTCACAGGTACAAATCTCTTCCCTGGCTGTCTCTGCCTGTGTCAGTGTTGCAGGCTGAGGCTGGGGCAGGAGATGCCTTCTGCCTTGTCCCTGTCCCTGCCTTGCCTGATCCCTGACAAGTGGAATTGTGCCAGACAAAATGCAGTCTCTGCTGCATCTGGGTCAGGCAGTGCTTTCAAGCTGAAAGCCTCAATGACACTGTTGTTGTTCCTTAGGCATCTCTGGGTGTGTAAGGATAGGAGAGATGAGACTTGGAGAAATAATTCTGCTGATGCAGAACAAGGGATCAGATCCCCTGGTCCCTTTGGGGCTCAGGGTTAGTTCTGCCAAATCCTGGCTATGGCCCCTTTGGAATGACTCCTTACTTGCTGATGTGCATCTGGAATGCTTAATGCAGCCAGAGAATAGTCCTGCTCAGTAAGTAAGGTGACATTTTTGCTGGATCAATTCTGGACTAGAAATTCCCTATCTCATTAAACCTTACCTGTCTCACTATTACTGACCCCAGCATTCTCCAGGGTGAAGGAATCCAGGTTTAAGACACTCATCCTGCTTGGCTGCCATAGGATTTTATTCTCTGTGCAGCCATGTAAAGAACTTGTTCTCTTAATTCTAACTGCTTTGTTGGAGAGTATTTCAAAATGACCTACCCTCTGCTATTTCCATTAGGAATATTTTGAATTGACAGTATTAGCCAAGATCAGAAATGTTTGGAGGCAGGTCATGTTTATGTTGGGTTTGGGTGTCTCTGCTGAAAAGACAGCAGGGAATAAACCCCTGGAACAAGTAAGTAGAGCAAAAGTGGAACTTTGAGATGAGCATTTTTTTCCCTACAAAGACAGGCTCCCAGAATACTGGGCACATCTAATGGAGAAAGCAAAGCTTCTTTTGCTTTCTAAAATGTGGTGCCATTGTTTGTGTCCCAGCACTTCTTTTGTTGCAAAGAGTAATACAAAAACCCCAAAATGCAAAACCCAACCTGGAATTGAGTGGGACCTACAGAAACAAAGGCCTTGGAAATTACCTTTGAAAACAATTACTTCCTTGCCAGGGTCAGATTCTAGAGAGCACTGTGAATTCCCAACTGTTTGGAAGGAAAGGGATCCTGTAGTAGTGAGGAGGAAACGGGCACCACATGAACTAGTAGAGCCCTTCTCTCTTGGCTTGCCAGCTCCATATTGTTCAGAGAAATTAAACTGATGCTAGTTTCATGAAAAATAAAAAAACAAGCAATCTTTTCAGTAACTAGAATACGCTTTGAATTCCTCCACTAGTAGAGCCCTTCTCTCTTGGCTTGCCAGCTCCATATTGTTCAGAGAAATTAAACTGATGCTTCTTTCATGAAAAATAAAAAACCAAGCAATCTTTTCAGTAACTAGAATACGCTTTGAATTCCTCACCCATTAGATGGGTTGATTGTAAAGGCATGAGTTCAATTAACTCACTTCTTCTCTTGCACCTGAATGTCAGCTTCTTCTGAGCCTACAGCAAACACGCAGAGGAAGAAGGGAAAGAGCTCTTGGTGCAAGACAGGAGCTGGGATGGCTCTGTTCCCAAGGAAACTGGCTGACCTGTTGGGCTTGGAGCCTCCTGTGCCGCAGCCCGGCCTTGGGAATGGAGGTCTGGGCTCCCGGGCGGCTCAGGGGCCTTGGCCCAGGAGCCCCGGCAGAGGCCGCGGAGCCGCGCTGGCCCCAGGGGCACTGCCAGGGAGGACAAGGGCAGAGGGGAGGGGGGAGCTGGGCTGCTTGCTGGCAGCAGGAAGGGTCCTGTGGCAGCGCAGAGAGGCTGTGCACATTGCCAGGGAACAGCTGTGCCCTGCATGTGCCCCTGCAAGGAGCTGTGCTGCTGCCAGTGCCCCTGGAGCTGTAGGGCTGCTGAGCTGTGGGGCAGGCAGAGGAGCAGGAGGGTGCATGTGCAGCTGAGCCATTCCTGGAGAGCACAGGGCTCTGGGCTCCCTGCTGTCCCAGGGCAGCCCAGAGGCCAGGCTGTGCCTGTGCTAGCTCTGGGCAAGTGGCTCAGGGTTTTGCCCTGGCCTGCCTCAAGTGTCTGCCAGCAGGAGCATGTTTCCCTGTGCAGCTGTTTAGACATTTCCAGGAAATGTGTCCCATGAAATACGGAGCTTCAGAGGCTTTAGATTGCATCGCCGCCTCTGTTACATTTTGTGTGTCCCTTTTGCTGGCCTGACTGACAGCAGTGGTCCCAAGGAGGTTACCTTGGGATCTGTAGTTTCCCTGCCCACATCCCAAATGCTTTTCCCTTCCAAGGCCCTCCTTTCACATAGCTGCTATCTGTCTCCTCTTTTATTATTATGCTTACCATTCTGCAGGGGCAAAAAATCCTGATTTAAGACATTGGTTTTTTTCTACTGTGTTGCCACTTAATTTATCCTCTGTGAAGCTGTTGTATAGAATTGCAATTAGAAAATCAGCCTTTAGTCAGCTTGGCCTCTAAGTGGCCCAATCTCATACAGTTTAGAATGAAAATCCTTGGGGAAAATGAAATATCTAGTGTCAAAAACACAGTTCACATTTGGGTAACACTCCTGCACTCCTACAATGCTCAGATTTTCTTTCAATGTCCTCTAAAATTTTCCGACAAAGAGAAGACAATGTTGATCTAAATGCATCCAGGTATTAGAACCTGGGGCTCCTTTCAGGAACAGGAAAGATGATGTTTACTACAATCAGCATGAATAAGGGCAGATAAGAATCTCTGTCCAGAGCAATCTCCATCTCTGCCCTTCTCTATCAGGCACAGAGGCTCTCCAGCATGCAGGGGCTGAGGCCTTCACCATGCAGCAGGTTTCAGCCTGCTGGCCAACAGAGCCATGGCATGTCTGCTGCCAGTAGCCCCTCCCTTGGGAGAGGGTCTAGGCATTGTACCTTGCTGCTCTCCATCCCAATCTCTGTGTCTTGAGATCTCTGCACTCTGGAACCTGTCTTGCCTGTTGCTCAGCATTGCGTTTTTGGGGGCTTGAAGTCTGCCAGAGGTTTACAGGAACCTTTGCTTCCATTCCCAGGCCTCCCACTGAGCCAGGCCAAGGAGACAGATCATCCCACCAGTCCTGGTCTAACGAGGGACAAAGAGCTGAGGGACGGCTTTGGAAAGGTAAGGGATAAGAACAGGGATGAGCAGACTTCCTTTCCTGTGGCTGTTTAGTGCTTGGCCCAAAATATCACTGAAAATCATCATCTGCCATTCTTGGGGGATGGGGATTCCCTTGGGAATATATTGGACAGCTACAGAACCATTGCTTGGATATTTCCAGTGGTGCCAAGGTCCCTGGTTTGGAGATGGTGCTAAGGTCATGTCAGAAGCATTCTTTATGTGCAAAGGCTGTTTTAGAGAAGTTCTGAATGGCAGAGCAAGCTACACATCAGTGACCGTGGGCAAAGCGCACCCTCGGAAGCAGAGAAGCAAAGATTCTAATGTTAGGTGTAAGCAAGGCTGCAAAAGAAAATGGGAGAGGTTGATTTTTCCTGGTCACCTTTGTGGCTGTATCTCACAGCCCTCTCATTCTCAAGTTTTCTGCTCATTGCCATCAGTATTTCTGCAATTTGTTTTCACATGACTCCTCCTTTTGGTCTCCTGGTCTCAGAGACCAAGTCCTTCAGAGCCCTTCAGAGCTGAGTTGTTCAGAAGCCAGGAAGTGAGAAACAGCTGCAATTCCTGGCCACGAGTGTTAAGCAACAGCTCATTAGCCCTCCTTGCTGGGTATTGCACATGGTTTTTATTCTCCTGCCATGGCCTGTAGGAACTGAACTGCCTGCTCACTGGCCATGTCAGCTCTTCCTCTGTCTTGGAGCACTCCTATGACTTTGATGCTTCAAGCAGGGCTTCCTGACATAGGTTGCAGTTGCAGCAGTGGAAGGTTGTGGCACTGAAGTGTTCCCCCTCACTGTGTGTAATTGCCAAGGTGAGGGCAGGAGACGTTCCTCTGAAACTATTGGAATGTGGCTGGAGCTGCATTGAAGCCTATGGCACTGTGTGGACTCTGTGCTCCTGATGAGATGTTGTGTGTGGTTTGTGTGTCTCTGCTTACAGTCTATGATGTATTTCCATTGCACCCAGATCCGTGCTGCTTTGTGCATGTTGGCTCAAAAGAACTTGGGGCGGAAGGACGCAGAGCTTTTGGAGAGAGAGATGAAGAAAAGGAGACAGAGGAAAACATCATTGCCACCTATTCCTGAGACAGTCAAGCCTGGGGATGCAGCTGAAGCAAGTAAGTGGTGGCTACACTTGTGGTGGTCCTTTTTGACCACTTGCTTGCCCGTTGCACAGTGTTGCAATCAGACTGGGGAGCTGTTCAGCTTGCATCTGAGTGGAAGCTTGCTTGGGATTGCATTCTGTTTCCCAAAGAAAAATAGAGAGGCATGAAGTGTCTTGCCCATGGCCTTACTGAGTCAGTAAGAGAATATCAGCTTGCCCCCTTGACCTCTAAAGTCTTTCAGAGTAGAAAATTCTGTCTTGCAAAGTACACTGGGGCTTCAGACTCTCTCCTGGAGAGCAGCCTCCAGGGAAGGGGAGTCCAAAAGAATGCTTTTCAACCAGGCTGCAACCTGGAAGAAACAAAATTCAGCTCCTTGTGATGAAAACACCAGAGATCCTTCTCCTGCCACTCCCTGCTGAGGAGCTGGCGCTGTAGAGCTGTGCTGAAGCCCCAGCCAGGGCTTCTGCTGTAGCCCCAGGAGGCAGCAGCGTTCCCGACTGAATCCCGGCTGAGGGGCTCTGCCTGCAGGGCTGTGAGCGCTGCCCGAGGGCGGCAGCGGGGCCCTGAGGAGGCAGCACTCAGCCCCAGGCCAGCACCCAAGGTTATCTGCACTTTGCTTTGGCAGCTGCCCCTGCCAGCCTCTGCAACAGGAGAACAAAGGCAAAGCAATGCTGGGTTTCCTTGTTTCTTAGGGGAAGCATCACTGCAGTTTGGCTTTAAGCTAGAATAGGGTAGATTTAGATTAGACATAAGGGAGATTTTTTTTTAATAATGAAGGGAATGAAAAGCTGTAAGGCTTGCCCAGAGAAGCTGTTGCTGGTCCATCCTTGAAGGTGTTCAAGGCCAGCTTACATGGAGATCTGAGGAACCTGATCAGGATGAAGATGTCCCTGCTCACAGGGGTTGGACTAGATGGTGCTTAATGGTGCTTTCCAATCCAAACTCTTTTAGGATTCTGTGATCATTGTCCCATGTTAGTGTTATACTTGGTATAAAGTGGTATTTCATTGTTACACTTGAAATTCTTTGGGATAACAAAGAGATGTTACCCAGCTCCAGCAAGTTTTCTGGCCCTTTCCATTGCCACCCTGTCCAGCACTCTCCCCTTACAAGCTCCTCTTTGGTCCCTGCAGCCTTTAGCCTACCACCTGTTGATGGCACAGCTTCTAGAGTGCAGAGAACACACCCTGGTGGTGCCTTGAAGAAGGAGGTTGTGAGGAAGCAGGACAATGTTCCTTTACTGCCCAATACACCCATCACCCATGGGAATGGCAGCTTCCCACACAGCTCCTCAGGTAAGCCTGCTCCATGGCAGCTTTTCCCACTCGGGTTTGTCCTTGCACAAGGAGCACAAACTGCCTCCTGCCTCAGCCAGCACTGCTGGGATCTTGGCTCCATAGTCTGTCCTGAGAGTGAACAGCAAATGTACTTTTGAGTTACTCCAGCTTGGAAGTACTGGAGCAGTTGGTTCTTAGAGATCCATTGGAAAGCTGAGCTGAATAAAGTCGTGGTAAAGGCCTGAGCTCTGGCTTTTGCCCATGCTGAGAGTCCAAACTACAGCACTGGTGCCAGGAGGCAGCTGGGACTGCAGGGATGAGCTGCAGGGCACTCTGCCAGGCTGTGCTCACTGTGCTCCTACGAGAACCACCACGATCAGTTGTTCACTCACCATCTGGGCCCTGTGCCTGTGCTGCTGTCCAGTTCTGCAGCCAGCTGTCCTGCTATCCAGCAAGGGCTGTCTCTGCAGGGCACTCAGTGGCTCGGTGCAGTCGTGCTGCTGCTGCTGCCAGAGGTGCCCGATGGCTCCTCGCTGCCGCCATCCCACAGCCTGCAGGGCCAGGAGGGAACAAGCAGTGCCTCCTGTGTCACCCAGCAAATACAGCACCCCTGTGCAGCAGATGGCAGCCAGCAGGGGCTGCCTGCTGCTCCCAGGCTGTTTGCTGCCTGCAGCAAATACCCAGCAGATAGTCCCTATGGCTCTGGTCTCTCCGTTGTGGGCAGCCTGCCTGTGCTGTGATCCCAAGTAGGGTGAGATAAGAAGAAGGGAGCTAGGAGTGATACTTGAATGCTCTTTTCTAGTGATGCTACTTCCATGTTCAGAATTGACCAGAACTAGCCTGGTGTGGCTCTCCATTCACAGGGAATCCAGATGTGTGTGTCTACATCACTGGTGTCAGTGGCTGGGGTACCTCAGTGACATCCAGATTAGCTCCCTTCTGAATATTTTTGGTGTTATGGTTCCTCCACACTTTGTGAGAACATGCAAGGTAGCACAAAAACCCTACAGAGTCCAGAGCAATTCATCTAGATTCTGTGCAATATTTATACTCCATCATTTTAGACATCTCAAATGTTTTCATCTATGCATTAGAAAATGAGCTTCTGAGTGCATGACATGAAATTTTTGATTGACGGTGGTTTTGATGACAAATGGGTTTCATAAGGAATGCATTTCTCATCAGATTTTTCTCTTACCTCGTAAATTGTTTTCCGTACCAAAAAATTCAATTAAGGCAAACCCAGGTCAACTGATTAACAAGAGAGTGCATCTGTCAACAGTGTGGATCTGTATTTGCATATTTTTATCCTCCGAGTGCATTTGGAAGGCTTTTTTATCAACTGTCTAGTCTGGAAATTGCGTTTTTCCACAAGAGAAAGCTTAGAAACTTCTGCATTTGCAAAGACGTCCATTAGATGGGAAATAAATTTCACCTCAGCAACCTTGAAATACAGGCAGTGTGTACCTCTGAAAGAGGAAAGGTTCATGATGCTTGGAAAGAAGAAAATCCATAAAGTACTCCCTTCCCAATAGCAGGCTAAAATGTATGTGCACTCAGCTGCCTCTGTCTGGAATATTTGCAGTCAATGGGAACAGAGACACTGTCAGCTGGGAAGGGTCAGGTGTGGCTGTTCCCTGGCAGCTGCTCCGTGGGGATTGAGCCGGGCCCAGCAGGGCTGGGTTGTTCAGGCTGGGCTTGGTGCTGTCTCCAGGCAGCTGCAGGTCTCTCCTCAGGGAGTTGCAGAGGGCCCCTGTCCTCAGGGCTGGGGGCAATCAGGGCACTGAGACAAGAGGGGCCCCTGAGGGGTTCCCTCCTGGGCAGCCAGTGCTGCTGGTCAGCGCTGCCTCGCAGGGAGCGGGAGCTCTGCGGCCGCAGGAACTGCCGCTGGCTGTGGCACCTGTGGCACTTGGGAGCTGGCGCTGCGGGGGCAATTGTCAGCTTCAGCCCGGAGCTGGGCCCAGCTGGGGGAGGCTGGGAACAAGCAAGGAGCCCCAGGAGCCAGACAGCAGGGAAGCCTCTGAGCCAGTGCCAGTTTGTAGCACACGGAGCCCTGGCTGGGAGATGGGGCTGAGGCCGCTCCATGGCGGGGCCTTGCCTGGGGCTGCAGCGCCCATGGCCGACCCTCTCCTCACAGTGACCTCGCAGCCGGGCCCTGGTGCCAAGTGCCGAGAGGAGCCGCTCCATGGGCATGGGCAGAAGGACAGAGCCTCTTCAGACCCACAGCAGTCCTTGCAGGAGGCAGTCTCCTTGCTGGGCAGCGATGACTGGTAAGAAAGGCCCTGTTCCCTCTGTGTCCCTCTCGGCGTTACGGTCGGTCAGAAGCGTGTCTTGCTCGTGCCTCGGAGCCCCGAGAGCCCAGAGGGCCAAAGGGCACTGGTGAAACCACTGCAGAGCAGGGAGAGGATGAAGATTGGGGAGCAGCCTTTTCTTGGCCTTGCTCTGCAGCAGTGCTGCAGCTGCAGCAGGTCTGTGCTGTTTCCTCGCTTTGCCTGCTGCTCCATGGAGCTGCAAAGGAAACCTTGAGGGAAGAGAGAAAGCTCTGGAAGGAGATGATTTGCTGGCTGAAGGCAGAAGCAAGATGGCAGAAGTTTTGAGTGTAGAGATTTAGGTGCCTCGGGCCACTGGCCCAGTGGGACTGAGTAAGATTCCTCTCTGCTCCCACTGCTGACAGCAATGGCAGGTGACAGGGTCTCCCTGTGACCTCCTGCATGGGAGTCCCAGAAGCAGTTGATCACTCCCTGGTGGATGCTTCATTCACACTGGGCTAAGGACTCCATTCCCACTGGGATAAGCATGAAAAATCTGCCATGATGCATCTCCTTGTGCAGTCACCTTTGCTTTGCCCTTTCTCTTCTGCTTTCTCTTCCCCATTTCTCTTTGGTGCCCTCTGAGGTGCAGAGAGCTTCTGCAGGTGTGGGGGTCCGGATGACCCTCAGGGGTGCCCGTGGGATCGGTCACCAGCCCTGGGCTGCAGCCCTGATGCCTCACAGACCTTCCTGTAGCGGAGGGCCTGCACAAAGCAAGTGCTCAGAGACAGTGTTGTTAGCACCTTTAAATAACCTGTGGCAGTTGTGGGGGTTGTTTTAGGTAGGGGGTTTTGGGAAAAGCCAGAGTTTCAACAGTTTTTGCCCAGGGGTAGAATCTCCTGGGACATCCTGCTGCTTTTTTGGGGAATGTGTGAGGTGGAGTGGAGGGGGTGACAGAGAGGCTGAGATTGTAGAGTGGAAACTCAGCTCCAGAGTGGCAGTGCAGACTCTCCCTGCTGAATGCCTGCTGGGGCTGACAAAGAAGGAAAATGCCCCAATAACAGCCCGGTGGCACTGTGTCTCAGGGACAGGTACAGGGAGGTGACAAGAAACAGCAGCATGGCCCGGTCTCACAGCTTCTAGGAAGCAGTGACAGAGGGGCCTCATGGGCCAGAGATTTCAGAAAGGCTGTCTTCTTAAATGGCCACTCTGAAACCCCTCTCTTTGCCTCTTGGGTTTGTGAATGCTTTTGACAGCCACAGCATCCTGGGGTGGAAAGAGCCTCAATCCTGCTGCAGCTCTGTGTACTGGGTGCCCTCTGATGGGTCAGCATGAATTGTCCTTAATCTCTAAATTATTCATATGTCATCTATTTCTTGAATCTTTCTCCGAGTAAATACTGTGAAAGAAATTGAGGATCAGACAGTGCAGGGAGACTGAATTCCTCCCTCTTCCGTGCAGGCAGGCCTTGTGTGCAATGCTAACTTTGTGTTTACCTGAGGACAGAACCTTCTGCAGGTGTCTGAAGGTGCAGGGAGAGCCCAGGCTCCTTCCCCCAGCACGGGCAGGGAGCAGGCTCTGGCCAAGGCCTGTGCTGCTGCTGCTCCTGGTCCCTGTGGCCCAGGGTTTGTTCTCTCCTCCCCAGCAGCCGCCCCGCCCCGGTGCGGCAGTGTGCGGCCCAACTCCTCCTGTCCCTGATGCAGACAATTGGAGTCACCAAGCTCGCAGGCACAGCCTGGGCTGAGAGGCTGGCACATGTGGCAGGGAAGCTTGCTCAGGACTGTCACAAGGACACAAGGTAATGATCTTCATTTCACCTCCTAAAACAGGAAAACCCTTTTGTGTCTGGCTATAAAGGTGAAACCACACAAGAGTGGAAACTAAAGGGAATATGAAGTTACCTCATGGTGTGAATAAGGGTCACAGAATCATGGAATATACTGAGTTGGAAGGGACCCATCAGGGTCATGGAGTCCATCCCCTGGCCATGTGCAGTGACCCCAAGAGTCACTCCATGTGCTTGAGAGCATTGTCCAAACACTTCTTGAGCTCTGTCAGCCTTGGTGCTGTGACCACTGCTCTGGGCTGCCTGGGCAAATGGCAGTACTGGGAAACCTGAGGTTGGCCAGCAAAAAGGAGCATTGCCAACTTTTTCCTGTGGCTTGAAGGATTCTTTACTGAGATCAAAAGAGCTCAGATCAGCCAGTCCAACAGTCTTGTTTGGCCTTAGGTGCACAACACAAAGCCAAAGAGTTGGCTAATGTTCATCACTGAAGGATCCCAAAAATCCATTTCTCATTAACTTCAGACTTTCCTAGAAATATTTCAGGGGTCTTTAGCCAACATATTCAGTCTTTCTAAACTTGTTCTGCAGATTTCTAGAATGCTGTTATCAGTGGCTCAGTGAGCTCCACATTTCTTCTTGAAGAAAACTGTGGTTTCCTAGTGGCAAAATCAACCAAACCACCAAAATCCCCTTCCTTTGGTGATGAAATTCCCATGAACAGCTGCCAAGAACACCAGAGCAACTAGCTGCCCCTGTGCATACACATAGTATAGAATAATCAAGAGGATGCATGAGGTGTTTTGTCCTGGCTTCCCTGCCAGTTAAAGAAAGGCAAATTATTGTGCAATGGCAGCAAGACACTGCTAAGAGGCTCTGACAACAAAGCAGATGTGTTTTGCTTGTTCCCTGGGATCCTTTGATGCCACAGAAGCACACCCCCAGTTTCAGAGTGAAATGGTATTTTTCTGTTGCTCCACATTCTCCTCCTGCCTCTTGTGTTCAGCTGACAGCACTGTGCAGCGTCAAGTGAGGTAAATCTCCCTCTTTGCTGAGTAGGTAATGCCTTCTCATGCAGGGATTGCACCTGATGAGTTTAAGGTATCAGCCTCTTCTGTTAACACTCTTCCTGTGTTTGTTCACTTTTTTTTTCATTTCCTTCCTGCCTTCCTTCCTTAGGCATTATGGACAGGAGATGGTGAAGATGTTGCTCACTCATCAACAATTTAAAATGCTTCTGGAACAATCTCTTTCCCCCCGTGACCTGGAAGATATTCTGACAAGAATTAAGAAGGAAGTAAGTGCTTGGCAGGAGAAATGTCTCCTTTGTGCAAGTATTGCCACTGCTAATATGAGATCAAACATACCCAATCTGTCTTTAGCTCATTCCTCTTCTGCTGAATCATTTTGCTCCTGGGAATGAGCTGTTGATGCTCAGCCTGTTCATCAGCAGGCCACAAAGGAACTGATATTATTAGGGACAAAGTGGGGTTTTGAATATTTTCAATATTGGTCACAAAGAGGGAAGGGAAAGAGGAGAAAATAGGTTTACATTTAAGAGTAACCCCCACCATGCTTTCCCTACTCTGCCCCCTGTAAAGCAATTAAGTGAGAATTGTGCTTCTGAAGATAACAGAGTCTTTGCAAAGGACACTGGAAGTAGTAGCACCAAGTAAATTTCCAAATTTACAAAAGATGTCCAAGTCAGTCCTAGTTACTACAATGACTGTCTGTCTTTTGGGAATGCTGCCCTGCTGTCAAGCCCTGTGGAGCTGGAAGAAGCTTGGTGAATTCAGCAGCATCCAGTGGAAAATCCTTTGTTTGTTTGATGGGGGGGATTTTATTTTTTTTATCGACATTACAGAAGGGAGCCTGCCTTTGTGCAGGCACAGGGAGAGTGAGTGTTGAACCAAATCAACTTCCAACACAATGGGCCAACCCCCAAAGAGTCCAGTTTGTTCTGCTGCTTCCTTCACAAACACTCCTTGCCTGCCACTTTGCATTATTCCCATTTATGCTCAAGACGAAGGAATTTGGGATTTTAGACTGCTGCTCAGTCTGGTAGCACCCATAACCTGCCTTGGGCTGTTGAAAACAAAGAGTTGGCATCACTCAATCTCTGCTCTGTTTCCATCTGTAAGTTCGGAAATGTTTCCCTAAGCCTTGGTAGCAGTGATCCTGGTTCTAACTTGTGTTTTCAACAGGGAATTTCCTGTTTTATATTCTAAAGATGGATGGGGTTTCTCTATGTCTTTGTAGGGCATGGCAAACCAGAAGGCTGAAGGCCCATCTGTCAAGGAGCCGGTGAAGGAGAGGAACGATGGCTCAAAGAAGCCCCAGGCCACATTGTCTTCTAGCAAACGGTACTGAGCACTTTTGTCAGATGAGACAAAGCACATGACAAGCTTTACATGTCTCTTCCTCAGGAAAATCTTCCTGGAAGACATGACCAGTGCCACAGATTGTTTCCTTTCCCTACAAATGCTCTAGGATAAAAAATGTCGACATCTGCATTGTGCTGAACACAACTTCTCTGGAGGGGTTTCCACAAAAATGGAGAGACAAAAAGACACCCATTGGTTGCAGCTCAGACGATGCAGTGCAGTGGCAAGGGCAGTGTTGTGGAGGCTGGGAGAGGGCCAAGTTTCTGCTGCCTGACTTGGGACAAGTAAATTCAACCAGGGCTTTTTTTCCATCTGAGTGGAGTCTTTTTCAGATGGGTGTTTTGATGAGAAATCTCAGTCTGGATGCAAGATGCCATTCCACAAAGATGCAGTTCTCATCCATGGGGTTTGGCCTGGCTGAATCATGGTTTTCTTACCCTCAAACAGTACCAAGTTTGAGTAGTAAGGAGCAAGGCAATTTCTGAACAACTTCAGTCAACAGGTGTCTGAATGTGGACTTTTTGTCTTGATATTCCTGTCCTTCATGTAACTTGCTTGATGGACAGCATGTTTGGTTTATTTTCCCCTGTTCTGCAATCAACATTTAAGACAGGAATTTGCTCCTTGCTGTCTCTTCATGCCACTGGCAGAGCTACTTGTACCTGTTCTCCTCTGACAACAGAGGGGATTTATTTAGCTCTGTCCTGCTCAGCAGTGGCAGGAAAGTGACCACATGCCTCAGTAGCACAGCTAGCATCTTCCTGTGCTCATGGAAGAGACAGGTTGATCAGGAGAATTGTTCCCAGTGGGGTTGTTAAGCTGTGCATCTAGTCTCTAGGGAAGCAAATGAAATGTGAGTGTAGTTCTGGCATGTCAGGCTTCTGTTTTTATCTCTGTTACTGATTTTCTGAATCCTTCAAATATGGCCCTGTTTATCTGTTCAGATGCATCTGAGCTGCTTTTCCAGATTGTCATGCCTGGTTGTAGAGACACTTCTCCAGAGTGATGAGTTTCCTTATTGTAAGACACACACGTCCCATATGAGGAGGCATTTAAACTTGGAAGTAGTGTCTCTCTTTCTCCACAAAGCAATGTGACCTGTGTGCCCTGGCAGCCATCTGAAGATAGATCAGATGCATCTCATCCTTGGTTTTCCTGAGTGAGCAGTGCTGAGAATGTCACTTGCAGATTGTCTGCCATAATGATTGTCATGAGGTCCATGTTGTTCTTCAGAGCCTGATGATTTTCCAGCTTGAAATCACATAATTGGGAAAGCTGCTCAAGATGTTTTGCTCACAATTAACTGAAGGTATTGTCTGTGGCTGCAGCTCTCTCCACAGAGAGCAGCAGGCACAACTTTCCCAGGCATTGTCCTGGGGAAGGCTGTGAGAAGATCAGAGAAAAGAATGAGAAACAATTCTTATCTGCACTTGCTGCACCTCTTGTTGTGAACATGTGGAATGTGTTATGGAGATTTGTTTACCAAAGGGTAGTTTCTTAATTGGCCACTTAATTAGTCAATTGGATTCAATTGACTAATCTGGTCTGTCTGTATCTGACTGTCTGTAAGGGTGATGAGTTTCAGTATAGTATAGTATAGTATAGTATAGTATAGTATAGTATAGTATAGTATAGTATAGTATAGTATAGTATAGTACAGTATAATAAAGTGATTGATCAGCCTCAGCCTTCTGGAATCATGGAGGCAATGCTAATTATTTCCTCGACAGGGATGCCATGCTATGATAATGATCACCACCAGGTCCTCATTTGGTTTTATTTTCCAGGGTGAAATCTCCCTCTGATGGGCACCTCCTACACCGTGCAAAAGCCCAGGTCACGTCACCTCCAGCTGTGGAAGAAACGGAGCTGCTCCAGAAGCTTTACCATCTCCTGGAAGCCAAGGGGTTTCAGACAAGGATGGAAGGAGTGGAACTCCTCCAAGACCTGTGCAGAACAAACCCCCAGCTCATCTCCACTAACATTGTCCAAGTATGTAGGGTATCTTCACTGCTCCTTTCCTTTAGCTCCTTTCCTAAGCCTGTAGCAGCAAAGTTAATTCAGTGTGTCTTGGCACTCTGTCCTGGCTGTTTGGGACATGCTGGTCCCTCTTACCCAGACAAATGTAATTCAGGTCCAGGCTTCAGGACAAGTTATTTCAGTCCAGCTGTATTTGTCTGGCAGGTGCCTATTGATGCTGTTCATCAGATGATGGCAGAATTTTCTGCTATTGTAACTGCTGCTCTCTCCTGCTCTCAGTTGGGTGAAGTGAAGGGAATCCAGCCCCTGAAAGCAAGGCAATTGTTCTCTAGACCAAAAATGGGTTTGCATAGGGAAGAGAGGTATCAGGCTTGGTTGATTTAAACCCAGTTGTTTTTTTTTAAAGAATACTTCTGTAAACTCCATCTTGTCTTACACAGGCACAGCTCTGGCTACTCATTTCCACCCTTGTTCCTATTCCTCTTGGTAAAGACAGTGCTCACCCTTCTTGGGGGTCTTTTTTACTCTTTGGAAAAGGAGGAAAACAGCGAAGGACTCATCTCTGCCTTCTCCTCCCAGTAGCTGCTTTTTCCCTTTTTCCAGGAAAAGGTGCCTGACAATGAGGCTGTCAAGGGACTGAGCCTGCTCTAATGAGAGCTGTACAGCACATGACATTTCAGAAGTCCACCTGTTACTTAGAGAAAGAGTCTGGATGCTGGAAGAGTTGATCAGAGCCCTGCTCTTCTCCAGACACAGGCTCTGAGACAAACAAAAGAAAACACAGATCTCCTCCAGCCATAGTTTTGGCAAAATCATAACTGCCCTCAGGACTTGAGGCAACTGTATAGAAAACTGGGCATTGTAAACATCTGCTTCCATTCAAAGCAAAGGTACTCTTTAGCATTAATAAATGGAATTGATTTAATGATTTAGAGATGGAGAGAAATGCCATAGGAACTATTCTGTCCCCAGCCAAACCTCCTAAAAACAGAAGAAAATCTTTCAACCAGCATGAGGTTGGGCCACCATTCCAGTGAGTGGCCCACAGGAAAACAGTGCAATTGTGCAAGCGAGTGCTGGCCTGAGAGAAAGGATCACTTTCATCTTTGACATTGCTGACTGCTACAGCCACTCTTCAAACAAGGACATGTGGATCCAGCTTTCACATTGCTTGTTCTCTTCACAGATTTTTGATTATTTTGTCCTGAGAATATCTGACAGCCACAAGAAAGTGAAGCAGAGGGCGCTGGACGTGCTGGCTGAAATCACAGGAGCCCTGAAAGATGCCCTGAACCCGGTGATCATTGGTTTGGTGGAAGGAATAACAAAGAACCTGAATTCAAAGGATGCCAGGGTTCGTGGGGCAGCTGTGAAAGCACTGGAAGAATCCATTGCTCCTTTGGGTAAGGCTGAGCCCTGGCAGGGACTCTCCTCAACTTTGTCTCTGTCTCTCCTGCACAAGAGAGCGCTGAGTGCCTTGACAGCTGCTCTTGTCTGTGGAACACTGCAGCTGACACCCACCAGAAGCTGTGCAGCTGCAGTCCTTATGCACCATCCCCAACAGGCTGGAATGTGATCAGCATTTCCCAACAGTCCCAGGAGCCCTTGGCTCTGTGCTGCTTGTCTGAAGAGCAAGTCCTGGGCTACAGCTTTGCTGCAGTTCAGAGGCAAAGGGGGTTTGGAGTTTGCTTAGGCCCCGTCTGATTTCCCAAATGAACAGCTTTGCTGTTGGCATGAAGGGACACTGACCCATCAGAGCTTCTGCAGAGCAGCTACCTGCAAGGCTCTACATTAGAGGCATCAGCTGCCTATTTTCCACTTTTCTTCTTTGTCTTCTATTTTCAAAGGGGAACTTATGATTTTCCAAGTTCATTTCTTTAGAACAAACAGGTATAAACCCAGCTGTCAATGATGCCTTGCTCCACATGTTGTTTTGCATGGGGCAAGATGGCCACAGCAATTAACTACATAGGCAAGGGCTGCTCTAAATTCCTCTGCCACACAGATTTATGTCAGCTCTGAGAATGCTGCACTGGGGAAATATGCCTGGAAAAAGGAGTGTTGAAGAGGCAGGTCTTCAAGGGGAGTTTCCACTTTCTCCTCCCCAGCTGCTCTGTGAACTCAGGAACTGCCTGACTCAGTGCCTTTCTGTGACCCAAGTATGGGCTTCTTCCTTTTTGCTCTGGGATGCAAAACCTTTTCACTGCTTCCATGTGACTGAACTCTTGAGGTCCCTGATGTGAGATGTTTTAACACAGTTCCTGCTACAGCAGACAAGTTTGCATTTACAAATGTGATAGGAGAGCTTTTCTTTTGGAATTTAAAACCCTGCCAAGTAGGCTGGAAGGAATGAAGAAAAGGATTCAAAACCCAGCAGAAATGTACTTGATTTTATAAAATGGGGTTGGCCCTGCCCTTTGCCTCCCCACTGTCCTTTCTCCTATGACCTGAGAAAAGTGAGCAGAACCATGTGTTTGCCTTGTAGATCAAGTGTCACTGCTGAAAGAGTTCAGCTACCAATGGAATCACCTGAGTGGCCAAGCTCTGCTGGATGTCACCGAGCGTATCACAGGTATGGCCTCCCCTTCTAAGGCAAGAGCTCTGCCCAGGGAGTATTGACAGGGAATGCCTGTGAACAGACAGCAGAGCAGCTCCTCCACATCAGGAGGTGCTGAGCTTGTCCCTGCTGCCCAATAGCCCAGGCAGGTGGATTTGGCAGGTTTGCCCTGGCTGCTGCAGAGCTGGGCAGCATCTGAGATGGGGGCAGCGCTCGGCCTTGGGGCTGAGCTCTCACTGGGGCATCTCAGAACCACCTCCAGCAAAGGGAGGGGCTACAAATACCCCAGCTGGCTCCTCTCTGGGAAGCTCAGGGGCATCTGTGATCTTTGAGGGGAAATGGTGGCAAATGCTCTTTCAGGGCATCTGTTTTGTCCTCACGGAATTCTTGTTTTTCTCTTGGAAAGTTTTGAGGCTGAACCGTGCAGAGCCTGGGGGTCACAGCTTAGGTCAAAACTCAACAGAGGCATCAGAGGCACAGGTTTAGTGCAAGGCAGCCTCTGGGGCACAGGGACAGAAGCAGAGGGCTGAGGCTCCCTGCCTGTGCTGTCCAAGTGGCCTTGGACTGAGCCTTTCAGGGTGTGCAAACAGTGTCTGCCTGTGCCAGCACTGTCCAAAATGCTACAAATGCAGCTGATAATTGATTCCTCAGAGGAGCTTGCTATGTCAGCAATAGCCAAGGAATGGAAAAAGGATAATCTCAATATATAGAAGAGAAGACGATTGATAGCCTTGCTTTACCTGGGTCTAAATCCACTGCTAATGATGCCAGCATCTTTGAATGCAAGGTTTAATACACTTTGTGTCTTCATTAGGAATCTCAAAAGGGCATGTTCAGCAATTGGGAATGTCAAAGGCCCTTTAAAGAGCATTTGAATAAAGTAGATCTCCAGCAATAGGGAATTTAGTTGAGCAGTTCTTTTGATCTCTTTTTCAAATAAAGGAATTAACCATAAATTAGGAGTACTTTAGAAAGAGCAGATGTTCTCTCTGAGATTTAGTAGGAACAGACAGCTGTTCCTCACGTTCAGTAGTCACCAATGTCTTTAATTGCATTTAAACTCAAATGTATTCCCATTTTAAAATGGGTACCATAACTCTTTCCTGCTTAGCAGAATTGGTTTTGGGTACTTGCAGGAGCTCTTTCAATGTTGATGACTGCTGGTGGATTAACAGCATTGAGAAAATGAAGTCTCTTCCACCACAGAATATTAAATGGCTGCCAGATAACATTTTGTCTGATCAGGAAATAAGAATGGTCTCCAGAGCATTTCAGGTTTTGATCTCTCAGCCAAATCTGCCATGCAAGAAGCCTGTTGGTAGTAACTTTTTGTCTGTGTTTGATACAGTTCAGTTCAGAAAATGGGCAGAGAGATTTCAGAGACAATATGAGAAAACACTTGTGTTTTGGTTACATTTCAGTCCCCTGTGTAGCATTTTTCTTTCTCTAGGCCCCTATTCCAGTGGACAGTATAAGAAAAAATGCCATTAACGTTGAGAGGGGAAGTGGCATTAAAATGTGGAGATGCCCAAATGCCAGGGCAATGGGGTCTGGGTAATTCTCTAAGACACCCTGAGGTTTGAAACAGCTCTTTGTAGGAAGCCCCAAAAGCATTCTGCCAAAGACACCAGCTGGTCCCTGATGTTTCTCATCCAGCTGTCAGGCAGCAGCCATCTCTGGTGGGCTGGAGTTTTGAGGTGTGTTCTAATCCTGCCCTTTGCTGTGTGCCACTGAGTCAAGGGAAGAGCCAGATTAGGCATTTGGCACTTGACATCAAAGGTACAAAAATGGAATCATCCCTTTTATTAGAAATCTCTCAATTTCCTCTCTGTGGTGCAGTTCCAAATCTTCAGGGTGGGTTTAGACAACTTCTTAATGGAAATAAAAGGCAGTTGGACATTTCATTCATTGTTCATGCAGAAAGAGATTGTGAAATAATTTAGTAAAGGTGCAAAGTCTGCCACAGGGACAAGGCTCTGGTTGGAGCAATTAGTCCTGAGGGGTTGGTGGTTCTGTTTCCAGGATGATCAGCTGCTTTGCCCGTTTCTGGATCGAGGGGCTCTGTGTGCCATTTTGCTGATCTTGGCCAGAGAGGCTTGCCAGAAGCAAAAGCAGAGGTAGATGCTTGTTTGCACTGAGGTTGTGGCTAAGGAGCTGTGTCTCTGTCCCGGCAGTGCTTGTGCAGTGGGTCCATGCCAGGAGCCCTGCAGTCGTCCAGCGCGACGCCCTGCCCGTGCTCTGGTCCTTCCTGGAGAACAAGGCGCTGCCCGTGCGGAGCGCCAATGTCCGCACCGTGGCCACCAAGCTCGCCTCTGCCCTCTACAAGGTGATGGGCACCCAGCTGAAGAAATGTGCTGCCAGCAAGCCTGCACACGTGCGGGAAAACCTCTCCAAAATGCTGGGCTGGTGAGGGCGAGATGTTCTCCAGAAAGCTGAGGAAGCGCTGAGTTGGACACCTCTGGATTTGCCTTTTTAGCTGTGCCAAAAATGACCAAATCCAAAGGAAGGGTTTGCATCTGCCCCTGCGCTCTCCATTGCCCTTCCTGGTCATGGCATGGGGGGCCTGGAGCAGCTCCAGATGGAGGACAAGGTGAAGGGAACCATGGCTCAGCCTCACACAGAGGTGAGGGGGGAGCTGGGCCAGTCTCTGTTGGGAGGAAGGGTCTTGTGGCAGCGCAGAGAGGCTGTGCACATTGCCAGGGAACAGCTGTGCCCTGCATGTGCCCTGCAAGGAGCTGTGCTGCTGCCAGTGCCCCTGGAGCTGCAGGGCTGCTGAGCTGTGGGGCAGGCAGAGGAGCAGGAGGGTGCATGTGCAGCTGAGCCATTCCTGGAGAGCACAGGGCTCTGGGCTCCCTGCTGTCCCAGGGCAGCCCAGAGGCCAGGCTGTGCCTGTGCTAGCTCTGGGCAAGTGGCTCAGGGTTTTGCCCTGGCCTGCCTCAAGTGTCTGCCAGCAGGAGCATGTTTCCCTGTGCAGCTGTTTAGACATTTCCAGGAAATGTGTCCCATGAAATATGGAGCTTCAGCTGCTTTAGGTTTGCATGGTGGCCTCTGTTAAACTTTGTGTCTCCATTTTGCAGATCTGGCTGGTTACAGTCTTACCGAGAAGTTTTCTCGGGACACTTCCGATGTTCCCTCACCCACAAAGTCCTCGCCTCCCGTCCAGAAGAGCTCTCTTTCCTCCAAGCTTAGGAAGAAGCTGCCACCTGTATGAAGAGTGTTTGAAGAATAGGATTGATGCCTTAGGCTTCATAGTTAAAGCTGTACATATGTTCTGATCTTTAGATGTAGTTTTGAATTAATGTGTTTTGATTCTGTCTTTAAAATTTGATGACATATTTTTAATTGTATATATTTTCTTTTGATGATGAAAAAAAAGTAAATAAATAAATAAATAAAATTTAAATAAACCAAAAGGAGAATGTGAGACCAGGACCTGCTAGCCTAGAGATTATGGGAGTGCAGCTCACTCAATGTGCCAGTGTCTCACCACATCCTTTCCTCATTGGGCCTCTCCTCTTCCTCTTTGGCCATGTTTTCTTTGTGTCATTTGTGCTGCTCTTTGTTACTTGGCATTACAACAGGGTCTCCTGTTGACCTGTTTGGGGGACAATGGATCCAAAAGATCCTGTCTAGTCAAAGATTTTCTACCTAGGTGTGTTCTGGGCTCACCAAAGGCCTGAGCAAAGAAACCAAGAGAAGTGTGGCCAAATCCCAAAGCTTTGCTCCTTTGCAATCTCCCACAGATCTGGCTCACAGGTGTCTTCAATCACAATTCCATAGGTAAGAAGAGGTCATGTCTTTCCCTGGGAAATGATGCATGGCTTTGGCAGAGTCACCTGTATGTATATTTACCCAGGACAGCAGTCCAGCTGTGTTGTTTGCACCTTGCTTGCAGAAGGGTGAGTGCCCTGGGAGGCCAATAACAAGTGACAAGGGTTCCTCCAATCTCTACTGCAGCCTGGGTGCCATTCAGCCCAGAGCCTGGGGATCATTTGTTCCCATGGACCAGTGCTTGCCAGTGTAATGAATTCCTGCACAGCTGGAAGAAGCAATTCTGGATTCAGCTCCAGCTCTTGGTGGGCTGCATGGTCATTGACAATGCTGCCCTCCCAGAAATGATTCTGCAGTTTCCTTTCATAATCATTTGAAGCTTTTAAACTTCACATTTCAATTTGCTTTGCCTTAGGGAAAAACACTTCTGGGCCCAGTGCAAACTGTAACCTTTTGACAGCAAAGTCCTCATGGTTGCCAGCTTCTGATGTCACACAGTGTCACCTGGCTGCATGTGTTTGCTGAGCTCTGGGTCTAGTCCTGGCCTAGTAAAGCCCAGGCAGGGTGGCATGTTGCGGTTGCGCTGGTTAGCTGATGGTGAGTGGGTGCCCGGCGAGCTTGCCAGCCCAGCCCGCAGTGGAGGGGCGCTTGCCGAACTCAAAGTTCAGTCCGCACCTTGGTGGGTCCACGGACGCCTCGCAAACACAATCACGAACCACACGAAGGAAGAAGGGAGGACTCCGAAGGAAGGATAGAAAACTCGACTGGTTTATTGACCAGTAACAGAACACCGGGGGAAACTGAGGGAAGGGAGCCTTCGGAGACAAGGAGGGTCTGAGGGGAGCGAGTTTATAAATGCAGGGGGGGGTGGGCATGGGTGGTGACATACAAGAACCAATTGAAATGAAGCAGGGGTGGGGTCAGCTTTGGATGACAAGTGGACCTAACAAATGGAACGAACCTAGGGGAGGGGCCCCGGTCCTCTGACCAACCACCCAGCGCCCAGGAAAGAAGTTTCTGGAGCTAAGGGATGGGTTGCCGGGTGACGGGCAGGGAGCTCAGGGTGGAGAGGCCCGGGATACATTGAAGTAACTATGGAAACAGGGGAAGGATCAGGAGACTGGCATATAACAAACCAGGGTGAGGGATTTCCAGACCGAACCACAGACCAAAGAACAGGGAGGAAAGTGGGGCAAACCAAAAACAAGATACCACATCATGTTGCAGGGAAAACTGGTCCATGAGCTTATGGGGTTGCCATCAGCAGCAGAATGAATGTGCCCTTTGGGGATTTCTCTGGAGACAAAATTAGGGACCTACTCCATGACACAATATTCTCTTAGATCGTTCTGAAATATCCTAGAAAAGGCTGTGGAACTTCACCTCTCCTTGCACACCCACTGTTTGAAGAGGGGCATTTTTGTCCCTCCTCAAAGCCATTGCTCTTGCACACCAGAAACATGAACATCCACCAGCAGGAATGATGCATGGTCCTGCTGCTGCTGCTGCTTCAGAGCACTGGGCAGTGCAGACCTGGGTATTACCAATATGAGCACTTAATTAGCATTTCATGCTCCTTCGAGCTGTCCAGATCTCAGGGCTTTTTGTTTCAAAGCAGCCACTGCACCATCTCTAGGGAAGAACAGGAAATGGGAACCAGCGACTGCCAGCCTTGCAGGGGTGTAGGGGAGAACCTGAAGTGTCTGCATCCAAAGATGAATGGGAAGAGTGTAATTGCCAAAGCAAACGCTTCATTAGCATAGCAGGACCAGTTCTTGACTGCATGCTTGCATGAAGATCATTTGGGATCTCCTTTTTGAATCTCATGCAGAAAAGGAGCTCTTAATAATACCACGCTAATTAAACCAGATTGGGATGTGGCTCTGTAGTGGTTCACAATGAAGCAGACTGCCTGCTTTGTCACTGCCAGCCCTGGTGAGCCTGTGAGGGACTGTAGTGTATCCCATGCCTGTTTTGCCTCCAAGAAAAGCTTGGTTTTCCATATTAGTGTGGAGTAAATACAAGAGTAATAAAATGGACAATTAAACTGGCTACTTTGGAGGATATGCTCATGCTTTTGCAGGTCAGTCCTGTACCTCATGCTCCCAAGGCTTGTTACTCCTCATGAAATATTTTAACAAAATATTTCATCTCTCTTGTTACATTTGAATAAAATTGCATCAGATCATCAAGAATTCTGCTGTCAGGAACAAGACAAGAGCCTTGCGACACTCACTTGCAGCTGTCCTGGATTTCTGCAGCCCTTTGTGAAAAGCTGCTGCAGACAGAGTGTTTGGAGTTGGTTTGGGCCTTTCTGGGAGATCTGTGGAGCAGTGTGCAGGGCTCTCCTGGCAGAAAACTGTTTGTCCAAGCCCAGGGACATGGTGCCGGCAGAAGTGGAGCGGCCCCGCTCCCAGCCCGAGAGTCTGTGAGCTGAGCCACGCCGGGGAGAAAAGACAGCGAGGGGCTCCAGCCCAGCTGCTTCCCGTGCCCTGACCGTTCCATGGAGCTCTGCCATGGGAGAAAGTCGACGCCGCACGAGCCACCGAGCTTCCATCAGCTGCTGGAACTGCTCCGTGACAGCTCCTGTTCTTCCCGAGAGAGAACCCGGCGCCTTCTTGGAACGCGTGTCATGGGGGGATTCTGTTTGTTAATGAACTGCTGGGGTTTTTCCACTTTCATCTATTAGTAACAATTTCCTATTGCTGGAAAGGGATTGTTGGAACACTTTAGAGGAGATGACTTATTGCACAATATCCTGTTTTAAGTTGTCTCAAACTGTGTGAGACAGATGGCTTCACATAGGAGCATCCCCAAGGCTGCTGAGGGGAAGGCACAGAGGAAGACAAACCCAGTATTTCTGAGGGAAACTCCTTGACAACAAACCAACCTGAGCTGTCAAACAGCAGACCTGACGTTTCGAGTCATGGCCCAAAGGGGAAACCTTTCAGTGTGTTTGGTCCAGGCTGGGTTGTGCTTGAGGCAAAGGTGTGTCAGTGTGTTGGATAATACTCTTTTCTTGATCCAGAGATGGGGACACTGAGAGGTGTTTTAAAAACTTGTATTCCATTTTCAGTCTCATGAGAAGGGTGAGACAATACAGATGTTATAATTCAATCAGAAGCTGACTATTTCCTGATTACAATACATTATAGGTGTTTCTTGGTCTATCAGCTTTTTGCCACCCCATGTTGTAGATGCCTTAAAGCCAATTATTTAAAACTACCCCTTGTGGGTCCCTCTACAATGCATCTTTCATAGCTCTATTTTTCCAAAGTCTTATTTGCAAGGCCATCTTTTGAAACTTTTTTCCAGCTCCATTCCTCTCTCAACAATATCTGTCCTAGTCCATGGCATTTTTAAGTTAGCATTTCTTGTCTCAAGGTTTATAAACAGATTCATACTGTGTGGGCCTTCTATTAGGCCCTGAAAACTTTCTACAAACCCATTTCCCACATCAGTGCACTTGGCTCCTTCTCTGCTCATTGTGCCTGGCAAGCACAGGAGCCCAGAGCTCCTGCAGAACCCATCACAGCACTCAGTGGGAGCAAACTTGTGTCCAGTCCTCACCTGGAGCTCTGGTGCCCAGCATTCCACCTCACTGGAATGAGGAACTGTTCCTGCTCTTTCAGAAGGAGCTAAGGAGGTTTGGCCTTCAGATCAGCTCCTTCCCAGCTCTTGATTTGCTGCCCTGGGGGAGCTGCTGCTTGTGGCAGCACTTGTTTCACAGCTGACAGCCCTGCTCTGCTGGCCTGCAGCCATTGCAGGAGCTTTTGCTGGTGACATTGAACGTTTCAGATCTTCTTAAGGAAAACTCAGGGCAGAACTTGTCAAAAGAGCATTGCCTGGATGATGTTTTTAACATTAGATCTTTCCTCCACCCAGTGCTCATGTCCATGGGCCTGTGACCCCGAGTGGGTGCTGCCTCCTGAAATCCCAAACGGGGCAGGATGTCTCCCAGCTCCAACCTGCCTGCTCCAGGGGCAGTGTGCTCCGCTGGTGACGGGCACTGGCAGGGGCTGTCCCTGCAGGTCTGTGCAGCAGCAGGGCACCCCCCAGCTCGCCATCCCCACCTGGGGCAGGGGCACGGCTCTGGACAACCCGGGGACATTCTGCTGAGGAGGTGTCCCTGCAGGGGATGGGGTCCCAGGAGCTGGGTGATGTTGTCCTTCTCCCCTGTTTATACACAACTGCAATGGGGTCCACGATGGGGAGGGGATTCCTGACCAATGGGGGGGTCCTGGTGTGGGTACACCCATCAACATGGGGGGAAGGGGGGAGACAAGTGCAATGGAGGGCACAGAAAAGGGAGGAGGAGAGGTGGGGAGGTGGCCGCTTTGGGGTGTAAGGGCAGGAAAACTTGGAAATGGAGGCAACAAAATGGTGGGGCTGGATACGTTGCTGGCACTGTTTTGTGGGGAATCAGCAGGAGGGGGAAGTGGGTAAAGGGGCACAGGAGGGAGGATGAGGGGAAGGTCCAGGGCAGCAGACGCTTTGCTGTCCAGGCAAAGGGAGAGAGGAGATCGGGAGGCGTCAGGGGATCGATAGCAACCCTGGGCCAAGTGACAACGACTGCCAGCCCATTGCCCCTCAGGTGAGGAAGGGTTTTGGGTACATGGGGACAGGAAGAAGGGGAAGTGGTTTTGAACTGGGGACCAAAAACTTTTCCTGAATTTTCCCCCGATTGTTTAACTGAATCATAAATAGAATGAAAATAAGGATAAATGGAAAAGAGGATAAAACTTCCCCACTTTAAAATTTCCCTCCATTTGTAAAACAAATAACTTGATCCCAACCACAACCAAAACTCAAGCAATAAATCCGATTCCCTTGAAAAATTCACCAAGTATTTGGAAAGAAAATGAACAAAAGCTTTCCAATTTCCCTTAGAAAAACAAATTCTCCAATCAACAAGGGCACCCACAACCTTGGAATAGATGTGTCTTTGAGGAGGGCTCAGCTTAGGGTGACTAAGGTTGTTGCCCATCCTCAGACTTTGTTCCCACACCCAGCAGAAAAAGAAAAATGAAAAAACAGAAGACCCTCATATATATATATATATCTCTAACTTACAGTTGCTCTTTGGGCCATTGCCCATTGGGTCAATGAAAATCTGCTGGGCAGGTGCTCAGCCCCTCAATTGGCCTCTGCTACTCCGGGAGCTCTTTGGCCTCTTCAGTCTTCGGAGGGTCCCGGTCGCCCTTCGGACAGCCCCCACTAAAAGGTGAGGGCTTCTCCTGGGGAAAGCGGCTGCGCCAACAGCGACTTTTGTCCTGCAGTGGGAGGCTGCAGGAGACACTTCTTCAGGGATCTCTTTGCAGAGGCCGCACGCTGGGCGCCACAGGTTGTGGCAGGTGGTGCTCAGAGCGCTGCAACCTTCCCAAAGAAACTTCTTGAAGAAGACACCTTGGGGCACAGGCAATGTCTGTGCTCATGCCGAGGGATTTCAGCTCTTCTGTGATCCCGGTGATGCAGGAGGAGAGACGGGGTCTTGGTGTGGGGTTCCAAGGAGAACCTTTCCTGAGCTTCATCCTCAAAAGGGTCCAGGGACAAAAAGCCACTCAGGCAGGGAAAGCAGGGCTTTATATTGGGGTCTCGAAGGGCAGGACAGAACACTAGAGTGAATGGGATCAGGGCACAGGGGCAGAGCAAAGGGGAAGGACCAATGGGTTGCAAGGGATCAACATAAAGCAACAAAGGATTTTGGGGGTGAACTTTTTGCTCTCCCTAACCAGAGGTTATGGGGTTGGTCCTCCAGGGGAGTTCAGCAGGCTTTTCTTTGGCCAGTTCTCCAGCCTCCACACAAAGTACCTTAAAAATCTTGAGTATCTCAAAGTATTAATGAGCCCCACTGAGTGTCAGTACAAAGCCCTCAAGGGACTCCTTAAAGCAGATAATTGGGGCCATGATTGCACAGACCTCTCAGAGACTCCAAGGCAAAAGCAAAACCCAAAGTCCTTTGAAAAACCTGCAGTCCCTGCAGGGAGCATTCAGGAGCCCCAGGGCCATTCCTGAGCAAGGCTCCCCAGGGACTCCTTCCAGCAGATCCTTGAGGCCACTGGGATGTGGGCTAGGGGGGGATGCTGAGGGCAGGACAAGGGGCTGACAGTGCCCAGCCTGGCTGGGGCTGTGCCAGGAGGCCCCAGGGCCTCAGGACAAGGTGTCTCCTCACAGCCCTTGGTGGCACAGACCCTGCTGTGCCCCAGGCCACCAAGACTTGGCTTCTCTTTGTCCCCACCTGTCATCACTGCCTCCAGTTCTCTGCTCTGCCTGGGGCCTGGGGACACTTGCTCAGTCCTGTCCCTCAGTGGGACCCATTAAAACTTCAAGAAACTTTGGAGTTGGATTCTGACTCAGAGTTCTGGAGAGATTTCTTCAGCTCCCCCTCAGGGACTGATGTTCAGGGCCTCAGCACAAAGCTCCAGGGGCTCATTCAAGTCCTGGTGCTGTGTCTGTGCTGCTGAGCTGGGCCGGGCTCCTGGCCCAGAGGCAGCTCCTGGCAAGGGCAGCAGAGCTGCAGAGAGACAGCTCTGGCCAGGAGCAGCTCCTGTGCACAGCCCAGCAGGGCTGGGGCACTGCCTGCAGCCAGCCCGGGCACAGCACAGAGGCACAGAGAGCTTCAAGCACTCAGGGCTGGGAAGGGGCTGAGAAGTGCCTGGGGCACAATCACTGCCAGCCCTTGGCACAGCAACCTCTGGCTGCAGGACAATGCAGCTGCAGCTCCTGCAGTGATCTCCTGAAGCTGCAACATCCCAATGCCTGCAGACTCTGTGAGTACCACTCTGAGTATTTCTGGTGCAGGGGAGGTGAAATGCTCATGAAGCTCTGATGTACTGAGGGGTTCTGATCAGTCACAGAATATTCCCAAGACAAGGATTTTGATAAAAATGAGGAAATTTCCCAAGAGTTTGTATTCAGTTTCCTACTATTGGAGAATGGCAGGGAGGAGGGATAACTATTAAAGGATGATTATGGATTTTGACAAGTGCCTGAGACATCTGAACTGTTACTTTTAGTGATCAATAGGTTCACAGGAGATCCCTAATGTGCTTTCAGCCACTCCTCTGCCCATGGCCAGGACCGGCATCACCTTTGCTGGACCCATGGGATTCAGTCTGAGCTGTCCTTTCTCCAAGCTGCAAACAGAACCTGCCCCCAGCCCATGCCCTGCAAACAGGCTGTAGGGGCACAGGGAGTGCACAGAGATTTGGGGTCTGTGAGTGCTGGTGTGGAGAGATCGGGCACAGGGAAACACCTGCAGGAGGAAAGTCTCCAGGAAACAGAGAGAAGGTCAGGGAAGGAGAGAAAACAAAACCCAGCAATGCTGTGGCAGGCTAAGATTAGAGATGTGCACAGGATCCCCTGCAGTGCAGCCCCTCCCTCTGAACAAGCCCCCTCCCTCCTGTGCCCCAGCCAAGCCTCTGCCCTCAGGGCCGGGGCTCCAAGGCACGCAGCCCCTCCTGTGCAGGCAGAGCTGCAGCAGAGCCGTGGGGCAGCTCTGCAGCCCCGGGCCCAGGTCCCTCTGCAGAGCACAGGGCTGGGAGCAGCTGCCCGGCCCTGGGGGCTCTGGAGGGGGCACAGCTGGCTCAGGGTGACGCTGTCCCCAGGGCCCGGCTCTGGGCAATGCTGTCAGGGCAGCCAGGGAAGGAGCTGCATCTCCCACAATCCAATGCCATCAGAAGGACACTTGGGAGTCTCCCTGAGATTTCAGTCCAAGCTGGGAGCTTCAGTCCAGGGTGCAAACCTGTCCTAGAGCATCTCTGAGTCATGAGATTGATGGGGAAAGGCAGAGGTGTTCTGACTCTGAAAATGCTGCTGGGTTGGTGAAATGAGCAATGCCAGTCCTTGGCTACAAATGTGCAGCTGGGCTGGGGTGGATCCATCTGCTCTCAGCAGTACCTGGTGACATTTTAGGGGAAGCATGGGAAGGTGATCACCCTCCACCTGAGACAGGTTAAAGCCCAGAGAAACTCTGAACAGGTCACAATGACAGACCATCTCTCCTCAGTCTCCACTCATCACTCTGCCTCACAGAACTTGCTCTGTTCTCCCTGAGTGCAGCAGAAATGCTGAGGGCTTCTGATATCCAAAAACACCAGAAGAGATATGAGGAAACTTATAAGAAAAACCCCAGAACTCTTGAACACAAAAGGATGTCTCTGTGTGTGTTTTGGGGAGAGTGTATGGGAAATGGCTTTGATTTTGGTTACAGGGATCTCCTCTAACTCTTCACTGTCCTTTCTCCATGAACAGGTCCCCATGGCCAGCCCCAGCAAATGTCCAACAGCAGCTCCATCAGGCACTTCCTGCTGCTGGCATTGGCAGACACGCGGCAGCTGCAGCTCCTGCACTTCTGCCTCTTGCTGGGCATCTCCCTGGCTGCCCTCCTGGCCAACGGCCTCATCATCAGCGCCGTAGCCTGCGGCCACCACCTGCACACGCCCATGTTCTTCTTCCTGCTCAGCCTGGCCCTCAGCGACCTGGGCTCCATCTGCACCACTGTGCCCAAAGCCATGCACAATTCCCTCCGGGACACCAGCACCATCTCCTACTCAGCTTGTGCTGCTCAGCTCTTTTTCTTTCTGTTCTTTATCACAGCAGGGTATTCACTGCTGACCATCATGTGCTACGACCGCTACGTGTCCATCTGCAAACCCCTGCACTACGGGACCCTCCTGGGCAGCAGAGCTTGTGCCCACATGGCAGCAGCTGCCTGGGCCTGTGCCTTTCTCCATGCTCTCATGCACACAGCCAGTACATTTTCCTTGCCCCTGTGCCATGGCAATGCCCTGGGCCAGTTCTTCTGTGAGGTGCCCCAGATCCTCAGGCTCTCCTGCTCACACTCCAACACTCTCAGGGAAGTTGGACTCATCACAGTTAGTGCCTCTTTGGTATTTAGTTGTTTTGTGTTCATTGTTTTCTCCTATGTGCAGATCTTCAGGGCTGTGCTGAGGATCCCCTCTCAGCAGGGACAGCACAAAGCCTTTTCCACCTGCCTCCCTCACCTGGCCGTGCTCTCCCTGTTTGTCAGCACTGGCATATTTGCTCAGTTGAAGCCCCCCTCCATGTCCTCCCCATCTCTGGATCTGGCCCTGTCAGTTCTGTACTCAGTGGTGCCTCCAGCCCTGAACCCCCTCATCTACAGCCTGAGGAACCAGGAGCTCAAGGCTGCAGTGTGGAGACTGATGACTGGATGCTTTCAGGAACATTCATCTGCTTGCCAATTTCAGCAAATCACTTGTAATAAAAGTCATCTTTAATACTTCTTGTTGGTTTCAGTTTGGCTGTTCTTTGTTTTAGTTTTTTTCGTATTGTCCACAAAGAAATGTCATTGTTTGTGCCGTTTCTCATTTTGTTTCTCTCCATCTTCCCTGTGGCCACAGACTGTGTCAATGAGCTCTTGGTGCCTTTAAAGGAACTAAAGGATCTCCCAGCAGAGTTTTCTGCAGAGATGCCCTTTTGTTGCCTTCTCTGGAGCTGCAGCAGCAATGTCTGTGTGCAGAGCTGGGGCAGATCAGGGCTGGCCCAGCAGCTGTGCCCAGCAGCAGCAGCAGCAGCACTTGGTGTTGCCAGTGCTGCTGCCGTGGCCCTGCCCCGCTGCCCTGGTGGCCCTGGTGTTGCTGCAGGGCCTGAGTGCTCTCGGGGCCGGGCACAGCCCTGGGGGTGGCAGTGCCGGGGCTGCAGCAGGGACAGGCCATGGGCACTGCTGGGGCAGCGCTGACGCCTCAGCCCAGGCCCTGGGGGCTCCAGGCTCCTGGCCCAGGCTCTCTCAAGAACACGGCCAGGCCAATGCTCAGCACAGAAACCCCCGTGAGCAGCCCCAGGCTGGCCGTGGGCAGGCTGGGGGCAAACAGCACGTCTGGGGCTCTGCAAGGGCCCTGGGGCAGACGGGAAGGAGCAGCAGAGCAGGGGCTGATCCATGCCCAGTGCGCTGCACAGCCCAGGGCAGCGTCCCAGAGCGTCCTCATGCAGCTGCCAACAACATCCCCCCTCTGCAGCCCTGGCCTCTCCCCCAGCTCACACCCGTGCCCCATCCTTGCAGGCACAGACACGGCAGCACTGGCTCAGCAGCCCCTGTTTGCATTGCCCACAGCAGGGGGAGCACCCCCATGCTGTTGCTGTGGGGACATGAACCTGAGGGAGCACAAATGCCATCAGCCCTGGGGCCAGCAAGGGCTGGGGGACACCAGGGAAACCACTCAGCTTTGTCCTGGCCTCTGCAGTCAGCCAGAAAGTTTGTTCCCATCAGCTGGGAGTTTCCTGTGCCACTGCAGATGCTGTTGCTCAGAGCCAGGGCTGCCTGGCAGCCACCCCCAAACTGCCCTGAGCATTTCCTTGGCTTCACCTTTGCTTTCTTTCCTCTTCCTGATACAAATGTCTTCCCATTGCCCACCCCCGTTCCCTCCCCTGCAAACAGCCCATCCCTGGTTGCCCTTTCCTCTCTGGCCCCACTGCCCATTGCAGTTCCTGACTTGGCCCCATGGGAACGTCCCTTGGGCAGCAGGATCATCCTACAAGTGCTGCAGGAATTGTCTGCAGGCTCCTGCAGTGCCTGCTGCTGCTCCCTTGCCAGAGGCAGCCCAGGCCAGGGGGGCACATCTGGGCTGCTGTGTCTGCCTCTGGGGCTCCCTGTTCTGGGCAGTGAGGAGGAGCTGCACAGGCTCTGCACGACTGACAGGATGGGCTCTGGGGCTGCCAGGAGAAGCTGAGGGACCTGGGCTGCTGGAGCTCCTGAAGAGGAGGCCCAGGGCTCATCCTGCAGCTGCTCCAAGGGTTCTTTCAGAGAATCCCAGAATCAGCAAGGCTGGAACAGGCCATGGAGATCATCAAGTCCAACCTGTGCCCTGACACTGCCTTGTCTCCCCTGGGCCTCCTCTTCCCCAGGATAAACAAGCCCAGCTCCCTCAGCTGCTCCTCAAAGCTCTTGTGTTCCAGACCCCTCCCCAGCCTTGTTGCCCTTCTCTGGACACGCTCCAGCCCCTCCATGTCCTTCCTAAACTGGGGGCCCAGAACTGCAAACAGCACTCGAGGTGCTGCCCAAGCAGTGCTGAGCACAGGGGAACAATCCCTGCCCTGCTCCTGCTGCCCACACCATTCCTGAGCCAGGCCAGGAGCCATTGGCCTTCTTGGCCACCTGGGCACACGGCTGCCTCATATCCAGCCTGCTGTCCATCTGTCCCTGCAGGTCCCTTTCTGCCTGGCTGCTCTCCAGCCCCTCTGTCCCCAGCCTGTAGAGCTGCAGGGCTTGTTGTGGCCAAAGTGCAGGACCCGGCACTTGGACTTGTTCAACCTCACCTTGTTGGATTTGGGCCCTGGATCCAGCCTGTCCAGGGCCCTGTGCAGAGCCCTCCTACCCTCCAGCAGATCCACACTCACATCCAGCTTGGTGTCATCTGCAAATTTGGTGATTTTCTATTCTTTTTCACACATGTGGTAATCATTTCCCCAAAATCATTAACATATTTCCCCTCCTCTTAACCCATGTGTTCTTCTGTCCTGGGGGTGTCTCTGCTGGTCCCTGGTGCTCATGGAGCCCAATGTTCCTGTGGGCCTGGCTGAGCTGGCAGGACACTGAGGCTGCTGAACTTCCAGTTCCCCTTCTCACACAATGGGCATTGTGTGCTCTCCACAGGCCTGGGGTTGTGGAGAACAAGCTCCAGGGGTCAGCTCAGCGGGTGGAGACAATTTATCATCTGGTAACATGAGGTCACAGAGTGGGCTGTGACATCACAGAGTGGATCATGTGAGGTCATCCAACAGCTGTGGCATCATAGACTGCATCTGTGACATCACAGAGCCAGCTGTGACATCACAGGGCAGAGGTCTGACATCACAGGGCAGACTATGACATCACAGACTCTGGTGTGACATCAGAGAGCAGCTCTGTGACATCAGAGAATGGTCTGTGACATCCCAGAGGGGCTGTGTGACATTAGAGAATGGGCTGTGACATCACAGAGGAGGCTGTGACATCCCAGAGGGGCTCTGTGACATTAGAGAATGGGCTGTGACATCACAGAGGAGGCTGTGACATCCCAGAGGGGCTGTGTGACATTACAGAATGGGCTGTGACATCACAGAGGAGGCTGTGACATCCCAGAGGGGCTGTGTGACATCCCAGCAGGGCTGTGTCAGGTCACTGGGTTGCTCACTCTGCCCCAGCTCCCCCTCACCGTTTCTCCCAACAAGTCCAATGCTGTCCATGCCCAGCAGGGTCCCTGTCCCCCGGGATCCCCCCGGCCCACCTGGAGCCACAGCCTCCACCAAAGGATGTTCCACAGGATCCACCCCAGAGCCTGACAGGGGACAAGGGGCCAGGGCTGTGTGACCAGGACATCAAGGACGGGGATTCTCCAGGTCACTGTGGCCTGGGTTGGGTTGCCCAGGGCAGGAAAGATGTCTGGCAGCTGGAGCAGGGCCTGGGAAGGGCCTCCAAGGTGGGGCTGGAGCCCTTGGGCTGTGAGCAGAGGCTGAGGGAGCTGGGCTTGTCCAGCCCAGAGCAGGGAAGGCTGAGGGGCTCCTCATCCCAGCCTGGCAGTGCCAGCGAGGAGGGGATGGAGAACACAGAGCCAGGCTCTTCACAGGGGGGCTGGTGGGAGACAAAAGCCAATGGGTGGGAGAGGAAAGAGGGGAGCTCAGCCAGGGCATGAGGAGATTAAATGAGTCAGGCTGCTTTCAGCATTTCCTCAACACCAAGAGCAGCCTGACCTCCCTTCTCCATCCACCACTGGCAGCTTTGCAAATCAGGAATTGTTTGAGCTGTTCTGCCCCCACACCAGGATGAGCATCCTGATACAAGAACTTAATTGTGTTTATATCTATTACCACATTTGTCTAAAATTAATTTTAGTATGGAAATCACCTGTGGAGGGTGCACTCATCAGACACTGCTGGGACATTGCACAGAGCTCAGGGAGGAGCGTGATTGTTATTTAATTGTGTCCTGTTCAACTATGGTCTGCTGGCCTTGAAGAGAAACTTTCTGTGCCTCTGAGTCCCACCAGTTCCTGGTCCCTCCAAGGACACAAACCTGATGAGTTGTGGTTCCCACTCCAATGGTGGCACTTGGACCTTGCTCCATAGCCAGAGCAGAGCTCCCTTGCCCCAGAAAGTGCCTGGCAAAGGAGGGATGAAGGAAACAGGACAGGCTGTGGGGATCAGGTGCAGGGCACAGCCAGGGAAATGAATGACTTTTGCATTTTACAGAGCTGTGCCTCCCCTTGGCTTTGCTGGCTGACAATAAATGAACATCCCTCTGGTCTCTGGCAGCTCCTTCTCCAAGGAAAGCAGGGGGGAACTGGAGCCAAGGAGCTGAAACCTGCAGGTCCAGCCTGGGCTGGAGGGAGCTCAGATTTGCACAAGGCTGCTCTGAGTGCCAGGGCTTGGATGGGGGAAATGGTGGGATGGGGGTAGGGACAGAGTCTGATTGATTGTCAGACATAAAGGGTCTTGATTTTCATATCTATTCCAAATGCATGAGGAGGTACTTGGATTCAGTATCAATTGGAGATTGCACATATCAATGAATTAACAGGAAAAGAAACCTAAACAGAACCAAAAAATATTTCCTCACTTTGTAAATATAATATATTCACTTTGAATGCAGTTCTGAAATCTGTCCAATTAACCACAAAAGATTTGGAAATGTAAATCAGATTATTCCCAGAGGCTCAGCTTGTTAAGGTGTGCTGAATGTTAATGAGCTCTGGGGCACTGAATTCCTGAACTGAAGAGCTGAAGGCTGAACAAGCCTCTGGAGAAGTAAAATTCAGAGGCAGCCTCCAAGTTTTTAGAGTGTGTGGAGGACAACTTTTTGTCACAGCTGGTGAGTGAGCCCAGCAGGGGAGGGACTATGCTGGACCTGTTGTTTGGGATTAGAGATGGGCTGGGGGGAGATGTGGTGGTTGGAGGCCGCTTGGGGCATAGTGAGCATGAAATTATAGAGTTCCCAATATTTGTGAAATCAGGAGGAACATCTATAAGACTCTTACATTGGACTTCTGGAGGGCAGACTTTGGCCTGATTAGGAGACTTATTCAGAGAGTTCCTTGGGAAGCAGCCCTTAAAAACAAAGGAGTTTGGGAAGGGTGGGTGTGCTTCAAAACAGAGATCTTGTGGGAACAGGAACAGACTGTCCCTGTGTGCTGAAAGAAGAGTTGATGAGGCAAACGTCCAGCCTGGATGGGCAAGGAGGTTTTGATGGAACATAGGAATAAAAAGAGGATGTATCATCTTTGGAAGGAGGGTCAGGTCTCTCAGCAAATATTTAAGGGGGTTGCTAGGGCACGTAGGAAAGAAATTAGGGAGGCCAAAGCTCAGTATGAACTTAACTTGGGACATTTTGTAAGGGATAATAAAAAAATGTTTTTACAAATATATTAATGGCAAAAGGAAGGGTAGGACCAACCCTTGTTCTTTATTAGATGTGGGAGGGGACTTAGTAACTGCAGATGAGGAGAAGGCAGAGGTGCTTAACACCTTCTTTGCCTCAGTCTTTAGTGGGAAGGCTTGCCTACAGGATAACTGTCCTCTTGGGTTGGTAGACAGTGTCAGAGAGCAGAATGATCTGCCCGGGCCAGGGGCTGCACTGCCAGCCCAGAGCCACGTGGGGATCGCCCGGTACCGGCAGGGCAGCAGGGAAACCGGCACTGGGGCAGCAGAAATGGGCAATACGAGAGCTGGGGGTGCTCCAGAAGCCTGGACATGTTGGGAGCATGGACAGGGGGGACCCATGGATAGCCCAGGAGCCTGAAACAGGGACCCCGGACAGTGCTGACCCCTGGGACGCCTGTGATGCCAAAGTGGAGAGCCCAGAGAAGGGGAACCTGTGGGATTGCCAGGAGCCCCAGAGCCCAGAGAGGGGAACACCAATACAAACTTGAACTGGAGCAACCCAGACAGGGGGGGCCTCCAGGAGCCCAAAGTGGAGAGACCAGAGAGGGGAAACTGAGGGCTGGGTGTTTTTGCTGCATCTTGGTCATTTGTGTATTTTGGGGGACTGAATCTTGGTGCTTTGGAGGTTTATATGGGTGGCAGATTCCCAGTGACTTCTAGGGATGGGCTTGGGCAGTAGGAACCCCCTAACCCGATGTGCTCATCCATTGTATTTTTCCCCAAACCAGGATTTCTCTTTCCCAAACCTTGGCTGGATGGAGAAGGAGGCTGTGAGGAAGAGGAAGATGTCCCAGGACACGCAGGCAGGTGAGGAGGAAGTCAGTGCCCCTTTCCCCCTCTCTCCTGCTCCATCTCCCAGCCCAGCACGGGCCCTGGCTGCAGGACAATCCTGCTGCCGATGCCATCCTGCAGCCAGGGACACATTGGGAGGATCTCCTTCCCTCTGGCATGGAGGCAAATCCCATCCTCTCCTTGTCCTTCCTCCCCCAGACCAGGAGCTGAGGATGGAGACCAGGGAGGACAAATCCTCATGGTATAATCTCATGAAAGAGGCTGTTTTGAGTGACTCCACAGCACAGGAATGCAAGAGGGAGGAAAATCCCTGGAGATCCCACACAAGGAGGGGCTGCAAGCCCAGCCCAGGGTGCTCTGAGGAGGAAAGGCCCACCCTGTGCCAGGAAGGTGGACAGAGCTTCAGCCAGAGCTTGGAGCTGGTGGCCCATGAGCAGCTTGGAGTGTGGGAAGAGCTTCAGGCAGAGCAACAGCCTGATCTGCCACCAGATGATCCACACTGGGGAATGGCCTTAGGAGTGTGGCAAGTGTGGCAAGTGTGGAAAGGGCTTCAGCTGCAGCTCCACCCTCATCATCCACCAGTGCATCCACACTTGGCAGAGGCCCTACCAGTGTCCTGAGTGTCTGAAGAGGTTTCAGAGCAGCTCCCACCTCCTCCTGCACCAGCGGATTCACACTGAGGAGAGGCCCTTCCGCTGCCCTGACTGTGGGAAGGGATTCAAGCACAACTCCACCCTCGTCAGGCACCGGCGCATCCACACCGGGGAGAGGCCCTACAAGTGCTCTGAGTGTGGGAAGAGCTTCAGCCAGAGCTCTCACTTGAACAAACACCAACAGAGGCACCGGTAAGGGAAGCCCTGGAATGACTCGACTGAAGGAGGAGCTTCATGCACTGCTCCAGCTTCATCCCCTATTGGAGGACGCACGTTGGGAAGAGCTCTGGTGATCCATGTTCCCTGTGATCCATGCTGGGAAGACACCTGTCCCTTTTCCTGCCCCTGCCAGTGTCATGATGGGAGATGGAAGAACATGAGGGTCTGGCCATGGCCGTGTCATTACAGTCACTCCCACCTCAGGTCATTGCCAGGGGCAGGAAAGGGACTCTCTCTCTCCCTGAGAAGAAAGGTGTCCTTTCCAGGCAGGAGGGAATACGTGCCCGGGAAGAGCCAGTCGCTGGTGATGTAGTTTTCCCTGTAAATAGCTTTTCTTATCCCTTCTGTTACCAATATTATTTCTGTTCCTTTTGTTCTTTATCTCGTTGCTGTTCCCAGGAAATTGTTCTTATCCCAGCCCGGGATCTTTGTCTTTTGTGCTTTCCATGGGAGGTGGGAGGGCAGCGAGCGCAGCGCGGTTTTAGCAGGAGCAGGAATTTGAGGAATCCCGTTCCTGAACCCCAGCAGGTGAAACCGAGCATCCCAGCTGGTGCCAGCCCTGGTGGCCATGGCAGCAGCCTTGGGAGTGGGTCCCTGGCTGGGGCTGTGGGAACCTCTTCCCTCTGGTGCCCAGGGACAGGAGTGGAGGGAGCGGCTGCAGCTGAGTCAGGGCAGGCTCAGGTTGGATGTCAGGAAAAGGTTTTTGCCCAGAGGCTGCTGGGGCCCTGGCCAGGCTCCCCAGGGAAGGGTCCCAGCTCCAGGGCTCTCTGAGCTGCAGCAGCGTTTGGCCAGCGCTGCCAGGCCCAGGCTGGCATTGTTGGGGTGTCCTGTGCAGGGCCAGCAGTTGGACTGGAGGATCCTGATGGGTCCCTCCCAGCTCAGCCAATTCTGTGCTTCTGGGATCCCATGAGCCTGGGGATGGGACTGCCAATGGTTGCCATGGCAACGGGCTCTGGCTGCAGGCCTGAGCTGGTGTCCATGGCAACCACCCCTGGGATGGGGTCTCCATGGAGCTGCCGAGGGACTGAGCATAGCAACAGGGATCTGGTGATTGTTGCCATGGAAACTGACCATAGCAACAGGGAGATGGGGATGGTTGCCATGTAAACTGACCATAGCAACAGGGGCTGGTGATGGTTGCCATGGAAACTGACTGTGATAACAGGGAGATGGGGATGGTTGCCATGGAAACTGACCACAGCAACAGGGGGTGGCCATGGTTCCATGGAAACTGACCATAGCAACAGGGAGATGGGGATGGTTGCCATGGAAACTGACCAAAGCAACAGGGGCCTGGGGATGTTTGCCATGGAAACTGACCATAACAACAGGGAGCTGGTGATGGTTGCCATGGAAACCTACCATAGTAAAGGGGGCTGGGTATTGTTGCCATGGCAACTGACCATAGCAACAGGGGTGGGCATGGTTGCCGTGGAAACTGACCATAGCAACAGGGAGATGGGGATGGTTGCCATGGAAACTGACCATAGCAACAGGGGCCTGGGGATGGTTGCCATGGAAACCGACCATAGCAACAGGGGGCTGGGGATGGTTGCCATGCAATGGTGATGGTTGCCCGTGGCACTGCTGCCATTCTCTGCTGCTGCTGGGGCACTTGGGGCTCTGGCTGAGCAGCAAAGGTGACCCTGAGCCAGGAGCTTTCCTTGCCTGCAGCAAAGCCTCGGCACGCAAAGCCCTTCCTGGGGCTCTGCCCTGTGCCAGCAGGGATTGTGCCAGCGGAGCTGACCCGAAATTTCTTCTCCCAGGCAGCTTTAGGACACACAACATGGAAAAGCCAGAGCCCACTCTCAGCTCTGTGCAGTCCTCCAGCAGAATCCAGAGTGTGAAGCAGCCTGGGAACAGGGTTTAGTGTCAGGGGAGGGGAACTCAGAGCCCTTTTCTGCCCTGTGGGCTGAGGCTCTGCGTTTCCAATGGCCCTGCAGCTGCCAAAGGGGCCTTTTTGGCTCAGCTGAGAACAGTTCTGCTGAGAGCCTGTCCTAAACCTGCTTTTTCTGCAAACGTGCCCAATCAATTCTCTTTTTTTGCAGCCCCAGGTCTTGTGTGAGTGCAAGTGTGACAACTGAAGGATGGAACAGCTCTACTGGGGGGAGTTCTCTTTTTCTTGATTTGTTTTTTTTTGTTTATTTGGTTGGTTTGGCTTGATTTGGTTTTTTATCCTTTGTTCTGTTTTGGTTGGTTTGTTTGTGTTGTTGTTTTGGTTTGGTTGTTTGGTTAGGGTGCTGGGGTTTCTTTTGTTTTCATATGGTTTTGTTTGGTTTTTTGTTGGTTTTTATTTTTTGTGGGGTTTTTTTTATTATTTTTTGGTTTATATGGTTTTGGAGTTTTTTTTAATTATCTCTTCCTAGAAGCTCTGGGCAGAGCTCTGTGACTGTGTCTGACACTTGTCTGTGGCACTGTGCAGGTGGCCAGGCGGACCTTCCCCGAGCTGTGTGCAGAGGAATCCACATCAGCCCAGGCCGGGGTGGGCAGTGGCCGCTCAGTTCCATGGACTGGACGTGGCTCTGGACGCTTCCCTTGGAGCGACTGCAGGGAGGGAACGCTGGGGCTGTCACTGCTGGGGTGTCACACACAGGGGACACTGGGGCTGTCACTGCTGGGGTGTCACACACAGGGCAACGCTGGGGCTGTCACTGCTGGGGTGTCACACACAGGGAACGCTGGGGCTGTCACTGCTGGGGTGTCACACACAGGGGACGCTGGGGCTGTCACCAATGGGGTGTCACACACAGGGGACACTGGGGCTGCCCCACTTCTGCCCTGTCCCCAACAGCTCTGCCAGCACCTTGAGGGAACACAAAGGTTGAGCCAAAGGATGAGAATTGCAGAAGGGGCTGAGCTGGGAGGGACCCAATGGGATCATCAAATCCCAGAATCACAGAATCAGAGAATTACTGGGTTGGAAGAGACCTTCAAGATCATCGAGTCCCACCCATGTCCTAACACTTCAACTAAACCATGACACTGAGTGACACATCCAGCCTTTTATAAACACATCCAGAAATGGTGACTCCATTACCTCCCCGGGCAAACCAATCCAGGACTTTATCACACATTCTATGAAAACCCTTCTTCCTAATATCCACCCTATATTTCCCTTGGTGCAGCTTAAGATTGTGTGCTCTGCATCTGTCAGTTGCTGCCTGGAGAAAGAGACTGACCCCACCTGACTACAACCTCCTTTCAGGAAGGTGGAGAGAGTGGTAAGGTCACCTCTGAGTCTCCTTTTCTCCAGACTGAACAACCCCAGCTCCCTCTCCTCACAGGATTTGTGTTCCAGACCCCTCCCCAGCCTTGTTGCCCTTCTCTGGACACGCTCCAGCCCCTCCATGTCCCTCCTAAGTTGGGGCACTCAGAACTGGACACAGCACTCAAGGTACGGTGCCAGTACAGGGCAAGAATGCCAAGTACACCAGAGCCAGGTACAGGTGGAGAATGATCTCCCTGCTCCTGCTGGCCACACTGTTCCTGATCCACACCAGGAGCCCTTGGCCCTCTTGGCCACCAGGGCACTCTGCTGGCTCATGTTCAGCCGGCTGCCAACCAGCACCCCCAGGTCCCTTTCTGCCTGGGCACTGTCCAGCCACACCGTCCCCAGCCTCTGGCCTTGCAGGGGTTATTGTGGCCAAAATGCAGGACTCGCCACTTGGACTTAATTAACTTCATCTCATTGGACTCTGCCCCTCCCTCCAACCATTCCAGGTCTCCCTGCAGAGCCCTCCTACCTTCCAGGAGATGGACACACGCTCCCAGCTTAGTGTCATCTGCAGATTTACTAATGAAAGACTCAAGCCCCTCATCCATGGTGTCAAGAGAAATATTGAACAGAGCTGGCCCCAGCACAGAGCCCTGAGGGACACCACTGGTGCCTGGCCCCAGCTGGATGCAGCACCGCTCACCACCACTCTCTGGGCCCAGCCAGCCAGTTCTGAACCCAGCACAGAGTGCTCCTGTCCCAGCCCTGGGCTGCAGCTTTTCCAGGAGTGTGCTATGGGAGACAGTGCCAAAGGCCTTGCTGGAGTCCAGGCACACAACACCCACAGCCTTTCCTGCATCCACCAGGAGGCTCACCTGGTCATAGAAGGAGACCAGCTTGGTCAAACACGACCTACCCCTCCTAAACCCCTGCTGGCTGGCTCTGACCCCCTGGCCATCCTGGAAGTGCTGGCTGATGACACTCACTAGAAACTGTTCCATTGCCTTACCGGGTACTGAGGTCAGGCTGCCTGGCCTATAATTGCCAGGATCCTCCTTCCCACCCTTGTTGTGAATGGGTGTCACATTGGGCAGCTTCCAGTCATCTGGAACCTCACCAGGGAGCCAGGACTGCTGGTAAATGATGGAGACTGGCTTGGCAAGCTCAGCTGCCAGCTCCCTCATCACCCTGGGTTGGATCCCATCTGCTCCCAGGGATCTATGAACATCCAAGCAGCTCAGCAGTTCTCTGACTGCCTCCTCCTGGATAACAGGGGCCCATTCTGCTCCCTGATGCTCCTCTATGATGCTGTAGTTGCTCAATGACCACACACAACAAACTCTGGGATGTCATAGCCCAATCTGTGATCTCACAGAACCCACTCTGTGCTGTCACACAGGCGCTTTCTGACATCCCAGCTGCTCTGTGCCTCTGTGACACAGCCACAGAGGTGCCACTTTGACACAGCCCCCTCTGGGACATGCCACAGCCCCTGCCAGTGCTGAGCCCCTGGGAGCTCTGTCTGTGCCCTGCTGGTGTCCCTGAGGGGCCCTGGCAGTGCCCCAGCCCTGCTGGGCTGTGCACAGGAGCTGCTCCTGGCCAGAGCTGTCTCTCTGCAGCTCTGCTGCCCTTGCCAGGAGCTGCCTCTGGGCCAGGAGCCTGGCCCAGCTCAGCAGCACAGACACAGCACCAGGACTTCAATGACCCTCTGGGGCTTTGGTGCTCTTTGCATCAGAGCCAGTGCCTCAGAGTGGGCTCAAAGACTTCTCAAGAACTCAAAATCAGATTCCAAGTCCAAACTTTCTTGAACTTTTAATGGGTCCCACTGAGGGACAGGACTGAGAAAGTGTCCCTAAGTTCCAAGTAGAGCAGAACACTGGAGGCAGTGATGACAGCTGGGGACAAGCAAGGGAAAGGTGTCTCTGGTGCTGAGCAAACCTGGATGTGTTTCAGGAATGCAAAGGGCCAAGGCCTGAGCCCCAGCCCTGGCCAGGCAGATCCTGTCCCTCCCTCCTTGCTCAGGCTCTTCCCGGGATGGGCACTGGCATGTGGGGATGGGCAATGCCAAGGGCAGGAGCATGGGGCGGCCCCTGCCAGGCTGCTGAGCAGGGACAAGGAGGCCATGAGGCCCCAGGCCTGCAAGGGTCACTTGTCCCCTCCTCACGGCTCAGGCCCAGGGCCAGCAGCCATGGCCAAGGTGCTGCCCAGGTTGGCTCTGGCAGGGCTGTCTTGCAGCTGCTGCCCATCCCTGTGCCCTGTGCAGCCCAGGCTGTCCTACGGTGTCCCTGCCCTGGCCTCTGTCCCTGCAGGCTCTCGGCATCCCCCGGCTGCCCCACCTGGCTGGGCCCTTCCTTTGCTGGCAGCTCTGCCTCCTGCCTGCCCCTGCCTGCCCACACAAAGCCTTGGGCTGCTCCAGGCTCCTGCTGGGGACGTGCTGCACCACAGCCCTGCCCTGCCAGGGAAATTCCTTTCTCCTGGTGCCACTCTGGGCCTCCCCAGCTGCCCTTGTGCTGCATTCTGCCCCAGCGAGGGGCACAACAACTCCCCTGGCCCCGGAGTCTCAGACCTCAGGCAGCCACCGGTGACCAACAGGGACAGGAATGCAACAGGACGGGTCCGGCTTTAGCAAAATCCAGGACCCTTTATTGTGCCAGGGAACAAGACAAGAAATGAGGGGCAGGGGTCGGGTCATGGGTTTTACATGACAGGGTAGGGGTGGAGTTTAGGGTCAGGGTCCAATAGCAGGAGGAGCAGGGGACTGCAATGGGGTGGATCAAGGAGCAAACCAATGGAAAAAAATAAGGCAGGGACACTGCAGTAGAATTTAAAGCAATGAGGGCACAAGAAAGGAAGAACATTCTGGGGCCATTCCTATTTTGACCAGATGGGGCGGAGTGTCTTTTCCCGGGCTTGCAGGGCCACACCCCACAGGGTGGAGGGGTGGAATCTTTGTTAAATCACGCCCCTCGCCCGATGCTCTCTGTCTGGGTAGAATCCCCACCGCCTGGGGCAGGGGCACTCCACACCTTTGGTGCCATTCTTTCTTTCTCTGCCTGTTTCATACAATGAAGAAAAACTCCAGCATCTGTGGAACCACCCTCCAATTCCTTTCAGGCTACTCCTGTCCTCAGTCTGCACACAACTGAGCCCAGAGCCATCAGCCTCTACATCCTGGTTATGTGGTGAGGCCTCCCAACCCCATCTTGGGAGATTTTTGGGTCCTGAATGTGGTCTTTGTAAATGGAAACAGTGGTCAAAGTTATTTTCTCACAGATCTTGCAGTGACAGAACAAGGGTCAATATCTTTGTTACAGATCAGTAATGCCATGGTGGACTCTCCCAGGTAAGGGGCAAATATTAAGTATATGTTAAGAAAATTTTGCAGCTGTAGAGTTATGTTTTTCCTCTCCCTTGCATTGTTATCACAGGGTGGCCTCAGTAGCTGGGGCCCTTGGGAGGGTCAGCTTGTTACTATGGCAGCACCTGACCTCCAATCCAGCTGTGAGAAAGTGATCTGAGCACCACTGTGAAATAAACACAGGCAGGAGACTTTTCTCCTTTTTAATGCCTTTATTGCAAGTGATGAGCTCTGGGGGGAGAGCTGACGGGTTCACACTCACGCTGCCACTGCTCCCAGTGGTGACTTGGAGGAGGAGGAAGAGTGCAGCTTTGTCCACTGGTCTGTGGCCAGAGCTGGGGATTCTGTCCTCATGGGAGCATCAGGAATAATCCCTTGTTCACTTTTTCAGTTTGACTCCCAGGGTCCTGCCTGTAGCTGAGGTCCTTCCTTGGCTAGGGCAAGGGCAAAGAAAGGGTCTCAGCGTCTCTGCAGGCTCTGGGCTTTGTTCCTCACATCCAGACATCACTTTGATCTCTTAATTCTGTGTTGGCTCGTTGTTTTTGGGGTCTTTGGGTAAGTTTGGAGGGGTGGCTTTCCCATGGCAGGCTGGCTCCAAGGTCATTTGCATGCCCTCCCATGTCCCCCCCGCCATGTCATCCACCTGGCAGCAGTCAGGGTGGTACTGACAAAAGGAGTAGGTAACTAAAAGGACTGGTGATTACAATAACAAACAGTTAGAACTCCACCCTGGCAGCAACTGGTCCAACCTGTTCACTCTGCAACCTTTTAAAAAAAAATTGGCAGCTTTTTCTACTTATAACAGTCCCCCCTCTTTTTCTTTGATCGGGCTTAAACTTAAGCTCGCATCAACTTGCAATTTCTGAGTCATGAGCATAGGATTTCCTTAATTTTTTGTATTGATTATAAATTTCTTGAACACTCTGATAATCATGGCTACTTAACTTTGTTCCCTTTCCTGGTTTCTTCAGGTTAACTTTTTTAGAGATCTTTAGGTTGGTCTGCCTGGCAGATACTACCATTTTAATGAAGCAGGGAAGTAAGCATAGCAAAAAGAGCAAACCAGCAAGTGTACCCACAGTGAAGAAAGCTACTTTTTTCCACCAATCTCCTTTGAAAGTCCATAGGTTATCCCACCAGCTGGAATCAAGTGTAGGAGTCCGTTCTTGGTTACTTACACATGCTAGTTTTGTATTTTGTTCGAGAGGTTTCTAATGATTGTTCTCTTCATCTCTAATACTGCCTGAAGCCTGATGATTCTGTTTAACATGGATATCGGGGCCCGATAACCCCAGGACCCATCTTGAGCCCCGGTGGCTGGGCCATAAGTCTTGATAATTTTTCTTGGGGTCCAAACCTGGCTCTTAGAATCTTGGATTCTCCCAATTTCTATTGCATTTTGCCTCTTCTGTTTGGTTTCTCTTAAATCATTGTGTATAGGAACTCCTAAACTTGATCCAGTTTCTTTGGGTAATAAGAAGAAAGCTGGTTTTATCATTCTAGCAGTGCAGCTGCCAGACCAGCTTCTCGGCAATTTAGTGCATTCTATAGTACTATAGATCAAAAACAGGTGTTTAGGGGCTCCCCAAAAATGTGTTTTTAGCTTCTGTTTGACATTCCCAATATTTAGAAATGTCTTTCATTCTCCAAAAGGGGTTTATCCCTTCTTCAATACATTCATAAAATTCATATGCTTCATGGTAGATACACTTGTTCTTTTCTTTCCTTTCAGCAGAGCAAAATCTATTTGGATCTCCTGAGATCCACCAGGTAGCAGAGTTCTTTACTGCTAGATACCTTTTACAGACCATTCTTTTGACTGGCCTGTTGTACCCTTTAATACTAAATTCTGAGTTATTCCGTATCCAATTTAAGATTTCTAATTAGATTAATCTTTTCCCATGGCCAAATTTCAGTCATCTGGGTACAAACTCGACAATCGGTTAAATTTAGTTTGTGGCTGCCTCTTTCTACTGAATCTATGAAAAGGTTCTTACCTCGGGGTATCTCTAAATGATCTTGTTTTCTTATTGCTTTTACTATCTCTTTCTCTTTGACCAGATCTACCAGGCTTGCTTCAGCAGCATCACATTCAAAGCACAACCAGGCTTCTTCTACAGGGCACTGTCCCAGGAGTTGCTGCCTAAAAGTGGCAGTATTCTGGGCTATCCAATACATTCTCTTATCTTCTTGACAAAAGACCAATTGGGAGAGGTTAGCACAATTAGGGTTAGAATTGATGGACTCTAGACAAGGAGCTCACTTCCTCCTCATAGAGGGGTTGGTAGCACTCACTGCACGGCTCTCCTGGGCTCCCCAGAGCTCCACCAGCAATTAGAGCCATCATTACTACCCTTCCCAAGGGTCCGCTATGGGTCATCTTGCACAGCCTGCCCACCCGGCCTTGCCTCTTGGGGACTTTGCTGAGAAGAAGCTTCCAAGCTCTTTAGAGTCCCTTCTGTGATAAACGAGTCCACTGGATTTAAGGACCATATAATTATTTTTATTATTATGCAAGAGAGAATAAGCAAAGTTCAGCGCTGGGCGGCCGGGAGTCTCCTCTAGGCTGGCACCATTCCTATCCCCAAAGTTCGCCTTTTATTGCCTTCTTCTCCCGGGTCCAGGGATGACGTGGTCTGTCTTTTGCGCTTGCTCGTTCATTTGCTAGGGGGTCTTTTTCTGCCTTCTGGTGGTCGTGGGATGAAGGCTCCAAGTCTTCCTCTTTAACCGCTGAGTGAACTTTCCCTTATAAGGCATATCTAGACAGTGGAATTTTCAGAACACTATACGATTCCTGCAAGCCTAAGCAATTCTTGCGAGTTTAAGGATTGTTGTTACAGCCTTCCTCTGTGACCTCTGGGTGAACTTTTCCTTATAAGGTATATCTTTACCATGGAATTCCCAAAGCACTATACGATTCCTGCAAGCCAAGCAACCATATGTGGCTGCACATTTAAGAATCAAGCGGTTTTAGCTATTTAGTCATTGCTTTTATATTATATAATTATTTAGCTATTGATTTATTTATTGAACAAACATATTGCTACTTATTACAGTCAGCATGATCCTCTGTGCTCACACAGACGCTCCAGGAGGAAGACCTCAAGATACCCAGCGCCACCGCCCTGAAGCTGGCTGAGCCACTCCTGCCACGCTTGGAGAATGTAAGGCTTTGTGCCCCCAGCCATGGGCACTGGACGCTGCCCAGAAATGTTGTGCCTTGTGCACTTTTGGGCCTCTACCCTGATGGGCCTGGAATACTTGGTGCTGAGGTCTTTTCCTTTCCTCCAGGACAACAGCCACGTGCAGCTGCTCTCCATTCAGCTCTTCTGCAAAGTGATGGAGCTGGTAGTGGAAGAGGGGGAAAAGCCTCTCATGAGAATTGTGAGCCGGAGCCTCCTCCCTCTCCTCTTGTGTTGGCACGATGAGAACCGGCATGTGGCAAAAGTCAGGAGGAGAGACCCTTTGTCATCATGGAAGAAGAGAAGAAACCTGAGTCAATGACAAGTGGGGAGATGTTGGGGCCCGAGAGCTTGGCCTGAGGGAAGAGGCCACAAGCTGTGAATTCTCCCAGTCGGTGCCAGCAGTGGCAGCGAAGGAAGCGTCCCCACTCAGAGCAAGGAGTGCCCACGAGCTGCACCAGTGGAAGGCGGCTGTGAGGGTGCTGTGGGGAGATGGGGCACAGCAACAGCCCTGCCAGTGGCAACAAAGGGCAACAGTCCAGGAGCTGCCCCCAATGGAAAAGGAGGTGACTGAGCCAGAGCTGAGCCAGCGAGGGGAAGGAAGTGTGAACAGCTGGGAGAAGCAGGCACATTCTCCTGCCCCCAGGGAGGAGGTGCCATCAGCAGGGACACAGAGCCCAGTCCCTGCTCCAGACAGCCCCTGCTGCCCCCCCAGCCCACTGGGAGCCCAAAGCCCCAGTGAGCAGCTGGAAGAGGCAGAGCAGGGCTCAGTGCTGGCAGAGAAGGAGAGTGAGGAGGGCACCTCAGCTGGCAGTGATGAAGACTGGGAATCCTACAGCCAGACTGAGCTTTCCCCAGAGAGCCAACATGAGGCAGAGCCAGAGCTGTCCCAAGGAGAGTTCAGCAGCTCCCAAGACCTCTCCAGCCGGGAAGACTGCAGCGAACCAGAGCGCAGAGAACTCCAAGACAATTCCACGGAGGAAGACAGCAGCAGCACAGACCTGCCACAGGACTGCTGTGAAGGTAACAGCCTCTTCAGCTTTGGGCCCATTCCCTTGCTGTGGGAGGAAGAGGAGGACGACAGCTGGCATGAAGTCTATGTCCAGGAGCTGTATGAAGGAGAAGGCAGGGCCCAAAGGCTGGCAGGTCTGGCGGCAGATGGGCTGCCACTGCCCGTCCCTCAGCAGGTCTGGGTTGAGGGGCAGGCAGCGGAGTCCCTGTGTGCCTCGCTTCCCTTGCTGTGCAGCGAAGGCTCCGTGGGCCAGCAGGGGCCCGAGGCAGGGCCACAGAGCCCGGGGCCTGCCCCGCAGAGCCCTGGCGGCGCCTCAGCTGGCCAGCCGGGAGCGCAGGCCCGCAGGCAGCAGCGGCTGCCCCAGGCAAACGGCCCGGCCGCCTCAGGCGGGCGCTGCGGGCGCTGCGGGCACTGCTCTGCTGGCCCTGCCTGGCGCGGCAGCTGCAGGAGCAGCGCCCGTGGCCCTGCCCAGCCCGGGCCGGCCGATGGCGGCTGCTCCCTGCGCGGGGCCCCAGGGAGCCACACGGGCGGCCTCGGCCTGGACATGGCCCCGCAGCCTCAGGTGCCCCAGCCAACCTGGAGCATCTCCCCAGCACCCACAGTCACTGCTGGGGCCAGCCCTAAACAGCACGCGTGGCACACGATTGGTGCCAGAGCGCTCAGCAGGGAATCCCAGAGTCATCCAGGTGGGAGGAGACCCTGATGCTCACCCAGTGCCACTGGCACCCTGGCAGCACCATCACCACTGCAAAACCACGTCCCCAAGGGCCACATCTGCACAACTCCTCAATGCCTCAGAGACAGCAACTCCACCGCCTCCCTGGGCAGCTTCTTCCAATGCCTCACCCCTCTGTCAGAGAAAAATTCCTTCTGATATTGAATCCACACCTCCCCTGGTGCCATCAAAGGCCATTTCCTCTCATCTTGAAAGGATTCCACACTGGTCCTTTGGGATTATATCCCTGAAGAATGGGCATAGATGGGAGCTGTTGCTCCATGGATGTGACTGCAGGACTTTGATTCTTCCAAAACAAATTAAAGTTGAGTTTAAGAAATAGTAGTAGTAAAAAAAAAAAAAGAAAAAAGAAAAAAAAACTTAGATGAAAAGTATTTTAAAAATTAAAAAAAAGAATAGGAATAAGAAGATGAAGAAGAAGAAATAGTAGTAGTAAATTTAGTAAGAATAATAAGAATGAGAATAGGAATAAGATGAAGAGGAAGATGAACAACTAGTAATTAATATCAGAATATTAAAAAAATAAGAATGACATAGTAAGTAAGCATAACAAGTGAAAGAGATTACTTAGAAGGAGAAGAAGAAGAATATTTTAAAGAAGAAGAAAGAATACTAGCAGCAATTAAGAAGAAGAAGAAGGGGAAGAAGAAGACGAGAAAGAAGAAGAGAAAAAAGAAATAATAATAAAATGAAGGATATTAAATCAAAATGCACATCTACAGGTCTTCTAGAATCCCAGAATGCAGGAAAGGACCTTAAAAAGTATCTACTTCCAACTGATCATCCTCTGAGCTCTCTCTCTCCAAGACCTCTTTCGAACTTCGATCTCCCTAGCTCCTATTTCTTGTTCAATAAAATTCATGTCCAAAACAATCTGGTTTTGTTCTCCTATGGTCTCATTTGTGCCTTCACTGGGGCAGAGGCGCCTCTCCCTCATGGCACCTTAAGCCTGGATGGAAGCATGGGCAGGTTCCTTCCAGCCACAAGCATTCCAGCATTCTGTCAGGGACTCCCTTCCCTTCTTCCCTCTGCTTCCAGCTGCAGAATGGGCAGCAAAGCCGCCTTTGCTGTCTGCTCAGGGAGCCCAGCCAGCTGCTGGAGCTTGACCCTGCCCCTGCACAGCTCCCTTGGGAGGCACGGCAGGAGCAGCACCCTGGCAGCCTCAGCAATTGCCCTCTGACAGCTCTGGCACACACTGGAATGGGCTGCAATTCCAGCTGCCAGCGTGGAAAAGATGGTCCTGCCCTTCAAGGCAAAATTCTGAAGGGGCCAAGACACAAACGGAGCGAGATCTTACAAAGACATTTCACTGCCAGCCTCCATAACTTCATCCAGGGCTGTTTGAGCACCTGGATTGGGAAGGAAAAAAAAGAAAAATCAGGGGAGGGTCTTTGGCTGGGAGCTGCCACAGGTAAAGAGAGACACTGGAAGGGAAAAGGAGCAGACAAAGGAAGGCAGGAGAGAAAGCAGGACACAAATGGCAACCAGCCAAGAAGGTGGCACTCTGGAAACCAAACCTGCACTTAGGGAATAGGAATGGGACAGAAAGGAAGAATTCTGAAACTTTATTTACTAGGCTTGTCTGAGCAACCTGTGCCAGGACTTCACCACCCTGACAGGGAAGAAGTATTTTCTGTACCAAACCTGAATTTCATCCCTGTCACAGGGACATTTTATGAAAAATCCTTTCCTTAGGATTTTTTTCTCCTGAGAAGCTGAGAGGCCTCAGGAACAAAATGTAAACAATGATTATCTGCTGCTGTGGAATGCAACAGGTGCATCTGTGATTGGTCTCATGTGGTTGTTTCTAATTAATGGCCATCACAGTCAGCTGGCTCAGACTCTCTGTCTGAGACACAAGCCTTTGTTATTCAATCCATTTCTTTTCTATTCTCAGCTAGCCTTCTGATAAAATCCTTTCTTCTATTCTTTTAGTATAGTTTTAATATCATATATATCATAAAATAATAAATCAAGCCTTCTGAAACATGGAGTCAGATCTTCGTCTCTTCCCTCATCCTAAGACCCCTGTGACCACCGTCACAATTTGTGATTTGTGACCTTGAGTGACTGAAGAATTCCTCATTTGGTGAGACCCCAGAGGAGCACTGCTACACTGGGTAAACCCCAAGTGTGTGGCATTGATGGTCACCACACAAGTGACTACAGAATTGGATTCTAGCCAGGAGCTGAAGAACTGAAGATCCTGAATTTGGACAGAGTTCACAGCAAGGCTGACCACAAAGAGAACCTTTTGAAAAGTGTCCCAGATGTAATGAGTTAATGTCTTAGTTAGTTCATCAAGTTGCTAAAAAGACTAAAAAAAGGGGAAAAGCCAATAATAGAAAAACTGCAAGGATAGATGTAACCAGCTAATATGTTGCAAGATGAATATAACGGGCTAATATATTGCAAAATAACTGTCATAAGGCTTAAACCGCAAAATGTCAGAAGCTAATATGTTGAAAGGCTAAATAAGCAATGTGTAGCTAGATGTAGCTATATGCCTATATATGGTAAAGGCTATTGTAAGACCTTGAGGAAGAGGACAGGAGCCTTCGTCCAGACGACCACCAGAAGGCAGAATAAGACCCCCTAGCAACTCTCGGCACAGACACAGAGAACACTGGAAGGACACCCAACAACAACAGATAAAAAGGAGGACTGAACTGCCGGGCGGTGTGGGCCGATGGTGGAGCGGTGACTCCCCGGCTACACCCAGCGCTCCCGGTGGGTGCAAGCCTTTTGTTGGCTTCACCCAGTGCTGTAATTTGCCTGTTATCGCTTGCTTTATCAATTAATAAATTACACTTTATTTGGACTCACTTGTCAGTGATTGGTTCCTCACTGCAACTTATAACACTAGATACAGATAAAATACTCTGGTGATCTTATCACACCCTGTTCTCAAACTTTTGGCACCAGCTTCTACTCTGGAACACCATGACTTCCTCGTAATCTGAAAGAGGGAACAAATCAAACCTCAACAGCTGGTCCTACCTTGAAAACCAGTGTTCCTCCCACCAGAAACTTCTTTTCCTGTTGTGACAGATGAGTAATGTGATGATTGACTCTCACAATTAATAGACAAATATCATGTATATAACTTAAGGAAAGTTTTATAGATTTATAGTTATGCTGCACCCCATGCCCTGGTTATCAAGGGAAAACTGGGGCTGGGACATCTGGGAGGGCTGGCTTGTCACTATGGCGACACCTGAGCCCCAATCAGAATTTGAGGAAGAGATCTCCACCACTGGACAGCGAAGAAGGGGTTGATGGACAGAACTTTGGGAGGGCTTAAAGGGTTAAAAAAGGGAAAGCCTCCAGCGTGAGGGGGCTGAGCACATGGCGAGGAAAATCTTTTGCTGCCGGTGCTGTAACCTTTTTTCTTTATTCAGTCTTCTGTTGTATTTTTGATAAGGTTTAATAAACCTTCCTAAACTATGAAAAGTGAGTAGCTATTTCTCACACTGTGGTCTGCAACCCTCACTCTTTACTACAATAAAATGCTTGTTTTTATTAGGTTTACATCAGTTCCATACGCTTTTATGAGCTTTTATGCCTTTTTATCTATATATGTTTAAGACCACTATCTGCTTATTGCAACATTCCAGGAATCCCTTTTGACTCTTCTCTCCATACTCCTGCAGAAGGTCAGGTCACTGTGGGTTTTCCACCAATAAAAATCCAGGTTGTTCAGATCCTAGGTGTGACGGGCAGGCACAATTTCCCTGCTGACACAGGCACTGAAGACAAACCCCTCTGTTGTCACTGAAAACAAAAGAAAGGAGGAAGTTTCTGCCCATTGCAAAGTCCCCGTTTGCCCTGAAGGACTCTGCCTCTTCTTTCTCACTAGCAGCTCAGCAGCCGGACGCCAAGAAGGACAAGAGAGGGAGGGGTGGTTGATTTGTGTGACAATTTAACAGCACTTGCACACAAGAGCTGAGTCTGTCAGCAACATCTCTGCAGAGGCAAGTCCTTGCTGAGGATGCAGAGCTGTGTCACTTGTGTTTAGTTTGCATCGAGTTAATGGCACGGTGGCTTTTCATGCTGCAGGTGTGGCCCCTGTGACAGCAGCCTGTTCATCCTTCAGGGGGTTTGCACCCACAGGGACAGTGCTGCTCCTGCCAGCACACCCCAGTTTGTCCTCATGCCAAAAAGCCCAGGCAGAACTTACTTCTTAAAGGAACGTTTTCCTTTTGCTCTCAAACCAAAGATTTCGATGTAATGGTATAATAGAAACAAATCTTTTCCCCTGTTGTCTCTTGGGACAGGAGGAAACTCCTATCACATCCAGATAGCAAGGCACTGATTTCACTTCCACTCTGGAAATGACTTGCAGGAGCAAGTGAATAAAATTCTCTGCTGGAACAGTGAAGTCCTGCCACTCTAAATCAGTGTGGTGCCTGAAGGGTTTTGTAGCAGGTTTGCACCTAAGTTGATGCTCAAGAAGTTTATGAGGTCCAACATAGACCTAAGGTTTGCACAGCAGAGTTTAGGCTGACAGCTAAGGGAGCATAAATTAAATGGTCTTTCCAAGCCAGAAGGCTGATGAGAATTGTTGGTATTTGTGCTCTCCTTCCTTGTTTAAAGGATAGCAACATATTTGATGAGATTTTGGCATTGCAGCTAAAGCTCATGGCCAGATGAAGTCACCTAAGTGGTTGTTGTGCATTTCTAATTGTGGAGGTCAATAATCAGTGTAACTGCTTCTGGTAATCGGGCTCTAGTCTCGCACAGAGCATTGCTGGTTGGTCACTCTTATCTCCACAGCCCGGCAGAGATCCTGTTTTGGATGGCTCTCACTGCTCCCAAGGCCCCAGGGATCAGCCACTGGCTCTCCTCCTTCTGCTTTCCCTTCCAGTATCAGAGATTTCCTGCTGCTTCCTCCACGTCTGAGACAACTGGAGGAGATGAGGGGCTGAGGATATGGCTTCTGACAGAGAGTTGATAACGCTCAGCTGAGGATTTTATTCTCTTGCCACTAAGCTGTCAGGCTGCTGCTGAAATTCCTCCTGCTTGGAAAGGGCTGGTGTGAGCAGCAGGAATTGTTGCTGGCTGGAACTTTTCCAAGAGCTGGACAAAAGAAGCATTTTGTGGAAGGCCACCAGCTGCCCTTGGTTGTTGCCTTCTTGTGAAGGCCACGATGACCTGGTTTCAGAGTCTGGCACTTCGATCTCCTTCGTGGGATCCCTTGTGGCCAATAACAGACGCTGACACCAATGTGGTGGACGGTTAAAAGCCTTTATTGAAGGGTCTTAGGGGTATTTATGGACTAAGGGGTCTCTCTACGTCAGACAGGGGTTTGGCTATACTTTCTAGGGTTAGTATGGAGTGGAAAGTTACTGGCATGCATAGGTTAGGGGGGCTACACGTCTGGCTACATTCCAAGGGTGATCCTTATCTATGGGGAGGGGTGTAGAAGGATTCCTGTAACTTTCCGTTACAGCCCGAAATCTTCCGAGCGCCTGTCCCTGGCCTACCACACTTGGTCAGCAGCACAAGGTGTGAGGTGCCCTTTGAAGGCCATCTCTGCACAAGGACAGCCTGGCCTTCTCCAGTGCCCAGAGCACCTTCCAGGCTTTTGGGCTGGCCTCGTCCCTCACCCTGGAGAAGCAGGTTGCTGTTAGAACTCTCCTATCCACAGTTTCTGGCTGGATTGCCGTGTCTTACCACAGACAGCCCTGGAGACACCAGTACAGACTCCATCTGCAATAAAAGGGGACTTTGTTCCAGCTTTTCCCTTGGCCCAGCATGCAGCAAGCCCACCTGGGCCTCATTCAGCTCTGTGTGGGCTGGTAGTCAGCTTCTGCTGGGAATTTAAAGCTTTTACCCTACTTTCCACAGCAAATAGTGGAGCAAACCCAGCCGCACCAACCCCCAAATTTCACTCTAAAAACCACAAGTTTCATTTTCCTCTATTCAAGCCTTGAAGAAAACAAACTTCGCTTGAGTAAGCTGGAGGCACAGTGTCCTCCAAGATCATTCTTGAGTAGGACAATATTGCAGGGGAAGACTGGCAAACCCAGAGGTTACTGGTGCTTAGGAAGCTTTGCAAAACCTTCCCACGTGCGGTGCTCTTGCAGCCTCCTGAGCTCCTGGAGCCCTCACTCAGCTCAGGCACAGTTGGGACAGAAGGGGATGGTTCTGTCTGTCAGATTTGGGGACAGGAGGAGGGAAGACTTTGCAAACGCTGCCACGAGGGCAGGGCTGTTTTCATTGATGGTGCCAAGTGGTAGTACATCATCTTTGATTAAATGTGAGGTGCTGAAGGGCAAAAATTCTCAGTGCTAAGGAGAGAGTGTCTCCACTCACACAGCAAGGTAAGTGAAGGGGAAAGTGCAATCTGTATTTCATGGGAGGTGTTCAGTTTTTAACAAAACATTCTTGCAGAAGACGTGCCCAGGCAGGGGTGATTCAGAGCATTTTATCAGCCTCACAGAGTATCCCCACATCTGCTTGGCCACATTTTCTCTCTTTTTTCATTGTGAATGATTTCTCCTGCCAGGGTTGCTCCTGCTTGGAGTTCTACTCTCAGTGGAGCCCCGGAATTTTCTCAGCAGGCCTCTGCAGCGAGTTCTGAGCCAAGGTGGGGCTCTGCTGCCAGCCCAAATCTGCGCTTCCCCTGCCCAGCCTGAGTGCAGGTGGGGCATGTGCTGGGCATGGCCGGAGACTTGCATGGCCAAAATCCTCCAGCATTTCCATCTGCTCATGGCTTTGGGTAGCACAAATCACACAACACCCATGGCAGCTGACAAATGGCATTTCTTGCAGATTGCTACAGCCGCACTGCTGATCCACAAATACACGAGAATCAATTTCAGCTGAAAAATGTCATTTATTACAAAGTGCTACACCCACGCCGACAATACAGAACTATACAAATCTCAATTTAGGTTAAAAACGGGAATTTATTCTATTATTACAACCTTTCTATGTAATAATATACAAATACTAACTTCAGTTAATTTATTGCCAACCTCCACAACAACCACTATACACTAAGATCAATTAGGTGTTTAACAACTTAATTTATTACATATTACTACAAGGATTAAGCTCATCTAGGAATACAAAAATATTTCCATAGATATGTAAATAGAATTACATCCAGAAACAGATAAATATGTGTCGCTGTCGAGGCGGTCACGACATAAAACAGAGACCACAAGCAGTCTCAGTTGGCAACACTTTATTATTGAATATGGCTGATTTTTATACACTTTCCAGTTGTTTATCCTTCTTCTATCTTTACTATTGGCCACAATAGATCAACATAATACTATTGGTGAAAAAGTTATGGTGACTTAATTAACTTTCTAAAAATGTTTCATCCAGCTGCAAAGTTCTTCTATCCCTCCTCTCTCGGTCTCCTTGGTTACAGCCTTGGAGAGAGCTCCTTATCAGTTTCTTCTTACTTCTCAGCTTCTTCTCGCTCCTTTAGCTAACAGGCCCGCTGTTAGCCCCTTCCACAATTCCCCCTTTTTGTTTTTGGACTGTAAATACAGCTGCTATGGATTTTTGCAGGGCCCTTTGCAAAAATCCCAGCAGAGAGGGGACATACAAAACTCACAATCACAACCATCAACAAAATTCCCACTCTTAATACAATCATTCCTGTCCTTCATCCATCTTTGAGTACTGATATATGGTCTTAGCCAATGTCATCCGCACGTTCTGCTTCAACTGCGGAACCATCCATCCTGTCCTTTCCTGCACGTTCTAAGTAAGGTTTAACACAGCAAGCAGGAACCCATCGAGGACCATTATCTGTCAAAACACAAGCATAACCCCTCCCCCAGGTTATCAGTTCCACTGGGCCAGACCATATACCCGTAATCAAATCCTTAACCCATACCTTAACATTTCTACGGAAATCTGGTTGCTTAGAATTCAAAGAAGAAAAATGGTAAAAGATTGGGGATAACTGTGAATCAGGTAGGGGACGCAAAAAGTTCAACACATAAACAGCTTTATCTAATCTCACTTGAGGTGACTCCTGTTGCATTCCCCCTTTTTGTTTTTGAACCTGACGTTTAAGAAATCCGTGAGCTCTTTCAATAATTGCTTGGCCCGTGGGGACATGTGGAATGCCTGTAGAATGCTCAATGCCCCAAGCACGAAAGAATGCTTGCATTTTCTGCGAAGCATATGCTGGGCCGTTATCTGTTTTTATGTGACACGGAACACCTAGAATAGAAAAGGCGTGATAAAAATGACGAATAGCATCACGAGTTTTTTCTCCTGTGAATGCTGAAGCAACCATTGCATGAGAAAAAGTATCAACTGTAACATGAACATACTTAAAGCGACCAAATTCTGGTATTTTAGTAACATCAGTTTGCCATTCTTCTAACGCCGAAAGGCCCCTAGGGTTGGTACCATAATACTGAGTGACATGAGTCATGTGACAGTCAGGACAAGAAGAAAGGATTGATTTTGCTTCACCAGAAGACAATTTGAATTGCTGCTGTAAAGCTTGAGCACTCTGATGAAAAAATTGGTGAGATAAAATTGCCTGCTGCAACACATTGGGTACAGTTTTGATTGCAGCAGCAGCTACTAGAGAATCAACATAGGCATTGCCTTCAACAAAAAATCCTGGTAATGATGTATGGCTGCGAATGTGCATGATGAAGTAAGGATGTTTTCGAGCGCCAATAACTGTCCATAGCTTTACTAACATATTAAACAATGGCTTCTCTTGAACATTATACAACACTGCTTGATCTAAATGCTTAACCAAATTGGCAACATAAATGGAATCGGTAACTATATTTACAAGACCAGGAAACAAAGTAAAAGCCAAAAGAACAGCAGAAAGTTCAACCAGTTGAGGAGATCCCTGCTGAATCATTGTCTCATATTCCCAGTGATCATCCTTTCTCCAAGCCACAGCTGCTTTTCCGGTTTTCCCGGATCCATCTGTAAAAACCGTTATACCTTCCACTGGAACAGGAGAACAAATTTGTTTCCCCTCAAAAGGAATCTCTTTAGTCAAGGTTAGAACAGGATGAGAAGGCAAATGGTATGTGATCTGGCCTGTAAAACAAGATAAGGCAGACTGCAATTCGTGATTATTTTGAAAGCACCATTCAAAATACCACTGTTGTACAGGTATCACAATGGTCACAGGGTCATGTCCCAAAATCTCATGACATCGCCTGCGGCCCTTGATGATAATGTCTGCAAAAAGCTCATAAAGTCCTGGAGCTGTTTTCCGAGATCTGAAAGATAAAAATATCCATTCCAGAATATGCAGTCGATCTTCCCAATTATCATTCCATTGACACAGTATCCCACATGGTATTTCATGGTCTTTCAAAATAAACAATTGAACACCAACAGAGATATCTATCCTGTTAACAAATTTGTGTGCTAGGGCTAATTCTATTTCTTCTAGGGTCTTTTTTGCTGCTGAGGTCAATTGCCTCCTATCAGTAGAGGAGGTGATGCCTGACAACAAATCAAACAATGGCTGCATCTGATGATTAGTTATACCTAAATATGATCGAATCCAACCTATCAAACCAACCAATTTCTGTACATCAGTAGCAGTTTTAACATCAATGTCTAACTTTACAGGTTGAGGCATAACTTGAGTGTTGGTCACCAACATACCTAGATATTTCCAAGGCATGTGTTCCTGCACCTTCTCTGGAGCAATGATCAGGCCAAAAGCCTTCAAATTTGTCACAGCACATTGTTTAAGAGCTGATAGCTGTTGTTTGTTGTCAGATGCCAACAAGATATCATCCATGTAGTGATAACAGTAGCAATTTTTAAATTGCTCCCGCACTTTTGACAAAGCCTGTGCCACAAACCATTGACAAATAGTTGGCGAATTTTTCATGCCTTGGGGAAGTACCTTCCATTGATATCTTTTATCAGGTTCCGCATGATTTATAGAAGGCACAGTGAAAGCGAATTTTTCTTTGTCCTGCTCAGCCAATGGAATAGTGAAGAAACAATCTTTCAGATCAATGACAACTATTTCCCATTCCTGTGGAATCATTGTGGGTGTAGGAAGGCCTGGTTGTAAAGCTCCCATTGTTGCCATTACAGCATTTATCTGCCGTAAATCATGTAAAAGTCTCCATTTTCCCGATTTCTTTTTTATTACAAAAACAGGGGTATTCCAGGGACTGAATGATTCCTCAATATGTCCTGCTTGCAATTGTTCTGTGACTAATTCTTGCAGGGCAGTAAGCTTTTCAGTAGTAAGGGGCCACTGGCGAACCCAGACAGGCTTATCTGTCAACCATGTCAGGGCTACGACTGGACGTTCATTGCCCTGCATCACAGTGGCCCCCATTAAAAATCCGTAGTAATTTTGACACCCCATTGAGATAAGCAATCTCGTCCCCACAAACTCTGAGGAGCATCGGCAACATAGGGTCTGATGTTAGCTTGTTGGCCATCAGGATGTTTCACATTAATTACAATGGCTGACAGGCCACCTGTTGTAGCACCACCCAACCCCAGGAGTCCAAAACTTGCATGAGTGAGAGGCCACGATTGAGGCCAGCAAAGTCGCGAGAGTATTGTGACATCTGCTCCAGTGTCAATCAAACCTGTTACTGATATAGTTCCTGGATGACATCCACTGGCAGTGAGAGTGCATGTCTTTTCTGGACGGCTCTCCATTACTTTCTCAGTCCAGAACACTTGAGGTACTCCTGTTGATCCAAAACTTCCTGCGCCGCGACTTCGGTCCACTGTATTTGGAACAGAACTTACAAAAGGTACAATTTGAGCAATGCAGGTTCCTTTCTGAATAGTGACAGGAGGGTCATCGATGGATACCATGGCATGAATCTGTCCTAAATAATCGGCATCAATAAGCCCTAGATGCACATGAATACCTCTAAGTGTAGTACTTGACCTCCCTATTAAAAATGCACTCAATCCCCGTCCTATCGGACCATAGGCATCAAGGGGCACTTTACATATTTCTTTTGTCAGAATGGTTACTGTGTCAGTGGTGGGTATATCAATCCCTGCGGACCCGCTTGTTGCCCCTGAGTATTGCTCGCAAATGGGTAGCTTTGCAGTGCTGGGAAGGCCCGCATTTGCTGTTGTGGTAGTTGTTGTTGTTGGGGTATTTGTTTCCCCACGCGCCCCTTCGCGCTCCTCTTTGGGTTTCCCTGCAATAGCTGACCATTTGCGTGATATTTACTCCTGCACTGTTTAGCATAGTGCCCAAGTTTAGCACAGCGATTGCACACAACATCGCTGCTTGCACTTGGCTTAAATGTTGTTTTCCGGACAGCATTTGACACTGTGGTACACTGTGATCTTACATGCCCTTGTTGTCCACAATTATAACATTTTGCTGAAGGTCTTAGCACTGCAGCAAGAGCTGCCATTTTATGCTCGACTGAACCAACTTTTGAGCAAGCAGTAACCATTTCAGACAAGGTGGGTTCCCCAGGTAAAGTATCAATAATCTTTCTGCAATCTGGGTTTGCATTTTCTTTAGCCAATTGTACACACAATTTGTCTCGCAAGGTTTCATCTTCTACCTGTTTCTCAATAGCTGCAGCAAGTTTTTCTGCAAACTGCAAAAATGGTTCTCTCGTCCCTTGCTGTATAGTGACATATTTCTGTTTTAGAGCTGCCATTTCCATTGTTTTAGTTAAGGCACTCATGCCAATTTGTTGAGCTTGTGCCAAAATCGAAGGATCCCACCTTGCCTGTAAATCTGGATTAGCAAAAGGCCCAGTGCCCAGTAGGGCATCAACACCCACAGCATGACGAGGGTCGTGTTGAGGCAACTGCATGTTTGTTAAAGCAGTGCGTTCAGCCGCTCGCCTCCAAGTTTCTTGAAATACACCGTATTGTACTGGCTGGAATAAAATTGTAGCAAGATGCGCGATGTCATAAGGTGAAAGCAAATCTGCATTAATCACACGTATTAATTGCATTACCTCTGAGGAATTGATACCGTACTGAGCCACTTTCGATTGGAGGTCTTGCACAACCCTCCAGGCAAAGACGTGATGACTGTCATCCTGCCCTGTTCCAGGAGCTGCTTTAAAAACTGGAAAAGCCATAGGGTTATCACAAGCAACATTTGCATTGACACTGTTCTCCTGAGGTACTCTTGGAGCACCTAACCTTTCTATGGTGTCCCAATTCTTTTCTTCAACTGCTTTCTTCCTAACAAATTCCCAAAACTCCTTAGGGTGTCGAGGAAGCACAGTTACTTGACATGGAGGCAAAGTCCATGGGGCAGCAAGGCTAGAGCTCTTTGGAGGTAAAGAGACCAGAGCTCCTTGCCCCAACTCAGGTGTTACTGCAGGCGACTCATCACTTGCTTCACTGCTGCTGTCACTGTCAGGTAACGGAGGATACGGCCTCGCAGGTTGTTCAAGCTGCTCAGACGGGAGCGGGGGGGCGGACGGCTGGACTAGAGCGGAGGGAAGTGGGGGGGCAGATGGCTGGGTTTGTCTCTCTGCTAAAGACATTTCAGCTAACTGGCGTAGCGGTGTAGTATATACAGGCACCATTGCGAGCTGCTGTGCAGGTGTGTGATAAGGAGGTTTAGGGGTCTGATAAGAGGATGCTACGGCAGGTTGCCCAGAAGTTTTGGCAGCTTTCCCAGAAGCCTTGGCAGCTTGCCCAGAAGCTCTGGCAGCTTTCCCGGAAGCTTTGGCAGCCTTCCCGGAAGCTCTGGCAGCTTGCCAGGTAACTTGCATGGCACCCGGACTTTCTTCAAGTTCCCCATCAGAGGCCCCCTCTGCCTCATCCCCCCCGTCAGGTTCTGTTATCAGCCCCAGCTCTTCGTCCGCATCCCGCTCTGCTTGTTCTCGCTCTGTTTTCCATTCCTTTAATGCCTCAAAGAGCGATTCCCAAGTAACTGCTAGATCGACAACCGTTTTATCTCCCTTTCGGATGACTTCCCACAGTCTGTCCCCGACTTTTTTCCATGCCTTAACACTAAAAGCTGTGTGGGGATCAGTGCCAAAATTCTGTGATTTAGCCCACAGCAGTATATTTCGAAGGGCATAGTCTGACGTATTAATTCCCTTATTTCTTAACAAAACTTTCCATGTAGCCAGAACATTTTCTTCCTCTTTAGTTAAATTATGTCCCATTATTACTAGTTGGTGGCTCACCTTCTTCCAGGTGTCTTGATTGGAGAAAATCAGGTCCGGACCTCCCTGTGGCTTCCACCTGCCACTCTCAGCTGCACCAACGCCGCCTCCCCCACTACGTCCCAGTGGGTCACGGTTGCCAGTTGCTAGGACCTCGTATGGGCCCCCACCGACTTCTTATCACATCGGGGATCACCAAATGTCGCTGTCGAGGCGGTCACGACATAAAACAGAGACCACAAGCAGTCTCAGTTGGCAACACTTTATTATTGAATATGGCTGATTTTTATACACTTTCCAGTTGTTTATCCTTCTTCTATCTTTACTATTGGCCACAATAGATCAACATAATACTATTGGTGAAAAAGTTATGGTGACTTAATTAACTTTCTAAAAATGTTTCATCCAGCTGCAAAGTTCTTCTATCCCTCCTCTCTCGGTCTCCTTGGTTACAGCCTTGGAGAGAGCTCCTTATCAGTTTCTTCTTACTTCTCAGCTTCTTCTCGCTCCTTTAGCTAACAGGCCCGCTGTTAGCCCCTTCCACAAATATGCATATAAAAACAGACTTATATACCTATACAAATACCAATATAGCAACCCACATATGGAAATACACATATAATAAACTGTGGCTACGTTCAAGTCTGTGTATCTTTAAACAGCACTCGAATCAGAGGGACCCCAGCTGCCCCATCTTCAAAGCCTCTCGCTCGGTCTCCTCCTCCCGTGCAGAGCAGCTCTCCTGGACAGCGACAGCAGATGGAACACCTGGCAAGCAAAGGGAACACGGAGTGAGTATGGGGACGTTTCCCTTGGCAGCAGCTGCACTTCCATCAGGGAAGAGGAAATGTCAGAGCCTCCCAGGGGGGTCAGAAAGAGAAAGCAGCCGAGCGGGCCAGGCTGTGGTGAGCGCAGCCGCGGCGGGACTGTCCCGCAGCCCCGGCAGCCCGGCAGAGCCGGCACAGCTCCCGGCCCTGCCGGCACAGCTGCCTTGCCCAAGGACAGCCCCTGTGCCGGCCGGGGCAGCTGCGCTGAGCAGCCCCAGCACGGGCAGGGCCCGCTCCTGCCCCGCCGGGCAGTGCCCACGGCCACAGCCCACGGCACCCTCAGCCCCACCTGCCTCCCCGGGCCTGTGGCCTCACCCGGGCTCTCTCCAGGCTGGCAGCAGCAGGTCCCCGTTCACTGCTCTTGCTGCTGGCCTTCAGCTCCTCCCTGCTGGCTCCCGTCAGTCTCCGGCTGTCCTCAAGGTCTTCATGGCAGCTGTGGCAAAAGTGGAGGCTCTGGAATTGCTTCCAAGGCCTGGCAGAGCTGCAGTCCCAGAGCCCTCTGTGCTCCCTGCTGGCCCCCTCCATCCCCTCAGCCCCGCCATGCTCTCGGTGAAGCCCCAGCCCCCTTCAGTTTCTTCAGCCCCTCCCAGTCCTCTCACCCCCCTCAGTCCCTTCTGACCCATCCCGTCCCCTGAGACCCACCACCCTGCCAGCCTGTGCCACTTGCCTGTCACCTCAGTGCCACCATGGCCCTCGGCTGCCCCACAGCCCTCAGCCCCAGCAGCAGCTCAGGGCCACCGTCCCTTCAGCGCCCCCTGAGCCCCCTCTGTCTCACCGTCCTTCAGCAGCTCCTCAGGGGACAGTGCCTGGGGCCAGCGGCAGCTCCCACCGCTCCAGGGACAGCCGGGGCTGGAAGTGCTGCTCCGCCCGGCCCGGCCGCCAGCTCGGACCCAGCACAGGGACAGGGGACACAGGGGGCACCGGGGCAAAAGCAAGAGGTGAAAAAGGCAGCCGAGGGGGGAAAGAGCTAAAAATGCAGCCTAGGCCTACACAAACAGCAATCTATCCATCCATCTGTCCATCTAAACATTCCTATTCCTCTTACTAGAGAACTATACACATTCATAAATGTAACTTCATACATATGTGTATATATATATATAAATATTTTACTCTACACATATAAAAATCTAACTCTGAAAATCTATAAATGTAAATATATAATAAAATATAATTATATCACATCTATAACTATATACATATCCACATTTAACTATACAGATCTATCAAGCTATGTCCATATAAATAGAACACTATCATCTATAAATGGAACTATACCCACTAATAAATAGAACCATAGAAATCTATAAACATATCTACAAACAGAGGAGTTCTACCTGCCCGATGGTCACAGGCTCTCCCCTGTCTCTTCCTGCCATGCAGGGCAGCCCTCCTGGAGATGTTGGTCAGATGGCATCTGGGAAGCAAAGGCAACGCTCAGTCAATATTGGCCCTTCTGCCCCTTTCCCTTGGGCAGCAATTGTCCTTCGACCAGGGGCTGTCAAAGATGGCCTGAAAGGCAGACTCTCACTTGGCAATTTGAAGCAATCTGCCCTTAAAAGAACAGGGACCATTCCAAGTGTTCAAAAGTGTGTTTCAAAACACTGAAGTATCTTGATAAAGTCTCAGCCCCCGCAGTGCAAAGGGCACCCAGGAGAGCTTGAAACACAGACAGTCCCAGCTGCCACAAGGAAGCCCAGTCTTGTTCTTTCTCTGTGCTGACAGAGAAACCTCAGCCCTCACTGAAATGGCTGAAGCTGAAGGTGCTGGGAGCTGAGTCATGAACCAGCTCCATTACCTGGCATCTACAAACTGCCCTCTGCAGTCAGCAGCAGCTGCTCCAACTCGACCATCAGCTCTGGCAGGAAGGGCTGGGAGGGACAGAGCTCCCTACGAGGCCTGCAGGCTGCACCAGCTTGGCTAAGGAATGGATCCACAGTGCTCCCTCTCTCCTCTTAGGCCTCCCTAATCAGGGGTCATTCCAGCTTTTCCTTCTGATACTGGAGTTACTGTGATTTTTCTATTGGTTGGCCTCTGATGTTGTGCTCCTTGTTTTTCTTGTGGGTCAGGCCCAATACCAGCAGACTGGTATTACATTTAGTCAGTGATTTGGACTTCTACCCTGACGTTTTGCTCTTTTTTCCCCCTGTTCCTTCAAGAGTCGCTCAGCCTGGCCTCCCCTGGCACCCTGCAGCAAATTTATCCACCCACTTCAGCACAAAACTGGGACACCCGGCTTGGTGACACAACTCCCACAAGGTCAGGTTTATTCCCTGCTCTCTTGCCACAGCAGAGGACTCAGTGTCAGAGCCTCTGGAGAAGTGTGGAGGGCAGGGCTCAGGGAGGTTGTGCCCCTTGCAGGATTTGAACTAAAGGCACCAGGAAGCACCAACCCTGCTCAGAGCAGCCATCTCACAGCTCTCTAAATCAGTGTGGGCTCTGTCCTTACCAGGCTCCTGGGGCTCCTGGGAACTGTTCCTGCAGCTCTCGGTGCCAGATGAAGCTTCCTCTGCTGCAGCTCTGTTCACAGGCTCCCCTCCTGAAGAATCAGGGGCAGCACCAACATTGTCCTGAGCAGAAAAACAGAAAGAAAGGAACCCAAAGATCACTGACTATTTTGCTGGAATCATATCAGGGATACAATAACTCTCCTTCTCCACTCCCAAAGGACATGGAGCACAGAGAAGGGAACACTGCCCCCACGGTTCACATGACAAGCCTTTTAAACTCAGGATTCAGGGGGCCAAGGTGAAACTGAAGCTCTTCCAAAATGACCTTTGAGACAAAACATGAACACAGCAAACCAGAAGACACCAAGTGAGGGGACGTGCCCCCACGCTCTGAGCCTGCCTTATCCCAGAGCTGTGAGAAATCAGCCAGCACAAAGCCAGGGGCTCTCCTTGCTGCCAGCACGGCTGCCAGCAAGGGCAGAGCTCGCTCCCAGCCCTGCCCAGGGCTGTGTGCTGCAAACCCACAGGCAAAGCACACATTTCTGCCTGGGAGTCTCAGCACCCGCAGCCAACCGCTCACACAACCCATCACAAGGTGCTGCTTCTCGGAGCCCTCTGCTGCTGCCCCACGGGTGTCATCCAGGCAAACATTTATGCACCCTGGGTATTGCCAGGATCACATTTGGGATCAGTGGCAAAAATCTGTACATCGTTAGGGTAGGGAAAAAAACAACCCAAAAGACAGGAAAAGCCAGACAACCAAGTAGTGTTTCTATTCCACTGAGGAAGTAAGTGTCCACAATGAAGCAAATTACCTTTGGACACAAAGATATTCTCACTATGACCAGTTTCAGAATATTCATCTCTTCTGCCATAGCTCATCCATCAGAACCCTAAAGATTCTAAAGATGGTTCAGAGCCTGCAATGTTTCCTTTTCTTATGGAATAAAATGCTTCTCTAAACTGCTATGTGTGACTTTACAGAAGACAAAAGTCATGCCGCTTGAGAATAAGGTATTGATAAATCCAAAAAATCCCACTCCCCCCTTGAGTCATAATCACAAATGTAGTGCAGGCAATGGGTCAGCACATCAACAGAAAGAGAGACATTCTTTGGCCAACACGTGTCATAATGTGCAAAAGGACAGAGAGCCGCAGCTGCAGCCCAGCCCCAGCCACGGCTCTGGGAGCGCCTACACGCACGGCAGGGCTCACACAGTGATAGTGGAGGCCTGGAAAATGTTAAAGATAGACTTTGAAAATGTTGGGCTTTGTGTTCTCTCAGATCACTGCACCTGCGTAAGCAGTAGGATAAATGATATAATTGTTAGATGTGATGATTGTTTAGTAACTAAATATAATTATTGTATAATCATAAGAAGAATCAGGAGAAACTATGTTAGAAATTTAAGGGGGAACCATGAGAAGCTATGTTTAGCTGAAATCTGTGCCTACAATAGAACAATATAAGTTTAATACTTAACAAGAAAGTTATATAACGATAGAGTATAAAACACGTTCGCCTCGAATGTATGGTCGGAATCAGATTTGGGTGGAAACTACCCCGATTCCCAGAGCTCTTAAATAAAAAGCACCGCATATAATCGCTTATGTGATTGTGTGTTTTTGAACGCTAACAACAGCAGCAGCAGCTGCAGCCCAGCCCTTGCTTTGCCTTGGCCTTCCCACCCAAAAGAGGCACAGCCCACATCTGCTGCAGCTGGGACAGAGGCACCTCTGGCATGCCCCTCCCTGCACGGGACACTTGGCCTTCAGTGCCAATTCTCCAAACACTCTTCTCCTCTTTCCCAGCAAGTAAAACCTCTTCTTCATTTCTTCTTCATCCCCTCTTTTAGAAATCTTTCTTAACCGAGAATAATTCAATAACTAAATAATAATGAAAGAAGTTCAATTAAAGAAGCCTTTGCTTCTCAACCGTGTCACAAGGTTCAAAAGCTCTCAGTCCAGCCCCTTTGATCCCCATCCAATGGAATTACCCGAGCAGAGGGAGATCTTTCAGACAGGGACCTCCTGATCTCCCGAATCATTTTCTCTACGGCAAGGCCTAGATCTGCTGGTGGCCATTCCTCCTCCCCAGGCGCGTTCTGTGCTGAGCTGGAGGCCGTCCATGCTGCACAAGCTGCACTGCCAGCGGGAGCGCTGGGCCCTGAAGTGCCCGGGCTGGCTGCAAGAATCCAAACACATTGGTCAGGCTCCACAACGTGGCTGTGGGACACAGAGCTCTAGTGCTGCTGTGGATCAAACATCACAGGAAGCACACAGGCAAAGCAGGCAGAGAATCTTTCGGCCTCCTAGGTGCCCCTTGCAAGTAGGCTTGACAGCCTCAGACCGAGAATGACAGAGCCTTCCTTGTGGAAAACGACATGAAACGGTCACTTTTCACGACCTTTCGGAAAAACAAGGCTACAGCTCTTTTCCTACCTCGTGCGTCGTAGGCTGGGGGCTGCTGCTCCCTGTGGAGCTGCTGGAAGCTGCAGGGCTGGAGCCCGAGCACCTCCCGCTCGGCCGGAGGCAGCTGCTCCCCGTAGAGCTCCTGCAAGCGGCTGCGGGGCCCCTCCCGCCCGAGCGGCAGCGGCCGCTCCCCGTGGAGCCCGAGGAAGTGGCAGGGCGGGATGCCGAGCACCTCCCGCTCGGCGGGCGGCGGCCGCTCCCCGTAGAGCTCCTGGAAGCGGCTCGGCCCCTCCCGCCGGGCCGGCAGCGGCCGCTCCCTGTGCAGCAGGTGGAAGCCGCAGGGCGGGCGCCGGGCGAGCAGCGGCCGCTCGCCGGGGGGCTGCTGGAGGCGGCCGGGCCGGGGGCTGCGCAGCTCCCGCCCGTCCGGCAGCGTCCGCTCCCCGTGCAGCAGGAGGAAGCCGCTGGGCGGGCGCCCGGCCGGCAGCGGCGGCCGCTCCCTGGGCAGCGGCTGGAAGCGACCGCGCCCGCGCCGCCCGGCCGGCAGCGGCCGCGGCCCGGGGAGCTGCCGGGAGCCGCAGGGCGGGCGCCTGCGGCCCTCCCGGCCCGCCGCCGGCCGCTGCCTGTTGGCCGCGCTGCGGCGCTTGATGCGGAGCAGGAGGTCGGGGCGGTCACGGCGAAAGCAGGGGTTGCAGTAATGGAGCCAGGCCCCGGCATCGCCCGGCGCAGCCGAGCCCACCCAGCCCGGCACCTTGCGGAAGCCGTAGCGGTAGAGCTGCCGCACGAAGCTGCGGAACTGCGTGGCCCTGAAGGTGTGCGGCACCGGGGCCGGCCCATGGCCACGGCCCCTATGGGCGTGGCCCGAGCTGAGCAGCTCTCGCTCCAAGAGGCAGCGGTCGATGAGCAGCCCCTGGGCGCGGCTGTCCCAGCGCATGGAGCGGACGCGGGGGCTGTTCACCAGGCGCCAGAGCTTGGCGGGGAAGGTGCCGGCGCTGAGCCCGGCGGGCAGCGGCAGCTCCGCCATGGCGTCCATCGCCGACTGTGGCCACAACGCCCGCAGCGCAACGGCCGCGGCTGCGCCGGCGGCGCGCGGCCTGAGGGGGGCGCTGCGCTCGGGCCCGCGCGCGCCCAGCGCGGCCCCGGCGCGGGCCGGACTTGGCGGGGACGAGCGCGGCAGAGCCGGGGCTGCGGGCACAGCGCGGGCGGGGCGGCTCCGGGGCTGGCCGCGCTCGGCTCGGCAGGGCCAGCTGCCGACCCCCTCTTTCTCTGCCTGCAGGCATCCTTCTGCCTTGGCCTTGCGCTACAGCCCCCAACCAGCAAGACAAGGAAGAGAAAACAGCCGCTTCTCTCGCAGTCAGCCTCCTGCAGCTCTTGATGCCTGCGCTTATTCCTGCCCAGGTCCCAGACTTCTCATTTCCCATCCTTGAACTCCATCAGATTCCCCTCAGGCCAGTTCTTTAGCCTGCCGAGGTCCCTCTGAATGGCGCAATCATTTGGGCTCTCAGCTGCTCCTGCCAGCTTTGTTTTGTCTGCAGACTTGCTGAGGGTGAGCTGCTCCTCCAGCCCGGCCGTGAATGAAGACATTAAAGAGCATCTGCCCCAGCATCAGCCCCTGGGGCTCAGAGCACCCGTGACTTGCCTCCAGCTCTACTTTGTGCCACTGATGACAGTCCTCATCCATTTTTCAGCCTTCCTCGCTGGGCATTTTGGCAGTTTGTGTTTAAGGATGCTGTAGGAGACTGTCTCAAAGGCTTGGGGAAAGCTGGGGTAGACATCATCCATTGCTCCACCCATATCCATCCGTTTGGCTGTCCTATCACGGGCATCAGGTAGCTTAACCATCACTCCCAATCAACTTCTTCTCCGTTTGTTTGGATCGGTTTCCAGGATTAGCTACTCCATCACCTGTCAGGGGATGGAGGCAAGGCTGACTGACCTGTATTTTCCTCTCCTTCTTACTCTCTTGGAAGAAACCAGTCTATTAGAGCAATTCTGGCTGGTTTTGGCTAGGCAATTCCAGAAAAAATAACCAGTAAGAAAAATGAAGCTCTAAATGGAGTCTCTTAAATTCTTCTTTCTGCTACCATTCTAGGCCTCCAGAAAGATCTTGTTTTCTTCCTTGTTTTCTTCCCAGTACTGGACAGCTGATTAAAAAAAAACCAACAAGGCAAATGTCTCCTTAATAGAATATAATATGCCTATTATTCAGAAGACAATAACTTAGATTTTTCTTTCAGGATTAAACTGAGATGAAAGGACTTGAGAGGTTCCAGAACTTTGATATTTTCTTGTCTCCAACTGTTTGGAAAACTGCTAGAACATGGTGAAGACACAGTGCTTTTGAAAATGCATTCTGAAGTCTTGTATGCTTGTATTACATATAAAAGTACCTGCAAGGATTTTAGAAACCTGTAGCTCAGATTCCTTACTTTCCAAATGAGGAAATGGCAGAATTAGTTTGATCTTTGGTTTTTTATGTTGTGTTTCTGATTCCTACATTTTTATACGCATATGTATCTTTTTTTAAAAGCAGGGTCACATACTCCATTTTCCTTCCGATCCCAAAATCATCAGTGCTCAGAATAGCCAATAAGCAACTAATCAATATTCTTTTTAATCTCTTTTATTTCATAATAAACTCAGACACCAGTGATCTTTTGGGAATCCAGACTTGTATGCAAAGTTTGCAGGGAAGATTGAGCTCTCAAGCCCTGTGAATTTTCTCTTCTCTCCTTTGCCATTTCCCTTTTCCTTCATCTCTGGCCTGACCTCAGGGCCCTTTCCCCTCGTGTCAGGCCCTCTGTTTGCTGCACTCCAGGGAAGCTCTCAGCTGTGGCTTCCCCAGCGTGGCAGCTCCAGGCTTGGAGCAGCAGAACCCAACTGTGGCTGAGAGCCCAGACCCCCCTGGGCCAGCCGGGCTTTCAGCTGCCAGGGCAGCACGGAGGGAAAGGGGCAAGAGAGAGCTGAGGACGCTGCCAGAGCAGCCCTTGGGCAGTGCAGGGTGAGAGTGGCTTAAAGTGCTGCTGAGCCCCACTGCGGGGGCACAGGAGGCTGCTCTGCCATGGCCGCGGCTGTGCCGCCCATCCCGACAGAAAGGCAGAGCCAGCAGGCTCTGATGGGGGAGAGCAGCTCCATCCCTCCAAAACTTGGTCAGTCCTGCTAAAACCTCTCTTTGTCCTTCTGTCTGAACACTGACACTGCTTTGGAAAACAGAATGGAGGTGACACAAGACAATCGATTATAACTTGTAAACAAATTTCCATGGGTTTTTTGATTTTGTGAAAAATGCATGTATTTTATGATTGGCTTTTTGCAAATATTAAAATGAATGTTATATGTCTTGTGTTAGAAAGTAATGCTGTATTAATTCTCTTAAGTACTGTGTTAAATATAGTTTTAGGTTATAAAAATTGTTAAAATAGAAACGATGCTATGTAGCATACTTTTTTTAAAGGAAGGGCTCGCAGTGAGATAGCAGCCACAGGACACCTGAATCTTTCAGAGAAAAAGAATTTATGGCCCTCTTATCAGAAGAAACGAACTTCTTCCTGCCTCGAAGGCGCTGTTAGGATTTGGAGGAAGAAGTTGACAATGACCAGACAGAATCCTGTGTTTGAATGGAATTTATGCATCATGTAGGAAGTGTATGAATATGCAACAGGCTGTTGCTTTTAAGGGTTAATCCTGTGTTAACGGGTGTCCTTTTTCGGGCTTTTGCTGCCCAGAAAAAGGTACCCGGACGTCCGTAACTCTTTGTATTTGTTGTCTCATATTGTCCTAATTCAAATTGTCCAAATTATTACTACTCTAATTGTATTACAATTTTTAACCATTTTATTACTATGAAATTTTAAAATTTTAAAAACAAGTGATTGGCATTTTTCAGAGTTTGTTGTGGTGTTTCCGTTTGGTTTGGGTTTTTTGCATGTGTGTGAGGCTTAAATGTGTCCTAAAGTTCTTGTGCATGCATGAGGCTGTAGAGTGGCCTCCACGGGGATCTCCTTGGCTCTGCACAAGCCCAGAGAGCAGCACGGGCACCTCAGGCCGAGCACAAAGGAGCACAGGATGATCTGCAGGGTGCTCTGTGACAACAGGCACTTGGAGCTGTTGTCCAGAGTGTAAGAACTACATCCCCTCTTCTTCAGATTCTCCTAAAAATGCCCACTGATGTTGTTTTGTATGATGCAGCTCTCTTAAGCCCCTATTACACTGTATCTGCACGAGCATTCACACAGGTGTTTGCTAAAACAATTCTGCTCCAGCTGAAAAGCACTGGGTACCCTGAGCAATAGCAGCAGATAAATGGACATAGAGAGACTTCAGGAGCAGAAGCAGCATTAAATCCATGACAATTGTGGAGATGTGAAAATACAGAAATCCACCAGTGGTAGCAAAGCCCACACATCTCCACTGGGTTCTGCAGAATGGCAGCAAATAATGCACAGGTGTGGAGACCATGAACTGGTTGGTGCTGCACTTATTTGTCGGTGAGCAGAGCTGTGGGAGGCAGGGATTAAGGGTGATTTTGGAACAGGAAGAAGAAAGGGACAGACAAATTCCAGGTGGAGGCAGAGTGGCTCTGCTCTGCTGACCCAAGGAGAGCAGGGAACAAGTTGGAAAGGAGTAGGAAAAAAGAGTTTTGTAAAAGGAAACCTTGCTATATAGGCATTAGTGTTCTTGCCACAGCCCACAGAGCTTAGAGCATGAATATTCATCCCATTTATATATGCCTGCAAGATGTAAGAAAAATTCCTTTCCATGTGGTTATTGACACAAACATACCCATGAACAAATAAAAAAACTGCACAACTACATGTATCATTAAGCTGGATACTCTGTAGATTCTCACATGAACACTTGCAGAATTATATATGATACTTCCAAACATATAGAGACTTTTGTTCTCTGTTTGCTTCTTTAAAACTCACAAAATGTAATGAAATTCTCTTTCAAAAGTGCAGAGCCTGCTGTGTGGCTAAGCAAGCCATTATTTGCTTGCTCACAATCATCTCTTCCTTGTGTGTTAGTCACTGATGCATTAATTGCTTATCCAAACTTGAAACGGTTCATGAGTCATTCTGAAGAGAAACTAAATTTGAAGGAGCCCATTTGAATGGAATTCATGTCCTCTGCCTCTTAAAGCTGAAGGTCTGTATTTATTACCTGTCAGAATGAAGTCTTGTTGCCTAATAAATGGGAAAATAGGAAATATGCTGACTAGAGCACCATGTTTCAAGGGATCATTGCATTTTAGTTTTATTTGACCAAATGAGTAGTCAAAGAGAGAAAGGGCTGGTCAATTACAAGAGAGAAAGCAGGTGAAAGAGATGTCTAGGTCTGCTGCAGCTGGAGTCAAAAATGAAGTGTGTGGGTTTTGAAGTGGGGAAGGGATTCCAGATCAGATGATTTTAACTAACTTGCATTACTAAATGCACGATCTTCAAACAAACACGTTGGTATTCCTTGTATTGAGGAAAGGAAGGGTATTGGGGAAGATGAAACAGGAAAGCCTTATAAATATGATTGTCTGGCAAAAGATTTTGAGAATATAGAAACTATAAGCAAGATTGAAATGAAAGCAAGCTTTGAGATACCTTAGTTAGTGAACAACTGGAAAACAATGGTGTGGCCCAACTGAAGGTAATCCCCTTTTGAGGAAACAATTCCCTCTGCTTGCAGGCAGGTCCAAGGTTCAGAGCAGACCCTACTAGCTCAGCAGAAGGGGTCCAAAGAGGAGTTTTTAGGGTTGAAAATGTAACACAGTATGGTAATGTAATGATTCTTACAGGCTGGATGTAAATGCTATAGGATTTGTATCTTGGACTAGATTGGTTAGTGAGAATTAGAATATTCAACACAGAAGAAGATTTATTGTATTGTAGCGGGAACCTTGCTCTCTTACGCTCTTCCCCTCTTACTCTCTCCCCCTCTCAGCCTCTCTGCCCCTCCCTTCTCTCGGGCCTGCTCCGAGCTGTGCCTGGCAGCTCCAAGCAGGGCCCTGCACCCAGGCCCTTTGCAATGAGCCGCAGGTTCCACGGCCTGGCTGCAGAGATCTCTCGTCTCCGTCCGTCCCGACCCGCCAGTGCTCCTGCAGAAGGGCAGAAAGAAGGCATGGAGTTTCCAGGAGTATCCAGATAAATCCACTTTATTCTGGATCAATATGGAATTTTCATGAAGCAAAAGCATTAAGTGGAGGGCTCTTCACCCATTTTTTTTTTAATAAAATTCTGTGAAAGATACTATTTTGGAGTGTAAAAATTGTCATGTTGAAAACATGAATGTGCTGAGAGAATTTGAAGTCTGGGCCAATGACAATTCACTGTTGAAAATCCAAGTCTAAAACTTTTCAAATTAAGTGACCCAGGATGAAGTAGGAAACACAAGTCCTGGGCATGCAGATTTCTGAAGGGAGGAAAGAAAAGTATTGACAAGAATAAGCCTAAGTTTTAAACGCCTGAAAGAGTCAAAAATAACACGTTGTGGGATATTGTACCAGATGTTCCACAGAGTTAAAACCAACCACAACTCATTAGTATCTGGACTTCCTTGCCCACTATGCTTAGAAATGTTGCTTGAAGGCACTTTGTATCTAAAAATCCAGTTCCTGTAGATGACTGTAGATGTAGATCAAAATCCTACCAAAAACTCCGTGTCAAAACCAGCAAGAGTGAGACTTCTGTCCTTGGCAGTAGCTTCCAGGTGCTCCTGGAAATCGCCAGGCCTAGACACAAAGATGTGTATTCGGCGGAGGGAGAGAAGCCTTATGCTTAGCTCTAACTGCGACCTTTGCTAGCAGATCTTACTAGCAGGTAATAAATTCCATTAGTTCTGCTCTTAGCCAGAGCCAAGATGGGAATCAAAGTCTAGATCACAGGAGAAGATCACAGGAGCCTCAGCTTTTCCAGAGGAGGAAAACTACAAAGGCTAGTAAATTTGCGCTGGGTTGACAGGGGTTTTTTACAGATCCGTAGACAAGTGATGAAGCTTAAAAGATGACAGCAGAGGAAAATCAACAGATATGCTGAAACTGAGTGAAGAGGAAGGAGACTTCAAATTAACTGAAAAGCTGCAGCGAAAGCTTCTCTACTTTTTGCAGTTGCTTCAAGTTCAAAATGACAAACTCTAGCAGCACTTCCAACTTATTGTTCTTAATTCTAGAATAAAGACCATCAAAACTGTGTACTCCTGCTTAGAGTATGAAGTAAAGCACAGGAAGGCATTAGAGTAAGAAAAATTGTGTTTAGAAGGCTGAGGCAGCCTTAGGGCTAGGAGGAATGGGGAGGCGTGGAAATCAGGCCTGTGGGAACCAGTCAAGGAGCATCCAGTCCCTGAGCGGTCCCTCACAGTGGGTATCCCTGCAGATGGAGTCCAAATGGAGCCACAGCTCGGTGGGAAAAGTGCCGGGCTGGTGAGCCGTGCTTAGCAGGGGCTCCTGCATCAAATTGCTCCCTGACAGGTGCAGTATGCTGTGTGTGTGTGTGCCCAACAGCTGGCAAGAGCAGGCTGGCCCAGATGTGGGAAAAGGCCAAGGAGGCAGCAGAGTGGCAATGGGGCTGTGCAGGAGGCCCTGGTGTTGCACACAGACGTGGGGGATCAGGCTGGCCCAGATGGTCCCGGGGGCTCTGGGCTGAAAAGGGGGGAAAAGAGAAGCCGGGAGGAAGGGCCAGATGCCGCTATGAGAATGCCATTCCATCCCATAGGGGACATAGTGAGAGGAGGCTGGGAACAAAATGGTCATTCCTGCTGATCACCCTGACATCTTCACGACAAGAGGCCCAGAAAGGAGTGCACATCTGCCTCCTGGTGTTGTCCTGAATGGCAGCTCATTACCTGGCGTTCATTACCCGCAAGTCTGGCAGCTTCCCGCGGGCATTCCACGCTTCAGGCAAGCAAAGCTGCTTACCTCACTATGTTCTTTGGGCCTCTGAAGGGGACCGTCCACTTAGCTACAGCCTGGCAAGGAAGGGAGTCTTACAACACTCTGGATATTTTAGACTTTTATTCTCACTCGGGCTGAAACAAAGTATCCCCTCACTACTTCTCCATCTTCATCCTTCTGTCCTGCAGGTGGTCTGTTCAGGCTGACAGCTTGGAGCGCCTGCAGGCTCCAGTTCCGCTGCAGCCCAGCTTTTCCTCTCACAGCTTAATTCTTCTTATGACAATTCTTTCATTTCTACTTCAAAGATACCTCAGAGCTTCCTTAAATTAACAACACTCTATTCTAAGCTAAACAA